>NC_141992.1:38243071-39733071 GCF_049901715.1 Pseudonaja textilis
CCACATATGGTAGTATGAACCAGGTATCTGATGACATTTCCAGCACTTTTCAGATTTGTTCTTGAACATTCTTGCAATTCTTGTCGGGGGAAAATGCCACCTGTAAAACATCTTATACAAGTTTTCTTTATAAGCTGTTGACATTGTCATTTTATAATTTTGAGACCACAATTTTGCCCATTTCTCCAAATCAATCCCATATCCAAAATTCTTCCCCCAAACAATCATCGTTTCTTTAACTTGTTCCTCCTCTAATATAATTTCCAACAAATAACTGTATAATTTTTTAATCACTTTTTCATCAGTACCTGTCAAAATCCTGTCTAAATCAGTCAATTTATCATAAAATCCCTCCATTTTAGAATCTATAAGATACCTTGAATGTATTTACGCATATGAAAACCAATTCATCTTTATGCCTTGTTCTTCTAGTTTTTGCATTGTTTTAAGTTCACTCTTTTCATCCAATATTCCCCCACATCTAACTGTTTGTTCCTTCTCATATATTATAGGATAAGAAAAGGCTTCAATAGTTGATAACCAGACTGGGATTTTCAAATAACATTTTCTCTTAATTTTCTCCCAATTCAACCATAAAGACTCCCTTATATAGTGCCTTCTAAAATAGCCCTGCGATTTAGTTCCCTTATACCACAGAAAAGCATGCCATCCCAGTAATAAATCATGTCCTTCTAATGTCCACAAGTCTTACAGTTGTCAAGTTTGAAGACCCCTGCTTTACCCCAATAACATTCCAAGGATGCAAATGATATATACAAACAATAAAACAAAAGCAGTAAAGCCAAAAAAGAAAAGGAAAAAACGATGCTACAGCTAAGCCTTCCAATGCAGTTCACAACACACTCCTCCCATCTCATCCTATGGCAGCATTTGGGCGAAAGCCAGGTCTTAAGTGCTATTCGGAAGGTTGAAAGGATAAGAATCTGCCAGAATCAGACTGCAGTGGGAAGGTTATTCCACAGGGCAGAGCTATGTTTCCTTGGTGTCGTAAAATGACAGCATTTAAAGAAAGGAACATGAATGTGCCCTACCTTACCCAATCTGGTGGCATGGACACATGTCCTCAGGGAAGGGCAGTGCTGCCAGCTGATTGAAACAATAGTGAAAAGTGTTTTGCACAAGGAATATTTTATTATTTTTTGAAATGAAATAGTACATCCCAATAAGTAATGTGACTGTCTAATGGGGATCTGTTGTAAGGACCAATGCCTTCCAAGTATAAGATTTCCTAAGCTGCACCACCAACCCTTCTGCGACTTGGATGTGTTTTAATGCAGGAAGATCTAATTGAAACTGCATCTTGGAAATGCTCTGTTCTTTCATGAAGTTTGCTAAACTTTCAGTCAAATAGCAAACCCTTTCAGTTCAATATATAATTCAGCTGATGGAATGAAAGCAAGCACTCATCAGATCTTATCTACAGATTTCCACTAGAGATCATGAACATTCCAATTTTGCTTAAACTGCGGTGCAATCAATAAGTGATATTCCAGAATGATGCTATCAGTTTAATCCAGGAATAAGAGCAAAATGCCTTATGATACATGTGAGATGGTCAGTGCCTTTAATGTGGAGATATGGGGAACAGTAGATGTATTTAAGTGCCTGAAAGGGTTTTCATGTAGAAATCAAAGCAGAATTGTTCTTTGTTCTAGATAGAAGACAGGACAAGAAACAAGGAGCTTAAGGGGGAAGATACCTGTTGGATGTCATGAAAAATTACCTAACAGTAATCATATAACAGAGTGCTTCAAGTTATGGTGGAATCTCATGTACTTGAATACTGTAAGTATTTAAGCGGAGGCTGGATAAACATCTGTTAGAGATGCAGTAGTACTGGATTATTGCACTGCGTGGGTTGTTTTAGACCAGTGTTTTTCAGCCTTGAGATTGTTAATCTACTACAGAGGCTCAGTGTCTTTAGTAAATATACTCAAGGAATATGGCCCTCAATAAATTTCCCAGCTTTGTTTTACATTTACTGGCATTAAGTGTTATGGTATCTCTAGGCACCAGTAGATGGCACTAAAGGGCTAATAGCGGGCCTTTTTTTTTTTTTTTCATGATGACCTAGAAACATTTTCTGAATAATATATTTTACTGTTTTTAACTTCTAAAAAATTGCTTGAGTTTTTGGCCTTTCCCAACTTTGCATAAATGAGAATCCAGAGAACTTTTCAGTCACTTGTCTTAATCCAACCTGTTTCTTAATGCAAACTGCTGGTAATAAGAAAAATCTTTCCAACCTATTTCTAAATCTAGGAAAAACCAGTATCTCTCTTCTTTCCAAGCTATAGAAATCAAAAACAACATATATGTCTAGAATGTGCATACTACTTAATAGTGGAAAATACGTAATTAGCAGAGGTGGTATTCAGTCAGTTCTGACAGGTTCTGGAAAATCGGTAGCGGAAATTTTGAGTAGTTCTGACTGGCTCAAACCCCATCTATTCTCTGCCTCCCGAGTCCCATCTGATCGGCTGAGTCTTCTTTTGTTGCCCTGCAAAGAGAACTGAGCTGGAAATCCGGTTAGTGGCTTGGGGAGGGAATGGGGATTTTACAGTATCCTTCCCCTGCCACACCCACCAAGCCACGCCCACAGAACCGGTAGTAAAAAAATTTGACCACCACTAGTAATAATGTATGCTTGATATTAATTGATTCAGTTAGAATATTCTGACTAACTCTATCCCTTTAATTTTCTTTGTTATTATAGTTATTTAATATATAATTCACTCTTTTACTAATATATTGTTTAGGAACAAAAAGATAGGTCAATGCCAAGTACTGATACACTGTTACTTATTCAGTTATTGACTGATTATTCTAGCCTTCACAATCTTGATATCACACATGTTGGATTACACTTCACATTTAGATATGGTTTGCTTAACCATTGTTGTTGAATAAGACTTTCTATACCAGGGGTGTCAAACTCAAGGCCTGCAGGCTGATGTGATTGGATCCGGCCTGTGGGGCTGTCCCAGTCTACCTATGTCGCTTCGGCCTGGTCTTCCTGCGTCACTTCAGTCTGGTCTACTCGCTTTGCTTTGGCCCAGTCTACCCAATGCAGAGAGGAAAGATCAGGCCAGCAAAGCTTCGGCCTGGTCTACCTGGTGTGAAGAGGGAAGCCAGGGAAGCTTCGGCCTGGTCTACCCAGTTAGGCCAGTGTGGCTTCAGTACAGTCTATTCAATGCGAAGAGAAAACATGCAGCAGTTTGGGGAGTGGCATCAAGCTGGCCACTCCCACCTAGTCAGCCACACCCACCCAGTCAGCCACATCCCCTGGGGGCCCCGAGGTCAACCACAGCCCTGATGTGGCCCTCAATGAAATTGAGTTTGACTGACACTTCTTTTCTATACTAAGCCATGAAACATAATTTACAGACCACAGTGGTTGAGTTCCGCATCTTGAAACTGATAAAAAAACCAAAGTTATCAAAAGTAATATTTTTATTTAAAAAAATAATACTTAATTTTTCTTTCTCTCAATGGCAGGTTCCACATGGAAATGTATAAATATGAGTGTTAATGCCATTTCCATGTCTCAAGATATTCATAATGACATGTGATCCCACCTTACAATGAGTATCATACTAAACAGTGGCATCCAGATAGGATAGAATTATAGAGGATAAGCAGGCCTTTGTTGCAGGGCTGGGATTCAGCTGGTGTTACTACCACCAGTTCAGTGATTATGCTGTGCACGCATGTAATAAACCTAAAGCTGTGCTGCCTGGACAGCTGATAAGCACTGTGTGCGGGCGCGCAGTGTTTGAAAAACACCTTTTTTACTGCTTTTTCAACCTCAGCTCTGCCACACAAAGCTTGAAAAAGCAGGAAATAAAAGTCAGGTAAGAACCTGGGTGGGCGGGTGAGCCAAAGAAGCAGCAGATACAGAACCGGTTCTGTGTCTGCTGCTCTTCAAAGTTACTGGTTCTATAGAGCTGGGCAGAACCGGTAGCATCCCACCCCTGCCTTGTTTCCAAAAGCAAAATACCCCCATGAATGTGAAGCATATTATTTATTTTCCTCCAGAATCTATATATTATAATAAGATCACATTACTTTTTATTTAAGATCCATTCTACACAGTAGATTCTGTAGATTATTTTCATTGTATATTATTTTACAAAACATGTGTTGATGAGTTGGATTCTGGATTTCATTTTAAACTTAAATTGAAACTTTAAACTTAAATTTATGCCAACATTTAATTAGGGTAATTAAATGTTGGCATACATTTAAGTTTAAAGTTTCAATTTAAGTTTAAAATTTCAAATAAGAGTCTCAGCAGTTCAAACCCATTACTTATGACCAGAGGTGGTATTCAGCATTTCTGAACAATTCTGGAGAACTGGTAGCAGAAATTTTGAGTAGTTCAGAGAACCAGCAAATACCACCTCTTGACTGGCCCCACCCTCATCTATTCTCTGCCTCCCAAGTGCAGCTGATCGGCTGGGTCTTCTTTTGTTGCCCCACACAAGAGAATGGAGCTGGAAAGCAGATTAGTGGAGTGGGGAGGGAATGGGATTTTACAGTAACCTTGCCCTGCCATGCACACCAAGCAACACCACACCCACCAGATCATACCCACAGAACCAGTAGTAAAAAAAATTGAATCCTACCACTGCTTGTGACTAAACTAAAGTCCAGCCATTGACACATATTTTCTCTTATTTCAAACTTCTTAAAAGAAATAGCTTCTGCCTTTTAGGAAAATATGAACCACTGAGGATCCCCTTTCATACTTCCTTTTTACCAGAGTTGTTAAAATGATTTAAATGCTCCATCCCCTTGAAGCTCAGACTTTTTTCCACAGTGACCAGAAATTTAAAGTATTTCTTAAAGCTATTCACTCAGAGATGAAAAATGTCATGAGGATATATTTGCAAGGAAGTGGGCATGGGTGAAGTATGATATCATCTAATCTTGCATTCAATAAAGGGGAACGATTCACACAGGAGATGAGGCAAACAGAAATTGTAGATCTAGCATAAGGAAAGAAAAGGACCTTTATATAATATTTTCCATTTCAGTGTGCGTTCATACTATATATTAGTCTGAGGCCCAGTTCTATACTCTGCCAAGAAGAACCTGGACTTTTTCCCCCTCATAACATACAAACTCAGTTTTGGAATGTTTCATGCCAAACTAACAAAGAAGTTGTTCTTTGCATGCAAAAAATATTTTAAGTGGGTGGCTAGATTCTAACCAGAGTATGGTATACTTAATTCTGTGAAAATGGGTGGGGCTGTACCTGACTACAATTAGGTAGCCCTCTCTTAAAAAATTTCCTGAAGCTGCAGTAGGGTCCAAAAGGCATTTCATTTCACAAACTTAAAAGCTAGATCGAAGTTCAATCAAACATAGATACACAGTTGGACAGAAAACAAAGTATGTGAATCTGTTCCTGATGACATTTTTCTGAGAACATGGTTACAAAATACACCATTGGAACCTTAAGAGAAGCACATTGCCCCAGATGAACTTCGACTTCCACTCTGCTATAGCCAGAAAAAAACCATTCTTTGACAGTAAAAGGTAAATTTTCCCATATCTATTGGTTATCTAGGTTTGTGTAGTCTAGATCTGATAGTATCCTGGATGCTTCTCCCCTCCCCCAGACCCGAGTGTGATCAGATTTTATTAAACATTGCCCAAACACTAAACATTATAAAAGTTTCACAAGTAATTAGCCTTTGGGCCTTTTTTTCCAACCTGGACTCCAGTATTAGTGAATAAAATGCATTGTGTTTAATAGCAGGGTCTAAAAGTCTTAATTTGTGTTCCAGAATGTATTTATTCCACAATGAAGGGTGTTTAATGTGGTTAGCAAAGCAAAGATAAAAACAATTAAAAATAAATAAAAGCAAAATTAAAAACATCATCCAAGAATTATTAAAGGACAAATAAAAACAGCACATTGATAATCCAGCAAGCTTGCTTGTACAATAAAAACTTGATTTTTTTTTCTTTTTTAATCTGCTAGAAAAAAGATAACATAAATTTAAGCAGTCCTACTGTGTTGTCGCAGATCTCCAAAGACTTGAAAGAACCTCTGAGAAACTGTTAATAAGATTGATAGATGAGCTAGGAACAAAGTTGCTGAACTAAACAGAAAACTCCCATATGGCCTCTTTATATGTTTCTTTTGTGCTTATTAGCAGAGTTGAGGACCTAAATAGCATCCTTAACGGAAGCAGCTGATAAAGGATTTAGGCTATCCTGTTTGTGCATTAGAGAAAGATTATCCACATGCAAATATGCTATGTGGAACTAGCTTCCTATACATGTGGGTCTATAAATATTCAGTCTATGGATGAAATAATTCTATTTTTAATTTGATATTTTATTGTATGTAAATTTGGGTGCCACTTATTTAAATCTTAACTAAAAGGTTTTTTTAATCAAATGCCTTGAAACTAGGGACTAAGATAGCAATTATATACATTTTAAATGAACCTCAACAATCAGAGATTTTTTTTAAGAGGCAATGCTACATTAATCATTAGATGGCTTGAAAAGAGTGTCCTGAGTGTTGTAGTACAATAGATTGGGAAAATCAGATCAGGAAGTAATCTACACCAAACGCCAATTTTTATGAAGACTAATACACCAGTGAAAATAACAATATTATAGGATTCCCATAAAGTATTTAGCATATGCCAGGACATAAGAATCTTATGAGAATTAAATTCAAGTTTAATAATTTAGTGATACTATGAAGGAATGGTGACTATGTACTCTGGAAGGCTTTAGTGTAATTCATCTTCCATCTGCTAGTATTTATAGTTTCTCTAAGACCTGCTTTTCATATCTTTCTACTGCTTCAACAAGAAATTCAACAAGAAAAAAAAAGAGCGCTATACTAACTTTGACAAATATAGCATTATTTGAATTGGCACGTAAGACAGTAAATGCCTAAATATGGGCTGGATAGTCCACATTTATAAGAATTCGCCCCTTTGAAGAATTCACCTTTGGACTCTTTTTTTTTTGTCTGCTCTGCTTCTGTTCCTTACACCTTGTGAGGGGCCGCTTGGAGGAAGTAAGAGCACCTGCAAATGTGAGATTGGGTTGGCCGGTCTCCAATTCTGCCTGCATAGCAGTGATGTGGTAGCCATGGGTGGGGAAGGGGCAAGGCAACAGCTGGTCTGCTATAGTCTGCTAGTAAAAAAGTCACAAATCTACCTTTATGTGTAATGGGAAAGTGAGGGAAGAAGTAAAAAAAAACAAAGGCATGTGTGTGTGTGTGTATGTGAAGATGAGAATGTTTATAGGTGTGCGGGGATGAGAAAAGAAATACAGAACAGTTGAGTGTCAGAATAAAGTATGCTATTTACTTAAATGGAAGAGGTATACTGTAGCATTTTTTCCCAGCTGATTTTGCTACCTCATTATCTTGGGGTTCAGATGCGTATCCTAAGATATCCAGCCCCCTAGTTTTTGGTATTAATTCATTATCATTAAGGATGAGTGGTACATCACAGCAGTTGGTTGTACTGAACAATCAGTTGGAATGAATAACTGATCTGCCTCTAAATAAATCCAAGCAATCGCCTCTAACATGTCTAGCAGGTTCCTTTGGAATTTCCTCACAAAATTGTTTTGAAATAAGAAGACTCCTTTTCTTGTTAGCTGGAAATCTTGAACCAGTCCCACCTTCAGACTTCGTTTAATTAGGTATCAGGGTTGCCCTGGCTTGTTCATTATTTTTACTCTGCTGTTATGAACTTTCTAAATGATTCTGTTGCTGCTGCTGCTGCTACTAGATTGCTAATATTCCTAACCTTTGTAATATCTGGATTTTTCCCAGCTTTGGAGAGACTGCAGGAGACTCTTCAAGGTATTTTCAAAAGAGCAATCTGACACTAATTACAATGCAGTTGAAGCCTTGCCTGTTCTGGTGATCATCAGTGGCAGCACTGAAGATTTAAGTTAGCGTGACACTCTTGTAGTCACGATGGTTAGGAAGGTAGATAATTTCTGTCAAAACAGTATTATAACCATGACAACATAAATGCTGGTAAAAGAGCACATTGTTACTTATCTATTGCACCATCTTCCTGTATTTATTTCATTTTCAACTACCTACAACATAACATTGTTCCGGCACAGTTCATGGGAATCAACAGTCAGGTTATTGTATCTACCCATCTAAGGAATTTGAAGTGTTTGTGCTGAGACAAAAAGTAACTTGCGGGAGAGGATTTTCATTCTTTCTTTTAAGCTGATTTACTTGCTCAAATATATTACTTCAGCCTCTTTTTTTATAAGTAGAAAGTAGGGCTTTTTTCATTCTGGTTCTCCTTTGTGAGTTCATCAAATATTTCTAAAGGATGGTTTTTAATTAATCTCTCTGACTATTAATTGTTCAAAGATCACTATTAACTGATCCATTAACAGAAAGTTGTTAGTCATTAGTTCCAAGTTGGATTCCATTTGATGATTTTAAAAGTTCTGGCAGAGGTCACTATTTTTCTCTATGTTTCTTTCCTCTAATTATTCCTGTCTTCCAAAAATTTTATCTCCTCATTCCCCAAATCTAGGGTAGTATATTATTAAAAGAAAGGAAAGCATCCACTCACTCTTAATTGCTGTATATCAGTTTATCCTTTGTTTTAAATGGTTTAAAGCAACTAGAATTGAGTTCAGAGTTCTTCCTCTGTCACATCATTTATTCCTTCCTGTTGCAAAATCTTACTTCCATTTCTCAGTTTTTTGCATTTCCTATCTTTTTTTGAATTTTTATTAAGAATTTTAAGTGCGATAAAAAGTCCATTCATCTTCCCTTCATCCATGGTTAATATTTTTGTTTTTATGTTATTTATTACTATGATTTGGAGTTGTGTGTTTTTCTTAGATTTTTACCTGTTTTATATTGGCTATTGTATATATTGTTGTGTGCAGAACAGAATTGCCTAAGGGGAGTGGCTGGCTATAAAAGTTTGACAGACAAATAAATAAAGTAAAAACTAATACAAACTAAAGAATTAAATGTGCAGGAAAAGAGGAAAAAAGCAAAAGAGAAGAAAGTATATAGTGAAGACAAAGAAAGGAAATATAAAGTAACTTCCAACTTTTGTCACAAGTAAAAGCACATTTAAAACTACACCAAGAGCAATTAATTTCCTTTATCACTGTAAATAAAAATGCAATATGCTTTCCTATTACAAAAGAATCTTCTCAGTAAGCAGATGTGACCACGGGGATCCATGTGGTTACATATTCAGTTTGAGAAATACTAAGCCATTTCATAATGTACAGGATTGCAAAACCTTGGTTATGAAGAGTTGAAAATTGAGAGAGAGGAACTGCTGGGGCTAAATGGGGGTGGGGAGGGTTAATGGATGATAGCAGTCGTTGAGAAGAGAAGAAGAAAATAAGAACAGTAGAGAGGTTCTGGAGGATGAGGCATGCAAAACAAACAATTGGATGGCCCATGCCAGGGAAGTAGCAGAGACAGAAGGATGAAGTTGGCAGGTTGGGAGTAGAAATTGGATCTCTGGGACCATTGCAGTTTCAGTAGAATATACAGGAGGATCACGGAGGGATAAATAATCAAGGGCAATGTGCTAGTTGGTAGATCTAGCAGCTAAAATGCAGAGGCTTTCAAAAAGCAGCAGTGAATAAGAGACTGGTGGAGAAACAGCTTAGGACAGAAGTATGCAGATAGTTCCACCACGCTAGACTGTAGATAAACAAAGGGTGAAAAGTCCTGCTATTGGTAGGATTTGTCATTGGCTTTGCTATTTCTGCTGCCATCATGAGACCAATCAATATGGCAGCAACCTGGGGGGAGGGGAAATGAACTGTGTATGCACCCTGGATGAAAGCCAGAATCAGGAGAAAATAATACAGGGCAGGATAGGTATAGTGAGAGTACAGAGGCCCTAGTCAGAGCTGAAGAGAAGGCTGGAGGGAGAGAAAGATGCCAAGAAAAGATAGCGGAGAAGTAAATATATTAATGTGTTTGTGTAGTGATCCTGAAGTTGTGGAATGATCCAAACCACAGATTTAGGACTAACTGAGTGAGTGAGATGACAAGGTAAGTTTAGGTGGGGTGGGGTAGGCTTGCACAAGTGTTGCAACTCCTAGAAATGAGATTGCATTGAGACATAGCTAAAGGTACACGGATGTCAGAGAGTGTAAAGTTGGGTAAAGGTGTGAGGATGGTGAAGTCAGCACCTACATTGAGATAGCGACAGGTGCAAAAAATATAGTGAGTTGTATTGGGGAGGCTGCAGATTGTTGGAGATCCTTTGTGGCAAACTGATTAGTTCCATCTCTTGATTAAACTGTGGGGAGCCTTGAGCTTAGTTTGTTAATAAGTATCAAATCTGTATGAAGAAAAACCTGTATCTACCCACGATCTAGTCATGGAAGAATGTGCAAAGCCACCATTTATTACTGTGATCTATAGCAACAATAGCAATTCATCCCTGAATTCTATAGCTACAGTGATGCCAAGGATCAAGAGGAAGGACTACTGTAATCATTTGTGAGATCTTGATAGTGATTAATAGCATTGTGCTACAGGTGACTGGTTGTGAATGCCTACTGAAATAAGCTAGGGCTGCTGCTGGTATACTAAGTACCTTGCTGCCTTGGAGCATCTGGACTTGTAGGGCTTGTGTTGGAATTCCTAGGCTTTGAGGGGACTTCAATTAATCTTTTGCAAAGCTGGGAACACCTGATTCTTCCCAGGTCACAGTGGTAATTGAGCCTATTCTGTTGGGAGTCAGAGTGCTGGTTGTTTGCAGCCCTGGCTGGCTATGTACAGAATGGTTGTATTTTATTCACTAGTTTTATATTGATTTATAGTTGAGTTACCATGGCAGCACCTTCTCCTAAGTAGCGACCATGATTGATATTTCAGAATAGCAAAGTTCTGCTTTTGATAGACTATGCTGCACTATGTGGTAGTGTCAAGGAATTAGTCCAGCAACCAAATTGAAAATCTATAGAAACATGATACTTGCTAACCTGTATGCCTATGAAGATACACTGTGTAACAAACGCGTGCAAGGCAGCTCAATCACTTCTATATGACTTATCTTCATAGAACATTAGGCATCAAATCACTAGGTAAAGTAACAGACATTGAAGTTCAGAGAGCAAGTCAGCCATCAATCCACACACTGCTGATGGAGCACAGGCCGGTCATGTACCTGTATGCTAAACAATCACATACCCAAACAGCTCCTCTTTGGGGAATTCTCTCACATGGAGGGAAGAAGAAATGTTATAAACATACATTAAAAGCCTCCCTGACATAGATGTGACCACCTGGGAAAAGCTGGCATAAAATTTCTCTACCTGGCATGGCCTTATCCATATGGGCTATCAAGCTTGCAAAGTAAGATACACTGTAGAAGCACCAACATAAGAATGAACCACACAAGTCTAGAATCATCAGTGAAATTACTGCTGTGTCTATCCATTTGTCTAACATATGCCAACATGTCTGTGCTCAGATTGGCCTGACCAGTCATCTTTGGGCACACCACATTTAATTTTAACATGACTAATGATGCTGAGGTCTTCTTTGACAATGATGGATGAACCACAATGGCTATGTTTGCTATAATAATGTTGATTGGATTCTGATTGTTTTGGGTTTTTAAAAAAAATATGCATGCCACCGAGTGCCATAAATCATTTATAAAGGCAGCCTTATCAATTCAATAAGTCAATCCATGTTTTTGTGAATGGTTCAGATCTGCCTGGGAATTCATTGCTCTCATGGTGGCATGGGATTATCATAGATATTTAGGGCTTAATACACATAGGCTATGTCTGAAATCTTTATTTCAAAGTACATGTTATCTGAATATGAAGGATAGTAACATTCTCCTTTGCTGTGGTTAGCTTAATTTCTGATCAAATTGCCTTTGTAAGAGCAAAGGACCTATTAGAGTGTTCTACCCAGATTTCTGATACAGCCTGATTGTTTTGGTATATCCTCTGTCAGCCAATGTAAACAAAAAAACAGGCAATTATATGTTGGAAAATCTTTATTGCCATGTCCTAACTATATTAACTAGGAATCAGGTTAGCCAGAGAGCGCTTAAGACTCGGAAAACTCACAAAGTCCACAATGTACATTGTAACTTGAGCTATTAATGGTCTGCTATCAGAAGAGAAGCAGAAATGTGTGACTGGCCCATAACAGCCCAGAGTTCTAATACCAGGGAATTCCACAACCTAGTCCTAATGTCAAACTACAGCCTTGAAGTCAGGATGTATGAATTCAAGAATGACAAGAATGCAGTTCCAGAGTTAGAGTTGTTTCGAACAAAGAAGCAGTGTCCTAAAGACTACCTCTATGTAGCCCTGTTGCTGGTAGGTTTTAATTTGGGAGGTTTATTTATTTGTCAATTGCTTACAAGATAATAGATATAAGTAAAAACATAGTTATGAATACATGGATACATATAATAAAAATAAAAAGGTTGTTGGTCTCTCCTCTCAAAGAGATATGCTAACTATTTTTCCTCTAGTGTTGTGTATTCTTGAGCTAGGTATTCTGCCAGAAATATCTAATTATCAATATCTAAATCAGCCCCCACCCATTCAGATATATTTACTTTCAGAACTACCTAAAGTCAGATCTCTGATTGCCTTCTGACTCTTCAGGATGGGCAGTTCATTTGGTATAACTAGGATGCCATATAAGATTATCTCCACAAGGCTTCTTTCCAGTTGCTAATCCTAGACGATTCTCTGGTTTTTAATGGAAGATATGGGAAATGAAACAAATAAAAAGATGCCTGTCTTGGGCACAAATGTTCCCACCCTGAATTTTGTGGGAGGCCTGGTAGCAGCTATTTTCAGTCTGACAGTATTCCTCAGGAATATCCTCTCCTGAGAATTCTCGATGGCTCCTACCCTGATACCATTTGAGAAGGCAGTAACCCTGTTGAAAAGGTGTTCCATGTATCATTGGTTTACCCTTTACTATATATGTAGTCTTTACTATATTTATATATGTAGTCTTTACTATATTTAAAACTATATAACAGCTCTATAGATTAATAGAAGAAAAGCCCATGAATGCTGTATCAACAAATTTCTCATAATCTGAATTTGGGCCATGTTATGACAGTGCTTGATCAACCCATTTATTGATACTTCTAAACTTGCATCTGTTTAGAACCAGATCCTATCTAGGTTGGCATTATTATTATTATTACCTTTATTGTCAGAGTACAACATGTGTACATTCCCTTCATACACCCTACCAACACAACTCACAGTGAGGACAGAAGTCCCTAACCTAATCCCAATCTTATTATATACTATGTGACAACATGCCAGCCCTGCAAGTCTGTGTTATTTTCCTTTCAGAAGTCTGACAACCCACAGGCAGAAACTGTTCTTCAGCCTGTTGATGCGGTTGGCTATGCTTCTATATCTCCTACCTGATGGAAGAAGTGAAGAAGTACTGACCGGAATGTGAGTCATCCCTGAGAATTTCCCTCACTCTTCTAAGGCAGGGAGTCCTAGTGATGTCATCTAGTGGTATCAGGAAACAGCCCACAATGTTTTGTGCTGTGCTCACCACCCTCTGTAATGTCTTTCTGTCCATAGCTGTCAAGCCAGCATGCCACACCATAATGCAATATATGAAGACATTTTCTATTGTGGACCAGTAAAAGGAGGTCATCAGTCGTTGTTCTACTTTATTCTTTCACAAGACCCTAAGGAAATGGAGTCTCTGTTGGGCCTTTCTGGCCATCTGGGTTGTGTTGATTTTCCAGGTAAGATCTTCGCTGAGGTAGACTCCCAGGAATTTAAAGGAAGAATCTCTCTCCACACAGCACCCCCTTGATGTAAAATGGGGCAGGTTCCTTTCTCTTCTTGTGGAAGTCTAACACCATCTCCTTTGTCTTGCTGATGTTTAGATGCAGGTTGTTTTTTAGGCACCATGAGGATAATTTTTGAACCTCCCTCCTCTACGCTGTTTCGTTTCCACCTTTCAGATGTCTTGGAGTATTATTTCTAGATATAGTTAGGCTGGCTGGAAACAATGGGAGATACATGAATTGTAGGCCAGCATATATAGATGGCAACAGATTGTGGAAATATTTTGTATATGGTAGTGTGAGGCATCACATAAAAACAGAGATTTAAATAATAAATTAAAAAAATACACTGTGAGCATTAAAATGAATGGCATTTTAATTTTTGTGATTTGTTTGAAGCATTAGGTTTGTACTGGACATTTTAAAATATTGAACTGAGAACAGAGTGTTATATTTTAAATGATATGTGCTTTATGGACTTTGTTTTAATTAGGGCAGTTGGAAAACTAGTTTTTAATCCTTTGTTTTCATCAGAATCTATAAGATTTGTCTGTTAAGGTTTAGAAATGGTTTAGTCAATTCATAATTTGAATATTCTCTAAAAATTCTTTCCCAAGACACACAGATGCCTGTGAATGGTCAAATCATCCTGGAAAAAAAACTCTCTGAGAATAGGAACATTTGAATCCATTGCTTCAAAACTTTTAAAATTAATGTGACTTGAATAAGGAGGGGGAAAAACAGAGATTCTTACCTTTTTAAAAATACTATAGATTAGCATATTTTTCAAATATGAACCTGATTGTAGCTGCAGGTTGTTTTTTTGTACACTAAAAATGAGGAAGATACTTATTATGTGTGCTTTATATACTTTTTAATTTCACCCTCAGACCTCCATATCACTTACTATATTTCACATTATTTTATTTATAACCGCTTTTTGATATAGAAAAGTCTGATTGATTATTAGGGTGCAAAGTTATCTAAGGCCAGTATTGTTTCTTCCCATGCATTTAATTTATACATGATGACAAGCGCAAATGAGGTCTGTTAGACCGTGGCAAATAAACCTGACAGTGTTTTGATGAACAAAAAGGTGTTCATCCATTGTAATCATTTTTCAGAATAAAATCTAAAAATAGGAAAAGGACAGAAAAGTTATTGGGGGTACAATCTCTAGTGAGGTTTTTGCCAAGATGCCGTTAAGGTAGTGTATGTGTGCCACCGGAAGCATAACTCTGAAATCATTCTGCAAGATGGCTTCACTTGTCTCCCTGTCCTTGGTAGGCACTGTGAGCTCACTTTACCTTTAAGTCCATGTCTTAGAAGAAGCTACAGTAAAATAAGACAGTGACTATGTCTGAGAGTATGTGTGTATATGGGCAGACTTGAAGCCCATTCTATGGGGCTTTGTATATCTGTCATTGATAATATCAGATTGTCCTGCCAAATATTCCCTAGTGAAGCTCTGAATTTATCTGTAGTGACAGGATGATGGAGAATACTCTATTCTTCCAACAAGGAAGCATTAAATAATTTCCCAGCTCTACAATTCCTGTGTGCTTGGTCTCATGGGGAGAAATGAAAGCTTTCCCTGTAACTCCACACATCAGCTCAAGGGTCTGCCAATGGCTTTGGCTGGTGCAGAATTCTCCATTTAGTTGCTTGACAGAAGCATCTTCTTAATTGGGTTAATGAGGGGATCATCAGTAAGGAAGACGACAGAAAGATGGAGAGAGTCCAGTGTGGCTAATAAAAGATTCAAAATTTGAAGAAGCACACTATCACACTGCTACCAAGTTACTAAGTAAGCAGTTTTGTTTAACTATATGGAGAATATGGGGAGGAATTCATTTCCCTATAAATGCTTTATTGAAAGGGCAAGCTATTTTTTTTTCTTGTAAAAGGATACAATATTGTATCTATGCTTGATGGCATTCAGACTGCTGCCTTTGGCCTTGACAAAAGAATCAGGAATTTAAGAAACTGGTGTGTAAACAGAAAAGTGGGTTGGGCTTTAAATGTTTAAGAAATTGTAAATGTTTAAAAAATGTAAAAAAATTGCAATGAATAAAGTGATACTTTGTTACCAGGCAATGTATACCTCTGAAAAAAATAAATAAAGCTGCAGGTGAAATGAAAACCAAGAGGAATATATTTTGCCTTCTTTCTTCTTAAATGGACTACTTACATTCTAGGGTGGAGCTAAATGAAGTTTTGCAATGAAGGAATGAAACAAATCAGCCTTTAGATCTCACACTTCTCCAGGCATGGACAATACATCATATAATTGCCATTTTTTTAAAAAAAACTTATGAGATGATTTTTGTAAGGTTTTATACAAGATTGCTAAAATCTGTAAGACCATCAAAACCTTAAGATTTCAGTAAGATTTTGTAATTATCATGTGAAAGATTGCAAAAATTTATTAACCAGATGGGGGGAGGGGTTTGGCATGCATTCTAGTATTTGCTCAATAGCAAATACTTGATCAGCTAGCTAATCAAATCATTTATTTATTCATTCCATTTCTACACCATTCATCTCGCCTATATGATGTTTAGTTGTTTATTTTATTATATTATATTTCTAATAGTAAGTGATCTCTTAACGATTCACAAAATAGAATTTAAAAATCATATAATACAGATAGTCCTTGACTTATGACCACAATTGAAACCAAAATTTCTGTTGTTAAGTGAAACATTTGTTAAGAGAGTTTTGCCCCATCATATGACCTTTCTTATCACAGTTGTTAAGTGAATCACTGCAATTGATAAGTTAGCAACCTGCTTGTGAATCTGGCTTTCCCTATTTACTTTGCTTGTCAAAAGGTTGCAAAAGGTGATCACATGACCTCAGGGTACAGCAATGGTCATCAATATGAACCAGTTGCCAAGCATCTGAATTTTGATTACATGATCATGGCGATGCTGTAAAGGTTGCAATGATGAAAAATGATCATAAGTCACTTCTTTCAGTGCCGTTGTAACTTTGAACAGTCGCTAAATGAACTGTTGTAAGGAGGACTATTGTACTGTATGAACATATAATAAAAGATACTATAGAATTTTAAAGCAAATTACACCTTCTGTAATGTAAACCCGTAGTAAAACCTACAGGAAAAAGTCAACTGGGTATCACCTGTGTCATGCTCTTCTCATAATCTGGGACATCCCTCTGACTCAGTGGTGGGATTCAGACATTTTTACTACCGGTTCTGTGGGCGTGGCTTGGTAGGCATGGCATGGCTTGGTGGGCGTGGCAGGGGAAGGAGAGTGTAAAATCTTCATTCCCACCCCACTCCAGGGGAAGGTTACTGCAAAATCTCATTCCCTCTCCACCCCACTAACCAGCTTTCCAGCTCCATTCTCCTGTGCAGGGCAACAGAAGAAGACCCAGCCAATCAGCTGGGACTTGGGAGGCAGAGAATAGATGGGGGGGCAGGGCCAGTCAGAAATGGTATTCCGAACTACTCAAAATTTCTGCTACTGGTTCTCCGAACTACTAAAAATTTCCACTACCAGTTCTCCATAACTGGTCAGAACCTGTTGAATACCACCTGTGCTCTGACTACTCCAGCTGAAAATTCTAGGTAATGGTGTTCCAAACATACCTGGGAAGCTTCAAGTTGGAAAAGACTAACTAAAAATGTAAAGATATGCGGAAGGGCAGAAGGGCAGAAGGGCAAGAGCATGACTTTTGATTCAATCAATGTTGAGATGGTGATTAGCACATCTATATTTTAGAAGAAAACTAGTCTCAATGAACTACTAGACTTTTCTTCAAACAAAAGGTGTGGTTTTTATTTTTAAATAAATAATGAATAAAATTTATTTTTAAATATTTTGAATTAAGATGGAAAATATAAAGAATGGATGAAATGATTGAAAAAGTGTCAATGCTTAGAACAGATCTATCTTTCAGAAAAGTAAGTATATTCTTTTGAGTCACTGTATCTGTACACTCTAAATTGTTCATCATATCAAAAAAGACAGTTTCCTTGCATTATCTTAACATATTTCTCCAAGATTCTTTCTTTTTGTGGGCAGACCATTCCATTCTAATCTCCCATTAATTTACCCATAAATTCTTTGTAAAATATTGCTTTATCTTCATTTGATGCGTAAACCGAATTGTAAAATTTTTTGATACCATGTACAAGATGAATATTTAAACATAACCAAAATAAGTGTTGGATTTATGGAATTTGAACAAGTCTATGTAGAGAGGAACTAAACAATGTTTATTAAAAGTAAAACATTATTTTTTCATTTTCATCAGAACTATTGTTTTAAAAGAGAGAAATTTACATGTGGCTTAAATTTAACTTGGGATAAATAGAAATGCAAATCCCCCTGTAGCCAGTCCTTTGTTTGTTGTAATTTGGTTGTGAGGTAGGGAATAGATGTGTGGCCACAGAGGAATGTTTTCTCAATGATAGAAAAGAGAGTTCTAATAGAGGAAGCGTATTAGCTCTGTCAACCATAGGTTTCCTAAATTCAACATGAATATTAGTAATTAGATGTTTCACGGGGAGCGGGTTTGTTGATAAGAAATAAACATATAACGAATAAAGAAAATAAAAGGGTGAAAAAGAAACAAAAGTTTTTGTTTAACTAGGAAATGAACAACTTACTATAATTCCCTATAAAAAATTTACTATAAAGCTTACTATAATTCCTAATATCCTGTAGAATTATTGATATAATAAAAACCTTTGGTATATCTTAACTATTAACTTCTAGTGAGTCATTTTATTCTCATTTCTAGTAGTTTTTAGATTTTCACTTTTTTTGTCAGACTGGTTGTCTATATGTGTTAGTATTTGCATTCTTCTGGAATTGTTTTAACTTTTTATAATCATTAACTGTTCAATGTGTGCATGGGATTGTGCATGTGCAAACACACGTGCACATGATATTTCATCCACTATGACAGTAAGAATTGTGGGTGTTTTGAAATCCATGTGAAATACAGTCTCTGGCTTGCTCTTTGTACTCTCTTGCTCTTCAGTGAGGTCTGGCTGAACTTTTCGTGCCGATAATCCTGTCCATAGCCCCTTTCCAGACATATCTCTGTCTTTAACAATTCTCTTATTCAGGGCAGCTTGGAATTTGGTATGTCTCTTGTTAGACATTGGTATTTACTTTGTCACTTAAGGGGTGGGGAATCTCATTTTAAGTTTTCTATACAATGCTTAAGTAAATAATTCCCTTGCTACTGGCATCAGTTGTCTCTCCATATTGTTGAAAAGCCAGTAGTTTAGCCTTTTTATCTAGTACATTTAATTCTATATATTATCACTTCTGGAAGCATATTAAATGCATTTCAAGCTCTAGCCTTCCTTATTAATTTCAGTACTCAATGAATCTGTGATGCTTTATAAAATTGTATAAGCATTATAGTTTTCAAACTCTGAACATAGTGAATTTCTCAATGATGTTAAACACATAATTGAATTAGAAATTAAGTTAGGCTGTCTGGTAGCCTTAATTTTGTATTAGGAGTATCTTATTAATGCTATCAACAGTAAACATGATAACAATTGGTAAGGTAAACAATCAAGAGACTAATTGTCATAATACAACTTAGTTTATATGCCCTTCCTTTGAAAATGAATTTAGGAAACCAGTTAGGATTCTAAACATGTATGGCAAACTTCTATTTTCATTTCCAGTTTTTTAAGGGAGATACCACCTCATGACTTATTCAACCAGTTTCTTGGCTATATTAAAATGGGTTGGATTCTCTTGGATTCTCTTTTCCTACACTGCCATCCCACAGGATCAGCTAAGTAAATTTAATTAGATTGGTGCAACACTAGCTCTGCAATTGACTTTTATTGCTTTGGCTGAAATACTCGATGTTTAAATAGCTGCTATAATTTTTTGAGCTAAGGATTAGTAAAATTATTTAGTGTTAAACACTGGGCAAGCTTAATGAAGTCCAGGTTTATTAAAGTGTTGTAATTGGAACCTGAGTTAATCACAGATCTGATCATTTTCAACTTCTGGCCATGGAAGGTTGCCTTGTCATCCTAGTGGAAAGGTAGGAAATTAATTTAAAGTCCTAGGTACAGGTAGTTCTCAACTTATGATATATCCCCAAAAGGTACCTTCAATCCTGTTCCAAAGTTCCAACTCTCCCAAACCTGACGTCACACAACTACATTTTAAGTGCTTGGCATCTGGCTGTATTTACGGCCCGTTGCAGGCGTCCCTGGTCACATAACTGCAATTTAGGATTGTTTTATGAAAAACCAGGGTTTATTTCCAATTTTGATAATGAAGAATGGGATCACTTAACCACTGTAGCATTTGCTTAATGACCAGTGTTTGTTTAACGACCATCACAAAAAAGATTGTTAAATGGGTCACTCATATAGGTGACCTGCTTTACGGCCATCATGATTTAAAACTGTAATAGAATGGCTCCATTACAGTTGTAAGTCACAGACTACCTGTAAGCAAAGAAGAAATTAGAGGCTTCCTGAATAGATTGACGATTGTTCTCATTGATTAAACAGTTTATGTGAATATTTGTATGTAGAATAAATAAACTGTGATGAGTCGGGGCATGGCACAAAGGCAACACTGTCAGATAATAAATAAGAGTCCCTTTATTATCTCAACTTTGCCCCCAATCTTACCTTCAGCTGGAGAAAAACTCTCCCAGGAACAGCCTTTAACTGTAGAAATTCAGTCCAAAACAAGGTACATACAGACCGTAACCAAAAATTGAAACAAACAAAGCTGCAGTAATTAACTTGACAGGGCAGGAGAAAAAATTTCAGACTTGAAAGCACAGCAACACTCAAAGAGGGAAGATGACAGGAACACAGATAAGCCATGACAATACCAAATAAATTCACTATTTGCTCCCAACAACTTACTCTGTGCAGCTTCCCTTTTTAAACACTGTGTACCCACGCAACTCACATTGCTCCTCTCTCCGTTCCTCCCTACTTGCCCTAGGATGAAGAAGGGGTGGGCCTGGGTCTTCCTCTGAATTCCCTCTCCCTTGCTCTATCTCTCCCCTGCTCTGCCCAGCTGGACTGTGCCCTTCCCCAGTTTCTTCCACAGCCAACGGAGCCACACTCCCACTCCCTGTCAGCTGTTCGGCTTCCCCTTCCAAGTCAGATTCTGACAGGCACATGGCATAAGCAGTGGCATCTTTCTTCCATCATTCCAGTTCAGAAAGGCATTAAACAAAACAATTTTCTAATGTTTTTATTTAAATTTTAAAATATGATGCAGATTCTTACTAAGAGACCCTCTACCTGATTTGATGAAAGTTAATAATTCTGTTATTCATAGAAGATGTTATAATTCTTTTACTATTGGGAACATTATAAGCTTTAGCTGCTTATTATAAAGGGAAGACTGTGTTGATAAATTATCAAAAGGTGAAGATAACTGTGTTTTCATAGAATTTTACTAAATTTATATGTAACTGATAATTACCTGGGCATATTAGGTAAAGTACATTAACAATCTGTAAATCCCATTTAATATAATTAATTCTGGAAAACTCAAGTAAATGTGTTCAAAATTGTACTTCAGGATGCTTGACAGTCACACTAAATCTTTTAAAACCAGTGAGAGTGATTTTATCTCAACTATTATGTGCTCTGAAGCTAAGTTATTTAGCCTCAAGTGTTTTTTATGGGGTTCAAATTTGTGTGTTTGTGTGAGTGTGTATACATGTCTTGATTTTTATCTGCTGGAAATAATGTAAATAGTAATATCTTGTATCAAATGTTGGTACCAAGATTGGTACTTGTGCAATGATGGCTATTTTTGTGAATTAGGGGGCATTAAAGTTGAAGAGAATGTTAGTATATTTCTAGTGGTCCCATTTCTTCCTATGTTGCCTCTTGTGTAAATCCCCAAATAGCTTGTTGAAGCCATCTGGAAACTTGAGAACTTACGCTGCAATCTCAAACCCTTAAACTTTTCCTTTGCCTGTGTTAGTACCATAAAAGCTAAAACTTGAATTCAGATTGAAATAGTGCTGCACTTAGTATAAATAAGTAATAACAATCTCTTCTATTCTGAAAACACAAAGCTTTCATATTTCAGTTCTGATTCCTATGCTATTCTTTGGCAGAGTATAGTTGAAAATAAAGCTGAAGATCAATGTAGGAAAAAAGAAGGGAGGGTAGAGGGAGGGAGGGAAGGCAGGCAGGCTAGTCTATGTATTTCTTAGCAACTATACAAATGATATCCTTATTATTCATAACCCATCTCAAGGTTACAAAAAACAAAACAAAACAAAAACCCCTTCAGTTGCCAGAATGTTTTTGGAAAATATTTATGTGGAAATGTGCTAAGTCATCTACTGTCATATTTACTGGCAAGGTCATAACAGACTTTCCTGAATGCTCACGTCAACACAGACTCTAGACTTATAACTGGCTTCAAGCTCTCAAACACACAGCAGCACAGCTAGATAAGAAACTTTATTATTTGGAGGAAGCCATTGAAACATTTGATTATCCTCTGTCAACATGAAGATACAATTTCTTTTTATAGCCACAGTAGGTTAATCCTAGAATGAAAAAGTCTTACCACTCCCATTGTATAATAAACTATTGTATAACTAAAACATTTATTCCTGTGCTCTTTGGCCTTGAAGTTGGATGAATGTTCTTTGTCGCAACTAACATATAAAAACATAGAAAACTGAGGGACCCCGAATATTTTGTTTGTTGGTTGCTTTCTTTTTGTTTATTTTTAATTATTAGTTTTATTTATTAATTTTTATTATTACTATTTTTTAATTTTTTTGATAATTTACTTTTACATTTTTGCTGGATAATAGACATGTGTTTATCCCAAGTATGCTTAAACTCACTAACGGGTAGTCCTTGGCTTACAAGCACAATTGAGCCCAAAATTTCTGATGCTAAGAGTTTTGCCCTATTTTACAACCTTTCTTGCCACAGTTGTTAAGTGAATTGCTACAATTGTTAAGTTAGTAACACAGTTATTAAGTGAATCTGGGGTCCGTATTGACTTTGTTTGTCAGAAGATCACAAAAGCAACCATCGTAACTATGAGTCAGTTGCCAAGTGCCTGAATTTTGATCATGTGACTATGGGGATGCTGAAACATCTGTATTAGTATGAAAAATGGACATAAGTCACTTTTCTCAGTGCCATTGTAACTTGGAACAGTTCTAATCATGATCTTTTTGGCTGTATTACCATTTTTTAGTTCTCTAGTCAGACAAGCAGGTAATATGTATGAAAAGATTGTAGAGCAGGGGTGTCAAACTTGATTTCATTGAGGGCCTCATCAGGATTGTGTTTGATCTTGGGGGCTAGGTAGGCGTAGCCAAGCTGGGCATGGCCAGTTCAATGTCACTTCTGTTGGGGGCACCTGTGGTGGCCCAAATGCTCTGCCAGCGAAAATGGAGCTTGAGAGGCAGCAATGGCCTCCTGCAGAAATGCCGTTTATGCTATTAGCCAGGACTTGATAGGGCCAGATGCCATGATCTTAATGTTGAATTTCAAGCCAACTTTTGCACTCTCCTTCTTCACATGCATCAAGAGGCTCTTTAGTATTTACAAACCAAAATATTTTAATTGTTATGGTTGAGGGAAAAAATCCAATTTTTGATGAACCCTTAACTTGATTTTGTCCTGCCTTTTTCTTTAGTATGCATAAGTATTTTGTTAGGTGGTTTTTATAACTTGAGGTATAAAAAGAATTACATGAAGATAAATGTGCAGAATTCCTAACAAGCTAAATAAGTTTCTTCCCATCTCTTGGAACCAAAAAAGAGAAGGGAGGTACAGTATAAAATAGTATTATCAGTATTTGAATGTTGATGGGAAGTAGGCAAAATTATTCGGCTATTGTAAAAGTACATTTCAGCAAAAAAATCCCAACTTTAAGAATTATGTGAAATTTTTATTATACAGGAGTAAAAGTGCTACATGGTATGGTTGGAATCTAGCCTGCCCATGGGACAGTTTCTATGCCTTTATTTTAATTTGAGGAAAGACTGCTTGTAATATCAGACATTTTTGAGTAAAAAAATATATCTAGCTGAGAATAAATTCATTTAAAATAGATAATACAGAGAAACAGTCAGAATGTTTTCATTGCTATGCTACACTTCTATTATTATGTAGAGAGGATATGGCTTTTTAAAATAGGATTTAGCTCCACTGAAAGTTAAGTGTGTATGTAGCTTTCAATCTTCTTTCTGACTACTTATGCATTCTTTGTAGTTAGTTTTATATAGTGTTACTTTGTGATATAATAAAAATGATGTTATTGATTATAAATATAGTGTATTGAAGCACTTATAGCTTCTTATTCATGGAAACAATGAGTGAAAGCTTGTGAACCAATATGTATTCAGATACTAAAAAATGAATAAATTGGCTTTATGCACTTTCTCAATGCATATATGTATCTTCTCACTGATTTCTTATCAGTTTGTACTCATACACTCATCAATTTGTTATAAATAAGCACAGGATTGCATATGTGGAAACGAGTTGTCAATGAAATGCTGAAGTCATCTTATACATACGGTATTAATTTAATGCTGAAAACACCAGCCAGAGTTCTGGATAGTTTGTGTAACTGAACTGTTCAATTCTTCATAAAAATACATTCACATATGCCTCTTCCTTACAAATATGGCTGAACAATTTGTACCTCAAGAACAACAAACATAAGGTGGTATTGGCTAAAGGTTCACCTGGATTATAATATTTTCCAAATCCAAAGGAAGAAACAATTGTGAATTAAATCCTGATCTTTTTACTTTATAGTGACAAAGATGATGCTTTGTAAGACCTAAGATTAAAACTGGAAGTAGCCTAAAAATGGAAGTAGCCTCTGAATTGCAACACTTATAGACATCAGTTTCTACATTTTTGTTTTTTTCTCCAACAAAAGCAAACAGTATAAATAACACTGAAAGTAGAAATGCTAGTCTTTTGACATCTGCTGAAGAAAATCATTGGTTTAGCCACATATGACATAAGAGAAAGCTGCCTGGCCAAGGGTGTTATTCAAGAGCAAAGTAATTGGGATGTGAGCAACCAAAAGCAACTAACTCTAAGAAGGATTAGTACATGCTTGCACTTTTTATGTGCAGGTTTCTAGTATAGTAGGTCTGTTCAGAATGATTTGATCCAAAGTATATAGTAATTATTTCAAATGACGTATCAGTGAGATAGCCCATAGAAGAGCATTATTTGTACAATGTGATTCACCACATTGGAACGGCAATACTTTCAAGTCTTCACACTTTACCACTATCACATACTCACATAATTTCCTGCTATGACTGCAAGTTTTGCATATGTGCTGTAGTAGTGGGGGAGGGAAGAAGAGAAGGAGGAACAAAATTGAACAAGATCCAGAAAACTGTTGCAATAATTAGAAAGAAACATGCAAATATTACTAGTGAAATGTCTAGCTTTATTTGAGGCAGGAGTTGATATTCCTGATGAGATCTAGCATTTCATAGTATAATGGTTGGTGGTATATCTTTTGTTACTGGAAAGTGATAGATATCTGTATTGGATCAACAGTTGCTATGCAGAGATTAGAAGGTTGTATAAGGTTAAGACTTCACTTTCTATTAATATAACTATTGTCTCCATTTTTAAACTTACTCTTTGAATTCACTTCTTTTGTTCTAACCCCAATGCCCACCCACATATTTCCGTAATGTGATTGTTTTCCAATAAATATTATTATTTTGAAAATATTTTAGAAATTGTAATTTGGTAATTTGCCTCAATGGACTGGAACTGTGGAGATTGACTGCCATTGCTGGATTTAAACTTGATATTGTGTTTTATGCTACTGGTGAAAAGCACCTTTTACTTGTGATCTTTTACTGAGGAAAGAACCACAGCTAGTGGCAGCAATACCAATCAAAGTAATCAGTGCTGTATTCAGCCATGGCTGCTGTGGTTAGGTGAGGCCTTATATCATGGTGTCCATTAAAGCGGGGTCGCCAACCTTTTGGACCTCAGAGACCACCAAACTCATAATTTTAAATCCTAGGGACCACTAACTGCTTCTGTGGGCATGGCCTAATTTGTGGGTGTGGCCTGATGGTCATGTGGCTGGCTGGGCATGGCTTGTATGTAAATATTATAAATATTTATATAAATATTGAATTTTTTATTAAAAAAGAGCAACTTTTACCGAAAATCAGGCAAAGCAAGCAGGCAGATTGAGTTGCTCACAGAATCACAGATTCATTCAGAGATCTATCTATCTGCCATCGGCTAGCTCAGTCTGTCACATAAAATTTGCTTGCAAGCAAACTCATAAAATTAACTCACAACACACCATGTATGTAAATATTGATTTTTTTTATAAAAAAAGAACAATTTTTACCCAAAATCAGGCAAAGCAGGCAGGCAGATTGAATTGCTCACAGATTCATTCAGAGATCTATCTGCTATCAGCTAGCTCAGTCTGTCACATAAAATTTGCTTGCCATAAGTCTTCACTGAATAATAGAGCCTTCAGTCCTAAGGAAGGTTTGGCTGTGCTTAAAAGCAGAGCCGAAGATATAAAGACTAGCTAGAAAGCAAGAAATCCAACCATTTCCTGCTTCCTAGCTAATCTAACTCTCCTGGCACAGCAGAACAGCTGATGGTTGGAAAAATAGCAATTTAGCAGGCAAGTTTGCTGGGTAAGGAGTGAGTGGGTGGGGAGGGCTCCTGCGGACCATGTGGGTGGGGCAGCTTGTGTTTCTGTGCAGCCTGGATTAATTGCTTTGGGGGGGTGCTCTGGGGGTGAGATTTCTCTGCGGCCCACCTAAATTTTCTCATGGCCCACCTGTAGGCTGCGGCCTACCAGTTGGCAAACACTGCATTAAAGCATGGTATTATCAAGCAACTGATGTGAATTATGTGATCTTATCATTTGTTAGCAAAGTCAAGGATGCTAAAATACCATGATATTTATTTCTTCAAAGATCAGAATCATACAAGCAATACTATTCCCAATGGTACTGGACTCTGAAGAAGCAACATAGGAAAAGTATTAATGCTTACAAATGAAGGCATGTCCTTGGATAATGTTACAGGATCCAATTTGGGTCGGTCACAGAGGTTTTGTCTTCTGAGCTTTTGGACTCGTGCTGGAGCCCATCTTCAGGGAACTGTTCTCTAGCTAGAGAAAAGTTCCCTGAAGATGGTTTGCAGCACGAGTCCAAAAGCTCAGAAGACAAAACCTCTGGTTCCCGTAACTAAGCCAGATTGGATACTGCAAATATTAATGCTTCTTAATTTTGGCATTGGAGAAAAGTTGTGAGAAAACTGCTGGCAGCCAAAACAAAAAATTATCAAACCCAGAGTTCTCAATCCAGGGCACAAATCAGTAGTCTCAAATTATCTTGTTCGGACGCCTTGTGTGAAGATCTAACTCTCTGGAAAAGACCTTAATGTTGAGAAAGCAGGAGAGAAAGAAAGAAGCAGATAACCATCAGCAAGGTGAATGGGCTCAATTATGGTGGTAAGGAGTACATCTTGGGAAGATCTGAAAGACCAGGTTTGGGCAGATCATCCTGCAGAAAATCTAAGTGGTTGATAACACTCAGCAATGACTTGATCATTATATGGCATATAACCCAATCAATCAATCATTGTGTCATGCTATGAAATTGTTTCCCTCATATCCCTCCTAGGGATGCTTATTGAAACAAGCATACTAGAAACATTAAAAAATTCTTAATAGAAGAATCCTGCTGCAAGGTCAGTTCTGCAAAATTTCTTTCATTATTTCTCACACTGTACAGGAAAGCTTGATGATTCACCAAGTTTCCTGTCTCAGCAGAAATTATTCATCTTTATGATTTCTGTTACCCCGGATACACTTTTTGTACAAAAAGCGCTCCAGTCTTTAATTTGCTATAATGGGATTCTTTGGTTATTTTTGTATTATAATCAGTTAATTTTGTATATTAAGCAATCAATATTTTTCAATAACTTTATTTTTATCTGCAATTATTTAATACATATTGAAAAATAGGTAAGATAATACATGTTACTATTCTTACAATTAATAAAACTCTTTTGTGATAAACACTGTAAACACAAACATTACATTATAGATCCCATTTAGAAAGAAACTCCTTTCTCTAAAGCTATTTTATTAATATTTATTCATAGAAAAGGTCAGAATCCTCGCCTACTTTTCACAGGATTTTGAATTGTTTTCTGGTTTCTCTCATGTTAATCATCAAAATAGCTAAAATCATATTCTGTCAAATCAATACAGATCTTTTAAAAAACTTTTTCAACAAACTGAGTTATATTTACACTCTCTTTACAAATTGTTTGCAAAATGGGGAGTCCTGCTTCCACTATGCAATCCTTCATTTCTTCTTTTTTCTCTGAGAGAGAGAGAGAGAGAGAGAGAGAGAGAGAGAGAGAGAGAGAGAATGAGAATATACAGGATTAGTTAGATACTTCAGTGGCATATCCAGCTGGTCTTACTCTTGATGAATGCATAGAAAAAGTCTCACTCAGTTAATCCAGACATTTGTTTTATGCTGATATGAATTGCAGGTAAGAATGGGTCCCTTTCTAGGGAAACTGTTAATTAACTGAGAAGATTAGTATAATTAGTTACTACTCTTCTGTTTGGTCTCGTTGGTTATCTTGCATGCATTTAAATTTTGAATAAAAATGTGATTTACTCCATCTCTTACATATCATGACCTTCTGTTTATTGCATGCATACTACATATTATGACAACTAAGGAAACAAGCAACATATTCTATATTGAGATATAAATCATAAAATGCAAGCAACAATAAATATTTCAACGGGCACAAGAACTTCTAGAGATATTGTGGGATGAGAGCAGTCTGGTTGCACATTTTTATACTAAAAATATTTATGAAAAAGTACAAGCTTTCATGAGCTACTTCTTCCGATGCAATGAATTGGCTACACTAATATAGGAAGAGTTCTGTATATTGGTAGATTTCAAAAGAACAGATTAAACTTGAGATAATTGGCATTGGTTGTAGTTTTGGATGATGTTTGGCATGGGTGAGATTGGGACTTGTGCATCCATCCTTGTCTTACTCTCAGTGGCTTTTGATATCATCAACCATGGAATCCTTTTAGATCAACTCAGAGGATTGTGGTGGGGTGAGGTAGTGTTGTGCTGGTTCACCTCCTTTCTCCAGAATCCATTCAATTCCAGTTGGTGGTGATTGGGGAAGATTGTGCCCTTGACCCCTACAGTTTGGGGTGCCATAGAGATTAGCACTCTATTTAACCAGTATCTATAGAAGGCCACTGGGTGAGGTCATCTATTGCCAAGGGGTGATGGATAAATAGAATAGAACAGGATAGAATTATTTATTAGTCAAGTTGATTGGACACACAAGAAATTTGTCTCCAGTTCCTAAGCTGATGGTGTACATATAAACTGCAAATAATAAATCATACTTATAATCATTAATCATGTTACAAACAACAATTGATAGATCATAAGAAATCAATAGAAGATAGTAGGAAAGATGAGAAAATATGACAAATGAGACAGTGCTGTGGGGGCAGTGATGGCATGGGGGAAAACTATCTTTGTGTCTAGTTGTTTTAGTATGCAATGCTCTATAGCAGCATCCTGAGGGGAGAAGTTGAAATAGATTATGTCCAGGATAAGAGGGGTGTACAGATGTTCTCTCAGCCCTCTTTCTTATTTGTGCAGCATATAAATCCTCAATGGAAGGCAGGCTGGTTGCAATTGGTTTTTCTGCAATCCTAACTATCTGTTGAAGTCTGTACCTGTCGTGTTTGGTAGCTGTGCCAAACCAGTTATTGAGGTACAAATGACAGATTCAATAATTCCTCTGTAGAACTGTACCAGATTCTTAGGCAATCTGAGCTTTCTGAGTTTATGCAGGAAACACATTCTTTGTTGTGCCTTTTTAATATTGGTTCCAATGTTAGGTGTCTATTTCAAACCCTTGGAGATAATAGGATCTAGAAACTTGAAGGTCTCTACTGTTGATACTGTACCCTAATATTGTAAGAGGTAGTAAAAAAGCTTCTTCTAAAACTTACTATCATCTCTAGTTTTAATAGTGGTCAGCTCCAGATTATTCCTGCTGCACCACAGGGCCAGATGATCCATCTCTCCTCTATATGCAGATTCATCATTGTCTCAAATGTGACCAATAACTGTTGTATTATCTACAAACTTCAGTATTTTAACAGAGGGATTTCTTCCAGTTTTTGTTTTGTGCACCTTTTATTTTTTATTTGAATGTTAATAAAATTACTATTAAAAAGAGAATTTCAGGATTCATTGTAGATTTACTGAGCAGATATAGAGTTGCTTTGATGTTTGGCATCTGTTGCAAACATAAGGATTCATTTCTCATATACTGGACTCAATCACTTAATCCTCCTGAGCTGGATCAGATCAACCAGAAACAGCAGGGCATGAGAAAATGTGTAGCTGCACGCACTATCCTATTCACATCATCAGATTCAAGCTGAAACTGATCTTACTAAAATGGACCAAATAGGTCTTTTAAAGTATTTATCAATGGAGGCCTCTGGCTCTGCATCAAGGCATGCCATTTTATCATTACAAGTATTTTACAGATATGTCATAGCATGTGTAAAGCTCCATCATCTCATTTATTGGGGAAACTGTTGAAGTCCCTGAGCCACATAAGCTCTGCTGAATGACTTTTCAATAATGAAAAGAAGACTATTACCTTTATTACCATGGATAAGCACAATACATCCTAAGCTGTGTTCAATCTTCTTCATAATGAGATTTAAATAATTTTTCCAAATCTTATTTTAGAAGTGAGGAAGAAATGCAGTATCTATTTATAAATGTTAATCTGTAGTACTATCATCAAAATACATTTTTTTAAAAAAATGCGAGCCTTACCAATCAATTAACCATTGTTTTCAATTCCAGATTTAGTTTAGCAGAAAGTGAGATTAAGATAAAACATTTAACCATAAGAAAACCAACCAACCTACAAGTAGCAATTAAGACCAATAAGGCAGGGGTGAAGAGCATCAGTTAATGTTAAGTATAGTAGTGATTTCATTTATTGTGTTAGCATGGTGAATTATTCTAAGTTTGATCTGACATTTTTTTACAAATAAAAAGATGTGAAGACTATGCACTTTATGACTGAATTTCCAAAATCTTTAGCATTAATTGATCCTAACTACACTAGGCTTAAATCCAGGAAATTGAGGAATATTACATTTTATTTTACAATTACTCCATCAACAACTGTCTTCCAGCAATATATTCCTTTGCTTTTCCTGACTGCCTACATGATTCTGCACTACTTATGTTTTCCCAGTAACTTGTTTGTTGCTGACTTTAAGTACTTAATTACCTCCTGCCTAGTGAAACTGCTTGAATTGTTCTGTTTATCAGTGATAGTAAAGGACAGATAAAGGGAAACACATTCTGTTGCACATAACAAAGCAATAACTGAAGTTTGCATGGATCCTAGGGAAAATCAGTGGCAAGGTAAAAGTGTACCTTTACTTTCTGTTTATAAAGGATTATTTTAAGTATGGCTACATAAAACCTTAGGAAAAATGTCCCAGAGTTTTTCTATATAAACAGGAAGACTGAATCTGAAAGTCTGTTTGCTACTGAATCAGGAAGAAGTTACTGCATTTTAGAAAAAAATTCTGTCTCGTACATAATTTTTCTAACAGAGGATGGAGATTATGTTTAAAAACATTATGAAACAACAATATAATGGTAAAAAGATAAGTAAAGATAATCCTATGCCCATATTTTTCCCAACTTTCTAATCTAAACCACAAGTCTAATATTGCTGGTTGTCTCTCATTCAACTGACATTGCTTGTATCTATTCTCAGTTAGTTTCCCTGCATAGACAAAGATGGCCACATCTATTTCAATCCTGTGAGCTACCCAGAATCATTGATGGCATACAAGTTTAATAAATAAACTATTAAAGTTTAATAAACTACTATCAGCTGAAACTGAAGAATGAATTAAACAAAAGAATAGAATACTGCATGCAACAAAGCTCTTGGAAGGCACAATTCCTGAAAACCAGCAATCTAGAAAATTAAAAAAATGGAGTAACAAAGTTAGAGTCAAGAAACAAGCACAGGATTTGAATATTTTATTTAAAACATCTTTTAAAAAATCCATTACAAGTTTGGTTATTTGGTACAAATAGATGCATAATAATGGAACTGGGAATCATGAGAGTTGAAGTCCATTTCAATTTACAGAAGAAAAATGGGATTTAAATGTAAAACATTGTATTTTTTAGTGTTGCAGGATCCATTTGTCTTTGCATTGACCTCACCTACCTCTTATAGCGAAGCTGGCAAAACATGATGGAAGAGGTGTTATCATCCAATTTGTTGCAGGGTCTCACACTAATTAGGGCTAAGAGGGCATGACTGCCCAACATTTCTATGATAAAGGGAATGCTAGAATCTGGATCTTTTTGTTCCTAGTCTAGCAGACTCCCCACACACAAAGTAGAAAAAATAAGAAATAATAGATATAAAATATAACTGCTTATTTTTATAATTGGCTTATAGTTTATAAAAGACATATGATGCCATCAATAGAAATATAAATTAATTTATTCCACATTAAAGAACCATTCATATTCTTGCTAAAATAATTTTCACAATAGAATCAGACAAATATTACCTGTATAATAGCTAATTGTACGTATAATCCTTACTGTCTTTTACAGCTAACATTTGGTTTCTCTTCTCTGAAAATATTACCTTAGTAGGGTCGAGGCTCTATGCTCTAATCCAAGGATAAGAAAGGAAGCATCAAACTGAAGAATTGACCCAGAATACAACAAGTGTTTGGATACCTTTCTGAGATCTGATTGATGCTTTTTGTTTTCAAACTAAAAGAGTAAGTTATTCTGAATTTATCACTTCTGAGCAGACTTTTCAAAGCACTTATAATAGTTTTGAAATATACCTGAATAGGAAGACAAAATATGTTTCTACATGACTGTTTCAATAAAGAGATTAGTTTCTTTAGTGATTTCTACTAGGAAAATCAAGGGTACATCTTAGAACTCAGAAACAATTCATTCTAAGGTACCAGCCTCTGGCCTTTGACCATAATAAATTTATTTGACTTGATTCTTAAGTACCATAATTGGTTATTTGCTCAGCCAGTTATTATTCATATCTTCAGCTATATCTCTAATTTTCCCAGCTCTGCTACTATTCACATTTAAAAAAACAACCCAGAGTGTTCTTTGACTAAATTTTCTGTGTTTAGGCAGAGCTCAAACTAATCACAAAACATTAAACACCAATCCCACTGTAATGTTTTTATATTTTGGGGATTCTTCAAATAATCTCATGGAGGAATCTGGTTGAAACATCCTTGAATTATATTCACACTAGTGGTTTTGGTCCATAGATCTATAACATCCACGGGGCTTTTCCTTGTTTCCCTATAAACAATGAAAGCCCCATGTAGAGTTCTGTCACATCACATACTTGCTGTTGTATATTATCTGTATCCCCTCTGCCAGCCTTGATATTAATACACATTGCCTGCCCTCTGAATAAAGCAAAAAAAGCAAAAAAAAAAAACCCACTCTTGTGGGGAAAGATAAAAGTTGGCAAAACCACAGGGTCTTACTCAAGTGGGCATTTCCTTTGTAAACATAAGTGGGCAAAGTACCAATTATTGTAATAATATTGTAATATTGGAACATGTGGGATAACCATCATTTACAAATCAGGATTTTTAATAACTTGAAAATTCAAGGTCAGCATATTTTAATATAAAATAGGACTCATTATCTTTGAAATAATTAACATAGCTCTTCTGAATTGAGCAAAAACAAATCTGCAGATATTTTATGTAAAAAATATTGTAATTCAAAGTTTCAGTGAGGACAAGTCAAAGGTAGTTACTGAATAGTAAACCTGTTCATATTCTTGATGGTATAAACCAACGATATGTCAAAAAGATTCTCTTTGGAATAGTTAATTTATCTATTAAACCAGGGCTGTCAAACTCCTGGCCCATGGGACAGATGCATCATGCGCTGGCCATGCCCATGTCCAGTTTAGTGAAAGGGAAAAAAAGTCATGTCATGTGATGACGTCATGATGATGTGAATTTGACACCCCTGTATTAAACACATTTTCTCAAAACACAATGCTATAACAAAAGTAGATGAATGCCTGTCATAAGTGAGAGCTTGAATCATGATATATTCCCCAATGAAATATTTGTACCTACTGTATATAGCTAAGGCGTGTGTGTGTGTGTGTGTGTGTGTGTGTGTGTGTGTCAAACTTTGAAGTATCCCAAGCCACAATACAATAAATTACAAAGAAAATGCATATACAGCAAAGCCATAGATGGAATAATTTAAAATAAACTCCTTAGAATTAATTTTCTTTATTAATAAGTATGCATGAGGGTAAACGTGCATTTTATACATTCATACTATCTCAGTCCTCTGGTTTCCTCTTGAATGGGCATGCAAAAATAAAAAGGAAAGGAAAAAATTAAAATGAGGCATACTTCCTTCAACTGGGCACTTCAAAAGAATTCCTTTGAACTTGCTGTTTCTGACATACTTTTTTTTCAACCTGTATTTTATCTGTCAAATTACAGTGCATGAAAAATATTTCAATGATTAATTAATTGTCCTTTGGGTATTAAACCTTATCAGCATGATGGCAGTAAAAATCCGTCTTTGGGTCTAACTAACAAGCAATAAAGGTAGCTGATGAAAAAAACAAACCTGGAGACAGAAGTATGTTGATACTTTCAGTTAAGAGCCATTTGTGATAAGATCTTTGTAATGACTGGCTTCCTCTTAAACAAATAAATGTCTGTGAAACTGATAGAATGAAGAAAACACAATAGAAAAATAAAAGCTTGGTGCTTTATTTAAAGGAATAAAAATATTTTTTCTAATTTTGGATTTCTGAACAAAGAAGAAGTCTTATTAACATAAAATGAATGCATTTAATAGCCCTATTATATTCAGTTAAATAAGTGCAATTGAGTTTAGAAGCACTTAGTTTAGAAGCCAAACTAGCTTATTTAATTTTAAGATTGTTATTTTTTTATGTTTGGAATAGTTTGATCAATTTTCATCTGCTTTTAATCAATGCTCAAATGCATTACTTGGAATCATTAAAAAAAAACTGCTTTTCCTGTACAGCAGTTCCAGAGTTTGATTGGCACGAACATTGATTTGTTTCTACTTTTTTGACTGAATAAAATCATCTTGCCCAATTACTTTGGGGGAAGGGTTAATGCTGACAAATGACAGGTACAAAAAAAGTGCACTGGTTTTCTTCTTCACTGCATTCTTTCTAATGACAAGTTCAGAAAAAGGAATTCTTATCTTGATTTACCTTTAATGGCTACTGCACTGAGATAATGAATTTACTTATCTAACAAGAACATGAATGTTGAAGGATTCTGCCTAATGAAGAAACAAATATTAAATTCAAATCCAAATCAAACTGCATATGTGTTAGGTAAAGTACAGGCACATGATAGGGAAAGAACTTAGAGCAGCTGGAGTGCCTACAGAAATACAATGTGCTTTGAATATGTAGCTTTGAGTAATTTTCCTTGATAAACCAATTAACAAGTACAATGCTTTTTACTCATTTGTTTAATTGGATTCTCTTTATTTAATTTACAACTTGTATGGAGAACAGATCACATATGTTATGTTTATGCAGACATATAGATAACTCAAGAGTTCACAAACTTTTAAACACTACTGTGTTTAACTGATCATTTAAAAAAATAAGTGCCCACTTCTCTACTCTTATTAACATTAAAATCCAGAATTTTCAAACATTGAACTCAGAAGTAGGCAAACTCTTTTTTAAACTATCAATTACCTAGATTTATCTTGTTGGAAGCTTAACTGGTAGGGTAGAACTAATCTTTAATGAATGAATCTATTTTTCTTTTCTTTTTTTCATTCTGAACTGGAGGAATATGTCTTTTTGAATTATTTAGAACTTGCAAAAAGAAAAGGAAACCAAATACAGGGGATTGTTAATTGAAGTAATTAAAACATTGTCAAAAAAAGACAGTCCCCAAAGTATTGACATTAAATTTACGACCAACTTCCTGACTATTTATAGCTGATAAATTAACACATTTCCAAAAGCAGAACACTTTTTAAAGAGTTAAATTTCAATTTATGAAAGGACATTCTGAATGAATTATTTAGTTTTCCGCTCAGATGTTAGCTACGCACTATTGCTGAAAATTTTATCGGAATCTTAAATAATTATGTAAAATATTTGAATGTTCCATTGTTTTCTAAATATACAAGTGATCCTTGCTTGTTGAATCTAATTGGTACCGAAAACTGCTTCATTAAGTGAAGAGAATGTTAAGTTGACAAACAATATGACTATGTCACTTAGCAATAGCAAGCCAGCAGTCTCAGTTGCTATGATTAAACAAAGACCACATGGGTCATTAATCGAGGACTTCATTTGACCACAACTTCCTGTCAGCTTCCCCATTGGCATTGCTTATGGGAACTTGGCACAGAAGTAACAGTGTGACGACATGACTGCAGGAAGCTGCAACATCCTAAGTATGAGGTCTGGTTATAAAGATCACTTGTTCAGTGCTGTAGTAAGTGTGTATGATCACTGAACAAACAGAGACCATCTGTATTTCTGTTATTTAGATTTGCTTTTTCTTGAGGCATAGACAGCAGTACCTCATGTAAAGTGAGAAAACTCCCAAAAATGATGTGATTTCAGATCTACTGGTCATAGCATTATCACATTTCAAGTGTACATTTACTGTTGTTTTAAGAATAAAATCAATCAATAGATTGAGAACTAGTTTGATATAGTAGTTAGTGTAGTAGTAGTAATAAGGCATAAGGCTAGAAAGCAGGAGAGCATGAAGCCTCATCTTGCTTTAGGCATGAAGCAAACTGGTTGACTTTGGGCCAGTTATTCTCTTTCAGCCCTGGGAAGGAGGCAGTGACAAACCACTTCCAAAAATCTTGCCAAAAAAGATGCCCAAGCTGTCACCAAAAGTCAATATTAGCTGAATAAACCCATAGATCAGAATTATGATATTGTCCAATGCATAAGGTTTTGGGTTTGTTCTCAGCATCGTTAAGTGCCTTAACATTTATCAAGCGTACTTGGAGTGCTCAGTCCTACTGCGGAAAATTATTTTTCCCTTTGATCTGACAGGAAATCTGTTTACTGCCACAACTTAACAGCTTTGTTTCATCTTTCTTTCTACCTAGAGCAAAACTCTAGATATTAAACATTTGTTCTTGGAAAAGGAAAAGTGAATCTGTCTTAACTAATTTCAGGTTACAATGACAAGTGAACTAAGAAAAATATTCTTTTAATCATTAATTTAGAGGAAAGCATATGGCCACGTTGTACCGTTCCTGAGCTTGAAAATAGATTATTTGAACGTAAATGCTTAGCTTTTCAAGGATGTAAACAAATGTTCACTGTATAGTAACTTTATGAATGACTATGAGAGTTCAGTGAGACTTCCATCCAAGTTTGCAATATCTGAAGTGTCAAAAGTAGCTGGAAGATATCCAGTAGTACAATTATGCATATGATATGAATATCGTAAACTGAATTATCAGTAGCAGCCTATCAGTTCATGGGAACCCTTTATCAAGTTGTTTCTGTCTGTCAATCTATCTAAATATAGATATAGAGAATATACACATTATATATAATTAGCAGGTTAAAAGATCTGATAAAATGAGAATGATAAAGCAATGAGGGAAGCATTTACAAATCAATTTATACTTTAGGAGTGATTTAATGTAACATACATAATGTCTACTTCACATGCAGATTTATAAATGTATTTTCCATTAATATGCACTGCTAGTAAAATTGATTGACTTATATACAGTATAGACACCGTCTATTTTTAAAATCCAGGAATAGTTCCATACATTTCAGCTTAACTTTTTTAACATATTAACTTTTTTGACAATATTTTTGATAATGAAATCCTGAATACTGTTCTACAACAAAATCATACAAACATCAGCTATTTCATCTCAACTTATGAATCTGGCATTCTGGAGTCTATTACAGGCATTTTTATCTATTAGTAAGGTCCATTGAACACAATATTGGTGGCCCACTCTCATGGCTTTTTGGAAGAGTTTTAAGACTTGATTCTGATGTAAGCTTCCCTAATAGAGATGCTAGAACTTGCAGATGGCAATCATATTCCATAGACTCTAGAGAAATGATGCAATTGTGGTACTAACAGCCATGCAATATTAAGAGAATTTCCTTTTTCTTTAATCTTAATATTTTCTCATATCTGTATGTCTGCCTTATTTATATGGCCACCCATCTCACAACAAGCGACTCTAGGCAGTGTATATATTGTCTGCATCTTTTCAGATAAATGTTCGCTGTCAGAATTAGTCTAATATATCTCCGTAAGTGGTTCATGATAAAAAATGAAGGTGATAATACTATGCCTGCTACCTTGAGTTCCTAGAGAAAAGGTTGAATCAAATATAGCAAATAAATGAAAATTGAAACATTTTTGGTTTTGTTTTAAATCAATACGGTATATTGTTAAATGTACGAAATGTGAAGATGTGTAAAAACATCTCCTGATTGGACTATTGCAACGCACCTTACATGAGGCTGTTGAAAAGTATGCAGAAGCAGCTGCTCAAGCCATATTGGCTACCTAAAGAACGGTACATATAAACATCTTTGCTCTGCTAACCGTGGAGGGTTCTAGTTTGCTTCCAGGCACAATTTATAGGTGTTAGTCACCACCCATAAAGTCCTACATGGCATAGCACCAGGCCAGCTATAGAACTGACTTTGCCCTATCACAGCAGCCTATCCTACTTGTTCTGGCAGGGAAGATATTCTGCAGACCCTGTCTGGTGGGGGTCTAGGAAGAGAGCCTTCTCTACCACTGCCTGCACATTATGGAATATCCTAGCCCCAGATGTGAGGAAAGCACTTCACAAAGCATCAAAACTTGCCTATGTGCCTTGTATGTGCCTACTAAGGCTAACAACTGTGGGGTTGGCTGGCCCAAAGGGACTCCCTCTACCTATATTAACTGCTAAACCTCCCCCCGCCCAAATCATGGAATCTTTCACCCCTTGAAATTTTATGTAATTTTTATAACTTTAAAACTTTTTAATCTTAAATTCTGATTTTAATATTAATTTTACTGATTATATTGTACACTGCCCAGAGCTCCTCTCTCAGATTGGTGGTTAAGAAATATGAAATATAAATAAATGTTACTGTTTAGAGACAGACAAGACAGACAGAGACGAACACAATTCAAAGTGCACTGAAGATGTCTCTCGGAATGGTGATGTAATGTTTACAAATTGCCAAGCTCAGGGCTCAGAACAAGATAGATAGATAGATGGGTGGATGGATGGATAGATAGATAACAGATGTTATTGGGATCTTTTCTTTTTCATAAGAGTTGTTGCTGTCAGTAAAACTGTAAACAAGGTAGTTGTATCAGAATAATACAAACATACGGTATTACTTCTACTTCTATAAGATAAGACGACCACAAACCACATAGTTGAAAAAAGACAGAGTAAGTTGTTCATTTGATTTCAGTTTTTCTGAGACTGAAGAAACTACCATAGGTGCAACCCCTTCCTGCTACTAAAATTACATGGACTGTTGCTGAAATCACCAGGCATGAAACACATCTCCTATATTCAGACAGTTGTCTTTGTAAATGTTGTATTTAGGCAGGAATAGACTTAAAAAAAAAAGACAGAATGCATAATTAAAAAAAATCAAATCTCATACCTTACGCTAATAGAACAGCCATAAACATGCTTACTACAGAGGCAAAGACCACTCTGTTGCTAAGTTTTGTTCCACAGAAATAAAATTTGGCATTGTTGTTCCTGTTCTTAAGAAAAACGTGGATTTTGTATACAGAGAGGCCATAATGTCTGCACATTAGGCCAAGAATTTTTTTTCCTTAATGCTTTACTTTTTGCAGCAGGAAAAAGTAATGCATCTTAATTTGAAAGAAACTATTTGCCAAGTTGTAAAGGTCAAGGAGTGGCAGTTTATTCTGAGTCAGGATATTACTCGGGACCTGTTTTTTGAGTGCTAAAGGTGATTCTGAGGAAACCATAAAACGCTGTGTAAGCGTTGAGGCGGAGGTCAGCACTTAACGAAACACGGGTTCTGTGCAAAGTAATTTGGAAGTATATTTGTCCTTGGGTGTTGCCAAGAGTGACACGGGGAAAAAAAGTAGGGAGTCCCCACCCCTCCTCATCTTAGACAGCCTGTCTCTCTGCTTCTGACCGAAGGATCTCCAAATCCTCTCGCCCCCCCAGAGCTACGTGCGGAAAGCGCCGTCCTCCTTGGCCTCTTGAAAAGCTCGTTTCCCGCGTCTCCTCCGAGGCGCCTCTCTTCAATGGGAGCCCAAACCCTAGGGCAGAAAGGGGAGGGGGGGAAAGCAAGGAGAAGCGGCTGCTCCAGTCACCCTCCCTCAGTCTCCGGGACCAACGAAGCCCGCCCTTTCAGGGTTGAGCTCCGCCCTCTTTGGCCCGTTATAGTGCGTGAGGGGGCGGGAGCGCCTGAGAGTCGCGGGCTGTTGAGCGCCTAGGGGGTAGAAAGAAGCGCCGCGTGTCTGGGTCGCTGCTTGCAACAGGTATGGCTTGGTTTGGCTGACCGGTTTAGCCGGCCAAGCGGGCGGCTTCGTGGAGAGTCCCAGATTCTCCTAGTAGATTGCCCGGAGGAGCCTGCTCAGCTCCACGTGGCGACAGAGGACCAGAAGAAATCCCCAAAGGCGGTGGGGAATTTCTCCCATGAGAGACTTGGGACTTTTTGGCTTTCCCCTTCAATAGAACAATGAAGGGAGATGGAGGAAGATGGAGAAATAAGGGGAAAGGGCCGGAAGGGAGGGGATGCAGGCAAGGGCCGTGGGAGGCGCGTTTCACCTCCTTCGCCGCCGTTTAAATAAATAATAAACGAATTGTCTTTTTCCTTACTAATAAGGTCAGCCAACGCGGAGGCCTGGGGTGGTCGGCCATCGTGCCACGAGGACTCACTCCTTTAATGATGCTTTTTAATGGCTGGGTATTTGGGTTTGGGCCACTTCATCCTAGATTGCTTTTTTCTGTAACTAATAACGATTCTAATTGTGGGGGCCTGGGGAAGATCGGATCCGTCTTCTGCTTTTAAATCCAGTACATGTTAGAGGGAGGTGAGGGGGGGGATGTAAAGTAGGCTTTGGATTTATGAGGTGAACGGATGCTCATTTCAAAAAGCTTCGGTTGTGTGGGGTTCGTCTGTGCGACGAATCTTGTGGGTTTGCAAGCCGCTTAAGTTACAGGCTCCGCGATTTCCTTGCTTGCACGTGTGCCTCTTAATATTTAAATAATTCATTTCCCATATAAAGGGAAATGCCGGATGATTTGTCAGTTTTTCTTTATACTGGAATTGTTTTGTGTTAGTATGTTGTTCTGAAGTATTTTAGGATCCCGTTCTCCCAAGATTTTATGGATAATGCAGACATCCATATTTAAAGTGCTTGCAGAAATTTGCTAAATGAGCTGCTGTGATCTTATTAACATTAAGGTAATAGGAGACAATAAATGGAAGTAATGTATCCATCCGGCTGATGAGCAGTGTGTTTGAAGCAGCACTAAAGTCTAGCCAGTGTTTACATAGTGTGGAATGTAGAAGTATAATGGTACTTGCGATAAGGGGTGAATGAAAGTCTTAATAGGTACGTGAACAGTTCACAAAATTTGGAACAAACATTGCTTTTTGAATTCATTGTGTCGTTAATTTTGGAAAAAGAACAAAATTTATGGCAGTAAATATCTGCCTTTTTCTTGGGGGAGGACATAAGTATTACGAATGAGATGGGTGAAAAGAACTCTTATTGTTTACTGTGTCTTTTTTTTTAACAAAGATCTTTAAAGGGTGCTGATATACAAGATGCTGAAATGAACTCCAGTATAGAATCAATTACACTTTTATTTTCTTTAATCCCAAATATGCTCTCTAGTTAAAACTCTGAATACATAACAGTTTCATTCTGAGCTTCCTGATTTTTTTTCAAATTAAGACTTTCAGTTACATTTCCGAGTACATTGCAACAAACTAATATTTGAATTGCAAGAACTGAAATAGATTTCTAAAATAGATATGTAGATAATTTGCCTAATCCAGAGTCTATGTAAGCCTTGGTTCTGTATAATGAAACTACTATGTATTTCTAGGATTTCCATGTTACTAGTTTCTGAAATGTTTTTAGCAAGGTAGCAAAAGATAATAAATTTGCAATAGTATGGGAATGTTAATCTTCTAAGTATTAGAATGGGTTTCCACTTATATCATTCTTCCTTGTCTTACTCAGAAAAGAAAAGAAGTTTTTGTGAATTGTATTTCATGTCTATTGTTAATGCAGGTGTGCCCTTTTGTGGTATAATGATTATCTAACGACTTTGTTTATTTTTAGAACCAACACTTATCATGTGTGACTTAGTTGAGGCTACAGTTGAGTTGAGGCTCTTCTATAAAAATGATATCAGTTGCAAGTAAAGTATCACTGCAAAAAAGTTGCTGGGATTGTAGTGAATAAAATTGCTTTTTGTCTGTTAAATTTTGATACTCTTTAGAATAATAGTCATTATAGACTATATTTAGATCTTAAGTACTTATTTTAAAAAATATACAAATGTGATCGTGTATTTTGTATTCAAGTAATATGTTTACTTAAGTTTTTTTCTTTCAGAAAATCTTGACTAGGTTTTTTTTCTATAAGAGTGGAGGATTTAATTGGAGGAAAACTATATAGTTTGACAAAATTGAATACTGTAAAATTTCCTTATGTGAAGGCTTATATTTGGAAATTTTCTGGTTCAACAAAATAACTACTGCATATTGTAAATCGTCACTGACTTTAAGCCACTTAAGAAATGGCATGTATTTTTCTTTCTCCATATGCTTTAATGAATTTCTATGATCAAGAACATGTTGGAAGATATGAGGAGTAGCAATGCCATTTCTAGTTGAACAGAAAGGAAATAAAGTTTTCAAATATGAAAGCACTTGAAGTATTAAAATTGCATAATGCTTGCATCTGGCAATTTTTACAAATTTCAGATATCTATACCATTAGATTACACTATTTAGTGTCATTTATCTAAAATGGACAATATTTTGGGAAGGAATGATGAAACTGGTAAAGAAAAAAAAGCAGCTTTACTTAGCTTTTATAAGCTTTCATCTACATTCCCAGTACTGTTTATAATTTTGTGGCTACAAATGTGCCTCTGCGAAAAAATGTTTCATTTTTTAATTCAGCTTGAGTCCAGTCTAGTCCAGTCCTTTTTTTGCATGTTTACTTAGAAGACTTAACTACATTTTAACAGAACTTGTTTACATGTAAAGGCCCAGTTACGTAGCTATTTGTAGCCAGTTTTGATTGATATTAGAAATAGCACACTGCTACTTCTTGGCTTGGAAACCACCAGAAAATCTGAAGGCTGTAGTCAAAATTGCGGGGAAAAAATGGAAAAAGAACGGACAAACTATAAATTCTCAAGAAAACTAAATGGTGTATCTATGAAATCGTCAGATACCAAGTTTGCTTCAACAAATTTAATGTATGTACATTACAGAGTATATGCAAATCAGGTATAGCTTTTAGAAATGAAGCATGCTCATTCAAACTAGCTCAATATAGGAGTGAATCTGAATTGCATGTTACTTTGGATTTTTGAATCATATCCTTTAAGGGCATGTATACTTGCTTTTGTATGTAAAATATCAGCAGGTATTCAAATAAAACTATTTCTGATTTATTTGCATCACTGTTGGTAATACCATGAAAAATTTAATATCCTGGCAATTTTGCAATATTTGGCAAAATTATTTGAAGTTTGTTATTAAAAAGGATGTTGACTTCAATGTTCTTTATCATATAACTTCTCAGCTTTTGTTATGTGGTCATGGGGATGGTGCAATGGTCAAAAATGGCCATGTCACTTTTTTTTTAGTGCTGTTGTAATTTTAAATGTTTACTAAATAAACTGTTGGAAGGCAAGGACTACCTGTAATAGTTTAGTTGTGATAGCTGATAGCTGTGCATTAGTGGAAGCAAATGTTTCACTCTATGCCATTTCCCCCCCTCCCCCAATCTTTTGGGCACCAGGGACCTTTCTGTGGAGAAGGGTTTTTCCGCAGACCAGACGGGGCATGGTTTTGCCTGCTGCTTGCATTCCGCAAATAGGCTTTGCTTGTTTGCATGGCCCAGTTGCTGGCATGTCATGGCCCAAAGCTAGTCCATGGACAGGAAGTTGGGGACCCCTGCTCTATGCAGAACATTGCCAGAAAACTTTAATGAGATGTCTATAGTGATCAGGCATAAGAGAGTACTAACTAGAAAGTCAGAATTTGGATCAGGCTTATAAAGGAATGTTCATTGCTTGATATTAAGATGCTTCCTTTTCTGAAGGAAGAAAAAAATCAGGAAGTATACTCCCAAACAGAAAATGTGTACATAACGTAACATGTCGGAGATACATGAATATTTCATCATTTTCTTGGCTATTATGAGTTCAAGGGGTGAAGAGCGAATGAGAGATTAATTCTCATGCTGCTTTTCTGGCAATTTTTTTTTTCCAAACATTGCAAATACTTTTGGCAATTGACATTTTGAGAATCAATTCAAAAAGCTACTTGAGTCTTTTATAATTAGCACTATTGCAGAAGAATACTATAAAATTAGTTAGATTAGAAAGACAGTTCAGGAAATGTAAGAGCATGTTTTGATTAGTTCCTTTGCAATGCCAGTACATTGGAAAAGATGTTGGGACAGTGAAGAAAGAACTCAACAAGTTATTTTCAGTTCTACTTGGACTGCTGTTGTGCACTTCTGAGCCACTGTGCAAAGATACACTGAATGCTTAAACTTAAGTACTTAAATATGTTGAATTTTGTCTCCTTCATAAATTCAAATCTACACAGTGGTCAGGGTGGGGATCTGCATTCTGACAATCAGGACCTGTATTCTAAAAATTCTTCATAATTCTGCTCAAGATTTCCATGTTGTATGCTTCTGTTCTGCTTGCTTCCTGTTCCTCAATGTCATGTGTCTAAGCTAATTTATTTGAGGGTTGTAAAGAATGTTTGTGAATAAGTAATAGCACAAGACCAGATCACAGAATCATATTAAGTGAGCAAGGTTCCTTGTTTTGTAAGTTATTTTGCAGTGTAGGCTTGACATATTATCTCTGTATTCAATATTGAAGCCTGCTATTAAAATCCATTTCTATCCATATTATTTAAGTATACTCATATTGTATACTGCTGACAATATTTAGGCTATATCCTACAATGTAGTAACTACTATATTTAGATGATGGTCTACTAATTTGCTAATGTTCTGAATTTGAGACAAAATGTCATTTTATGCATTCTATTTCCATAAAAAATTTGCTGATTGGAAAGCCTAATTTCAAATGATTGAATGACCAATTAAATGAGTTACTTGATAAGTTCTATCATGTCCAAGAATAGATAATCCTGGAACTGGCAACCTATGTCAAATAATGAACTGAACTAGTGTTCAGTTTGAACTATTAGAATTTAGATCTTATTGGATAGAAAAATAGCTTGTTGATTAAATATATGTTGATATTCTACTATTTTATCATTTGTAAACTACAGGACATTTGTCTGAGACAATAGTATGTGAAAGCCATATGCTGATTCCACTACTTGAGAGATAAACTCTTGTCAGTTCTAATTAAAAACAAGCTATGCAATCATTATAGCAGATAAGTAGAAACAGTTTAAGAGATAGCACTGGATGATTCTACATTATTTTTACCATTACACAGCAAAATAATGGCTTTTGAAACATACTAACATGTATTTTTCATACAAATATACAAGCTTTAGGTAGACAAACTTTAAAATAATTTTGTTTTAAAAATAAAACAAAATTCACACAGAATTGTCTCCCGATGGAAGTATGTGCAGCTCCAACCCGCCTGGAATTTTATAAGGTCAAAACAACCTTACACTATGATTAGTGCTTTTATTCATGTTCTATTTTAACCTTTTTACTGGAAATTCTGTTACAATACCTTAAATGTATTTTTTGAGATACATATTCTCTATTACATCCCATGCTATTAAATTTAAATAGTTTAAACCAGTATTTGATTAGGATAAATTCCAAATGCACAATACTAGTTGCTGCATTGATTTATTTAATATGTATCTCACCTTTACTATTTTTTACAATAAGTCAAGGCAACAAACAACTTCCTTCTCCTGTTTTTCCTACAACAACCTCCCTCTGAGGTGAGTAGGCTGAGAGAGTGATTGGTCGTGGTCACCCAGCTGGCTTTCATGGCTACTGTGGCTTCTAGCTGGGTTCCTCAGCCACCAGACCAGACTGACTCTCTTTATCCTATTTTAATTAATTATTGATATAACTTCGGATGTTACAGTAATTTTGGTAGTGTGAGAGAATTAATTCATGTGACTTCAGCAGTCTTTATAATGTGGCCCAAATCGGTTCGTTTGCTGCTCCAAACATGCTGCATGTTTACACTTTTTATTTGATTTATAAGATACATTTAGATCCTACCATTACTGTTAAAGCAGCTTTCCCCAAACTAGATGTTCTTCGGATGAATGGACTTGGATTTGGAATTTTCAGAAAATGCAAGACTTCCACCAAGCACAGGGACTCATCTTGCTGGACTTTTGCCCAGCGCCATCGCATGCCTGGAAATGGATCTGGCACACATTAGATGTTAGACTGGCCCTCCATATATATATTAAGCATACCACAGCCTTTAGAAGAACGGAGGCTATATTTGTGTCTTTTTCAACCAACTACAATAGGACAAAAGATTACACCATCGGCCATAGGCAGGTGGATCAGGGGCTGCATCGCTATGGTTTATGATGTGCAAGGGCTCGCCAGATTGAGACAAGTTACAGTCTACTCCACACGAAGCACGGCGATGATAGCTTTGTGGGACACTCAGGCTTTGGTGGAGGAAGTTTGTAGAACAGCAACCTGGTCTTCTCCTTCACCTTTTATTCGACATTACAGAGTTGATACATTTACCTCCGTGGATGCAGCTTTCAGCAGACGGGTCTTGCAACAAGTATTGACAACCTAGACTCAGGACCAGCCGGTGACTTGCCCATAGGATATCAGCTTTAGTATGTCCCATGCTTTGGATCTTATCAATACCACTCTGGAGAAGGAATGTTGGTCTTACCTGAGATGCTCCTTCTCAGAGGGTGGAGATGGGATCCATCCCCACCCTGAAGACTGGTCCGGGGTGTGGGTGTGCGTGTGGAAATTTGCCAACATCAACCATGTGCATTGCTTTGACCTTATCGAAAACTTCAGACCATTAAGAAGGAAGAGGTGTGTCCTCAGTTTAAATAACTCGTCTATAGAGCAAGTAGACCAGAGTCATCCCATGCTGTCTTGATCCTATGTCCACTCTCAGAAGAAGCATCTCAGGTAAGACCAGTGCCCCTTCTCCAGAAAGTGCACACAGACCTGGAGACTTGGGACCACACTGTGGCCCACCCTTAGGACAAGCCAGCTTTGGTACGTCCCATTCTTTGGATTCTCTCGTCAGCACACTGGAAAAGGGGCATTGGTCTTACCTGAGATGCTCATTCTCGGTATGTTGAGAGAGAATCCAACTCCATCCTAGTGACTGTCTGGTCCAGAGCCCAGGAGTGGACAACAAGATCAGTAATCCAGTCAACTGCTACACCTTCATCAAAATTGGGACACAGCCAAGAGAGATGTGGTTACAAAGTTTAAAAGGACTCAGGCTCTGGGCAGAAAGGTGGAATTAACCCATTCTTTGGATTCTCTCTCAGCACACCGAGAAGAATGTATCAGGTAAGACCAATGCCCCTTCTCAGAGGATCTAGTAACAATGCCTGACACAATCAAAATATATTAGTAATACCAATCACTTAATTAAAAAGAATACACTTATCATAAAACATAACCTTTTGCCCTTTATAGCATGACAATGTATAATAAACTAGAATAAATTGATTAATATTTGTCACTTCTTGATAATAAATATGAGATGTCAATGGGCCTTAACTTTGCAGTAAAACATGAGGAAGGACTTAGGACAATAAACTAGATTCCCCCTTCCCCCTTTTATTTAGTTCAGTTGTAACCTAGCTATAGATATTCCAGCTACAAAATGTTTCATCATTTTACCCAGAAATGAGAAATTGCACATATCAATTTGTAACATACTGGGATTTTTCCTGATCACTAGAGATAGACCAATAGAAAAATGAGGATTAAGATTTATCTCTTCTTTCAGTCTTCACTGAAACATCAAGGTAAATTTACATAAAAAATCTAGAAATTCTTATAGGATATGAAGATCATACCACTGAATTCATGCATTTAGTATCACTTCCACCACAGAATGCTATAGTGGTCCCTCCAATAATAGGCAATTCTAAGCTAAGTTATCAAAGGCCTGCATAGACAGTTAGGTCACAGTGCCACTCAGAGATCATATGAACACAGAACCTAGTCTAATGGGATAGGCAGCTTATTTCCAAATCAGGTTTGGGCCAGGAACGTGGTCCTGTTCCAAGTCAATTCTGCCTGTCAGTCATCTGGAAATTATGACAGTGACCAGCCTGGAAAACACTGTCAGAGTGTAGACTTGCAGGACAGACTGTGTTGTAACAAATATAAATCATCACAGCAGTTCAAAGAACCTTCAGAGGGAGACAGACACAGAAGGGAAAACAGCTATCCATATTGGTAAAATGCATACATTGTAGTTCTCGACCACAACAGCAAACTGCTTAAGTCACCAGTATCTGCTCCAGTTAGAGTGCTTCATACATTCAGTGATTTTCTCAGTTAAACAGGCAGGTGAAGTCCTTTTTCTAATTTCCGACAGCTATAGCAATGAGGAACAATTCTTTCTGACACTGGTTGAAAGAATTGCTCTTTTGTGCGGTCACGTTTTTCAACACTATCCAAGGTGATGACCAAGACAAGCTTTTCAACACAGAGATAATTCAAATTGTGCATTCTGTGAAGGTGACACTCGTGGCATTTTCCATGACATCCTATGTCAGAATATCATGCTATTTTCTTAGTTATTTATAGCTATATTGGCAACCTAATACAAATGATCCCATTTGAGCTCAAAAAATCTGTTGCTAAGTAAGACAGTTAAATGAGTTTTGCCCCATTTTATAACTTTGGCACAGTTGTGCAGTGAATCACTGGTTATTAACAGTTGTTAAGTGAATCTGCATTATCCATTGATATTGCTTGTTACAGGGTTGCAAAAGATGATCACATTACCCTTGTACACTGCATAAACATGAATCAGTTGCCGAGCATCTGAATTTTGATCACGTGACCATGGGGATTCTGCAGTGGTCATAAGTGTGAAAAACAGTCGTAAGTCACTTTTTTCACTGCCATTGTAACTTAATAAACAGTCACCAAATGAACTGTTGTAAGTTGAGGAGTACTGTAGAGTAATTTCAGTGCATGGATTTTCGAGGTTCAATGGATTTTGTAGATTCAATATCAGAGACTATTTAACCAACCTCTGGCGTAACTTGACATGTCTTTGGTATAAAAGCATAAATATGACACCGACAGCAAGTAATCTACCATAGGCAGATAATCCTCTGGTTATGATGTGAATTGGGACCAGAATTTCCATCACCAAGCAGTGCATTTATGAAGCACGTCACATGACTGCATTACTTCGCAATAAAAATCTCAGTAGTCCTAAGCATCCCATGTGATTGCTATGTGGGAAGAGATGGGAGTCCCAAGCAAATGGCTGTAGGTGAGAGATGGCTAGTATGGATAGGTTTTGGGCAAGAAGGCAGAAAAGCAGTGGGAGTAACTTGCAACTCCTGCTGGATTCCCATTGGCTTTGCCTGTGGAAAGTCAGCAGAGAAGGTCAGAAATAACAATCCCATAACTGTGGGATGCTGCAACCATTGTAATTATAAACTGATTTCCAAGCCCCTGAATTGCAATCATATGACATCGGAGATGCTGTGGTAGCTGCAGTTTCTCAAACCAATTGTAAGTCCCACTTGTTCAACATTATATGGTTATTGAACGACTGATCTAGTGCAGCCTCAATTGTACGAACTGTATTATTGAGGCTGCATTAGACAGGCAGTTGCTTTGGGGGAAATTAGAAACAATTCAGGCCTTCTGCAGGAGTACTGATTTGTTTGCATCACACTCATTGGCAGTGATTCACAGTCCGCCATAACTTCAGATGGTCATTAAATAACAAGCTGTATTGTTGAGGATTGCCTGTAGTAAAAGACTTCAAAAGGAAATTAAAGAATTTACTGATGATAAATATTTATTATACCGTCCTTTGATTTACACTTATATTCTGGAAAAAAAGTTCACTTGATTGTGCTTCTCTTAAATTTAAGTGAAGCATTAACTTTGCATTTCCTATTGCTACCTCTTATCATAATGCTACCTTTTATCATAATCTTATCAAACACTTGGCTTTAGTTAATTGGCACATATGGAATCACACTTTCAAACTCTAAAGGGTGAGGGAGGTATGGTTAAACCTTCAAGTGTAGCATTCCAGGGTTTTGTTCAGCCTTTTGAGAAAAGCTGAGAGAAGAACAGAGCTGGGATTCAAGTCAATTCTTGGCATTACTTGTGAAGAGTCATGGAATGAATAGATAAGATTTTGTGGAATTATGCACCTTAGGATAATCCACTGCCAGGAAAGAAGTGCCAGGGAGTGAACTTTTCTCTGATTCTGTTTTATGCCTAAGTGTTATAAACAGATAGCAACAAAAAGTTAACAATTACACAATGTAAATTTGCTGCACAATTATTTTTGTTTGAATCTGCCATTTAAAACACTTAAAGAAACACTACCGAAAATTGTTTAGGTGACACTCTAGGAGTAACTGTCCCTAGTCAGTGAGAGTCAGACCTCAAGTATTTTTCTTATGGTTTGTTACTCTGTCAGCCAAAGTTTTAGACTGGATTTGGCATTTTTATCCATCTTATCAGTTATCACCTGTATTTTCTCTAAAAAAGTGTCTTATTTTCTTTTGGGCCCAGTACTAGGGTTTATTTTCATGGGGTGTCTTATTTTTTCCCCATGTATGGGAGACCAAATTCTGCTTGCCCATGGCTGCAACGAAGCAGGAGCCAAGCAATATGCTGGTGATGCAGTGGCGAGTGGAGTAGACTTGCCCCACGTGCCCTGCACCAACTCACCTCAGGGACCCTGCACCCAGGCCATCCACACCTCGACACCTGCCTTGCCTCACAGCCTGGGCACCAACACACCACTTAACCCTTGCTCTATTGCGGTTGCGAGCAAGGAGAGGTGGGCTGGCGGCCATTTAGGTTCCTGCTACACATTGGTGCTGGTGCTGCTTCGAGGCAAGGTAGTTGTTGGGATGTGGATGGCCTGGCTGCAGGATCCTGAGGTAAGCCGATGTGGGGCGGTTCAACATCCCTCTACCTTGCCTGGTGGTGATGGCACCTTGAGCAACCAGATGGAATGGGTGGGTGGTTGGCTGTGAAGGCTCATAAATAGGAGTAGGGCTTATATTAGGTACATGTGTAAAAACATGCTAGGTCTTATTTTCAAGTTAGATCTTACTTTTGGGGAAACAGTATTAACAAGAGTTCTTGTGATGCTGCAAGTTTCTGCATTTTATCTAGAACTTTAATTATTGAAAATTGCTAGATTTTTTAAAATAAGCCATAGTTTAATGCAATCTGGACTACATCATGCAAAAGCCAAAATCAAAGAAACCACATGCTTGTTTAGCATGCAAGTTACATTTATCCACTCATACTTTAAAACTTGTTTATTTTAAAGTGTCATTGTAATATTAATGACAATTTATTCAGATTACAAAGAGAAACCAGGCTTAAACAGAAGCAAAATTATCCTAACTCTTCTTAGCCTAGATGAGAAAGGGTAAAATATGTAATGGCCAAAATTTGTTATAATTCCTTCACATTGAATTAAACTATGATTTAACATGAATGTAATTAATTAATAATAATAATATTAATATATTAATATTAATAATTATTAATTACATTAATAAATGTAATTATGCTTTTCCTTAAAACCTTTGATTAAGAGCTGTTTAGTCTGCCACCAGATCACGTATTTCTCTTTCTCTGAATAGAATTCATTCAGCCTTCTTTCTCTGCCAATATCTTGTCTCTGGCATCTAATTTTCAGTCTAGCAATGAATAGGATTTTTGCTGCATCATTTTTATTAATCACTGTTAATTACTATAAATATACTGTATATGTATAACATGTTTAATTCCTACACATAGCTGACGGTTGTAAATTCAACTGCCAAGCACGTCTGACATGTAGCAGCATATTTTCCAGTCAGGTGGAAATTGCACAATTGACTTTGAAGCAACTTTGTATGTATATCAGGCTGATTAAACATAGGCCTTTATTTTTCTTTTATATTTGAAAAGAATAGGAATTTTTCCAACAATTAAGCTATAAGATAGTAAAAAATATGTCTGGTATAAAATATATGTAGTCATTTAATTTAAATTTAAATTGATTAGTTCAAAAACTAATCTTGATAGGTATTCTAGCAGTTTGCATAGTTTGTGCACAGTTTGCACAATGTCTGATATTCTAATTTATCTAGTGCTTAGAGACCGTGTGCTCTATTGCTGCAAATTCCAGAACTCAAAAGCCAAGTTATGGATACATGTCACATTAGTGTGCTGCCTCTGGAATTGTTTTCTTTTTACTGAATTAGCAGAATTTGGTCGTGGCTATCTTGTGTCACTGTTTTGTCCATGAGAATAAATGGCTGATCAGAATGACTGATTAAAGCTCAGCAGAGACAATAATCAGCATCTTCACCTGAAGAATGAAATGTAATTGGTTACAGAAATTCAAAATGGTTTCTTCTAAGTAATGCAGAAACCTCATGATTAATAGAGAAAGCGAGAAATATTCCTAACAGATCATTAATATATTCAAATTAAACGAATTATGAATTACTATGTTACTCCACTGTTCGGAAGGAAACTTTTTATCATATGATTTGATATGAAAGACCTGAGCATTAAGTAAATAAAATTAGAGATGCTACTTATGTGACATTCCAAAAAATCCTTTTTAGGAAGAGTTCTTAAGTGGGTGGATTTTATTTCAGCTAAATGTTGCGGAGAATGAAATGGACAGTTCTTACATTGTGCAGCTGCTGCACTATTTTTACCTGTTTATTGTAACTATAACAATAGTTATGAATTTCTGTAACCAATTACATTCTGCTAATTCAGTAAAAAGAAAACAATTCCAGAGGCAGCACACTAATGTGACAGCTTAAATACTCAGAGTCATTTGGACCCATTTCCCACATAAAACAAAACACCAGGATCTCTCTCTCTCTTTTTCCCTCCCCTTCCCTTTCTCCCTTTTTCCTCTCTCTTTCCCTCCCTCTCTTTTTCTCCCTCCCTCTTTTTCTTCTTCCCCTTCCCCTCTCTCCCTTTCTCCCTCTTTCTCTTTCCCTCCCCCTCTTTTTCCCTTTCTCCCTCTCCCTCCCTTTCTCCCTCTTTCTCTCTTCCCCCCTCTTTCTGCATTTCTCCCTCTTTCTCTCTTTCCCTCCCTCTCTCCATTTTTCCTTCTTTTTCTTTCTCAACTGACATTGAGACAGGTTAAGTTCAGTTATCCTATTCTTGGCATTTTAAAGATACACAGTATTTCAATTTATTTTCTGAACTTTGACTACACTGTTCAAAGTTATTAAAGTAATTTATTTTTACAACCAGTTGAGATTAATTGAAATGCAGTTTAGAGTTGGGACAACACTAAATATTCTTAACTGCTTAAAAAGAGGAAGGAAATAAAATTCATAAGCCCAGGAAGAATTAGTCTTATTCATTCTTATAATGACTTTATATCCCAGTCTTGTCTAAAACTTGGTGATTCATATGGTCTTAACAGTATGATTTTAACAGAATATGGTCTTAACAGTATTAGAGATAAAATTCAACTATGTTTCCCTAAATATTTATTGTCATATTTTCTAAAAGAAATGCTGTCTTGTTTTCTTTATAGATCTTTAAATACCCATTGAATTACATCAGACAAAATGCCGCCACCAATTGGAGGCCCAGTTGGATACACGCCACCTGAAGGAGGATGGGGTTGGGCTGTGGTTGTTGGTGCCTTTATTTCTATTGGGTTTTCGTATGCATTTCCCAAATCCATTACAGTATTCTTTAAGGAGATAGAAATAATCTTTGAAGCATCAAGCAGCAAAGTTTCCTGGATCTCTTCTATTATGTTGGCAGTTATGTATGCAGGGGGTAAGTTTGCAAACCAATTGAATTTCATTCTTACTCTGCAGTTTTGATAATAATGTTGTGCTTTAATTGGAGAAAAGTGTTATTAATAGATCTGTAGGTAACAGCTATATTAGCTACTGGTTGGGAGAGCTGCCTAAAGTCAGCTTAATACCGAATTTGCGATCGATGGGCTCCTGAAGACCCGCCATGGCCATTTAAAAGAAGGAAAAAGTTACCAGAACCTGACAAACAGCTGATCGGCATGTTTTAATAGCAGAGGCCACAAGAGTTTAAAACTTGATCAGCGAATGCAAGCCTTTGAATGCTTGGCCATCTGATCTTAGCCGATCACCCTGGTCAAGCTAGTTTGGCAGGCAGGACGAATTAAATCCGGTGACTGTGTGGGAAGAGAACCGAAGCTAGTTCTCCAGCTTAGTCCGGCACAGCAGCCGATTTCAGCCTCATATTGGAGGCAGAGCTTCCAGGGGTCTGCTCAGATAGTGGGGAGGAGCAGAGTCCTATAGTATCCAAAGTGGGGAAAAATAACCCAACCTATTTAATTTGCAGAAATATAAATGATACCTTTCCAAGAAATTATTATTTGAATCATTCTTAATTTGTAGTCTACTGCAGGCATGTACAACTTGTTGAAGGGAAGGAGCCACTAATTGTAAATCCTTGTGGGCCTCAAAAAATGTACATTAATCAGCTGTTCCTTGCCTAATAGCAGAAGTGCTTAGAATGAGGGATTGTGGCTCCAAATTTGGTACTTTAAAAAAAAAAAAAATCAGGAATCGTACTGCTGCTTGATAGGTTGCATGATGGGCAAGTCTCTATAAGGTTTCCTTTTTGACATAATCTAGGCAACTTACTTAAGTAAAAATAAGTGCATGATTTGCGACAATAAGAAAGAAAAATAAGTGCTCTGCTTTGCTAATTACAGGGAAATGTATAGTAAATAAGTAAGCAAGATTAAATAACAGTTTGAAAAGAATTTTGGTACTAGGAAATATCACATTATGTGCTTATTTATATACTTTTTTTGTAACTAGAGTAGAAGTATATGTGATCAACACATTTGCTATCATTTTTGTTATAGTGTGTCCTATAACTATTTAAGGTAATATATACTCTAATTTTTCCCCTTATATTCTAAATGAGAATCCATTAATATTACCTAAATTAAATATGTTTTTGATAATGTTCAAAGTGTGTTGAACTTAGGGCCATTGTTTTATTACTTCTTTTAGTGATTTAAATTGAATGAATAATAAATTAATAATAAAGTTTTACCCAGAACCTAAAGGAAATTAAGGATGCACAAAGCCTCTCTATACAATCATGCTGTGTATATGGACCGTTAAAACTGACATTTATATATCTGTTTTTATGATTTTTTTTTGTCCTATTTATTTACAGGACTTGAGGCAATTTAAAATCTAAATAGACATAACACTTCATGCTTTCAAAACAGGCCTGAATACTTTTAGCTTCACTATTGCTGAAATATGGTGAATAGCCAGCTTTTACTTTGCATGTATATCTCAAAAATAAGTAAACATGCTGCATTGCATATAAATTTTTTCTTTGGAAGAGAACAGTCTCTGTCCTTATTCAACTGTTTTGGCAATCAGCATATTTCCCTGCTTCATGGTGGCAACAAGCACATGAACTCTTAACAGTCTTGTCATTGTTTGATTTTAATAGTTTAGAAAATTCATCCCATAAATAATCAGTTGCACAACAGAGAGTCAGTAATGTAAAAAATAAAGACCAACAGTGTTCATTTTATCTTACACTGAAAAATCTGTTCAACTTTACGAATAACCTGGGTTTCCTCCCCCAATTTTTGAACAGTTCTTGGATATTTTTGATTGCTATTGGTGGGACTTCCCTGGTCAAATGTCACATAAACAAAAATGTATAATTGTCCAGGTTAAAAGTACATAAGTCAGTATTCAGGACATGTGTTTCTAGTTGCATTTAAATAAGCTCTAGAGTTTGTAGAATGTTTTTCTCAGTTGGCGTTTAATCACCTTATTTTAGATTTAAGCTCTTTAAAGAAATATTTTAAATATTGAATGTAAATTAATCAGTCCCAAACTTTTGGGAGGTAATTAAAGGACTATACAATTTGTCCATAAAAGGTAAGGTAAGGTAAGAATTCATTTAAGCTTTTATTATACAGTAGCTATTACCTAGTTTTGAATTGAATAATAAGTAATACTAAAACAATGCTGGTTACAAACTATTAAGCCCATCATGGCACAGGGTTAGATTATTTGTGTGAACATCTGTCTCTGATTATTTTTTTGCTTGTCTCAGAATATCCAACATGCTCCTTATATTAATAGTGCCATTTTAGGAAAATCAGGAAGCTAGACTTTCTTTGTTGCAGTGCCTTTTCCCTGGAACACCACACTCTCTGACATTTATATGGCCCCAGTCCTGTGGCCTTTTGCAGTATCTTGGAAATTTGGCTCAAGGATTGAGCCAGGAGTCAAGTCAGTTGGGCCATTTTGTAATGGTATAGAAGGTAACTGTTGGCCTTATATATTTTTCCTATGAGCTGTTCAGAGCATCCAGTAGTGGGAGGTGCTTCAATCTCTGCACGTCTAGGCTGGGCTTAATTTCTGGAACGCTCCTTCTCCACGGGACTCCTCCCCAGTGTTCCCCAGTTTTGGCTCAGCCTTGTGAGGGATAGGCAGTGCTTGTGATTCTTCCTTGGCTGAAACAGGAAAATTCATTTCTTTACTAGGGGGTTTGAAAATTGATCAGCTTGCCTTTAGCACTCTTTAGCCTTCTAACCGCATTACGATCTCTCGACATTGGCTCTTTAACATCAGGCAGTCGGAGATCGCTCACATTACAGGGAAGCGCTGATTCGCGCCCCAAAGCAGAGGGAGGCTTTGGCTCTGCTCCATGTCCCCTCCCCACAACTGCTCTTTCTACCCCTGCCATTCCGACAGATAGCCGCAGAGTTTCTTTCATCTGAACAGCGGCATGAGCTCTTTGCTCACAACAGAGTCATATCACTTTCGTTCCCCTCTGTGAACGTCGCCTGGGGGTGGAAGATTCAAACGCTTAGTGCCTTCCACCCTTTCCTGCCGTTTAGCCTTATAGGAAGAGACCTCGGAGGCTACTCCTTCACACGGCGGGAGTTTGCTGCTGGGGAGTGCGCCAAAAGGTTAATGGCCGGAGGCCATTTTTTCTTACAAAGACCTCATGACCACACTGGCTGTATTTTAAGAACACTTGGGATCATTATATCCTCATCTTGTTTTTTTTTTTTCTACATTTGAGGCTATTCCTACATTTAAGTTGTTGGCTTAACCCTCACAGCCTAATCAACCCAGCGACACAACAGCGAGCACCTAGGCCTGTGTCCGCCTGTGCAGGGAAGCTGTTGAAGGCCTCTACCTTTATCAGTTTGGGCCTTTAGATGTTCTCAATTTGGCTGTTTGGTTTTTCAACATTTAGCCTCGTGCTATTTAGTTGATATATACATATAGCTATATATATTAGTGATTATATAACAATAATAATGATCATCATCATCTATTTGGTATAATATTTTAATATCAATAAAATATTATTACTGAGATACAACTCATTATAGATAGGTAATAAAAACATCATCAGGGCAACTAGTCTGTCCTTAGATCAGGCCCCTGGGGGTGCCAACCGCCTATTGCATTGAATAACAAGCATACTGTAATTCCTTAAATCGAAATGGCAGGCGGTAGCAGCTCTCAGACCTCATCCTTGAAGGTCAAAGCCAAATCTCAGCACAAACCTAAGCAGGCTAAAGGGAATTCTAAAGCTTCAGGAAGGGATGCCAACAAGCGCCATAAAGCATTAGAAAAGCAGATAGATAAGTGCACATGGGAGGCGCACAGGGTCTCACAGGACTTTCCCTCCTCCATTCCAGGTCCGTCTACCTCTCCCCACCCTCATCCTCCCCTAGATCTCTCCCTCTCATCCAGGCGTAGCTTGGCTCCCCAAAGCCAACAGGCCCAGTTACCTGGAACACTGACCACGCGAAGGGCTCCCGAAGCTACATTCATTCCGATGGCTGCCGGTCTTCAACAGGACGACATTCTTCCAGAGGAAGTGCCAGAGAGGATGAAGGCCTGGATGGAGCTGGCAATCCGCCAGGGAATCGCAGCAGGTCTTCAACACACAGTTCTGACCAGGGAACATCCTGTAACCGCTGATTATGATTCCCAATCGCTGAGGTTGTTGACCAGGTCAGAGCAACACTACACCCAGGTACATTTACAAGGGGAAGTGCCCCTCCAAGGGCCGACAGAGGAGGAGTAGGAGGAGGAAGAAGTGGATCAAATTGATCAAATGGAACAGACTGAATCAGGATCAATACATGACAGCGAGCCCCTGTCAGAAGTGGACCCCTTAGAAAGTGGGATGTCTGAGGATGAGGGCCTTGTTCCTGATCAGCCTGTATTTACAGGCTTATTCTGCCCACAACTTTTCAGATCTCTCTTGTTTAAGCCAAAAAACATTGCGTGCCTGAACAAGTCGACCCCTTCTACCACTCCAGCTCCTTCAGAAGAGGGACCAGAAGATCTAATTTTCAACCAACCAGTATTCGAGGCAGAGGTGATCCTAGTTCCTCCCATGTTTTCGGACCTGGTACAGAAACAGTGGGCGTCTGCAGCATCGTACCCGGCCCCCACTGGATATGACAGGAAATATTTCAATTTGGCCCTTGATTTCTCAAAATTGTTGAGTACTCCCAAGGTAGATGAATCCATAGTGGGATTAGCGTCCTCCTTCATTCCCAGTGAAGCGCTGGAGGCATTAAAGCGGGACGAAAAACGGGCCGAGCTAGCCCTATGCAAGGCCCATCAGTCTGACACGTGGGCCATCAAAGCAGCCACGGCCGCCTCCTTTACCCGTTCTCTCAGATGGCTCTGCCTCTTACGGGAACACACACCAAATTCCAACATTAGAGCGCACCAAGATATTGCTAAACTTATAGCAGCCGCTGAATTCTCAGCTGACGCAATTTATCATGCGGTAAAGTTTTCAGCCAGGGCCATTACTTCACATGTCACAGCATGACGCTTACTATGGTTAAAACATTGGCAAGCGGACTTTAAGCACAAATGCAAGCTGGCTTCATCTCCTATTGTGGGAGATAGACTGTTTGGCCCTTCCCTTGATCCGCTACTAATTGAAACATGAAACAAAAAGAAAATTCTACCTTCCCTTTTTTGGAAGTCAGATTCTAGAAAACCTCAGTCCTTTCGGAGGGGATCCTTTCATCCCTTTTACCAGGAACCCTTCTCACCCAGATACCAGAGACCCCCATCATTCAGACCAGGGCAGCCAGACAGGTCCAACTTCGGGCATAGGAGCAGAAGGGGTGGTCAATCCAAGAAATCCTTTCGAGGAGCAGGAAACAGGTCTTTTCAGTGTCCCAGATAACTCCCTGGACCTGACTCCCATTGGCGGACGCCTTAAATTATTCGCGGACCAATGGGACTCCTCAACGTCGGATTCCTGGGTCAGACACGATCAGATTTGGCCTTGCACTGGAGTTTCAATCCACGCCCCCAGATTTTTTCATGTCATGCCCTCTCTCCAGAGATCTGGTTAAACATAATCTCATGGAAACAGCTATCCAACATCTACTGGACATACGAGCCATCCAATGAGTAGCCACCAACCAACGAGGACGGGGTTTCTATTCACATCTTTTTGTTCCCAAAAGTTCGGGGGGGTGGGGGGTGGAGAGCAATATTAGATCTGAAATGTCTCAACCGTTTCTTAGTATATCGCAAGTTTAAAATGCATACCCTGCAATCTATCTTACTTGGCATCAGAAAAGGTGACGTCCTTACGTCTATAGATCTGACGGAGGCATACCTACATATTGCTATTCGGCCTTCCCACTATAAATTTCTGAGATTCTGTTATAACAACCACCATTTCGAATATGTGGCCCTTCCTTTCGGACTTGCTTCTGCCCCCAGAACCTTCACGAAGGTTCTCGCAGCCCTAGTTGCTCATCTCCGTGATATCCTAGTACGACTCCAGTGTTACCTTGATGACATCTTAATTTTGTCATCTTCCAATCATCAAGCAGAGATACTCAGAACACATTACAATCCCTACAACAACACGGGTTCTTAATAAATTGGAAAAAAAGTCATTTAACACCATCGACTTGGTTAATCCATCTGGGGGCAGTCATAGGTACGATGGAAGGCAAAGTTTACCTGTCAGCAGATAGACTAAATAGCATTCAGCAATTGGTTAAGGAGATCAGAGGTCTTAAGAGGGTGTCCCTAGCTGAACTATCAAAATTATTAGGCAAGATGATCTCATGTATATCTATCATCCCTTGGGCCCAGCTCCACACTAGATCCCTCCAGTGGTTCCTGCTCCTGTACCAGCGCTCTGGCTGAAGCAACTCCAAATACAAGGTCAAGGTACCATTAAAGGTCCTCATATCTCTCCTCTGGTGGACCAGACCAGTCATCAACAGGCTGCCTCTTCAAAGAGCCACACAGACTTACCATCACCACCGATGCCAGCCTGTTTGGATGGGGAGCTCATGTTCAATTGCTCACAACCCAAGGCCGCTGGTCCGCCATAGAACAGTCGTGCAGCATAAACTGGCTGGAGCTTCGAGCAGTACACCTGGCTCTCCGCAGCTTCCTTCCACAGGTACGCAATCAACACATACTAATATTGACCGACAACGTAACAGCCAAAGGTCACATAAACGGGGGCACACAGTCGAAACACCTCATGCGGAGCGCTTGTGTTGTTGGGCAGAGAGCAACCTACTTTCCATCAGAGCAGAACACATTTTGGGCCTGTCGAATACACAGGCAGACTGGCTAAGCAGGGCCATGATCGATAAATCGGAGTGGCGCTTCCATCCGACCCTGTTTCAAGAGGCGGTCAGGAGATTTGGGCAGCTGGTGGTAGACTTGTTCACTTCCCCCCTCAACTCTCAGCTCCCCAGATTCATTTCCAGGTACCCCTTGCAAGGAGCGGAGAACTTCAACGCGCTCCGCTGCCATTGGCCCCAGGGTCTTCTGTACACATTCCCATCACTTCCTCTGATCCCCAAGGTCATCCAGAAGCTGCTGGACGAGAGGGCGGAGCTGCTGCTAATAGCTCCTTACTGGCCCAGACGGCCGGGGTTTGTAGACCTCCACAGTCTATCCTTATCAACACCATGGAGAATTCCGTCGGACAGGGTTTTGCTAACCCAGGGACCCCTTCGACATCTGGACCCTCAATGGTTGCACCTGACCGTCTGGAGGTTGAGCGGAGACGTCTGAAGAGCGAAGTTTTCCAACAGAGTTATCACTACCATCCAAGCTGCCAGATGCCCCTCAACAACTCGTATCTACAATGCCACGTGGTCCAGTTTCTGCAAATGGTGTACTAAGTCTCAAACTGATCCCATCAGTGGCTCAAATCCTAGAGTTTCTACAAGAGGGGCTTGACAAGGGATTATCACCTAATATGTTGAAAAGGCACGTGGCGGCTTTGGCATCGGTTGTCACTTCTGAGGGTGTACTGTCTCTTTCTCATCACTCACGCATACGGAGCTTCCTTCGAGGAGCCACAAATTTACACCCGCCAGCGGTTCACCGTTATCCCACTTGGGACCCTAATAAAGTCCTCGTTGCACTCACTAAGTACCCTTTCGAACCCTTGAAATTGTCAAGTCTCCCAATTTCTGACGTATAAAGTAGTTTTCCTTGTAGCGATCACTTTCACTCGTCGTATTTCAGAACTGGCAGCTTTGTTGATCAGAAAAGACCTTTGTGTCTTCCATTCTGACAGGGTAGTCCTTTGTCCTGATCCTATGTTTATACCCACAATTAATTCGGCGTTTCACAGGGCACAAGAGCTGATACTTCCTAAGTTTTGTCCCAAGCCATCTCAAAGGTTGGAACTACAATGGCATTGGCTTGATGTGAGGCGAGCATTGCGAATATATATTCACCGCACAGCGACTTTCCAGAAAACGGAAGCTTTATTTGTGCCGTTTCAGCCAAACACTCAGGGATGCAAGGTCTCTTCCTCCACAGTAGACCGTTGGCTACGGGCTGCGATAGCGAAAACGTATCAGACTCAATCACTACAGGTGCCCAGGGGAATAACAGCTCATTCAACAAGGAGCGCTGCAACATTGGCATCATGGGCCACGCAGGCACCAGTAACTGATATTTGTCGAGCCGCAACCTGGGCCTCTCCATCGCCCTTCATTAGGCATTATAAAATAGAAGTGTTTGCATCCGCTGAGGCCTCCTTTGGCAGACGAATTCTGCAACAGGTCCACGGGGACCAGGAGGGAATTCCAAGCCAGATAGAGTCCCTCCCATAGGATAGGCCAAGCTTTGGTGTGTCCCACTACTGGATGCTCTGAACAGCTCATAGAAGAAAGGGCATTGGTACTTACCTGATAAGCCCGTTCTCTTTGAGCTGTGAAGAGCATCCAGCCCCACCCCTTTTTTCCGTCTGGTGGGCTCCTATTTCGGCCAACGAATTGTTAAGGCGTTCAGGGCGAGTGGTGTTTATTCTCTTGTCTTCGCCAAAACACTGGGGAGGAGTCCCGGGGAGGAGGAGGAGCATTCCAGAAATTAAGCCCAGCCTAGATGTGCAGAGACTGAAGCACCTCCCACTACTGGATGCTCTTCACAGCTCAAAGAGAACGGGCGTATCAGGTAAGTACCAACGCCCTTTTTATTTTTGTTTTTTAGCCTATTTTAACTCAATGTTAGTAGCCCAGTGGTACGTTTTTTGAGTTATGTGACTATATACAGGTGGTCCTCAACTTATGACCACAATTGACCTCAACATTTATGTTGCGAAGGAGAAATTTTTTAAGTGAGTTTTCCTCCTTTTTATGACTTTTCTTGCCACTTTTATAAGTGAATCACTGCAGTTGTTAAATTAGTAACCTGGTTGTTAAGTGACTCTGGTTTCCCCATTGACTTTGCTTGTGAGAAGGTTGCAAAAGGTGATCATATGACCCAGGAACATTGCAACCATCATAAACGTGAGTCAATTGTCAAGCATCTGAATGTAAATCATGACCATGCAGTGGTCATAAGTCTGAAAAATGGTCATGTCACTTTTTTCAGTGCTGTTGTAATTTTGAACGGTGACTAAGTGAATTGTTGTAAGGGCTATCTTTACATTTATTAATAAATAAATACTGCCATTATGAAACACTTTAGAAACCATATTTGATCCTAGCTGTATGCTAGAACACTCTAGTTGTTAAACAGTTACCCTTTATTGTTGGTGATGCAAATTAAATGTAACATCTGTTCAGTTGGAAGTTGTATCTGTGTCTTCCAAATTAAAACATCTGCCTTCCATATGTAATGTTCTAGTAAACAAGTATGATATATCTCCCGAAGCTAAATTGTAAACTATTTTTCATGTATTATTCAACCATTTAAAAAACTAGTATCATAGCAACAAGCAAATAATGTGTGTGATTTAGCCCGTGGTTCCCCACAAACACTCATTGTACTGCAGATGAGAAACAGTCCCCTTTACCAGTTGTGCTGTGTTCCTGTGACTGTTGGTTTTCCATACTGGACTGCTAACCGAGGCCCACCAAGGCTTCCCAGTGCTATTAAGATGTGTGCACTAAACAAATTATGCCAAAGCAGAAGTATTCACAATACATTAAGAAATAATTTGTAAACAGAAACCATCATATACTTTTATGTAGATAGATTTGCAAAATTTAATTTTAACTGTTAACATACCAGAAGGAATTTAAAAGTTAAATGATTAAAACTTTTGAGTATGTTCTTGGCTTGCACATTTCCATCTGATTTCCTCCACCCCCCTTTGGTCTTTTGGTATTATGTTAGAATAGTAGTACATATTCATTGTACAACTGATAAAACATACTTTAGGCTAAATTAGAATACAGTTTGGAATGTTCTTTTTTATTTTACTCATCTCGGTTGTAATTACCTCTTCTAGATGAGTTAATAAAGATGTTTTATCAAAATGAAAAGAAAAATAAACCAAAATATTCCAAATATAAGGAAATCAAAATCATTTGCAAACAGCTCTCACACCACACCCATACCCAAGCCTATTCAAATGTATTATTATTTTCTCTTTAGGTCAAACCATCCACTTTTCAATTTAGATTAACCAGAAGACAAGCTATGATATAATCTTAGTAGCAACTTTTAGGGGCTTTAAATAGAAATATCTAATTTTACAATGTTTGCTCTCTGTTTCTTATATACTGTGTTCATTGTCTTCAGAAGTCTGTTTTACTTTGCATGTATTACTCCAAAGATTGGAAAATACATGGATGTAACCTATTGCCTGAATAATGATTTATTCTAGGCCCAATCAGCAGCATCCTGGTGAACAAATATGGCAGCCGTCCAGTCATGATTGCCGGGGGCTGCCTGTCAGGCTGTGGTCTGATCGCTGCCTCTTTCTGTAATACTGTAGAAGAGTTGTACTTCTGTGTTGGTGTTGTGGGTGGTAAGTCAACATATCTATAAAATGTAGATACATGTAATTGTACAACTTTCAAAGAGAATATATAAATGTAGATAAGTTTTTTAGAGAGCAAGAATGCAATTCTTTATTGGAAATTGATCTGGAAGTAAAGGCCAATACTTCCTTTCTAGTATGACTAATCTCTTGAGCTGGTGACCTAGAATTTCCATGGCTATTTTTTTTTTTCAGAGAAGGGTATCATTATTCATCATTTGAATGTTAGTCAAAAGCTAATTCACAATATCTCTCATCCCATTCAACCAGCTGGGAAAAGTTTCATGTGTTCCTGAGCTAGTATTCCACAATGTGTTATTCTTCTGACCAGGACATTAATAACCAGAAATGACCAAACCAGCCTGGAAACAGCATAGTCCAGTAAAAGTTCAACACAGTTAAGTTCATTCCAGAATTCTCTGAAGTCATTGAATTTTGCACATTGAAAACAGAGTTTTGATATAAGAATGTTTCAGATGTTACTGAACTATCCATAAGTATTTAGTGTGTGTGTTTTGCATTCTGTATCCCGAAGTCTTGAATGCGTTAAGGGAATTGTATTCCTTTCTATCACTTAGTAGCTTAATATGATGAATATAGTGTGCATGTCACAGTATTGATAAGAGCATAAACTGATGCTAGAACAAATGATTCATAAGGACTGCATTTGTATGTGTTAATAATTTTAATATAATTGTATTTTTATTCCCAGGTCTGGGCCTTGCATTTAATTTAAACCCAGCTTTAACCATGATTGGCAAGTATTTCTATAAGAAGCGTCCTTTGGCTAATGGATTAGCCATGGCTGGCAGCCCTGTATTCCTGTCTACTCTGGCTCCTCTGAACCAATATTTCTACAGTATTTTTGGATGGAGAGGGAGCTTTTTAATTCTTGGAGGCCTTTTGTTGAACTGCTGTGTAGCTGGGGCATTGATGAGACCAATAGGACCTAAGCCTGATCAAGTGAAAAAAGAAATTAATAAGGAAGCATTGCAGGAGATGGGCAAAGTGACAAGAAAAGAAGGAGGAGATGTTAATACAGATCTTATTGCTGGCAAAAATAAAAAGCAAAAGACTACAGCCTTCCAAACAATTAACAAGTTTTTGGATTTGTCGCTCTTCACACATCGTGGCTTCTTGCTTTACCTGTTTGGCAATGTGTTTATGTTTTTTGGACTATTTACACCATTAGTGTTTCTCAGCAACTATGGAAAGAGCAAGAATTTCTCTAAAGAATCTTCAGCTTTACTGTTATCTATTCTGGCTTTTGTAGACATGGTTGCCAGACCATCCATGGGTTTGGTGGCAAACACTAAGTGGATTAGACCTAGAGTCCAATATTTTTTTGCTGTGTCTATTATCTACAATGGAGTATGCCACCTTTTGGCTCCTTTATCTACTAGTTATGCTGGGTTTTGTATCTATGCTGGATTTTTTGGATTTGCTTTTGGCTGGCTGAGCTCTGTCTTGTTTGAAACACTGATGGACTTAGTTGGGACTCAGCGATTCTCTAGTGCCGTTGGTTTGGTGACTATCGTGGAATGTTGCCCTGTCCTTTTGGGACCACCTCTTTTAGGTAAAATATTTCACTCTCGGGATGGGGAGAAAAGAGATTGTATTGGCATTTTGATGATCTATGAATCTGATCTAAATGTTAGAAAAATAATTAATGCTGCTTATAATCATGCCTCATATTAGGATTTCTTAAACTGTGAGTTATGAGCCTCTGGATATGAAGATAGTTGCAGCCACCGAATATATGTTATCTTTTTTCAGGTCTTATTCAGGGGTTGCCCCTTTTATCTACGTAGATGATACTGAATTACAGCAGTAGCTGCTGCTACGTCACCTTTTCTCCTCAATTGATCTTTGCTAACAATAATTTTGCAAAAATTGCCCTTTAACTATATAGTATTGGAAAAGAGACTGAGCTTGTCTTGGCCCTGTGTACATATTTGTGCACCCACAGAACCACAAACTTCACTGCTTTGATGGGCACATTCTGATCACCATTGCAGGATTTGGTAGCCTTAGTGGTAAAAGATAAATCTAAGAGAAATTTAAGAAAGGGGTTATTTCTAAATAGAATTAAGTCAACATGAAGGCTAGAACAAATTTTGATTTTTACAGTCATTTCTCTGCTGATCATACCAACTCATACCAACTGTTTTCTGAAAAGAAGGATAATTAATTAAAACATTACTGTTGTCCTTTGCATTCCTTCCAGTATTGCATGGTTATGCACAATATACATAACTCTGTCTCTTGAAATATGTTTGCATATTGCTGTTGGAATGTTCCTACCCAGATACATTAATGTCCCTTATGGACAGCTGTTATTTTCTTCCAGCTCCTCTACCCTTCAAGAGTTGAGATCCTTGCCTTTTTGGGGGGAGGAGGGAAGGAAATGTGAATTCTGCAAAGTGTCTTATGCATAAAGTTTCTGGGAAGAAGACATTACCAGTACTGGTTGCAGTTTAACGTGGCAACTGTAGGTTGACATAGCAGGGAAGGTGGACAGTGCCTTGGCAATTCTGTTTTGAGAAGGATCGTTCTTAAAATTTACTAAAATAATGTCAGGGGCAATTTCCAGTAGCGTCTAGCATGCTGGTAAGTTTGGTTCATGACAGTAGGGTGTGTTACATAAATTCAGCCCAGTATTTGAGAATTCCTATGTTATACAGATATCTAGAAACAGTCTGATAATGAAAGGAAACTCTTTAGCAGTGAAGTTAATTATTAGCATTTGTGACCATTAATTATTCACTATTACAAAATAGCCTTAAAACTTATTCCCCTCCCTCCTCTGCTTTTGCCTTTTAGGTAAACTCAATGATATATATGGTGACTACAAATACACTTATTGGGCATGTGGCATCATCCTTATTTTCTCTGGGATCTTCCTATTTATTGGGATGGGCATCAATTACCGATTAGTGGCAAAAGAGCAGAAGGCAATGGATAAGCAGGCTGCTGAAAGAAAAGAAGAAGAAACCAATATTGATGAAGCTGAAAAACAAAAGGAGTCCAACAAAGTGGTTAATCTACCTCCCAAAACCACAGAAGATGCTATAAAAGAAGACAGTCGTGTATGAGAGACTCATAAATCCAGAAGGTTTTGTAATAATTAAAAAATACTGACATGTTTGAAGGAACTACTGGTCTTAATGAACAGTGGTGGAAAATTATATAAACTGGGCTTTTTAAAAAAATACAAAACCTGATACTGCAGATAGTATTTTTATCAACACCTGATGAGCAACAGGTCAGTGGGCAGTGCTAGCTTTTTAGTAGGGTTTTTTGTGGGGGTTTGGGGGGGATGTGTACTCTGCTTCTCTCTTATCAGCAGTGTGAATGTACTAATATGTGCCTTAGAGTTTCCATGTCTAGACTATTTTAGCAAAGCCTTAACACTGTTCTGTAAATTGTTGGGAGTTGTTTTTTGTTTGTCTCCCTAGGCAATATTCATAAAAGATACCTGACTTGCTTTATTAGTAGGGATCAAAGTTGGGTGTTAACCATTTCCTATGCTCCTTACTGACAGTCTCATGGTAGGTGTTCAAATATCTTGGAGAAAAAAATGAAGAAAAGGTTGGCGGATCCTTTAAAAAATAATAATAATTATATGGCAGACCTAATGTTTCTGGATCCAGGATTCAAGATAACTTCATTGTGTTTCTAATAACTTCTAAAAACTTACCCAACTTCTTGTTGGACTTCTTTAAATAAAATATGTGAACATTTTCATACTGTCTTCACTTGACTTTATCTGGAGAGGAAATTTAGTTTTTAATTACTATTACTTTTTGGTTTGTTACATGTTTTGAAAAAGTACTATTATCCTGAATTGAAACTGGGATCTGTGTAAGAGGATAGTGCATGCAATTATTGAACAAAGCTAAAGATGCAGTATTTTCATTAACTATTTAAGCTTTGAAATAAGAAATTCTAAGGATATTGCCAAACATGCTTACTTAGAAGTAAGCCTCATTGAAATCAATATTGCTTACGTTTAGATAATGATAAATTTGCACTATTACCAAGAATAGTGATACTGATATCTAACTTTCACTTACCAATTATGCTATTTCCAAAGGGATATATATATATATATATATATATATTGTACTGTGGCTTTTAAAAAAAACTTGGTTGTGGGGGTGGGGCAATATTTCTCCTTATTTTGTATAGTGAGAGAATGTTGTCTTAACACAGCTATAGTGCCAGAACAAATAACATTTTGTTAAACTGCTCAGCATAGATAAAATAGATAAAGTTTTTCATATTTTTCATGTTGACTCACTCTGAGTGGATTATATTTTAATATATATATAGCTGCTCAACTTTATTTTTAACTTTGTACAAAGTAGAAACCTGTGTGTTCCTTGTATTGAAAAATCTCACATTTCGAGGACAGGTGGAAAACAGATTTCTGATCACAAGCCAGGTCTTCAGAAAATCAATCAAAAGTTTAGATTATGTAAACTATGTTTGCATAGTTCACCCATTAAATGTGACTAGTTCTTTTCCTATTTCAGTTTTTTGTATAGTAATTCAAAATGTATAGGAGCAAATCTGTGGAACTCCTTGAGAGATGATTGGTTTAAATGATCTATTGTAAAATATTACTCTACAAATGTCATAATTACTTAATTTCCTGAAAGCTAGAAAAATTATTGATAGAAATATTCCTTTTGCTTGCAAACTGGTGCTTGCTGTAGTGAATGTAGTGTTTGATGTCACTACTGGAGTGAAAAACAATATGCTGCTAGAATCCTTTAATAAAGAAACATTTAATATTTCAATAGACTAATGGAGGAATATATGACATGTAAAATTTCATTTCTGATTATATATGTTATGGTATGATGTGCTCTTGATTGTCCTACACTACTGAATCTCATTTGTTACTGCTTAGACAATGGACAAAAACTAGCAAAATCTGTGTTCTTTAGTTCTAAAATAGGACAAGAAAAATAGATATTAGACTGCCAGGACAAGGCAGCGCATAGAAATACTAGTAATGAATAATTCACTAACATGTTATATGCTTATTCCATTTAAGATTCAATCTGCATGATTTATAGCATAGTTGTTTTAAAAACCTGAATGTAGTCCTATATAAATCAAACTGCAATTAGTGTAATTTTATTATTCCTTAAGATGTTTTAGTACATAGAGACAAATAGGTAATCATAAAATGGTGTCTGGCTTCTCAATTGGAGGCTGTTCTTCAACAAAAGCTTTTAAAGTGAATACAGGTTCTCTTCAATTTTTTAGGTATTGGCTTTGGATAACATTGCACAAAACATTCTTTTGTATAAATTTGTGTAACTTAATTTAGCAATATGCCAAGAATGTAGAAATTCCAGGTTATGATCTATATTGCTATATTCATGTGGTTGTGCAAACTAATACATTTTCAGTTCTCTTTGCAGAATGCGTGCCATTTCCTTTAAGAATCCCCAGTTGTAGTTCAGGCATTTTATCACATTCCCACATGTTCTTATAGTAGAACAAGAAAAAAACATTTGTATGATGTAAAGGCAGTACCTGTGAGATCTAGAAATATCTTTCTAGCATGTAAGATGATATGTGACTGAGTTGCTCAAGAAGCTAGTAAAGTGTAAAAACAAAAACAAAAAAGAGCACAAGGCATATACAGGATAGTTCTTGGTAGTTCCAGAAATAAATAATGACTAATATGATCTTTTGAAGAATTTTTCACTCCCCATGTAGACCTACTTGTCTTTAAGTACTAATTATAACATGATGCTCTACTCCCTTTCCACTAACTGAAATTAGTAGATTGAAATATTATTTAATAAGTTTGATCCCTAATGTTTGTTCATGTGTGATGCAAAGTTTGTATAAACCAAATTGAAAATAAATTACTTTTCACTTGCTTTCTGTTAAGCCTCCTATTTGCCAAAGTTCAAGTCTGCTTCATGCAAGTGTACATGAAATTAACTGGTAACTGCTCCAAACCTAAAGGTTTAGGTTAATAAAGTAGAACAAATCTCACTTCATGATTTCTGTCCTTTTCCCTCAATATGAAGAATCTGACAGGTGAAGTTGCTTTTAATGAACAGAGTTTGTGGAAGTCCCTTGACAGTATTAAAAATACACTGTGAAATATTTTGTTGTCTTGGCTACTGAGTTTATTAGAATTTTTATATATCCAAAATGAAACACAAAAGAAGTCTATCAGGCTGTTTTCATACTTCTAAGTGTGTATATTCAGTAGAATATTTTCATATATATGTTACTGTACTCTGTTAAAATGTGACAGTACAAAACCTCGTGTCTCATGTTCAACCTTGTCAGCGTGTCAAGAATGCATAACTGGTTCAGTTTGCAATAAACTAACATTGAAAACTTCCAGTTTGAGCCATATTCTTATAACTATAATTAGCCATGATGGTAAATAGTATACTTGATCTTTGGTCTTTATTTTACTTGGTGAATTAAAAAAATGGTTATCATAACTATCCTGGAAAACACATTAAATTTGTGGGGAGAGTGATAGATATAATGCAGTAGATGATATGTATTTCAGGGAGCATACCGAAAATTCTTTTTGCTTTAAATGTTTAATTACGTATCACTGAAAGGAATAATAAACACCTCTCTAAAGTTATAGAAAAGAATTAAATAGGTTCTCAAGGTTCTGTCAAGATCTAAGTAGGATAAAAGTATATGCTGCCATTATCTTGATTTCATAGCATTTAGCAGATAACAATTTTTCTCGTAATTGTTTACAGATGAATACAAGTATAGAAATAGTATATGTTTCACTTGCTTATGCTCTGTGATCATTAGAGTCTTTTGAGGCTTGTGAACCGTTTCTTTTTAGGCCTAGAAATTGAGGTCTACATTTGCAGACCAAAATGTAACACTCAAAAGCTAAAAATCTATTTATTACCAAATATACATATAAATACAGCAATGGTTTCTGAACAGATTCATGTAGCTAGATAAATAACCCTTTCAAGTGCTCTTTAGGTCTTAAAAAAAATAGGTGTTGCTTTTGGAAGTTTTTTTTTTTGCAGGTGGGGGACTGTTTATTTGCTCTTTAGTGTTCCATCTAAATATTTTATTTTTCTTTAACATGTTTATATCAAAACAAGTAAACAAATACAATTAAGCGCATCTTTGGGAATTTGTAATGCAGAACTTTTTTCCAGCTTATTTCCTTTCACATTCTATAGTTAGCTATCAGTGTTTCAAGTGATTCTTCAACTATGTTAAAATAAGAAGTGCTGACTTGATGTTTGATGGAGTCCCACAAAGCAGTGCCTCAGAATTGTCTAGATAATTCTAGTTATCCTAGAGGAACCCAGACTATACAAGATAGCAGAAAAGTTAACAGATCTTATTTACTGTTAGTAAAACATACAAGAGGGGCCAGGCCATCAATGCTTTATTATAGAGATACTGCAACTGCACAAATGAAACCATTGTTAAGGGATTTGTTGTTGCCTTTCAAATGCTGTTTGAAAGGGTTCTAAACCCTTTCAAATGCTGTTGCCACATATTCTTTTATTATTATGTTTCCTACCAAGTCCTTACTGTAAATTGGATTATAACATTTTCTCTTTTCTTCCCTCTCCCAGAACAGTTGTTACAGTAGTGAAGCCAAGGGACTAGTCTATATTATTCCATTAGTCTGCAGAATAATGGTACAAAAGAGCATTCTGCAACTAACACAAGCAGAGCTGAAAATAGAAAATAGATCCTAGATAAAATGTTTGTGCTTTTAAGTTCCGTTAAAATTCCAACTTAAAGCTTGCATCAAGGATCAAGGATTTTTTTTTAAACAATTGAACTTTATTGGGTTTCAAAGTAAATTGTATACAAAGCCACTATCATGCAAATATTTATTTTTGCTGGCACAATTTTCATCTTAGGCTATTCTTTAAACTATAATTTCTAATCTATTCTTGCCTAAAATGTTAAAAACCAAGATTGATTTATTGACTATTGATTGCATTACATACATTTGTATGTCACCTTATCCAAAGATTTTACTTGAACAATATCTGCCTGATAATTGTGGTGCAGCCAGTGCCTGGCTTGCAAGCCTCTGACCTGTCAGGGCTTGCTGCAATTCAAAGAGGCAGCCATTTTTTCAACTTTTTTTTCTTGACTCGGTTTTTGAATTGCGGAACTGGGCTGTGCTCACCACTTTGGGTCGTACTACCCTCTTGAAGTGGTGGACAGCTACTGTGGCTGTAGCTGACAGCTTAGGCTGAATATTTTTATTTTATTTTATTCCATATTTACTTCTTTCTCCCTTTCTCTACCCCTGTCAAGTGACAGTTATTTTTGGCGGGCTGAAAGATGGCCGCCAAGGGAGCTGATCAAGAATTGTCAGTTCCTCAGCAGGGTAGAAAGAAGTCTGTAAAAGGATCTCCTAAGCCCAGGTCTGCTGCTCTAGAGGCAGCAGCTAGGATTAGAGCCAGGGCTCTAGCCCCTAAGAGATCCTCTAGGGCTGAGGATAGATAAGCCAGGTGTAGACAAAAAGCCATAGACAAACAGTTTGACAGGGCAGTGAGAGATTACAGGATGGCTGAATACAGAACCACCCCTCAAACTTTGCCTCCTCAAGATGACAGGCAGCCGGACCAACTGGCAGATAAGCAATATATGACGGCCTGGGCTCCTGGGGGCTCAAGTACTCACGATTTGCAGGGTAACCTCCAAATCAGGACTGAGACCTTTCACAATTTTTCTGAGTCGCTTCAGGGGATCTTGATGGCAGCAACTGTAGACCAAGTTTCCAGTGGAGCCAGACCTGTGCTGCAGCCACCTTTACACCTAAAGCAGATGGCTTACGTCCGGAGGAGACCCAGGTGCAAGAAATGCCTTCATGAGAGCCTGGATCTCCCAGACAATAAGACAGGAATTGCAGGCAGAGGTCAACCAGCTGTGCCACCTGTCTTATTTGGAACCTAGCAGAGGAGTCCTGCAGAGGCAGGCTTCTGCTGAACAGCCGGTCCACTTCAGAGAGCGCTCGGCCTCCCCTTCAGAAAGCAGCCAAATTTATGGCTCCGAGGGGGACCTCCTTCCAGAAAGGAATTTTTCGGATGAGGAGTCGGAGGTAGCAGGTCCCACCTCCTTTAAGGGCCTTTTCCAGTCGACTCTTTTCAAGACTCTGCTGGTTAAGACCAAGAGCACAGCTCATCTCAAAAAGGACATGGTCACTCAGGACCTTCCCACTGAGGGAGAGGTTCAAGAGGATTTCCTGTTCACTGAGAAAGCATCTGTGGTGGACGCTGTACCTGTGCCCCAGATGTTTCTGAACCTGATCAAAAAGCAGTGGGAGTCCCCTGGGATGTACACTCACACCAGTGGGTCTGAGTCTACCTTATTTAATGTGGACAAAGACCTTTTGGACATTATGGAAGTGCCAAAGGTAGATGGGCCAGTGGTAGCCCTAGCTTCCTCATTTGTCATCCCACCTGATGCGGAGGATGTTCTAAAGACAGAGGACTGGAAGGAGGAGATGGTGCTCCGGAGAGCTCATCAAGCTGACTCCTGGGCCATCAGAGCATTGATGACCGCATCTTTTTTTACTCAGGACTCTTTGCGGTGGCTGAGGCAGCTACAGGACAGAATCCCACCTGAGGATCTCAGGGTGCATCAGGACCTGAATAAGATTATAGCTGCGGCACAACTGACTGCTGATGCCACCCTTGCGTCAGCCAAATTTTCTTCCAGAGCCATGGCCTCTTCCATAACATCATGCAGGCTTCTCTGGCTAAGAAATTGGCAAATGGACGTTAGAACCAAATGGAAGCTGGCGTCGGCTCCCTTTAAGGGAGAGAGGCTTTTTGGGGAAGCCTTGGATCCCTTTCTGACGGAAACCAGGGACAAGCGAAAGATCCTGCCCTCCCAGGGGAGGAGCTTTGATTACAGGTCTCATCCCTACTACAGGAAGCCCTCCTTTAAACGGGAGAAGCTAGGCTTTCCCCGTCAAAGTAGGCCCTTTTTCCACAGATCCTCCTCTCAGGCAGGGGTTCTATTCAATGTTTATGATTCCAAAGGCCTTGGGGGGGGTGGGGGGTGGCGAGCAATCCTCAACCTGAAAGGGCTCAACAGACATCTAATCTACTGAAGGTTCAAGATGCATTCCCTCCACTCCATTCTAGAGGGACTGTGGGAGATTTTGTTGGCCTTGGTAGACTTGACGGAGGCCTACCTCCATGTGCCCATACACCCCAACCACCGTCAGTTCCTGAGGTTTTGCTCTGGCCGCCGCCATTTTCAATACAGGGCTCTCCTGTTCGGCCTGTCATCAGCCCCTTGGACTTTTACCAAGCTCTTGGCAGCGATAGCACACCTCAGAGCCTTACCCATAAGGATCCAATGCTATTTGGACGACATCCTGATAGCATCCTCTTCCAGACCCCAGGTGGAGGAGGATCTGATGTCGACAATCAGGAGTCTTCAAGAGCATGGGTTCTTGATAAACCTGGACAAATGCCACCTAGTACCATCGACTTGGATCTTGCATTTGGGGGCCATTATAGACACCTTGGCCAGACAGGTTTTTCCTCTCACAGGAGCATTGAGACAGTATCAGGCAAGTCACATTGCTGATCCTGTCTTCCACAGAGGTGCCTATCATCTTGCTGTCTCAACTTCTCAGCAAAATGATATCGTGCATCAGGATTGTCCCATGGGCCCGCTTCCACGCCCGAACACTTCAATGGTTCCTGTTCCCTTACAGGGAGGGGTGATTCTACACGGAGGGTTTGCGTCTCCTTGCCAGTTTTTCATTACGTCCATTGGTGGCAGTCCCAAGCTATGCATCAGGGATGCTTGTATAGGGAACTCCAGAGGATTACCATCACCACTGATGCCAGTCTCTATGGTTGGGGGCCCCACTTGGGAGCCCAGGTTACCCAGGGGAGGTGGTCATGGGAGGAGCTCACCCACAACATAAATTGGCTAGAGCTCAGGGCTGCCCGCTTAGCGCTCAAGGATCTAAGGCAAGAGGTGGTGGGGAGACATGTTCTCATCACGGACAATGTGGCTACCAAGGCCCACACAAACTGGCAGGGGGGCACATGCTCCAGATCTCTAATGCAGGAAGCAACTCAATTGTGCAGGTAGGTGGAGAGAAACCTGTTGTCCCTACGAGCAGAACATATCTCAGGAGTATCCAACATGCAGGCAGACTGGTTGAGCACGGCCACAGTCAACCAGTCAGAATGTCGACTGCATCCGAGTCTATTCCAGGAGATGACAGAACCCTTCAGCTGCCCAATTCTGGATCTCTGCATCACCAGAGAGCACACATCTCCCAAGGTTCTTTTCTCGATTCCCTGCCCGAGGAGCAGAAGGGGTCAACGCTCTCTGGTGCAGGTGGCCCCAGGGACTATTGTATGCCTTCCCCCTCTTCCCCTGATTCCAGGGGCAATCAGGAAAGTATTGATAGAAAGGGTGGAAATTCTGTTGGTAGCCCCTTACTGGCCCAGGCATCCTTGGTTTGCCGACCTGGTGGGCCTGTCGGTCGCCAGACCCTGGAGAATTCCCCTACACAAGATCTCCCTCAGCCAGGGCCCGATCGAGCACCCAGATCCAGCTTGGTTTCGGTTGACTGTCTGGCGCTTGAGCGGGGAATCCTGAAATGGCATTTTCCACAAAGGTCATTCAGACCATCCAGGTGCCCAGAAGACCTTCCACGACCAGGATATATAATGCAACATGGAAGATTTTCTGCAGTTGGTGCGCTTGTCACCAATTGGAACCCACTGGGGTTTCTGTTGCAAAGGTATTAGAGTTCCTGCAGGACGGGTTGGATAAAGGTCTCGCCCCCAATACCTTGAAGAGACAGGTGGCTGCCTTGGCTCGGTGATTTCGGTCAAGGGCTCTACTACTCTGGCCCAACACCCTAGGGTGAAAGCCTTCCTTAGGGGAGCCATGAATCTGAGGCCACCGGTGGTCCACCGCTACCCCACCTGGGATTTGCCTAAGGTCCTGCAAGCACTAACTTCTCCCCCATTTGAACCCTTACGTGAAGTCTGCCTTCGCCTTCTCATGTGGAAGGTGTCATTCTTGGTAGCCATTACCTCGGCCAGGCGTATTTCGGAGTTGGCGGCCTTATCCATCAGGAAGGGTCTGCGTATTCCATGCAGACAAGGTGGTTCTGCGGTTGGACCCTATCTTTCTGCCCAAGATGAACTCCTTATTCCATCGTTCGCAGGAGTTGATTTTGCCTAATTTCTCTCCTGAGCCTACCCATGCACTAGAGAAAAAATGGCACACCTTAGACATTAGGAGGGCCCTCCGTATTTACATTAAAAGAACTTCTTTTAGGAAGACGGAAGCCTTGTTCGTTTTCTTTCAGCCGTCAACTAGGTCACAGGGTGACACCTTCCACAGTAGGCTCAGAGCCTGCATTGCAAAGGCCTATGAGTTACAGAGCCTTCCTGTGCCCGGGAGGATCACAGCGCACTCAACAAGAAGTGCAGCGACCACTGCAGCCTGGGCAATGCAGGGATCGATTCTGGACATTTGTAGAGCTGCGACCTGGTCATCAGTGACCCCATTCATAAGACATTACAAAATTGACTCCTTTGCCTTAGCAGAGGCGTCCTTTGGAAGACGAGCCCTGCAGGGTGTGCATGTAGAAGTGGGGACCTCCGACCAATCTAGCTCCCACCCGTAGGACAGCCATCAGCCAGCTTTGGTATGTCCCATCCTGGATTCTCCCTTTGGCTCAGTGGAGAAGGGGCGTTGGTCCTACCTGAACGCTTCTTCTTGGGGAGCCAAAGGGAGAATCCAGTCCCACCCTGTATTCTGTCTGGTCGGAATAGGGAGGAAATGTCCCTTTTTTTCGCAGTTTCAATGAACTAGCTGTTTGAAGACAAGGAGCAGCTGAATTTGCTTCAACGTTGTTCAGAACTGGGGACCGTTACCAGGGGGTGTGTCCTCAGTTTTTCAACTCGGTCTGCAGAGCTAGGAGACTAGAGACTACCCCATCCTGGATTCTCCCTTCGGCTCCCCGAGAAGAAGCGTTCAGGTAGGACTAACGCCCCTTCCTCTTGCTGTGAATCATCCTGTCATTTCTGTCCTCTGCTGTCAAGACCTCTGCCGTATCAACTGCCTGTAATGTGCAATCAGTTTTAATCAGCATTTTAAGGTTTCTCAGAACTTTTCAAAAGAATGTTGTAGAATGGCTAAGCCTTAAGGCAGGAGTCCTCAAACTTGGCAACTTTAAGAAGTTGTGGACTTCAACTCCTAGCTATGCTGGCTGAGGAATTCTGGGAGTTGAAGTCCACAAGTCTTAAAAGTTGCCAAGTTTGGAGACCTCTGCCGTAAGGCATGCTACAATAGAGCTTCCAAGAGCTTGATTTCTCTCTTCCACCAACAGGAAGTGTCCACTCAGAAAACAGTAGAATCGTAACAAAGTGCTACAATCCTCAAAAGATACTATGAATATAATAATGGTATTGAACTCCACTGATACATGAACGTGGACCAAGAATAGCATATTCCCTCATGTTAGTCCTGCTGCTAGTCATCCACCAGGGTGGTTAATGCATTATCTCACCCACGTCCAGGCTCATCCCAGTCTGGAAAGAATCCATATAATCTTGTTTCATGCAGGGCAAGAATAACTGGGTGGATGGAAAGTTCTGTCTCACAGCATTTTGTTAAAAAAGAAGGTATATAGATTCACCATTTTAAGATTGAATAGCATTAGACTGAATAAATGCTATTACTGACGTATTTAAACAATTCTGCACACTGTTGAACAGGGATGTTGTCAGGAAAGATTCTGCACCACTATGACACTTGCTAATGAAGCTGCCATCTCTCTCTCTCTCTTTGGCTGCAGCTTAAAGAAAAGACTGCCCACTATTAAGCAGATTTACAGCTTAGTGTTGTAGTATATAAACATGTTCTGCCACCTCTTCCCTTCCCCCTTTTTACTTACAAATTTGGTTGTACTTAGGTTGTTTTACAGGCAGAGAATTGTTGAAAATAGAAAAAACAGTACTACTCAATTTAACTCAGTTCTACAGTGGTTTTGCAGCATGGATGATTAAAATCATGGCTGCCAGAAAGATAAATTCCACCATCATCGCATAGCTACATAGTCACAAAATTCTAGTTAAGACAACTGATCTCAATATAGGACAACACCTGACTGATCTTGTCTAAGCAACCAAACTGCATTACATCTAGATAGTACTTGGAAAGAGACTAGCCTATACTGTGAAGTCAAAGCAATGGCAAAAGTTTTCATATAGTTGTCGAAATAATTCTATGGATATATGCATAACACCACTAGGAAGAAAGCTTAGTTTGAAGCAGACTCATATTCGGTGCTTCAAAATCCTTTCTGAACAGATTGTGTGTCATTAAGTTGTCAACTCTTCGTAATCATGTAGGCAACTTTTCTCACTCATGATCTGTCTTTAATCTGGTCTTTTAGGTCTTACAGCAGTACATTCATTGCCATTAAAACTCAGCATTCACTTTCAGTTGGTCATTTTCTTCTCTTTCCCAGTGTCTTCAGATACTTTTTCTAAATACATGTTGTAATAAACATGTTCCTATTTTAAGCCGGATAGTGTCCTCATCTGACATTAAGCCCCTTCTATGGTTGACCAATCTTATCACAGTATTGTTCTTTATTTTGGTACATGTAAGTAATGGCATGCCCTTAAAATATCTTCCTCTCTAAAGCCAATTCTCTTGCAGAAAGTGATAGATAGCCAGGTCACACTGTTCTTTTTAGCGTTATACTTGGAGAAGAAAGCAAATGACTTTCCAGTGGTTCTGTTCTGTTGTGTCCCTATAAAAAAATCTTCCTAGTGCCAAGTTGTTTCAGAGAAGATGTATTTCCCTTGATCAGCTGTAATTAAAAAAAAAAAAGATTAAAATCACTGCATGATTTAAACAAGCCTTCACATGCAAACTTGTAGACATGAAAGCCCCTTTCTACATTTCACTTTTTCGTAGTTTATGTAGCACTGTTACTGTGTAATACCTAAGCATATCTCAGCATCCAATTTCTATTTGAAGAATAATTTCTAATGGCATCAATTGTGGATTCAATATAAAGCATAGTGTCTGTTTTTTACAAGGACACTCATTATATGGCTGGGGACACCTTATGTATGCAACCCTAACCCTAACCCTAACCTTTCTTATGCTTCAATGAAGTTTTTTTTAACAAGGTTAATGAAAAGAGAAAAAAAAGTGTTAAAGCAATAAAATAAAAAACAGAAAAAAAACAAAGCTAGATCAAGGAAGCAGCTTCTGATCTTCACAACTGTTATATTTAAAATAATTTCTCCCCTTCAAAATTACACAACATATATTCTGCCTTTATAAATCAGTAAATCCAGAAATCATCAGTCCATTTTTATCTGTTTGCAACAAAAAGTCCATCAAGTCCAGTTTTTTATAAAAGTAGTAAGTTTCTTCATTAATCAACCTGTGCATCTTTCCAAAAGCAATAGAAAACTGCTATACATATTTGCCCTAAAAGAGATCTCATTTTAGACCTTTAAAATTCAGGAATCTATATATATTTGATAACTATGAGAACTTTAGCTTCTGATTTTGTTTTTAAAACCTTTATATTGCATAGCTGCAGATACGAAGCGAAATTTCCCCAGGCTTCTGTGAAAACAAAATTAATGTGCTTTTCCTACAGTGCTAATTCCTTGTGAGAAGCTCACAAGATGGTGTTCATTGCAACAATAAGGTAGGCTTCTCTTCCACTGTTTATCCTGCTGAAACAATTCCATTTTTAAAATAAACCAAAATTAATTTTGCAAAACGTGGACCAAGTAATGACTAGTCATTAGATTTTGATTGGACTTGAAGCCTTCAGTTTATGTTGCCAATTGAATTTCTCATACATTTTAACTAAAGATCGAAATTAGAATGAAACAAAAGGGCAGTTTGATCATAACTTCACAATTCTTGATTTGACAATGCTAGGACTGACTGGAGCTGAAAGAGCAGTGTACTAGTTGCCTGTTTCAAATGTAGATAGAAGTGCTTCATAGTCCCCAATATAAATAAAACATAGTGCACAGGTATGTGCTGGGGCAGCTCATGCATTTCTTGCACAAAGTCACTTTAATTTTGTGTTATAAGTTAAAATTGAAACAGACACAAAATTTAACATACAGGATTCAAGGAAATTTATTCATAGACCTCTATGCAGCTTGTCTGCTATGTTGAAAGTATGCATTTGGCTTGTTTATTTTAACCATCCTACCTACTATATGGAGTAAGATCAATTGTTTATTGGTCAATTTTCTATTGCTAACTCTCCCTTGTTTTGGAATTATACTCCTCTAGGCACTGCAGCAACTTCCCATTTACCAAGTGTGTACTGTATACAGCTTACTGGAGGTGTTGTAGCTCTTGTTAATTCATCCTTAACCATTCTTGTCCTGCTGCAGTTTGGATTGAGGATGACATTCCTTCTCTTTGTCCCACTTCCTGGCATAGAAAAGACCTGGCCTTATGTTCTTCCTTTTCACACACACACACACACACACACACACACACACACACACACACACACACAGGCTGACATTCAAGCAATGGCAAAACAGCTTAATCATTACCATAATGCACTTCAATCTCATTCATGTGAGGGCCACGAGGAAGAGATTGCATTCTTGCCTGCCTGCCTGCCTGTCTTTTTTTTTTTTTTTGAGCCAGAGGACTGCCAGAAGATTTGAATTGTATTGAATTAGACATGTTCTCCTGTATAGTTGAGGTTGATAGCCTTTAAACAAGATCTTACAACCAAACATACTGGAGAAAATAGCATCTGAAGGAAGTTGCTATGAAAGATATAGGAACAGCTAAGGAGTTGGCTGGAGTCACAACAGTAGGAAGGTGCTTTTTTGTACTGAATGCTCCCTTGCTTTGCAAACACCTGCAAGGAGCAGGTAAGTTGGTGAGAAATCTTTTGATCCTAGTTAAAAAAAAAGTTCTTTGAATTGGAATAGGCACAGAGTTGTGGGAAAGATAAACTGGATATGCAAAGATAAATTTACATTGTTATCGTCATGTGTACAGGCCTATCTAATAGAACACTTGGTATCTAAAGAAACACTTGAGGTTCTCTGTGTACTAATGGCTTGTAGATGAATAACAAGAAAATCTTATCCTAGAAAATTGGAATGTCTACATGCGTATCCATATACCTGCCAGAAAAGTTAAGGCAGTGGGTTTGTTGAACTACAAATGCATAAGGAGGATGGTTACTCCTGGAATGGATGGCAGATTTTAGCTTAGGCTACAGGTATCCATATAGAACAGGGGTGTCAAACTGGATTTATTTGAGGGCTGGATCAGCATTGTAGTTCTCCTCCATAGGCTGGCAGCAGTGGCGGGGGAGGGGGGCAGGGCGGATCCTGCAGCACACTGCCAGCCAAAATGGGGTGTGGGTAATCCACGTGCGGCTCCCCTGCGCCTCATTTTCACCCTCCACGTTTCGATGAAGTCTCATTGCCTAGATACTTCGAATCTTACGCGGGAGAAAACCCAAACAACCAAAGATCCACATACAAATACCCGCGAGAACCTCAGAAAACATACACACACACACACACACACACACACACACACACACATATAAATATATATATGGTATTCAGCTTTGTTCGGGTATTTTCCCACACCATTATAGTTGTGCTTTTAAAGTTGTAGCAACGTTTCGGCAGAATCTCATCTGCCATCAGGTTTCTGTATAGTCTTCGTCTATGAGTCAGACTTTCACAGCCGTTTCAGTTTTAAATTTGGGGCTAGCCTACTGCTGTGCCAGAATGGTTTTTTCTTCATCCTGATTGGTTGGGAGTCTTGGTCTGTGTTTATTGGTCTTGGAATTTGCTGTGTTCTGCTTGATTGGTGTTTCTAATATCTTCTGTCTGTTTTGTAGCTTTTTTTGTCTTGATTGGCTGGCAACATTGTGTTCCTGTATTGGAGGCTTTTAGTGCAGCTTGACTCCAAGTAAATGGACAGCTATCATTTATTAGGAAGCTAAGTTTCATCTGGGTGCCTGGTTGGGGTGTGTTTGAGCTGGAGGTATCGGGGGGATCTGTTTGTGCCCAGGTGTTTGGCTGGCTTGTGGTGTAGAGATTTTTTTGTTTGAGAGTGCAGGATTCCAGATAATTGACAGTCTGGTGGGAACATCTCTTCTACTCATGCTTTCAGGTCTTTTTTCAATCTCTATGGCTTCTCTGATAATTCTGTAGCTGTGGTTTTCTATAGTGGCTAGGGTTTTAGTGCCACTGAAGTTGATGCTGTGACCTGTGGCTTCCATGTGTTGGACTAGTGAGGAAGTGTGTTCCAGCTTTTTTACTGCATTTTTGTGTTCATCCAGGCAGGTATTTATTGTTCTATTGGTCTGTCCAATGTATGTGGCCGGGCATGATGCACAGGGGACTTCGTATATGCCTTGTTTTTCCAGGTCAGTTTTATCTTTGGGGTTTCTAAGGATGGCTGCTATTTTTCTGTCTGTTTTGAAGGCAGTCTTGATGTGATGCCTGTGTAGTATCTTACTGATTTTGTCTGTGGTACCTCTTATGTAGGGCAGGACAGCTGTTCCATAGGTCTGTTCATCTTCTAGGTCTCCATTAGGTCTCAGTGTGTTTTTGTGGATCAAGCCGGTGATTTTGCTTTTGTGGAAGCCGTTAGCTGTCAGTACTTTAGTCAGGGTGCCTAGTTCAGTCTTGATATGTGTCTTGTCTGCCAAGCGTTTGGTTCTGGTGATTAGTGTTTTGGCCATGGAGTTTATCTGCTGGTGGTGGTGGGATTGGGCATTGAGGTAGCGGTTGGTGTGTGTTTTCTTCTGGTATACGGTGTGTCCTAGTGTGTCATCTTTTTTTTGTAGATTAGTACATCTAGGAATGTCAATTGCTTACAAGATAATAGGTATAAGTAAAAACATAGTTATGAATACATGGATACATATAAGAAAAATAAAAAAAATAAAAAAAAATATTCTAAACTACAGCTGTGTATTTCTTAATAATCTCTCAGTCTTATCCAGATCTGACCTCATTTAGCTTTCTGAGATCAACCAAGATCAAATAGGTGCTTGAAGCTAACTAGGCTAATTAAATTTACATTACACAAATTAGTTTTTTTGACCTGGCCTCAATAACTTTAGTGGTATGGCCCTGGGCTTCTTTCAAAAAGGGCAGATACAACTTTTGACCCTCCCCGCTCCGTCCCAAATTGGCCACCTCAGTACAGTAATAATCGAGCAAGGTCTCTCCTTCCTGTTCATATTAGTACATTAAACAATAGTGGAATGTGGTTCATGAAATCCTTAATTTACAAAACAGATTTTATAATATGACACAGTATGAAACACTGAAGCTTTGTGGGACAAAGCTGACCATTATTATGAACTTGCAGAATCATGACTAAATAATTCAGGTACTTTTGGGGCAAAGTAAGTCACATGTTTAGAAATGGTTTAAAGTGTAAAAGGGTCTTTAAAACATTTAAACCTATATAACATTAGGAATCTTTTCTTCTTTTATAGGGAATGGGGTGGCTCTTCTGCTTTTATATATCTGATTCTTTGTTTCTTCCACCTTGACTGATAGTCTAGTAATGTAACTTTTTATTTGTGGCATAAAAGTAGTCCTTGATTTACGACCACAGTTGAGCCAAAAGTTTCCATTGCTAAATGAGACAGTTGTTAAGTGAGTTTTGTCTCATTTTATGACCTCTCATGCAGTTGTACAGGTAGTATAGGTAGTCCTCAAGTTATGTACACAATTGAGCCCAAAATTTCTGCTGCTAACAAAACGTTCGTTAAATGAATTTTGCCCCCTTTTTATGACCTTTGCCACAATTGTTAAGTGAACTATTGCAGTTGTTAAGTTAGTAACACGGTTATTAAGTGAATCTGGCTTGCCCATTGACTTTTCTTGTCAAAAGGTTGCAAAAGGAGATCACATGAATCTGGGACACTTCAATTGTCATAAATATGTTGCTAAGTGTCTGAATTGTTATCATGTGACCAGAGGGATGCTGCAACATTCGTAAGTATGAAAACAGTCATAAGTGTTTGCAATGCTGTTGTAAGTTAAAACGGTCACTAAATGAACGTTCTTAAGTTGAGGATATCTGTATTCTATATCTCAAAACAGGTTTATGTTTCTTTGTTTCATCACCTTGCAAATAAAAAAGAAAGAAAGAAAAGAATGTGGAAAAAAAGAGAAAGAAAGGGTCAAATTCCTTTTGGCAACCACAGCCTGCTGCCTTGGCCAGTAATGAATGGGAGATAGATAACAGCAATTATAGATCTGTTCCTGCATAACACTTATAATAGCAAGTTAAACTGGTCAGTCTGCTTGACAGGGAGAGCATGCTAATCAGATTTAAACAAGAAAGTCGACCTCTTGTAAATGTGAAAATAATACTGTTTCCACACACTATGGCTAGAAATGCATTTCTGCAACACTTGCTAATAGGCTGTAAGAATCTGTCACAACCTGGCCGATTCACATCTTGCATTAGAGATAAGAGGAACTGGAAGACTTTCATTTTTCTCATCTTTGTTAGAGAAAAAGTTTGACTTGATTTTGTAGCTTAGGACATCCTCTAGTGGCAATTGCTCTGATTACAACTAATAATAATCACTCTTCTATTTCCAGCATACATTGAATAAAAGCATTGCTTCTTTAGAAAGGTGCTAATATCTTAGTAAAGTTTCTATAAAAATGACTTTAGAAGAATGTCTTACCTATGTATCATGATTATTTTGTGCAAATAAGTGTAAATGATCAGTTGCTACATCATTTTTCATTTTTGTATTTCTTTTTATCTACGTCTACAAAAAGTTTTCTCTTGACCTGATAAATACATTTTATTGGTCATTTATTTTTATCCAGGCTTTTATAATGTCCTGAAAAATTTGTCTACTTTGTTAAATGCCTTACTGAAGTCCAAGTAAAATTTATCCACAGCATTTTGCTGGTTTACTAATTTTGTCAGAGAATGAAATAAGATTTGTCTGGCATGATCTTTTCTTGACAAACCCATATTGGTTTCTGGTTATGACTTTGTTCTATATGTTCACAGATTTGTAGCTTGATTATCTTTTTGAGAATCTTCCTACGTATTGGAGTCAGGCTGATGGATTTGTAATTTCCTGAATTTTTTTTTTCTTTTTCCCTTTTGTCAGTTGCCAGATAGTTTGTTTTGTTTTGACTTTGTATGAGATACAAACCGGTTTATGCGTTTGTCTGTGAACCGAAGCAATATTGTTTATCCAATCAGGAATAGTTGCAAATAAAAATGCCTGTTTGGCACAATATGGGAACAAATTTTGTTTTATTAAATAAATATATATATATAAGTGTATGTGTGTGTCTTTGGTTATTCGGGTTTTCTTCCACGTAAGATTGGAAGTATCTAGGCAACGTTTCGATGAAGTCTCATTCATCATCTTCAGGCTTGTGTCTTCGGCTCTGTGCTTCTCAGAGTCTTCTTCACTCTGAGAAGCACAGAGCCGAAGACACAAGCCTGAAGATGATGAATGAGACTTCATCGAAACGTTGCCTAGATACTTCCAATCTTACGCGGCCGAATAACCAAAGATCCACATACAAATACCCACGAGAACCTCAGAATATATATATATATATGAATGAATGATTGATTTGGGTGTATCGGGATCAGAGGATGGATACCTTTTCACTTGCATACCCATAAGGGGATTCAGATCAGATGCATGCTAAGTCAGGGTTTTTTTAAACCATGCTTTATTGAATAAACCATAATTGCTGAGCATCTGGGAGTAATTGCATTAAGGTAGTGCTAAATAAATCAAAGCAATCTGATCTAGTTCATAAGGAACAAAGTATTAATTAATAGCTTACCTGTTCACAAGACTGTTAATTGCTTTCTACACAAAATTGTAAGACAAAGGATAGGAGAAGAAAAAGAAAAATGTATTTAATATTTAATTAGGAGCTTATATCATGCAGGAGAATGAATTTATTTCTTGCATGTGTAATCATTTTCAATTAAAGATTGATCATATTTCTCTTCTTTTTGTAGGCAATTAGCCATTTTCCTTTTGCAGCAGGGTTTTGCTCAGTACATCCATTTGCACACATGGCTTCTGGCTAAAAGTAGAGCCTGGCAGTGCCAGGTAAAGAAGATGCCAATCTTTTCTAGGTGTCCTACTTAGTAAATGTTGTGGTGATTTATGATATAATATGCAGCAAGCCAAACAGAATATCAGCAAAATTCAACAGCTTTCTGTATCAGAGTTTTGAATACTGCATTGTGAAATGGAATGCAAGGCATTCTGTTGCTCTTAATATTTTCATCATGGACAGCATCTCAAGGTTTGGAAATTTCTTCTAGTCCAGGCTTTCCTAGATGCACTGCAACTCCCATCATTCTCAGCTAAGGGATGATGGAAATGTAATCTAGCATGCATAAATGATGCCAGTTTGGAAAAGGAAGTTCTAGTTTTTTTCTCTTCTTTTCTTACTAGATTCATGAGCTTCAATAGTTAGAAATCAAATCATTTTCCTTTGTGGTACAATGATCACTTTAATGATAAATGTATCAAGACCCTGTCTCCAGAGGTGGGCTGCAACCAGTTTAACAACCAGTTCTGTGAGCGCACACATTCAATAAATACCAATTTGAACCACTCCAACTCATCTTCTAGTCTTCCCCGGTAAGTAGAACAGCTGAGGCACAGTAATTCACTTCTCTGGGCAAATCAGCTGAACTGCAAAAGAAGGAAATATAAGACAGGATAGCGCAGAGGCGGGTGGGCAGAGCCAAGTGATCGTCGTTTGTGAGGTCTAGAGCCAGTAGAACCGGTCCAAATCTGCAGCAGCCCACCACTGCCTGTCTCTGCATTGGAAAATCTAATACAAGTGATCATGATTTTCTTTGTGTTAGTGAAATTTCATTTCACCAGACAGGAGATTTATCTGGTTCCATGCAGTCACCAGGAATTCAAGTCAGTTCAAGGGAGAACGTGTATCCTTATAAAATCTATATCTTTATCAACAGAATTTCAAGTTTTCAAATTTAGCAGAGTGGCCTTTCTTCAAAACTGCATTATTATACTAAATACTGATTTCTGAGTCACAATTAGTGTGATTCACAAATATGTTCTGCAACATAAATAGCTTATAAACAACAGTGATTGGATTCATGATCACATATCACACCACTGGTTTTGAGTTTAACTTATTTAAATTTGAATTTCTAGTCACTTGTTTTGTCTTTCTACAAAACATTGAGAAAATGTCTGGTATAACTCAGTATTACTTCTGCACCTGATAAAGCTCACCCTGCGTGTGTTTTTCCCTCTGCTTATCTAAAAATATAACTTAGTATAGCCATGGCACAAATATCAGCTTCATTCCACACAATCCAACTTCCACCAGGATTTTTTTTTTTTTTTTGGCTTCACATCATCTTGCCTGAAAAACAGTTTCTGGAATCTTGTAGGCTTGCAATTATTATTTTTTGCAAACTTCTATAAGCTTTACAGTCTTTACCGAGTTTTAATCGCCATGTTGAGAGTCTCATAGTTCATACAGTAGAAGGATGGATATCCAGAAACATGGTCTGATTCGTATCCTTTCTTGGGTTTGAAGTTACAAGTGATAGTGGCTTACTGCTAGAACAGGAGGTGTGATGTTTGAAGTCACTAGTCTTATTACAGTGAGATTGATCTGTTTATGGAGATTCTCAATCATCCAGGCCATGGTTGTCCCAAAAGTGCTTTTTCAAGAGACAACTGGACTTTCTGGTTTTTCTTTGAAGACGTTTTGCTTCTCATCCAAAAAGCTTCTTCAGCTCTGACTGGATGGTAGGGAATGGAAGGATTTCTACTCCTTGCAGACAGCTGGTATTTGCATTCTTTTAGAGAAACACAAACTGAGCAACGTGGTATATGCAATATAATGTAGTGAGCCATGTGCTTATCTGTACATCGGGGAAACAAAGCAACCACTTCATAAATGCATGGCACAACATAGGAGAATAAACCCACCAGGATAGATTCAGCAGTCCATCTGCATTTAAAAGACAAAGGCCACTCTTTTGAAAAGAATAAAGTCCCCATTTTGGACAGAGAGGACTGCTGGTTTGAAAGAGGAGTTAAAGAGGCCATCTATGTCAAAACTGAACATCCTTTTCTCAGCAGAGGGAGAGGATATGACATCATCTATCTCTTGTCTATAACACCATCCTTTCAACAGTTCTAAGAAGGTTCTACCCCCATTTGCACTACTCAGGTGACCCTGAGGACACAAGTAAACCCCCAAGTGGCTTCAACAACTTCTAAAATAATGCAAATGATGAGCTGTCTACAGGAATGGAAATCCCCACCATCCAGTCAGAGATGAGAAGTGGAACATCTTCAGAGAAACACCAGAAAATCCAGTTGAGGCAGAGCTGAGCTGGGGCGACGGCTTGCGTGCCCATAAGAGAGGACTCTGCATGCCACCTCTGCAACGCGTGCCATAGGTTCATCATCATGGTGCTAGAATATGGTGTAAATACAGGGAGCACTTAACTACTGAGTAATTGGATTATATTATGTATTAAGTTTAAAAAAAGATTGTGCTAAATACATAAGAACACACCTGAATATATTGTACATAAATTATTAATGGTAATTATGAGTGGCTGAGCAGAAATAAATGAAAATAAATTATAGCATAAAATATGGGAGCGTACTGCATAAGAGAAGCTATATGATATGCAGTTTAGAAAAACAATTAACAGAAAGGTCAAATAATATTGAATAATTTAAGTTTGCATTTTACAGATCTGCTTTAAACCTAATGTGCATGCAGTTTCTTCATTTTGGGATAAAACTGGATGAAAAAAAAAGTTTGTAGATTGTTAGGCAATATTAACCCTGCCTGGTTTCAGCCACATAACTTCAAGAGTGAACTTCAAAAAAAATTTCTCTGCACCTAATTGATTTGATTCTTGTATTTCTAGACCACCCATCTGCCTCAAGGAGGGACTCTTTAAGGCAAAGATAGCAAGAATGAAGACAGTACCCTTCTTTTCTGGGCAAGCGTGGTGATGCCAAGGTTGCAGCTTGCTGGGAATACTCTATGTTGGTTAGCAAAAAACGGTGGAAACAAACCATCACAGTGAAATTCAGTGCAATTGAAACTGGTTTGAGGAATCTTTTATTGGATTTCAATTTTTTCTCCATTTTTCTCCACAGTGATGGCATGGTGTTCGGTCTTGACCATGCTTGTTTGTTTTGGTCTTCAAATGATGGATTCCTCTGTTTCTTTGCTATTCCCATTTGTAACAATCCCAGAAACATCAGAAAACTCAGTAAATTTGTGATGTATTTTACATCCTTCTGACACAATTTGCTGCATGGGAAGTGGTTTCCTATTTTATTTCATGAATGTGTATCAAAGGGGTTATTTGATCATAATGTGGTCTAATCAAACTATTGCTTAAAATTTTGTGCAGCCATAATAATTTAGTTGACAGAAACTGAAGGGGTATTTGCTAGACTCTGAAATCCTTCCAATACTCTCTCTGACATTCCCTGACTGGGAAAATGAATTTCTAAGAGCATTGTTGCAGTACTCTTAATGTCTTGGAAATTACAGATTAGGATTGGGGGAGATTCTAAATCCTGACAGAATTGGGTTTGTTCCAGCACCCTGGAAGGCCTTTGAATCTGGGCTTTGTCTGAATTTGATGCATCCTTTACTTGCCAGCAAAAAGGTTTTCTCTGTGTCCGCTTCATATCACTTCATAGCATGATTCACACCATGATGGCAAATAAGAATAACAGCCAAAGAACACTGAAATATGAATATTTTTATTGAACAAATAGACCTTTGCAAAACATAACTCAGGCTATTTAACAATCCAGCCAACTCTGCTGAAGTTAGCAAATTCATCTATTTCTAAGCTGCTTCTTTCCATAAAAGACTTATTGTTATACATCTTAATGAATAGAACAATCCACTTTCACAGGTGCTCTTGCCATTTCCGAGTGGTTCATTGACCCCTCTAATACCACTCTCTCTTTGATGTCTGTCTTAAGAGCGCAAGAAGCCTTAAAAAACGAAATGCTAAAGCTAACCAAGCTTTGAACTACAATAAACTGTGGGAAAATGGAATCGATCCCACAGCTTGAAGAGTCAGTAATGAAGAGTCAAGTCTCACATCGCTGAGTGTCACCTTTCTGATATCTTCATTCCTTTCATCTGCATGGCAAAAGAAGGCAGCTGAGCTGCTGAGGCCACAACAAATGGACTGCTTATTATTCCCTTCCCACAGGAGTCCTAAAGGCTAAGTCCTTTATTTGCTTCAACATATCCAAGCAGCAGGGAGTTTGTGAGGTGGAATGCATTAAAGACTGGAGTACATGATATTTGGATGGCCAAACTAAAGGCAGACTATGTTCTTCTCAGCATCATTTGTGCTGTTTACATGCTGCTAAGACCAGAGCACATTGTACCAGTTCATTTTTAGTTATCTCAGTGTAGATACAATTTTAACTAAAGTTCAAGGCTATATTCTGGACCTTAAAGCAATGCATCTTAGAACAATGTGAATTATAGAACATTTTAAAAACTTTTTTGGAGCTTCCTGCTACCAGAAACTAAATAGTCCTGATATTTGTTTCACAAAACCAAATTGGTTTCACCCACCTTACTAAGTTATAATGTAGTTAGCTGGTACTGTCTTACCACATAATATGTACAATGCTGTTGCAATTTATTTCAGCAACTATGGTCAAAGAAGGTTGTTTTAATATGGGATCCCATTAATAGAACCTGCTGCTTTCTTCGGATCTTTTAAAAGAAAAGGCTGTGTAATTAGACAACCTGAACAAATATTGAAAAAAAGCTCTCCAGCTACTAAATAATCCACTTACTTTCTTCTCTAACTCATTTTCCAGGCTATTGCAAACTCTTGAACTTCATTAACTTCATTGCTGTGAAATGTGCACAAACATCCTGAAATATACCAAATATACTGAAATAGAGAAGCCCTTCACTTCTTCTAAATCTATGTGATGTGGTCTTTTGGAAATGCGAGATGTTTCTCACACCTGATTAAGGTGGGGCAGTGGTTTTCTGGATTTTTCTTCACTTGCATTTAATCATGGTACAAATGGTCCTGACAATGTATTTATTTGCTATGTCCTCATGGCATTACTACCACCCAGATCAGTTATAAATATTAGCCTGGCATTTTTTAGCAATTTCAGGTGCAATTTCAGTTATTTTTATCAATAACTCAAGGAGGGGAATATATATAACACAACTTCCTCCTACTATTTTCCCCACAACAACCATCCTACCAGGTAAGTTGGGTTGAGAGAGATTGTCTAGCCCAGGGGTTTCAAACTTGCATCGTCACATCGTTGTTGTCACAGCATGATGTATTGTGAATTTTTCCCCCTTCGCTAAACTGGGCAGTGTGTGAGGCATCTGAGTTTGACAGCTCTGGTCTAGCCCAAAGTCACCCAGCTGGCTTTCGTGGCTATGGTGGGACTTGAACTCACAGTCTCCTGCTTGTTGCCTTAATAATTAATTGGGGGCCTCTTAATTGCCTTGCTTGCATTGGCTGTCAAAGTTTATACATATCTTTCTATCATTTCAGTTGTATGTATCCCTGGATGAGGAAGTTCCATAGGTGGCAGTTACTATGCATGTGAACCAACTCTTTAGTTATATCTTTTGATAGATCCATAAATGTGTTTTAAGTATAAGGTAAGTAAAGGTTTCTTATGTCCAGTTGTTTTAGGGGGAAGTGTTTATCTCCATTTCTTAGCTGAGGGAACCAGCACTGTCCAAAGTTATTGCATGGTCATGTGGCCAGCATGACTTTATGCCAAGGGTGCATGGAACACTGTTACCTTCCCATTGAACTGGTACCTATTTTTCTATTTGCATTTGTATGCTTGCTTTCAAATTGGTAGGTGGGAGAGTGGGGGAGTTTACCCTGTTGCACAGCATTCAGATCTCAAGCTCAGTGTTTTTAACTGCTGAGCCATCACACATACCCCTTTAAGAATATATGTGTTATTTAATGACAAATCAGTTGAAATGACATGCGTCTAAGAATTTTAATGCATTTTATCTCAGTTTAAACTTTCAATTTCAATTAGCACTTGTAAACCTGTCCTGTTTCATTTCCTTCTTTTCTCCATATTTCAAATGAAAGCAATAGTGGAATTACAATTTTCAAATTTGAGGAAGGGGGACCAGCCATTTTATGTCCTCTTATCTCCACAATCAGCCAAAACTTCCCAACCCTTTGTTCTGGAGAATTTAGCATCAACTTTTAGGAGAAAGTGGCCTATCATCAAGTAGCTTCCACCTCAGTTCTGCATTTGGCATGATCAGTAGTTTTAAGTCATTATTTTGTATATTTTAGTTGAGCTTAATAAATATATGATCTTGTAGTCATGCATTTGGGGGGTTGACCCCCTCCTAAAGATTTTCTTTATATTTTGTTTATAATATTCTATTCATTTAGTTCCTAATGGACTACTAGCATTCACCTGGTACATTGAAAATGCTGAAAACAGATTATCAGAGTTTTGTGTATCAAGAGGTTAGCTATTAATACAGATAAAACAGGTGTACTGGGATCAGCTATTGAGTGCCTAGCAAGGCGTAAAGTTACCACTGAGATCAAGCCTGTGCAGACAGCTTCCAACTTAAAATGGAGAGAAAGATGTTACTGAGGAGACTGCTGCTAAATCCCTTCTTTCGGAAGGAGATAAACCAGGATCAAGTAGTCCCAAATCTCTTTATTTAATGTGCATCCAGTAGCATAGGGAGAATTCCAGCTGCCAGACTTTTCTGTCATTTTTTATTTGTAGAGCATGAGGTCCTGTGTGATGATAATATTAAAAATACCTGCAATTCTGCTGGATGCAGCGCAGTGAATAGCGACAGATGTTGTTTGCTGATTCCTGCAAATGCTCTCACAGGGATTTGCAGAAATTGCCCTGTAATGTTGCAGTAAATTGCACCATTAGACACTGTGAGGAAGTGGAAAGCTTCAGCTGTGGCCAGATGAATTTGTAACCTACTTGAGGTTGTGTGGAATTGTGCCTCTGGAGGGCATTGCAAACCATAATCATAATATCCATAGTGCTTTACAGTAGATTATTTGCTTGTCTGTCCTCATACAAGAGCTTTCCAGTGAGGTATGCAGTTAAGCCGAGTTAATCCTAGGATGGAGAAGTAAAGCTATGAAGCATGCTGTGAAATCAGATTAAGGCTGATCAGTAAATGCAGTGCTGGCCTACACATTTGCCATATTTTGCCAGCCACGTTTTTGGAACATTTTAATAATTGTTAATTCCATTGAAAGGCAACTGGCAAGACTTTTTTGGCAAGCTAGCAAGCAAATGGGAAACACAGGAAGCCAACAAAGAAAACAGAGCTGAAGAAAAACTGATGCTCCTTCTCAGTTGGGTAATGAACTCAAATGCAACTCCAGCACACACACACACACACACACACACACACACACACTCCCTTTCTCCCCCCCCCCTCTCTCTTTCTCTCTCTTTCTTTCAATTATTTCTACTTACTTACTTACTTACTTACTTACTTACTTACTTACTTACTTGATGGATGGAAGGATGGAATGGAATGGATGGAAACTGAACAAGGAGAGATTCAACCTGGAAATAAGGAGAAACTTTCTGACAGTGAGAACAATCAACCAATGGAACAGCTTGCCTTCGGAAGTTGTGGGAGCTCCATCACTTGAGACCTTCAAGAAGAGATTGGACTGCCATTTGTCAGAAATGGTGTAGGGTCTTCGGGGGCTTGGACTAGATGACCTATAAGATCCCTTCCAACTCTGATTATCTGTTAACTGCTTACTTACTTACTTTCTACATCATCTATCTGAGTACATGGCAGCAAGGTAGTATGTTTGACCCTTTTTGGCTCATGGTACAAGGAACTAAGTTTTAAGAGTTGTGACTATTTATCTTATTACAGGAGACAGATTTCAAAAGCAAGAAATTAACAGTGTAATCACATACAAATCTATTCAGAAGCCAGTCAGAATGGGGCTCTTTCTCATGTAAATTTCAGAATTGTACTCTGGGAGAATGTCCGCATTTCACAAAATGAAGGCAAGTTACAGGATTCCTTTTGTTAAATGCACCAATTACTAAAGGTTTTATTTCAGTTTATTTATACCAAAGCAATGTTGAAGTTAGAAGAGAATATTTTGTTAGAAATGAGAAGAAACAATCATCTCCATTTATTTATTTTTTACAATTTGTGTACTTATACACTTCAAAAGACTTATACTGTAGTCTTCAGGTCTTAATTTAACTTAAACTACTTAAATTGAAAAGCAATGCTAAATAAATCAGTAAATCAACATAATAAAAAAGCCAATACTCAATAAAATGACAACTGCAAAAATTGCATTATAACCAGTATAAATAGGTATGCAATGAACAGATCTCTACTCATAAGTGATCTACTGAATACCTTCATTTTCAATCTTCTAAAACCCAGAGGGTTCTGAAATACTAATTTTCTGTGCCTCTCCAAATCTCCTTTGTGGGAGGAACCCTTCAGCATAACCATATAGGATGTGAATACAAAGTGGGTAAGACCTACCTGAAGCAGGTGGTCCTACAGGCTCAAGGTGCTAGTCATATAGGGTTTTATAGGTCAAAACCAGCATTTTGAATTGTGTCCAAAAGCTTATTGACCGATAAGGGAACCGTACATGTTGCAGAAATTCAGATGATAAATATATGGGAGAAAATAGATGGTTTTAACATTTCTTGGCTGCATCCCGATATGGTAATACTAGCATTGAGAGTCTGACTCCCAGTCTGTTAGTCTTGTACAGAAGTTTTATAACCTGGTACTGTTTACATAGGTTTGAGAATGCAGTTTCCTAACATTTTAGTTGGTTGGGAAAATGGCATTGGGTCCTAACACAATGATGGCACCAGCTTGGGGAAAGGTGGTTTTTGTGTGGCATTAAGCCCCAGAAAATTCCTTTGTATCAGTTTAGTGTGATATGTTAAATCAGAGCAAATGCCAAATCCCATGATGGCAATGTGTAAACCCAATTGTTGTTTCTTTCTTCTTAGTAGAAATGCAGCTTCTTTTAATTGTACCAGAATTTCTAATGACCTTTATGAAATAATGCAGTACTTTAAAAACGATGCTGTTTTGAACACTTGGTATTCATTCTTTTCTGAAAATGGTTCAGAAAGTGGTTTTGGCCAAAACAAGTTAATTGTAGAAAACACTTGGTGAAGGACAGAGCTCTGTTATGCCTTATGTCTGCTGGTCTTCAAGTTCCACATTGTGGCAGCCAGCATAAAATAATAATAATGCAGATCATGATTGTCAATTAACAGTTGAAATCACAAAATTAAATAAATAAATAAAATATTTAAAGAGATCCAGATATTGACTTTCCCAAAACACCTATTCTTTTCCTCCTAGGAATTCTACTTCAGCCCATTCTTCCTTCCCAAAAGAAAGCTCTGTATTCTTAATACAGATGACAATTATTCATTCAGGATAGGTTTTCTACCTCTGCATTTATGTCTGTGAAAAAGTTATTGCTCTTGAAAGTTTGCCCCTTAATATGCCTTAATGATATATATGATTCCTCCCCTTCAGCAACTCCATAAAAAAAGATCATCCCCAATAAATCAGTGTCACAGTGAATTAAAAATGTCAAGCAGATAAGATTTTTATTTTTTTTATTTTTCTAGGTATCAATTCTTTGGAGGCAATTACCATGTCCTTAAGAAACAAATAAAAGAACACCTACCATCCTTCAGAGCAGAAAGGCCATGGCAGACCCGTTTTGAACATTATGTCCTGGCCAAATTGTACAAGGAATCTAATGAAACTATTGGAAAGTCTTATCAAATATTTAGGAAGTTCTTTTATTGAGATTGTTGTGGCACAATGTAAGTTCAAAGGTCAGTTAAGTGGAGCAATTTGCTCGAGACATTCCATGATGCGAAGCTGCAGCATAGACTCAGCTCCATTGCCGCTAGCCAAATCAACTTTAAAATTGATGACAAAAGCAGACTTATTTTTTTCTGAAATTAGTTTTGCAAGGGCAAGAAGATAAGAACACATTGTAGAAGGAGGTCACAGGATTGCTGTCTTTTCATATTTCTAGCAGAAAACATAACCACAAACACATTTAATTGTTCAAATTTAAAAATAGATTATGCTAATTAATTTAGAAAGTAAATAAAACCAATTCTATGACAATAGGAACAATAACATAAATCTGCTTGGACAATTTACATATTGCTGAAAAAAGTGAAAAACATTCAATGTTAATTTAATTATTTGCAATCTGGTTATATTTCTGTGGTATCAGGTGTCAAATCCTATGGCCAGACATTAAGTTCTAATTAAACTGATTTATTGCTCATGCCTATGCATAGGAATCTAGTCAACTAATTGTTAACATTATTTGGGCACTAGGTAAGGGTTAATGGAATTCAAGAAGAATTGGACTTAATCTGCTTATGGCAATATAGAAACTTCAGGCTGATTTTTCTTTTGACTCCACCCACCCAAGCTCTGCTCTCCTCGTCCCTCATTACTTTCCCTCCCAGCCTGCGCCCCCTTCTTCCATGGGGTCTTCACAGTTGCCCTCCCTGTAGAGCATCTTCAGAACTTGAATTCTCATAGGAACTTGGCAGAGGAGGCAGTAAAGAGGTTTCAAAGGAATCTTCCTTCCCCATGTCCAAACCAACCATTGGAGCAGGTGAAGGTTCCTGTAAAGCATGTAAAGCATTAGTAGATCCAACCCTGCACACTGTTGGGACATGTTCACCATCAAATGGGGGGAAAATAGTGAAAGCTGAAGAAATCAAGATGCCCTATGCTTGGAGGAGGGCGGAGCTGGCGTTGCGACGATACGGCATGCGATCTTGGAGGTCTGAGATCGCTGCAGATATCTTTGCTCCTGGACTGTCCTATTGGATCTAAACTGTCCTGAAGAGACGGTGAAAGTGAAGAGCACATCCTGTCGATCCCAGGGATACCGCAAAGTCCCTGGTAGATCCAGGAGAAGCTCTTCTTGCTAGCGGCTAAGAGGCAGCCATTAAAGCTGCTGAAGTTGGGACAGCTCCGAAACGGGAGAGAGCCAAAAGAGCGAGAGTGCCAGTTTGGTGAGAACTTTTTTTTTACTCTAAGATCTGAAAGGACACCCTAAGGAAAAGAAAGAATCTGTAAAAGTTTTGACAGAAGTGATTAAGCAGCGATTTTAAACAGGAATGTCAGAGTAATGTTTTGTTTTGTTTTTCTCATTGCTGGATTTTCTATATATGATCTTGTATTTTGAAACTGGACTGGTTTTTTTGTTTATATCTATTTTTTTCTTCTCCTTTTTGATTTTGTAATATTTTAGGCTAGAGGCTCCCTTTAGTTATTTCATTTTTAAAAAATATCTTTTTCTTTTTTTATTAATTCTTATTATATCATGCTCGGAAAAGGGGGGGGGGAAAGTGAGAGCAAAGAAACTTTGTAACACTGCCAACTAGAGGCATGAAAATACTCTATTTCCCTGTGACCAGACAAAGCTGAGAAAGAAAGAACTGAGACTCTTTTTCAAGGACATTGCTATTTGATAAGATAGAGGGAAGAGCATGAGAGAGTATTATTGCAGGTGCTCTTCTGGGTTTCTATCAACAGCTGGAGTCTGGTGTTGAAACGTAGGGGGAAAAAGGTGATAAGTTTTTGGAGACGAGAGCTATAATAAGAGCCTTGGATAATTAAAGTGCAGTGTGCCCTTTTTGCTTTTCCTAAGTTGTGCTATCCCTCCTTACCAGCTTTTTTGTATATATATATATTTTTTGATCTTTTTTTTGTAACAACTATTTGGGTTTTTGGCTTTGTTGGAGCTTGTCTTTGTTTTTCTTCCTTTGTTTTTTTTGGGGGGTGGGGGAGTCCAATCTCTACGTTTGCTTTTTATTTTAAAGGGAAAGCCTTAAAAGCCCCCCTTTCCTGGTATTTTTGTTTTTTCATCTACCTTTCTGGTTTATTTTTATGCACTTTTTTCTATTTGAGACCTTTCAATTGGATTAAGGTGCTGAAGAACCTGAAGAATTTTTCCTTTTTTTCCTTTTTTTAAAAGCTCTTTTTCTTTATCCTACTATTGATTGGATTAAGGTATACAAGAACCTGAAGAAATTTTGTCCTCCCTTCCCCCCACCCCTTTTTATTATTATTATTGGGCTTCTTTTTTTTTACTATTTTTGTTTTGAACTATAATTGGTTACTTCACAATTGGATTAAGGTTTAGAAGAACCTGAAGATTTTGAATTGCTTAAAATGAGTAGGAAATTTACAGCTCCTCGTTCTTCAACTTCTACTTCTTCCTCTCCACCATCTGGAGGACAATGTTCAATACAGACAATGTTAAAGCAAGAAAAAGAACAAGAAAAAGTGATTCTGCAGATGATTATGCAAGGAATTCAAAATATTTAATATCAGAGAATATTGAAAAGAGAATAGCGAACATTGAACAAAGAACAGAAAACATTGAATAAAGAAAGGGGAAAACCGATGAAAAAGTGGAGAACATCCAACAAATGATGTTGAAGTATGATGAGAGATTCCAAAAAATTGAAGAAGATAAACAAAGAGACAAGAAGATTGGAGATATTGATAATAGATTAATGGTGGTTGAACAAGATAAAAGTGGTATGTTGAGATGGGAGATGGATAGATCAGAATTTTATCTTAGATTCCAAAATGTAGAGGAAGAAAAAGGACAAAACCTAGCTGAGATAATGATAGAAATACTGGCTGAAGCTTTGGAAATAAGAGAAGATGATGGATGGAATAGATGAAGTTTATCGAGTTTTCACAAGATATGCGATGAGAAATAGCTTACCAAGAGAAGTTCACATTAGATTTACAAAGAAAGCCATTAAAACACAAATATTGCAAGTGGCAAAAGAGAAAACATTGAAATACAAAGACAAGGAGATTGTGGTTTTGAAACAAATACCCAGAAGAGTGAGAGAGATGAGAAGAGAATACCGATTCCTGACTAAAATGCTACTTAAAAAAGAGGTGAATTCTAGATGGCTGATTCCAGAAGGTTTAATGTTCACATGGCAAGAACAGAGACACAGAATTGACTCAATTGAGAAAGCGGAATTATTTTATACAGAATTTTTTGGAACGGAAGAGGAAGAGGCAGAAAAAGAGATCTCATTAATTGAATTCCAAGAGGACTGCCAAATGGCGACTGAAAAAGAAGAAGGTGCAGTAGGTAGAAAGGTAGAAGCCAAAGAACAACGTGAATTAAGATCTACGAGAGCTGCTAAACCTAACTATAAAATATAACCATGGAAGAGAAAAAAATGATTACAATTAATATAAATGGACTTTACTCAGCCATTAAAAGAAGGAAAACCTTTCATAAATTGGAGAAATTAAAATTTGATATAATCTGTCTACAATTAGTACATATTAAAAAAAAATATGAACAATTGTTGGTACAGCCAAAATTAGGGAAAATATTTACTTCCTTGACCCAATGTAAGTGGTGGAGGAGTGGTTTTATAAAAGAGACCACCCCAGCAAAATTGATCCATACCAATGATGATGGAAGAATACTAATGGTGGAAATAATGGACAATAATATGAAAACACTCCTGATTGCAATTTATGCTCCGAATGACAAACAAGAAGAATTCTACAAAAACTTACATATGAAAATAATTGAACTGGACTATGCTAATATAGTTATGGGAGATTTTAATGGAATTGTAGACAACAAATTGGACTACACAGCACAGAAAACAATAAAGCAAAACAGAAAGACTCTCCCTAAATCTTTTTTTAAAATGGTAGATGAAATAAACTTGAAAGATACATGGAGAGAAAAAAATGCTAAAACTAAACAATACACCTTCTATTCAAATAGACACTTATCATGGGCCAGAATAGATATGATATGGAGGTCAACAGAATTAATATCTAACATTCAAGAAATAAATATTGAAACAAGTACTTGGGCAGTTCACAATCCAATGACAATTAAATGGAAAGGACAAAAAAGAAGATCTAGATGGACGTTAAATAATACTATTTTAAAGGGAAAAGACTTCACACAGTGGATGGAGAAAGAATTGCCTTTTTTCTTTAGAGAAAACAAAAAAGAAGACATATCAATTCAGAATGTATGGGATACAATGAAGGCATATGTTAGAGGCTTGATAATAGCTAAGGAAAAGAAATATTATGAAAAGATTAGCCTTTAAGGCCTTAGAGGATGAGTATAAAAGACTTGAAAAAGAGCTTTAGAAAATGCCACAGAAAAAGAACATCAAGCTAAAAATGGATATAATTAAACATAAAATGGGTCAAATACAAAAAGAAGAATTAGCACAGAAAATTAGAGGTGCTAAACAGAACTACTTTGAAGACGCAAACAAACCAGGTAGATAGTTAGCATACAAATTGAGAAAGGAGAAAGAATCAAGGAAAATATTGCAATTAATAGATGACCAAGGCCAAGTTTGCCATGGTGGCAAAGAGAAGAAGGAAATCATTCGAGACTTCTATGGGAAATTATATATGCAAGAGAATATTGATGAAGAAAGAGCCAAGGAGTACTTACAGAATGCTAATTTACCTCAGATACCTAAAGGGACTGAAAAGAATGTTAAAAAGCAATATAACAATGATGGAGTTAACTGAAGCACTCAAGAAGCAAAATAATGGAAAGGCACCAGGCCCAGATGGACTTCCGGCAGAATTTTATAAAACATTACAAGAATCGTTGAATCTTCCATTGCTAGAAGTTATGAATGAAGTTATGCTAAAGAAGAAGATACCTAAATCATGGTCAGAAGCCTATATTACATTTATTCCAAAAGAAGAGGCCGACCCATTACAAATTAAGAACTATAGATCCATTTTTCTACTAAATGCAGATTACAAAATCTTTGCTTCAATATTGGCAGAAAGACTTAAAAAATATTTAAATAATTTTATCCATCCTGATCAAAATGGATTTCTGCCAAAGAGACAAATTAAAGACAATATGAGAGTAATCTTGGACACCTTGGAATACTACGAGGCACATCCTGAAAAACAAATGGCTCTGATATTTCTAGATGCACAGAAGGCATTTGATAATGTGAATTGGCGATTCATGTTATTACTGTTGGAACAGATGGGTTTTGCTAGAAAATTTATCCAAGCAATAGAAGCTATATACTATAAGCAAACGGCAAATAGAGGGAGAACTGACAAACTCTATTAATATAAGAAAAGGAACAAGACAAGGGTGCCCCACTATCACCTTCGTTGTTTGTGTTAACTTTGGAAGTGTTAAACAGAAATATTAGAGATGAAAAGAATATAAAAGGAATGAAAATCAAAAAGAAAGAATTTAAGCTGCAAGCATTTGCAGATGATCTGGTTTTCATTTTAGAAGACCCTTTAGAAAGAGCATCAAATAGAAAAGATAGAGACATGTGGAAAGGTGGCTGGTTTGAAAATAAATAAAGATAAGACAAAGATTTTGACAAAGAATATGCTATTAAGACAAAAGGAAGAACTGGCAGACCTATTGAAAATTCAAGTCACGAATAAGATCAAGTACTTGGGGATATATTTGACAGCAAGATGTAGTACATTAAAAGAGAATAATTATATTAAACTTAAACAGCAGATAGCACTAGATTTGGCGAAATGGGAAAATTTACAACTGTCACTAATAGGGAGAATTTCAACAATCAAGATGAATATATTACACAGAATTTTATATTTGTTTCAAACAATTCCAATTAGGCTTGGAAAAGAGTACTTTGAAGATTTAAATAAAATTGTGTTGAAATATATATGGCAAGGTAAGAAAGCTAGAATAAAGTTAAAACTTTTGCAAGATGCTAGAATTAGAGGAGGATTTGGTTTGCCTAATTGGGAATTGTACTCCCAAGCTACAAATCTGATGTGGGTTAAGGAATGGATAACCCTAAGAAATGCTAGATTGTTGACATTAGAAGGACATGATTTGTTGTTGGGGTGGCATGCTTTTTTATGGTATAAAGGAACTAAAACACAGGGGTATTTTAGAAGACATTATATACGGGAGTCTCTGTGGTTAAACTGGGAGAAGATTAAAAGACAATGTTATTTGAAAATTCCAGTCTGGTTATCGACTATTGAAGTATTCTCGTATTCTATAATATACAAAAAGGAATAAACAGTTAGATATGGTGAAATACTGAATGAAAAGGGTGAACTTAAATCTATGCAAAAACTAGAGGAACAAGGTATAAAGATGAATTGGTTTTCATATGCGCAAATACATTCAAGGTATGATAAAGATTCTAAAACAGAAGGTTTCTTAGATAAGATTTTGACAGGTACTGAAGAAAAGGTGATTAAAAAATTGTATGGATATCTATTAGAAATTAAACTAGAAGAACAAGTTAAAGAAACTATGATTGCTTGGGGGAAGAATTTTGGATATGGGATTGATTTAGAGAAATGGCAAAAATTGTGGTCTCAAAATTATAAAATGACAATGTCAACAGCATATAAAGAAAATTTGTATAAGATGTTTTACAGGTGGCACTTTCCTCCGGCAAGAATAGCAAGAATGTTCAAGAATAAATCCGAAAAATGTTGGAAATGTCATCCAACACCTGTCTCATATCACCATATGTGGTGAACTTGTGCAGATGCTAAAAAATATTGGACTAAAATCCACATGTGGTTGGAAAAAATGGCGAAAAAACATATAGACTTGAAACCAGAGATATTTTTATTGGGAATATTACCTGAAATATATAGTTAAGACTTGAAATACCTGATTGTAAATGTATTAACAGTGGCTAGGATTGTATTTGCTAAAAACTGGAAAAATGAGAAAATACCATCACAGGAGGAAATCATTAAGAAAATATTGGAATGTGCTGAATTGAGTAGATTGACATTTAAAATTAGAGAACAAGAGGATAAACAATTTTATAAAATTTGGGATCTTTTCTATCAATGGTTAGACAATAAAGTACAGTAATGAAATATGTAGATTTTTAGAAAATAATAAGTATATAAAGATGTACTTCTTATTATATCTACAAAATGATTTTAGGATAGGTTTGGGATGATAATATGAATTGTTATAAAATAAATTAAGTAAATTATGATTATCTTGTAAAACATGAATGAATAAAAGTATAGTCAAATGATTGATTAATAATGATACTAAAGTATTTAATTTTTGATTGACAATATGAGATTATATGTAATGTAATTGTAATTGAAGACTACGAAATGGAAGCACAAAACAATTCGTAAACCAACTGGCACATTGTATGTACACCTATGGAAGATAGCTTGATGTTTTTATGTTTTGTTTGTTTATGTTTGTTTTTAAAATATATATATTTTAAAGATGCCCTATGCTCATAATGGCAAATCTATGCCATGCGTGCCAGATGGAAGCCATCTCTCTGGGCATGCCAGCTGTCACCGATTTTAGGTTCTGGTACATGCATGCGCGCTGGCCAGCTGGTCTTTGCTGGCCACAAAAGACAGTTTTACTGGGAATGGCTTACATCTTGCGATGAACTCTTTAACACTATCAAACATTCACATCTGCCTTTCTCAGGTCCTTGGGAAGGACTCAGTTAGTGGATAAAAATGCCAAATCCACTCTGAACATTTTGCTGACTGTGCAACAAATTATCATAATAATGTTCTTTACTGATTTGCTTATGTGCCATCACATTATTTTCGACTCTTAGTGACCACATAGATTATCTCCAAGATGATCTATTTACTAATCTGTTCCTTTATGTTTCTCAACGCTCTTCATTGCTAATATAACTGAGTCTATCCATCTTGCTGTTGATCATCCTTTTCTTCCTTGTCTGTCTACCTTTTCCACCATAACAGCCTTTTCTAGAGAGCTGGGTCTTCACATAATTTGAACCGTGTGATTTGTCTCTCAAGTGAGAATTGTGGATTTATTTGCTTCATGATCTATTGGTTTGTTTTCTTGGCCATCCACAGAATTTTCAGGAGTCTGAGTACTAAGCACCAAAGTTCAAAAGCATAAATAGTCTTCCTATCCTGCTGCTTTAAACTCCAACTTTTGCTTCCATAGGGTATCATAGGGAATGAACAATTCTGATCTTTGCAGATTTTCCAATGCCTTCATGACTTTTCTACCAAGTGCCAGTCTGCCATAGTTTTTCTTTGTCCAAGAAATAGGATCTTATCAAGATTAACCGTAAGCATTTAATGAGTAGCATACAAGTCAGAATAAACCCAATTATAAAATGCACTGGTGTTAATAATTGCCTTTTAGGCAGTCAAGGAAGTTAATACATTTTGCAGAAAAGGCAAGGACAGACATTATTTTTAAATGCCTAATTCTTGGTCATCCAAAGCACCATGAAATCATATATAATTGTAGAATATCAGACTGCCATACCAACCTTGGTAGAATTGTTTGCAATGATTTGTGATTGCACTCTTTCAGTTGCTGAAACAGGATATTTAGCACTGGCCCAGATATCTAGAGACACTTATGGAAGTTCATTTTGGGGAAAAAGGAATAAAGCATTTGGTCTATATGCTCCTCAATTTAGCTCAGATGTGTCAAACATGTAGCCTGCAGACTGGATCTGGCCCGTAATAGGCCATATACTTGGCCTGCAGGGCCATCCTGGAGACAGCGAGGGACTGGCCTCTGCTGCCCCAGGCTCAGCCAAGCCCACCCAGTTGGCCATGATGACCAGGCCATACCCACCCTAGCCCCCCAACAAACTCCTGATGCAGTCTGCAATGGAGATCACTGAATAGCTCTGCATGGAAACAGCAGGTGTATTTTTTCTGTCTATCATGGGAACTCATTCAAATCCATTGTGTGAAATCAAGAGTACAAAACTTATCCATCTTACAACACTTGTAATTAAAGAGGTGATTTGGAGGCCAAAACTCCAGTAAAACCAGAATCAGTGAGATGAAGTGGTTCAGAATATGAAGGCCCTTTTCAATTTGTACCTCATCACAGAACAAAGATGCTTTGTAACACTTGTTGCCTTCATCTTATTCCCAACCCACAAGTGACAGGGTTTAGTACATCCTCAGAATTTTTCTCTTTTAACACTATCCATGAATAACCTTAACATTTTTAGACTTTGCTACCAATTTACTTTGGAAAGAAGTCAGGTTGCTGCAGTCAAGTTTGGATGGGAAACTCTTCAATTCAGCAGTGGCTCCTTGCTGGAGAAGATTCTTGTATGTTCAGACGTCCCATCCTCCTCAATATTTGATCAAGGTTCTATATATCTATAGGAAAGAATGCAAAGTGGAGGAGCTTGTTGTCTGCCATTTTATTAAAAGTCTAGGATTGGTTTTTTAAAAAAAAATGAATAAAAAGTAGATGTATAATGAATGCAAGGAGGGAAATAACATAGCTGAATTTTTTTAACAGCCAGAGCAGCTTAAACAATTGAATCATGGGCACCATATTATGGCTATATTAGCGTAACCCCCCATTTCATTTTCTTTTACCTTTTAAATAGTTTTGCTTTTTACACTTGCTTTTTTGCTTGCATTTATGTATTGTACATGATCATATTAATTATATAAATTTTTATGGAAAAATAGAGGCAATAGTAATCATTTTTATAAATAAACAAACTTATTATTTTTTGTCAACAGCATTTTTATTTGTAGAGGTATAGTTCAAGTGAGAAGGGAATATGATACCTGAAAGTCTTGCCACCTATATCCCTCTTTCAATTAGCCCTACTTTTGACCTCGGCAGATTCAGAATCAACGTCTAAATGGTTTCTTAGTACATTGAGTGTGATTGTATTTAGACTCTCACTAGTCGTTCACACTGTGTAGATGAAGATTAAAGTATGGCGTCTACTTGGATGGAAGATGAAGTGGGACTATGCTTCTTCATGAAAAGGACCTGTATGTTCAGCAAAGTATGTTATTGCTTTGTTATTGGAAAAGATGTATGTAGTGCTTTTTTTGAAGAATTGTTTAAGGTGCTCAAGAATGACAGTTGTTACTTGAGGACTCTTCATCAAATAAGTGAAAAAAATATTGGAAAGAACAAAATAAAGTAAATGCAGGTAGCAATTCTTGAAGTCATATCATCCTCGCAATGGCATCTGACAGAGGCAGGTGAAGTTCTTTATTCATTTGCTCATGGAACTCTTAAATCTTCCTCCTTGGACATGGGCTGGAGCATATCTTGTTTTTAGCAAGATGAACAAGGTCAGAGAAAGTCGTTTCAGGATGCTACTTCTGGCAGAGCTAGAACGGGCAGTTGATGCTTCTCTTGCTACATTTCTCTCCCCCTCTCTCTCTCTCTCCCCCCTGATTGTGATCTGTTGAACTATAATTACTAAAGTCAGACTCTACACAGGTGTTGGTAATGTAATATACAGCTTCCTGCTGGGGTACCTAATGGAAACCTGCAGTGAGATTTTTCTTGCTGAAAGGAAGAGAGAGTAGCTGTCTTCCAGGACTTAACTGATTTATTGTGATCAAACACAAGCCGGTAAATATATTTGAAATTACATATGAGCAACCTATGGCCCTTGGAGTATTCCATAGTTCAGTGCGTTTTGTGAACTTTGAAGAAAGGGTTAATTTGAAAAACTATAGTTTAATTAACTGCAGGTAAGCATGTTATGTGGATATAGCCTTTATTTAGAAATCAATTTAGTTCAGCCACTGATTTTAACAAAGAGCTTTTCCAGGCCACCAGTTTTTCCACTTCTCAAGACCTCATAATACATAACTGAACAAAGTTAACATTCTCTTTATTTCCCTCAAATATTTAGTGGAATTCAAATATAGAAATTGTGACCTTGTTTGTATTTTTGTGAGCTGGAAATCCTAAAGAAATTGGGTCAAATTGTTAGTGGAGATCATAATGTCTATATTGTTTTGTTTGGTTACTTCTATGTTTTATATTAAATAATGTAAAACACAGCAACACATGTAACATATAATGTTTCAAGACACCCAGAACTGCCACATTAAATAAATGAAAGATAAATGTAATGTTCTCAGTAGCTACTTTTAGACTGGTCAATAGCTAAATACAAGCGCTTCCATGGAGGTGGGGATGGAGAGGAGATATCAAAAGACTCATAATGGTAGCTTCAATTACCCAATCACAGCTGCCATCTTGAAATTTTTTTTTACTCTTCTCCCACAGAAAATCCTAGCTAAGCCTTCCTTGACCTGCACTTGACCTATATCAGTAACAAAATTCTTTTAATTTTTGTTTTTTATTGGGGGGGGGGGAGGATGTGGAGAAGAAAACTTACCAGTACAGGACAGTCCTTGAATTACATGGCAGTCCAAGTACATATCCAAGTACAGAACAGTCCTTGAATTACAACTATAATTAGAATTAGAATTCTTCTATTGGCCAAGTGTGATTGGACACACAAGGAATTTGTCTTGGTGCAAATGCTCTCAGTATACATAAAAGAAAAGATACATTCTTCAAGAGTCAAGAATCATAAGGTACAACACTTAATAATAGTCATAGGGTACAATAAGCAATCAAATCATACTAGGAAACAGTCAATATAAATCGTAAGGATACAAGCGACAAAGTTACAGTCATACAGTCACAAGTGGGAGGGTGTGGGTGATAAGGAGTGAAGAGAAGATTAACAGTAATAGTAGTGCAGTCTTTGTAATAGTTGAACAATGTTGAGAGAATTATTTGTTTAGCATAGTGATGGCTTTCGGGAAAAAACTGTTCTTGTGTCTAGTTGTTCTGGTGTGCAGTGCTCTATAGCATCGTTTTGAGGGAAGGAGTTGAAACTGTTTATGTCCGGGATGTGAGGGGGTCTATAAATATTTTCACAGCCCTCTTTCACTCATTCAGTATACACATCCTCGATTGAAGGCAGGTTGGTAGTAATTGTTTTTTCTGCAGTCCTAATTATCCTCTGAAGTCTGTGTTTGTCCTGTTGCTTTGCAGAACCAAACCGTACAGTTATAGAGGTGCAGATGACAGACTCAATAATTCCTCTGTAGAACTGTATCAGCAGCTCCTTGGGCAGTTTGAGCTTTCTGAGTTGGCACAGAAAGAGCATTCTTTGTTCTGCTTTTTTTATGACGTTTTTGATGTTAGGTGTCCATTTTAGGTCTTGTGATATGATAGAACCTAGAAATTTGAAGGTCTCTACTGTTTAGTATTGTAAGAGGTGGTAATATCTACCACCATTTCTACTGTTTTGAGTGTGTTCAGTTCCAGATTGTTCCAGTTACACCACGAGGCAAGTTCTACAACCTCCTGGCTGTATGCACATTCGTTGTCTCAAATAAGACCAATCACTGTTGTGTCATCTGCAAACTTCAGTATATTTAACAGATGGATTGTTTGAGATGGAGTCATTGCAGAGGTGGTATTCAGCCTGTTCTGACCAGTTCTGGAGAACCAGTAGCAGAAATTTTGAGTAATTCAGAGAACCTGCAAATACCACCTCTGACTGGAGATTTTACAGTATCTTTCCCCTGCCATGCCCACCAAGCCACAGCCACAGAACCGGTAGTAAAAAAATTTGAATCCCACCACTGAGTCATTGGTATATAGGGTGAAGAGAAGTAGAGAAAGCACACAGCCTTGCGGGGGGGCTGTGCTAATTGTACAGGCAGGGGTGGGATTCAAAAATTTTAACAACCGGTTCTGTGAGTGTGGCTTGGTGGTCATGTGACTGGGTGGACATGGCTTGGTGGTCATGTTATTGGCTGGGCATGGCCAACTCAATATCACTCACATTGAGGCACACATCTCCTTGCCTGGCCTCTCATGACTGTGGGGATGTTGCAACAGTCGTAAGTGTGAAAAATATTCATAAGTCACTTATTTTAGTGCCACTGTAACTTTGAATGGTCACTCCACACAAGCAAAGTACCAGCAAAGGAGGGGAAAAAAACTCCAGAGAAGTTGAGACAGGAAGTCTAGTCCTGCCAAGAATGTAATAAGGGTTAATGGAGAGGCAGTTTCTGTAAGCAACACCAGAATGTTTCCTTCCTGCCTTCCTTACAGGATTAGGCCAGTAATTTCTTCTAATAACTGGTTCTCCAAACTGCTTAGAATGTTAACAACCAGTTCTAGCAAATAGGTGCCAACTGGTAGCTTCACCTGCTGCTTCCTGTCTGTTAGGACAGGAATTAGCACCAAATTTCCATTGCTAAGCAAGGTGATTGGTAAGTGAGATGTCCAATTTTGCAACATTTTTCCCCAGTTGTTAAATAAATCACTATGGTTGTTAAGTGAATTGTGCTGTCATTAAATGAATGACAGCTCTCCCCCGTTGACTTTGCATGTCTGAAGCTATCTGGGAAGGTTGCAAATGGCAATCACAAGGGATGCTGCAACTGTTGTAAATAACATGCCAGTTGCTAAATGCCTGAATTTTGATCATATAACCATGATGCTGCAACAGTATGAGGATCTACCATAAATAACTTTTTTTTCAGTGCTGTTATAACTTAGGATGGTCACTAAATGAATGTTTGGACGTTAGGGACTACCTGTGTTTGTCATTTGCTTTTGATTAGTAAATGATGAAATAAAACTCTGAGAAATGATCCCTTAAAATCTAAAATATTGCACAGCCTTAATATATATCGTAAATTCATTTGAATTGGGTAACTAGTAAATTCAAACAATAAATCATTTTATAGAAGTTGTGCAGATATGCCTTCCTTTTTTACATGCTGTCAAGCCAGAAAGTTTTGTTATTATTACCCTGGTCTCATTCTAGAGGCCTGCATTGAAGTGTGACTTTATATAGCTTTAATCTTTATTGGGACTCTTCAGGCATAGGTATCCACATAGGCCTGTGGAGTCAAGATAGCCCTAAAGTTAAAAAATGTATTGTTTAGACACCAAGTACAAGGCCTGTGGGTTTAAATCCTGTTAAAAGATTGAACATAAAACATGTACAGGTATTCTTCAACTTACAACCATTCTTTTAATGACTGTTCAAAATTATGTGGCACTAAAAAATGTGATTTATGATGGTTTTTCACACTTACAACAATTGCACCATTCCCATCATGGTTACATGATCAAAATTCGGACACTTGGCAACTGGTTCATATTTATGACAGTTGCAGTGTCCCAGGTTATGTGTGACCTTCTGACAAGCAAAGTCAATGGTGAAGCCATATTTGCTTAAGACCTATGTTATTAGCTTAGCAACTGCCCTGATTCCCTTAATGACTGTAGAAAGAAAGGTTGTAAAATGGGGCAAAACTCATTTAACAATTGTCTCACTTAGCTACAGAAATTTGGGGCTCAATTGTGATCATAAGTCACGGACTACCTGTAGTAAGAATACCTATAACCCCAGAGCCCAATTATGAAAATATGTAGTGCCTCCTGATGGTCAGAGCTAGCACATTATATCATAATGCAGACAATAAAGTTTTGGCATTGTGAAAGCACCTCTAGGCCAAACATTTGTCAATGAGTTTGAAATTCTTTGCAGTCAACGACTAAAGAAAGAGCAGATTCTTTTTTCACAGAGTCAGTAGTTTACTGGTTCACTAATAACCAGGCCTCTGGGCTGTGCCTCCATCACCATTCTAGGAAATGCACAAGTCTGTGATGGGAGAATCAAAGAATTATAAGCATCTTCAGACAGCTACAGTTCCCAGGGCAGTTTTGGAAAAACTGATGTCCACCAGGCAGAAGTTTTGAGAAATTCCCCAGGATACAAAAAATTTATTACCTTTTCACTGAAACACTCATGCCACCAATTCAGCAAGGCATTGTGACACTCAACATGAGAGAAAAATGACCCGATTTTCTAAAGCACTTGTTAACATAGACAACCACTTCAGAGTTTCAGGTCAAAAATCTCATTGAGATTAGATTAACTCTTAACCTGAGTTCAATGCATAACCGTCCTTCTTAATTTACCAATTTGGTAGATTTATTTATCAAATATAGCATATTGGTGTTAATGTAGTACAGTAAAATCCTTGGTAGTTTTGCAATTTCCTGGATTAAGTACAGTGAATAGATACATTAGAGACAGTGGTGACATTTTCCCTGACTTCCTCATGATTACATTTGAAAGGCGTAACGAATCTCTGAAATTCTTGTAAATTTTCTGGAATGTCCCCATTCAGGTTCTAAGGAAAAAGAAGAAAAGATGCACCATGGTGTTCTGAGAACAAGGGTACTTACTTTGCCTCTTATGATTAGTGCTTTCAGAAAAGGAAGTAATGTGCCTTTGCAATACCTATTACAGAATTTACTGTATAGATACAATGCCCACCATTGTAAAAGGACCAACAGGAAAGTGGTTGCCTATTAGACTAATTGCAAAAGAAACTCCAACTGCTGTAAGAATTCTTTATAGGAATCAATTACTGTGCAGCATATGTGCACACATTTATATCTTATATGACAAAAAGTGTAATAACAATAATTATGATTTTATGGTCTTGTGTATTATCTTAGCCTATTTAAAATTATGTGTTATACCTTTGGAATTTGTTAAGTTTTCGATATAAGGTTTTCTTAGTAAGAAGTGTTGACACTATGTCATTAAAGTAGTAATCTTTAAATTCCCAGTTTGTTTCTTTGTAAATATATACATATGTGAACACATACCCCACAGAGATTTCATTGCTGTTATATTCATTACCTGCCTTAGATAGATAGAAAGCAGTATCTTCTGTTGTTTATGTCAACTGTTCGTTTTCAGGACTTCTACAGACTTCTACATAGCTAGGAGACTAGTGATGTCAAATAGCAAGATTAAAACATGCATGCTATGACCTGAGCTTTGTAGATGTAGGGATTGGTGTAGGTTAAGCTCCTTCACCTGGATTTGTTGGAATTGTAAATTCCAGAATTTCTGGTCAGCATGTTTGTCAAAGCATTGGCGATCTCCAGTATGCTTTTGGATAATACCTCCATATCTCCTTTCCTTGTGGGTTAGAGCAGCGGTCCCCAACCAGTCGGTCGCAGCCCACTGGTGGGCCACGAGAAAATTTTGGTTGGCCACAGAGAAATCTCACCCCCAGAGCACCCCCCCCAAGCAATTAATTCAGGCTGCACAGAAACACAAGACTGCGCCACCCACATGGATTGTGGGAACCCTCCCTGCCCACTCACTCCTTACCCGGCAAACTTGCCTGCTAAATTGCTATTTTTCCTTTTTCTGACCATCATCTGTTCTGCTGTGTGGGAGATTTAGATTAGCTACTAAGCAGGAAATGGTTGGATTTCTTGCTTTCTAACTAGTCTTTAGATCTTCGGCTCTGCTTTTAAGCACAGCCAAACCTCCCTTAGGACTGAAGGTTCTATTATTCAGTGCAGACTCACAGCAAGCAAATTTGAGAGATTGAGCTCACTGATGGCAGATAGATACATCACTGAATGATTCTGTGAGCAACTCAATCTGCCTGCCTGCTTTGTCTGATTTTGGATAAAAGTTTGCTTGCAAGCAAATTTTATGTGACAGACTGAGCTAGCCAATGGCAGATAGATAGATCTCTGAATGAATCTGTGATTCTGTGAGCAACTCAATCTGCCTGCCTGCTTTGCCTAATTTTGAGTAAACATTGCTCTTTTTTTATAAAAAATTCAATATTTATATAAATATTTATAATATTTACATACAAGCCATACCCAGCCAGTCACATGACCACCAAGCCACACCCACAAATTAGACCACGCCCACAGAACCAGTTAGTGGTCCCTGCGATTTAAAATTATGAATTTGGTGGTCTCTGAGGTCCAAAAGGTTGGTGATCCCTGCTTTAGAGTATCAAGGATAGTAATTTGCATTGAGAAACTGGTATAAGACGAAAGACTAGATGGCCAGTCTTAGGCCTGAATCAGATATAAAACAGAGGAGAGGAACAGAGCAGTTCACAGAACAGCAGATTGGGAGAATGAATACTGATTTTTCTTGCTGCTGGTATTAAGCTTTTCAAATTGCATAGGGCATTGTCAAAATTTTGAAGCGACAGTATACGTCTGGATTTTTTGTTTAAACTTCTTTGAAATGTGACTTTTCCTTTTATGCATTCTTTTAAAACTAATTTCTTCCCACCATAGAAATCCCTCTTCATTGAAGTTCTGATGTATCTGGCACTGTTTTCTATGTTGTGCCAGACATTACGATTAGGAGGCTGTGGCGAAATGGAGTTTGTTTCAGAGGATCACAAGGTCAAGCAACATTAATATCTTTTCCTGCTTATCAGCAGCTCCTGTGTTATAGTTTGTTGTGCTGGAAGACACAAGAGGGCACTGCGGGCCAGAACAGTCTACCCAAGGAAAAGATGATACTACCCTGCATTGGTAATTGCAATGCTTACTTCAAAGTGTAATAAAGACAGTCTCCAAACAAATCCAGACTGATGGTTGCATTAATTGTCTAGTGTCAGCAGGTCAGAAAATTATGCAGGCAAAAATAGCTGTGCTTGGAGTGGGTAGAGACTGTCTTACCCAGGACAACTTATTTCTAGAAAAAGGGAAACAATGGATCAGGATTATTAGAGTGAGAAAGAAGCAATTGTTTCACTCCTTTCTGGTATCATTAATAGTGAACATTTAGAGCAGGAAATAATAATTAAGGTTGTTGAACCATTTCATGTAATTGAAATAGTTTTCAATTGCCGAAAAGCAGGATAACTAGCTGAAAGACATTGTTTATTTCCAGAAAATGAACTGAGAAACTCTTATATATATATATTGGTCAATCTTCCTGTATTTTCCTTTAGAATTGTGGTTTTAAATTTGACCTTCTTCCAAAGAGTACAGGAGCATAAAGAATAAGTGTTCTTGGGTAGCATGCTATATTCATTTTTGTTGTATTTGTATTTATACTTATTAAAATCAATTATATTATAAATTAGTTCAGGGGTCTCCAACCATGGCAACTTTAAGACTTGTGGACTTCAATTCCCAGCTTTGCTGGCTGAGGAACTCTCGGAGTTGAAGTCCACAAGTCTTAAAGTTGCCACGGTTGGAGACCCCTGAACTAGATTACCCATCATCAGTTGGGTCATCCTTCTTTCTAAATATGATATAGTCTGGTGCTGCTTCCCATCCTCTCACAACCTTATTAGAACCCAAGTGAAGCTCTCCTCCTTTTCTCTCATGGCAGATTCACAGAATTGTCTGTCATTTTGATGGAGGGAGGGGGAATAGAGACCCATGCATGGTGAACAAAACCGCCCCCACTTTCCATCCCAGCATATCCCAAAGCATCTTCTTCGAGGGAAGAAGTGGGGATCACCCAGTAGACATCCAAGTCATTCCCTTCCTCTTTCCTCATTATCCACTGCCATTAAGAGATGTCAGTTTTTGATCTTGGTTCCAAAGCACTTGATATCCACTTACCTTTCAGGCTTTGCCACCAGACAACTAGACACAGGGGCCAGAGGGAGATGAGAAAGAGGGCAGGGATATGCTCCTCACATCTTACCTTGGGTCAGGCAACCTACAGATTTCTGAGAAAGGTAGTTGAACATTGCAATCACATAATCATGGCTAATCATGATGATACTTCAGTGGGCAAGAGTTTGTGAATAGAACTGGTATAAAGATTATTGAAATTTTAATTCCACTGGAATCATAGGTCTGAGATTTTGGATACATTCTTTAAGCTAACCCATTTGAAATAGCTTAATTCAAAAATTGTCCTTTGATGTACTATTTTCCCCAAGTGAAGGTTACTCATGGACAAACCAACAGGAAGTTTTAGTAAATATAAAATTAATCTTTGGTTTCAGATGAGAATATTAAATGCACATCAATGTATTTGTCCTTTAAACACCCACCTATTTAGAAATTACATGCTTTGTATTCACATGACCAACTTGTAAAGATTTTGTTGCTAGAAATCATAGGGCTTCTGTTGCTATCCTCATTGCCGTTCCTATCCTCCCTTTCTTTCCACTGTTTCATATTGCTTCAGTCACCTGAATTCTTCCAAGGTAAATGTGTGGCAAAGCCTAATAGCTTTTATATACTTTGTGGCAGTTTTATTGAGAGGGTCAGAATAAGGAGGAAAATGCTATTTTAACACTGATGCTGCTAAACACAGTTCAAGGCTGTTACACTCATGGTCATGGGATGACAAGAAGATAACATCACAGGTACAGCAGGAAAAAGGTGCTGCTAAGGCATATTCATACTATGGTTAAGGCAAATAAGAAGAACCCATATATATATATATATATATTTATAACATGCTATACTCTTCATTGAATGATCACCTTTTAAAGTTAGGATGAGGGCAGTAACAGAAGATAGGGAGTTTCAGATGTAAAATGCCCTGCTACATTTAATATAATTTTAATTACGAGAAAATATCTGTTGTATCTGTTGAGGTCTCTTGGCATTTCACATTTCACTAGTTTTTAATCTGCTGCGGCTTTTATGCTGCGTATTGTTGACTCTGTTACTTGGAATTGCTCTTAATGTTTGTAGCATATTAATTTTGCATTTGGTTGTTGAGTTTTAGAATATGTTCTATATTGTTCTAGACTGGTTTATAACCACAGGAGTTGCACTGAGAGTTTTTGTGAACTGAAAGGTGGCTTATAAATATTTAAAACAAAGAGCTATAAAACAATACAGTACCATTATAATAATATTGGAAGAACAATACATGCAACACATAGTTTCTTCAGATTCTCAAAATGCTTAGTAATAGAAATAATACTGTATACAAATTAAAATCTGAACTTTAATCTTGGTATCTAAGAATGAAAGAGGGGGGGGGGAGTCACACTTTTGATGTGTGGGTAGTCAATACTCTCACCCTGTTTAACTTTAGAATTGTTATCACACACACATCCCGAATGAGGCACTACCTTGACATGGTTGTGGGGTTTGTGTATTCTCAGGAAGATGAGAGTTATGCCAGAGGTTCAATTAGGATGAACACATCTCATCAGAGGAACCAAAAACAACATGGTGAGAGGTAATTTATAGAAATCCAGACAGGATCAGTTCTTACCTGAATCAACAAATGATTCATTGGCAAAAGCAGTACAATGGTCTTATCAAATGGTATGCATTTTGCTATATGAAATGCTATCTTTTAGAAATTGATGGTCTAGATTCCCATTGGAGATATCAAGTACTTAAATCAGATTTTAGTAATATTCTCTGGGCACATTGCACTTTTGTAGATAGACATGTTGTCTAATAATGAAAAATTGGTATCCTAAAATTGGCATCCTAGAGAATCCTAAATTATTTTTGTATGTTATTTAAAATAAATCAGGAAATGTGTATATTTATAGCGTAATAAATCCTGGACAAAATTGTTAAGCAAAAAGGAATGAATAAATGAAGTCACCAATGCTCACTGTATATGTTGGTATATGGATGATTGTACATATCGTGTGGATGATTCCACAGATACCAAGAGTCAAAACGTCCTTCCTTCCTCCCTCCCCCCCTCCCTCCCTCCCTCCCTCCCTCCCTTTTTTGAATTCTATGTGACTTACAATATTAAAACCAGAAAATTTAAAAACAAAAAATATATACAGTTCTAGTCAAACAGCCTAACATTCCTTTCTGGTCAGCATAATACTACTTGTTCCAATTGGGTATTGCTTTTAATACCATATACAGATTTATTTATTTAATGTATATCCTTCTTTTATTGTTTTTACATATAACTCAAGGTAACAAATATACACAATACTATTTTTAAACAACAACCCTATGAGGTGAGTTGGGCTGAGAGAGAGTGACTCGCCTAAAGTCAACAAGCTGGCTTTCATGCCTAAGGCAGGACTAGAACTCATGGCCCCCCAATTTCTAATCTATCTTAACCACTACACCCAACTTTTTACTGCTCTCTGAAAATTTAGTAAAAAGAGGGCATTCTGGATATGTGGGGGGAAGCTGTTCCAAGGAATGGGGTTATCACTGAGTCCAGAGTTCTGAAAATGGGATTCTCAGCCATCTGACCTTTCAGATCTTACTGGGGGAAACTTGGAGAAGATCACATATTCAGACATCCAGTAGCCATGAGCTACTTCATGAATTTTCAGTTATAACTGCACTATGATATTGTTACAGAGTTACATAGCAAGGAATCTATTCTAAAGAGAGATCGGGAAAACATAGGGGTTCTTTTGAGCTTGTACAACTGAGATAGCTCTCTTTAAAACAAAGATGAATAAGATGCAAAGACAATTTGGTTTTTAAAAAGCATATTTGGGCTGTATAGTAGTATTTGGGGAGGCACAGCCAGCAATGGCTAGATTAATGGTGGAATTCAAATAATTTAACAACCAGTTCGACCAGGGTCAGGTTGGCTGTTGGAGGCTTGGCCCATTGCCGTCCTCCAGTTCTGCCACATATGCAGGACGAGCTTCCTGCAACGACCAACCTGATGCTGGGTGAACCGGTTAACAGATAACAGATAACCAGAGTTGGAAGGGACCTTGTAGGTCATCTAGTCCAACCCCCCACCCAAGAGGGAGACCCTACACCATTTCTGACAAATGGCAGCCCAATCTCTCCTTGAAAGTCTCAAGTGATGGTGCTCCCACAACTTCCAAGGGCAAGCTGTTGCATTGGTTGATTGTTCTCACTGTCAGAAAGTTTCTCCTTATTTCCAAGTTAAATGTCTCCTTGTTCAGTTTCCATCCATTATTCCTTGTCTGGCCTACAGGCGCTTTAGAAAATAGCTTGACCCCTTCCTCCCTGTGGCAGCCCCTCAAATATTGGAAGACCACTATATGTCTCCCCTGGTCTTTCTCATTACTAGACTAGGCAAGCCCAGTTCCTGCAACCATTCATTGTATGTTTTAGCCTCCAGTCCCCTAATCATCCTGGTTGCTCTTCTCTGCACTTTTTCTAGAATCTCAACATCTTTTTTATAATGTGGTGGACAAAACTGGATGCAGTACTCTAGGTATGGTCTTACTAAGGCTTTATAGAGTGGTATTAGTACTTCCCTTGATCTTGACTGTATCCCTCTGTTAATATAATTTAGGATTGCATTACCTTTTTTGGCTGCTGCTGCATGCTGCTGGCTCATATTTAGATGTAAGGACTTTTTGTAGAAGATAGCAACACCACCTCCTCTACGAATTTCACGATCTGATCGGTAAACATGTTAGTCTCTTACTGTGGTAATGGAGTCAGGGAGAGATGCATTGAGCCATGTTTCACAGACAAATATAATGTCGAATTTACCCATATTTAGTAGGAGGAAAAATTCAGGTATTTTATTTACAAGGCTTCTTGCATTGAGTAGCTTGCATTTAAGGCCAGCAGTAGTTGGAATTGAGGTAGTTAGGGGCGTGCGTGCCTAGTCTTGGGTGATGGTGGATTGGTTGAGGTAGGGTTGTGGTTGAAGGTTAAAGCTGAGTTGCGGGATGTGTGACTTACTTTTGATACAGTCAGCATGGTAGTCAATGTACAGGTCCTTCTCTCCATTGTCGAGACGTTTTTTGAGTTCAGTGCGGAGTGCACGGGAGTGGGCACGTTGCTGTATGGTTAGGTCAGGGCGACAACGGAGGTTCTTATGGTTGGTGTTGGTTTTGGCGAGTGAATTTATAGTGTAAATGAATTTGCGTTTGCTTGATTCATTTTTGCAAATGACCCTGCAGAAGCGTGGGGTCACAGAGCCGTCACTGTTTTTGAGCTCTCGGCCAATGCGGGAAATGTCAAGTATTTCATCAGGGGAGATGGTTGATGCTTGATAATCACTGATGATGTTTTGGACAGTTGTGATGTCATCATTATCATTGATGCCCTCTAGACCAAATAAGATGGCGTTTGGACGTTTCCGTTCATGCTCAACAGCCTCTCTGATGAGGATTGGGATATCAATATTTGTCTGGGTTATGTTTTTTTGTGGATTGGGTTGTGGATTGGGTTGTGGTTGTTGAGTAGAGATGTGGTTTGTAGCTATTGGATGTTCAGGTTTTTGCGTTGTGTCTTTTTTTTTCGAGGTTGGATAATCTTTCTTTTAAGGCGTCCAGGGATGCTACTTTGGTGTCAAGGGATGTTAATCGTGTTTCAATGGTATCAACTCTTTCCAACAGATCCAGTTTGGGTCTGCATGAATTGCAGAGAAATGGAAACTCATTGGATGATTCTAGGTATTGAATCAATTGCTTGGGTAATCCCAAGCAGTCATGATGAGCGTATTTGTTACACAGAGAACATTTGATGGAGTTTTCATTATCCTTTAGAGTTTTGTAGCATTTAAGGCATGTGCAGGAGTCTTGTGGTTCATTGTTGGAGATTAAATTCTCTTTAGGTTGTGGTTTGGCATTGGATTTTTTTCTTGGCATGGTAGGTTTGTTAAGATAGTACGTTGATTTAGCTGGTTGTCCACTAAGACTCCAAGATCCCTCTCACAGTTACTGCTATTGAGCCTGGTTTCACCTAGTCTATATGGGTACTTTTGGTTTTTCTTGCCTAAGTGTAGGACTTTACTTTTCTCTACATTGAATTTCATTTTGTTAGATATGTCCCAGTGTTCTAGTCTGACAAGATCCATTTGGATCTTGAGCCTATCTTCTTGTGTGTTAGCTATTCCTGCTAGCTTAGTATCATCTGCAAATTTGGTAAGTTCCTCTTCTATTCCCTCATCTGAGTCATTAATGAAGATATTGAAGAGTACTGGGCCTAAGATGGAACCTTGTGGCACCCCACTGCTTATTTCCCTCCATGTTGACTAAGACCCATTAAGGACTACTCGTTGAGTATGGTTTGCCAGCCAGTTGCAAGTCCATCTAGTGGTGGTGCTATCTATTCCACCTTTTTCTAGCTTACTAAGAAGTAGGTTGTGGTCTACTTTGTCAAATGCCTTGCTGAAATCTAAATATATTATGTCCATGGTGTTTTGCTGGCCTACTAATTTAGTCACTGTGTTGAGGAATAAAATAAGATTGGTTTGGCATGATCTGTTTTTAACAAACCCGTGCTGACTGCTAGTTATTACTTTACTTGTTTCTAGATGCTGGCAGATCTGTTTTTTTATTATCTTTTCCAGTATCTTCCCGGTTTTTAAATTACCCCCCTCCCCCACACACAGTCAAAGTGGATCCTCTGCGCTGCAATGGAGAAACAGGAAATAGGGTGGCCAGCGTGAGGGAAGGAGGAAGAACAGGGAGAAGAAAGAGGGAAAGTGGCCTTCTCCTTCCCTCGTGCTGGCCGCTTCGTTGTCTGTTTCTCCATTGCAGTGCAGTGTCCAGGATCCACTTCAATAGCCCGGGGGGGGGGGGAAGGTAATTTAACAGCTGGTTTGCTTGAAGTGGTGTGAACCAGCTGAATCCCACTACTGGGCTAGATCCATTCCATTTTTGACACACATTTTCTAAAAATATCTTTATGGGTTTTACACAGCAATGAAATCAGAATTTACAGACACCAGTGGAGATTGTTCTAAAACCTCAGGGAAAAATGGAGGCATGCGACTTTTTAAAATAACCATCTGAGGTTGGTTAGAATTAGACTTTTCTTTCCTAACACTGATGATGAGATGTTAAAATTGCCATAAATGGAGAGTCCTTTAAAGTTGTATTGCAAACAACTTGTACTACATTGGATTGGTTGCTGATGAAAAAATATACTCCTGTTACAGGCTCAGGAGGTTTGGTGGGTCTTTCTTTAAAATAACAGATATAACTTTAGTGGGGATGATGGGGATGGGGAGTCTTAGCATCTGGGAAACAGTGCCTGGGGAACAAGTCAATGGACCAGATGGAGGATTGTATGGACAATGTTTTTCTGGAAGTTGAGGTTCTTCATCTTTTTTGGAATCGGGATTGAAATTCATTAGTATTCTTAATGTCAGTCCAATGGGCAATTTTCAATTATCACTTGAATTTTTCCTATGCTGTTATAGAGTTACATTTGCTCAGATGAGGCTGCATTGCCTAGATCTGGCTGAATGTATAAGAACAAGAGCCAAAATTTATAGCAGGCTATAGCTTTGAGCTACATATAGATGCTGGAGTCCAGAAATGACTTCATTGCCTTGAAAAGCAATCTCATCATCTCTCCTTCTGTGTACTGGACACACACATACAATGCTATCTCTATTCATCTTCATAGACCAGAAGTTTAATAGCAGACCCTGATGCAGAAAACTCTTGTTTCCAAGATGGAAACAGATGATAAAAATGATAAATCATTTCCAAAGAGTTATGATAATGGATTATTGATTAATAGAAGAGAGCAAAGAAAACACAGAACATGATGGAGGTCATAAATCCTGTAAATTAGTTAACCCTTGCTACCCTTAAAACCTCTGAAAACTATATGGTCATTTTAGAAAGAAGCAGAATTCCTTAGGATTAATATTTGGAAACAAAAGGTATTATCGAATCTGAGAATGTTGATTATTTGTCCTTCATCTTAAGTTTTTGAACTGCTTACCCCATGCCATTATTTCAAAAGACACCTCGACATTCAAGAAATTAAAATATTTAAGTGAACTGCAGGACATTGTGTAATGTCTAAAAGTACTCCTTGTTAGCTTAACCTCATTTCGTTTAACTAATCATACTTTTCACATAACACTTATGTCTTCCTCCCAAAATTACAGATTCAATTTTGTTCTTTTTCCCATTCTTCTTATGCAAAGTTTGTGTATCCTTATATACCCTGATTTCTGTTTGTTCTGTTTGCTAACAAGTGGGATATAGAAATCACTGAATAGTCAATTCCATTGAATTTTAAATACATAGTTTCCTGCTATATCCCAGATTTATGAAGTTTTGAAATAAATAGTTTCAATGAATCACAAGCTTTGAGATGTCTATGGAGATTCTCAGTCATCCAGGTCATGGTTGTCACAAAGATGCTTTTCTAAAAGGAAACTGGGCTTTGTTTTTTCTTTGAAAAGGTTTCACTTTTCATCTAAGAAGATTCTTCAGTTTGTTTGGAGACTTTTAAAAAGGAAAGTGTAGTATCTCTGTATATCTATGCCTGCCTGCCTGCTTGCTTGCCTATCTGTCCATCATCCATCCATTAATCTATCCATCTATCCCTATCTATCTATCTATCTATCTATCTATCTATCTATCTATCCATCCATCCATCCATCCATCCATCCATCTATCTTTCTTCTATCTATCTCTATCTAGGACGGAATGGGATAGAATAGGATAAGCTGAATTTAAATTCAGGTCCTTGGAAGGGGTATACTTTATTTTATAAAATATTTTATTTTATTTATTAAATTTATATGCCACCCACCTCACCCTACAAAGCAACTCTGAATGCCTTACAATTAAAAAAAATATTAAAGTATTTAAAAATTAACAAGTATAAATACAAACTAAAACATTTAAAGTAAAGATGGTACATATTCCCATCTCCAGCTTTTCCTCTTCACAAAGAGGCATTTATCAGGACTTGATCCAGATTTCTATTCCTCTACTGGAAGCTAGCAGAAGCCAGATGGGCAGGGATTCAGCCCCTGAGGAGGCAGCTCGCTTCACCAATAATAGCTCCATCTATTTCTTCAGGACTAACTCAGCTCTGTAAGATAACATATGTTCCCACTGAAAGAAATGCTTCATTTATTTGTTTTTGGGTTTCAGGGCTCATGTCAATCATTATTCTTCTTCCCCCCCAACCCCCCAAAAGAAAAAATCATCATCCTTTTCTGGAGTTTTCAGTATTTTCATCTGAATGTATTTATCCAATATAAAACTTAACTTTTCTACTTATATAAATGCTTATAGTAGCTCATAATAAAGGAATAAAATATATGTTTTGGTACCGGCAATGTTTAGGATTTGTCCTCTTTTATTTCCTATCAATCTCTTGGTTTTCAAATCACCAGACAAAAGTATATAAGTATGTACTAAAATATGGATGGTGTAGAAATTTATTTTCATTTCCTGTGGAGAGAGTGATAGAATTTTTTTTATTCTATGGCTGTTTAGCTGTAGCTTACAATTGGAATCGTTGTTGAATGATAGTTTTTCTGACCTCCTCCTGGACAATTGTATTGAGAAAGATTGTCTCATATTATTTGTGCATGTTAACATTGCAATAATGCAGACGTGGCAATGCTTGGTGTGTTTTGATGTCAGCAAAAATCTGCAGATAGTGAAGATTATTGAGGATCAATTTCAAGCTGCATTGTGAAGGATTATGAGGTGAAAGCACTACTAAGAAGTGGATGGTTAAATAAGAGTTGTGCTCATATTTGTGCTAGTAACAATACAGATAATCCTTGACTTACCATCATTTGTCCAGGAACCATTCAAAATTATGACAGTGCTGATTGAAGGGAGTTATGACCCCTGCCCAAACTCACGACCATTGTGGCTCTTCTCAGTCATGTGATAAAAATGTATCCTCCCTTCAACCACAGGGGCTCTGCAATTTCCCCACTTATTTTTCTCCCCTTCATCTCGGCTACCCTATCACTCATTGGCAGTGCTCAGGCTGGACCTGAAGAAGACATTCAGGGCCTTCAGCAGCCTCAGTTATCTGCAACCATCCCAGACCTCAACTTCAACCCTTGCGCTACTGTTCAGAAATGCTACCACCTCCAAAGGCCAGAATCCCTGGGCATCAGCATTTTTGCTCTCTGATTCCATGCTCCCCAGAATTTGCAATACACTGCTTATCTTCACATAGTTCCCCCCACTTCTATTGATAGGCTTCTGAGGCAGACCTTATTTCTTGAAGGGGACTTGGAGCACGTTCTTGTGCAACCTCTGGAGCCTCTTGAAAATATGAAAAAATGGGACTTGCTCTCACATGGCCTCTGGAGCCTCTGAAAGCCTTGCAAGAGGAGCACACTCTCTGTGGCTGCCAGAGAGAAACTATGCAAGAATGGGGCCTGCTCTTATGTAATGTCTCAAGGCTCTAGAAATGATACAAGAGCAAAAGCTAGGATTGCTGTTGTTGAGCAAATAGTCATGTGATGTTTTGCTTAACAACTACAGTGACATGATCAAAATTCTGGGTTCAGTTGTAGGCATAAGTTGAGTACTACCAGTATCAGAATGCAGTATGAATTTACTTCTACAAACATCACCATCATATTTTGAAAATAAATTAAAAACCCAGAGTTGTTCAAGGAGGGAGATGGGTAGTTTCTAAATATGATATATAAATAAATAATCTTAAAAGTTTAAACTAATCTAACTATTCCAACAAGGCATAATTCATTCTCATGCTTTTTCTGTCCTTTCCCTCTTTTGCGAAGCTTCCTGTATTCTGAACTGCAAATTTTATTGGCATTTAACTTCTCTCATTTCATCTCTTCTCACTATTTTATGATAAACTTTTGAAATTCATTTACCTAACCCACTGCTGTAGGCTGCAATTTTAAACTATCTCCTGCTTGCATATGTTGAAATATGGTAGAATGGCAGAATACCTCCTACCACTCCAATTAATAGCAAGCTAACCAGCGGTAGGCATTGATTTGTGCTTAGCATTTAAAAGGTGCCAATATTTTTCTTCTTTAAAATTTGTTTTGATCATTCTTCTTCCCTTCCCTTCCCTATCTTCCCATTACTTCTAGTAAAGTTCAAATAAAAGATATCTTCTTTCTCGGCTGCAGTCTGGACAATTGAGATAATTTATGTTATTTGTATTAATGTACTATATGCCATTTGCATTATGCAAGTTATACAGATGATGTAAATTTACAAAAATGTTGTATATTTGCATTCAAAGAGACATTTCATTACAATGGCTACCTTCTCCCCTGAGTTAGTCTACAAAATTGCATTTCAGTTACTATTACTAAGGTAGCTATCCTTGATCACTACTTGCATTGGTGCTTCCTGCTACATGGTTGTACTGCGTCAATTCAAATATGTTGAAAAAAACTTCTTTTGTTGCCATAATTTAGTATTTAAAATATGTAGTTTTGGATTATGTATTCAATTGTATTTCGTACTCACAAAACTCTAGGCAACTTGCAATTATAATAAATTATAGACCTATATGGTTATCAAGACATAACAACAATGAATGTATGCAAAAATAGAATGCATTGGATATACACAAATTGTTTCATAATTCATGAAGCATACAGTGTATGTTTATTTATTTAAATGATTTCTATGACCAACAATGTCATAACAGTGACTCTGGGTGGCTTACAAGGATTAAAAGAACAACAGCATATAACCTGGGTTGCCCAAGGTTAAAACAGTAAATCCTAAAGCATAAATTAGAAGAAGTGACTGAGTACAGATATTTATTATAGTTAAAAGAACCTTTTACAATACTGGGAATGTCGATATGCATCAGGCAGAAATCTACGATGTGTATCTGTTGAAAATGATATTAATGGATGTTGGGACCTGGTCAATTTCTGCCTTCACAAATTCTGAAGTAGCAGATGCTATTAAGAATAATAGGAATTATGCAAAGGTAAGTAAGGCATAAACTGTTAGTATTTCTGCATTTGCACTTAAATTCAGCACAAAGATATTACAGCAGAATCCTTATTTCTGCTCTATTCCCATGTTACTTTCATCACATCTATAAGAAAGACAGCTTTATGGTATCTTTTATTGCATGGTACAAAATTGGTATTTTCTTCCCCAGTTTTCTTCCAAATCAAGACTAGTTAGATAGGAGAAGATTCTCTGATTGCATTATGGATTTTAAAGCATAGGAATATTCTTTTATTTTGAAAGGAACGTTTCTGGTATAATTCTTTCCAGAAGACCCTGAACGCTACTTTTTAAACTCAGTTGTTGAAGGTGTCATGGTTTAAAGATCTTCTCAAAGGTAGTACAATGTATTAGGTAGGCGATATGGAGAATGTGATTGATATATTTTTTTAATAATCAGAACAATTTAAGCAATCAGACTATGACCAGCCTATTAGTAGTATATTAATATACTGAGCCTCAGTGGTACAGTAGTTAGAGTGCAGTACTGCAGGCTACTTCTGCTGACTGCCATCTGCCTGCAATTTGGCAGTTTGAATATCACCAGGCTCATGGTTGACTCAGCCTTCCATCCTTCCAAGGTGGGTAAAATGAGGACCCAGATTGTTGGGAGCAATATGCTGACTGTATACTGCTTACAGAGGGCTGTAAAACACTGTCAAGTGGTATATAAGTCTGCTACTGCTATAGTCAATATTTGGATTTCTTGTGCTTTTAAAATCGTTTTGTGCGGCTACCTTTTGTTTGGATTTTGTTGCTCAGAACCATATTAGTTATATGCAACTAAAGTATCTGTGTAGAGCATTTATGTAGAGGGCAAGGAGACTGGGTTCAAAAATGTCCAGATGGCAGTTACAACCCTGCAGCTAGACCTGCCCCATTGTATGTGCATAAAATCCAATGCACAAAATAGGTGAGGCTTCAACTGCAGAGTCATAATCACCCTTTTGACTTTTTCAGACATGTCCAGATATCCCCTAGAGATTATCCTGAAGGTAGATAGCACTTCACCTCATCTGAAGGAAAGGTTAATTAGCTTGCAATTCTTAGAAACGAATTAAAGATTAGAAAAAATTTCTTTGTGCAAGTTGCAAACTTTTTTCTTTGTGCAAGTTGCAAACCACCCCAGAGCAACTTGCACAAAGAAGAACTAAAAGCCCTGCAAGCCCTAAAAAAGGATAGCAGCATAATCATACTTCCAGCAGACAAAGGGAATGCCACAGTAGTAATGGATAGAAAAGACTATGAAACGAAATTGACAGACCTACTCCAAGATTCTACATACAAACCCATAAACACGGACCCAACCACATATCTGGAAAAAATAACCAAGAAGAAAATTATAACCAGCCACATGAGCAAAGAGATCCAACAGACGATCATCCCAAGAGAAAAATCTTCCAGATGTCCCAAACTATACGGCCTCCCAAAAATATACAAAGAAGGCATACCTCTCAGACCCATAGTCAGCTCCAGAGGAGCACCACTACAAAACCTAGCTAAACACTTAGAGAAACAGCTACAGCCCCATGCTGCAACAGCAGCTTCACATATACAAAACTCATACCACTTCTTGGAAATGATCAAAGATCTACACGTGGAACAAGAAGATCTGCTTGTAAGTTTCGACGTGGTTTTACTGTTCACTCAAGTCCCGATAAAAGAAACTCCTGATATCATCAAAAATAAATACCAACCAGCTAAACACCTCATGGAACTAACAGAACACTGCTTAACCAACACATATTTCATATACAAAGGACAAAGATACAAACAAATTGAAGGAGCCCCTATGGGATCACCACTGTCACCCGTCACTGCAAACCTGTTCATGGAAGAATTCGAATCCAGAGCCCTGGCTAATGCCACCCACAAACCCAAACTATGGTTAAGATACATCAATGACACATTTGTGATTTGGCCCCATGGAAAAGAAAACCTAAACAACTTCTTAACACACCTAAACAGCACACACACCAAAATCAAGTTCACCATGGAAACAGAAACAAACAATTACCATTCCTAGATGTACTAATCTACAAAAAAACAGATGACACACTAGGACACACCATATACCAGAAGAAAACACACACCAACCGCTACCTCAACACCCAATCCCACCACCATCCAGCACAGATAAACTCCATGGCCAAAACACTAATTGCCAGAACCAAACTCCTGGCAGACAAGACACACATAAAGACTGAACTATGCACCCTGACTAAAGTACTGACAGCTAATGGCTTCCACAAAAGCAAAATCACCGGCTTGATCCACAAAAACACACTGAGACATAGTGGAGACCTAGAAGATGAACAGACCTATGGAACAGCTGTCCTGCCCTACATAAGAGGTACTACAGACAAAATCAGTAAGATACTACACAGGCATCACATCAAGACAGCCTTCAAAACAGACAGAAAAATAGCAGCCATCCTTAGAAACCCCAGAGATAAAACTGACCTGGAAAACCAAGGCATATACGAAGTCCCCTGTGCATCATGCCCGGCCACATACATTGGACAGACCAATAGAAGAATAAGTACCTGCCTGGATGAACACAAAAATGCAGTAAAAAAGCTGGAACACACTTCCTCACTAGTCCAACACATGAGAGCCACAGGTCATAGCATCAACTTCAATGGCACTAAAACCCTAGCCACTATAGAAAACCCCAGCCACAGAATTATCAGAGAAGCCACAGAGATTGAAAAAAGACCTGAAAGCATGAATAGAAGAGATGATTCCACCAGACTGTCAATTATTTGGAAGCCTGCACTCTCAAACAAAAAAATCTCCACACCACAAGCCAGGCAAACACCTGGGCACAAACAGATCCCTCCTCATACCTCCAGCTCAAACACATCCCAACCAGGCACCCAGATAAAACCTAGCTTTCTAACAAATGATAGCCATTCATTTACTCGGAGCCAAGCTGCACTAAAAGCCTCCAATACAGGAACACAATGTTGCCAGCCAATCAAGACAAAAAAACCCACAAAACAGACAGAAGATATTAGAAACACCAATCAAGCAGAACACAGCAAACTCCAAGACCAATAAACATAGACCAAGACTCCCAATCAATCAGGATGAAGAAAAAACCATTCTGGCACAGCAGTAGGCTAGCCCCAAATTTAAAACTGAAACAACTGTAAATGTCTGACTCACAGACGAACACAATACAGAAGCCTGATGATGGCAGATGAGATTCTGCCGAAATGTTGATACAACTTTAAAAGCACAACTATAATGACGTGGGAAAATACCCAAACAAAGCTGAATACCATACATGTAAGTACCCGCAAAAAGAATATATATATATATATATATATATATAAATTAAAAATAAAGCTCCTTCCTTCCTTCCTTCCTTCCTTCCTTCCTTCCTTCCTTCCTTCCTTCCTTCCTTCCTTCCTTTCATAGAGAAGTTGGGTTCATGCAACATGATTGATTATGATAATGACTAATGACTGCACTTGTCAATAATTGAACTCTAAACTGGCCTAGACAGAGATAGGTTGGAATGAGAGTTTCAGGTCTTTCTGTGGCCAACTCGCTGTGATCAGCTTATCGTGGTCAACTCACTACAGGACAACTTGCCACAAAACAGTTCAATGCTGTATTAATCGTTTCATTCAGGTACTTTTATTATTGGTGATCATGTTTTCTTCAAAACTAGCTGTTGTATTTCTGGATTGACTTTATTTTATTACTATTGACCACAGTTCTGTCAAAATTAATTCAACTTTTGTATTTGTTGAATTGTCCCATGGTGAGCTGGTTGTGATGAATTGTCCTGTGGCAAGTTGGCTGCAGTTAGTTGGTCATGACGAGTTGGCCACGGCAAGTGGACTATGGTAAATTGGCCATGGTGAGTCATCCCATTCCAGAGAGTTACAGCATTATTTGGGGGAGGTCACTCATCTCTCTGATAAAAACATTTGATAAACAAAAAAGTTAATCCATTTAATATATTTTTGGTTTGATACATGGCTTGGGGAAGATAACAGTCTATTAGTTATAATATCTCATTTACTGATGATTAATCCTTCAAATCTAGCAATTTAATAATGCCGTTCCTGAAAAATGCTCATGGGGGAAATGTCATTAAATTATAAAATTGGAAGGAATTAGTTAGATTACCATTCCAACCCCATGGACTCTATTCATTGTAAAGTCCCAATTTAATATCACTAATATCCAACAAATGAGTTCCAATATCTCAGGGGCTGCCACAAAGAAGAGGGAGTCAAGCTATTCTCTAAAGCACCTGAGGGCAGGACAAGAAGCAATGAACTAATAAACTAATCAAGGAGAGAAGCAACTTAGAACTACAGAGAAATTTCCTGACAGAACAATTAATCAGTGGAACAACTTGCTTCCAGAAGTTGTGAGTGCTCCAATACTGAGAATTTTAAAAAAGATTTTGGATAACCATTCGTCTGAAGCGATGTAGAGTTTCCTGCCTGGGCAAGGGGTTGGACTAGAAGACCTCCAACTCTAAGTCCCTTCCAACTCTGTTATTCTATTCTAAATGATATTCAATTTTTCCTTGAATATAGTCAAGTAAAGGGGGTTTACCCCTCCATTTGATAACTGGTTCCATTGTTGAACTACTCTATGGTTTGTAGAATTGGATAATTTCCCAATTTCTATTCTTCTTATCCAACATTGCTTATTATATATCTGTATATAGATTAAATAATCTGTGCTCCTTCCCACTTTTGAACCATTTAATTTCTCCAGATTTTGATTTAATTCTTGCTGCTTGTTCGTTATACTACTTTCTTTTAATAGGCAGATGAGATGGCCTGCTACACCCATGTTTTTAAGGGTTATCCACAATTTGTTGTTGTTTATAGGTCTATACATTAAACAAATCTTAGTATGATCAATATCATTGATGTATGGAAGTTACATTCACTGATGCCATATAAATGTTGAAATGGCTTGGACAAATAATACTATTAACGAATTAAAAGTATATATTAGGGGAACCTAAAAATGTTCTTGAAAGTTTTGTTATTGACACACTCATATTGCTGTTTTGTTGGAGTTTTACTAATTCCAACACAGGAGGCTGTCCTTTTATCTATTATCTACTTGATGTAGAAAGTAAAACACATCTGCTATATATATGTATTTATCTATGTCTGTAACCAACCCTAACTTTATAATTTACAATGATCAGAGAGGTGAGAGGGAATAACATTCACAAATATTTCATCTTTCAGATACCAAGCCAATATGAAAAGGATATTTGTGATCGGCACATAAAGGTCAATCAGATTTAAAAAAATGTCCAGACACAAGAGTAATATTTGGTAAATAAATTAGGAGCCAGAGATGTACTGAACAGAATGAAATGAATTTAAATGTCAATGAACAGCTAGAGAGTTTAGCAGTACAAATCACTGCTCCAAGTTTACCCTTGCAGTGGAGATGATATTTTCAAAGGCAGGAACCCTGAAGGCAGGAAGCTTCTGATGTAGGTAGGCAACTTGTAATGTTTTCTGGTTTTCAGATATTCTGAAAATATATTTTTCCAAACTCTTTAAAAGCCCTCTGCTTTGTATTTTGTGTGCTGTGAACTGCATCCTGGAACAAGTGCAATCGTGAAGATCATCTCTGTGGAGAAAAGGTGACAGAAACCATGTGAACTCACCTCTTATTCTTTTGTACTTTTCCACAAAACTTTCTTTCCCTTTGATACAACCTCCTGGTTTTCTTGGGCTGCTAGTATTAAGCCGCTCATTATATCAATGTCCCAAATAATTAGTCTTTTCCTTTCTTCTGTTTATCATTTCTTTCCTTTTCTGTATGTTTTCTATGTACCGAGATTAGAATCCTGTATATATCTAAAAATGAATCATCATTATCTTCATCATCATCACCATCATTTTCCAAGATAGCTATTGTTTTTGTTGTGCTTGTCAAAAGATTTCAAGGCCTTAATTATTTGTTACAGAGGAAGATAGGAAGCTTGTCTTACAAACAAGGCACATGTTCCCCTGATTTCTAGGCAATGGAATATTTGGCTTGTATCACCCTCCTAAGGCAGCCCCATAGATACTACTACTGCTATAATCTTACTGGCACCATGTGAAAACAGTGTTATTTGTCCAGGCATTTAACTTGATTTTATTGCTTCTGTTTTGCCTGCTAGCTTAATGGCACTAAAACCTTTAATCTTTTTGTTATATGAGAGAAGAGGTGTTAACTCATTCTTATGATATTATATTTTTATTATTGTAAACCACCCAGGAATCTGTCAGGATAACATGTGTGCTAAAAATGTTTAATCACAATTGCCAACTGATAACAGTAGTTTTGCCCAAGAGTTCAGGATGGATTTAAAAGCAGCAGTGCTTTTGGCAATAGTAGACAAAAAGAACAAATTATTTTTAGAACAGTGATGGAACCGTATGTCCCTCTGTATGTTGTTGACTGGAATATCAGCAGCCCTGTTCAAAATTATGGATGATGACAGTTGTGATATGTAGGAGGGTGACATGTTTTCTACCCATTTCCTTGAAGGGATTGGGACATGTAAAAAAACAGATTCAGAGAGAGGCAGTGAGGTATATGAACACACAATATCAACAGGGAAAGGGTTGGATCAATCAACTCCATGACACAGGGCTTCAAATTGGGAAGTGTGGGAGGAGAAAACACAGTACTGAAATCTGCTCACCTGTGCTTTCAATTTCAAAAATAATTAGCCTTGAAAAAAGTGAAAATGTAGATAGGTTTTCCAGCCTACTCTCCTAAAATGGCCTGATCTGCTGTTGGAAATAAAGTAACCAAAAATCATATTGTATTATGAATCCCTTTGCTCTCTTCCCAATTTCAGAGGTTTTGATTTTTCACACTTGCCCAGTAACATTAACACTGTGTTTAATATTTGAAAGAGATTTATACATCAACGGCTTTTTTCATTCTGATAATAAATCAGCTTCCAGTGAAGAAATTTGTTTTAATGAATTTAATTTATTCAAATACGTATGAAATTGTACTCTTCCTCAACATCCCCTATTTTCAAGTCATTTGGCAATTTGTTTTTTTTTAAACACAACAAAATAATAACTGTTAAAGTATAAATGCATAACTAATAGAAATATATTTATTCTGCGGCTGCACAATATTTTTCTGCATGCGTGTAGTCTCCTACCACCCATTGGCTAGTTCAGCTCACTTTTATCTTTTTCTAGCTGAATTACCCATTTTTCCTATGTATGTATGTGAAGAAACAAATCCAAAAGGTTCCTTTTAAAATAGGGAACCAACTGAAGGATTGTTTAAGGATGAATTGATGATTTCAAGTAGAGTAGTGATTGATGGGGATGGATTGCACATCCATTCTCAAACTGTTTCTTTGTTCTAGTTATCTTTTTATATACAGAAAAGAAAGAGAGGACAGGAGAGAAGGTATAGATAATGCATTTCATTTAATATGTCTAATATGTACCTATGTTTCATCACTGGACTACAGAACAATACACACAAAATTATAATGTTCTAGGGAAGAGAACACCTGCTCTATGTACTGGACTTCTCTGCTACTAACCATTATAACACAATACACTCTTAAAAACTATCCTGTAACTCAGTGGTTCCCAAACTTTTTAAGTCCACTGCCCCCTTGGTGCTACAAACTCATCCTCGGTGCCACCCACCCAGGGATGGGATTCAAATTTCTGTGGGTGTGGCCTAATTTGAGGGTGTGGCTTGCTAGTCATGTGGCTGGGTAGGAGTGGCTTGCTGGTCATGTGACTGGGTGGGCGTGGCCAGGTGACTGGCAAACTAAATAAAAGTGGTCCTCACTGTTCTAAAAATAATTCGTTCTTTTTGTCTACTATTCTCTCTCTCTCTCTCTCTCTCTCTCCCACCAACGCCAGAAAGCCACCATCAGTCAAAATTCATATTAGTGGTCTCTGGGATTTAAAATTATGAGTTTGGTGGTCCCTGAGGTTCAAAAGTTTGGTGACCCCTGATCTAAAGGGGTGAGCCTGAGAGAGGGAAAGAGAGAGAGAAAAGAAAGGGAGGAAGAAAAGAAGGAGAAAAGGGAAAGAAAGAAAAAGGGACAAAAAGGGAGGCTGGAAGGAAGGGACAGAAAGAAAAAGAAATAAAGAAGGAGGGAGGGAGGAGAAAGATAATGAGATATCTATTCTAGTCCAATCACCTGCTCCAGTAGGGTTAGAAGGGAGTGTGTGTGTATGTGTGTGTGTGTGTGTGTGTGCACGCGTGTGTTTTCCTTGTAATTTACCAGTACATTTTGGTTTTGCCTTCTTCAGAATTGGCACTGTAATACATTGGGGAAAAGTAATTTTTAGGGTGGAGATCTGGACCAATGGATCCTATTTAAAGCCCCAACAAAATGTGAGAGCTTACTGATAGTCTCGACCACGTTTTGTCCACAAAACTTTTAATAGAAGCCAAAGAGGTTTCAATGTGCCGGCAAAGATGTTTCAATGTGGAAAAGGGCCTCAGTCTAAACTAGGCCTCATTCAATCTGATTCATCAGTTCTCTCTCTCCCTCTCTCTCTCCCTCCCTCCCTTCTTCCCTCCCTCCCTCCCAGATTGGCTTTACTTTACTTTCCCGATGTGCCTGTGGGGCCGATGCTTCGAACATGGATGGATGGATGAATGGAGAGAGAGGGGGGGCAGGCAGGCAGGCAGGCAGATAGACAGACAGATAGATAGGTAGGTAGGTCATTCGGTAAGTTGTTTGGTAAGTGGTAGGCAGGCAGGAAGACAGACAGACCTTTTGTATGTACGTATGGATAGGTAGATAGGTAGATATATCTATATTGGTAGGTAGGTAGGTAAGTAGGCAGGCAGGCCTTTTGAATGAATGTATGGATATATAGGTAGGTAGGTAGGCAAGCAGGCAGGCAAGCAGGCAGGAAGATAGACATATCCTTTGGATGGATGGATGGATGGATGGATGGATAGGTAGATAAGTAGATAGGTAGGTAGGTAGACAGAAAGACAGGTAGGTAGGTAGGCAGGAAGGCAGGCAGGCAAACAGACCTTTTGGATGGATGGATGGATGGATGGATGGATGGATGGATGGATGGATGGATGGATGGATGGACGGACAGACAGACAGAATGCGACAGCAGTGGCACTTTGGGAAAGCGGTGGTGGCGGTTTTTCCCAACATGCTGCTGGTTCCAATGCAGTACAACAGTCAATGGGGTGAGCCTGCAGGGCCAGTGCCTCTAACGCCCCCCTGCCGCCTCTTAGCATCCCCAAGGGGGCTGGCAGAGGGGCACTAAGAGATGACAGGGGGGGCATTCGAGGCACCGGCCGGCCCTGTAGTTTCACCCATTGACTAGCACCGCTCCAGAGCTGGCACCTGCAATGTGGAAGCGGTGGCACATTATGTGCTATGGTGGCTGCGTTCGACGTGCCACCCCCTGCTGCCTTTTAGCACCCCTCTGCTGGCCCCCTTGGGGATGCTAAGAGGTGTCAGGGGTGTTCGAGGAGCCAGCCCTGCAGGTTCACCCATTGACTGTAGCATCGCTCCGGAGCCGGAGCCTCAATGGGTGAACCTGGAGGGCCGGCTCCTCAAATGCCACCTTGCCACCTCTTAGCGCCCCCCCTGCTGGCCGCCTTGCCTCTTAGTACCCCCAGGGAGCGGTACCGCCTACTTTGGGAACCACTACTGTAACTCAACAATAAGAATCTTTTCACTTGAGTATCATTGTCTGATATAGTGAGAACAGCAAACATATAGTTACAATAACATATAAATTGCTAAATTTCTCAAGAATTTACTAATTTGACAGTTGAGATTTTTCTGAGATCTGGTCTTCCCAGGCATTGGAAGTCAGTTGAGTGAGAAACCTCTTTTGGTGATTCTGCTATATTGCTTAATCACTATTTTATATTTATTATATTTAATATATTTAATGTTATATGAATGGTGGTTAGTTTATTGTTTATTTTTTATGCTATATACTACCTACAGTCACACTGTTTGAGTTCTAAATTTTGACAATAAAATAAATAATAACTACAAATACTAAAGTGTTATGAGATTTGCAGCCTCAGAAGACTTCACTCATTTAAAAATGTAAATTAAATTGTATTTAATTTTGGAACTCCTTGTATGCCATTTAGGGCTGCTCTAGTCATTCTGGTCACCCTGCTGCCAATCTCTGGCAATAGCTGGATGCTGTTCTGTTTATTTCTATTTCTTTATGTCCCTCCCCTCCCTGAGGTATTTTAATCTTTTTCTTCATCTCACATTTAATGTGTCTTATGTAAATGATTTTAAGTGGTATCAGGCAAAGAGATTTGGGTGTGCGATGGAGCCTATAGAGCAGGGATGTCAAACTTATGGTGTCACATTGTTGTCACGTGATGTATCATGTCTTTTTCCCCCTTCGCTAAACCAGGGCTGGGTGTGGCCAGTGCGTGATGCATCCAGCCTGCGGGCCAGGAGTTCGGCACCCCTGCTATAGAGTGACTGTTGATTATTGCTGGTGGTTCTTGGTATATCTTGGCTATTGATTCGATTGTATGAGTTTTTTATATTGTGTTTCCTATATTTCTTATATTTTTTTGCTTTTTAAGTAATTTGAAATGCTGTGAGCCATCCATAGTCATATAGTTGAGATGGGCAATATTAGTTTTTCACAGTAGATCAGACTAGATGACCAATGTGATATAGGTTAGTACTATTTTCATTATAAAGCTATAGTAAGGGAATCTTACAAGTATTTCCCTCCTTTCCCCTCCCTTTATCTTCATATGAACTAGGGAGGGGCTTGTCTGAGATGTTTATGGTATGTTATTTTCTTGGCCCAGACTCAAGACCCATTTATGGATGGTTCAAAAAAGACAGTTCCAGCAAAGGTTGAAATATGCTGAAGTGTTTATGAACTGCCTTTCTCTTTCTTAATAGTAATGTTATTAGAAATTACAATTGCAACAATAAAAACTTCTTCAAAGACAAACCAGAAAGTGTGCTTGCCTCTTGAAAAAGCTCCTTTGGGACAAATATGACCTGGGTGATCTCCATAGACAATAAAAACTAATACAAATTTAAAAAGAATAAAAAGAATAAATAGAAAGTACAGAAAATAAAAAATAGAACAGAACAATATAAGTATATAGTAAAGAAAAAGGAAAGAAATGTATAAATAAATGACCCCTCCTTTCATCACAAGAAGTATAAACAATTGTAGTAACTTATCTTCCTGTAAAATACATCAAATTATCTCTTCTTTCCATATTCCATCGTTTAGCCATAAATAAATCCTTAAAGCCTCATGGTTTTAGTCCTGATCAACAAAAATCCATCAAAGGTTACAGGAGATAACAGGACCACAGTGGTTTGCTATATTGGTTAGTTTTCCTCGTACATTTGGGCAGTATATTCAGAATTTGAAGTGGTGTAGAACAACAGATATAAAGAAAACCATATTGAGAAAGGCTGGAAGGGGACAATGAATGATATTTGGTTTTAGACATTGGTAAACTGATAATCTGAATTCAGGTGATAGGTCTAGATATTTCTAACTAACATTCATGAACTTAAACTGGCATTTACTGAATTTACAAGATAGGGTGGGAAGCATTTTTTTTTTAGCAGAAGATCAAATTAAGAAAGCAATGTTACAGTTTTCCCTAATATGTTGCCCTAATAATGAATATCTCAACCTCTCCCAAATTAGACTTACAATAGTTTAAATTTTGGAGTCTGTCTGAGCAAAATTTGTGTAAAGAACCACTGTATGTGTGCAAGGAAGGTTAATGTTTGTATGTGCTTTCAGTTTTAAATTGCAACTCATTCAATTTTCTCTAATGTTTACCTTTTTTTCCTTTCAATATGTTGTATTTGAGATAACATTTGCTGCTGCTTTCTTCTTTGGGAAACATGACTAGAAATTTTAAAAGCTCAAGGGACGAGAGAGAAAATGAATCCCCCTCTCTAAAACTTATGTGGTCAAATCTGCTCAGCTAGTGTGAACCTGACCTTGGTAATTGGTTCCATAAACTCACTTCTGTCTCTGTAGCTACATTCTCAATGTCAGTCAAGGATTGAAAAGAAGAGGTGTCATTTTTAATGATAGAGGAAAGTAGAAGGAAAAAGGGAAGGTGGAAAGAGTGTTAAAATTTAATTGGCTTATGTTTGGCTTCAGTTCCCAGGGTGACTATATATTGTGTAATATACTGCAAAAATTTTACAAGCTTAAATGCGAGACCAAAGGTATTTTTTCTATTTTTTTCTCAGTAATCAATTGCTGGTTGTATTTTCTCAAATTTAATTCAGAGTATAAATAAATGTTTTTATTACTTATGCACTGATGGTATTGCAGCCAGTACACTACTCACCCTTAAAATGTAGTGACTTCCTTGGTTGCATAATAAACAAAAAGCAATTGAATGTAATGAATCAATTCCCTGAGTAATAAAAATATAACTATGTGATAAATGAAATAACAGACAAACAAATTAGTTGTAGAATTACTCATTGTACAAGGCTGGAAGAAACATGAATGGAAGGAGGAACTAATCAAAGCCCAAAGTGCTTTAAAATGATAAGCAATTTAAAAATGGATCCACTAAAGATCTAGTTCATTTTGAAAGGATCAATATTCAATATTCTAGGATTTTCAGGATATCTATCAGTTCTAATGATACTATAGCACTTTGCACTGAAGCTAGTTTAATATATAATGAACTATCCTTTCGCTAAGAACACCATAACTTTTGTCAATATGGTAGCTTCAGTTATATGGTAAAGTATTCATGATTGTTTAGAAGTCTGAACTAGAGCGGGATGGAGCCAATCAAATGGCTGGTGTGAAGTGCTGTTGTCGGGGCAAGGGATGGGAGTTGGGGGGGGGGTGTACTTTATTAATTTATTTGATTCTTTTTGTTAGTTTTTATTGGTTTTTTTAAAAATATGATTTTACATTCTGTAAGCTGCCTCAAGTCGCCATGGGTGAATAGGTGGCAATATAAATTCAATAAATAAATCAATAAAAAATATGAATATTGTCTCTAAATAATATTTGGAGAAATCATTCATTTTTTTTTCTGTTCATCTCCTCTGCTTTCATTAGTTGAGAGATTATTAGATTTGGTAGAGATTATTAGATTACCCATTAGAAATTCTATAGGAAATAATTTAGGGAATGGCTGAGGAATAGGACATTCATGAGTAGTAGGGATGATTTCCCACCCGTGCCTAATTTTCCTGATGTGTTGGGATAATATCTCCCAGAATTTCCAGTGAGCAATTCTGGGAATTATAATCATAACACATTGAAATGGCATAAATGTTATACAATGATGGAAGAGGAGGGGAGCAAGCAGAATCTATGGAGTTTCTGTTGCCTTTTGGAAAAGCACCTTTTGGACAAGCAGCATGTGGAAAGACAGTGGAAAATATCCTCCTTGAACCTATGATGTTATCATTTTTGACTGGGGACAATCCAATGGTCAGAAGAAGCAGAATAGCAGCAGCACTTACATTTATATACCACTTCACAGTGCTTTACAGCCCTCTCTAAACATCAGCATATTTCCCCCAACAATATGCCAGTCCACAACTTCTCTCCAAAATTCCATAGCAAGGGTCTTCAAACTTGGCAAGTTTAACTCCCAGAATTCCTGAGCTAACATGACTGGTGGAGGAATTCTGGGAGCTGAAGTCCACAAGTCTTAAAGCTGTCAAGTTTGAAGACCCCTGTTCTATGGTGAAAACCATATAAAATATAATTCTCCTCTAACCAATTGTGTTGGCCAAACATATAATACTCCAATTTAAAAAAAAACCAAAAATTAAGTTTTGTTTTCCTCCCAATGACTTTTCAACTTGGCAAGCAATGCAGCTCATAATCATTAATCATTTGGGCTCAATTTGCATTGGCTGACTTGTTTAGCTGCAAAGCAGCAGCCTACAATGCTTTCTGTATGTGCTTAACCCCACTGATAATTTATCAAATACAATACCCATTTAATTGCTCTTCAGTATCTATTAACTATGATATCGATCTTTTCCTCATGACATTTGCCACTTGATCTGAAGCCTGGTTTGCTTAGTACTATAAATTTTGGACTTCTGCAGGAATCTACCCTGTGGCCTTTGACCTTGCTGACTGTTACTTTGGCTGATGCCATCTTGATCCTGATTATAAACCACTTTTCTTTCTTCCTATGTCAAAGCAGAAGCTATTTGCAACTATTTTTATAGCACCAGCAGTAGGGTGGACAAAATATCTTACGGAAATTGGAACAGTAATTTCAAACCAAGTGAAATATTTATTTCTTATGATATATGTAGTTGTCTTCTGTTCCTGTGGGGAGAGGTCAAAACATGATTTAATTCTTATTACTGATGACAAAGATGACAGGTTGGTATCCAAAGGATCACAGAACCATATTTAAAAACCTTTGTGATCCTTACCTCTTGAACTAAGAACCAGAAACTCTGGAGCAAGGTCTCGCAGGCAGGTCTGCAGACCAAGTCAGATCTAAAGCTAGCCAGAAATCTGGACAAAATGGTTACAAAACATATAGGTAAGCACACAACAAAGTTAGGTAGAACCTTTCTATGTAAGCAAAAACTGGTCTATGTAGTCCAAGAAGATCCAATAAGTCCTAAGTGAACAGAGTAAGTGAGGACTTGGCTGAAGTTCAGTAGCATCACATGATCTAGACCACAAGATACTTCTTGAAAACTATGTATTTCAAATTACTTTGGAAATAGAGAAAATTTTAAATGTACTATAGTTTGTAGCATGACAGTATTTATAAGGAGAAAAATCTTGCTCTTATTCAATTTTCTGGGTATACTTAAAATAACTTCTGGGTTCCTAACTATACATCCTAACGTGGTGTATCAAATTGGTTAGACACAAGCAAAATCGGTTATAGTAGTAGAAGGCTGTCTAATCTCAAAATATTTTGACACACTTAAAATGGCTAGCAGATAATATGTGTGTGGGTTTTTGTGGGAAAGGTAGGAGAAGAAGATCATAAATATAGTGTCTCAAATGACATTTGGGATCAGAGATGAAACATTCTATACCTCCATGATTTGTTATCATAAGAGACTGTTATTTATCATTGTTACTTCAATCATTTTTGCTCTCTCTCTCTCTCTCTCTCTCTCCCCCTCCTACTTTTATTTCTTGTTTCCTGTTCAGTGTATTGTCATTTACCCACTTTTCTACATTATCTATCTATCCTGTTCATTTTCACTAGATTTCCAGTTAATAGAAACACTCAGAAGACAACACTACCAAAACAATGTAATATTATAAGATTAAAATGTTGTGATTTCCTGCCAGTCATACATACTTTGTGATATTTTGGGTACTATTTTACCATGTAGCTTTTCCTCCCTCTCTTCTTTCTTCTTGTACTCCTATTTTTGTATATCTGAAAATCCAAGGATTTCCTCCAATGACATTGATATGCCATTTTTTGGTAGATGAGCATCCATATTCCTTATAAATTTTTTGGCCAAGTGCACAGAGTCAGTGTGGTGAAGACTCAGTGAATGGTATAATACTTCTCCCTGTTCTCATGATGTTCTCATGCTTAGAGGAGAAGTTATAGAAAGGGATTTGGCCTATAGATAATAAAGAAGAGCCTAGGTCACTCTTAAAAGTTACAGTTTTGAAAAATCCTTAATTCCAGCATACACTATGCAGGCTAAAGCTGCAAACATTTTTGCATATTTATTTGACACTAAGGATGTTCAGGCACACAGATCTAGTTCAGAAGGATGATTCTTTTCTTTCATAACATTTTTTCCTGTTTATAAAAAAGAGGTAGGAAAACATGAAATTTGCAAATGGGAGTTGAGCTATGTGGGCTCCTTGAAATTTGATGAATGGGCGACATAATGTGATTGCACGAGAAAAACTTTGTCTGAAATTATACTAAGTCATACTGAGCTCAATGGAGCTTACTTTAAAATAAATATATGCAGCACTGGGCTATAAAGTCTTGCCTGAAATAGCAAAAATAATGAAGTGTTAAGTCAATTTTTCCAAATGGTTTTTGAGACAGAAAGTGCAGAATATTTCATTGCAACTTTTTCCAGGTCACAGAACAAAAGGCGAGAGAAGGCTGTGGTCAAGAAATGTTATTTAGTTTGACGCCCATTCTCAAACATGACATTCTAGGGGTCAGAATGACTGCATCATGAAGCAGCAGGTGCTCACATAGACCTGATTGTCTTCTGATGGCCTGATGTCAAAGGTAGAGGAGGAGGACTACATGAGCTTTCCTCCACTGTTGCAAAAAAAAAAGGCTTAGCGATTTCTAGGGAGGGCAGTGAACTTTCCCAGGAATGAAAAACATCCAAGAATAGAATTGCATGTACGCTGGGAAATAATGCTGTGCAAAGAATGGATGAACTATAAGGCTTGGATTCTAAGGGAGAACAAATTTTTTAAAAGTTATTTCTGACTTTTCCAAGTTTGCTAGCTAAGCTAAAAGGTTTATATGTTGGGTGATGTCATGCTCTCATGTTACCCCCCTCCCCACCCATCCAAAAGGCGAACTTTTGCTCAGATAGGACCACAGATTTCTTCTTAACTTTATGGGCAGCCACAACATTATTAGATTAGCAACCAGGATCATCAGACAGTTTTAGGGGTGTCCAGAAAATGCTACAGAATAAACTGTACAGGAAAGAACTATTGTTTTTATTGATAGAAGAGAAAATTAGGGGTCCTTGCTGGGACCTATGGGGTCCTTGCTGCTCTCTCTGAGCTTGGTTGTTTTCTTGCAACTGTTTCATTACCAAACCAGGTAACAACATCAGTGCATCATTAGTGCACTGAATTATTACTTAGTTTGGTAATGAAATGTCTGCAAGAAAACAATCAAGCTTAGAGATAATCAAGGACCCCACTGTTATCTTTATTCCTAGCATATTTTGAGATGTAAACTGTTAATATATTAAAATTGAAATAATAAGGATTTAAAACTCCAGAAATGTGAAAGAACTGTCAGGGTCATCCCTTCATATGTTTGATGTTTTTACTAATGGAATACTTGGTTTGATTATGGATACTGCATTTCTTACTAAAGGGAAAAAAAGTTAACCAATTCTTCATCACTAGAGGACCCATTCATAAATGAATAATTGAATAAATGATTTGGAGAGGAAAGAATTTCTGAAGTGAATAATGGACTGAGCTCAGGTCAGAGTTCTCAGAAAAGATGTTTCAATCTGACCTTTCATAATATCTAATCCTAAGCCATTTGCCATTTGCAGGATTGAGAATGGCAAGAGACACACACTGAAATTGATTGTGCAAGAACAGATTGTAATGTAGCACTCTATGTTATGCACTTTAGATAACCTATTTGATTGTCTTTTGTGGTAAACAACTCAAATTGACTGTTAAGCTCATTTCTGAAAATATGCATTGGCAACAGTACACCCACTGATTTTCTGTCAGTGAACAGGACAAACACATTTTGGAATCTTGTAAATCTGTGAACAATATTAGGACATATCTCAACTGAATACTGCATGAAAAGCATATTAGATAATTTCCCAAGGTAAAATTATTTTAATTTAATTTAATGGAATTCATAATGCCGAGAGAGAGAAAAATCCTTTTATGGAAAACTTTTATGGTGCCTTGTTAATAAAAAGTTGCAACTAATTTTATCTTAATCCAGAGCTTAAAATGTTGATAAAACTTTCCTGTCTTTTCAAAAGATTTCTTCTAGTTCAGTTTCAACTTTAATTTGAATTATTAAACATGTTTGGGGTTTTTTTTAAATAAAAGCAAGTCCATTTGAAATTTTATTTCTAAAAATAGATTATTAATAGTACATTTCTACAGACTAAAGAATAGTCAGAATAGCCCAACTATGTTTCTATTTTCAAGGATGTCCAAAATTATGGCTGGGTGTGTGTTGTTACCTTATTACAATAACTATTAAATCTGATGAAGCCATTGGAAAATGAAGTTGACAGTTAATTCCTAATATCCTGATACAATATGTCCAAACATTTGCTTATATACTTTGTTAAATATGATTATGTTGCTTTTGGGGTGTTGCGGATATTATACTTGTCAAAGGGTTCAAGAAAATCAACCCTAAGAATGTTGTCTTTTCATTCTTGCAGTGACTGAATGCTTGAATTCCAAGAAATATCCCAGGCATCACAAAATACAAATCTATATTATTTGCTACTTTTCCCATGCAGTGTGGTGTTTGTGAACTGTTTAATGGTTTACATAAAATAGCTCGAGGGTTATAACATAAAACATAACAAATGATTCAAAAGAGAGCTTTGTAAAACAGAGATTAAATAGAAAAAATAAAATATTAGTGAAGGTGAAAAGCAATGACCTAAAAATAATATTTTTAGAGGAACCAAGGAACAATTCTAGAATCCAAATACGTATTCTGTACATTTTAGGTTACACTGCAACATATTTGTCTTGCTTAACTGGGTTGAATTAGTAGCTGAAAGAGAGATTAATCGAAATCTCAGGGCAGTAGGCAAAATTAAAAAAACACTACTACTTTTGTTAAAATCCAAAGGGGCAAATTATTTCCATATGAACATGTCTTGGAAGTCATTAGGAGTTGCAGTTTCCTTGAAGAAGAGTTTACTTACCGATTTGCAAAACAAACTGTAGGGCAAACAATTTGAAATTTGAATGATTATTTGATTAGAACCATCTGCACAGATAATAGCTTCAGTAATAGTACAGGAATTTACAAGAATTGTACAGAGATAATTCAGTTTGGGATTGGCCCAATTTAGTCTGGGTCACTTGCAATCCAATTCGATGCTTCAGTCTGAAAAGTATTTCAATAAAATAAAATTCCATTTTCCCAAACATAAATGCCTGTAATTTCTGTTTTTATTATAATTGTTGAAAGCAAAATGAGAAAGGCCAAATTTTACACATTCATGCAGTCTTTTTTCCTCTGTCTTTCTTTTTAATCCAAGTTTTTTTGGACAGGTTCTGCAATTTTTATTTTTGAGAAAGACTATGATAGAATTTGTAGATAATGTGCCATATGCAGAAACACCATTGTCAAAAAAACAATGATGTTTTTGTACAAACAGTAGAGTGTTCCTAAAGAATGACCCTTCCTGTGTGGAGGAAATGGAACATATTATTCAGAACTGAGATAGATTTGTAAGGGATATCTGGGCTAATCATTTTAAGTAGGTGAAGGTATGAAGCCTTGAATAGTTCCAATTAGGAGCAAGTGAAGATATATGCTTGGTGACATTTCCAGTATAAAAAATGTCCTGATTTTATGGAAATCTATGCATCTCTTTCTAAGGAGCATTTTGAATTTTCAGATTTTTTTCAAAAAATTATATCATATTTAACAATTTCCCTTTTACTGTGTTTATTTAAACCCTCAAGTTTATTTTCTAGACTTCCTGTATATAAATACTAGATCAGAAAGATTCAAGGTGGCTTACATTAAAAATATTTTTGACTAAATATTCTCCATTTAAAATGGAAACATACTTGCAATTTATTGAAGGCTGGCTTTGAAAAATGTAGAATAGCTATTCAGGATTCATTAGGTGATCAGACATTTTGTGTGGTTAATGATAATAGAAGATGCTAAGGAATTGATCCAAGAGTATTGAATAGAGAGTAATATTCCCCATTACATTTATTTTTCTCTAGTGGAAAAAAATACATCAGTTCTTTTAAGCAACTTTCTAAATTGGTTGAGCAAACTTTAATAGTTTTCAGAGAGTTGATGTTTTATGGTTGAAATGAGAAAGGTTTTACATTTGTTTAGTTTCATAATAAAAGCTATGTTATTGCAAATTACAGTGCTGTTGCCATCAGCCCAACTCCAATCTTTGCATTTGAAATAAATAACCCAATGTAAACAATGTTATGGTGTAATAGAGTATTGTTTGCACTTTGGGAGCTCCCTTTTCCATCCACTGCACAATGTCCCTGGACACGATATTAGATTTTGTATTATTGCTTGCTCTGGGAACATTTCCACATTAGCAATTTATAGCATCACTAAGCTATCAATGGTGATACAAAACTATCTGCATTAATGATTTATCACCATCTTGATAGCTAGGTGATGCAATTAATTGCTACTTTGGAAATGCTCTGGACAATTTTGTTAGAAATTAGACAGAAATATGAGTTTTGACTCTTTTCAGCTGATGGCAAAGAATTTATTATGAAAGAAAAAAAGGAGTCTTCTGCTAAGTCTAAAATGATGCATCCTGTTCTCTAAAAATTATTAAATTTTCTCCAACTCCTTGAAGTTTATTTTCATCTTGGGGCACCTTTACAAATGCTTAGGCCCAAGTCCAGGGAAGTCCATGAAGTTGTTTTGATTGATCTGTTCTATAATTCAAAACAGCTCAAAAAATCATTAGATTGTGGAAGGGATCACTTGCATAGCCACAACAATGGGAATGAAAATGAATCCTAGACAACCACAGTATCCAGATTAGGAATGATAGGCATGGAATTTTATATTAGTATATTAATATACTAACAATATTTGTGTGTGATGAAGAATCTTTGATTGCTTATGTAGCATAAAATTATTTTGCGCACATAAACTGATCCTTTCTGGAATTTCTATCCTCCAAACATTTTTCAGCTTGATGTGGTTCACAATCAAAAGTCTTTCTATAATAAATGAGTTATGTATACTTTTTGCTGTTCTTTGGCATCCTCAATTATCCAAGGTACATGCTGTTCTTTGTCCATGAAGGATTATTTATCAAGTCATAATCAGTATTGTGAATTCAAGCCCCATTTTAGCTATGAACGCCAGCTAGATGACTTTGGGCCAATCATTCTTTCTCAGCCCAACCCAACTCATTGGCTTGTTGTTATTGGGGATAATAGGAGCTGGATATGTTAACTACCTTGAGTTATTGGTAAAGATTGGTAAAGGTGGAATACAAATAAATTCCATTTTCTTAAGCTTCAACTTCTTCTTCTGGGATCATTTCCTTAGTTGACTCCTAGGAGAGAAAGAAGTCATTCATGATAAAAGCAAAACATTTCATAAAGATTCCTCCCAGATAAGAAGGTCAAGGAAGGAGAATACAGAATAATCCCTACTTCCTATATGGATAGTTTCCACATCCATCTTTCCTTATTTAAAATGGCACAGCCAATTAATCTATTGAAATAGCTTAAGTCTGCCTCATGTTCCCAGCTTCTCCACTTCAAAGAAACTATATAATACGATTGATATACTTTTATTCCATCAAACACTGGATACTCATTGCATTACTATTCTTATGTTGGTACAAGGTACATGCCTTTCACTCTGTCTCTGTGAGAAAAGAAGAGTATTCACAATGGAATGTTGAGATGGAAATGGAGATGGGAGATTTGTCTTTTCGGGGAAGTTTCACAAATGAGGGAATATGACCCAGCTTTTTAAAAAAATTTTTTTTATTGGGTTTTAAAAACAAACATAAACAAACAAAACATAAAAACATCAAGCTATCTTCCATAGGTGTACATCCAGTGTGGCGGTTGGTTTACAAATTGTTTTGTGCTTTCATTTCGTGGTCTTCAATTACAATTACATTACATATAATCTCATTTTGTCAATCAAAAATTAAATACCTTAGTATCATTATTAATCAATCATTTGACTGTACTTTTATTCATTCATGTTTTACAAGATAACCATAATTTACTTAATTTATTTTATAACAGTTCATATTATCATCCCAAATCTATCCTAAAATCATTTTGTAGTTATAATAAGAAATAAGTACATCTTTATATATTTATTATTTTCTAAAAATCTACATATTTCATTACTGTACTTTGTTGTCTAACCATTGATAGAAAAGATCCCAAATTTTATAAAATTGTTTATCATCTTGTTCTCTGATTTCAAATATCAATCTACTTATTTCACCCCATTCCAATATTTTCTTAATGATTTCCTCCTGTGATGGTATTTTCTCATTTTTCCAGTTTTTAGCAAATACAATCCTATCCGCTGTTAATACATTTACAATCAGGTATTTCAAGTCTTTACTATGTATTTCAGGTAAAATTCCCAATAAAAATATCTCTGGTTTCAAGTCTATATGTTTCTTCGTCATTTTTTCCAACCACATGTGGATTTTAGTCCAGTATTTTTTAGCATCCACACAAGTCCATCACATATGGTAATATGAGACAGGTGTCTGATGACATTTCCAACATTTTTTGGATTTATTTTTGAACATTCTTGCTATTCTTGTCAAAGGAAAGTGCCACCTGTAAAACATCTTATACAAATTTTCTTTATATACTGTTGACATTGTCATTTTATAATTTTGAGACCACAATTTTTGCCATTTCTCTAAATCAATCCCATATCCAAAATTCTTCCCCCAAGCAATCATAGTTTCTTTAACTTGTTCTTCTTCTAGTTTAATTTCTAATAGATATCCATACAACTTTTTAATCACCTTTTCTTCAGTACCTGTCAAAATCTTATCTAAGTCAGTCAATTTATCATAGAAACCTTCTGTTTTAGAATCTTTATCATACCTTGAATGTATTTGCACATATGAAAACCAATTCATCTTTATACCTTGTTCCTCTAGTTTTTGCATAGATTTAAGTTCACCCTTTTCATTCAATATTTCACCATATCTAACTGTGTTCCTTTTTGTATATTATAGGATAAGAAAATGCTTTAACAGTCGATAACCAGACTGGAATTTTCAAATAACATTGTTTTTTAATCTTCTCCCAGTTTAACCACAGAGACTCCCGTATATAATGTCTTCTAAAATACCCCTGTGTTTTAGTTCCTTTATACCATAAAAAAGCAAGCCACCCCAACAACAAATCATGTCCTTCTAATGTCAACAATCTAGTATTTCTTAGTGTTATCCATTCCTTAACCCACATCAGATTTGTAGCTTGGGAGTACAATTCCCAATTAGGCAAACCAAATCCTCCTCTAATTCTAGCATCTTGCAAAAGTTTTAACTTTATTCTCACTTTCTTACCTTACCATATATATTTCAACACAATTTTATTTAAATCTTCAAAGTACTCTTTTCCAAGCCTAATTGGAATTGTTTGAAACAAATATAAAATTCTGTGTAATATATTCATCTTGATTGTTGAAATTCTCCCTATTAGTGACAGTTGTAAATTTTCCCATTTCACCAGATCTAGCGCTATCTGCTGTTTAAGTTTAATATAATTATTCTCTTTTAATGTACTACATCTTGCTGTCAAATATATCCCCAAGTACTTTATCTTATTCGTGACTTGAATTTTCAATAGGTCTGCCAGTTCTTCCTTTTGTCTTAATAGCATATTCTTTGTCAAAATCTTTGTCTTATCTTTATTTATTTTCAAACCAGCCACCTTTCCACATGTCTCTATCTTTTCTATCAATTTTGATGCTCTTTCTAAAGGGTCTTCTAAAATGAAAACCAGATCATCTGCAAATGCTTGCAGCTTAAATTCTTCCTTTTTGCTTTTCATTCCTTTTATATTCTTTTCATCTCTAATATTTCTGTTTAACACTTCCAAAGTTAACACAAACAACAAAGGTGATAGTGGGCACCCTTGTCTTGTTCCTTTTCTTATATTAATAGAGTCTGTCAGTTCTCCCTCTATCATTACCTTTGCCATTTGCTTATAGTATATAGCTTCTATTGCTTGGATAAATTTTCTAGCAAAACCCATCTGTTCCAACAGTAATAACATGAATCGCCAATTCACATTATCAAATGCCTTCTGTGCATCTAGAAATATCAGAGCCATTTGTTTTTCAGGATGTGCCTCATAGTATTCCAGGGTGTCCAAAATTACTCTCATATTGTCTTTAATTTGTCTCTTTGGCAGAAATCCATTTTGATCAGGATGAATAAAATTATTTAAATATTTTTTAAGTCTTTCTGCAAATATTGAAGCAAAGATTTTGTAATATGCATTTATTAAAGAAATGGGTGTATAGCTCTTAATTTGTAATGGGTCGGCCTCCTCTTTAGGAATAAGTGTAATATAGGCTTCTGACCAGGAGGGTGGAGCTGGTGTTGCGATGATATGGCATGCGATCTTGGAGGTCTGAGATCACTGCCGATATCTTTGCTTCTGGATGGTCCTATCAGATCTAAACCATCCCGAAGAGATGGTGAAAGTGAAGAATGCATCCTGTTGAGCCCAGGGATACCTCAAAGTCCCTGGAAGATCTAGGAGAAGCTCTTCTTGCCAGCGGCAAAGAGGCAGCCATTAAAGCTGCTGAAGTTGGGACAGCTCTGAAATGGAAAAGAGCAGAAAGAGAGAGTGTGCCGGTTTGGTGAGAACTTTTTTTTACTCTAAGATCTGAAAGGACACCTTAAGGAAAAGAAAGAATTTGTAAAAGTTTTGACAGAAGTGATTAAGCAGCGATTTTAAACAGGAATGTCAAAGTAATGTTTTGTTTTGTTTTTTCTCATTGTTGGATTTTCTATGTACAATCTTGTATGTTGAAACTGGACTGGTTTTTTCGTTCATATCTATTTTTTTCTTCTACTTTTTGATTTTGTAATATTTTAGGCTAGAGGCTCCCTTTAGTTAATTCATTTTTTTAAAATATCTTTTTTAAAAATTAATTCTCATTATATCCTGCTCGGAAAAGGAGGGGGAAAGTGAGAGCAAAGAAACTTTGTAACACTGCCAACTAGAGGCTTGAAAATATTCTTTTCCCTGTGACCAGACAAAGCTGAGAAAGAAAGAACTGAGACTCTTTTTCAAGGACATTGCTATTTGATAAGATAGAGGGAAGAGCATGAGAGAGTATTATTGCAGGTGATCTTCTGGGTTTCTATCAACAGCTGGAGTCTGGTGTTGAAATGTAGGGGGAAAAAGGTGATAAGTTTTTGGAGAAGAGAGCTATAATAAGAGCCTTGGATAATTAAAGTGCAGTGTGCCCTTTTTATTTTTCCTAAGTTGTGCTATCCCTCCTCACCAGCTTTATTGTATTTTCTTTTTTATCCTTTTTTTGTAATAACTATTTGGGTTTTTGGCTTTGTTGGAGCTTGTCTTTGTTTTTCTTTCTTTTTGGGGGGGAAGTCCAATCTCTACGTTTGCCTTTTATTTTAAAGGGAAAGCCTTTAAAGCCTTTTTTTTTCCTTTCCTGGTATTTTTGTTTTTTCATCTACCCTTTTGGTTTATTCTTATGCACTTTTTTCTATTTGAGACCTTTCAATTGGATTAAGATGTTGAAGAACCTGAAGAATTTTTCCCTTTTCTTTTTTTTCTTTTTCTTTTTAAGCTCTTTTTCTTTATCCTACTACTGATTGGATACAAGATCCTGGATATGTACAAGAACCTGAAGAAATTTTGTCCTCTCTTTCCCCCCCCCCCCTTTTATTATTATTATTATTGGGCTTCTCTTTTTTACTATTTTTATTTTGAACTATAATTGGTTGCATTGAACAAAGAATAGGGAAAACTGATGAAAAAGTGGAGAACATCCAACAAATGATGTTGAAGTATGATGAGAGTTTCCAAAAAATTGAAGAAGATAAACAAAGAGACAAGAAGATTGGAGATATTGATAATAGATTAAAGGTGGTTGAACAAGATAAAAGTGGTATGCTGAGATGGGAGATGGATAGATCAGAATTCTATCTTAGTTTCCAAAACATAGAGGAAGAAAAAGGACAAAACCTAGTTGAGATAATGATAGAAATACTGGCTGAAACTTTGGAAATAACTCAAGAGAAGATGATGGATGGAATAGATGAGGTTTATCGAGTTTTCACAAGATATGCAATGAGAAATAGCTTACCAAGAAAAGTTCACATTAGATTTACAAAGAAAGCCATTAAAACGCAAATGTTGCAAGTGGCAAAAGAGAAAACATTGAAATACAAAGACAAGGAGATTGTGGTCTTGAAACAAATACCCAGAAGAGTGAGAGAGGTGAGAAGAGAATACCGATTCCTGACTAAAATGCTACTTTAAAAAGAGCTGAGTTCTAGATGGCTGATTCCAGAAAGTTTAATGTTCACATGGCAAGAACAGAGACACCAAATTGACTCAACTAAGAAAGCGGAATTATTTTATACAGAATTTTTTGGAAGGAAAGAGGAAGAGGCAGAAAAAGAGATCTCATTAACTGAATTCCAAGAGGACTGCCAAATGGCGACTGAAAAAGAAGAAGGTGCAGTAGGTGGAAAAGTAGAAGCCAAAGAACAACATGAATCAAGATCTACGAGAGCTGCTAAACCTATAAAATATAACATGGAAGAGAAAAAAATGATTACAATTAATATAAATGGACTTAACTCAGCTGTTAAAAGAAGGAAAACCTTTCATAAATTGGAGAAATTAAAATTTGATATAATCTGTCTACAAGAAGTACATATTAAAAAACAATATGAACAATTGTTGGTACAGCCAAAATTAGGGAAAATATTTACTTCCTTGACCCAATGTAAGAAAAGAGGAGTGGTTTTATATATTAAGGAGACCACCCCAGAAAAATTGATTTATACCGATGATGATGGAAGAATACTAATGATGGAAATAATGGACAATAATATGAAAACACTCCTGATTGCAATATATGCTTCGAATGACAAACAAGAAGAATTCTACAAAAAACTACATATGAAAATAATTGAACTGGACTATGCTAATATAGTTATGATGGGAGATTTTAATGGAATTGTAGACAACAAATTGGACTATACAGCACAGAAAACAACAAAGCAAAACAGAAAGACTCTCCCTAAATCTTTTTTTAAAATGGTAGATGAAATAAACTTAAAAGATACATAGAGAGAAAGAAATGCTAAAACTAAACATTATACCTTCTATTCAAATAGACACTTATCATGGTCCAGAATAGATATGATATGGATGTCAACAGAATTAATAACTAATATTCAAGAAATAAATATTGAAACAAGTACTTGGGCAGATCATCATCCAATGACAATTAAATGGAAAGGACAAAAAAGAAGATCTAGATGGACGTTAAATAATACTATTTTAAAGGAAAAAGACTTCACACCGTGGATGGAGAAAGAATTGCCTTTTTTCTTTAGAGAAAACAAAAAAGAAGACACATCAATTCAGAATGTATGGGATACAATGAAGGCATATGTTAGAGGCTTGATAATAGCTAAGGAAAAGAAATACTATGAAAAGATTAGCCTTTAAGGCCTTAGAGGATGAGTATAAAAGACTTGAAAAAGAGCTATAGAAAATGCCACAGAAAAAGGACATCAAGCTAAAAATGGATATAATTAAACATAAAATGGGTCAAATACAAAAAGAAGAATTAGCACAGAAAATTAGAGGTGCTAAACAGAACTACTTTGAAGATGCAAACAAACCAGGTAGATGGTTAGCATACAAATTGAAAAAGGAGAAAGACTCAAGGAAAATATTGCAATTAATAGATGACCAAGGCCAAATTTGCTATGGTAGTAAAGAGAAGAAGGAAATCATTTGAGACTTCTATGGGAAATTATATATGCAAGAGAATATTGATGAGGAAAGAGTTAAACAGTACTTACAGAATGCTAATTTACCTCAGATACCTAAAGAGACTGAAACAATGTTAGAAAGCAATATAATGATGATGGAGTTAACTGAAGCACTCAAGAAGCAAACTAATGGAAAGGCACCAGGCCCAGATGGACTTCCGGCAGAATTTTATTAAACATTACAAGAATCATTGAATCTTCCATTGCTAGAAGTTATGAATGAAGTTATGTTAAAGGAATATGACCCAGCTTTTTAAGTAGGGTGAAAGAAAGCTACCCAAAGTCTCCATTCTTCTTGGGGCAGACCCCATTTGTGTTTCTAGTATTTCATCTTTTCCCACCACACTGTTGTCATTGTGTATGTTGCTTTAAAATCTATGTTCAAATCTATTTGGTTCTTATCTGTAGGACTTGTTCTTCTTCCATAACATTGCACAGTGTCTTATCTATGATTGCAGACAGTGTTCATAATTCCATCCTTGCTCTTTCAGGGATATCTAGCTCATCTTGTCCTCACCATAAGTCTTTCAAGAATTTCCCTCTCCCCCAACTGAGAATTATCTTATATCTTGCCCAAAGCTATTAGTTAATGTGACCATATCTAAGGACAGCTTCATTTGAAGCAAAACAAAAAAACCAAATCTCAAATAAAAACCCAAGCCAACCCTGGATACACGGAGACAGTGGGTCCAAATTGGTTAGTATCCCTCTTTTTATATCACTACTTCACCCTGCATTGTTCTTTCAAATAGAAAATCCTTTCTATTTTAAAAGAAAGGAAAAAGAACAAACAAACATATTTTCATGGCCAGTGTCATGGTTATTGACACTGGAGTGTGGAGCAAACTTGCATAAATGAAGATTAGAGTTCATTGAAAGTCAGGTACATTATTCCATCTAATTAGAGAACCCTTAATAATGTTCATAGTTACAGTAAGAGTGGAACATTAAAAGACAAGGTTGAGATGGTTTTTATGCTGACATGATACATAAAAATATAACTTGACAATAACACACAAGGTGATTTTGTGCAGTGAATAGTGGCAGCAGTTACAAACCCCAGGGAACATGTACCAGACTAATATGATAAGAATTGCTAATATAATTAAAGCAAAGGATTTTTGTACAGTTTAGAACAGCAAGCAAGTTCATGGATACCTGATCAGTTGAACAAATAATGGTTCAAAATGAAACAGTGTAATAAAAAACAAACTGCAAGTATCTGGTGTAGAATAGCAAAGCTGTGACCAGAAAATTGAATCAGAATCTTTCATCTTCAGGTCCTTCCTTTAACTGAAATTTCCCATTGACTCTTTTATCAAGAATTGACTTGGAGAAAGCAGACATTTCTGCTAAAATACTGTATTTTAAACCTTATAAATAGAAAAAAAATGTAGTCAGACCTCAAAAGTGAATTTGAGAATGAGGTAGTTTAGTAGTAATTACTAGTGATACCCCAAAATTCACCCGTGATAATATAATTAATAAAGACAACACTGCAGCAAGCCTGGACAGTAGTTGGCAATCAAACATACTTCTTGGGGTTTGGAACAATTTTGATCCCAGTATGTTACATCAGGTTTGGAAAGTTGGTTTAAATTGTTGGGAAAAAGCTGGAATGAATTCAAGCTAGTGTATTCTCTCTCCTTTTCCTCTGATTTCATAAGCAAGAGGAAAACTTCCATTTCCACTTTTATTTGCCATTCTGTATTATGTATGAGCTGAAAGGACCTTATTTGAACCTGAATTATTCTACCATTTTAATGTCAAACATTAGTTTAGAAGATTGTCTAAACTGAACAATTCTATAAACTTGATTATCAAGAATTCTGATAACATCTTACTGTTTTCTTTATTTATGTCACCTAACCACTAAATTAGCATCTTATCTGATGTAATTTGATTGTGCTGGGAATTGTTTGGAAGTTTGATATTCAAATTAAGATTCATTTAACAAACCCAAAGTAAAAACTAGGGAGGAAATCTACCAATGCAGCCTTCTGGATATCAGCAGTATATCCATCTCATCAGTGATGAGATTCAAAGTTTTTTACTACTGGTTCTGTGGTCGTGGCTTGGTGGACAGGGCAGGGGAAGGATACTGTAAAATCTCCAGTCAGAGGTGGCATTTTCCGGTTCTCCGAACTACTCAAAAATTTCTGCTATCAGTTCTCCAGAACTGGTCAGAACCTGCTGAATACCACCTCTGCATCTCATCCTGTTTTGCTTTTGGATAAGAGGGCAGATTCCCAGGTCAGGTTTTACTTTTCTTGGCATCTGATGAAATGATATAGATGGAGAAAACAAAATGATAGGAACAGTTAAAATTCATGGAACTAGAAGTTTCCTGCTGACAAAGAGAGGAAAGAAGGAAAGGAGCAAAAGAGTATTTCACCACGTCTTTAATTTTTCAGCAGCTATTAAACAGCTTTCAGACAAGAAACAAAAGTTTTTTTTAAATAATTGCTATGTAATAGCCTCAGACAGAAAGAGAAACAGAGCCACTCATAATACTCTGCTTGTATACTGACCTTGGTAGTCAAAAGTATACCTAGACTCATTTCCAGAGGTGGTATTCAGCAGGTTCTGACCAGTTCTGGAGAACCAATAGCAGAAATTTTGAGTAGTTCAGAGAACCAGAAAATACCACCTCTGACTGGAGATTTTACAGTATCCTTCCCATGCCACGCCCACCAAGCCACGCCCACAGAACCATTAGTAAAACTATTTGAATCCCACCACTACTCATTTCACAAGTGACAAATTTTCTACACAGAAGTAATTTTCATGAAATTACATAGTCTTCGGTAGTTTGAGGTGCTCTTACATATTGTGTTTCCTTCCCTATTCTTATTCTTTTGAAAAATGTTTTCATGTGTATGAGGATAGTATGATAAAAGTTACATCAGTAGCATTGTTCCAAGCAAGATTGCTGTAAAAATTATTATAAAATTCTGCAACGATTTTAAGTGATACTGATATAAACCCGAAAAATTGGGTATTTAAAATTGGACCACCTTCTCAGATATTTTTAGTGCATAGATAAATGAGAAATAACTTTCTACTGGCATATTCTTTTCAGTTACACTGTCTTTCTGTCTATTGATCTACCTATCACCTCCTAGTATGGTGCACAAATAGAAAATATCTTCCATGCTACAGAGAAACAACAATAATCAATTGGTAGAATTTGAGAAGAGTAGATTGAGAAATGTCTTAAAGTTTGTGGACCTGGAACATCAGTAAAGTGAAAGGCTGAAGATATGAATGTGTTGGAAGGGTGGAATAAGGAGAAGAAATTGAGAAGGTCTGAACTAATTGTTGAGTAAAGCTAAATGATGAAGTCTGAGTGGGTAAAGGTATGGGCTGTAAAGGCTCCAGAGATATGTAGAAGTTGTTATTTCCTCTGTCATTGCTCCTTTCTAATGGTTTCAGAACACCATTGTGGTAATTGTTATTTGGGATTATATAGAATTATAAATGAGAAAGAGGAGGAAGAATAGTTTCTGGTGCTGCTCTGTTGGAGGCTAGTGAGTCTATAGTATATTGGAAGTCACTATCCTCACAGCTTTGCTGCCACTGTTATGGGCTATAGCTTTATGAAGGAAAATAAATACAGTAGGAGTTATCATTGCCATTTGTCATCTCCTCACACAACCTGCCATGTTTTCTCTAAAGGCTCACCTCTTGAGAAGCAGGAAGTCAAAACTTTATGAATGAGAATTAGAGAATGATTGTGGAGATCTCTTTAAATGAATACAAATATGGGGTGAAGGTGCAGCCTCAACTTCTTAATGGAAGACTTCTCAAATTCTTAATAGGGAATGGGCTGAGTGGGTAACAATTTTGTTGATTGGTAAAGGGAAGTTGTGATGAAGATATTGTTGCCTTGGCTGGATATTGTAGTCATTTTTATCAGGTGAGGGGAAAGCCAGCAGCAATAGCTTTCAATTTTGCACTAAGCCACAAGGTGCTTTGTTTATTTGGAGTGAATTGAAAACAAATCTCACCAAGAAGCTGTAGTCTATTACATTGCATCAAGCCACTTTTGGAATCACCATTGTATGATGGCATTGTGATGGTAACAATAGCCTATGAGAAGAAATACATGAATTATTGGTTTATTGCCTTACTGTATTCTGATTTGCCCCTGGGTTGAGTCTCTGACCAATTCACACATGCAAAGCAAGACCAATTTTTAAAAAGGGGGAGGACAAAGCAATTAATTTAAATAATAATTAAACTTTTCTTGTGTGTAAGATTGACAATAGCTTGTTTCTGGCTTAATCAACAAACCTTAATTAAATAGTGTGATGTTAACTGAGCCAGGAAGTTAGTCTTTTCAACCAGTACCCATTTTCATAATCAATGTTCTTCTAAAACTGTCCTATAGCTGTGACTCAGAACGGGACTCCTTTCCAAGCCATGGTAATGATTAGATGCATCACACCTTCTTACTGTACCATCAGCCTCTGAATAGGGACACAGCTCTGAATTCTGATCACATCACTGACTTTTGAATAATGGCAGGAGAACTATAATTCCATAATCATTTTTAGGGAGACCCAGTTTCTCATTTTAAAATGTCACAGCTTGTGTTCAATCTTTTGTGCTTTGTACTTTGCATGAATCTGTCTTTCCCAGGATCTATTAGTTGGTTTAAAAGCTTATAGCAATCATTACGGAGTTGTTCAGGGCTAATTGTGCAGTCAGAAGGTGCTTGCCTAGTTCCAGTAGCACCTTCCAGCTACAGCAACCCTTCTCTCCTCATTAAGATACATTCCCATAACACACCCTTCCTACAGAGTAAGACAGATGCCCAGTTCAAAGATGTTGGATCACTTTCCTGAAGGGAATACACAACAATGTCTCCTGGAAGTTATATTGAACTGGCCCAGAAATCAAGATCCAAAAAGAAGGTGGATGCTTGAAAAAATACAAATAAAAGTATTTTAGTTAAGATGATTTTGTAGATGATTAATCAGAATTATTATTTCTTGATGGAACATGATAGATTCCAGGAAAGCTTTTTGTGAATTTCAAAGCAAACAATTTGTGAGTAATTATAGGTCAGAAAAATGCATTGTTCACTAATATTTCACAAAAAAAAAGACTTGTATAAGATAAAGCTAAAATAGTCCCTGTGGATTTTATTCCACTAGTTGTGGCTGACTTGTATATCAGTATAATTTTTATAGCAATTTATTGGGGTCTCGCTTTAAAAGTGCTAATACAAAATTGTAATCTGATTAAAATTCAGATCCAAGATTAATTAGATAGGTTCTGGGGCCTTGAAACAAACTTGCAGCTCTTGATTTATTAATGTTCACAGTTTCATTAATTTATTGGTTGATTTTACACACACACACACACACACACACATATATAATAGTATAATGATACAATATGATATAATGTAATATATACCTGAGAAGAGTGAGGGAGTTAAGATAAACTTTTGATTTTAAGATGCATATGTTGCCAGTCCAAGGATGTAACCTCCTATCCAAATCAATAACATGGCTTTAAATATTAACTTTTTCTTCCTTAATGCTTCCTGAGTTCACTTCACACAGTAGAAGAGCAACAAAAGTTCCTATTGTAGTTGAAAATGTAGCAGTAAGAAAGTTATTGTACCAGGGTTAATGTTATTGCGCAAGATTCTAATTATTTTTCACTAGGTTTCAGATTTAATTATTGCTAGAGGCAACATTTAATTTCAGGAAGCTCAAATTAAAAACCTCTAATTTTATCCGAAGCAAGATCACTGAGACACAAACATGGGTTTGATTAGGGCTAGCATAATTTTGCTAGGTCTCTTTACCACCACCTAGTAGTTATCTATGTTTTTGCAACCTCGTTGTAGTAACCTGAGATCAATTTCCTTGGTATTTGGCATGTACCAATTCTACATGCTGCCCAACTTTCTTGATTCCTTTTACTGCTGGCCTTAGTTGGCTTTCAAAACATGCCTACAATAGCAATGTAATTACTTTATTTCCTCTACCTCAAATGACTCTGACTCTTACTTGATTTCATTGAATAAAAAACCATGGGACCCTTCTGCTTCAGAGATGTCAATGTGGGTTCCATCTAGAGATTTTATCAAAAAGGGAGGAGAGGAGGGAGGGAGGGATAGAGAGAGATAAGGTGAAAATTTTCTATGGAAGCTGGATCAGCTGCTCCTGCCTCCCTATTAAATAAATTTGGGAAATGTAAGAGAGTGGGATTTGGGAATTCTTGAATGTGAGAAATTTATGTACAGCTGGAAAACCTCACTTTTTTTTGTTATACTCTAAAAAGGTTTGAATTGTTCCTTAGCTTTTCACTGAGTAATAACAAGGAAAAATTGGAAGGAATCTTTAGGGAATTCACACATCACTGATCCTAAGGCATTTAATCCTCAGGATAATATGAACCAGTTCTATTCTACCGCTAACCAGACATATGGATGGGCGGCTTTTTGGATTTGGCCAAGTGTTGTGAACAGGTGCAGGCATCCAGGCAAACCAAATCTGAGACCTCTGGAGGTTTCATCTGTGATTCAGATTCATGTACAGAAACAATGCTGTTTCAAAAATCAATACATTTTCCATAACTTTTCTATGCAATAAAACTATAGCATATAGGGAGAGGAGGAGTACACATTTGTGATTGGCAGTTTGTGATTGGATACTCATGGTGAATAATTCTAAAAGGGTTTTTGTAATGTCCCACAATTGTAGAGCCTAAATCTCAAATTCTCTGTCTGTCTATCACTTTGCCTTTCTCTCTATTTTTCTCTCTTAATTATAGTCTCAACTGGAAATTCTGACATCTGACTTAAACTATTGTAAATGTCTGCACACAATGGTGTCTTGATTGTATCATTGCATTGTGCTTGCATAATGTTCGAGAGGAAGAGGAGCTTCAAGTAAAAGATTCTGTCCATTGCTTCCAGCAAGGTACATTGAGAGCTCTAATTATAAAATCTGACAGAACTCATAAAAATGTTTTCTTTGTTTTTTCATTACTGATAAGTTAATGCAAATTATGGTGGAATCTAGTTTGTGCGTTTAGTCATCGTTCTGAAACATAACATAATTTCTAGCTTGAAGGACATGTATTTCATATTTCCTAGCACACTTGGCATTACAACCAATATTTTTCAAATCAGCTTTTGCTCCTACTCCATTTTAGATAGTAAGTAACTTTCCAAATCTGTGTTGGACCACAACTGTTATCCTCTGTGCTTCTGTCTTACTTTATTTAGTGTGCATTAGAGTCTTCAGAGTGTAACTGATCTGGTAGGTGCTGCTGTTCAAAAGAAATAGCACAGATAATACTGCATGATGATATGTGGCTTATGAGATCAGAATCAGAAATGCCTCTTCCCTATGCTGCTTAATGAACGATAATGAGAGTGACACGGTCACACATTTTGCTTGGCTGCTGGCACTCTTGTAGCTTCACTACTGAATCTCTTTAAAAAACTGGGAAAAGGACATTTTCTAATGAAAAGCATCTTTTGAAATGAAAAGGGTAAGCTGACTTCATAATGACTGCAGGGGGATAACATGGTTAATCCTCAGATGCATGGGGGAAGATCACACTTAATCCACATAGTGCCAAGTGGAGAATATAGTTGAGAAAGCAGAGGGCAAGCAAAGGAACAGTGAAGACACAAAGAACTTTGCCTTGTGAAAAAGGATTACAGTGCCTGAAGAGCTGTCACCACATTGCATCCTGGCTTGGCTGAAAGTTTATCTTTATAGCTGTAAGTGTATTTTCAGCCCAATCATCTTATACAAATGTTTTATATCTTGTACAGGATTTTTTGGAGGTGTGCATATATACATACAAATCCTTGCTTAACATCTAAAGACCAGGTATTTAGCATTTTGGTTAATCTCATTTAGTTTAGTTTCATGACTCTCCATAACAATTGAAATAGCACACCAATTTACCCAAAAACTTTTTTAAAAATTTAAGTTAGTTACAAATTATTTTCTTGCCTGATCTGTTCTGATGTTCCTTAGAAATATATTTTTTTCCAGGGATTATCTTTGTACGTTCAATCCAACATAGTGCACAAAGTTAGCACCCACCCCTCTCCTAGAAGAATTAAATATTTTGGGAAATATTAAAAAAGGCAGAATATTATATTTCTCTAAAGGAGAAACATGTTCTTGGAAAGCAGCTTCCACCTTTCTTAATAGCTCCAGCAGGACTGGGCCAGCCTATCTACAAGATAAAAGACCTTCAGCTCGAGGGTGATGGGATTAAGACATAGTCCTTCAGGACATAATAGGGCCATTTAGCAGAAGACACAGAGCCCACTGCATTGCAGTCTTCTAAGGATATTGCATCACCCAGCAAGCTTCAACCAAACCTGGGAGCTCAGACAAACATGTTCCCATGGGAGTCTGACATCAGCCAATAGAACACATGTTCTTGCACAGGAACAGAAAGCTCAAGTTCAAAGGCCAAGAAAAGGTATAAAAGCCCCCCACTCTCCATTCCATGTGGTCAGCTGCCCAGAACCACATATGTGCTTCTGCTTCATCAATAAATGGACCCTCTTTCCAATCAGCCTCTGGCTTCCACTTTGTCTCCAGAGCCTTTCTCCTGGCTTGGACCTGGACCTGGATATTTCTTCCAACAATAGGAAGAACCATTGAGTAGCCCTTACCCTTCCCTATTCATTCCAACAACCTACTGAAGATACAATTTCCACAGTTAAGTGTAATAGTTTGTAGTCTGGATCCTAATTCTACAACTCATTGTTTTTCCATGAGGAGAAACTCAGATAAGTAGAGAGACAGTAGATCTATGCAGAAATCTCTTCATTTATATCACCCAGAAGGACTAGCAGAGGGGAAGGGCTGATTGTTCAAATCAAAATTTAACAATAATGGCAAGCTGAAAGGATTGACTCACATATAGAACAAATGCAAATTTAAGTTTAAAACAACTGCTGGTTGCAGAAAATGAGGATGGATTATGAATTGGAATGAACTGTTAAAGGAATCACAAGGTTAAAAAAAAGGTGGTGATTTTTTGATGATGCCTGTAGAGTACATTTTATTATGGGTAATTACTTTAGTTTCTGCAGGATTTTTTTGGAATTCCTCTGAATCAGGTTGTATCCAGGACTGGCAAAGCACCAGAAGATATTAGAATTTAAGTGATTATGACATGAATAGTTACACCTATTAACACGGGCAGAGCAATCAAAGCTAGGCATAGGAGAATATATTAAAGGAACTGGGTGACATGCAAACTTCACAAAGCATTTAGGGCAAACATGTGAGACACAACATTTGTATTATTTATTAAGAAGTGCCTGTGGTTTAAGTTCCCAGAACAACTTATAATTCAGTAATAATAGTAATGTAATAATGAAGAAGCTAAAGTGCTCTGGGACTTTAGAATTCAAATCGACAGGGATCAGGCTTCACAACTGTCAATAAGAAAGACAAAAAGACAATAATTGTCAATCAGAAAGACCAAAATAGTGGATAGTGGACATAGCATGGATAGTGGACTGGACAATGGACATGGCAGTACCAGGAGGTAGCAGAATAGAAGAGAAAGGACCAGAAAAAATAATAAAACATAAAGACCCGCAAATAGAAACATGTTTGTTTGTTTGTTTGCTTGTTTATTTATTTGTTTGTTAATTTCGTCTTCTTTATGTAGTATATATTGGAGGTGGTGACCCTCTGAGAGCTGTATGCAACAAAATTTCATTTTAATGTATGACAATTAGCGCACATTTAAAGTGACAATAAAGTTACTCTAAGTTCTAAGAAATAGAATGACTGAGGCAAAAGAAAGCAAAGATATACTAACAGCAATATACGCCTTGGATATAATCATGAAACAAGTAAATCACCACTTGAACACATTCAGCATTGACAAAAATCACAATCAGTCAATTGCACAAGGCAGTTTTACTTGGAACAGCTTACATCCTGAGAGGAAACCTTTAAACACCATCAAACATCAACATCTGCCTAACATCCCAAGTCTTTGGGAAGGAGTTGATAAAATGTGAAATCCAGTCTGAATATCTGACTGAGTGTGCAACAAACCATAGGTCAGGACTCCAACAAATCCACCCCCATTCAAACCATAAGTCTCTAGCCTCATCTCTCAGAGAAAATAAAATTGATTTATTAGAAGTGGCCACGTACCTTTTTAGTTGACACCATAATAATAACAATTTCCTATTGGGTTGCTGATGGCCTATTATGTGTGAGTAAAGCATTGCTTGCTTTTAAAAAAAGTTTTTTTTTAAGGGAATGCATAGGGAAGGCAAACCTCTGGACAGTTACTTCACCAAAGAAATAAACAAGAAGAGGAAAGGGGAGTTTTGTATTTGGGTTCAATTGAGGCAAGGGCAGAAGGAGAATACAGAGTAGGAAGAAGAGACTACAAGAATTAAGGAGATACAGACCACTGACTGATTGCTGCTGGCTGTTTTGTATTTTCTGCTGATTGCCCATTGAATACAGTTGGAACATTGCTCACTCCTGACCTAATTGAGGCAGTTTCAGGAGACCTATAAGGAAACCAGCTCCCCAGAGAATGAGCCAAAAAAAAAAAAAAAAAGGAACATATCTGTGTCTCTCGGGATACCAATCAGTTCCAAACAGCGGGAACAGTAAAGGAAGCTGTGTGGCAATCTGCTAAGTATGGGTAATATTTGGTTTTTTGCCTGAAGCAAACCCAAACTACACCTGCTGGAAATGCAAGTTCTTCTTATTGTATGGGGGAAAAAAGCTTCAGGAAAGAGTTTTATACTGCAACAGAGAATGTGAGAAGTTCAGGGAAAGCTTCTCAGAAGGAGCAGAGGAGGATGATCAGTAAGCAAGAGGATCTAGCGCAGGGGTGTCAAACTCATATTGTTACAACAGCATCATGTGACATATCGGGACTTTCCCCCCACCCTTTGCTAAACCAGGTGTGGGCATGGCCAGCACATGATGCATCCAGCCCATGGGCTGGCAGTTTGACAGCCCTGAACTAGAGCTCTCAGGGCCAATGGAACTTAACAATGATATCAGGTTTCATACAGGGAAAAAAAGTCCATAGCCACCTGACCAAGCATGGTTAGGCCTTGCTTCACAAAACACAATGGAATTAGCTCAGGCCTATGGATCAAAGAAATCCAAGAACCACAGTGGAAGAGCAGGTACACAGCAAAAAAGGATATAAGGCAATCACCAGAAAGTACTTGAAAAGTAGCATAGAGTGGTTTGCCATGGATTCTGATCCATACCCATTGTAATGTTTTAATAATGACTAGAATTAAAGGTCTGAGGGTATGTCAGTCAAATGTTCATGGGATAAAAGTAGGAAAGAAAGAGAAATTCCCCCCCAATATCTATCCAGGCTTGAGTAGCACACCAATGACAGGATAAAATTTAACAAAAGAAAACTGTAGAGGCAAAAAAAATGAAAGGCACAAGTAGAGGATTGAAGCAACCTAGTTTCCCAACATCATATTTCAAAAGGACCTGAGTATCCTATTAGATTGCAACTTGAAAAGGAACAAACAGTGTACTAAAAGACAAATGTTATTTTGGGTTGTATTAACAGGACCACAGAGTCCATATCATATGAAATAATTCTACCTACTCTATTCTGTCTTAATCAGTCCCTCCTGGAATACCACCTCTAAATTTAGGAACTGCATATTACAGATTTAACAGATAATCAGAGTTGGAAGGGACCTTGTAGGTCATCTAGTCCAATCCCCCACCCAAGCGGGAGACCCTACACCATTTCTGACAAATGGCAGCCCAATCTCTTCTTGAAAGTCTCAAATGATGGCGCTCCCACAACTTCTGAGGGCAAGCTGTTCCATTGGTTGATTGTTCACACTGTCAGAAAGTTTCTTCTTATTTCCAGGTTAAATCTCTCCTTGTTCAGTTTCCATCCATTATTCCTTGTCTGGCCTAGAGGCACTTTAGAAAATAGCTTGACCCCTTCCTCCCTGTGGCAGCCCCTCAAATATTGGAAGACCACTATATGTCTCCCCTGGTCTTTCTCATTACTAGACTAGCCAAGCCCAGTTCCTGCAACCGTTCATTGTATGTTTTAGCCTCCAGTCCCCTAATCATCCTGGTTGCTCTTCTCTGCACTTTTTCTAGAGTCTCAACATTTTTTTTTTATTATGTGGTGACCAAAACTGGATGCAGTAGTCTAGGTATGGTCTTACTAAGGCTTTATAGAGTGGTATTAGTACCTCAGTTGGTCTTGATTGTATCCCTCTGTTAATGCAATTTAGGATTGCATTAGCTTTTTTGGCTGCTGCTGCACACTGCTGGCTCATATTTAGCTGGTTGTCGACTAAGACTCCAAGATCCCTCTCACAGTTACTGCTTTTGAGCCTGGTTTCACCCAGTCTATATGCGTACTTTTGGTTTTTCTTGCCTAAGTGTAGGACTTTACTTTTCTCTACATTGAATTTCATTTTGTTAAATATGGCCCAGTGTTCTAGTCTGTCAAGATCTAGATCTTGAGCCTATCTTCTTGTGTGTTAGCTATTCCTGCCAGCTTAGTATCATCTGCAAATTTGGTAAGTTCCCCTTCTATTTCCTCATTTAATTTGTTAATGAAGATATTGAAGAGTACTGGGCCTAAGACGGAATCTTGTGGCACCCCATTCCTTACTTCCCTCCATGTAGACTAAGACCCATTAAGGACTACTCGTTGAGTATGGTTTGCCAGCCAGTTGCGAGTCCATCTAGTGGTGGTGCTATCTATTCCACTTTTTTCTAGCTTACTAAGAAGTAGGTTGTGGGCTACTTTGCTGAATGCCTTGCTGAAATCTAAATATATTATGTCCACAGTAATTTGCTGGTCTACTAATTTAGTCACTGTGTTGAAGAATGAAATAAGATTGGCGTGGCATGATCTGTTTTTAACAAACCCGTGCTGACTGCTAGTTATTACTTTACTTTCTAGATGTTGGCAGATCTGTTTTTTTATTATCTTTTCTAGTATCTTCCCAGGTATTGATGTTAGGCTGATTGGTCTATAGTTTCTTGGGTCTGTTTTTTTTCCTTTTTGGAAGATGGGAACCACATCAGCTCTTTTCCAGTCCTCTGGTAGTTCCCTGGTGCTCCAGGATTTTTGAAAGATATGGTGCAGTGGTTCTGAGATGACCTCTGCCAGCTCCTTTAAAAATCTGGGATATAATCCATCAGGCCTCGGTGATTTGTTTTCATCAAGATCAGACAGGTATTCTCTTACTATTTTTTTTTTTTTTGCAGATGTGTAGGGGGATACAGGCCCTGACCAACTATAAAGGCCAGGGCCCAACAAACAGCGAGAGCAGTAGCACTCTGGCAGAGGAGCTAAACAGCTTTTTCGCATGCTTTGAGACCACCAAGAACCTGGACATACTGCCTCACGAGGACCACGTCGCTGCACCTCTCTCTCTTCAGGTGCATGAGGTGAGAAAAACACTGAGAGCAGTAATTCCCAGGAAAGCTGCAGGGCCTGATGGCATTCCTGATGCAGTAGTTAATGTTTGTGCTGACCAGTTGGCAGAAATACTTACAGAGCTGTTCAATCTATCTTTAACACATGCCATCATCCCACAATGCCTGAAGGATGCAACCATTATCCCTGTTCCCCCCAAAAAACCAAATATAAACACTCTCAATGACTACAGACCCATAGCGTTAACAAGCTCCATCATGAAGGTTTTTGAGCAACTAGTTTCACAGCACATCAGAGACTGCCTCCTGCCCTCCTTTGATCAACATCAGTTTGCTTATAGAGCAAACCGATCTACAGAGAATGCTGTGGCCATCACACTTCATAGAGCGCTGAGTCATCTGGAAAACAAACAGAGCTATGTGAGGATGCTCTTTTTGGACTACAGCTCTGTGTTTAACACTATCATCCCAGATATACTAGTAACCAAACTGTATAATCTTCACCCCATGTGCTCTTGGATTAAGAATTTTTTGACAAAAAGACCACATTCTGTTAGACTTGGCCCCCACCTTTCTTCCACTATTACACCAGTACTGGTTCCCCCCAGGGTTGTGTCTTGAACCCCCTGCTATATGCCTTGTACACCGTTGACTACTCAACAAGCCAGGCAGCAAACACCATCATAAAGTTTGAGGATGACATGACCGTGATTGGTCTCATCTCCAGAGATGATGAGACAGCATATATGGAAGAAGTAGAGAACCTGTCTGTCTGGTGTTCACAGAACAATCTGTCACTGAATGTCCATAAAACCAAAGAACTGACTATGGACTTCAGGAAACATGGACAGGACCATGCCCCATTCATCATCAATGGAGAATGAGTGGAAACTGTCCCTACGATCAGATTCCTTGGCATCCATATTTCAGCTGATATCTCCTGGTCCCCTAACACCAAGGCCATAGTGAAGAAGGCTCAGCAGTGGCTGCACTTCCTGCGGGTTCTCAGGAAAAACAATCTGGATAAGAAACTGTTGCTGGCTTTCTATAAAGCCTCTGTGGAGAGCACTCTGACATACTGCCTGGGTGTGTGGTATACAAGCTCCTCAGCTGAGGACAGGAAAACTGTACAGAGGGTGATAAACACAGCTCAAAAGATCATTGGTTGCCCTCTGCCCTTCCTGGAAGACTTAGCCAGGTCCTGCTGCCAAAGCAGAATCAAGGCCATCATAGAAGACCCCTCACACCCTGGCAATTATCTTTTTGACCTGCTGCCACCCGGACGACGCTTTAGGTCAATAAAATCCCACATCACTAGACTAACAAATAGTTTCTTTCCCTGGGCCATCTGAACCGCAAATAAATACAAAGTCACTACCTTATTAAGATGGGAAAAGATGTGAAATCACAATACCTCATTCAGATGTATAATAATATATTACAGTACAATCCATCTCTTGTGTATTACACTCAGCAAAGCGTTACAGTCAGTGTTGGATGTATATTTTGTGTATATTCATAGATATTGTACTCTCTAATTGCAAATGGAGACGCGGGTACTCTATTTTTCTTATCTTCATCTTTAAGTGCTCTGGTTTTATTGTATTGCGAACAGTTGCTGAGGTGCATCCAAAGTTTCATTGTACTTGTACAATGACAATAAAGTTATCTTATCTTATCTTATCTTATCTTATCTTATCTTATCTTATCTTATCTTATCTTATCTTCTTTCCATTTTTTGTACTTGTTCTTTTTTTCTTTCAATTTGCCAGAGAGATCTTTGTGCAGCCATGCTGGTTTCTTCTTGGATTTCTTGTTTTTCTTTCTCAGTGGTATTGTGCTGGTCTGGGGTTCTATGATCATACCTTTTAGAGTTTTCCAAGATTCTTGAGTTGTTTTCCCCTTTAGGATTTTCATCCATGGAATCTTTCCCAAGTTCTCTCTGAGTTTATTGAAATCAGCTCTTTTAAAATCTAAGACTCTGGTGTCATTATGTTCTGTTGCTTGTGTTTGTGTTATATTGAATTCTAGTAGGACATGGTAACTCACCCAAGGTTCCTGCAGTTTCAACTCCCTCTATCTCTTCTTCTCTGTTTGTAAGAATTAAGTCCAGTGTGGCTGTCCCTCTAGTTTCACCCTCTACCTTTTGGACAACGAAGTTGTCAGCTAGGTTGGTTAGGAACTTATTTGATTTCTCATTTGGTGCAGAATTAGTTTTCCAATTGATATCAGGATAATTAAAGTCTCCCATTACTATTGTTGTGTGTTTCCTGCATATGTTTGTTAGTTGGCTGGTAAAAAGGACATATATTTTTTCTGCTTGATTGGGTGGCCTATAATATACATCTATGGCCATGCCTTTCTTTTTGTCCTTTATATTGACCTTTATGCATTCTAGGAGCTTTTCATCTTTGGTTTCATGCATTTCTAAATAGCAATATAGTGGTCTTTTATATACAGTGCAACTCCACCTCCTCTTTTATGGGGTCTGGTTTTTTTTGAATAGTTTGTATCCTTCTACCAGCATATTCTAGTCATGGGTTTCATCCCACCAAGTTTCTGTTATTCCAACTATATCATATTTACCTTCATGTATTCGTAGTTTGAGTTCACCCTGTTTGTTCCCCAGACTTTGTGCATTTGTATATAGGCACTTGAGATATTTATGTCTGACACTGTGTTTATTGTCCACATATCCTGTGTTGTGCTTACCTGCCCCTACTTTCTTGCCACCTGTTTGATTAGTGCACATGGTATGGCACTCACTATTAAAGGCTTGGTTTTGGTTGGTATCACTACAGTGGATGTCAATCAGGTGGACCTTGTTCAGGAACAGGTATCCCAAAGGATAAGAAATCATGTAATAGTACAGTTTACAGATTCAATATATGAAATACAGGATATTATGTACAACATCCTTTTAATCTACTTTGGAAAGATTTTATTCCATTTTGTTAATCAGTTAAGTGATATTTGTCCTCAGCAATGATGTGAATTTTGTGGGAGCAAAATTTTGAAGGAAATAATGGAAAGGTACCAGGCCCAGATGGACTTCCGGCAGAATTTTACAAAACATTACAAGAGTTGTTGAATCTTCCATTGCTAGAAGTTATGAATGAAATTATGTTAAAGAAGAAGATACCTAAATCATGGTCAGAAGCCTATATTACACTTATTCCAAAAGAGGAGGCCAATCCATTACAAATTAAGAACTATAGACCCATTTCTCTACTAAATGCAGATTTAAAAATTTTTGCTTCAATATTTGCAGAAAGACTTAAAAAATATTTAAATAATTTTATTCATCCTGATCAAAATGGATTTCTGCCAAAGAGACAAATTAAAGACAATATGAGAGTAATCTTGGACACCTTGGAATACTACGAGGCACATCCTGAAAAACATGGCTCTGATATTTCTAGATGCACAGAAGGCATTTGATAATGTGAATTGGCGATTCATGTTATTACTGTTGGAACAGATGGGTTTTGCTAGAAAATTTATTCAAGAAATAGAAGCTATATACTATAAGCAAATGGCAAAGGTAATGATAGAGGGACAACTGGAAGACTCTATCAATATAAGAAAAGGAACAAGGCAAGGGTGCCCACTATCACCTTTGTGTTAACTTTGGAAGTGCTAAACAAAAATATTAGAGATGAAAAGAATATAAAAGGAATGAAAAGCAAAAAGGAAGAATTTAAGCTGCAAGCATTTGCGGATGATCTGGTTTTCATCTTAGAAAACCCTTTAGAAAGAGCATCTAAATTGATAGAAAAGATAGAGACATATGGAAAGGTGGCTGGTTTGAAAATAAATAAAGATAAGACAAAGATTTTGACAAAGAATATGCTATTAAGACAAAAGGAAGAACTGGCAGACCTATTGAAAATTCAAGTCACGAATAAGATAAAGTACTTGGGGATATATTTGACAGCAAGATGTAGTACATTAAAAGAGAATAATTATATTAAACTTAAACAGCAGATAGCGCTAGATGTGGCAAAATGGGAAAATTTACAACTGTCACTAATAGGGAGAATTTCAACAATCAAGATGAATATATTACACAGAATTTTATATTTGTTTCAAACAATTCCAATTAGGCTTGGAAAAGAGTACTTTGAAGATTTAAATAAAATTGTGTTGAAATATATATGGCAAGGTAAGAAAGCTAGAATAAAGTTAAAACTTTTGCAAGATGCTAGAATTAGAGGAGGATTTGGTTTGCCTAATTGGGAATTGTACTACGAAGCTACAAATCTGATGTGGGTTAAGGAATGGATAACACTAAGAAATACTAGATTGTTGACATTAGAAGGACATGATTTGTTGTTGGGGTGGCTTGCTTTTTTATGGTATAAAGGAACTAAAACACAGGGGTATTTTAGAAGACATTATATATGGGAGTCTCTGTGGTTAAACTGGGAGAAGATTAAAAAACAATGTTATTTGAAAATTCCAGTCTGGTTATCAACTGTTAAAGCATTTTCTTATCCTATAATATACAAAAAGGAACACAGTTAGATACGGTGAAATATTGAATGAAAAGGGTGAACTTAAATCTATGCAAAAACTAGAGGAACAAGGTATAAAGATGGATAAATCAGTCGTGTATTATGGCTATGATTAAATAATAATTTAAAATTTCTAATCTCATTTTATTCTGCCTGTTTGTCTTTAGTAGTTCATTAATAAGTAATTATTAATAATAGACAACAATAGTAACAACAAATATTATCTGGGTTTTCACTAAAAGTGAAAAGCTCCTGTTCTACCACTCAGTTACATTTGGATTATGACAAATTTTAGAATTTTTTCAAGATTTTAGAAAAAAATCTGCCTTTCCATCTGCATGCTTTATACAGATTAACAGAGTTGGAAGGGACCTTGTAGGTCATCTAGTCCAACCCCTGCCCAAGCAGGAGACCCTACACCATTTCTGATAGATGGCAGTCCAGTCTCTTTAATTAGAAATTTATTAATTAAGAGGCTGATGGTACAGTAAGAAGGTATGATGCATCTAATCATTATCATAGCTTGGAATTGAATCCTACTTTTTAGTAATTTCAGTAAGAATGTTTTATCTCAATACATTGTTTCTGTGTTCAGGAACAGAGGACTTTGAATGCTATCAATTTTGTATCACAGCCTGAAAATGATCTACCACTAGATGGCAGTCAGGGGCATTGGAATATCTTTTAGGAACTGCACTCTTCTTTTCCTATACCTATAGTTATTATTACTTTTTAAACAAAGGGAATTGTTAGATTAAGCCGAATTCCCATTAAAGTGGAATCTTAACAGTTACTTAATTTTTACTGGATGCTCAGTGAAATGGAATCATAAAGTAACTTTTTTTTTCAGAGATTGCCATTCGTGATAAACTCTTATGGCTGACCATTAAGATGATATTGGGCCCAATTTTTCAGTTTTGGTTTTTGTGGCGGGGGTTTCCTAAGGCATTCCAGCTATCTTGGCTGCAGTTCTGGAATTAATAGACCCACACACTTGTAGACTTACAGAAGACTATTTTTAGGTGGGTTTTATTAATTGGTTCTCAATGGGCATTTCTTACAAACAAGTGGTGATCCATATCACACTGACATAATCAGTGACTTATATGAGCACAGAGATATATCCACAGTAATATTTATGCTCTTAGAGATACAAAGTATACCTATCATATTGATAGATGTATGTGGAAACACATAAGTCTCATCTTTATGTAGCAGATAACACAATTCCATATTCTATCTGCTTCCTTAATGTTTAGTGAGAATTCATTCTCCTCAGCAAGGATGAATTCCATTGCAGCCAGAATATACTTGTATACAGTTTTTTTAGGTTATGTGTTTGTGTTTCAATAAATAAACCAGGGGGTGAAATGGAAGAACAAATCAGAAAGCAGGAGCAAGGAAATTTGAGAAACAGTACAGCAGTCATACAGCATATGGATTTTGAAGTCTAAGATCTCGATCAACAAGTCTTAGGAAGGAACAATCCTTCCCAAATAGAAACAATTTGTAATGGATCCACAACTTCATGAATTATATGAATAATATTTGATTTGGTAACAGCTGCAGAGGATGCAATTTTTGTCATGTATAAGCAGCAGGCAAAGTGGCAGTCAATAACACAGTTGCAATGCTCACTGCTTGTCTTCTTCTTCAGTAATTAGATTGGGAAATGATGAACGGAGGCTTTGTTGGCATTTGCATACTGACTGGTGAGTACTAATCTGCAGGGAAAACAGTGTGCTTCCTAATTGGAAAGCACAATCAGCTTCAGCTAAGGAAGGAACAGAGTTCTTACTTGGCATAACAATTGGATATTATCTGTGGCTGGAATTGCACTTTGCTTTCTCATTGTGTCATGCACTTTAATGCATGTATCCTCACATTTTTATGCTAATTTATTTCCCATCATTTGACTGCAGATGGTTCCTAACTCTGGCAAATAGCCTGCTCTTTTTTCATCTCAGAGCTACCAAAGCAACTGTGAAAGGCAACTACCATCCCCCAACCTCTTTGTACATCTTTTGCATGTTCAGATGTGCTTAATCATTTCCTTGTGTTTTGGAATCTCTTTCTGCTATTATTTCTCAATGAATATAGAAGGAATCTCCAGCATAGAGATTGATTTGGGACTGAAGAAGCATCTTTCTTCATCTGCTTCTGACTGAGAGACAATATTGATGTGAGGCTCTGACTATAGCAACTCTCTCTGAAATGTGGTTGGTTTCTGTTATAGAGGAAGGGAGAGAGGGAAGGAGGCTTAAAAGTGACAGCAATAAGTGTGTGTGTGGGGGGAATTGGTCATTTATCCCCTTAGATAGCAGTGGCATATCTCCAGTTCATAAACATCACTCTAAACACAGAAAGCCAAATTAGGGGTGTAGTTCCAGGTATATTATGCTACCTGAAAAAGAGCAACTTTATACTCCTATTCAAAATGGAACAGCTTGCCTTCGGAAGTTGTGGGAGCTTCATCACTGGAGGCTTTCAAGAAGAGAGTGGACTGCCATTTGTCAAAAATGGTGTAGGATCTCCTGCTTAGGTGGGGGATTGGACTAGATGACCTACAAGGTCCCTTCCAACTCTGTTAATCTGTAAAGTATGTCAGTGTATTGGTATGTGTGTTAGAGTGAAAGCTAAAAATGTCAAATTAATATCCACCAATGTGATTAAAATCTCATCTTGTTTCTACAGATGTCATGCCTGGAATACATATAAAGAAGGCCCAGGCTTCAGTTGTACAGACACCATGTTGATATTGGACACCCCACCTGACATCCTTCTCTCTGTCTCTGTCTCTCTTACTCTCTAATCACATCCCCAAACAATATATAATATGGAATTTATTTTTTCATTTCAGATCTATTCTGGTTAGTGGAAACACATTTGAAATAGTAAAGAAAGACTAATATAGTAATCCTAAATGATGAACAATTAGCTACTTCCAAAGTTTGTGGCTCACATAGAGAATGAGGGTTTTTTTGAATGTTTATGGCTCACCTGTACATCTCCCTCATTCTAGCATGAGGACACCCTCCTAACCATTGATGGAGAGCATGAATGTGTAATGTTACCTTCAACCTTTCACTGGCCCACTGTAAAAGCAGCTTGTCTTCCGGCTAATTTTCAGTCTTTAAGAATGTGTTTTGACACTTCTGCCATCACAAACTACGTCCAATGGTTTCAAGCACATGTAGGCCAAGGATCTGTCCTGCTACTTTTGGCCATGTGAGGTTATTGCCATCATGGATGCCTCATGCCCTCTAGTCCCTCAGTCTCAGGGCCATTTTTTCCCCCAATAAAAGAATCAGAGCTATTCTACTAGGTTAAAACACCATTTTTCTTCCAACCATTGTGGATGAGCAGGAAAAGTGGGAGTAGGAGAAATAAGACTTTGGGGCTCAGACTTTCTCAGACTCTTTTTTCCCCATAGAAGGGAAAATGGGGGAAGGAGTGGGTATTCTCCTGTCTCTTTTCCAATCTCCATGGGAAGCAGCACCTTTTATCCTACAACCATGGGTGACACAGTGACACTTCTTCTGCCTTTAGGAATATTTGCTTTTACAACTTTAAAAGATACATTTTACCTCAGAATTATTGCTCACTGAGACCCTTTACCCAATACCATGGCAGCCTACTCATCCACAGCTTAGATGCATCAGTACCAAAATGTGTGAAGGAAGAGGGAACATTTTAAGAATGTGTTCAGTGATCTTTTGCAAGATCTCTAGACACATGTCATTTTGATGCCCTAGTGGTGCACCTGTATATAGCCATGCATAGTTTGCTGTGGTTGCAATGCTGCAGAGGGTCAGGGGTGTCTCTGCTTCCTGCATTCCTATGAAGAGGGTGAGAAAATGCACTTTTCTGTTTCCCCCCTGCTCATCCTTTCCCAAGAAGCAAAGGAAAAGAAGTGGTGGATAATGTCTCATTTGTCCATTACTCTGACTTCAGTTACAGTCTTCTATTTCCAGTAACTGGCACTAAAGGAAATGTAACCTCTGTGACATCTGTGCCACCTCTTTCCTTCCCTGACTCATGGTATGGACAGAGTACCAGCCTGCTTCATTGCCAAGGCAGAGTAAGGTGCCAAAGTGCAACCAGCACTTGATCAGACATACTTATCTGTTAGTTCTCACAATAGATAACAACACTTTAGTACTGCTGCGTGGAAGAAGGAGAGAGGTAGATAATGAAGTCTCATTTGTTTCAAAAGGAGTCTATTTGTACAATTGGTGCCTGTTGTGTATGGGTGAGGGGAAATGAAGGTACTATCAGTCTGGAAGATATTTCTCCATCTTGATATTGTTTAGCAGGTGTTCAACATTTGAGGATAGCTCTGACCAGCTTGGAAATAAACAAGTGATTTTTAAGGCAGAAAACCAGGTGCAAATATAAAATAAGACCTGACAGCACACATTTAACTCCTGGCCTTTGCCCAGCATCTGTACTGATAGGACAGACATGCTTACTAGGAAATCCAGTGGTTGCTGTCCACTTCTACCAGTGTGCTGACAAGTTATGTATCTTCCTGCGTTTTTTAAAAAAAGGGTTGCATGCATTCATCATATGTATTGCATATGTTTATTTATATATATTTACAACTCTGATGATGTGAGCTCTTATTTATTTTTAGATTTTTTTAAAAAATCGCATCTTTATTGCTTTATAAATCATTCAAAAAGGCAGATTTATATAAAACTTCTTTCTCCTTCTATTTTCCCTTTACAACAACAACAATCATGTGATGTGAATTGGGCTGAGAGACAACTACTGACCCAAAGTCACCCAGACTGGTTTCATGTCTAAGATGGGACTAGAACCTTGCATTAAAATTTATTGCATTGAAAAGGTCTACAAGATTCTTCCTGAGTTTTGGAATCTATCAATGTCTACATTCCTTATTTATTTGAAAAGTAAGAGTTTTTTTTATTTTTCCAAAATGCAAAACTGCTCAGTGGTTGATTATACAACAGACATTTCTTGTAATATCATGGAGTGCTGGAGACAGACAGCCAATCAGTCTTGTGCAAAGCTTGATTCAGTTTCAAATGTACAAAGTGACATTTTCCCCACAGCATGTGCCTATAACAAGAATAAATATGTTTAGACTCTAATGGGAGCAGTTTAGTGTCATCAAACCTCTAAAAAATGATGCTTTCCTGAAAATGATTTAAATACACATGCATATACACACTACTATGTTTTTGTCATTTCTGATCAACAAATTTTAGAAATTTCTGAGATGCCTTTAAAACCTTTAATTTTAATTGGGATTGAAAGATAGCTGGGTAGACACCCAAAACTGTTTTCACTGTCACACAAACCACTATAAAGTCTCCATAAAACTGCAGTACTCTGTCTCCAGCTATGGTTCCTGTTAGATGCTTCTTTGGAAACAATGGCTTGAGATTTATAGAAGCTGACATTTTCAATTGTTCTTTCTATAGTGTCCAGTAAAAAAATTATCTCCACTTTCCTGGTCCTTTCAAGATGAATAGGAAGGACTATTCCCAGAATTCCCACTCAGACTTCGATAACTGATTAACAGTTTCTCTTTCTCCATAAAAGTTTTACTCAGAAGGATAAATAAATGCACACAACTGGGTTGTCACTGGGCAGAATGTTCAGTTTAACCCATTAATATTTTTTTTAAATAAAAGGAACCCCTTACTCAACAAAGCATAGCTACTTTTCACACTATAAATGCATGTGAAAAAGAGAGACTTGGAATGAATTTAATATAAATGCCTATAGTCAGTTTGCTTTAATCTGCCAATATAGTGGAGGCTGAAATGTATTATTATCTTGGAATATATTACTCTGAAATGCAAATTAAAGGAACATCTGTGTAATCTCTAGAGTGAAAGGACAAGGATAACTAATAGCTACCACTACCAAAAAGTTCCCTTCAATCCCCTCTATATACCCACAACCCTTTTTTTGGAGTTCTTTTTTTTTTACTTCCAAAGAACTGCAGAGAAGAGGCAAGTATTCCTCTGCCCCCAGGATGAGAGAAAACCATAAGGCTTCAAACACAACAGTCTCAGGCATGTAATCAGGGGATTAGGAACATATGAATCTGTTGATCTAAGTCAAATTTAGTCTATGTACCCTGTTTCCCTGAAAATACAATCTACTCTGAAAGTAAATCCTAGCTTGATTTTTACATGTGTGCCCAATATAAGCCCTATCCCCAAAATAAGACCTAATTAAGATCCTGCCCACTCCAGACTGCACAGGTAAAAATTAAGCTAGGGTGGGGATGGGGGTGGTGGAGCTGCCCTACTACTTACATTTGGACAGTTGTAGCCAGTCCTCACACACCCCGACACCTGCCTTGCTGGCCCATTTCTGAAGGCTTCTGTAGCTGATAACAAAGCTCTGGGTCAATCCAGAGTTTGGTTGTTGGCTGCAGAGGCTTTCAGGAAAGCCTTGCCAGTCACAGAAGAAGAAGTTCCTGAAGGCCTTTGACAGTGAAAAGGAGGCCAGGGTGATGTGTGCAAGTAAGGTTAGTCAGTGGATGACATCCCCCCAAAATAAGAACTGGTGCCTTTTTTTGGTGGTGAAAAATATAAGACAGGGTCTTATTTTGGGGGAAGCATGGTACTTAGCATAGTTGTAGAATCAGAAAGGGGCTGTTTAACTGTTGAGTCCTCAACTCCCTATTCAATGTAAGACTCCAGATTAAAGAAACCCAGGCTGATGACTGTTTAGCCTCCACTTGAAAAAAAAATCATCTTTTTGGCTTTAATATCCAAAAGGGTTTTGACATTTTGATGTTCAAGACAATGTGCCTTCCTGAAACATTGTTACATTTATGACATACATTTTAAAATCTTTGATCGTTAATAAAAATCACATTAAGTTGAGAAGATAAAATAAAAAGAAATGAGAAAAAAGTGAAGAACCTGCAAATTTTTTATACACCAAGGAAATCTAATTAGGCCCAAGAATTCTCTTTGTGACTGTACAAATGTCCACACACATTTTTCAATGCTCATGGATATTTCATGGAAGTAATCTCTTAATAAGAACACAGCTTTGATTGGGGCCAACTTGAGTATCTTCTGATAAAGGAAGAGATTAGCTATAGGTGCCAGATATATCACAGGAGACAACAAAGAAAATGTGTGATTCTTTGACTCTCTACATTCAAGCTTACACAATAGGATTCTTTATAAGGGATTCAGATACAGTTCCTTTCTGCCATGTCCAAAGGTGGACTATCAAAACTTGCCAGAATAAGCATCTGTCTGTTTGGATCAGAGACAGTAATACACACACACGCACACACACAGCAAAAAACCAGGAATAGCATAAGGAATGTTGGGAAGAGCCTTATAATGGTGATATGATGCTTTAGCGTTACCATTTTAAAAAAATTTATCGAATACTTTTCTGCTTGGTCTTGCCAGTGGCCTTTTCTAAACTCAGTTTAAGAAAAGCCTGGGTTGAGAATCTATAGTGAGCAAAATCAGAAGCTATTTGTTTCTTCCAAGAGAAAGAGTATTTGTTGACCAGGATAAATTGGACTAGGGACTAGCCTTTAAATACTTGTTTCAGTCGATATATCAAGTACTAGTGGCTTATTTAGGCTTCTGAGAAAGCACCGCTAAACCAAATAAATGCATTTGCCATGGGGAATCGAGCAGGCAAACATAATTCTCAGAAATTTGGATTGAACCGATCCTTGCCCAGATGTATCTTGAAAACACAATGCTGTGTATCATAGAATTAAAAGATTATCACCTTGGCTTTGTATAATTTAACAGCAGCCAGGGTACAATTATTATCCTTAGAGCATGTAAATTTGATTAATGCATTATAGCCTTCTGTGCCAAAAGGAGAGATTATAAAGCTGATATTTGTAACTGTTGTGCATTGGAAGTAAATGCCCAGATATTCAAAGGTTTTGACCTGCCCTAATTCCAGTTATATGAGCTTGTTGATGCAGCACTTGGAGATGATATTCCATTTGTTGTGGAATGATTAATTTTTGGCTTGTTATGACAATGTACAGGTTATGAACATAGGCTTTGTTGCAGTCTGACTTGGTAAAAAGATAAGATGTCTCAGCTCCTTCTCGGTTTTCACTTCCTTAGCATCAGGTCTGTAATTGTGATACTCCTTGTACTTGTGTTCCTTTCTGACAATTATAGGATAAGGACACCTGGGTAGGGAAATAAGATCCATTTTGCTTAAGACAGGATCTTAGCAAATGTGCTTGATGAGCTTTTTTTATTTTGAATTGCAGATGTCATTGCTTAAATATCAGAAATACTTTATTTCCCTTCATCTCCTTCCAGTTTTTCATATGTTTGTCTGATGAAGAGTTCTTGAGATTTGAGCAAGCTTGTGTTGTGTTGCTTGGTTCCAATAAAAATATTACTGTGGGATTTGTTCCCCATAGATCAACACAACTTTTTATCTGCCTAGAAAAATATTACAAATACCTTTTGCTTTTTGAAAAGGCACTTAGTGTTTATCATAGCTACATTAAATGTTAGACTTCTGATTTTTTTAAAGGAGGCAAAATTGCTTTCTTCTCCAAACAACTCAATCATTGCTTTTGGATTACTCTTTAATTGGCCAACCCCTGTCCTTCCCTCACCTCCAAAAGCAGGAACAGGCCTTTTTATAAATGGACAGAAAAAGTATTATTATATATATTATGACTTAGAATGCAGCATAACTTTTAGACGTTTATAGACCAGCTTTAAAATAAAATAAAATAAAATAAGGGAATCTGAGCCTTGAAGTTCATTCACAGGTGAACGCAACTGCCCCCTGCCCTCTTTGTATATAAGTGATTGATAGCACTAGAATTCCTCTGTCTGGAAACAGTTTTTGTGCATCTTTCCAGCACTTAAAAGATTTAAAATATCTGTCAGGATAGCTGTCTCACATGATCCAATGTTCTGACAAGTAGGTAAACTTCTGAATTTATGTAAAGCAGCTTTGGGAGCAGTTAAGGAAATATTTTCTCCTCCCAGTTGCAGATTTCAGATGACTGGAAAAGAATATACTGTGCTAAGTCTAACAGAACTGCATTGTAGAAAGTGCTAAAAAAACAGGGTATTCTACATCTCTTTCATGTCATCCATCAGTCATCTAGCTTTTTGTATGTTGATTTGTTAATGCTAAATATGTACTTCCATTTCTCCCTCGACTATCACTGCCTATGATTCTTATTGAAAACTGATAAAGTTACAGTTAGGTAGGAGAAGTTAAGATGATTTATTAATTCTTCCTGCTACCGGTAATTACTGGACAAAAACATTGATTCTGAGTAGGCATTTGTGTGCCTATTTTTCCCCCAGTTAATGATACTTTTGTCATTGGTTTCAGTAGAAAATCCTATACTATTTTAACCTTGTAATACCAATGGTATTAAATTACAGTGGTGTTGTTTTCTCGTATGTTGTAAGTCAGTGACACATTTTTGCAGTACAGTAGTAAGTACTACACTGTAATTTGTTAGGTCCCGTTTGAGGTAAAAAAAGGATCCTTTACACTTCATGGAATAATATATTGGGTTTGCTATGTAAGATATCTCCCTAGAGTACATTTTTCCTTGTTTAAAGTATATAAATAGATAAGATAGACCTAAGAACTCTTCATGCTATTGTAACATAGCATGAAATTGGCCTAGTTTAGCCAACCATGCAGTAAATACAGAGCTTATGTGAGACAGTGTGTTATTTAAAATCAATCTATAAGTCACATCAACTGTTCAATTGGCTGTGTGCAAAATTTTTAAAGGAAGTTAAACATTTATCAAGAGACAAATGCTTGCAGACCTCATAAAATTGGATCATATCAACTGTTATTGCAGCTGATGCCACTGATACAGGAAGTGGGTTGACATCCAGAAAGTGTCTAATCATTTGCATTGCCTCTAAACATGGAGCATTAAAGAAAACACAAAAAAAGAAACAAAAATTTATGAGCATTGAAAACATTCCTTTTTTCTTTGGTACTTGTATTGACAAATAGTTATTTAGGGACTACAACTCTGCATTAAACATTCGTTCTATCACATAATAATGCCCAATGTTTAGCATTTAGTATTGCTTATTTATAATTGAAAAACACTTACCAGTGGCTTTCTGCTGTGCTAGTTGTTTTGTTGACCAGAGCAATTGCCCGGAAGTTCTCAATATACCTCTCAATATAGCTCTCAAAAAGGTAGTCATCTTTTTATGTAGTGTGTAAGGCAGGGAAAAGAGATTTGGCAAATTCTGTTTCGATTGTCAAAGGATGGGATGAAGGGTTCAGAACAGAGCAGAGACTTTCTTAGCTGTAGAGAATAGTGATGAATTGTGATGAATACCACTGCATGAATGAAACAGGGAAAGGGGGCTGTTCAAACTACCCATACAGTGAATTCTGTATTGGATGAGAATTAAGATGAGGCATAAGGACAAGTAATGCCAACATAGAAGAGTAACACAACTGGAAGCATTCCAGTTTCAATGATTTGATCTCAGCTGCACTGATGGGCTGGCTAGAATCCTTGGCTTGAAAGCATGTAAGCTTGTGAGGCATGAAGTACTATGGTTTAGTTTAAATAAACATATTTCAATTGGAACTGCCGGGATCGTATACTAGGCAGATTACTGCAACTCATTTTGTACGGGACTGTCCAAAATTTGCTTTGGAAACATTTTCCAAACCAAATTTGTGAAGTACATAATTTGTGCAATTCCATCACTAGGGAGGTGAGGCAATTCTGTTTTCCTGTTGTGACTGAACTTCAGCTGTCATTCATTTTACTCACTTTTCCTTGTCCTTGCCTTTCTGCTGCCTTTCCCAAATAGCTGCTTCACTGAGCTGAGCTGCCTAAGCTGAATATTTTCATTAGTGAGAGAGTCCCCAGAACTAATCTACTGCCAATTTAGAGACTGCAGAGATACAGATAGTCCTCAACTTATGACCACAAATGAGCCCAAATTTTCTGTTGTTAAGTGAGACATTTGTTAAGTCTCACTTTGCCCCATTTTACAACTTTTCTTGCTACAGTTGATAAGTTAGTAACCAGGCAGTTAAGTGAATCTGGCTTTCCCATTGACTTTGCTTGTCAGAAGGTCACAGAAGAAGATCGTGTGATCTTGGGAAACAGCAACCATCATAAATATGAACCAGTTGCCAAGCATCTGAATTTTGATTACATGATCGTGGGGATGCTGAAAACGTTATAACTCTGAAAAATGGTTACACGTCACTTTTTTCAATGCTGTTATAACTTTGAACGGCCACTAAACGAAGTGTTGTAAGTCAAGGACTACCTGAAGTCTTGTCAAAGAAATTCAAGAGTCATTAGGAAAACTGTGAAGAAGCTCATATTTCCCAAGGATTCCAGAATTCTCAGTCTTGGGAAATGTGGGAGCATGAGAAAAGGACTTAACCCTGCCTTCATTCTATTTGCTATAAGGAGGCATAGAAGGAAACTCATTATAGGTGGGTATAAAAGAATATGAAGTAGAAATATGGATACCAGATGGGGGAGGAGATGTTTGGAATATATGCCCACGGTCATGTCCCTGGTGGAGACTGACTCTGAGGGAGAGGAGGAACAGCCAATAGGGAATGGAAGTGTGGCTTCGGAGATTGTGGAGGAGGCTGGGTAAGGGCAGAGGCTGGCTGGGCAGTCAGAGGAGGACCCAGACCCATCCCATCTGCATCCTAGGACATGCAGGGAGGAGAGAATAAGGGAGTGACGTGGTCTACTTGGGAGGAGAGGGCCTTGATCGTCTTCATGGGCTGCAGGGGTGAGAACTGCATAAGAGTTTGGACCTGTGTATTGGTAAACGCTGGAAACAAAGGGTGTTTTATTTTGGTCTGAAGTTATCTTGGTTGGCCTTCCAACAGACTGTGTCTTGTTATCTCCTTGAATTTGGTAAATACTTCTCCTGCTCCATTGTGGAAATTTCATCATTGTAGTTTATTTGGTTTTTATTTCACTTCTATCTGCTCATCAAATTTGGACTGTATTGCTTGCTTTTGAAGACTATTTTTGAGTACGTTTTATCTCCAACTTAGTATTGGAGGCATTAAAGGACATTTATTTAGCTTTTGGATTTTGTTACATTTATGGTACACTCTGGGTCATCACGTCCACATTCTATACTGTGTATACCCCCACCACCACCTGAAATTCCCATGCAAACACCAACCCCATGATCTGTTGCCACTATCAGGCAACAATGAATCCAAGAATGAAGGGTATTCTGTGCCTTCCATCATGATAGCACAGTACCACTTGCTGTGCAACAAGGAGGGAGGAGGGAATTTCCAGCTCTGACTCGGAGTGTGAAACTTGTTTGTTGACCTTGGGTTGCCAAGCAAGGTTGGGAAAGTGAATCTGTATTTGTTTCCCATAGTGAGTTGGTTGGGATATTTTCACACATGGGAGAGAAGATTAGTTCTGACAATGAGTGGTGTAGAAGAGTATAGTGATAATTATTAGACTCATTAGGAAACCCATTAAAAGAAAACGTACACCACCCAGTTTTGAAAAAAGGGAGGGTGTGAGAAAAACCCTTAAAATAACCCTCCCTTGACCCTGTTTGATGCAACAGGGGCACTCTGTCAGGCTTTCAAGATTCTGTTATTACACCCTATAACAATGAAGTAAAGTTCAGTAATTCTTGTAGCCTACCTTGGAAGGCTGACAGTCAAGGAACCCTTCAACTGATTGGCTTGTTTGGGCATGACTGGAAATCTGAGGAGGTGGCACTCAAGTAAAAAGGACAGAGAGAGCAGCCCCTGCAGGTAGGAAAGGAGGCACAGAGGCATTGGCTTACTTGCTAAGTAGGGGAGGAAATGGGACTTGCTGGGAAAGCAGAGAAAAAAGGCAACAGTTATGGAGGTGAACAGGAACCTTTCACCTTTTTCTCTAGTTTTTTTTCCTCAGAAGTTAGGAAGCTTTTTCCATCTAGGCTGCCTCAGTGAAGAAAGCTGGCCAACCAGCTCCCACTGCAAGGGCTTTTGGGTGACCATCTCTACCTTTACAGCTCAAAGTCTTACTTTAAACCAGGGGTGTCAAAAGCAGTTTAATTGAGGACTGCATTAGGGTTGTGTTTGACCTTGAGGACCAGGGTGGGTGTGGCTGGGGTGGGCGTGGCCAGGTCGACATCACTTGTGTCAGGGCACCTGTGGTGGGCTGAGCACTCTGCCAGCGAAAATGGGCTCCCGAGCTCTATTTTTGGCTGTGATGGCCTCCTGCAATCCTCTGCCAGCAAAAATAGAGCTTGGAGGACCACCCTCCTGAGATCTGTTTTCACTGGCAGAGGGTTGCAGGAGGCTGTCGTAGCCAAAGGTGGAGCTTGGGAGCCTGTTTTGCTGGCAGAGGCACTGCAGGCTGGTCCTTTGCTGTTTCCAGGGCAGACATGAACCCCCTGGGCTGAATCCGGCCCCTGGGCTGTGAGTTTGATATCCCTGCTTTAAACAATGTCATTTGCATAACAGTGACGTTACACAGATGATGTAATTCACCATAATGACATGCTCTTATAGCTACTGAATGTTTTATGAATAATGATCTAAAATTTGTCTTTTCCCTACAATTCATCTGGTATTCATTGTTTGATAGGCCAAATATATAACCTACCTTTTCTACAGCAGTGACATAATGCCCTTGCCTCCTATATATTCCACAATAACAGCCCAGCAGTATAGGACTGACAGAAAGTCACTAGCACAAAGTTAAGCAGGAAGCTTCCATCACTGAGCAGGCACTAGATCTACATCAGGCCTCTCAAACTGGCAGCCCATGGGTGGAGGCATCATGCACAGGCCACACCCACTCTGGCTCTGCAAAGGCAAAAAAAGTCACATGATGCAATTGAGTTTGACATCCATGATCTAGTTCCTGGATTTTGCTGCCCCTAATCCTGTGTTTCTCAACCATGGCAACTTTAAGATGTGTGGAATTCTGGGAGTTGAGGTCCACATATCTTAAAGTTGTCAATGTTGAGAAATACTGCCCTTAATCCAACCCTTTAATCACCCAATGAGACTTCACGATATTGAAAATGCTGCTTTGTTCCCTATGAACCTGACTGTGGATTGAGATCATATTCAGTGGCCATGATATATATCCTGCTGCCAAAAGGATTTAAGTTAACTGCAACTCAGTTTTCATAACTCAGTAAAATTAATAGAAGACTTTTTAAAAAAACTTAACTAAAAAGTCAGATGCATAAATATCTAAAACATTTGATTGTAAAATCTCCTAACTAGCCCATTTTATAATTACGGCAGGTCAGCACTTTCGGCATTCTTATTATAATCGCCAAAACCCCATTTATTCATATCTATTTCCTGTATTCTGACTCATGTTTATACTTATACCTGTTACCTTGCAGGCGATTGACAAATCAAATAAATAAAACTCATGTACAGCCATTTTATACAAACAAAAGAAGACAAAAGTCCTCTTTGTAAATTAAAATAATCATCTCTGGCTAGAGTAGAAGGCTGGTAAATGAAGTAATCTAAAAGTTTCTACTTTCATACCTCAGCAGATCTTATAAATAATTAAAAATAATTAAAAGAAAGGATGTTCTTGAAGGAAAAATACAAATAACTCACAAGGAGATAGATCCTCACAGCTATGTTGGGAGAAAGACACCAATCCTTAATCAGTAAAAAAGCATGCCAAGCAGTGGTGGGATTCATCTTTTTTTTACTACCGGTTCTGTGGGCGTGGCTTGGTGGGCATGGCAGGGGAAGGATACTGTAAAATCTCCAGTCAGAGGTGGCATTTGCAGGTTCTCCGAACTACTCAAAATTTCTGCTACCGATTCTTCAGAATTGGTCAGAACCTGATGAATACCACCTCTGATGCCAAGTTAATTCACATTGCTCCCATTCAGCACACTGCCTGGTGATGGTGTTGTCCTTACATTTGGGGACAAATGATGGGGAAGTAAATGGCCTATTTTCCTAGCTGTGTTTTGCCTCCCACCCAGCATCCTCTGCCAGCAAAAAAACAAAACCCAACCAGTTTCTATGCTAAGTGTGTGGCTTGGTGAGTTGAGTGTCAGTTGCCTAGTTAGATGCTTTGGTCATTTTTCAAGTTGCTTGAGTGACTGATTGTTGGCATGGGTCTGGATGAAGTGGGATTGAATTCTCCTGGCAGATCACCTGGTGATCTCCTTCATGCTTAATTCCTCTCCTGCCCCACTAACCTGTCATATACCCTATTTTGGTATGTGGGGTCTTCCAGAAGGTTACGAGACCCATGTTCAAAAATAGCCCAAGTGACAGATCATTGGTGCCCTGGCGAGGCTGTAAATTGCTCTGGGTGATTTGTCTCCTATTTCACTTCACATTTCTTCACTTCACTTGAGCCTATTATTTGGACTAAAAGAGAAACTACTGGGATTCTTGTCCAACCTAAGTAATAAAAAAAAGTACAGCTATGCAACAGCAAAAATAGGAGAAAACCTGAAATATTCTCATTAGTAACAGAACCAGCCACACAAAACCTGGCTTTCTTTCTCTGTTTAAATTGACTGGAGCACTTCCTTTTGTAAAGATAAATCCAGTGCTCTTTCAAAATGCTACTAAATACATGTTTAAAAACTAATCCAGAACTCTCTGGATAATGCTAAAGCCATTTATGAGAGAAACCTGCATAATGCCTAATCAGGCATGAATACTTGTGAATTTTTATGGGAGGAAATATTAAATGTTCCCACCCATAGAAGGTGAAGGGTACGGGAACATGATGTGACTTTCAGTGGCTATTCAGCCTTTGGGAACATCTTGTTTCTAATATAAGTAATATTCCCAAACCCTTTATTTTAAAGAAAACCTTAAAAATAACATTATTCTGTAGAGCATTTTGATACTGATGGTACAGGGCTGTCTTTATTAGATAGAAGCTGATTGTGATGTTCATCTTGAAAAGGAAGGAAAGAAGAACAGAAGGAAAGAAAGAAAGAAACACACCTGAGTGAGCCAAATGTCTGGTCCCCTCAGCAGTCCAAGAATTTTCTAATGACTGGACAAGTAGGGGATGCTCTCATCAGTTTAAACTTGTCATTAGAAACTGGGCAAATTTCAGCTACTGACTATCATCACCAACCATTGCTAATGACAGACTGTAGGTTGCAGATTGCTCATAAGTAGGATTTGTATCAGAACAAGAGGAAAAACACTACTTTAATATTAGAATAGAATACCACGGGCTCTTCAAATAGTCACATCTTGGTCACCTATGGCTTGATCATGGTATACATGGTATACTTTTGAAGAGTACATGGAAACATCAACAGGTTTAAAATTCAGTAAAGTCAGCAATGATAGGCACACTTCAGTATACCCCATGTGTGATCTCTGCATCATCAGCTGGACTGAATGGCATTTTGCTTCAGAATGTGATTCAAGGTGCTGGTCATTACATATAAAGCTGTACCTGACATATGCTGGGTTACTCTATTTCATGGAGTATCTTCCCAGGGGAACTGATGCAACAAGTTTGGTATGTACCAGATTCCTTTCATTAAACAACGCCATCTATCAAACTACACCTTCTCCATAGTAGTGCTTGCCCTCTGGAATGAAGTTCCCCTAAAATCAGGATGGCCCCCAATCTGCTGTTGTTTTGAATGGCCTTGAAGATCTGGCTATTCACCAAGGCCTTTGATAAGGGTGATGACATTGTCTTTCAGTGGCATGGGTCTATTTCTTTTTTGTTTCTGTCTAGTTTTTGTCCAGTTGCCATGTTTTATTCTTGTATAGTTTTCTTGCTTTTTTTAAATTAATGCTTTGTACTTGTGAACTGCACAGAGCTCTTGGGGGCCACAAAGTATATGAAATTAATAAATGAGAAAAGACAAATTTAGATGGATAGGCTGCAGATGAGACAAAGGTGCTAATGGTTAGCAAAGCAGCTTCATGCTGTGGTTAGCAGGATGTGACAATGAGCCTTAGGTAGAATTCCAAAACTTATATTCTTTGTGATATGTGTTCTTTCTCACTTGATACTTACCAATATTTTTTCATTTATACAACCTCCTTTTAATGAATACTTCATAGTAATTCTTTTGTAAATTCAGTTTCACATTTTCTTCATGAGCGATGTTCTGAACTCCTGTTAAAAATGTATTTCACATTCGTGCAACTTCTCCAAGAAATATAGAACATCTTGGAAAAGGAGAGCTCTTTTCTCATTTAGTTTAATTAGCACCACCCTAAAGCTACTATTACTGTATAATGTGAAAGTGCTATTTCTCAGTGTATGGAAGGTGCTAAAATTAATTGTTTTCCATCTGATCTGATAAAATCTCTTTTCAGTTTCTTCGCCATCATTAAATGATAAAGGCATGTAGGGGAACAAGTTCTGTATGTTGCCTGTTGTGATCAGGGTTTACATCATACTCTTCCACATTTGAAATATGGTAATGTTTAATAGAAAAGTGTGAATACTTTAATACTTACTTTGAAATAAAAAGAGCTTTTGGAGAGGGGGAGTGGGAGGGAGAGAGAGAGGGAGAGAGAGAGACATTGTGTGTTTCCAGTATATGATCAATATTTCTGTTAGGATTAGGGTTTCATATATTGATTTAATTTTCAGCCATTTTGTTTCTTTTGTTTGTCACAAAAGAAATCTATGTTAGAAATGGTTTAGGCTTTTAACATTTTTCTTAATAGTTCTTTGGTTCCAAATTGGTTTTTATTTTTTAAAAAAGGGGAAATTGTATGTGAAAGGTTATTTTGAATGATGAAGGATTAATTACTAATAGATACATGTCTATAAACCACAAAACTGAAAGCAACTCTGTCCCCTTTTTGCTAATTTTCTCATGCATCAGTCAATACATCTGCCATCAGGTCAAGATCTGAAATAAGGACTTTCTGATTGGATCTAGTTTTCTCCACTCTAAGGGAACTGACCTTCCAAACTTCATTTTAATTTGAGCAAGTGGAAATGATGCCAATCAGGCAGGTAGATCTGAAGCAGCCAGGTGGGAAGGAGGGGGCTTATTGCTGGTTGTATATTAGACTGGTTGACTTAATGTAGGAAATGGCAATGGTATGGAGAGAGGCTACCTCTATTTCTTTTGCCACCATACACATTCTGCTACAGAAGGATGCTGTTCTTGTTCATATTCATTTGTCTTCCACAAGCAAGATATAACAATACAGTTGTCATCCTTATAGCAGAGCTAACAAAATTAAGGCACAACCCAACTTTTGGGGGTATACTTTTTGGATAGAATTACTAGTTTAAACTGATCGCTTAGACTTTCATTCATGTTCTATTGAGAAACATTCTTTTATAATTTTGCCCAGGTTTATGTACAGATCATATATTTATTACAGATATTTTTACACCAGCCATCTTAAAGTGGATGGTATGGATGTTTATGTTAATGGATGTATAAAATGAAAATCACATAAAAAAATAAAGAATTTGAACATGTAAAGTACACAAAAGTGCCAATCATGTAATAACATTAACATTCACTTATAAGGGGAACCTTTTTTTTCTCTTGCCCAAGATCAGATTCCAGTCACATTGGTGTTAAGGTCAAGTTATATTGGAGTGGTGTTATACAATTCAGTATGAATCATGCCATCCTAGAGACCAATTAACTAATTGGACTTACTTTATTCAAGCAGGGAAGGGTTATATTTTTTTATTAGCTCCAAATATTCCCTTAATCTCCATCAGAATGTAATTTGGTAACCAAAAAGAGTTACCAGTAAAAATGTCCTGAAGAAAACCCTGATCCGAATCTATTGGTGTCAGGCTTATAAACACAATAGGCATCCCATATGCTTTAAAAGGAGGTGATGTTCTCGAGCCAAAATAACCTTTTGAAATAAGGAAATGCTTCTTTAAAGCAAAGGACATCTGGCAATTAATCTGCCAAAATGCAGAGGTATACTTCTCTTCCATCACAGAGTTTCAATTACACTGTCCCTTTGTGCACTTTTCATAGACTGCTTCTTGCATTGTGTTAATGAATTGGGTTTAGAGATTAAAGCCTCAGGGAGAAAAAAAAATGAATTAAGCCACTGAGAATGCAAATAATGCAATTGATAATAAGATTCTTTGTCTCTTGGCTCTTTAGAGTAGCCTTTCCTTTGCAATTTTTAGATTTTCTTCCAAGCTCTGAATAACATGTATACATTATGTAATCCTCAAACATATAATTAATTAACAGTGGGCTATGCTATGAAAGTGAACTGTGGAGTTAATCCTCTCTCCTAGCATTAATGCTAGTCATTTCCTTGTTTTAGACCCCAGTGATTTAAAACCTTGAATCTTGTATATACATACAGGAGTTCTTTGATGGTTTACAGTGATTATTTCAAGCTGAAAAGGGATTACGGGTCAGTAAGTGTATATCATATTTCCTTTATTTTTAAGGACTAATTCAGAATTGGGTTAAACCAGCTTCTTCAGCTCTCCAATACTTTGAGACAAAAGCTGAAATGTTCAGCTATCTACATTTTGCTTCCTCCTACTTCACACTCTGCATTGTGCCCTACACTCTACCCTACAGGGTTGTTTAATGAGAAGAAGTTGAGCACTGTTATTAGGATGAAGATATGAGGAAAAACATTATGATTCTCTGCTATATTGGTACTTGGTATCTAATGGCTCCCTATGGGCATTTGACTAGCAATTTAAGGCTGTAAGGATCACTATGGGCATACCTTAGACTCCTTGTTGCACAGTTATTCTTCTTCTAGGTTTTAATGTTGCAACTAAGTGGATCAAGTATATTTTCTTTGGAATGTTCAGGAATCTAGATTATCACTATACTCTGCTACTGGATTTTTGCATATACATCTTTTAATAGATAGCATTTTGTAGAGTCAGTGATGATCAAGACATGATTATGGTGTGTAACTGTGATCATGTCCAGGCCCAATAATGTTCACATGAAAAAAATCTTGAAGTAGAAAATATTCTGCCTGAATTCTGTATATGTACTGGAAGTCTTAGAACAGATGTTTTGACAATTAAAGAAATCTTATGGCAGAAGACAGAGGAAGGTTGCCTATACATATAAAAATACATGCGATTTATAGACATTTAAAATATTGTATGTGAATAAGAAAATTGTGTTGCTACATATGTGGACTAACAATAGTTAATAGTAGATTGAATTTCCTGCAGGGATGATAAGCTCAACTTCACCATTGTTGAAAAATTGGAAAATTTCTATTGAAATTTTCTTATTTTAATAGGCTGTTGTATTGTATCATATGACCTACAAGGGCTGTTCTAAATCTATGATTTATAAAGTGACAGGCTATTTTAAAGTTAACTGTCTCTTTAATTGGATGATCCAGGACAGTTTGAAAGAAATTCATTCCCAAGTGCTCCTAGCATTTGTCATGCTGATACTGCATTAAAGATGTGGGGAAGCCATACTGTGGAAGTAGCCTGGGCCGTAATCATTTTCCTTTTTCAAAATATGTGGCATACCAATAAATACACAAATTCAGTTTCTGAAAAGGCTTACAGGCAATTGTAATTCCAAACTTAATAAATACACCCCCGAATAATCATATAATTGAAATCGCTTGGCACCGTGAAGAGTATAAAGCTTTTAGACAGGAGAAGCCACTGTGTGAATTATTGGCAGTCTCAGGGTGCCAAGTTCTTTTGAGGATGATATTGCAAGGTACAAAAATAGGGTAACTTTTGGTTATAAATTTTATCCAATTTTCGGAAAGAGAATCCAAAGATTTTCGGTACAATCTCAAGCCATCCTGGAACTTTTAAAAAAATTATAACTCATCCAATTCTCTTTAACAACAGTAAAAAAGTTTAATTCAGAGGTCCCCAACCTCTGGGCTGTGTCTCACTACTGGGCTATGAGTAATTCATAACGGGTGTGGAAGCAGTGTGTTCATGCTCCATTTCCATGACCGCCTCTCATGCAAATGGCACTCCATACGTACTTGCCAGCCACTCATGTGGAACTGTTGAGGTAATTCCCCGTTAGGAGAATGAGCGCATACAGGGAGACTTAGTGAGAGAAGTGAAGAATAACACACACACAGCACACAGATACACTGTACAGTTAATGTAGGTTTTTATTTCCAATAAATGTTTAAGCACAGTCCAAGATAAGCAGTCCAAGTCATTCACAGGTAAAGCAGTCAGTGTTCAGTTCAGGGATAATCCAAATATCAAAGTCCAGTATCAAAAACAGTTCAGTAATAGACTTACATCAACGATCAGTAACAGTCATTAGGAAGAACAGGAACTCTCTCCAACAGAAAGGAACAGATACTCACCAAACAACCCAGGTTTCTGGCTCCATCTTATGGCCATTTGCAGAACCACACCCAATTACAGTTTTATCATTTTCTTTTTTTTTTTATAAAATTTTTTTTATTGTTTTTTAACACACAAACAAACAGACAAAACATAAAAGCATCAGCTCTCCCGTATTTATATACAAACAGTGAGTCGGTTGGTTCATCAGTTTTGTGCATTCATTTCGTAGTCACAATTACAATTACCTTATATAATAACTCTTATTGTCAATGCAAACTTATATATCATCATATCATTATTAAAGAAAAAGAGATTTGACTATACTTTTATTCAATCATGCCTTATGAGATAACTATATTTTAAATAATTTATTCTATAACAATTCATATAGTCATACCAGTTCTATCCTAAATAAAAGAAAAAAAGAAAAGAAAAGCCATTATATAAATATAATATCAAATACCGAAAAAAAGAAAAGTGAAATCAATATTATTCCTTATTGTCTAACATTCTAAATATTCTATTTTTGTATTTCATCATTCAGCCATTGATAGAAAAGATCCCAAATTATATAAAATTGTTTATCTTCTTGTTCTCTAATTTCAAAAGTCAATCTACTCATCTCAGCACATTCCAATATTTTCTTTATAACTTCTTCCTGCAATGGAATTTTCTCATTTTTCCAATTTTTTGCAAATACAATCCTAGCCGCAGTTAATACATTTACAATCAAATATTTCAACTCTTTACTATAAACATCTGGTAAGATTCCCAATAAGAAAAGCTCCGGTTTCAAGTCTATATGCTTCTTTGTCATTTTTTCCAACCACATGTGGATTTTAGTCCAATATTTTCTAGCATCCTCACAAGTCCACCACATATGGTAGTATGAACCAGGTTTCTGATGACATTTCCAACATTTTTCGGATTTGTTCTTGAACATTCTTGCTATCCTTGTCGGGGGGAAATGCCACCTGTAAAACATCTTATACAAGTTTTCTTTATAGGCTGTAGACATTGTCATTTTATAGTTTTGCAATCATAATTTCTGCCATTTCTCTAAGTCAATCCCATATCCAAAATTCCTCCCCCAGGCAATCATAGTTTCTTTAACTTGTTCTTCCTCTAGCTTAATTTCCAATAAGTAACCATATAATTTTTTAATCACCTTTTCATCAGTCCCATCAAAATCTTATCTAAATCAGTCTGTTTATCATAAAATCCCTCTGTTTTGGAATCCTCATCATACCTTGAGTGTATTTGCAAATATGAAAACCAATTCATCTGTATACCTTGTTCCTCTAGTTTTTGTATCGATTTAAGTTCACCCTTTTCATCTAGTAATTCCCCATAGCTAACTGTTTGTTCCTTTTTATAAGTTATAGGGTAAGAGAACGCTTCTATCGTCGATAACCAAACTGGAATTTTCAAATAACATTGTTTTTTTGTCTTCTCCCAATTTAACCACAAAGACTCCCGTATATGATGTCTTCTAAAATAACCCTGTGTTTTGGTTCCCTTATACCATAAAAAAGCATGCCAACCCAACAACAAATCATGACCTTCTAATGTCAACAATCTAGTCTTCCTTAATGTTATCCAATCTTTAACCCACATCAAGTTTGCAGCTTGATAGTACATCTCCCAATTAGGCAGGCCAAACCCTCCTCTAGTTCTGGCATCCTGTAAAAGCTTTAGCTTTATCCTTGCTTTCTTGCCTTGCCATATATACTTCAAAACAATTTTATTTAAGTCCTCAAAATAGTCTTTTCCAAGCCTAATTGGTATTGTTTGAAACAAAAATAAAATTCTGGGTAGAATATTCATCTTAATTGTTGAAATCCTCCCTATTAATGATAATTGTAGGTTTTCCCATTTTTTCAGGTCTTGGGCTATCTGTTGTTTAAGTTTAATATAATTGTTCTCTTTTAATGTACTACATCTTGGCGTCAAATATATCCCCAAATACTTAACCTTGTTTGTAACTTGGATTTTTAACAATTCTGCCAATTCTTCTCTTTGTCTTAGCAACATATTCTTTGACAAAATCTTTGTTTTATCTTTATTTATTTTCAGACCGGCCACCTCCCCATATGCCTCTATCTTTTCCAACAACTTCAAGGCTGTTTCTATAGGATCTTCCAAGATAAAGACTAGGTCATCTGCAAAAGCTTGTAGTTTAAATTCTTCCTTTTTAATTTTCATTCCTTTTATAGTTTTATCTTCTCTGATATTTCTGTTCAACACTTCCAAAGTCAATACAAATAGCAAGGGAGAAAGAGGACAACCTTGTCTTGTGCCTTTTCTTATATTAATAGGATCTGTAAATTCTCCCTCCATCATTACCTTAGCTGTTCATTGTAAATTGCTTCTATTGCCTGGATAAATCTTCTAGCAAAGCCCATCTGTTCCATTAAAAGTAACATAAATCTCCAATTCACGTTATCGAATGCCTTTTGGGCGTCTAAAAATATCAAAGCCATTTGCTTTTCAGGATGCGCCTCATAATATTCCAAAGTATCCAGAATTACTCTCATGTTGTCTCTAATTTGTCGCTTTGGCAAAAACCCATTTTGGTCTGGATGAATAAAATTATTCAAATATTTTTTAAGTCTTTCTGCTAGTATTGAAGCAAAGATTTTATAATCTGCATTTAATAAAGAAATCGGTCTGTAATTCTTAATTTGAAGTAGATCCGCCTCCTCTTTTGGAATAAGTGTAATATAAGCCTCTGACCATGTTTTAGGTATCATCTTTTTTAACATAACTTCATTCATAACTTCTAACAATGGAATACACAGTGATTCTTGAAAGGTTTTATAAAATTCTACAGGAAGCCCGTCTGGACCTGGTGCTTTTCCGTTATTTTGTTTCTTAAGTGCTTGGCTTAACTCCATCATTGTTATATTACTTTCTAGCATTTCTTCAATCTCTTTAGGTATCTTAGGTAAATTTGCATTCTGCAGGTACTGTTTAACTTTCTTCTCATCAATGTCTTCTTTCTTATATAAATGTTTGTAAAAATCATGAATAATTTCTTTTTTTCTCTTTGCTGCCATGACAAGTTTGACCTTGGTCATCTATTAACTGCAATATTTTCCTCGACTCTTTCTCCTTTCTCAACTTGTATGCTAGCCATCTACCTGGCTTATTTGCATCTTCAAAATAGTTCTGTTTAGCATTCCTAATTTTCTGTGCCAGTTCTTCTTTCTCTATTAAGTCCATTTTATGTTTAATTATATCCAGTTTCAATTTAACGTCTTTTTTCTGCGGCATTTTCTGCAGTTCTTTTTCTAGTCTTTTATATTCATCCTCCAAGGCTTTGAAAGCTTGCCTTTTCCTAATATTCTTTTTTCTTGTATAGTCTATTATCAAGCCTCTGGCATAAGCCTTCATTGTATCCCAAACATTCTGTATTGAAGTGTCTTCTTTTCTATTTTCTTTAAAGAAAAAGGCCAGTTCTTTCTCCATCCATTGTGTAAATTCTTTCTCCTTTAAAATAGTATTATTTAACGTCCATCTCGATCTATTTTTTTGTCCCTTCCATTTGATTGTCAATGGGTTATGATCAGCCCAAGTACTTGTTTCAATATTTACTTCTTGAACGCTAGATATTAAATCTGTTGAGATCCAAATCATATCAAGTCTGGACCATGATAAATGTCTATTTGAATAGAAAGTATATTGCTTAAGTTTAACATTTCTTTCTCTCCATAAGTCTTTTAGAGTTAATTCATCTATCATTTTAAAAAAAGATTTAGGAAGAGTTTTTCTATTATACTTTGCTGTTGTTGCAATATAATCAAGTTTATTGTCCACGATTCCATTGAAGTCTCCCATCATAATTATATTAACATAGTCCAGACCAGCCATCTTGATATGTAATTTTTTATAAAATTCTTCCTGTTTATCATTCGGGGCATAAATTGCAGTCAAAAGTATCTTTCTATTGTTGTCCATCATTTCCACCATTAATATTCTCCCATCTTCATCTGAACAAATCAGTTTTGCTGGAATAGCCTCTTTAATATATAAAACCACCCCTCCTTTCCTACACTGAGTCAAAGAGGCAAACAATTTCCCCAATTTTGGTTGTACCAACAATTGTTCATGTTGCTCCCTAATGTGCACTTCCCGTAAACAAATTATATCAAACTTTAATTTCCCCAATTTATGAAAAATCCTCCTTCTCTTAGCAGCTGAATTCAGTCCATTTATATTCATTGTAATCAGTTTTTTCTCTTCCATGGTTATATTTTATATTTAGATTTAACCACTCTCATGGGTCTTGATTGACGCTGATCTTTAATATCCACCTGTCCACCTACTGCACCTTCTTCTTTTCCAATCTCCATTTGTTCCTCTTGAGGTTCAATTAATGAAACCTCCTTTTCTGCCTCTCCTTCTCTCCCTCCAAAAAATTCTGTATAGAACAGTTCTGCTTTCTCAATTGAATCAATTCTATGTCTCTGTTCCTGCCACGTGAACATCAGTCCTTCTGGGATCAGCCATCTGTAAGTCACCTCCTTTTTCAATAACATTTTGGTCAAAAATCGATATTCTCTTCTCATCTCTCTCACTCTTCTAGGTATTTGTTTTAAGACCAAAATTTCTTTACCTTTATATTTCAATGTCTTCTCTCTTGCCGCTTGTAAAATTTGTGTCTTCATGGATTTTTTAGTAAATCTAATATGGACTTCTCTGGGCAGATTATTTCTCATCGCATATCTTGTAAAGACTCAATATATCTCATCTATTCCATCCATCATCTTCTCTTCTGTTATTTCCAAGGCGTACGCCAAGATTCCTATCATTATCGCAGCCAACTCTTGTCCTTTTTCTTCTTCTATATTTTGAAATCTAAGATAAAATTCTGACCTATCCATCTCCCACTTCAACATCCCACTTTTTTCTTGTTCAATCACTGTTAATCTATTATCAATATTTCCAATCTTCTCCTCTCTTTGTTTACCCCCTTCTTCGACTTTTTGAAGTCTCTCCTCATACTTTGCCATCATCTGTTGAATATTTTCCACTTTTTCCTCTGTCCTCCCTGTTCTTTGTTCAATGGTATCTGTTTTTATCTTAAGATCTTGAATTCCTTGCATAATCATCTGTAAGGTTACTCTTTCTTGTTCTTTTTCTTTATCTTGCTTTAACATTGCCTGAATTGAACGCTGTCCAGATGGTGGGGAGGCAGAGGTAGACACAGAGGCACCCGAAGGTATAAGTTTCTTACTCATTTTAGATGATTCCAGCTCTTCAAGTTCTTTCAAATTTTAATCCAATTAAAAAAAAAGAAAAGAAAAGAGTAGCCAATTATAATCCAAAATGAAAAAAGCCAATAATAAAAAACCCAATAATAAGGGAAAAAGAAGAAAAAAGAGAAAAAAAAATGGAGTAATAAAAAAAATTCTTCAAGTTCTTCCTGACCTTAATCCAATTAAAAAGTAATCCACAAGAAAAAATAAAAATAAAAATAAAAGCCCAGTAATAATAATAATAAACAAGACTAAGGCCAAAAAGAAGAAAAAGAAAAAAGAACAAAAGGAATAAGTTTCTTCAAATTCCACACCTTAATCCAACCAAAAAGATCTCAATTGAGAAAGAAAAAAGATAGTCCACTGATATACATTAAAAAGAAAAGCAAAAATCCCAATGGAAAGGAAAAAAAATCAAAATAAAATGAAAGTGAAGAATTCAAAGGCTTCCCCTTGCAAATAAATAAGGGTTAAGAATATAAACCTTGCTAGAATAAAAATATCGGGTAATGCTGATGGAGGGGGTGGCGGAACTAAAAAAAAAATAGAAAAAGAAAGTAAGAAACAATACACTGCCCTCTGCTTAGTTGTCCAAGGCTCTAATTATGACTCCCTTCTCTTTCCCACAAGCTTCAAAGCTAAACCATAGATATTTAATTATAAACAAGAATCCAGAAAGGCACCTGTAATAATATTCTACAGGGCTCTTTCCTCTATCTTATCAGGAAATGTCCTTGAGAAGGAGTCTTTCACATCTCTTTCCAGTTCAAGTAAAATATTTCCAAGCCTCTAGTTGGCAGTGTTACAAAGTTTCTTAGTTCTCACTTTCCCCCCTCCTCTCAGGACAGCATAATTAAAATAAAAAAAAAAGCCCGCAGGGAATATATAAACATATATAAAAGGCAAAAAAGAAGAAAAAAAGAAAAAGTAACCAAAGGGAGCCTCTAGCCTTAAAAAAAATTAGAATATGAAAAATCCAAAGGGAGAATGAAATATATAAATATAAAAAGAAACAGTCCAGTTATCCAGTAAGTAACAATGAAGTCCGGTAGCAAAGAAAAAAAAAGCAAATAAAGCCTCGCTTTGACGTCTCCCTTGAAAAAAACACCGCTTAGTCAGTTTTGTCAAAAAAAATCATACAGGTTTCTTCTAGTAGTCAGAGTGAACTTTCAAAACTCAAAAAATTAGATAAAAAAAGGTTTCTCACCCAACCGACAGACTCTCTTTCAGACCCGTTCTTTCTGGAGCTGCCCCGACTTCAGCAGCATGGGGGCTGCCTCTCCGCTGCCAGCAAAAAGAGCTTCTCCTGGGTCATCCAGGGATTTTGCGATGTCCCCGGAGTCCACAGGATACGCTCTTCACAATAGCTGTCCCTACGAGACAGCATAGGTCCGTTTGGACCGGCCGGAAACGAAGATATCGGCTGCAATCGAGGAGCTCGATTGCAAGCCGTATCGTTATGGCGCCAGCTCCTCCCAACTCAGTTTTATCATTTTCTTAAAGACACAGTATTAAAATGTCTATCCTAGTTTATATATTTCCAACCCAAATAACTGTTAGGTGATTTACATTCCTAACAGGAACCATCCCCTCTTCCATCCTTCTTACCAGACCTCAAACCCAGAAAAGTTGGGGAACTCTGCTTTGAACTGTTGGCCACTTCTCTTCTGGTAATGTCACTACCATAATTCCCATGACCCTAGGATATCCAAGAGTTAATAAATACATACAATTGTTAATTAAAAAAATTAAAAGTGTTGTCCCTGGCTGCAATAAAGTAGCTAACCCTTGTTTCAAGGTGAGTTATCTGGGTGTTTCTTTTTTCTTTTTCCCCTAAAGAAAAGCATCAGTAGACAAATTTGCTTTAAAAGAACTGCATAAAATATTTCATTGTTAAAATGTTTAGGTCTTAAACTATTGTTTTTTTTTTGCATACCTAACAGAATGAACCCTCATGCTTGACAAAATTGTGTGTGTGTGTGTGTGTGTGTGTCTGTGTGTGTGTCTGTGTCTGTGTCTGTGTGTGAGAGATGAAGAAGGAAAGAGAGAAATGGAGATCCAGGTTATATAAACACCATTTTCAGTCACTTTCATTCTGGGACACCTAATCTGTTCCAGTTGAGCCCCCTGTTTTTTTTTTCCAAAATGAATGACTAGGTATGATTGAAGGGTAAACACAGCATGGAAGAGACATGGATGTGGACCCCGTCATTCTGAACAAGCAACATTGAAAATGATTGACTGTATCAAGAGAGAACATGCCATTTTTACAATGAGATTTATGAACATATGCTTTTTTTTCTCCCAAAGTAATGCTCAGGCTTGCTGACAAGTGGACAAGACAATAGGTGAATTTGTAGTGGGAAAAAAACCCATTGCCAATTACATAGGAAAATATGTAAAGATTTCCTGCATTGGTCAGTTTTGATATTTAATTCAGTTTTCCAAACGAATAAGTGTCACTAAGGAATTTCCAATTTCCTTGCTTTCAGAGAAAAAGACACCAAATGGCAAAATGATATTTTGCCTTTATATGTCTTTTTTTCCTCTGCATGTCACTTGGTTATTTCCTAAAACAAGTCTATGACCTATTTTTCCCAAAGTGAAACACTGTGCCTAGAATACAGATTGAGTCACTCTTACGAAAAGTTTTGAAGCAGGAACTAGATATCATCTACTGGGTATAGTTTAATGGATTCTTCTATTGAGAAGAAGATTGAGCTAGATGTCCTATGAGATCCCATATGATACATTCTATGATCGAAAAACCAGCAAATATTTCCAGATGATGTCACATGGCTGAATGTTCTTTTTAAAATAACCTAATAATAAAAGTTCTATATATATAGATAACTGGCATATTTGAAAAATTGAGTTCTAGAGCATCTTGCCAATGTCTTGTTTTATAAGAATATTATTTGTCTGGTGGTTGAAGACCATGCAGTCAAGTTTCATTTGCAATATAAAATCCAAATATAGTTTTACCATTTTATTCTCTTTGTGAGTCTGAATCTAAGTTGTGCAAAGCAGTTCAAATTCAAACTATCTGAATTCTAATGCCCCATTTTTTTTAGCGTCAAACAATTGTTTTGATCATTTGGGAAGTGTTTCAAGTGCAAAACAGAACTGTTTTGAGCTCAACCCACTTTGAAAATGAACAAAACAAAATTGGGTCTCTTTTGTTTGTATAACATGTTGCAAAGAATGGTGATAAGGAAGAATGGAAAAATCTCTGATGAGCTTTTCTCATCTATAAATCTAGCCAAATTAAGTAAGGCTGAATCAGAATGAAGGCAAGAAGGCAATCAGTGGGCACTGTTTCTTATTTATCGTGAGAAGAGATGTGGAAGGAAAAGATTGGTAGAGAATATTTTGAAGTTATATTGTCTGTTAGGAAAATATTCTGTTGTTGATGTGAGAACCCCTTTGCATGAACCTCAAGATGAAAGAGGGACTCAGATTTAGACTTCAGCATTTTAAATTAAAATATTCAATTTAATATTACTTGCATGTGAGGGGCATTGCATGTAAGGGAACTGAACAGGCCTAATTTTTGTCACTAGACTTACTTCTCACATTTTTTTCTGTCTTAAAAGATGTGGCTTAGTGTGATGTATACAATCTTCAAATGTCATAAATCAAAAACATGCATGAACTTGAAGCTTTTAGAGAATTTAGAGAGTTCTTTTAGAGAACTTTTAGAGAACTTTAGAGAACTTTTAGAGAATAGCCAAGAGTTAAAGAGTTACTTCATTGTTCCAACTACTTGACTTGTAGTTAACTTCTTTTGTAAATGTGTCAGCATTTTGAAATGTCTTAAGAATATGGTGAAAGATATCTAATAGAGTTTGTGCCACACAAAGCATGTTCAACATAGGAACTGTAATATTTTAGCCTATATACAAACATTTGGTGTCTAATGTAGCCTGATTTTTAAAAGGCAGAAAATGGAATTGTGATATTCCAAACTGACAAATGAGGGCAAATCTTTAAAATGAACTTTCAAATGCAGAATTTTTCCCCAAGTCTTGCCTTTTACACACACACACACACACACACACACACACACACACACACATGCTCATATACATACCATACACACCGATACACACAAGTCCTCCCCTCTCCGGGCACACACACACACACACACACACACACACACACATACAATACGTACATACATACAGAAACACACAGACACACACATGTCTGTCTGTCTCTGTGTGTCTGTCTGTGTCTATGTATGTATGCATATGTATATATCGTATATATATGCATATATGTGTATATGTATATATGTATACACAGGCACACAGACATGCACACAGGTATGTCTATGTATGTATGTATGTTTATGTGTACATGTATATATTGGTATGTATATATGTATATATGTATATATGTATACGAGCACCTTTCTTCTAGAAATGTATCACGGGAATCACATTTCAGACATCATCTGCTCAACAATCTGAATGGGATTTTAATCAATTGTATTGGTCTCTATTTCTTCTTCTTCTCATATAACATCAAAGGGTTCCTGGCATTGACTGAATAATTGCTATTATCATTCAACCAATGTGATGTTTTTTTGAGTGTGGCTCAGTTTGTTTTACTATTTGTCAGACATACAGCCCTTTATCAACTTTATAACTATTTAGTTTTGTTATGATTTTTATTTGCTGTTTCAGAAGTTATCTTTTGTTTTTTTAATTGATTAATAACTGTAATAAAAGTTATGATTGATTAATACATTGCTGGATAAGATGGACAGTATTTTAATTTAACTATATTTTATGTCTCAATAAAAGGATATTTCTAAGTAATAAATAATCATTGCACAACATTAACAAGCAAAAAGTTGCTTTAGAGAATGCAGGAGTAAAAATTGTGCCTTTCCCCATGATTGCTACTATTTTTAGGAACAAAAAAAAAATCATTTGATTTAAAGACTGTGTATCAAAAAATATCTTTTGAATCCAACATGCTGGGCAACATCACCAGAAATCATTACATCTGCTCACAATGGCTTTTTCTATTTCTCATTCCTTTCACATTTACTGTCAAGGAAGTGTGGATGTAAGGATGTTATCAGTAGAGTTATTTCCAGGCCAATATAATAGGTTTGCAGTAGGTTATCTTCTTTAGCAACGCAACCACAGCATTCTGTACTAACTGGAGCTCTGGCCCAACTTCAAATGAAGCCTGACATCAAGCGTGTCAAGCATTCCATCTTGATTAATGGATTGATCTGCCTTGAGTACAGTGAACCTTGATTGACAAAGAGAAGACAAGATTGTTCACTCAGGTAACAAAAACGTTTTTAGTTTAATACAATAATTTTTACAAATAGTTCAATTTGCAAAATGAAATGCCTTTGTACGTGAATATATTTCTGTCTAGCTTTTTCCAAAACCTCCTAATGATGAGGATGATTTACAAGTTGGATAAAAATAGTAATATGTAATACATAAACACATTAAAACAATCCCAAAATTTCAATCCTAAGCACATTTGTTTGGACATTCCGGTAGGGTATATTTCTAAGTATCAAAGAATTGTGCTGTAACACAGTAATAGAGCTATTAAAAGCAATTTAAGATGCCAAATTGGAAAGAGGGGTCTTATTGTGATGTGGCAGAAATGTTTCTGAAAACAAAAACCTGTGTTTTATGCTGAATGTTTAGGTATCACATCAGACATATTTCATAAGGAACCTTCAAAGCTGAGAAGAAAGCCTTTGAATGTCAAACTTTGGAGACAATTATAATTTTCAAGAATGCTTATTTCAAGTGGGCACATCTGTAAACTCAGTCTCATGTAAAGAGATGAAATGTGGCAAACTGCAGCTTTGGTCTCAGTTAAGGAAGGGAAATATCTCCTGCTGACATTTACTGAAGAGGTGAATGAGGCAGAGATCATAATTTGCTGATTAAAAAGCTAATCCTTATCTTAAGGTCAGAAAGCATCAGTGAAATGCCAGATAATATGAAGCAAGAACAAGATAACCTGTCAAACTTTTCAAAGCAGAGCTTCAAATAAAATAATTGCTACAAAATTTGTGGAAGTAAGATTTGAAGATATTTTTAATCAAGGGTAGTACAGTTTTCATGATTATTCAGTTCCTTCACTTTCCTGTCTTGCTTAATTAATAATGTCTCTTTATTGTATGTATTGGATACACCTCTATGTCTTAAATTCAATGAAAATTTCCTTTCCCAAAAATTGTGAAAGACTTTAACCTCCTTATTTAAGAAATATGTTTTATCTTGTCCTATACTAGTCTGAGAAATGGTCTAATTATCTGGTGGGTTTCAGAGTGAAGAAGTTATGGATTAAAACTATCAGGCTTGAGCTGGATTAAAGAAAAATACTACTTAGATGCAATTTGACCTACCAAAATTCTATTTCAAATTATTTTCAGATTTTTTTAAAAAAGATATTTGACAGTCAAATATAGAATGATATAAAATATCTGATTTTTTTTTTAATGAAAGACCATTGCACACATTACTGGAACAACTATATAAGCTAGTTTGCTAAAGTTTTACAGTGTCCTAAAGTCTCTTTCTTCATATATTATGAAATTGCAAATCAATACAGAAAAACAAGGATGCCAACCTAACCACATTAATCATGTTTTCTGAACAGTGTAGGTGCTGATCTATGTAATGGATTATGTTCTGGAGAGAAAATACAGCTAAAGACACTGCTTTAAGTGTCTTTCATGGCACTGAATTGGACCAAGAACAGGCCACTCTCAACCACTGTGAAACCATTGTCTCTTAATAGTTCCAGGTTCCAGCTTCTTGATCTTAGCTCTGATGCCTTGTCAGTGGACTTTCAGTGACCCTGCCCTCTGTCTGCTAGTACTGAATGCCAGGTCAATATGTAATAAGCCTGTGTCATCCATTATTTGATTATTAGTGGGTAAGGTTGGTACGTACTAGGGCCTCTGTCTAGGTTGGTACATACTAGGGCCATGATTTGATTGTGGATAAGAGAGCTGATAGGGCATGCATTGGCTGGGCCCTAAAGAAGGGGTATGTGCTCTTTCTGAAATTTGCCCAGCTGAGTTTCAACTGTGGCATCACACTCAAAATTCAGAGATTCTGGGCAGAGGTGGGGATGTGGCAATTATTAACAGAGACTCACTTATAGCTTGCAGGTGCCCTACCTTACAACTCTCTAGTTATGATACCTTGTTCATGAAGGTGGACTCTACAGATCAGATGGTTAGATTGTTGTTATTATACCAACTTTTCTATATAACAACCCGTCTGCCTGCTTCATTTCTGGGCTGGACTGGAGTTTCCCAGATTATAGTTTTGGGAGACTTCAATCTGCTATCCCTAGGTATGGGGTCTCAACTGTTATTCTGACAAACACATATAAGTAAGAAGTCCCAATTCAGATCCATCCTTGAAAATAAATCCTACTTTTCTCCTGTGTCATTGGCTGCACTCTACCATATAAATATGATAAAAAGCACCTGACTTTAAATGAGGGAAAAAGGAGAAATGATATAATGCTTCAGGAGGCTTTTCAGAAGTAAATGTTCCTTCTGACTCAATATAATCAGGCATTGCTGAAGAAATGATTAAGGGGCAATCCTCAATCCTTTGTCTTCTCTGGGAACTTTATTGATTTCATGTTCACTTGCTCCAATTAATATTCCAGGGTGCTTTTGGGGAATAAACATAGCATTGCAATGATAATGTCAAGGTTTAGATGGTTAAGAGGAATTTTGGCATCAGGCTGTTTTTGACCTACCACTGCTGCTTATATAAATGTATGCTCCTTTCATGCTTACAGGTATAAAAACTAACAGCTGCTAAGGCTGGGATTTTGTTTTTTATTTAATTATTAAGATGTCAAAATAGTGCAATAATATAGCAATGACAGGATTATTAATGTATAGATTGAATTGCTCAACATAATTTTTCCCCTTCCTCTTCTTTCCGTTTCACACATAATATTATGTGAAATTTTATTACTCAACTTATTTAATTCCCCCAGCCCTCTCCACTCAATATATAGGCAAACTGATAACTCTGGGTTCTTGTTAATTGCACAGTAATGCCATCTGCTCTATACCAGATTGGAAGGGGGTACAATTGTACAGGAAACACTTAACACACAACTGCAAGGTTTTAGGAATACTTTTAACTTTTGAACAATGAACCTCTACTAATTAGCAAGGAAATAAATGTTTATGATGTAGAAAATGACAATGTCTGCATGTATAAACCAGCCAATAACTCACTGTTTTATGATTTTAGATTCAGGCAACTTATTATGAATTGTGATCAATATTTTTATAGAGCACCAGTCAAACTGCTAATGTTTTTGGTAATATATTTGAAGACACAAGTACATCTGTGAGAATGCTGTTAATTTCTTTGAAACTCATTTACACACCTGCTACACTTCTAATATTAAGAACCAAATCTGCTCAAAATATCTATGGGCTATTTTAAGAAGGGACAGATACCATATGGAGAGTATATAAACTGAAAAGATATTGACTTATTGCATGTCATTTCTGTGCTTCCCCAGTTTTAAGGCTTTGAGTGGTTTATATAAAACCATAAAATCATTAACAGAAAAAACATAAATAAGCAAGAAGGAATATATAACAGCAACATTCTCATCCTAACCCTAAATTAAGAAATGGAAGGATTGCTTTTATTTTTATCTCTTCTCCTTAATGTTAAAGGGAGGTGGTATTCTTTAAATTGAGGAGGGCAAAAGGATTCATCTGTCTGGTATAAAAAAAATACTTTCAGAATGTTGAATGCATGTCAGAGGTGCTTTTACAAAACAGTTCAAGGAAAGGGTCTCTGCTTCCCCTAGCCTCCCAGATGCTCCCTATCATGAAGGTTACTTTTGTCTTTCTTTCTGACCCAATTCCTTAAAATACAAGGCTACATCCATCATTTTTGTATTCCTTAGAATACAAGGCTACATCCATCATTTTTATTTTCTAGGAATATTTATGTGGGTCAAAAACCTTGCATGAAATAAAAATGATATGCTGAAGGCTTGTTCTTTGTTTAATGGTGCCAGTTTTCCATTTGTTAATATTAGTTGAAAATAATATTTGACTTTTTTTAAAAAAAATCTACTGTTGCATTAATCATGGTTCAAAAAAAAAATAGATGAGCTACTACTTAGAAGTTTTCTAAAGAGTCAACCAAGATTAAGTTTTATTTTCTCGACTTCATTTATTTATGAACCAGAAGTTTTGGTTGAAAGTAAACTCAACTAGGTAGCAAAATTGTGCAGGTTTGCTTTATTTATTGAATTGTTTAGCAAAGTACTTTGTTTTAAATCACTATTCCAGGTCCTTAGCTAGAGACAGGGCATTCTTGGCCATACAGCTGTGGGAAAGGTGAGCAGTAGCTAAAGATTTTACTTGAATTCACAAAGTCTTATTTATATACTGCTAAAACTTGGTTTGGTAGCCTTCATTATGTTATAATTTTAAAAGTTGCCACAGAATTTTACCTAAAATTTAATCAGAGTATGTTACATACAACCAAACCTTCTTGAGCAATACATGGAAGAGGTTTTCAAAAATTTATCATAGGCTTTGTTTTTTGGTCTCTCCCCACTTGATATCACTAATTTATCTTGATACAAAATTTCTTATATCTCTCAAAGAAGGCTTTATTTAAAAGATTGACTTAATGACAGAATAGAAAGCTGCCTCTTTTAACCATTGTCTCCCTATTCAGGAATGTGTACAAACTACAGACCACTTAAACAGGAAGCATGAATGCCTGCATATTTAACATTTTTAAAATCTTTTAAAAGGTTCATTTCCTTTGTTGGTTAGGATCTAATCTTGGTCAACTTTGAAAGTGGTCTAACTTTAAAATGGGTCAGAGAATCATAGGGTTGGAAGGGATCTTGAAGATCTTCTGGTCCAACCCCCTAAGCAGAGGTGGTATTCAGCAGGTTCTGACCAGTTCTGGAGAACCAGTAGTGGAAATTTTGAGTAGTTCAGAGAACCGGCCTATCCCGCCTCTGACTGGAGATTTTATAGTATCCTTCCCCTGCCACGCCCACCAAGTCACACCCACAGACCCGGTAGTAAAAAAATTTGAATCTCACCACTGCCCCTAACCAATGCAAGAATAACCTGGACAAATGGCTGACCAATCTTTTAGTTGGGGACTCCCTGGTCTACCTAGAGATGGATAAGGCTGCTACATACTTGAGATTTCAGAATATAGTGGAATCAAAAGAAGACGACTTGGAACAACTAATGGCAGGAATATTGGTGGGACTATTGGAAAAGGATAAAGATGACATCTTGAGGGAGTTTGATGACATTTAAAAAAAACATTTTTAAGATGCACTGCTTCTGGAACAGTGGCCTATTTTGGGTTTGGCATGTTTCAAGATCATAATGGTTGGAACAATAGTTGGAAATAAAATCTATGTGTTCTCTTTGAACTGTGTTTATTTTCCCACTCATAATTTAATATTTATCTTTATTTCATATTACCTATCTTTAAAAAAAACATGTTTTAAGGGGGCAATGAAATTCTTGACATAATAATAAAGAATCTAACTATTTCCTAAATGGAAGTATGATAAAAGTTGTGTTCCAGCTGTTGATGTGAATTGATTATAAGATATTATCTTCAGATACTTGATTCCATCTAATTTTTATTCTATCAGGAAAGCTGGTATTAAAAATCCAGTACAAGTTAGATTCTTCTTTCCTATAATTCAAGCAGAACAGAAATACTTAAGTACAAATGAGTGCTTGGTTTGTTAAAAACTTTATTATGGATAATTTGACTGATATTTCAGGAACCACAATTTACTTTCTTTCCCCCCCCCATTACTTCCAAGGTTTTTAATGAAGTGTCAGAAAGTTGCCAAGAACTGAAGCAAGATTACATTATAGTAAAATATGAAAAACAAAATGGGGAAACAATACTAATGATTGCCTACTAATGTAACTCAGATACCAAATTCCTATGAGCACAGCTCCATTATGTGTCCCCTGAAAATTTGCCAGGGAAGTATTTACAGAAATCTTTTGTGGAAATCACAAAAGAAACACATTAAAAATGTGCCACATTTCCTCCAGTTTCTATTGGATTATTAGATACTACTATGAATAAAAAGCTTCAGTTCAGCATGTTGGATTTTATTTCTTTCCAGAATAAACTTTGTTCCTCCCAGAATAAACTTTTTTTAAAAAAAATCCTACTTAAACTGTCATCTGGAACGTAAATCTGTAATCCTGAGTTATAATTCTGAGCAGATAGAATGCTAATCTATCCATCTCATTTTTTTGTTCCCTCATTTTATTTTTGGAATTTATCTGTTTCTTTTTAGTCCTCTAATGATACCTCAGAATCTGTCATAGTGGGATTGCATCCTTCTTAATGTATGGTTTGGAACTTAACATAGTGTTTGAGAGGATGACTAGCTAATAAGCATGTTTTAACATTTTTTGGAAATGAGGTTTTAAAAGCATTTGGTGTTCCAATTTTCTCTGAACAAAATATTAAATTAAAAAGAGTTCTAAAATGGTTGTGGTGGTTCAAGCCAGCTGCACTGAAGTGGAAGAAAACAATTCCATCCAATACTAGCTTGGCTATGAAAGATTTAATTAAGCAGTATACATAATAAATGAAATCTCTCTTCTCAATGAATGAATGTATATTCATTCTGTTAAGGAAGTAGCTTAACACACTTGTTGCTCTGTACCTATAGTCTATAGTTGATTCTATAGACTCTATAAAAAAGCAAGACAGAATAAAAGCAGAAGGTTCTGCCACTTTCTTTCTTCAGAGTAAATGCATAGGAGTAACAAAATCTCCCTGAATAAAATAATCGTCATAGCCAACTATCAGTCTCTTCCAAGCAGCTGGGAAAGAATAGGGGCAGCAAGTATCACAAGGACAATTTCAGATGTGAGCATGTCCCATCACATCAGCCTTTGTCTTCAACCAGCAGCCAGTTTTATTTTATTTATGTATTTATGTATTTATTTGTCAAGCAAGTATTAGATAACAGGTACAAGTATATAAGCATGGTTATGAATACATGAAATGGATATGAATGAAAAAACAGTAGGCTGAAAAACAGCTTCTATCCCAGGGCAGTAGCTCTTTTGAATTCTGCAGTATAGTGCAGTGTTGGGGTGGTGTTGGGGGTTTCTGGTTCAATGTGTGAAGGGTGAAGGATGTGTGTTTGTGTTTATTTTCATGGTCATAGTGTTGATGTGCACTGAAGATGGTGTTTGATTTCATTGTATGAGGTGCAATGACAATAAACTAATAAAAAAGAAACAATAGGACAGGGACAGTAGGCACGTTGGTGCACTTATGCATGCCCCCTACAGACCTCTTAGGAAAGGGGTGAGGTCAATAGTAGACAGTCTGAGGTTAAAATTTTTGGGGTTTGGGGAAGAAACTACAGAGTCCGGTAGAGTATTCCAGACATTGACCACTCTGTTGCTGAAGTCGTATTTCCTGCAATCAAGTTTAGTGTGGTTTACCTTGAGTTTGTATCTACTGTGTTTCTCAGAAAATAAGGCAGGGATTTTTCTTTTGAGCCCCGAAAAAAATGGCTAGGCTGTCTTTTCGGGGGTGAATTAATTTCTCCCCCCAGAGCACCCTTTCCTGGAGCACCCCACAGGCAGCCACACCTCACCACCAGGTGCTCCTAATAGCCAATCATGGCAGAGCGCGGAGTGCTCCCTACCCCACCAAGCGCTTTTGCTGCAGACCCGGGTATGGTACTGGTTGCAGGCCGGGTCAGCAGGCAGGTGGCAGCGGCGATGGGCAGTGGCATCAGCATGGATGTCAGCCTCAGCAGAGCACTTTAAATCACAGAGCACTTTAAATTGCGAGACCTTTGGCGCCTGCCGCTGTTGCTTTCCGTTCACATTTCTCCACCGGCAGCGTTTCAGCTGCTTCTCGGGTGGGGGAGCTGCCTCTGTAGCTTCCACGATTCCCACCAGCACTGGCGAGAGAACAGCAGCAGTGCTGGCGGGAATCATGGAAGCTACAGAGGCGGCTCCCCTGCCCGAGAAGTGGCTGAAACACTTCCACGGTTCCTGCCGGCACTGCTGCTGTTCTCTCGCCATCACTGGCGGGAATCGTGGAAGCTACAGAGGCAGCTCCCCCGCCTGAGAAGCAGCTGAAATGCTGCCAGTGGAGGAATGCGAAGATAAAGCAACAGTGGTGGAGAAAACAGCAGTGGCGGGCATCAAAGTTCTCACAATTTAAAGTGCCCTGCGATTAAAAGTGCCCTGCCGAGGCTGACATCCATGCCGCTGCTGCCCGCCCAGTGACCCGGCCTGCAACTAGTGCCATACCTGGGTCTGTAGCAAAGGTGGGGATAGGGAGCCCTCTGAGCTCCTCCATGGTGAGGCGCAGCTGCCTGCAGGGCACTCCAAATGACAAGTTCTCTCTCCCGCCCTCCCACCATTTGGCATGTTTTAAAATAGGCCTAAATTTGGTGGGGAGGGGCTTAATTTCATTTTATGCCTACAAAACATGCTGGGTCTTCCAAATTGGGGGGGACGTATTGTTGGAAAAACATGGTATTGTGTGCTCTTGCATTGTTGTGGTTGAAGTTGAAGTATTAATTGACAGGTAGGACATTGCAGTAGGTAATTTTATGTACTATACTTAGATCGGATCGAAGGCAGCATAGTTCTAGGTTGTCTAGGTCTAAAATTTCAAGTCTGGTGGCATACGGTATTCTGCTATGAGTAGAGGAGTGGAGAACTCTTCTCATTAAATATTTCTGGACTTTCTTGACTGTATTAATATCCGATATGTAATGCAGATTCCAGACTGATGAGCTGTATTCAAGTATTGGTCTAGCAAATGTTTTGTATGCTCTAGTTAGTAGTGTGATATTACCTGAGAAAAAGCTATGCAGGATTAGGTTAACAACCCTTAATGCCTTTTTGGCTATGTAGTTATAGTGGGCTCTAGCACTTAGATCATTAGAGATGAGTACTCCAAGAGTTGGGATCACCAACAAGGTCTTCATTATTCAGCTTGTATTTTATTTTCTGATTTTTTTTTTGCCTATATGTAAGACAGAGCATTTGTTTGTTGAGATTTGAAGTTGCCATTTGTTTGACCATTCTGACATATAGTTGAGGTCATTTTGAAGGGTAGCAGTATTGTCAGTGGTGTTGAATAGCTTTATATCATCAGAGAAAAGAATGTAGTTGCTCTTAATATGATCACAAAGGTCATTTATGTAAAGTATAAAGAGAGTTGGTCTTAGAATGCTGCCTTGGGGGACACCACTGTTGACACGTATATAATTTGATAGGGTGTTCCCTATTTTGACCATTTGTTGCCTGTTTGACAGGAATGCATCTATCCAGTTTGGCAGGTGTCCGGAGATGCCATAAGATTTTAGTTTTAGGAGTAGTTTGTCATGTACCACTGAATCAAAGGCTTTACAGAAGTCTATGTAAATAGCGTCAATTGCTTTGCCCTGATCAAGTTGTGTAGTCCATATGTTTTTGCAGTGTAGGAGTTGCAGATTACAGGATAATTTTTTTCTGAAACCAAATTGTTTGTGACAGAGTATTGACAGAATTGTTTGTGACTTTGTCTCTAAGTGGAGGATAATGGATTGGTTAATAATTGATTCCATGACTTTACAGGTGACGTAACATAAAAATATTGGTCTGTAATTTTCAATTGGGCGGGGGTCTCCCTTTTTGAAGATGGGGATGACCGTGGCTAGTGACCATAGGTTTGGCAAGGAAACCTATGGTCCTGAAAGATTTTTCAAAGATTATGCTTAGAGGTTCGGCTATGGCAGTGAATAGCTTTTTTAAGAAGTAGGCACATATTCCGTCCGGTCCAATAGGTAGAGATAGTTTTAGATTGTGTAATGCTTTTTCAACATTATCTTCTGTGAAATCGATATGTATTAGATCATTGTAATTGTCTGTGGTCCGACTAGGGAATCCTGGGCATGATCCATTGCTGTTTACAAATACTGAGCCAAAGAATGTGGTAAAGAGGTTGGCTTTAATAGTGTCATCGTTGCAGTCTTTACCATTAGGTCCTTTCAGGGGTGGGATGGAGTCTTTAAGTTTGTTGCTTACAAAATTGTAGAAAGTGCGGGTGGAATTGGTGCATAGAAGGTTTTCCTCTTGCTTAATATGATAATTGGTGCATTCAGTCTTTATCTGATGGCATAAATTTTTATTTTAAATTTTAAAGTTGGCAACGTGACCAGATTTGTTTTTCTGCCAAGGGATAATTCTAGAAAAGTCCCAAATAGGTTTTGGTACTAAAGCCTTATATTTATGAAACAATGTTTTAAAAAATACTTCTTTTCATTGGCTCTGAACTAATTGACAGTCAGGTTCATGTTTCTAAAAAGAATTTTATCCCTACCTATTTTCTCTATTTTCCTTGTAAAATTATAAACTTCTGTAATGATTTCCATAGTACAGTATTTTTCCTTTCAATGCAGACTTCAGTTATTTCAGCTATTCATGATTTGGAATGATATTCAAACTTCATTTTTCTATATAATTTTTCATACTTTAATTTTCTCTTTGAGAAGTTATGAATATAATTGTAAACAGCACTGTAATGTAAGGATTACTGTTTATTTTTAGTCCATTTTTAAAATACTTCCTAACAGTGAATTTTCCCATTTCACTCATGTAGCACATTTGGTGAAATTCCTACCAGAATCTTAAGATCTTTTTTCCTAAGCAGTTCCTGCCAATTCCATCAATATATCGGCAGTTAGGGTTGTTCCAGTATTCTTGGTTTTGCTAATTGTACATTTTATTCCACACAAAATAGTGGGAAAAAGCACTCTAGAATCTCAAAAGTTTGTGCAGCTTTGGTGAATTACAAATTTTTCTTCACATGGGCAGAGCTAAGCAGAAATATGATAGAAAACCTAAGTAAAATTTTACTGTTATTAATAACCTTAGGTTATATTCCAACACTTGTCTGATTGCCAGTCTGACTTTCTGAGCAAGTTAATTGTTTGAATAAAGGCTCCCCTTTTTTGGAATTTGCAATAAGGGTTTTGATTACATTCCCCCACCTCTCTATTTCCATTGCTTGATTTTTGTTTTTAAACACAGCTGCTGCTTAGATTTACTTTTTGTTTTGGCCACTATAAGGGGACAACAAACCTTGACAAGTTGGATTGATGGAGCTATTTGGAGACCGAGAGCTTAACAATAATGCAAAGCAGCTGGCACAGGCAGTTTTTCAAGAGGCTGTCAGCATGATAGAATGCCCAGATGAGCAGCCCCCACTCAGCACCAGGAAAAGACATCAGCTTTCAAAGTCAACACAAGGAAATGCAGTTCTGGTTCTCTTCTTCAAAAGTCAGCTCTACCTGCTACACTCTCTTTTTGTCTCCTAGCAAATCCTCACCTTTTGGTACTATAGACACATTCCATGATTCTTTAGTCCTGCTTCCACAACCGGGAGTCTTCCAAATATGTCCATCAGGTAATAACAGGAGGTTAACAGGAAGTGGTGGGGGAAAGCTTCTTTTGGTCAATATGTGTGAAGTCCTATCTAGGAATTTATTTTCATTATGTCAGTTTGGGGCAGATAGGCTATTGAATTCTAGATGAGTAACTTGCTTGGTAAATTAATGCTGGTAATATGTGAGAAACAGCAGGAGATAGTGGGATTACTTTTTATACCATAACAGTGTCAGAATTCAAAGGATAATTAAGGCTTTGAACACAAAAATGCATCACTTTCTGTGAGTCTTTCATAAAAGAGGGATCTATAAAGAGGGATCAACTTCTGGTTTAAAATATATTTGAATCATTTTTTAACCACAAAATATATCTCAAAATAAAAATAAAAATATCAAAGTCTCCCAAACCAGTTTTATGAAATAGAGCTTGCTTTTAGATCTGTAATTTAACTGTTAAAGATTAGGTTTCCTTCTTAATTCAGTGAGTACAAGAAGAAGTTATCTCATTTATGTGAAATGTAAACAAGGTCTTCTTGGTACAAGAACAAGCTCAAACACAGGCTTGACTCATGTATGGTCAGTGTTATACATTAGAAAATCTCTATCAGAGAGAGGAAGGGGAGGAAGAAAAAGTGAAAGAAAAAAAATCAAAGGAAGAACTAGACTGGCATGGTAGGATGATGATTGGCATCTATTAAGCATTAGAGATGATGTGAGGAATAGTGAGGAAGGTCTACCTTTGCTACAGCTGCAATGGTCAAGCCCAAGAGCTGGAAATATTACTACAGAGCTGCTCAGCAGGATGCTAATTGTAGGAGGGCATCCTTGGCAAAATAGGGCTGAGGAAAGCCTGGAAGGTTGCCACGTGAATCTTCTCAAAATTGTGAGCCAAGGGATGGGTTATTACTGAGGTTTTCTACCCCAACAAATGGAAGAAGGAACTGGCCTGAGAAAGTTGGCAATAGAGGAGAGCTGAAACACCTGAAAGACAATTTCTGAAAAAGCTGAAAGGCAAAAGTTGTGGGTGCTCCAACTGGAGATTTTAAAGAAGAGATCAGACAATCATTTGTCTGAAATGGTATAGGGATACCACCCAGGTTGATCAAAGGGTTGGATGAGAAGATCTCCCCGATCCCTTCCAACTCTGTTATTCTGTGTTCAGAGAAGCAATGACCACAGGTTGTTGGTGGGTTGTTTTTTTTGTAAGCTAGCTTGATGAAAATGGAGAGAATGAAGGTCTAGACCAGGGGTGTCCAACCAAAGCAAAGCTGGCTGAGGAATTCTGGGAGTTGAAGTCCACAAGTCTTAAAGTTGCCAAGGTTGGATACCCCTGGTCTAGACCTTCAAGGAAGAGTTATGGAGCAAGGAATTTGGCCTCTGAAATGAGAGTACAGTGGAAAGGTTTCTACTCCATCAGCTGAAATCCAGCAGAGAAAGGACTTCAGGAGGAGGAGTGGTCACAGATTGCTTTAGATTGCTTAGATGAATACCGCAAAGTTCAAGTGGAGTTTATAGGTAAATATTGACAAGTAAGCAGAAGGAATAAATCTCGACACTGCTGCTACTTGAGGAATGTTTTGGTTTTTCTTCTGGATTGTTGGGTCGGAGTAGGGGCAACAAAGAGCAATTTCAGTTTGTATGTATGGAGGCAGAGCTTATGGTTGTTCCACTGCAGATGTGACAGGGCTCAGTCCATTGTGCTGTTTATATCAACATTAACCTGCTGGAAGAGGTTACATAGGAAGGATTAGATTATCTATCTATCTATCTATCTATCTATCTATCTATCTATCTATCTATCTATCTATCTATCTATCTATCTATCTACTGATGGTACTCAATTATAGATCACCTACCCAGGGTGAACTAGGGATGCTGTTAAAGTCCTCATCTGGTGCCTGGAGGCTTTGAGATCTGGATGTGTCAAAACAAACTCCGAATAAATCACAAGAACTCAAGAGTTATTGTTTGTTAGTGATAGCTCTGGCTCGGTCCCAGCTCAATATACAGATTTTGATTGGTTCATACTTCTCCTTAATAAGCAGATGTGAAACTTTAGCCAAATAAAGGGAGTAGCAAGGGGAGGAATTACTATTTCAAAATCTCATTTTCTTCATCAGTCCATAATCAGCACTAACAAAACTGTGTATTTCAGCTGCCCTTATCCTGTGCTTCCTTGTGAAGCTCAACAAAGAAATAAACTTGGCTTTGGTACAGATTTAAAAATCCTGTGAGAGCTGACTTCTGGGCTGACAGCAAGTTCCTGTTAAACACACAAGTGCAATTGGGGCAAATGTTGTGTTAAAATGCAAGAGACTGCTTGCCTTTTCATAACTGAGAGAAGGTGAACATTTTTAAAGGAGACTGCACCAGTGTGTAAAGATCAAATTTAGAAGGAGACCAGAGAAGAGTTTTATCTGCAGTTCAAAGAATGCAGAGTCTTTCCAGGAAGAAACAATTACAGCAGGATTTTCTTTTGTCACAAAACCCGTTTTGGACATGTCACTCCAAATAGTCTGGTTCCAAGTTCTATTTGGTCTTGTAATGATCAGTGTATTGCAGCAAGATGTCTGCATCTCAAAACTGTCGGGAAATGCTCTTTGATCCTTCATCTACAAAAGAAGAGGCCTTTGCTTATTAAGCTTTCAGAAAATCATTACAATATTCTTGCTTACTTCCATTTCTCTTTGAGTTTGAAAAAAATGGCATATGTAAATATTTAGTCTTGAACCAGAATTTAAATAAAGAGACCGCTTAGAGGATATACAGTTCATACTTTGTAAGAACCAAAGGAAACTTTTAATTCCTTTGTATATTTTTATCGATGAAAACTAATTGTAATAAAAAAACCAGTTCTGCAATTTGGAGTTTCTCTTGGACTCATGACTCCTGCAGAAGAGGAGGAGAAAGTGGTGGTTGGAGCAGCTCTGTTCTGCTCTGGATTATGCATTAACACCCATAGAATCATATGGCTGGCAGGGACTTCAGAGGTCTTCTAGTCCAACCCTGTGCTCAAGTTCATCCCAGCCAAATGGTTGTCTAGTCTATTTTTGGAAAGTTCCAGTGATGGAGCACTCACAATCCCAGGAAGCAAGCTATTCCATTGATTAATTGCTGTCACTGTCAGAAAATTTCTCCTTATTCTAGGGTGTATCTTCTCTTTTACAAGCTTCTACCCATTACTTCTTTCTCTGCCCTCTAGGTGCCCTACAGTAGAGAATAAGTTGCTTTTTTCTTTGTGACAGCTGCTCAAGTACTGGAAGACAGTTATTATGTCCTGTCTCATCCTTCTCTTCAAAAAACTATCCATACCTAGCTCCTTTAATTGTACATCATACTATTTAGCTTCCAGTCCCCTTATTATTATTGCTTTTCTCTGCACACTTTCTAGTGTTTCAACATCTTTTTTGTATCACCATGACCCAGCTGTACACAGTATTCAAGAGTAAAGCAGTACCATCACTTGTCATTGATGCAGACTAGGACTACGCTGGGTTTTTTTTGGAAGTTGTAGTACACTGCTGGCTCCCCCTTATGTGGTCCACTAGGACACCTAGGTTCTTTTCATAGTTATTACTGTTGATCCAGGTATGCCTATTCTATATCTGTATATTTGATTTTTCTCACCAAATGTAGTGTTTTTAAAAATCCAAAGTGTCCAGCCTGTCTTACATCATAATATTGGGATAATATCTTTTTCCTACAATTTGATGGAACATATATTTTAAACTTTTAGTTGTATCAGGATGTTTTTTAATGGGCTCTTGAGCAAATAAAGCTTTCAGGTCATCAAACGCTCGCTGACACTCCTGTGACCACACAATGGGTTGACTAGATCTGGGTTTTTGCATTTGATGTTTAGTTTTTAACAATTCTGTTAGCGGTAAAGCAATTTGCACGAATTTAGGAATAAACTGCCGGTAAAAGTTGCAAATCCTAAAAAACTTTGTAATTGCTTTCGTGTTTTTGGTTCTTTCCAATCAACTATGGCTCTGACTTTATTGAGATCCATTTCTATTCCTGTATTGGATATTCTGTACCCCAGATAATCCAACGACATACAGTGAAACTCACACTTTGAAAGTTTCACATATAACTTGGTGTCAAGTAATTTTTTCAGAACTTTCCTCACTAAGGCCACATGTTCCTCCATTGTTTTGGTATAAATTAAAATATCATATAAATATACTTGAACGCCATGATATAAATGTTCCTGTAATACTTCATTTATAAGTTGCATGAAGACAGCGGGTGCCCCTTGCAACCAAAATGGCGTAACATTAAACAGAAAACTTCCAAGGGGGGGCAATTAAAAGTAGTTTTCCATTGATCCCCCTCTTGTATTTGAACTGGATAATAGGCTTCTCATAAGTCCAATTCCATAAAATACCTGCCAGTTACTAACGTTGCTAACAAATCGTTGATTAGTGGTAAAGGATATACATTGTCTGTACAAATAGCGTTGAGCCCACAGAAATCAACACAAAGATGTAATCCACCATCTTTTTTCTCACGAAATAAAACAGGGGCAGCTATATGTGATTTCCTGGGTTGAATAAATCCACGCGCCAAATTTTTATCTATATATTGTCTCATTTCCTCCATCTCTTTTGGAGTCATGGCATACATTCTTGGTTTTGGAAACTTTGCTCCAGGAATTAAATCAATGGCGCAATCAGTTGTTCTGTGTGGTGGTAATGTTTCACACTCCTTTTCACTAAACACATCTGCCAGGTCTTTATATTCCTCTGGATAACAAAGTTCTTCAGAATCGTCTATAGCTGTTACAACTTCCCTATTATTTACATATGGAGGGGACATAGGGCCAACTGCAATTCATAACTTCCTAAAACCGTCTTCCCACCATATCGTGGGCTTCCATTCATCTAATCATACTAGACCTAAAATTAGTCTCTCCCTCATCTTTGGTACTACAATAAATTGTAAAGACTCCCAATGACTCCCTATCTCTAGTTTGATAGGGGTTGTCATTATTGTAGCAGGACTCCCAACTAATAATGAACCATCCACTTGTTCAAAATGCATAGGTTTGGGCAGTCCTTCCACTGCTAACTGTAATTCATCAACCACTTTTTTACTAATTGAACATCTAGTACATCCAGTATCGATTAATGCTCCATACTGACCTCTCAATTTGCTTGTTAGATTTTCCAATACTACTGGTATAACAAATGGTCGCTCAGGATTACTCCCCAAATCATCCTCATCTGGACTGTCATCTCCACTATCGTATAACCCCGAGACTACCTTGGGTAGTTGTTTGCCATCAGGTGTTTTCCTCTCACGTCTATTTGTTATTATTTCCATGTTCATTTTTTGTGAGACCCCTTGAGATCTTTCAGAGGCAACTGTCATACCACGGGGTATGACACCACCTGGTAAATTGCTACTTGTGGCGCTAGGAATGCGAGCCACCTGTTTTCTATTATCTAGTTCTATAGATGGATACACTATTGGCCTATGTCCCAGACCTTGGCATCAGAAACACCTTATGAGCCCCATTCCCCTACCAATCTTTTTAGTCTCCTCCCCCACCTTACCCTGTGCTGCTACTGCTCCTATTGGTTATCTTTTGGGCCGTCCAAACATAGGACGGAACTCCCTCAGTCTCACATCCAACTCCACAACTGTTTTATACCATTCCCACAGTTTCTGGGGAACCCCCCTATAAAGACAAGCCTGCCTCAATCCTCTATCTAAACCAGATCTAAATTCTATAATCAATAGTCTTTTCAGCCAGGTATGCAACCTAGCTGCCAATTTCTGAAACTCTCTGACATACTCCACAGCAGGCCTCCCATCCTGCTTCAATGACATTAATGCTTCTTCATATTGATGTATCTTTGACCTATCTTCAAATTGAACTGTGAGTGCATCCAAAAACAAACCAACATCAATCAATTCCTTTGCATTCCCATGATGCAATTCTGCAGCCCAATCGGCAGCATCACTGTTAACACTGTAGTTATCACAACTATAATAGACCATTGAGAAGGATAGCATAATAGACCATTGAGAAGGATAGCAATTTGAATATAATTCTAGGTGGTTCAACTTTCCTCTCAGCTACTCTTTGGCACAAATGCAGAGAGAAAATAAGACACTCTTCGCTTCAGTATTTAGTAACACAAAAGCTTATTTTTTATTCCTTCCTCTGCAAGGAGTCCGAGATAATACTAAGCAAACAAAATAAAGTTAGATCTAATCCGAGTTTCCTGGGATTCGATATTTATAATAATTTCCCCTCATTACCCTTCATTACCCCTGATTACCCTTATTACCCATGATTACCATTTTTAATGATAATTATTCATATGAACTCAATCACATGAATCGTGGTTAATACGTAGAGCTTCACCTCACAGCATTTTACATAGACCACACATATTATTATGATACAGAGTTTATTCTGATGAAGAGGAATGCCATCCTTCAGGTCGCTGTGGCTTCGATTTATATGTGTGTGTTGCATAGTCGCGACACTGAGGCTATAAAACTCAGGAACCAAGAGGCACCTGGATTTCTGGAATAGTCTTTATTTCTAGTAGAGCTATGTAATAGAACCTTGAAAGTCTGCCAAAACAATTCTGTAGGTGTATTTATTTATTTATGAGAATTAAAGACTGCCAAATTCCAGAATAATTCAGTCTGGCTTGCAGTAAAAATAGAGCTGGGGAGGGGAATTTCATGTGTTCAGACAACCCCAAACATCCTATCCCCCAAAGCCAAGTTTTTAAAAGTAATTGATGCACTTTGCTGACATCGGATCAAGACAACTGGATATTCTTTGTGCAGGGTTTGTGGGAGAGGATACCATGTTGCAATGTTCCTTTCTCAGTGGCCCATTCTAGGTGGTATGATGTTGGGGAGAAATTGCATTTTTGGCTCCTTATTTAAGAGGTAGCTCTGCACTCAATACTCTTCCCCTCCTGTTTAATATCTACATGGAAAGTACTTGGGAAGAGGAGATTATTCTTTAATTTGGGATCTGGTATCATCAATATGAGGAGAAAAAAGACTGGTCGATCCATAGCAATAGCACTTAGACTTATATACTGCTTTATAGCCCTCTCTAAGCAGTTTACAGAATCAGCATATTGCCCCCAACAATCTGGGTCTTCATTTTACCCAACTCAGAATGATGGAAGGCTGAGTCAACCTTGAGCCTGGTGAGATTTGATCTGTCAATTTGCAGGCAGCTGGCTGTCAGTAGTTTGCAGTATTGCACTCTAACCACTGTACCACCAAGGCTCTTTGTTCTGAGGACAGTGTTCTTTAACACTAAATGTTGTTGAAACTCTTCTGAAACAAAAGTCATTGGGCCTTCAATGACTTGCCACAAGTCTAGGAGATACCTCCTGAGCTGTACTGGCTGCTGAGTTGCTTCTGGCTTCAGTTCAAAATGTTTGGTTGTCACCTGCAAGCCTTATGGGTTGTGACCCACATACTTCCAGGATTGTCTCTTCTGACAAGATCTGGCCTGCCTTGTGTGTTCCTGCAGGAATAGTTCCTTAAATGTCCAACCCTATAGGATGTTAAGAAAATGGGAGCCTGATGATATTCCTTCTCTATGGTAGACTTAGAAGTTTGGAATTCCTTGCCTTCTGAAATGCAGAATGCTTCAACTCTCCTTGTGTTTCTGGAAATCACTAAAACTGGCTGTTTTGCTGAACAATTTGGGATTACTTATTTGTGGACTGCCTATAAATTTTTTATTGTGTGGGTTCAAATTTTATTGAATGTATCTTTTTTTTGTAAAAAATTTAAAGTGTATCCTGAGTTTCCATAATCTGGCAATATCGCATTCAATTCTCCTTGCTGATGCACACAGCCAGTGCCAACCAATCTGTCATATATACTGATCCATTTAAAATTCCATATTGCTAAATAACTGGTATTAAGATGACTTTCCCATCTTGCAAGAATTTGGTCTTCTCAACAGTTTAAGTGGTGGTTTCTCTGTTGACCAAATGGCAGCCTAGTAGGAATTGATCTTGTCCGTTTTCAAGAAATAGAAGTTTAATTGCATGAGAAATAGAATCAAATAATCAATTTTACCTTTCATTTCTAGAACTCATATTCCCAAGCATAAACTTGGATAAATCATCTTTATTTCAGTAAGTCTAACACAATTACCTTTTGCTATTGGGAAGAATTTTTCACCTTTTCATCTTGAAGAGAACAGTAACATCTTTCATTCAATATCTCTGCAAAGATTCTAACATGATTAAGGAAGGTTGAAATACTTCTGTTAAGTAACATTTTCCAGGTCTTGATTTCTCTTCCAATATTTCCACTGTCAATTAGCCAAAGCAATTTCCACTGACTAATAAAGCAGTTGGTTAAGCTTATTTTCCAATCAAAACTCACTTAATTTCAGCAAATAACAGTTGAGAGGGAGAGAAAGAATTGATCAAAATGCATTTAAATAATCAGCCTGCTGTGGTTGCAGGAAAATCAAACCGTCTGAAAGTAAATAGAATAGCTATTTCAAGGAAGAGGTAATCTTTTCGAATCCTTACTTTAATATAAAAATTAAAATATCTTGTGCTTGTTCAGTCACTAGATGCAAAACATGTCTAGACGTAATTTTAGATATTATCAAAAATGCTGTTCTTTTATAATAGCTCACATTCCCCTAGACCTTCTAAAGCTAAGATTTTTTAAAATTTTTATTAAATAAATAATTAAATTTATGTGTTGCCCATCTTGTTCAGAGACAACTCTGGGTGGCTTACAAACATTAAAAGTGGAACATATTAAAATAAGAAAGAAAAAAAATAATAGTAATAAATACTATTAAGAGTTGGGGAAGAGTACCCGAGAAAAGCAGGGGTCTTTTCTAATCCAACAGCTACCTCCAGAATGGGGAACCCTCATTGGTGGTCCAGGCCAGCTGGCAGAGATAACCTTTTTTGTTTTTCATTGATAATGAAGTCAAGAAACCCTTTACCATTTCAATCAAATGATTGTCTTAAAAACTTCCAGTGTTGGAGCATCCACAACTTCTGGAGGCAAGCCATTCCACTGATCAATTGTTTGAACAGTCAGAAAATTTCTCCTTAGTTCTAAGTTGGTTCTCTCATTGATTAATTTTGATCCATTACTTCTTGTCCTGCTGTCAGGTGATTACTTTTCTCCCATGCTGCACATGGCTGTTTTTTAACTCAGCTTCTGAAATCCCAGTCTCAATTGAGGTGAGTTGGAAACAAGCTTGGATCCTGGCTCAGCGCAGGCCATAGGAGTTGCAAGGCCACATAGATATGTCTTCATATCCCTTTCCCATATTCCTACTTTGATGCCAAAGAAGACCTCTTTCTTTGCTTTCTCCTTTATGGTATCATAAGGGAAGGGAAGCTTTGCAGTACTGAGAAGGGAAGGGAGAAAACAGAAAGCATATTACACTTACACTGGGAGATGTAAGGGATGAATGGAGCATCAGTGTTTAGGATTGAGGCTACTTCATTGATTTTAACCATTGATTCAATTGCAAGATTACTATTTTTTTTAAAAAGCAGCTGATAATCAACAGGGAAACCAGTGCAGCCTGGTATTCACAAATAATAAATAGCTGTCCAGAGCAACTACCAGATGCTGGAGCGGAAGCCACTAGACCCAGGGCTGCTACCTGGGGATGAAGCATTGAAGGGCTAAATACAGCTTAGGTCAGAAACAACAGGTGTAAATTGCAACTGGGAAATGTGGGCACTAGTGTTCTGCATTGATATATTTCCAATGGGCTGGGAGTTGGACTCAGGAAGTGATGAGTGGGCCAGTCAAGCAGAAAGGGCAGATGATTTGTCCATAAAAATATGTTGGGGTGTGTGTGTGTGTCATTTCTGAGAGGGTAACACATGCATTTTAATGAAATGTGTTCTATGTTTGTTTATGTTTTGTATCTAGAAAATAATTTTTCTATTTACAGAACATGTGATATCCAACCTGGCCCATACAATACAATCCTGTGCATGCCTAATCAAGTATTATCTCATGGAACTTTTCCTTCCCTCCCTTCCTCCCTCATTCATTCATTCATTCATTCCTTATTTATTTAGTTTTCTTGTTTCTTTTCTTGAGGCCCTTTAGTGTATTATTTTTTTCAGCTAATGAAGGTCATTTGCATTTCCACTTATTATCCACATTAGATACATTTGATAGATAGTTTGGAAAAATAGTTTATCTAGCTATAAACTGTATATACTGTTCTCTTGAGTTTGCTATAAAATCAGCTTTTACTTAGAATATACAGTGTTTGTTTCATTAAAAAAAAATCTGCTGCCAGATGTTTCAAAACTTGCAGAAGCATTGATACTTCTGTCAGTTTACATATATTTGCACTGTCTTCTACACAGGAATAAATTCAATATAGGATGTTTGTATTCTCTTTGAAGCAGTCCTAAGACGTATGAAAGTCAGATCATTCTCAGTCTAAAGACCATATTTTACTATTAGGTACAAACACATTTCCCAAATTCCTTTTCTATCATCTAGGAAGAAACATACAAGTTCTTTATGAAAAACAAAACGAATAAAATTCTCACTATCTCTACATAAGCCAAACTCAATAGGGAGAACTATTTCTATAATGGAAAAGGACAATCTGGCCCTATTAAAGGTGAAGAGTCAATCAAAAAATACTATCAGACTTAATTCAGTTCCACTGAATTTAGTTAATTGAATTCACGGAGATTCAAACTTGGAATGTTATGAGCTAGGTACACAAAGTTGATATTCATAAGGACAAATTTGTTAGTTTTGGTTTCTTCTGTATGCATTTCCTAAATCAAATCCAGTACTGTAGTGATATTCATGAACCTGCATAGTTTTAAAATGGAATCCAACAAATTCATGGAGGAAAATAATACAAGTGCCTATTAATCCCATGTCTAGAATAAAATGTGATATGTCTTTTGTCTTTCCATAACTGCTACCAAGAAACAAAACTAAGAAGATGCTGTTACATTTCTTCCTACTTTCTATAGACATAATATTGACCAATGAACACAGTTGTTGGTAAGTTTTGTAATGTAATTTTGGAATAGATTTAGGAACATTCACAGATAGAAATTCTTATCTATTCTTAGCTCCTATTTGCCCCTAAACAAACAGTATTTAATTAACTTCATATTTCCAGATGTAAAAATATTTATATTTAAATAGTATTACAAAGAGCTGCAACTGTTTTATTTAAAACTTTACAGGATAGAAAGGTATAGAGAAGAGTGAGGGTTTCTCACAGATGGATCCACCCACATATACACTCATCCACTCAAATCTCTTTGGAAATGTGTACTTTATGATCACAGTTTAGCAGAGCTAAAAGAACATGAATAAGATCAGGGTCCTGTATTTCTTAATCTTAGTTCTGCAGAATTTAGAACTCTATTCTGTTTCTGGCTGATTGGGAATTATTGCTTGTACATATTATAATTCTATAAAAATCTGTGCATTTTTGCTTAGCATTATATATAATTCATTCTAGGAAAGCAAATAATCATGTATAAATATGTACTAACGCAAACGCAAACAAATATTGTTTAGCAGGATGTGTAAGCAGGGGTGGGATTCAAATTTGTTAACAACCGTTTCCGTGGGCGTGGCTAGGTGGGTGTGGCCATATGACTGGTGGGTTCTTCTTCTTCTTCTTCTTCTTCTTCTTCTTCTTCTTCTTCTTCTTCTTCTTCTTCTTCTTCTTCTTCTTCTTCTTCTTCTTCTTCTTCTTCTTCTTCTTCTTCTTCTTCTTCTTCTTCTTCTTCTTCTTCGCTTCAAGGAAGCCTCCTGGGGGGGCACTTTGTTCCCAGGCAGCTTCTCTGGGACCCAGGAAGGCAAAAAATGGAGCAAGGGAAAACCTCAGAGAAGCCTCCTGAGTGAAGCAGTAAGATAGCGAGGGGAATCCCACCCCAGATGGTCATAGGAACAGTGGCATTGTTCCAGCAAACCTCCATTCCAATCAATAACTCCGAGACAACCATATCTCAAAAGTACCTTTATTAGAATAGCAATTGGCACATCTGTGGAATCCCGAATCTAAAAGTTTTCAGGTTTCCCACAATTTCCCAAACTACAAATCCATCCCCCCTTGGCCGTCATCACATCACATGGCCCAATCATGATCCATCTAAAAGTAAGATCCTTATTTCATTCTGTGCCATACTCAATGACTTTGAACTTACAAATTTTTAAAATTTTGTCTACTTAGAGCTACTCAATTGAAATACCCCCCTCCCACTTTCTTAGGCTATGTGGCAGCGAGGAATATGGCTTCCAAAGCTGAAAAACAGCTGATTGTCAGGAGGGGAAAAAAAAAGAAATACCTAAGGGGTAATTGGCTGGGGAAAAATGCAGTCAGCAATGTCGGACATGCGCGCAATGTTGCGCATGCACAATAAGGACTGACTGGGATGGGAGGGGCGGGTGGAGCCAGGGGCATGATTTGCCGGTTCTCCAAAATGCACAGAATCATAACAACCAGTTCTATAGAAACAGTCTGAACCAGTAGAATCCCACTCCTGTATGTAAGATTCTACTTATCAATATAATGTTATAGTATGGCAATGTTATAACTTAACACAATCGTACTGGTTCATTTTCAGTTTGCAAGATTGTGATTTTTATTTTCCAGAAATAAATAGGAAGAGAAGGGAATACTGTATGAGGTATGTTCAGCACCTTGAATTATCTATAAAAATAATGAAGACAGGATTTAAAAAAAATCTAAAAAGATAATTATTAACATTGAATCACTAGCATTTTATTAATGTACTGCAAATTAACCCCCCTTTAGTGACTTATTTTTACTAGGAGTGGTATGTTTGAGCTAATTTCCTAGTGTTAAGAAAGGTAGGCAGATGAACACTCCAGTATATATCAGGAATAGTCTTTAGGCCTTAAACATTTGGTGACAACAGCATGAAATTATTGAGTCATTTAAAATGAAATGAGGCTAAATCATTCTAGACACTTTATTTTTAAGCTATTTCTTTCCCATGTTCATATCAAATAAACTCTAAGATGGTTTAAGTAAATTCAATCTGGATCAGAATGCTTTGGCAGCTGTCTGCCAGGTGTTCAGTCCAGATTGCCAACTACTGTGCTTTCTCCATTGGACAATTCCCATGCTGCTTTCTAACATACTGTGCCAGGAAATGAATGGCCAAAATTCCTTTCCTTTCTGTAGGGAGGTCTTACTGAATATATATTCTTACATGTGTTTGGGTGCACACATGTAGTATGCATATAAAGTTAAAAGAGATATGCAAAAGTCAAAGCATCAACCTGCACATATATGCAAATGCAACAACTCGTTTAAAAATTCCTTTCTTGCATTTCCCCAGGTTTGGCTTCATAATGTGATATGATAATGTCATGTGATAAGACTGTCTCAATAGTGTAACGGTAATAACATTTGCTTGATCTATTAGAGAATGTTACTGGTTTGAACCTAGCAGAATGTTTTTAATTATTAATTTTCTTTCCTGGAACGGCCCATTTTATTGCTTTTTTAAAACAGTTTGTCAGTGCACACATAGATTGCCTGTCATTTAAGGCAGAAAAACTTTACAATATTTATTCATTTGGACAATTCAGGAGCGGGATAAAAACAATAACAACAAATATTGCAGCATTTAAATTGTATTTATTTATTAAAAAGGGGATTTATTAAAAAGGTGGAAAAGTGGTAGCTTAGGGAAATAATAGTAAATAACAACACCGGCAGCAACAACCACTGACCCTATATTCACTTTACTCCTGGAGTACCTTTGATTGCAGTAGCTGCTGCAAAGATTAGAGAGCTTTAGTGCAGGGAGTGACCATGCCACTGTGCACAGCGGTCAGTTACGGAAAAAGGACTCTTCTCAGAAGAAAGTAAACCAAACAACAACTTGAGTTTGCACAAGCCAGGAAATATTACTTTCAAACATGATCAGAAATCACATTCCCGGTGGTTTGGAGATGAATGGAGAATTATGTTGTCCAATCTGGCCCTCCCCAAATAATGGAGGTGCATATATGGTTCGTGTAACTATACCAGTCAAAGGATATTTATATATTTATATAAACAGAGTGCCTCTGAGACCCCCAAAGAAGATTACTGGGTTATTGTGGGGAGGTAAAATTTCAGGACATAGGAATAATGCTTACTGTGAATGAGAAAAAGAAGATAATTGGAGAATTTGTCTGGAGGGCTTTGTCCTGCTGAAGCTTCAGATCTCAACTGGAGTTTTCTAAAAAGCAAACAGGAAAGAAGGTATATTTTCAGTTCACTAATCAAACCAGGGCAAAGAGTGAGATAAACCAGAATAAAACATAAACCAGGCAGTACAGTCAGCCAATCTGGAATTTCAAAGAGGTGTAACAACTGCACAGATACCATGAGAACACAAATCATGCAGAGTCAGCAAAAGCAAACCATTGCAGCCAAGAATAATATTAAGGAGGACATTGCTACTTTTTCATTATAATAGTATCAGGATCTACACAGTCCTTTCTGTTCTCTAGAATTCTAAAGCTCTTTTCCCATTATTTCAGTTTTATTTCCCAATGTGTTCTTGGATTTGGCAATTTTCCAAGTCCAATTCTCTTAATTGCTTGTCTATCTCCTAATTAGATAACCAGTCATTTGTAGCTGGATTCTCAAAAGACCAGTCATTCCAGATACACTGGGTTTCCGCCAGCTCTATTGTATCCAAATCATATGACGTTAAATGATTCATGCTCATTTCATGAATCACTTAACAAATGTGGAAAGCCCTGATCTTCTAAAACAGGGCTGACCAATTGCCTGAAGGTACATCAGCATATCAGCATTTTCCTTTTGTCTCAGGAGGCAAAATGCTTTAGGCCAGACCAGAAAGACTTGCATCCCCATTGTCATCTTATTACATATTTTCCTATCTAGATACTTTTCAAGTTCAACTCTATTGTAATAAAGCAGTTCCACCAGGCGGAACTTTCCATAAAGGATTCTTTAAATTCAAATGACTGGAATGTCAGAAGAAGAGAATTCAGAAATGAATTCAATGATTTACAAGAAAACAGTTATGAGTAATGAAAAAGATTGCATTATAAGGTGATGCAAGATAAGTTTTAAACTGTAAACACAGCAGAGGCGGTATTCAACAGGTTCTGACTAGTTCTGGAGAACCGGTAGTGGAAATTTTGAATAGTTCAGAGAACTGGCAAATACCACCTCTGACTGGTCCCGCCGCCATCTATTCTCTGCCTCCTGAGTCCCAGCTATCGGCTGGGTGCTCTTATATTGCCTTGCACAGGAGAATGGAGCTGGAAAGCAGGTTAGTGGGTGGACAAGAAATGGGATTTTGCAGTAATCTTCCCATGAGAGTGGGGAGGGAATGGAAATTTTGCAGTATCCTTCCCCTGCCATGCCCACCAAGCCACGTCCACCAAGCCACAACCATGGAACTGGTAGTAAAATATTTTGAATCCCTCCACTGAAACACAGGCAACCAGCAGCAGCAGATCTTCCAGGATGCAAAATACTGTCCTGGATATCAGATAGTGATTTTGGATGGGGCAATAAAGATGTAATTTTAAAGGAATGTCCTCTCCCTGTTTTTTGTATGTGATACATGAAAGTCTGCTTTTATGCCTTGCTTTGTGTGGGCAAGAGGAAATAGACCTCAGCAACATAGATCATAAGACAGGACAGTGGATCTATCAACTTTTTACTGGCCCTGTTGTACTAAATGATTTTAATTGCTCAATGGATACAGAAGTACTTGGAAAACTTTTATTATTATTATCCTCCATTTTATAATAACTGAACTTGCTTCATGTAAGGCTGCTGGTAAAGTCATATTTTTAAATTGAGTAAATAAAAACTGCAACAAAAATTGTTTTATAGGAGATTACCTCTTTTGGAAAGGAATGGTTTAATCAAATGTTAAGATACAATTTAAACTGTATAGTTACCACGCTAAGTTCCTGTATTCAGTTTGAATATGGTCTATTAACAAGGGCTCAACAAAGGTTTATGTATAATTGCATTGGACCCCAGAAAGTGAGTGTGTGTGTGTGTGGTGGTGGGAAACTCAAGCAAGATTTGGCTGAAGGAAACTTATCAACTCTCCATCTTTGAATTGGCTCATAATTAATACAAAGGAAAAAAAATTAAAAATGGCTGCCAATGTTCGATGTGTTCTTTAATAATTGAAATATTATTTGCACATAATCAGTACTAAACAACTCAAACTGATCTCCACAATTTCACAACTATAGAAATTCAAATAAATGTATGAAAATGAAAACATATTTCTAAATGCAGAAAATAAATAGTAAAAATGTTATAACCTGGGCATTACCATTTTAAACTGGGCTAGACCATAGCAGTTTTCATGGAGCCCGGTTTGTACCAAACTTCATGATTTTGCAAGAGTGATGCAAAGAAATAATTTTAGATGCAGATCCATTTGTAACTACTCCTATTGTTGGCAATCCTTGTTTCTGTCAAGGAGTGAAGAGTTCATATACTTGGCTCCTGATTCAAATATAGAAGCAGTGGTGGAATCCAATTTTTTTACTACTGGTTCTGTGGGCATGGCTTGGTGGGAGTGGCAGGGAAAGGACACTATAAAATTTCCAGTCAGGGGTGGTATTTGCATGATTTCCCACTAAGTACTGTAAAATAACTCTGACAAGGTCTCATCAGTGAACAATCTGAGCTTCAATCAGCCCTATGAAATAGACCAGATCAGGCCTGCAAAGGAATACCAGAATTATACCTTCTTTTTGTTGTTATTCTTTGCATTATTCCCATCACATTGCAGGGTCCACAGTTTTGCATTTTGCCTGTCACTTTGTTTGGTCTCTGCAGTATCATTAGGGTATACACCTATGGCTGGGGAATTATGGGAATTGAATCCTCATATCTTCAAGTTGCTGAGTTAAGAAACACTGATTTATAGGATTTTTAGATTCTTATTTGTTCTAGAAATTATACAGATGAGGTTAAAGAAAGAGGTACCAACTGGAATATATGAGCAGTAGAAATGAGTGTTAGGGAGCCTCTTCTAATATCTTCAAAACATTAAGTGTAGGGCATTTTTACCTTTGTCATGAATTTTGTTATGTATCTAACCCCATAAATTGATTCTACTGTTTGATATTTGCCTTGTCAATTAAATATTCTGTTAGTTACACATACTTTATTTATTCTGGATTAATGGTTTTCAATATTAAATTTCTGGTTTAAATTTGATAGTCCTTTATGCTGATTTGTGGTGTTACCATAAACAATCCACCAGGGCTGTTAATGTATTAGATGTCTTTTGCTCTGTTATTTACACCTGTGTATTCTGAAAGGGATCTGCAATTTGCACAAGTTACGTTCAAAAATAAATTTATATGTATAGATATAATTTATGTGATAATTAAAGGTAAATGTTCCCCATAGCCTCCAATCATGAAAGTATCCAGCACTGCAGTCAATCAATAGCAAGAAATAGATTAATAGCAATGACCTCCTGCAATAAGCAGATGATTTATTGAGTCTTTGGATTTGATTCTGATGCTATTGGCCTAAATTATTTTTGTGTACTCTTTGTACATTTGACACCTTATAAATATTCTTTATTACCCAGATTTTTTTTTCTGTAGGATGGGAGTTGACATAACTAATACCTACACTGAATATTTTATATGTCACATCAGTTACAAAATTGATTCACTTCTGTGTGTCTAATGAAGTTTAATATGGCATGGAGTTTTGACTAAACCAATGAAACTTAATGAATGCTTAAGAATCAGACAAATACAGTAAATAAACTTTTGAATGAGCTCTTTATATCTAAGATTATTTCACAGGTAGCTTTAACACATTTTCAAATAATCCTAAAATTGTAGGAATTAGGTTTGAAGATTGACATTGCTATCTTGCTTTTGTTATCTGTTTGGCAACTGTAGTGGGTCTATTTTTATACACAATGATAAAGGGAGCTAACATAAAATGGCTGAAGCACTGAAATTGACAGTTCTTGGAAAAATTATGGAGGGCCATATTTTGGAATTATGTAATAGCCTGATTCATTATTCTTAATGCCTGTGGGAAATATAAACTGGCCATTAACAAGTGACATCTTGCAATATGGAAATGAACAGTTGTATGTAACTACACTTTGTATAATTGAGTTAGAATTAAGAAGGGTCTGGTAGATACATTTGCCATGAATCAAGAATAGGTAATTTATGACCTATGAACTGCATATACCTTTAGCAATTCTCATCCATCCATCATTTATTTTGGTAGAAGAGGACAAAGTGACTGAATTTCTACTGCCAGTAGCAGTGGAAGTGAAGCATTTGGTTGCCCCTTGTTAGAACTGCATTTGCTTGTGTGTGGTCTGTGAATTGGTATGGATAGTTGTACATATCTTTTATACAGGTGTATATGTGCAGAATACTTATTGGAAGTACCAATAAGCTAAAGTATAGATTTATGAATAGGAGGAAACTGAAAAATCTTGACTGAAAACAAAGCAGTTAGATACTATTATTGATGATGCTATAATCTTACAAGAATTGAAAGAAGCAATATTGTCAGTCTTGGTGAAATGATGTTATCAGGTCATAAGAATCAAAAGCAACCAAACAATTTAAAAACAATAACAATATGTGCATGTAGGTAGGTATGATTTCCCATCCTGAATGCCTATAGAAGCACCTTTGAATATTTGCCTACCCTAGTATAAAGTCTGGGTGATCCTAGTCTATTCAACAACCACCTTTTCACCCTAACTTCTTGAATCCATTTTTCCAATTTCAAATGATTGAACATTGATTTTGAACTCAATTTTAAAGAGCTGTCTATATTTCAAACAGTTTTTCCCTATGAGAATTTAGAAGACATGGGCTCCAGTTCATAAGATAGAAGAGTCAATACCTTTGTACCAACATGAATAGTGATGAACCAAGCAATATATACCAGAAAATATTCTATCACAGAAGGTCTTCGCAACACATTTTATAAACAGATAGATAGGCATCTATCTTTCATCTAGTATAATAAAAGAGATGGGGCACAAGTATGGGGGAGGGAAGTGCTAGAGAATTAGGCTATACTTGATTACATCCATAGTAGCTTTCATAAAATCACTACGGTGTTTTTCCTCTCTGTTATTCCTGCAAGGGCATTTGGAAAGACACGTTATTTGCCAGAATTGAGATTTAATATGTGGAAAAGAAGTTTTAAAATATCTTCAAGGGATGTAATACTTTTGCATCACCAGAATATGGTGTAATTTTGTATGAATTAAAATGTTCTTTAAAAATATATGAATTTCATTAACCAATGGAGCTAGTATAGCTCTAGGGTTAAAACACTGAACTAGATTAGAGAAGTTCTACTAGTTTCTAGATTCACTTGATAACTTAGTTATAAGTCCATTTTATCTTACAAAATTAATCTGAGAATAAAGTTTAATGGTAAGAGCTATGTTGATTGATTTGAAAGAATATCCATATATGAATACAACAAACAAACAATATTCAGTTCAATTCAGTAGGCAAGAATCTGTGCTTTAGCATGAAATTCTGATGTTACGTACTGAGATATAAATGTCTATCTCTGAATCCCTATTAGTAAAATGACTGCAGTCATGAGCTTAGATCATTATTGCTTTTGCTGTGTACCCACCACACGAGTGACATTTATTTTCTTTATTGGCTACTGATGATCAAAAAACATTACCTTAATTCAAATCACCTGCTTAAGGACAAAAAGACCAACAGATTTATTTCTTCATTGCTAATTATGCCGCTTTTCTTCTAACAATGATAGATTCTAATTATGCCTTTCACAATACATGACATCAGGAATGAAAAGGAGATAGAAACAATGCATATAATTGGCTCTATATAGCATATTGAAAGACCTTTCAAGACTAATAATAGACTGAAAAAGTTCTTGTTGGAAAACATACCCCGAGTGATTCATTTTCTTGTGAGAGATTTTATTAGAGGGTTTATCCATTGTTATATTTCTTTGCTACTCTTATTTAAATGGATTATTTTAAACTATTATTTTAACTATTATTTTAAACTATTGTGATTTCCCCTTATAAAATCCACAGCAGTTTAGTCCAACTATAGGATACTATAGATTGCATTTAGGAACAGATCATAGTTCAATAGCAGAGCACATTCACTGCAACCAAGCACCTCTTTTCAGTCACCAGTATTTTCCCAAGTAAAAAAGGACATGCAAACTTATTGCTAAGAGAATGGAGAATTAATATAAGTTGCAGTAAATTGAGCAAGAAAGATCATTGATGAGATAATTTCATATTGATTCAATATTTTTGACTCAGAACTTAAAACACTATTGTACCATTAAAACATCAACAATATAATATACATTATGTAAGCAAACATAAAAGGCCATAAAATTAGAAACATAAAATAAAAATTATAGAAAGAACAAAGTACTGCAAAAGGACACATTACTTAAGAATCAAAGGTTCTCTTAAACAATTCTAAGTAGCATTCTAAAGTCCAATGAAGTGGGAGGTATTGAATTTTATTGGGCAAAGGATCCCATTAAAATTGGCATACCAGTGCAAAAATAGTATCTGTAGGGCTCTATCTCTGTTACCTCACAAAAATGGAAAACTGTAAGGAGATTCTCCCTGTGTGGGGCAAGTCAAAATTGCATAGAAAAGACTGGCCAGGAGATATCTTGGCAGCAAGTCATGTAGGCTTTTGAATGTCAAAAGCAACACTTTGAGTTGTGTTTAGAACCTGATAAGCCAGTGCAGGCCTAGATCATGACGTGATCTGCTCATGTCAAGAATACCCACTAACAGCAAGGGCATTGCATTCTAGATAACTGGAACCTCTATGTCAAGGGCTGTCAAACTCATGGCCTGTGTGCCAGATGTGTCACGTGCCGACCACACCCATGCCTGGTTTTGAAAAGAGGAAAAAAGTCACGATATGTCATGTGACATCACTGTGAAGATGTGAGTTTGACATCCCTGCTCTATATGGTCAGCTAAGGGAGCCCAGCATAAAACTTATTCCACGGATCTGTATGGATGATAATGATGGTATGAATTGGTGTTGTAAGATCTTCCTGTTCCAGGTAAGGTTTCAGAGATTACTGAGTGCAATATTCAATACCAAGAGTCTGGCTAATAACTATGTGCATATTTAAATCAGGAATGGGAGGCCCTTGATTTGATTTCATGTATTGAAAAGGAAAAAAAAAAGATATATTGGAGAGAGAATGAATTTCTAATCTTCTCTAGGGGATTGGACCCAGCCATTTCTTTCTTCAACCTTGGCACTATGCAACCCCCAGCATAGAGTCCTGTTACAATATTGGATTAGCTGGAACAGTGAGGTGTACAGAACACAAAATTGTAGATTAGTTAGATAGAGAATGCTGACTCATACATGACACAATCTACACTATGATTGGTTGCTGTAAGTATAAAAAAGGAGTTTCTCTGTTGTTGCTACCCTTCCAGGTGTTCTGTAAACTGCTTAGTTTGCCTCCTAATATTTTTGACTATCTTATGTTTTTCTGGAAAAAAGACAAAGACAGCTGTACGTTTGAATGCTAAATATAGTATATAAATTTTATATACTATTTTATATAAATGACACTTATATAAAAGATTACCAGTTTGTGTTAGTATCTCAGGCTTCATCTGGACAGCAGTTGTGCAATTCCTTAACAAGTCCTGATATAACTCTGAACTGAAAAAAAATTGCCCACATTAACTTAATAATGGATATTCGTGACAAAATATATGCAATTTAAGGAAAACTATCCAATTATTATTAACTTCAATATTTGTTTTCTAAAACAAATAATAATTTAAAAGCATATGTGCATGGATATATTTATACTGTAGAAATTTATAGGGCGTTCATATTAAAGTTTTGTTTAAATTGGTGGAAAATGTTAAAGTTAAAATTAATGAGTGAGTAGATAAGAGTTGCTGAAGAATACTTGACATGGCTGCTGCAATAGACAGTCCTAGTTCAATAATGTCTCAGGAATCTTTGAGAAGTCAACAAACACATGGATGGGAATGACTGTTTAGCTGAAATTCGAAAGTCTCATACAATCCTCTTAACCATTACAGAATGAAAGAAGTATTTTATGAACTAGTAATTGGTTAAAGAATAGTAAAATGAACCAAAAGAAAGTGACACAATGGGCAGATGGTAAGAAAGGTCCCAAGAACTGCTTTTATGTATTTGATAGATTTAATATTCTACCTTTTCTCTAGCCACTTTTACTACTAGAACATTACTCTTTAAGCCAGGTTGTATTAGCTGCTCCATGCTCTCCCTATTTTCTTGAACCAAGTCTTAATAGATTCTCTTCAGCCTAGTCCAATGGTTTAACTACTATAACACACTGCAATTGATGCTTTTAGCATGATACTTAATGATTTAGAGTTGGGTGAGCACTGATGAGACTAAAGTTGTTGACAAGCAGAATGATTAATTATTGTTTAAATGGAATAGTGGATAGGATCAAAAGGGTATCCCAAAACTTGTACTCCTGGTATTATGGTGACAATATAACTATATATAAATTTCTATAATGTGATACATATTGGGAGTAAAAATCTTAACATATGTGATGGAATCTAGTTACAATAATTATCTTACAAAGGAACATTGGAATTACACTAAGTCATTGTGCAATTGCTGATCTCTTTCTGTCTCTTCACCTCCCTCTCTCCCTTCCTCACACACACACACACACACACACACACACATATACACAAAATGCTTAAACTTTATTAGGAAACAAATTGACAATATCTTGATTGATTATGTGTCATCAAAGTCAAAGTGTTTTAGTCTCAAAAAGAAGATAATTTATAAGTAGAGACTATAGTAGATTGTAATAGAGTATGATAGAAAACAGGCTTATTTGTTGACACTATATGGAAGCATGTAAGTGTTCATTGATTGATTTACTATATTTGTTAACTGTTCCAATCAAACATTTCTGGTTGGTCTTTCTTGAAATGATTGTTGGAGTTACTGAATTTACCAGTATTAGCTGCTAAATTGGCAGCTTAAAAAAAGATTATTGGATGACAAGGCTACTAGTGATTAAAAATCAACCTAAAAATATTGTATCCTGTACTGGAGTATTATACATCTCAAGAGTAGTTGTTAGGAAATATGAATGAAATTATTTAGATATTTTTTAAGTCTTTCTGCTAAAATTGAAGCAAAGATTTTATAGTCTGCATTTAATAAAGAAATAGGTCTATAGTTCTTAATTTACAGTGGATCAGCCTCTTCTTTTGGAATAAGTGTAATATAAGCCTCTGACCATGTTTTAGGTATCATCTTCTTTGACATAGCTTCATTCATGACTTCTAACAATGGAATGCTCAATGATTCTTGTAGTGTTTTATAGAATTCTGCCGGAAGCCCATCTGGACCTGGTGCTTTCCCATTATTATTTTTCTTAAGTGCTTAACTGATGAACCAACTGACACACTGCTTGTATATATGTATGGAAGAGAGCTGATGTTTTTATGTTTTGTTTTTTTTTTGCTTGTTTTTAAAAAAACCAATAAAATTGTTTTCAAAAAAAAAAAAAAAGGAAACATGAATGGAAGAATGCCTTTTCTTTTCTAGTTTGTGGGATTCTGTTGTGAATGACTATTACCTAAACACAATGCTGGATAACATAACTCGTTGATCTTATTTTCCATGATTTTTCTTTCATTTTTCTTAGAACATATTTAAGGCACACAGTCTGTTTGCATTTTGGTATTGTTTACGCCTCCGTACAAAATTAAAAACACTAATTAACAATGTGAAATGGGATATTAAAAATAGGTATTTATTTAAATAAGTTGAGAAATGTTATTCCTTTCTCATTTTGGTGGGATGCCAAAACCCGCATTAAAGAAATCAATGGAAATGTAATTGGGTACCAAATGTAGTTAGTATGAAAACTGGAAAATAGTTTGAATACTGATTTCTCATGTCAGTATTCTGAGCATTGCTCTACTGCCTAGTTGATTCTCCAATGGCTTGTAAAAAGATTTCAAAGGAAAACTTCAGACCAGAAATCTTACTTGCCATCAGTTTTTTTTTAACCTTGAAAACATAGCTCTAAAGGCAGTGTTTCTGAATACTAATGAGACTGTAGAAAAGAAAAAAAAGGAAGAAGTGCTGGTTAGGAGAAATTCTCTCATTAATTCTTTGAAACTGCCCTTAAGGACAAATAAACTTAATGAAGGGGTGAGGAGTGTAAAAGCTAATCCACAAGAGAAGTTCAGAGGCTTCCCAGTGAAAGTGCAGGTGGGATTAAGATCTTCAAATGAAAAATGTAAATTGGATTAGGTGATTCACAGAAGATCAAAACCAGGTGATCAAATATTCCAGATGTAGCTGCTTCTTATTCTTCTTTTAAAGACCTCCTGGAACCACAAATACTACAATTCAAGTTGCTGCTTTTATGTTATTTTGCAGTATCACAATATTTTGCAATATGACTTTACTTTTTATTTGGTTAAAGCAAGCCAGTGAAAACATAATATAGGACTCTGCTTCCAGTTTCTTCAGAGTTAGAGATGTAATAAGTAAACAAGTATCCTCTGGCACCATGGAAAACAAATCCTGCTTTGACCCTAGCTTATGATCCAATCCTATATAAATTTTCTCAGAATATATATGTGTGTGTTACCAAATAATAAGCAAGATAGATTAAAAATGTGGCCATATTTGGTGTGGGTGGAAAGTGAGTGAGTAGGGATACATTCTCTGGCTCTTCTTTAGTCAGAAAATGCCTTGGGCTGACACTAAAGAGATGCACCAAATAGCTATCCATTAATATTTAAATTTGCCAGAGGCAGAAATGTTTTCCCTATATCCAATTGACTAAATCATAACTTTTTAAAATTTGTATTTGTTTTCTTGCTACTTATGTCCCTGCTGCTTTGATACCATTTTTGTTTCCTAGTTTCAGTTTTTCTTCTTCCTTGATTAGGACTAAACAAACTAAGTCTGTCATCGATTACAATTCCTACAGTACTTGACCACTGGCCATTGGGAACAGGTGGGAATTATGAGGCAAAACTTTTGGCTGTGGAACAATGTCTTTTGCATTGTGATAATTTGGACTTTAATGTAGGACATGATCAGGATGAGCCAGAGGGAGAGTGCAGACTCATCATCAGTTATGAGTCCTTTCTCATCCACAAGAGATTTAAGTCGAACCCCAGTATGAATTCCTTATTTACTGGCAAATTCTTTAACTGTTAGCAGTTCAGATTCTTACAGAGAGCTTAACTGTGTAATCAATCTTTATACACTTTTGAATTTCCTGAATTTCCTGATTTCCCTGATGCTTAACAATTAGTAGATTTCCAAGGGAAAAAAAAAACTTTTAAAATTACTTACTGTATCTGAAAACCCCATCCCTTTTTATAAATATGTTGCATATTGTGTCCTCTAATCTCATAGCACATAACTTTCATTGTCCCCTACCAGGAATAATTTCCAAAATGTTTAGGAGGCATCTGACTGGGAAAGACTGAACTAGGTGGAAATTATTTTAAGTATTTCTACACAACTGCAACTTGTGTTGCCAAATTGAATGGGGCCACCCATTTTTGGACTTCAGCTTCAAATATGCCAATCAGACTTTTGACCTGAACAAAGTTGTATGAAGGTAAGGGATAAGGCTGTACTAGAACCCAAGCCACAATAAAAGAAAATAAACTCTCTCTCTATTGCAATATTTAGGAGCAGCATAATGCACATTTAGTACAGATGAAAACCTTGACCTTCTCTTGCAACAGAATTAGTATGATTTCCTTTAAGTGTGTACAGACTGGATCTAAATATAAAATCCTGATTTGCTCTCTCCATTGTTGAAAAATGAATATCAGTTTATGTTTCTGTTCTTTAACCATTTATAAAGAATGTAGGTTACTTCACCTCTAGTCATGGTACACTGACTATCCTTTGCTGAGTCAGTAAAAGTTTCAGTAAACAGCTAGTTGTCATTCTTTTCTTCTTTAAAACTAGAGATTTATCCTTCAGATTCCAAAAATAGGATTTTCACATTTGCTGAGTTACTTTTAATATTAATATTTTAAGAGCATATCATTTCAATAAGTAATTATCATTGTAGACTCTTCCATTTTCATAGCCTCCCATTGATTATTTCTTCTGAGTCTAGGAGAGTTTAAAATAGTATTCAGAGAACAAAGAATAAAATGTTTACCATAAAAAGAACTCTGCAACCTTATGTTTTCTAGAACTTTGTACCTATTCTTTTATTTTAAGATTCTAAGTATATAGGTACAAGGTTTGTTCAGTAGTAATATGTAAAATTATAGAACTAAAATGAAGTCTGGAAAAGTTTCTGAAAATAAATTTAATTTAGTTTTAAAAAAATCAAATATTGGAAACATAGTTAAATTAACAATAATAAATAATATACTGTAAATGCAGTTATTTTCCTTCTGATTCTTTCTAATCCAATTATTTCTGACTTCTCAAAGGAATAGCATGGACAGCAAACAAAAAAGTAATAGAATGCATATTTAAAGTTTTCAAGGATGCTTAATTAAGAAGCTACTAAGGATGTTTTAACACTTTTATTCCAGTGCTAGAAAACTGTAGTTTCTATAAAATTCTAATAAGTCAATTAAGGGTTTAGCAGGTTGCTGCCCAAAGCCTTTAAATATTAATTGATCTGAAAGATATCAGTAGCAAACACTCAAAAATTAAGTTAAGTGATTTTTTAAAATTTTCTGTTAAAAAATTAAATTTAAAAACATATGAAATCTTATGCAAGGATAACCAAGATTTTTATGGAAGATTTGTCATTTTTCGAAACCCTGGTATGGGATCCTTGAAATCTTGAGAACGAACATTCCTATGATATTTGGTGTGATTGGGGAATGGACCCATTGTACAAGATTACTACAAAAGTTTCCATCTTTGACCTGGTTTTCTCTGAGAAGAAAGAGGGCATCGGATTGAAAGAAAATAAAAAACTCAAGTAGGACAAAATTGTCACGATGAATTAGACATTATGCTTCTTGGCACTAGGAACAAAATGTAGCCATATTCTCTCTCTCCCCAACCCCTGTACCCCCTGGATATGTTTACCTGACACTAGAGCATTATTCAGTCTCTGCAACAGAGCATCTGATAGGCAATACAGACAAGACATTTAAGCTTCATTTGCTTTTGAAGCCTTAAAAAAAAACACCTTTACTGGTATTTTCAGCAATGTAATTTTCTAAAAATAAGGGGCAAAAAATGTCTATTTTTCTCAAGGGATTTTGCAGGTCATATACATTCAGACAGTGAGATCGAAAAGGAGGGAGGGAGAGAGGTGAGGAAATCAAATTAGAGTACACAGTCTGTCCCTTTAGCGTAATAAATGATTTTGTGACATTTATTGGAATAAGGGGAGAAGTGGGAGAAGAGGAAACTTCCAGAATTAATGCTGATTATTCACTACAGAAGAACAACTAGTTTCATAGCAATTGAAGGATTAGTGAATTAACACAGTAATCTTTTTTACAAGTGCACATTCAAAGCATTTTTCTCTTGCTGAGTGAACAAAGGAATAATAACCTCCAAGGCCATTTCCTGTAATAAATGACACAGGCACATTTGCATTTGTCATCTCATACAACACCTTTAATGTGGCTCTATTATCATAATGGCTCACATGAGTTGCCCAGGAGACCTCACCATCCACTATCCTTCAAACTTATATTTATCTTCCGTCGAGCAAAAACTAAAAAATAAAACATCTGAACATGTAAAAGTCAGAAAGTAGATAGTAAAATGAAGTACTCCCACATGGTGTCCCCATACTGTTAAATAATCAATGGGAAACTTTTGTAGTTTACGCCAGAATTTTTCAAACTGGATTCCATAAGAACTCAATGGGGGTTCAGTGAAAGATTACAGGGGGGTGAAGGTAATTTGAATGCAGCTGGTTTTTGTTTTTGTTTAATTACCAAAGGAATGTTTTCCAAACTTGGCATCTTTAACATGTTTAGACATCCAGAATTCCAGATAGCATACTGTACATGCTGGCTGGGAAATTCTGAGAGTTAAAGTCCACATTTCTTAAAGTTGATGAAGTTGAGAAACACTGCATTACATCATATCATTCATCCCCCAGGACTCCATTAGTTGCCAAAAGAGGCTTGATGAACAATATGAAGTGAAGCAATGTGACAGCTTTGCTTCTTCATTCTTTGGAAGTGAGGGGCGTCTTCCTTTGTACAACAACTTCAAAAGACTGCTTTCCTCAAAGAAGTATTGTTGATGCAAAGCATCCATTTAAAGCTTCAAATAATTCTAATGATAATCAGAAATGTCAGCTCTTGACTGTGAAATATTTCCCCATGTGAGGCTTCCTTTACTAGGAACAACCAACCATTTCAGTTTACAGATCTTGATATTTTGTGATCTCCAATTCTTTATCTAAAGTCATTATTAGTGACTTTCTATCAGATCCTCCTTGTCCATTCTAGTTTGGACATGCATTTTGTCTTTTTATCCACTAAGGGAGAGTGATTAGTGGCAATCAGGGAGCATGAACGACTAGAAACAACCAAATTAAATGGCCACTGAAGTGACTTTTATTTCATTTAATGACTCAAGCAAATAGAGAACTTCTAAATGACTGCTTCTGGTGACTTGTGGTGTAGTTTTAATTCTGCCTCAATGCTCATTGTATGCAGAAGATAATTAAGGATTCAGTATATCACCCTGCTCTAAGCTTGTACAGTTTTATGAACCATGTGGCCTGTGTTTGGGTTTGTGTAACTTTGCTTGTGCATTACTTGATACCTTTTACAAAAGCAGGAAAACTCCACATTTGCCAAGATAGATATTTTCTGAAAACTGTATCAACCCTTTCAAGATGAACAAACAGCAAATCAGCTTCTTTGAGTCTTCTCACTTTCCCAGTCAATTAGTTCAGCCTTCCTTAACCTACAGTCTTTCATTCACATTGGGGCTAGAACTCTAGAATTCCTAATCTGTAATGACTGACATCTAAAAATTAGGGGAGTTAACTGAAATATAGTTATATCCTGTCAAAAGGTTAACTCACCTGGGAAGATCTGATATTTTCTTTTTTCAAAAAGAATTTAGAATTTCATACATTTTGATAGACTGATTTGTTTTGCCGTTTTCTTTTCCCTGAATTATTAAACGAGGCCCAAATTTGATGTTGCCAGCTAAATTAGCATTTGCAGTTCAGATACTGAAGATACTGAAAAAGGTGAACTTGAAAGAAGATGTCCAGATAACTTTAATAAGTTTAATAATCAAAATTCAATTCTTACAGCATCTGAGAAATTTCTCATGGCCCCACCTGTGATGAGCAAAAATAGCAATAAGGAGGGCGTAGCCCACTATCAGCTATTGGCTGCGCTGTATCTTATCTAATCATTTCCTAGGAAGCCTCTCCCCCACCCCTATTTCCCAAAATCCCATGTACCATTGCAGAGATATAATAAGGAAAATAACACATAGCTAGACCATGGGGAATCCACCTAGAAAGCAAGCTATTTTGCCTTGCTAAGCTGCTTAGCAGCAAGACACAAGTGGGTAACAATTTATTAAGGTCAAAGCACAAAACTTTGTGGTTTGTGCTTGGAAAGAAAATGGCACACTGCTCTGGAAAGCAGAATAGGAAGAGCTAGTTTGTTTAAGTGATCTCTCCTCCTGGTGTTAACTAAAAAAAGCAGGTTAGTAATGGGATCATTCATATGCTGAGCAGCTCGTAGCTCTGGCCTATGTAAATTACAGAAATCTGAAATAAAATTTAAAATCTCTAAAGATTTTTCACAAATGATTCTATATATTTTTGGACCAATGCTTATTTAATAAGACATAGTCAACTTTGTTTGAATTGTAATCTTTCTAAAATAAGGAAGCATTTTACACCAAAAAACCAACCAAACAACAACAACAAAAAACCCAGAGCCACTGTTAAATGAATATTGGGTCTACATTCTGAGTTCCTTCTAGAATTGTTATGATTTTCTGGGACTAGAGACACAGATGTAATTGTTTCTTCATTTATTCTCCCTTCCTTAAAATTTGGAACAAAACTGATGCTAATTTCAGTAGCAAAATGTTCTTATTTCTCTGCCTGTAATGTGAGCTGTGTGTGCACCTGTGGCCCTGTTTTAGGTGATAGAAATAAAATCTTCCAAAAAGCTGTTGTGAGATCTTGAGGCAACATTTCATGGATAAAATTGTTCAAATTCAATCTGGCCAGTATTTGTGAGGGCAGAGTTGGAGGAGGGAACTGGGGCAACCTTTTGTGTTGGAAATCATTTAGGTTTGTTGAGTCTGAAGATATAGGTATCATGATCTATAGCATGATCTCCACTACTAGTTTTAGACCCACATCCCTGATTTCTTTGGGAAGAATAGGAATACATTTGAAATTGCATCCAGGTAAGAGTCAATATCTCTGTAAGGGAATCTTTGGAAGGAAGATTCCCTCCTGAGGAGGCTCTCCTTGGATTTGACCATTTGTAACCAACATCACCCAGTCTCCAATCCTCCTTTCTAGGCAATGTTTTTGATAATGGTGAGCTGCAGCTGCATAATTCTGTAAAGGGATGGATTATTTGAGGCCTGGCTATGGGAAAGAGGTTGCACTGTTAACTTTAATAGATGATTATCTCATAAGATTGTTGCTGGGAGAAAAATAGGAAGCAGGAATACTTATGTTTCCCACCTGGAACTACATATTTAAAAGGCAGGATTAAAAATCTAATCATCGTTATAATTGTCATCAGATAACAGATAATCAGAGTTGGAAGGGACCTTATAGGTCATCTAGTACAACCCCCCCCACCCAATCAGGAGACCCTACACCATTTCTGACAGATGGGAATCCAATCTCTTCTTGAAGGTCTCAAGTGGTGGCACTCCCACAACTTCCAAGGGCAAGTTCTTCCATTGGTTGATTGTTCTCACTGTCAGAAAGTTTCTCCTTATTTCCAGGTTAAATCTCTCCTTGTTCAGTTTCCATCCATTATTCCTTGTCTGGCCTACCGGCACTTTAGAAAATAGATTGACCCCTTCCTCTCTGTGGTGTCCCCTTAAATACTGGAAGACTGCTATCATGTCTCCCCTGGTCCTTCTCGTCACTAGACTAGCCAAGCCCAGTTCCTGTAACTGTTCTTCATTTGCCTTAGTCTCCAGTTGCATGATCATCCTGGTTGCTCTTCTCTGCACTTTTTCTAGAGTCTCAGCATCTTTTTTTATAATGTGGTGACCAAAACTGGATGCAGTACTCTAGGTGTGGTCTTACTAAGGATTTATAGAGTGGTATTAGTACCTCACTTGATCTCAATTGTATCCCTCTGTTAATGCAATTTAGGATTGCATTAGCTTTTGGGGCTGCTGCTGCACACTGCTGACTCATATCATATTCATCGTCTACACGAGGGTGTCAAACTGGTGGCTTGTGGACTGGATGTGTCACATGCCAGCCACACCCATTCCCAGTTCACAAATAGAAAAAGCATCGTGAAACATCATGCAACAAGAACATGATGTAATGAGTTTGACACCCATGATCTACATTAAGACCTGGATTTTAGATTTCTTGATGCCTTTGACCATGGTAACCTCCTGGGTTTTCTGTCATGGTTGGAAGCACAGTTTAGCAGTGATAGTAGTCCTTCCTGGGACAATTGTTCAAATGGTCCTGAACATGGAATGCTTTTGCAGACTCTCATTCACAGCAAGAGACATCGTTAGTTCTTCATACACCCAAGTCTGTGCTGCTTTTAAACAGAAATTCTTGAGATACATTTATTTGTTTGAAGTTTACAATAAAGCTGTACCACTTATTTTTAATAGTCTGTTGAGCAAGAATAGGAATAAATAGGTAAATTGGATTTTTCTTTTTTACCTCTTATAGATTTGTGAAAAATGCTACTAGTTCCACGAGACTGGTAAACTGAAATTATTATGTCACCAGAATGGAAGAAAGGTCCAGTAGGGGTTTTACCAAAGAGACTGACAAAGCAAGGAGTATAAAAAAATCAGTGGTGTTTCACTCTTCACTGTTTTATTGCTGGTGAGAAAGATCTTTGGTTGAAGAAACATATTAAACATTCAGTGGCAACAAACCATGGATTACTTACCTTGCCTAGCTGTGTCAGCTCTTAAATGCCACAAAGTTACAGGGTGTGCAAGAAAGAAAAGGAGACCGTTGCACATTCCCTGCATCCATCATATGTAATAGTAATACATGACAGTCTTAATGAACCTTATCCCAAAAGTTGATGTTTCAAAATGTACATATTTGTAATTGGAAGAATCTTATGAAAACAGATAAAAGGCAGGAAAGAGTTTCATATGCAACTTTTTTCCTTTTCTTTTTCTCCTTCGTCTCATATAGGCTTCTTCATATCTACAGCATAAGGCCTTTTTAAATTTATTGAAATACTTGCTTTCCATGTGGCTACTCTTAGGCTGAAGTCTGTGGTACTTCATCATCCTTCAAACAAACTAATTGATGCAATATTGAGTATGTTGCTTTAAGGCTTTTAAAAACTGTCTTCCTGGTAAATCTGCAGCTGCTTGAAAACTTAACTGAGTTTGTCTCAATGATAAAATCAATAATGGTGAAAATGTTCTAAAACACACATCATCTATACAAGGATCAATTTTAATACTACAGGAAAAAGAAGCATACTCATAATATTGTATCTGATATTAACACAATTGAAAAAGTCCAGAAATATTTCACAAGAAGAGTTCTCTGCTCCTCTACTCATTGCAGAATACCTTATGCCACCAGACTTGAAACTCTAGACCTAGAAAACCTAGAACTATGCCGCCTCCAGTCCGATCTAAATATAGTATATAAAATCATACATTGCAATGTCCTACCTGCTGATGAATACTTCAGCTTCAACCATAACAATACAAGAGCACACAATAGATACAGACTCAAGGTAAATTGCACCAAACTTGATTGCAGGAAATACGACTTCAGCAACAGTGGTCAATGTTTGGAATACTCTGCCTGACTCTGTGGTTTCTTCCCCAAACCCCTTAGACTGTCTACTATTGACCTCATCCTCTTTCCTAAGAGGCCTGTAGGGGGCATGCATAAGTGCACCAATCCTGCCTACCGTCCCTGTCCTATTGTTTCTTTTTATTTTTCTTATAAGAATCTATCTCATGTATTCAAAACTATGTTTATTCTTATACCTGTATCTTGTAAGCGATTGACAAATCAAATAAATACTAAAATAATTTTACGTCCCACACAGTTTGACACAGGGAACCAGTGTTTTGTTTTGTGTGCCTATATATTCATTTTGGGAAGTATATGAAGCAGTAAGCATGGGCTCCAGAAGATGGCAGAGGACAGGAAGGCCTGGAGGAATGTTGTCCATGAGGTCACAATGGGTCAGACACAGGGGTGGGATTCTACCAGTTCACCTGGTTTTAAAGAACCCGTAGCACTGAAGAGCAGCTGACACTGAACCTCTTCGCTGTGACAATCTTCTGGTCTTCTGCTTGGTCCATCCTCCTGCCCGGGGTCTAGGCTGTGCTTTATCCCCTGCTTTTTCCATCTCAGCTGCTTTGTGCTGCACAGCTGAGTACCACACATCAGCAGGAGAAGGTGAGTGCTTGCAGGAGCCGGTGATTTATAAACAGTGCGCATGTGTGCGTAGAGTGCATTTGGCGTGCACTCACCAAACCGGTTGTTATATTGGTAGGATCCTACCCCTGGTTGGACACAACAAATGAATACCTGCCTGGAAAATGGAATTGGTGCAAAGCTCAGTAGTATGCATGCTGACAAATAAGAACTGTTGAAGTCGGAAAGCAACAGTTTTAAAGGTACTACCTAGGTTGACCATAGGTTTCAGGGTGCAATTCCATGTGCTAGTTTTAACTAACCTTCATTGGTTAGTTATTCATCAGCTTAGTTCCTAGGTACTTTCAGGACTCCATTGTCTGGGTAGACCCATCCATGTTGAGTATGCACCAGGCTAAGCTAAACTGTGGTCTTAGTTATGAGATTAGAATTTGGCGGATTCAAAACAATATTTGTTGGTAGTAATTTCTACCTTTGGGGGAGTGGTGTATTCCTACTTTTCTGGGGGAATAGCATGTCCATAAAATTCCAAGTTGTGCCTTGGTATCACTTAGTAACATCTGGAAATATCATTTTTCTATAGGGCATTTCAGGCTTAATTATTACGAATCATTATCTAGTTTCATGGTTTTTTTACATGTATTAATTTATATCAATAAAGGAGAATATTTGTAGCTCAGGGATGGAAAAAGGGGTCCTTGGTGCTCTTTGAGCTTGGTTGTTTTCTTGCAGAAGTTTTATTACCCAAACTAGATAATGTCATCAGTGCTCCTGAGCACTGAATACTGATGATATTACCTAGTTTGGGTAATGAAATGTCTGCAAGAAAACAATCAAGCTCAGAGAGTATACCAAGGACCCCTCATTAATTTGTGTATAGTTTATGTCTAGTGGTTAAGGCAGCAAGCTAAAAATTGGGAGATTGTGAGTTCCAGTCCACCTTATTGATGAAAGCCAATGGGGTGTCCTTGGGCTAGTTACTCTCTTTCAACACAACCTATCTCACAGGGTTGTGGTTGTGGGAAAATAGGAGGAGAGTGTATTGGATGTGTTTGCTGCCTTGCTTTATTTGTAAAAATAGTAAAGACAGAATATTAATTAATTATGTAAATGAGGGTTATGCAAAGAAGTTCAGTGTAAAGATTGGGTCAAAAGAAACAAAATAATTTAAATATATACTGGTAGGGCCAGAATTAGAACTGGCCAGAAAACAGTCTTGGAGTTTTGATGAATAACTTATTGGCTGTATTCATAAAGCATGTTTAATTTAATCCCAGGATAAAAAAAACAAAGTGACTATGTTGATGCAACACGTAGGCCCAAATAAATCATATTAAAACTTAACATGCTGGTAAGTTTACATACTACACACACACACACACACACACACACACACACACACACACTTATTCTGATAACCAAATAGTATAAACAATATAGTCAGCTGGGAAATAAGAGGAAAAGAGCAACAAAATGATCACAAGCTTGGATAAAATTCTCTGAAAACAGAATTTAATGATAATTTGGTTTAAGGAAAAATATATGGAAGGACATGCACAGATAAAAGAATGCATAAGGAGAAGAAAGACAGTGATAGATTTTCTTCCATCTCTCATAAGTCTCAAATCCATGGACCTCTACTGAAGCTGAATGCTGGGAGACTTCAACTCAGCACTGATTTGTCAAGAATAAGCTTTGCCAGACAGACCTGGTCTCATTATTTTTACCATCATTACCATTGGATTTATATTTTGACTTCTGCTTTTTGTGGAATCCAAGTGATTTTGTTTCAAAACCCAACATGGGCTCCTCTAGACAATCGGTTCTTTACTGCTCTAACAGTTTGGCAGGAGCTTGGTTCTTATTTTAGATGAAATATAGTTGTTCTTCTGGCATTAAAGGTAGCATGACACATTCTGAAGATTTTGGAGTAGAAATTTAAAATGATCCCTACTCATATGAAAACATACTTTAATATAAACCTAATTTAAAATTTGCAGGCAATTTTGGAGGGAGGGAGAGTACCTATGTAAAAAAATGAATAAATCACATAGATTATCTTACTATACAACACTATTTCAAAAGATGATGTAATTGCAAAAAGAATTTGGATCTAATTACAGAATGCCATCATGTTCAGTTAAAATTGAAGAATATCATTCAAATAGATATTGGTAATTTACAAGTACTGTGGACTGAAAAGGTAGAATACCCCATTTTAACAAACCAAAGGATTTTGTGTTCTTTTAAAAAATATAACATATTTTATGTTCTTTAACTGAAACTAATTTAGCAGGTGATTCTTGTTCATATTTATTGTACATCTTAGTGGGTATTGAAAAAAGAGTTGAATATCAGTCCTTTTATGTTGGAAAAGTAATAAATTTGATAAGACTCATGTATGCTTTGAGCCTGCTAAATTGAGGTCTCATTTTGATTTAATATTCCCATTACTTTTATTAATATTTTGGATAAAAAAACAATTCAAAGGCATTGATGTGATATTAAGTTATATACCCAAAACTTGGAATATATTGATTTATAAAAAAATTTACCTTACTGATCTTGAGAGTAACAAAAAATATAATTTTGTATTGTTAGCAAGAAATGGCCACTCTGGGCTTAAAAATCTGGATGGAAGAGATGTGTTCACTGTTAGCCTTTGAATTGGCTCTTCATTGATAAGACAGATAAATGTGATTCTTTGCGGGCAAAGTTTAATTTGTTGTTTAAAAACTTAAATTACTTTTAATATCTTTTGAAATATATGTGGTTGTGTTGTGATGTTAAGTTTTTTCTCTCTCTCTTTTCCTTCCTTCCTTCCTTCCTTCCTTCCTTCCTTCCTTCCTTCCTTCCTTCCTTCCTTCTTTCCAAATATATTGTTTTCTACTTTTCAGTAGTCTTTTTTCTCATTTTTTATATTATAAAAATAAAAATACATGTGTTTTAAAATTCTGCTTATTATAGGCATCCATGCATACCTGACAATGAAAAACAAAATGTGTATCATGATGGCTGAAGACAAACTGTGCCTTTTGTACTTACATATACTTATATTTTATATGTACTTATATTTGACACAAATATTTAAGTGACTTCACAATGCATATTTTGTCCCTTGTACTTCTTCCATGCAATCATAAAATCACACTCTGATTATGTAACAAGAAGTGGTGGGATTCACCCTTTTTAACTACCGGTTCTATGAGAGCTTGCTTTGTTTTGTGCGCATGTGCAGTATCCATCAACCTTCAATTTTAATCTTCAAAACTGACCTTGTGTTCAGCACTGCTGAGTAAAAACAGCTGAAGCGTGCAAATCAGCTGAATTCACAAACAAGGAAATAAAGCACAGGAAAGGGCAGGGGTGGTTGGTTGGGGCCAACTGCTCACCATCACTACCAGTTTGCTCGAACCAGTGCAAACTGGCAGCATCCCACCCCTGGTAACAAGGTACTCTGTATGTGGCATGGATGAGATAAACAGTAAATGTATGTAGACCTTGTTTAAAATGAACTACTGTTCACCAGTAGCTTCTCATCAAATTGGAAAGTTGTATTGAATGATATATCACAAGCTTTGGTCTGGGCCCTCTATTCATCAATAATCTCACTAATAATGTGAATGAAGTAATGAAAGGATTATTAAATATTTGAACTCATATATCAGTAATGTTGTAATCCGGATTCCTGCCCTGACTCAATAGTATTTCAACTCTACTTTTATATATAAATTTTATTGAATTTACAATTAAAAAATAACATAACAACATTACATATGCAACAGAGAGAGAAAAAGAAGAAAGAAAGAAGGGAAAGAGAGAGGAAAAAAAAAAAACGCTCGGTCTTGCGACCGAAAAAGGAGAAAAAGAAGAATAAAAGAGAAAAAAAACAAAGAGACGGAAGAAAAAAGAAAATACGTTAAAACCAGACAGATATTCTTTTTGACAGTCTGCAAGATCCAATTCTCCTACCTTACTTTAAATATACACATCTTATCACTATTTATGCTTAAATTACCCATTATTCATTGAACAGTTTATCTCTGATATAACCAATTATACCACGCATTCCAATTATTATCAAATGCTGAAGACTCTTTATTTTTAAGAGCTATGGTTAAATTGTCCATTTCTGCGCAGTCACCTATTTTCTGAATGACCAATTGATCTGTAGGTAAACAGGATGATTTCCAGCACTGGGCAAATGCTAATCTGGCCGCAGTTAGAATATGAATTATTATATATTTCGTCTTTTTAGGAAAATGTTTATCAGAGATCCCTAGTAGGAAGAACTCTGGTTTGTATCCGATTTGTTCTTTGGTTATCTCCTCCAGCCATTTTCTAATTTTTTGCCAGTATTTCTGGGCTTCTTTACAGGTCCACCACATATGAAAGTAGGTTCCCTCTATGTTTTTACATTTCCAACATTTTGGACTAGAGTTTGGGTTCATTTTCGCTAACCTCGAAGGGGGTAAGTGCCATCTATATAACATTTTATACATATTTTCTTTGTACGCCGCAGATTTCGTAATCTTAATGATTCTATTCCAGATCTTTTCCCATTCTGTTAATGTAATGCTTCTTCCAATATTCCTACTCCACATTATCATGTTCCCTTTCACTATCTCTTGCTCTAATTCTACCTCCAATAAATATTTATAAAATTTAGAGATATTCTTTTTATTTGATCCTAATAAGATTTTATCTAAGTGTTGTAATTTGCTATAGATTCCAAACTCTTTGATATCTTGTTTGTATCTACTATGGATTTGTATATATAACCACTGATCAATTATAAATTATAAATTTTTAGCTAATGATTTAAATAAAGAAGGAATCCATTTTAAATGGTTAATCCCGGAAGGGATGTTAATTACATGGAAAGAGAGGAAAATCAAAATAGAATCGATAGAACAGGCCCAAGTTTTTCATCAACAGCTCACAGATAAGAATAGTCAACCCACCAAAGAAGAACCTAAAACAAGACCACAGGAGGTCCGATATTATCACAGAACCCAAAAAGAACGACTTTCTCCAATTTCAGGAAGTGATAATCCACAACATGGGAGAGAAGAGCAAATCCCACAACAACAACAACAAGAGAACCGAATCATTACTAGGCAAAAATCTAAGCAGAAGTAGATAAATGGTGGAGGGGAAGAAGTTGCTCTCCATCAATATAAACGGATTAAATTCATTATCAAAAAGAAAAAGGATATTCTCAAAACTTATTCAACATAATGCAGATATAATATGTCTTCAAGAGACACATATTTCGAAAAATGATGAAAGACATCTAATTTGTCCAAAATTAGGTAAACTTTTTACAGCACCGGCCGACAAACACAAGAAAAAAGGAATTGCAATTTATGTAAAACAAGATGTAAAGGCAGAATTAATCTGGTCGGATCCCGAAGGAAGAACTCTGGTTATACAAGTTTGGATAAACCACATCACATTTTTACTTGTAGCAATCTATGCCCCAAATGATGACCAGGGGAAATTTTTTAAACACCTTCACCAAAAAATAGTAGGCTTTGAAAAAAGAAACATTTGCTTGATTGGCGATTTTAACTCCATTGCAGACTACCAGAAAGACCATAGTAATATGGGGAAAAACAAGAAGGGGAAAAGAGAACTTTCAGCGGCATGTAAGGAAATGTTGAGAGAGCTAAATTTAAAAGATCTATGGAGGGAACGGAATCTTGAAGGAAAACAATTTACATACTATTCTAACCCACATAAGACTTGGACCAGAATAGATATGGCTTGGATGGATTTGGACTTGGCTAATGAAATAAAAGAAATCAAAATCCTACCGAATGAATGGGCTGATCATAACCCAATACAGCTAATTTGGAGAGATAGGAGACGAATAAAATAAAGATGGACACTAAACAACCAAATTGTAAACGAAGAAGAGTATATTAATAAACTGAAAGAGGAGCTAAACTATTTTCTAAAAGATAATAATAATGAAACAACTTCAAAACAGAACATTTGGGATACTAGGAAAGCAATTATAAGAGGCACAACAATTTCCTATAATGCTATGAGAAACAAGAGAATTTATGCCCAACAAAACATGTTACAACAACAAATCCAAGACTTAGAAATACAATTACAAAAAAAACCGAAGATCCAAGGAATACAAAATCAGTTAATACTAGCCAAACATAAGCTGAATTTAATTGAACAAGATAAAATAGAAGTTAGCTTGAGAAGGTCCAAACAAAATTATTTTGAACACGCCAATAAACCAGGAAGATGGCTATCTTATAAACTTAAAAAAGAAAAAGAAAAGAGATTGATACACCAATTAATAGACGAGAAAGGCATCCCACAGCATGAGATTGAGAAGAAAAAGGATATTATATTAAACTATTTTCAAAGATTATATAAAAAAGAAGAAATCAATGAGGATAAAATAAGAACTTATCTGGAGAATACGAATGATAAAACAATAGGGGAAGGAGACAAAGAATTACTAAATAAGGATATTACATGGTCTGAGTTAAAATCTGCAATGGAAAATCAATGTAATAATAAATCCCTGGTCCAGATGGGATTCCAGTAGAATTGTATAAAGCCACAATAGATTTAGTAGGGCCTCTGATGCTGGAAGTGTTTAACGAAGTACTTTTGGCTGCCAAAATGCCAGACTCATGGAGGGAGGCGTTGATTGCGTTAATTCCGAAGGAGGATGTGGATGCCAGATATATCAGCAATTATAGACCAATCTCACTTTTAAACGCCGATTATAAATTATTTACCTCAATTATAGCGAATAGAGTAAAACAAGTTTTAAATTTATACATTCACGAAGACCAAAATGGTTTCCTTCCATTCCGCCAAATTAAAAACAATTTAAGAACCGTTATTGACGTCTTGGAATATTATGAAGCTCATCCAGAGAAACAATTTACACTCATGTTTCTAGATGCGGAGAAAGCATACGATAACTTACATTGGCACTTTTTAATACAAAAAATCTATAACATGAATCTGGGCACTAAATTCGAGAATATTATCACAACAATTTACAATACCCAACAAGCCAATATACTAATTAATGGTGAACAAACAGGCCCACTAAGCATTGAAAAGGGCGTTAGACAGGGTTGCCCTCTCTCACCCTCTTATTTATATTTGCTTTAGAATCATTGTTAACGCGGATAAGACAAAATTCTGAAATCCAAGGAGTTAGGGTCAAAGCAGAGGAATATAAATTACAGGCGTTTGCAGACGATATGGTTTTCTTCCTAGAGGATCCCATGGAAAAAGGACATAATCTAATAAAAGAACTCGAACAATATGGCTCAGTAGCAGGATTAAAGATTAACAGAAATAAGACGAAATTACTGACTAAAAATCTAACAGAGAACCAGAGGAAAGAATTAGAAAAAACCATGGGGATACAGGCAACAAAAAAGGTCAAATATTTAGGCATATGGTTAACACCACATAGTAAATCACTCAAAGAGAATAATTATGATAAACTGTTACAGCAAATTAAGAAAGATCTAGAATCTTGGAATAAGTTGCAGCTTTCTCTACTGGGCAGGATTGCCACAATCAAAATGAACATCTTACCAAAACTCCTTTACTTATTCCAGACAATCCCAATAAAATTACCAAAAAATTTTTTTGATGATATAAATAAGGTAACTCTTAAATTTATTTGGCAAGGGAAAAAAGCTAGAATCAGTATTAAGGCCTTACAAGATGCAAAAAGTAGAGGTGGGCTAGCGCTTCCAAACTGGGAATTATATTATTGGGCAGCCAACTTATTATGGTTAAAAGACTGGGTCAATTTACGGAACAAAAGAACTCTAGTCTTGGAAGGGCACGACCTTCAGAGAGGATGGCACGCATTTCTATGGGATGTGGGGAAAACTAAACAGGCGTACTTTCATAGACATCTTATTAGAGATTCACTATTAACTAATTGGAAAAAAATATGTAAAAAACATTATTTAAAAATTCCGATTTGGCTTTCAACAATGGAGGCAATGGTTCATCCCAACAATTTGGATATAACAAAAATGACTAAATATAAAGATTTATTAGACCCTTTAGGAAAATTAAGAACTCGACAGGACTTATAGGAACAGGGATTTAAAATTGATCAACTCTACTTTTAATACAGGCTTCACACAGAGCAAGGTACAAGACCACCAAGTTGTCCTTTATCAAATTTATAGACTATTTTCCATATGAAAAGTGGGCATTCTTTACAAGCTTTCAAGTTGCCATAACTTTCAAGTTCATTGCTCTTTTTATGTATATTTTTTATTAAAACTTTTCAACAGGAAGATAAAAGCCAATGGAAACTGTGAGAAAGTAACGAAGAAAAAAAGAGAAAGAAATAAATCAAAGAAAAAGTAAAAGGTGCAACAAAAGGGAAAAAAATGGAAAAATAGAAAAGAAAGAAAAAAATACTATAAAGAAATGGCTTCTAGCATTCCTCACAGCAGCAACAAAATTCCAACTTCATAATATGAGAACTGTGCAGTTATTTGTCTCCCAAAGGTTTTGCATTCAGGGTTAAAAAAAAAGCATTCCAGTCTGCAGTTTTATTGCATCTACTTATTATCAAAAGTAAGTTCTGTTCTGTTTGATGAGACTTACTCCCAAATAAATGAAATAAGATAGCAGCCTTAGATGTTGTTTTATATATAGATAGCATGTTGTCTAGTGACTGGATTTGCACACCATATTAAGTCACAGTTTAATTATTAGTAATAATCTTGTCGTTATGGTTTATATAAACCAATAGATATAGATATAGATATAGATATGCATATGCACATACACATACACACACACGCACATATATATAATGTAACATTCTGGATTTTGGTTTGGCTCCGAGTTTGAGGTCTGGGTATATGTTCATGGCATGTGTCAGTTTGCTTAGTTTGGGGCTCAAGGTGTGTGGCAGCTGGTGATGCAGCTGTGGCCTGGTTTCTGGATGGTGGTTGCCTTTTGTCTATGGGATGGGTTTGGGTATGAGATTGGTGAGGGAGATTGGTGGTGGCGTCGTGTGTTGTTTTGGGTCTGGTGTTGGTTTTTGTAGCCGGGACTCATTTGTTGATAAGGGTTAGTTTTACATCATAGCCACCCGCTCAGGATATCACATCACAGATCTCAGGAGGCTACACCACAAAACCTCAGGATGTTGCAACACAGCCAATGACCCAGGAGATTACAGCACAAGACCCAGGATGTCACAACAGTAGAACTCAGAAGGTCGTCACAAAGCCCATTACCCAGGTTGCTACAACACAGGAGGCTGATAGACACACAGCCAATACCTCAGCCACACATGTTCTTACAAAAAAGCCAACCAATCTGTAAATATCAACTCCATCAACCAATCAAGAAATAACAACACAGCCAACCTCCCCACCAGTATTATAGAGTGATGGCAGCTCACATCACACTTTGCTCCCACAAGCACGAAGCTGAAAATATCAGCCTGAAGATGGCAAGTGGACCTTGTCGAAACGTCGCCAAGATACTCTCAATCTTACATGGGAAAAGACCCAAACATGCCAAGACTTGCATACCTGTACCTGTGAAAATCTGTGAAAAAAAACACACACACACACATATTATACACACACACACACACACACACACACACATATGTTTTCTTAAGTTTTTGCGGGTACTTACATGTATGGTATTCAGCTTTGTATTTTCTCATGTCATTATAGTTGTGCTTTTAAAGTTGTAGCAATGTTTCGGCAGAATCTCATCTGCCATCATCAGGCTTCTGGTTGTGTTCATCTGTGAGTCAGACTTTTACAGTTGTTTCAGTTTTAAATTTGGGGCTAGCCTACTGCTGTGCCAGAATGGTTTTTTCTTCATCCTGATTGGTTGGGAGTCTTGGTCTGTGTTTATTGGTCTTGGAGTTTGCTGTGTTCTGCTTGATTGGTGTTTCTAATATCTTCTGTCTGTTTTGTGGCTTTTTGTGTGTGTCTTGATTGACAGACGAACACAACCAGAAGCCTGATGATGGCAGATGAGATTCTGCCGAAATGTTGCTACAACTTTAAAAGCACAACTATAATGAAGTGGGAAGATACCCGAACAAAGCTGAATACCATACATACATATATCCATCCATCCATCCATCCATCCATCCATACACACACACTCAATTGTAGGCCAAAATTGAGCCCAAAATTTCTTTTAGGTAAGACATTTGTTACGTGAGTTTTAACCTATTTTATGACCTTTTTTGCCACAGTTGTTAAGTGAATCTGCAGTTGATAAATGAGTAACAAGGTTGTTAAGTGAATCTGCCTTCCCTATTGACTTGGCTTGTGAGAAGGTTGCAAGAGGGGATTACATGACTCTGGGACACTGCAACCATCATAAATATGATCCAGTTGCCAGTTTTCAAATTTTGATCATGTGATCAAGGGGGATGATGCAACGTTGTAAGTGTGAAAAATGGTTATAGGTCACTTTTTCAGTGCCATGGTAACTTTGAGCATCACTATATGGACTGTTGTAAATCAAGGACTACCGATACATACATACATACATACATACATACATACATACATACATGTGAGTGCATGGGTGTGTGTGTGTATACACATACACACACACACATATTCATACACATGCACACACATTCAAATCCAACTACCGTAACATAATCAGTAAGTCATTATTAAAACAAGCCTGCAGGCTTAGCACAATGTGTGAAGCCAGGCTATGTCTTACTTGCTCTTATATATCAAAACATGGAAAGTAGATTACTAGCCTGTTCATTCAGATTCCTTCAATCCTTCTGAAGCTGCAGAAAGTTGACAGCCTTTATTTCTTTTTTTGTGGAAAGAATTTCAAAGAATTGAATCTCCCCTGAGATTCCCAATCTGAGCCTGATTATATTATTAAATTCTGTGTGTCAAGATTTTTTCTCTGACTGGGGAATTTGGGAAGGATTTGTGGAATGTGGGTGAGCATTTGCATCTATGAAAACGTCCCCTGAACAAATTATAATGTGGTTGTAATAAATACATTCAGGTTAAACAGAGCCATCTGTACACAGATCACTCTAAATCTTTTTTTCAGGTCATGTGAATTTTCAAAGGAGCTTTAGTCTGAAGCAAAACCACAGATGCCACATTAGAAGTTCATTTGGCTGAAGAACTTCTGCTCAGATAGATTTTTCTCCCCTAGAAAGAATAACTTTGAAACACAGATTTGGGCTTTGAATTTTAAACATCTGCTTGTAAACACCAACTGGAATATTGGAGAGCATAATCTATAGCAAATGTTTCATCCAAGCTGTCTTCAAAGGATAATTTAATGGATGCATTTTGAAATACTGCACTAGGGGCTGCGGCATATCAGAACTGCCATGAATTTCAAGTAATGCCCAGCAGATGTTTCAAAGATTAAGGTGTGAATTCCTCCCAATTAGGTAAAAAGATTACCAAGCAGAGAACACTGGACTCTCAAAGGTGAAGAACTGTTGGGCAGGTGACCTAATAAAGTCAATAGTGAGCAAAATCACACACATTGATTATGGGGGAGGGGGAGCACTGTATTTACTTTTATTAGGTTAACAAATAGCAGGGTTTGGCAGGGTTTGGGTCATGACATTACAATACATGTTTCATCTTTTTTTTATCATCATATAGTGGTTTGTAATTTCTGCAGCAATATATTATCCATTGCTGGCTTGCTGGACCTCTAACAAAATGAGATGTTTGACTGCCTGTGTGACTGGAAGGGATAAAATTAAAAAATGAGTTCATAAGAGAAAGAATTAGAGTAGAAACAATCTTAAACAACATACAAAAACCAGCAAGTTAAGTAGTTTGCTCACTGGGAGAGAATGTCCTGAGATTCTATACTATAAAGTAGTGGTTGCCATCCGGTGGGCGGCAGCCGACTGGTAGTCTGTGAGAAAATTTTGGTGGTCCGCAGAGAAATGCCCCCCCCAAAGCACCCCCCCAAAGCAATTAATCCAGGCTGTGCGGGAACACAAGGCTGCACCACCCACATGGCCTGCCCACTTGCTGGCCCCCACCCTTTGGCACATACCTGCAAAAAGCAGCACAGCCCTCCCCAGCCAGGATGAGGTAATGGTGGTGTTGCAGTAAGAGGGGGTTGCCAGCACAGACAGGATGAAGCGTCAATGGAGATGGCCGGAAGGTGCAGGAGCACCGCACTACTTGCATTTGCGCAGCACTCCAGCACCTTCCACTCGCCTCTCCTGGCCTGGCCTCTTCCTTGATGGCTGCAGGGTGTAGGGATGGCCCGAGGTAGGAAAAGTACCAGCTAGTGGTGGTGGGATGGGGTGGAGTGAGCAAGTCTGTGCTCACCATCCAGTTCAGAGGTCTAGAATGGGGCATCAGTGGCGCTGTCAGTTAGCTTATCCCTCTTGGTGCTCTGCTCTGCTTCCCGCCCACCCCACATGGCCCCAGCCATCACTGCCGGAGGAAAGTTCAGGAAAAGTGAGCAGAAACATAGGTCTTGCTGGGGCAAAAGAGCTGATGTTGTGGAAAGCACAGGCAAGAGAAGGCAGAAGCTGCCGCCTTTGAAAAGCACCGCTTTCTGTTGCCTGTACCTTCCAATCTCCACCCTTTTGCCCCAGTGAGAGCTATGTTTCTGCTCACTTTCTTTTCCTGGGGGGGGGGGCAGCAGACGTCAGGGCTGCTCTCCCCCTTCAGCAAGCCAGGCCTGGAGGAAGGCGAAGAATTGTGGGCGAGCGCCGGAGAAATGCGTGTTGGAAATGCCTACACTCGTTTCCAGCATGCTCTCTTCTTCCTCGAAGTTGGATTGAGTGAGGGGAAGGAAGCAGGGGGAAGGGAAGGAGGGAAGGATAAGCCTGGCTGCCTTTCCTTTGGCATGGGGCAGGAGGAAGAGATCAAAAGAGCACCGAGGAAGATGGTCTCCTAATAACCAGCCTGTTTGTGCAGGCGAGAGCTCGAACTTTTCTGGGTTCAACCCCCTCCCTTTGGCCTGCTTGGAAGTGGTGGGAGAAACCTGGAGCTTAGCCTCAGGGAGTTCTCTTCTTATGCGGAGGCCAAAGGGGTGTTGCCTAGTTATTAGGAGCCCATCTTCCAGACTGGCCCTCCTTCCCTCCCCCAACTCCAGGCAGCCACACCCGTCAAAGGAGGGAGAGGTTTTCTCTGACTTGGGGGAGATATGAGCTGACAGGAGACCAGATTGGGGGGGGGGGGACTCTGCTTTTCTTCCGTTTGAGGGGGGGATGGTTCCTCCCAGTCCAGACCTTCCCAGTCTCCAGGACTCATGTGGGTTCTTTTGAATCCCAACAGTACTAAATCATCTTTCCCCCAAAAGTTATGATTAAGTATTTGCGATTTTATTATAATTAGAAGCATTTTTATATTTTTTTAAAAAAAATATTCATATATTTTTAAAATATTAATTTTAATTCTAATATAATAATATTTTTTTATATTAAATATATTATCTTTAAAAAAAATCGTATTAGTGGTCCTCAGGATTTAAAAGTATGAGTTTGGTGGTCTCTGAGGTCCAAAAGGTTGGTGACCCCTGCTATAAAAGGCATATACGAAAAAGAAGAGAAGGCCAAAGAACACGAGGGAGATCAGGAAAAAGATGGATTGACATCAAAGACATATTACAACAGAATCAAACAAATATGGTTGAGGCTGCCAAAACCACAAGAACCAGAACTTTGTATCTTTCTTGACACCTAAGGAGCAAGGGAAGGAGGGGGAGGAGGGGGAGGGGGCAGGGAGAGTGGGCATTACACTTTATTACAAGCTTCAAGAGGGGAAAGAGAACCTCAGACCTTTCCTCACAACTAAAACTGAAATCTAATTTCAAACCAAGCCTTATTTTTCTCAAGCCTGTTATTTTTTGTTTTAAATCATCATGAATAATAAAGCATTATTGAAAGTTTGAAGTTTGCATATTAGTTTGTAAATCTTCAGTTGGCCATCAAAGTATAGCCTTAATGTAAATTTTAGATTTTTATCAATGGGACTTTGGGAAGCAATGCAGGTTTGCCACCAATAGGACTCAGTAGGAACCTGGACCTATTTTAATTAGTGTTTCTACATGAGCACTGTGAAATTTGCCCAGTGATACTCCCCCATGAATAAAAGTGACACACTGGTAAATAAGATTTATTTCCAGTGGCCACTTGTATGAACTCGATGCAATGACTACTATGAGTTTGAATGAAGATAAGAGGGTTTAATATTAAAAAATTAAAACAAATTATTAGTTTCCTAATTTTACTAGGAAATTATCATGTTTTCTGGAAAATAAATAATGGATATTTGAGAGAGAGTTGTTTACCATATGCACTTGTGATTAATTTGTGATTGGAAAAAATCATATGCGAACAGACTCACTGTATTATTATCTGGCAATTTGCATGTTTAAATGTTTTAATATTTGACTTGGTGCATTCCTAAAGATGTTTACTTGGACAAGAAACCTACTATTAATTTGTCCTATTATTTCCATGAACTTGTAGATTTAGTTTTCACACAAAGAATTGACTCAAGATCATTTATTAGAAAGTTATACAATCTAATAGGTTGTTGTTTATTCAACAATCCCAGTAATAAGTTGCATTGATATATCTTCTTTCGCCAAATCCTATCACAATTTTTGCAAGCATTAATGAATGACTTTTCATAGTTTACAGATGAGTCTGCTTTGTTTTGTTTAAATTTCTAAGGGATTAACAGAAGTATTGTAGTATTGTTGGACAGATGTCTATTACCTGATGGGAAAAGTTTTCCACGTCTATGTAAAGTAACTTTGATCAAAAAGATTTTGCTGTTCTAAAGATAAATTTTGTCGGGCAGGGTGTGTGTGTTCTGTTTGCATTTTCCCATTCTTAAAATCCTACTTAAAAGCATCCAAGCTATAAATTCTACCATTTAAAATAATCCTTTGAAAAGTTATTTTGAACTGCTTTCTATAATTATTTTGGTGAAAGAAACAATGACAAGACAAAACCCAGCTGAGTTTTGGACCAAACAGAGCCGTTAGTGTCATAGGCTCTATATGCCAACTTTAAGAAAGTCTAGGGCAGGATTAAGGGTTATGTTACCAGAGTAATAAGGTGATGCAGAAAATCCCCAAAAAGAATGAGCATAGATTTGATTTAAATTTAAACAGAATTAAAATCACATTAATTCAAGTTAATATAATTATTCTCACATATAGTAAGATCAGGTTGACTGAAATAATATTTTCAATTAAATCAGACTCCTAAGAACTTGTATATATATACATGAGCTCTATTTTATGAATGATATAACAGTAAACATTCTATTATTAATAGTTGTCATTTATTTCCAGAGAAATGGTTTAATTTATAAAGTGATAACATTCTATCATTGTTTTATTTGATATGAAAATTAAATTATTAAAATTATTATTAAAAGCACTTGGTAAATTTGTTTTTCACCCAGTCCTATTCCCAATAAAATAATTAATTTAAGACTTCCGGCTTGTGGTGCTTCAGTGCAGGCAGGATTCTGTGACTGTGCACGGTTTCTGCCTGTGTTCACTGCCTGAGTGCCTCGAGCCATTTGGCTTCGGGGCTAAGCCACCTTTGTAGAAGGTGGTGAAGACTGGGGGGTTCTGGCAGGGACGAGAGACATCGCATCTCTCTTCCCTAGCCGGCTAAATCTCCCTCTCCGATGGCAACTGAACGGCGGTCTTAATGGCCGCCATTTAGAAGAGCCCAGCCGGGGAAAAGAATGTGCTGGAGGGGTTTGTGAAGAAATGAAACTGATTTTGCTGACCGGGACAAAGGAACAGTGAAAGTATCCTGGTATTTAACACCTACTAAAGACACATTGTTCCCAGACTGAGTAAGCAGCGAATGGATATCAAAGGGAAAACTTTTTTTTTCTTTTTACTCTCCTTCCAAACGGAACAGCTTTGAGAGAAATCGGAAACCCGCATTGAAGGTATGCTAAATGCTAAAGACTATGCTAATGCCAAAGGGATATGGATTTCTAAATATTTAAAGAAAATTTTTTCTTCTGCTGTGAGTGGGAAGGGAGAGGAAAAAAATTGAAGTAGAATTTGAAAATAAGGAGCAGACTGCCTAGAATTTTAAAGAGCCATTTGAACATTAATAAGACTTCAAAAGACATACTATAATTGGAATTTTGTGATTTAATAGCAACCCCAGAAAAAGAAATGGAAGAAGAGAAAAAAGTGCTAAATGAAATAGTCTATCTGGATTGTTTGGTGACTTTACATCTTTTGGGAAACTTTTTTTTTCTTTGTTTAAAAACACTCAGGTGGTTGTTTTGGGAAAATTTTTTTCCTCTTTATAATGGCACCATTTTTGGATGAATTTAAAACTGAATATCTAAAATATAAAAAGGAAGAACAAGACTGGAAAGATACCTTGGACATTCTTTTTCAATCTCTAGAAATGGCGGTGCATTCCTATGGAGAATTGATTGTGCAGCAGGATAATTGGGACAAAGAAGGAACCATTTTTGATGAACATGTGACCCTATTGGGGGAGAAGAAGGAGGAAGAAGAAAAGGAAAAAGGGATTTTAAAACCTAAAAAAACAACCAAAAAAGATAAAAATGAGTTGAAGGGTGGATATAAGGTTACAAAACAACAGGAAGGGGAAAAGCACAAGAAGAAAAGGGAGGTGGAAAGACAAAGGGGGAAAAAGGGTAAGGAAAAGAATAAGCAAGGGAGAAAGGAAGGGGTGAGAAGTCTCAATGATGGGAAGCAAGATTTTAAGAAACAAAATTTATTTAGAGACAATGGGTAAATTTAATTGAAAAAGGGATTCTGTAAGGTACATAAGATTGTGTTATTATAGGCATTTATAGAATAAAATGTTTAAGATATAAATATATAAATAAGTATCAATAGGTACGATTAAAATGGTTTCGACAGGGGTACTACCTATATTATACATCTATAAATTTCTTGGTTATTGTTGTTCTTTCTTTTTTCTTTTTCTCTTTATATAATATATTGTGTGACTTTAGGATGTGCTAAACAGAATCCCAATACAAGCTATGTGTGATATTAAGTATTATTAGGTTAGGGGAAAGAGTTAAAGGCGTCATATTCTAATTAGTGTACAGGAGAGATTTTGTTTAAAGAGAAAAAATGAATGGATAGCTGAGAACAGACAAAGAATGTTAAATATTATGACTTGAACTGAGATAAGTAGAATAAAACTAAGAGAGTTAAAAAAAGGAAAAAGCTATATAGAAAATGGAAAACGGTAATAAGATATAGAATGATATATAAAATGAACATGATTTTTGAAGAGGTGTCTGTACGATGAGTTTTAACCCAGGATCAAGCAACTTTCAGAAAAGATGTTTATGTTTTTATGTTTTATGTTTTGCTTGGTTTTTTTTATTGGAAGAGAACAATGAAAATGTATAAGACAGATGGATATAAAAAATGTACACAATCTAAAGTTAAAGAGATATAATTTGAATAAATAGAAGGAAAGGAAGTAATAAAGAGAAGTTTTGGGATAAGATATGAAGATGAACAGATAAGGTAAATATATATATCAAATTGTGCTTGTTTGGAAATGTGATAACTTGGAATAATTCTGTCTTTAAATAAGATGTTGTATTGGCTTTTTAAGAAAAAAAACTCTTATGTCAATATATTTTATGTTTTGTCTGTCTGTGTATTGTTTTGGAAAATCAATAAAATTTGTTCAAAAAAAATAAATAATTAATTTAATACACATGGTGAGTTCCTCCAAGTCAATTACCATTTTCGGGAGTCATAGTATTGGGAAATCTGTCACCCTCTGCTGCTGAAATCAAAAAGAAGCTATGTTTTCTTGAGTTGTTGCAATGTGACCTGATGTTTTTCATATCTTTGTTTACTATGTACAGCTGCAAAATTGTGACAGTTTTATCACCCTTGTTGTCTTACCTGTCATATGTGTCTGCTTGTAATAAATAGTGGTCACCAATCTTCACTCTGAATCTTCAATGCTATCTTCATTTTCCTATATGGACCCTTCATACATAAGAATGCTTGCACTGATCCTTGTTTTACCTCTGTGCATTTTTCTTGAATTGCTATACTGATTGCAATGGTGAATTTAATTATAGATATCTTTTTTTAGAAAGACATTGTGTTTTTCCTTTTCTTTTTTTACATTTCATTTTTAGGAGGAACAGTGCATTTTAATACATACTCTGAATCTTAATAATAATTCAAAAATAATTCAAACAGGTCTTCTATGTGATGATATTTTCAGCTTCTGCCTCACAAGAGCAGGAAAACTAGTAGGAGAAATTGTAGAGAATTTCCTTGGGGCTAGCTAGAAATAGTAATGAGAAAGAAGACCTTCATTATAATGAGAAACACACCAAGCAAGGACTGCTAGATGTATTTCACTCTAACACATAAAAGACACAAAGGACAGAATTTTATACACAAATCAGTTTAATAGATTACAGATCTCCTTCCCTTAATCCAAATTAGTGAGCATCACTAAGATTGCATATCTTTCTGTTAACATTTCTTTTTTATAACACTCCTCCAAAAGGATGGATGGAAGGAAAGAAGGAAGAGAGGGGGGGAGCTGTCTGCATCCAATGAAAGAAATATTCTGTGGCTGAGCTTCATTTGTATTTTATTATTGTCTCAATTATAAAAACTGCTCCATTTAATTCACCATTAAAGTGGAAAGTAGAGTGAATATGGAGCTTAAGCCTTGACTTAATACAACACCTGGAAAATCATGACCCCCTGACCTTAAATGTATTGTTTCATTAGTCTGGGTCATTGCCCAGCTATTATATTTCTCAGCACACACAAAAAGACATCCCATAATCTGTGAATGGTTTCCCAGCCCCGCTTTTAAAATATTTTATCTCACACTGTTTACTCTAATTAAGGAGTCCCCTCAGAAATCAATGAGTTTGTATTTTCTGTCTTAAAGAACAGGGAGGAAAATGAGGTAGCATCATTTGTCTCTCTCACTATCCAATATATTGTACTTCACTTCATGATATATCCTGCACGAAAAGTTTTTGATACATCAATTAAAAATCTATAATTAAATAGTTATTATAAGAGCCGCAATGGCACAGTAGTTAGAATGTAGGCTACTTCTGCTGACTGCCAGCTGCCTGCAATTTGGCAGTTTGAATCTTACCATGTTCAAGTTTGACTCAGTCTTCCATCCTTCCAAGGTCGGTAAAATGAGGACCCAGATGATTGGGGGCAATATGCTTACTCTGTAAACTGCTTAGACAGGGCTGTAAAGCATTGTGAAGTGGTATATAAGTCTAAATGCTATTGCTATTGCTATATTAACTGGACTATTAGAGCTTTGTGTCAATTGTTTAAGTCACATTCCCGATGTTTAGAATTAGCATGTATTAAAAACTGCACATTGTACAAGAACTGGAGAGGCCTTTGATCTGATCCAGCAGAGCAATTAGATGCCTTTTTGCTAAAAGCAAGAAAAATCTGTCCATATTTCATCGATTTCTTCCAGACTCTTGGGTTTTCCTTAACTAGAATTTAGAATGCACATAGTCCTAAACAAGCTCCTAACATTGCATCCATAATTACTAATGTGAGAGGAAGGAAGGACTGTTTAAGATCTTGTGTTACATTATGGTAGCTATCTTCCATGTGTAAGGATAACTGTTTTTGCCATTTTGCCAAAAACAATTAGAGCAATTTAAAATGAGATAATTAAATTCCATATTAACCAGAGAATCCTAGATTATATTCCATGTGATACCCATAATTCGGTTCTGTCTCTGCTATTAATTGTTCCAGTGCAGGCTAGCCAACTCCCGTAAGTGTATATTCAAATCAGTAAATATTTGTTCTGTGAATATGTTTTAATGGTGAGAAAGAACAATCAGTGCAATGTGCTCTCCAGCCCAGTAATATATGAATGTAATATTAGCAGTCAATCTTGATACATTGTTGTTAATATAACTAGAATTCTTATCTGAGCAGATAATGATCTTTCACTAATCATGGAGAATGTTAGCCTGTGGATTCTTAAGATAATTGTCTCTTTAATTAATGGTAGATCAGATAGCGGTATTACTCTGCTTGTCTGATCGATTAGAAGAGGAATGTAACTTTCAAGCATATAATACCAAAGGCTCTTTATCCATATTATACAAGGAAGAAAAGCAAGGAGAGAGAAACCTATAAAGAAACCAATCCCTCGGGGAAAGGGAATTTATTCTCACTAGTGATTCTGACAAGGTGGCAAGCTAGCCAATGATCAGTTGTACTGGAGACCCAGCAAGGAATTTATGGCTTCAGAATAACAAAAAAGAGTAAATGTAAACTGAAAGAATTGCTGCAAGTGGAAAGTCTACACCTAGACTCAGTTTCCTTTCCTGCTTAATATAGCTCCAAACTTTATTAAGCTTTCCTGCTTAAGGCTCCAAGTTCACCCAACAGCTTAACTCATCATTTCCTTACTTGATGGTCTTCAGATAAGTTAGATTTCAATTCCTATAAACCCAACAATGATAATACTGTTTGGAGGTAAAAGACATTAAGGTCCAGCTCATTTGGAAGATGCTAATGGAGAAAAGGCTAGTGGAAGAAAAAAAGTAGGTAAAACCATGGAAATCATGGAAGCTTCATATTTGACATTCATTATACTTAAAGAGAATAGTAACCTGACATGTCTGGTCATAAAAATGTGTAGTGCTTTCTATTTCCCTGCTCCTTCTTTAAAGAGGTTTGCAAAATTCTATATACTGCAACAATATGCTTTGGCATTTTTAATGATTTTAGTTTGTCTTGCAAACCCAGTAAATTGTGTTATTGGAAAAAATCATTAAGTTAACCATGTGTATGCTGCACATATGTTCTTATTCCACGGATAGGAATAACCAAATCTAATGAAATTGTCAACTGTAGGTTTAGGGTAGACTCTTCATAGATTAGGCCTGGAAATGGTGCCCTTAGGCAGAATCGATTGGCAGATTAACTTAAATAGATCTAGCAAATCTTTTCCTCTACTGAAGAAGAACACAAAGTTACTCAAATTCTGTTTTAATAAAAAGAATAACATGAACACTATACCATTGATTCTGAGTAATATGAATAAAATCACTAGTGATTATTAATTCTTTTGCAGTTTTCTCCCTATCAAAAAACTGTAAATATAGCCATCAGTATTTTGATCACCTTGTTGGAACCCAAACAAATGGAGGCTAGTGACCTCAAAGTTGGGAACTGACTGCTTTCCTTTGGCAAAGAATTCTAAAATTGGAGGGAAGAGGAGGGAGGAAATGCTTTCTCAATTTTCCATGAAAACAAGTTGCAAATGTTTATGTGATAAGAAAGAGCATCTCTTATAGATCTTCTAAAAATCTGGAAAAACTGTCATGGGAAAGTTATTTTTTGTCACAGGTGTTCTTACCCATCCTTCTTGTTTTTAAGAGTCTGAGGACATGTTTTAAGAATGATGGTTATTATTCATTTCAATGTATAACTTTCCATTCTATCATAGAAGATGATAGTAACCTCAATTATAGTGTGTGTGTGTGTGTGTGTGTGTGTGTGTGTGTGTGTGTGTGTTGTTATATATATATATATATATATATATATATATATATATATATATATATATTGTTTTCTGAGGTTCTCATGGGTATTTGTATGTGGATCTTTGGTTGTTCGGGTTTATATATATATATATATATATATATATATATATATATATATATATATATATATATATATATATATATATATATTTTCGAGGTACTTACATGTATGGTATTCAGCTTTGTTCGGGTATTTTTCCACATCATTGTAGTTGTGCTTTTAAAGTTGTAGCAACATTTTGGCAGAATCTCATTTGCCTTCATCAGGCTTCTATATTGTGTTCATCTGTGAGTCAGACTTTCACAGCCATTTCTGTTTTAAATTTGGTGCTAGCCTACTGTTGTGCCAGAATGGTTTTTTCTTCATCCTGATATGTTGGGAGTCTTGGTCTGTGTTTATTGGTCTTGGAGTTTGCTGTGTTCTGCTTGATTGGTGTTTCTAATATCTTCTGTCTGTGTTGTGGCTTTTTTTGTCTTGATTGGCTGGCAACATTGTGTTTCCTGTATTGGAGGCTTTTAGTGAGGCCTAGCAAAGCAGCTACAGCCCCATGCTGAAGCAGTAGCTTCACATGTACAAAACTCATACCACTTCTTGGAAATGATCAAAGATCTACACGTGGAACAAGAAGATCTGCTTGTAAGTTTCGACGTGGTTTCACTATTCACTCAAGTCCCAATAAAAGAAACTCTTGAAACCATCAAAAATAAATACCAACCAGCTAAACACCTCATGGAACTAGCAGAACACTGCTTAACCAACACCTATTTCATATACAAAGGACAAAGATACAAGCAAGTTGAAGGAGCCCCTATGGGGTCACCACTGTCACCCCTCATTGCAAACCTGTTTATGGAAGAATTCAAATCCAGAGCCCTAGCCAATGCCACCCACAAACCCAAACTATGGTTAAAATACATCGATGACACATTTGTGATTTGGCCCCATGGAAAAGAAAACCTAAACAATTTCCTAACACACCTAAACAGCACACACCCCAAAATCAAGTTCACCATGGAAACAGAAACAAACAAACAACTACCATTCCTAGATGTACTAATCTACAAAAAAACAGATGACACACTAAGACACACCATATACCAGAAGAAACACACACCAACCGCTACCTCAATGCCCAATCCCACCACCACCCAGCACAGATAAACTCCATGGTCAAAACACTAATTGCCAGAACCAAACTCCTGGCAGACAAGACACACATAAAGACTATGCACCCTGACTAAAGTACTGACAGCTAATGGCTTCCACAAAAGCAAAATCACCGGCTTAATCCACAAAAACACATTGAGACATAACAGAGACCTAGAAGATGAACAGACCTATGGAACAGCTGTCCTGCCCTACATAAGAGGCACTACAGACAAAATCAGTAAGATACTACACAGGCATCACATCAAGACAGCCTTCAAAACAGACAGAAAAATAGCAGCCATCCTAAGAAACCCCAAAGATAAAATTGACCTGGAAAACCAAGGCATATATAGAGTCCCTGTGCATCATGCCCTGCCACATGGACAGACCAATGTATAAACACAAAAATGCATTAAAAAATCTGGAACACACTTCCTCACTAGTCCAAGACATAAAAGCAACAGGTCATAGCATCGACTTCAATGGCACCAAAACTCTAGCCACTATAGAAAACCCCAGTCACAGAATTATCAGAGAAGCCATAGAGATTGAAAAAAGACCTGAAAGTATGAATAGAAGAGATGATTCCACCAGACTGTCAATTATTTGGAAGCCTGTACTCACAAACAAACAAATCTCCACACCACAAGCCAGCCAAACACTTGGGCACAAACAGATCCCCCCGGATACCTCCAGCTCAAACACACCCTAACTAGGCACCCAGATGAAACCGAGCTTCCTAATAAATGATAGCCGTCCATTTACATGGAACCAAGCTGCACTAAAAGCCTCCAATACAGGAACACAATGTTGCCAGCCAATCAAGACAAAAAAAGCCACAAAACAGACAGAAGATATTAGAAACACCAATCAAGCAGAACACAGCAAATTCCAAGACCAATAAACACAGACCAAGACTCCCAACATATCAGGATGAAGAAAAAACCATTTTGGCACAACAGTAGGCTAGCCCCAAATTTAAAACTGAAACGGCTGTGAAAGTCTGACTCACAGATGAACCCAATACAGAAGCCTGATGATGGCAGATGAGATTCTGCCGAAACGTTGCTGCAACTTTATAGTTGTGCTTTTAAAGCTGTAGCAACGTTTCGGCAGAATCTCATCTGCCATCATCAGGCTTTATATATATATATAAAGATAAACAAACAAATCCTAAAATTAATAAGCAGCTAAAAGCCTGGACAAAGAGTTGCATCTTGGCTGTTCTTCTAGAGTCAGAGACAGAAGAAGCCAATCATGATAATTTAGAGAGTACATTCCAAGAGTTGAAATAAGGCAGAGAAAAGCCACTCCTCTGATGCACATAACTGAATCTCTGAAAAGGGTGGCATCTTCAGAAAGGCCATTCTGGCAGTCCTTAAGGTCTGGAATGATTCATAAAGGAAGGGGCACCTCCACAAAAAGTCAAGCTCCAAGCCATCTATGGATTTCCAAGCTAATACCAATACTTTAAATTGACCCAGAAAAGCAAATAACAAAGCTGTTCAGTGTGATCCTTGGATCTTGCAATGATAGATTTTGTACTGTCCACAACCTCCTTAACAATTGTGTTTTGCTATGGAATGCAGACATAATTGCACAGAGCCACAGCCCTTTGTGGTTTACTGTTCTATTGTAATCCATGATGGACACAGCACCACATTATGTGAACTTTTCCCACACTTTAGATGTTCGGTAATTTCATCCTAACCTCCCCCCCCACCCCCCAATCTTGCATAAGATATGATTAACAATGTACCATTATTAATACTACACATAATACATGCATTTGCTGTGGGAAAGACTACTGGGGGAGTAGGGTAGCAGTGAGAAATGCAGTTGCCATACAAAATGTGAAACTGTCTCATATTTCCACTGGGCCTCTGGGTTCCAAGGAACCAGGGAAGAAGAGAAGTGACAGTTACCATTAACATTATCCATCCTCCCAAATGAGAAAACAATCAAAGACTTGCAGTTCTGGGCTGGGAGACTGACTTTAGGTTAAACAGATTTGATGGGAATCAGTCAGTTGTGATGGAGCAACACTTAGAAGTATTTTAGTTCCTAATTTGGTTCTGTTGAAGGGAAGAAAATGCCAGAAGTCATCATTCTTCTGTGACATGGAGCAATTAGAGAAGAAACAGTTAACGTGCACCACTTGGGCTTCAGGCTATTTCATATCCTTCTTTGACTTATGCAACATCCCCCTGTTAGTAGATTATAATGGAAAAGATTTACCAAGCAACTGAATATAAAATATTAATTGTAGAGTTGACAGGAGTGAGAATTGTTTTGCAATAGTAATTATAATGAAAACAGTGCTCTGCATTTTTGTGGAGAAAATGCTCAAGCCAATGTATTAAAATATTAATAGTTAGAAAAACATCGGAAAAAGCAAAGATTCCAAAGGTAATGAAAAAAGTGGGACCTTGCTATCAATATAGGCAGGAAAAGAAAAAAGAAAAGAAGCTAAGTCAACATAATGTCCAACTCTCAATGACTTATACTTTCGGATGACATACGATAAACAAGACCCGATGCTAATGTGAAAACCAGGCTTTTGGAAATGGAAGCTTTATTTTACTTCTAACTGAATTGGTTATTTAACAGTCAGAGTATGTGCAACCAATTGATAAGCAGCACCAGACACATGCACATTTCACATTTCACACTCTGAGCAATATAATATAAACACAATATTTGTAAACTGTTTATTGGAGGAAAATACATCTTTGACTCTTCATTCTTCATGTGTTTCTGACATGCATTGTGCACCACCCTTCCGGAAATTGGTAATGGAAAAAAACTTGCATTTGCATGAATAGAAGCTTTCTTTCCAAAGCAAACAGCATACAAGGGTAGCCTTCCAGGATTGAAGTAATAGTGGAGGAGAATTGGTTAGAACTCTTTTAGCAACCATTATTGTAAGATGCTTGACAGGCAAAAATCAGAACTCTGGTAGCATTCTTTTCGGCATAAGCACTAATAAGCTGAGGCTTGCTTAATCAGATGCATAGAGTGGCTAAACTGATATAGAATTTAAATTGGGCTGAAGTGGGGTGGGGGAGAGGGAAAGGGAAGGTTTATGTAGATACAGGTTACATATGAGAAATATAAGTGATTATAATGCGTTAAAACACATTGTTGAGATTTTCTGAGACAGCTTGAAACTCTTGATTATGTGAGTTCAGTAATCACACAGTCATGCTATTAAACTCTTATTTTTTTCCCCAAAATGATCAACTTTGAAATCTCCAGGAGAATATCCTAGGAAGTTGAAGTGATCTGATATTATTTTGTGGAAAATGAAAGCTCCACTTCTTTGCTATGCCTCAAACAAATTTATTATTGGAAAAGGTGCTATCAAACTCCTTATGATATCTACTCTCTGTTAGGGCCAGAATCTGCACTAGAGCTCCAGATTATTTATTTATTTAACAACCATTCAATCCACTTTTTTTCTTATTTCTTTTTCATTCTCTTCTTACATAAGTGTGTGTGTGTGTGTGTGTGTGTGTGTGTATGTAAAGAAGGGCAGGAGATATAAATTTTATTTGATTGTGGCATAACATTTGTTTTTCCCCAAACACCTTCACTCTGCTAAACAAATAATTCCCACAACACTGTCAAACTATTTACTAAGTCTGCCATTCTTCCTTTCACCCATCCCCTCCCACTTATGACTATATGACTGTAACCTTGTTGCTTGTATCCTAACAATTTTTATTGACTGTTTCATAGTATGATTTGATTGCTTATTGTACCCTATGACTATTATTAAGTGTTGTACCATGTGATTCTTGACTCTTGATGAATATATCTTTTCTTTTATGTACACTGAGAGCATATGCACCAAGACAAATTCCTTGTGTGTCCATTCACACTTGGCCAATAAAGAATTCTCTTTATCTATCATCTATCTATTTATTATCTATCTATCTATCTATCTATCTATCTATCTATCTATCTATCTATCTATCTATCTATCTATCTACCTACCTATCTATCTATCTATCATCTATCTATCTATCATCTATCTATCTATTTCTTGTCTCAGAGTATCTCCCCTCATATACATAGGGAGATATGGCAAAGCAGAATCTGAGCTAAAAAAAAAGCAAAAATAGGGAAGAGAAAAATGAATATTGACCAAAAAAAGGATGAAATAAAATATCTGCTTCTAGTAACACCCCAACAGGAACACCCCAAAAGTTTGTGAATAGGATGCTGAGGGAATTGTCTGATTCATTAATGTAAGATCCACCATCCAATTTAAGCTCAAGGCAGCTGTTAGACCAAATCTAGGAAGTGTTTGTATCTGAATATGTTATTAATCAGCTTCTGAGATTCCCCCATCAGGACGTTATATTACTTGCAATCAAAATGTTTCCAGGCAAGCATGTTTGGATTTACATTAATAAAAGATGAGAAAATCAAATTGTTAGTCCCTAAAATGGGCATCTATAGCCTAAAGTATGAATAGACAATATTGACAGAGCTATATGTTCTGATAGTCTTTAAAAGAAAAAAAAATCACATACACTGATTCTTTGGAAAACAGTCATTTTTGTTTCTTTTTTGTAAACAACCTTAATTTGTGCAGTTTCTCATTTTACTTTCATAAAGTAAAAAGGGCGTTTTAAACAGCACAAGAGAACAGTGTTATATATCAGGGCAAGTTGACACTAAAAGGGATATTTTTGCATAAATACATAATTGTCTTGCATACCAGGCTCAAGTTAAAAATTCCTATATGCTCTGGAGTGCTTAGTTTTTTGCTGCTGCCACATGTAGCAATTTGGCAGCTAGGCATATTTATATCAATATTCAGGGTCTAATACCCATGTGCAACTGCTACAGTAGCAACAGCAATAGCACTTAGACTTATATACTGCCTCACAAATGCTTTACAGCCCTCTCTAAGTGGTTTACAGAGTCAACATATTGCCCCCAACAATCTGGGTTCTCATTTTAGAGATCTCGGAAGGATGGAAGGCTGAATCAATCTTGAGCCTGGTGAGATTCGAACTGCCAAATTGCAGGCAGATGGCAGCCAGCAGAAGTAGCCTGCAGTACTGCATTCTAACCAGTGCGCCACTGCGGCTCACAGTAAGTGACTGGGTATGCCCATGGCTCCTAGTACTACCATCTGTTACAACTGGCCAGCAATGGTGTCTTATTAAAGACAACATACCATATTTCCTTCTTATTTTTCTTATTATTTCCTTCTAATATTTTTTGAAATAAGTATTGAAAGTTCAGGTTCTAACTCAGCACCCATTTTAAAATTCTATGATGGAGGCTGGTTGACTGCATTAACAAAGCCACTTTGTTAACTTTGAAGGCAACCTGTGCAAAGCAAAGACAGTTCTAGTATAGGTATAGATTTTAGGGTTGTGATTCCCCCCCCCCCCAGGCTTGTTTGGATTCTCTGCATGGAATTTAGCTATGAGGTGATCAGCTTGGATGTTTCTATTCTTTACCCAAGATGCCTCTGATAAGGGATTACCCATCCACTTGATTAGTTATTGGAGCTGTCTCCTGGGCCACCTTGACTTGAGTCGAGGATTTGTTGCATCTCATAATGGGTTTGCCCCCCTATGACCACTGGGTTTGGGGGATCATGGGGTAGTGGTCTCAGGGTTGATGTTTTGAGATAAAATTGACAACAAATAAACAATTTATAGCAAAATCATGGAAGAAACCCGAAGGTGTCATTAAACTCTTTATTGTACAGTTAACAGTGAATCCTTTAATGACATCATTTTCTCTTTTAGCATATGAAAGAATGAATGCAAGGGATGCAGATTCATGATCTGGGTGACAAGGTGACATTTGGCTGTGCTCATGATTAATTGCAAAGGATCTGAGTATTTATTACTTTTTATGCTTCATGAGAAAAGGCAGAGGTGTCTGCAGGAGGCATCAGAAAGGGTAGATGACAAAAAATGGAATCTCTGACCCCTGTATACAGGTGTTATGACATTCTATGCACCTACCAAAGAGGAAGGGCTTGTATCACAATGATACTATACTGATAAAACTCTGAACCAGCAGATTTATCTGAAAATGGTGTATATGATGATATGGGGGTTAATATGTGTTTCAAAATGCAACACACTGAGTGTCTGTCCTTCATGTCTTCCTTAAATTATGCCCATGCCTGTCTAGGATGAAAAACTACTCTTGCCTTTTTGAATCTGACAACTTGTGCAGGAACAAAAGTAATGTCATTATACTTTGCATAAATATACCTAAAGTTCTGCTTAGGACTTCTGAAAGAGACATCTGCCCTTAAAGATTGTTGGCAGAATTTTTCAGGCAGTCTGTACATGAATATTACAAATGAATACAGTGACATTTTGGTCTATGCTATTGTGAAAAATTGGAACTCAGTCTCCTACTTCATTGTACTGCTAGATCCATCTATCATAGTCCTTTTAAATGGCAACTCTCAGGGCCTGATTGACATGGGATAGATTTCCTGCCATGAAGTTCTGAGGTCAATCAATCACTTGCTTGAAGTTGACCTCAGATGGTGAAAATGTGTACCTGTGGGTATTCTTCAATAAGAATATAGAATTCATTATCTTTCAGAAGCAACACAAGCTGAAGATATGGTGCAGTCTTGCAAAAAAGCCAACAGTTATAACACCTTGGCATTTTACATTATTTCATATCATGAAGGACTTTGTATGACTGAGTTATTTTGTACTTGAAGTTCTAATCAGCAGTGACCTGTCAAGTATAAGGTCTTACCTGCAAATCCTCATAGCCTTTGTTTTTAATCATTTCAAAAGATAGTGAGATGGTGATATCAGAACACCCGCATTGGTTGGTGCATATTTGCATTCCTTTTTCAGTCATTCTCATAAGTTTTAGAGGTTCTTCATAGACAGCAGTAAAATGAAATAGAAGACTCCACAGGGACAACTTATGCCCTCCAAGATCCTGTTTTGGTTGCTTCTGACTGAATATGGAAACATGATCTGCTGCTTTTTTGAGGCAAGATTCATGAAAATTGAGCCATAGGACCAAATACAGGTTTAATATAATTTTTAAGCCAAAAGCACCAATAAATCTCACCTATATCCTGTCAAGTAGGTGACAGTTCCATACTGGTTGCATCGTTGCTTTGTCTATTATGGCTTGGTTTCTTAAATAATAAGTGCAGGTCCTGCTTCCCTTTGTCCATCTCTATTCTAAAACACAGTTAAGTCTATTTCCATAAGGAATTCCTAGTGATTGTTTTATCAGTATTCAGTTTTCAGACTATTTTTGAATCCTAAGCACCTCAGAATTGCTCTTTAGCTGTGATTCCCACATTGTCAGTCAGTTCAGCAGTTATAAAAGCAAGGTGTTTTTTTTTTTTTTTTCCAAGGCTTTAGACCCTTTTTTCCCTGACAACTTAAACCAAAATATAGCCTGATTTTAGCTGAACCTCTGAAGTGCTGCAGAAGCTATATGGGAGTTATAGTGTAGTATTACAAGAACCAGAAGACATTGGAAATATTTATGCAGTGTGATTTCTAATAATGCCTAATAATTTGGGATAACCTGGCTTGCAATAGTATTAAATGTATCAATTATTTTCTAGTGTGGAGACTCAAATTGATATAATAGTTAAAACATCAGGCTAAAAAAACCAGGAGAATGTGAGTTCTAGTCCTGGATTAAATAGAAAACCAACTGGATGACCTCTCTTGCTTTTAGAAAGAGGCAACGGCAAATCACTTCTGAGAAACCTTTCCAAGAAAACTGCAGGACTTCTAGACAGTTGCCAGGAGACAACACTGTCTCAAAAACAAAAAATTAAAAATATTTCATCTTACTTTTCCAAGAGCAGATAACATATATTAGAATAATTCCTATTTGAAAAAAAGCTATGTGAAGGAGAATCCTGGAAAACGGAATTCTTTCCCCTTTCTTTCAGAATTGAGCATTTGCATTCTGTGATATTGGCGGGGTGGGGTGGGGAAGAATACATTGAATGTTACCATATCCATGATCTCTATCTTGCAAATGCAAAAGTTTATTAGTACCAGTACAATGAATTATCACACATAATTATTTACCTACTTCCCTATTTATATGTAAGCTGGATTGGCATGATTGCATGTAATGTTCTTGCTTCATTAATAGATCCTTTTGCTTATACTTAGAATATGGACTAATAGTTACTGGAAGGCAATTATACTATCAATCCTAATCTTTTTATTAATTACACAACTTGTTATTACATATGCCATTTTGATTCTAGGATTCTTGCTCAAAAAAAAAAAAACCTCATAGGTAAATATTTTACTTCATTGACTATATAATTATATCTGAAAAGGTTGAGATACCAGGGCTTTTGCTTTATGAAATCTTCTGAAGTTCGTTCTGATTTGGAAATATTTATCAGTTGTGTGTAGATAATATTGTAGTGCTATGGATGAGTTGGGAAAGGAGACAAACTTTAATAGCAGTCTGGAAAACAATTACTTCAGAATGCAAAAACCTAGCTGCTTATGGATATTATGTGCCAGAAGCATATGGCTTAATTAGTTTGGGAATCCCATTGGTTTCCAATTAGTTTCTGTTAAACTTTTAAAACTTGTTATGCTAAATCCTTATACAATATAGGTCTAGCATAGTTGATGAAGTGCTTTCTCCTATAGGTATTTCCCCAGTGATTCTCCCACATGGCTAAGTAATGAATGCATTAGCATCTGAAAGCCTGAGAAAGCCTGAGAATTGCCAACCAGCTAGACAGGCTGATCATCTGGCCGGAATTTTAAAAAAAACAAAAACAACTGGGCACTTTTCCCATCAGCCAGCTAATCAGACTGATTAGCTGACTGTAATGAAACAGATGACTGGTTTCTTGTTACAAATGGCAATAAAAAATAGATCATATTCTAAGGGCCATCTGACTAGTGGGAAAACTTGATGACACACCCATAGATCTGAGGATACGAAGTCATGAACTAGTTAGTCTTAAACTCAGGATAGGAAAATGAGTGTTCTTAAAATGTTGTGGATTATTATAACTCTCATAATCCCATGCCATTACTCACACTGGATGAGAAAGGTAGCAATTGAAAACAGTCAAATCTGGAGAACACAAGGCTACATTATGAAAAGGGTGCTAAGGGAAAAGCACCCTTCCTGCTTTTAAAAATTATGGAGGACCTCAAAAGCTCTTTTGTTTGAATGGGTTATATTTATTGATATTTACTGTATTAAAAATTAAAATTGACATGTTCACTGGCACTATCATTTCTCATGATTATTTGATGGAATTTCAATGTTATATTATTTTTCAACATAACTGGCAAATAATTATTCTTTATTTCTGTTTTTTTCTTCTCTTTCTCTGTGTTCTCTTTATTCTGTATTAATTTCTGTTACTTTTTATGTTCAGTTTTAATAAAATATAGGTAAATGTAAAAGAAGATGTGGCAATTTTGATTTTGAAAATCTCTGATAGGATCTTGGAGGACTCCCAGAAGTCCTAGGTCTGTACTATAAGAAACACTGCTTGAGATGAACAACTTTCTTTCAATTTTGCATTAACCTCTTCCTTATTTGCAATATGGGAGACAATGGATTTCTGTCCACAATCCATACTGAGTTGCAAGAATATTGTTATGGGACTGAAATAAATAAAGAATAACTCTCTGAATTCAGTTCTTCTGAATAGATCAGAACAAACTGTACCATAAGTAGGGCATAGGAAACCTGGTTATTATGGTTACACTTTCATTTTTAACATTGAACTTTGTCTTAAAGGCATACTTGCATTGAAATAAACTTATAAACTCATTACAAAAATACATTATATTTTTTAATAAAATGTATGTGAATATAAAATATACTACCTATCTGTTAGTTATTCCTCAAATACAGGAGATTCTTGGGTGATACTCCTAATATACAGGATAAAAGAATCCCCCATTGCAGAAGACTTGGTAAGAGGACCATTATTGTGCTTCTTGTAGAGAGACACACTGGAATTGAGTAAAATAAAATATTTTAGGCAACAGATGTGTTCTTCCAAGGAAAGATTCGGGGTTTCCTATTGGATTGTGTGTCTAGTTTGTACCAGACAATGAAGCAGGCAGCAAGTCCCAGAATGGCATATACATTGCTTTTCTGTCATACATGTCTGATAGCCATTGATCAGCACTGTAAGTCACTGGGGAGAAATCAAGCCTCTAGGATATCTTTGGCATATTTTACAATCTACTTTACAAGTACTGGGTTAAAACAGATATTGAACTTATAGAAGCCGGCAGCCTACATTCCCTTCTGCCTCATTAGCAGGATGACTCGCATGAATGTTCAAGTGTAATTGGATGGCTTGACAAAGCAAGTCCTTAAAATTTTTCAGCTGTTTCAGGAACAGTAGAGTAACTGTGTTGGGAAGGATGGTTGAAAAATACTAGTATATAGGCAAGTTTAAGAAGTATGTCTTAATAAGACCTGAATGCTGCTAGTGAAAAATGATGGAGTGTTACTGAGCAAAGGCAGATACTTTCCTTTTTTAATTGTCATCACAAGTTTTCATCTCAACCCTAAAGGAAAGGGGGGTAGTAGAAGAATACCTTAACACTGTGACACTATTATAAAAATGAAAGCATTGTTTTATCCAAAGCTGTAAGCAGGCATTAACAAATGGGAGTAAGACTTCTGGCCCTATTATGAGGTAGGGGGCAGTGAGCCACTGCTGTCCATTTGCTCTTCAACAAAGCTGCTGCTATGTACAACAATGAAAAATTTTAGCATCACAGCTAGTGGCACTCATAAAAGGGAAGTTAATTAGGATACTGCTGATAATTTTAGCCTGGTGACAATTTTAAATCCTTATTGAGAGACTCCCTTTGGACACTTTGGAAATAAACATCATTTAGTTGTAGAAAATAGTTCCTGGGTATAAGTCTCATTAACCGGGTCTGATTGTTAAGTGGGGGGAGGGGAAGAAAGATGGAAAGAAATAAGTTGTAATGCATATGATCAATCCTGAAGGGTTTCGGTATGCTTATGTGAGCCCAAAATTGGCACTGATCCTCTTTCTTGTTTCTCTGCCACTCATTTACTGTCTTGAATAGTCTTTTGAAGACTTTCTAAGCAGTCATTTGTTACTTTCCTAATCTATTTGAGAGGTTTTGAACTTTGCTCCTGAGGTCCTATTGAAAGTGTACCAACAATTGAAATGGCCTGAAATGTTTGTGTTTATGAAGAAGAGTGAAGAAAAGGAGGAAGAGTATTGGAGTAAGGAGGCTAAGCAACAAAATATCCCGAACAAAGAAATTGTTGATATCCTATGACACAAAAACTGCAAGGAAATAAAAGGAGACATAAAAATGTTAGTAATTGATAAATCATTCAGATTTTAGCTCTAGGAACTTAAAATCAAGCCAAAATTATAGGACTACATTATAGTCCAAAACTTTGTTTCTCGCAGTGGGATCCTGGGATCCTTGCAAGTAAGAAATAGAGACATTCCCTTCTTCCACCAGTGTTCACTTGCAACTGGTATGGGAAGATATGCTATCCCCAACCTGTTGTTAACATTGAGTTTTCAGAGCAATCATCATTAGCATACTTGCCCTGTATATATTTATCCAATCTCTTTTCAAAGCTATCCAGGTTAGTTCTCATCACCTCATCTGTGATGCATGTAGAAGTGATTTTTTTTTGTGGGGGAGGTCTATTTTAATTCTTTTTTCAATCAGCTTCATTGGACAGAGAGATCTAATACAATGAAGTGATTAAGATGCTCATCAGGAAGAGGGAGACCCAGGCTCTAGTCTTTGGCTAACCACTGATGGTCATTGAATGACTTAAGACGAATCATTGTCTTTCAAGCAACTCAGGATTGTTGTAGGAAAAAAGAGGAGGATGGAATGCTATATATGAACAGAAGACATGATGTAAATCAAATAAATAAATACATTGGGTTGCCCCCTTTATTCTGTTTTGAGAAACAAACTTCCCTTTGACTTCCTCTATTCTATGCACACTTTATATACCTCAATCATGTCTCCTCTCAGCCCATCTTTTTCCAAGATAAAGTCCAAATATACTCGCCTTTTCCCCTGGGGAAAATGTCCATTGATCATTCTGGTTGTGTTTTTTCATTTTTCCCAGTTCTTTTCTGTTCTTTCTAAGCAGGGCATTCAGAACTATTCCAGATGCAATCATGTGCAGATATAGTATAGATTTGGGTAAGAACATTGTACTATTTAGATTTTTACTTTTAATACTTTTCCTAATCAAGTCTGGCTTGCAATTTACCATTTTCACAGCTACCAAACACCAAGTTGACATCTTCACTATGTCCCCAATACTGTTTTTCTAGTGGGTTACACACAGGTCAGCTTGATAAATACTGCGTACTAAGTTAGCCTTTTTTTTACACAAAATGCTTCATGTTACCTAGTTAAATTGAACTACATTTGCCATTCAGTTGACCAATTTAAAGAGGCCCTTTGGAAGTTCTTCACATCACGTTTGGTTTTTATTATCCTGAATAGTTCAGAATTACCTACAAAATCAAGATTGCTTATGGACAAATTAAAACCACAAGTTAAGGGGTCTTCAGTTCGTTATGTCTTCCTTTGAAGAAAATTGCCCATGTATTTCAGCAAGGGTTGAAACTGGTAAGGAGAGTTCATTAGTTCTAGATAGAACTCTTATGAAAACCTACCCCAACTATCTCCAAAAGCAAAATTGGCTTCTATTGGCTCAGAAAGAATGGAAGAAGAGGCTGGGAGGTTAAATGCTGGAGCACACATATAAAAGGCTAACCAACATGAGGGGCTTAGTGTAATTGGGTTTGAGAGTCTTCTGCTAAGATTAGTTAAATTCTGAATAAGATGTCTACTGAACAATGATTAACTACTTAATTCTGATGTGAACCTTAATGCTCCCATGTTCTATTTTCTAAAAACTTAGCAAGCTATAAGTAATCTGGACAATTCTATTTTCCTAATTATCAGAATAGAAAATTGTAAAGAAAGATGTAAAATATTAATTATGCCGATGGCCACCCAGGAATGCTTAGTTTACCAATGTTTTCTGTTAACTTGAACTTTCCTAATCATGATGATACCAAAATTATGAAATGTGCATAACAGTGTCACAGTGCAAGGTCTGCCTTTTCATACTTGTGCTGCACGGGCAATTATATAAGGCATAGAATGGCATTACAACATTGCAGCACGCATTATATTATTGGCCCATTGTTTCCCTGTGCAAACACCTGTGTCTTTGGGAAATCTGTACAAAGGAGGAAAATTGGGAGCTCCCATTGTCCAACAATATTTTTATTAACTAGAAGACTATTCTTGCAAGGTGTATAAGAGAGAAGAGTATCTCCAGGGCTGTATAAATATTGCATTTTATATTTGCATTTACAGAGGGGAAATGCATCTTCCAGGTGTTGTATAATTAGGAGAATAAATTGAATACTGTTTTACATAAACTTATATTTACAAAAATTCTCATGCAGGCACTGTGTAAGTAGGATAATGAATGGGGAACAGTTTTACACAGGACTATGTTCTTCAAAGGGCTTCTCAAAGCTCTATGCAACAGTGGAACATAATGAACATGGCACTATGGCAATGAAGGAATCAAGCTGTCATTCTCTCAGATGCTAGCTTTCTTTTTGCATGGAATTTTTCATGGAGGATATTCAAATGGAAAAAATCCCAACAGGGGCACATTTAACTGATTTCATGCTGGTGATTATGTGTTGCTCCTCTTATAGATGGCCCCTGTGCCATTTAAGGCCTCGTTATAAACCAAAACAAGCAAGTTTGATTGCAGCATATTTGATCTGGTTGAAACCTTTGTCCTTGAATAAAAGTTTACCAAGGTTCTTTCTGAATTCTCCATGAATATAGTAGCCTCTGTTTCATATTTAAACACAGATGCTTCCTTTGCATTTTCTGACCAAAGTTTGTGAAACAGACTCAGCAAACTATAATGAGCAAAATGACACTTCCACTTTGAGATCAACCCAGAGGAAAGCAAAAGAAGAAGAAAAAAGAAGTTATAAAAGAGAGCTGGAAAGATCTGTTGTAACAGCAAACTGTGACAAAAATGTTCCCTGGGATTTAATCTCCTGTTGTAGGAGCAGAAATGAATCAATCAGAGGATGGGAAAGTTTCCTAGGGACTGTGAGAAGCCTGCTAACAAGCACAGGTAAGAAAGCAGGCTGACTTGAACTTTTGCAATGCCAGTTCTGCTAATTGCATCTTCTGCAAATGCTGAACAATGCAATTTTTTTTTAAAAAAAAAGTCCTTTGGGGGTAGGAATTTTAAACTGTTTTATTCCCCGCCCCCAAATGAAATATGCATGTTCCCATCTTGCTCCTGTGGCAGCAGCAAGACAATGTAATCTATGCCTTGGAAATGAGGAGTGTAATTAACACCTCTCCTTAGTCTCAGACACAAAAGGGATAGCTAAAATGAACAGCATTCAGAATAGAGCTAAGCACATCTCTCTGGCAATTAGAGCTTTATTAGAGCTCTGCGTTCATGATTCTCACCCATGCGGCCTCTTAAACTAATGCACACAGCGTCACGTGAACGCTAATAACTCTTCCTAAAGAAGGTCTCCCAGCTATGCATCTGCCACTGACTCAGAGGGATTTCTGAACAGGAAAGATCTCATATTGCTGTCCAGAGCCTTCTGGTAATACCCAGGCCAGGAGAAAGCAGCTGTTACTTTGTGCAAGGTACAGCCTCTGGTCAGCTAAATTTTTAGACACTGTTGAGTATGTAAAACCATTGGATGGTGCTCAAGACAGTAGTCCTGGACTAAGTATAATATAAACTATAACACAGCTAAAAGAGATCTGACATAATATTTTTTTATTTTTTATTTTGGCAGGAGATGCAACCAGATGCTCAAACTCAGCATTAAGGGACTGATGTGACAAAAAGATACAGTTGATATTGCATTCACTGTAATTATTCCTAATTAATCTGCTTATGAAGAATATCTTGCTTTGCTTCAATGTTTGTTTTCATGTCAGTTTCATGACAAAATTTGAATTTATGGCATGCCATAGGTTTTTCCTCTAGTGACAACTTTTTCTACTGTTACAAAATGAGGAGCATAGGGCAGTGTTTTTCTTTATTAAGCAATGAGCCAGCTACTTTTCTTGAAACACAGTCTAGCACAGGGGTGTCCAACCTTGACAACTTTAAGACTTGTGGACTTCAACTCCCAGAATTCCTCAGCCAGCTTTTCCTGGTCTAGCATATCATCTGTATTTTTCTTGGAAGGGACAGATCTGACCAAATACGATTGACTTTTGTCTCAATTTACACCCTCACAAAGAAGATTATAATGATGGATCTCCAAAATACAATTTCAAAAAAGCCAACTATGGTCTCATAGATGCCGACCTATCATCTCTTGATTGCCACATTCTGTTCTCTAACTGTAATACTACAGAAGACCATTATAATGCATTCTTACCTGAACTTGAAAGAGTCATTAAACTATATGTACCATTAGTAACCCTTAAAAAAAAAACAAATTACCCATAGCAATAAGGAAACTGCATTAAAATAAATCACTATAGCTACGTAGCAAACTTTAAAAACTGATACAACACCTTATGCCGACAGATAAAGGCAGAATGCACAATTTATTACTACAAGCAGGAGGAAAACCTCCTACGTACAAAATCTACCTGCGACTTCTACAATTTTGTAAACACCAAACTTAAAGACTCAGGAACCATCCCACCTCTAAAGGGACCAAATGGGAAAGACTGCAGCAATGAAGCTGTTAAGGCCAACCTCTTCAACACATTCTTCAGTTCAGTCTTTGTAAACAGGAATGGCTCATGCCCCACATTTCCTAGTCGTACCACAACTAACTGCTATGATCTGCTACATATTCTTTACAGAAGATAATGTAGAAAAGGCACTACGAAACCTAAAACCATCCCTATCTATTGGCCCCGATGGATTATGTGCATACTTCTTAAAAAAGCTTTCCTCTGCCATAGCAGAACTCCTAAGCATTATATATGATATATCATTTAAAACCATCTCCTTACCGACAGGAGCTACAGTCATCCCTATCTTCAAAAAAGGTGACCCCAGCCTGGTTGAAAACTACAGATCAATCTCACTGTGTTGTGTCACATGCAAAGTCATGGAATCAATCATTAACAAATTCATCACCCTCCACTTAGAGTCAAACAACCTACTCTCCAAAAAACAATTTGGTTTCCTGCAATCTACAACTCCTACACTGCAAAAACATATGGATTACTCTACTTGACCAGGGTAAAGCAATAGATGCAATTTACATAGACATCTGCAAAGCCTTTGATTCAGTGCTACATGACAAACCACTGTTAAAACTAAACTCTTATGGTATTTCTTGATCCCTTCATAAGTGGATTACTGCATTCCTGTCAAGCAGGCAACAAATAGTAAAAATAGGGAGCACTATATTAACAGTGGTGTCCCCCAAGGCAGTGTTCAAGGACCCACACTCTTTATACTCTATATAAGTGACCTTTACGAGCACCTTATAAGCAACTGAGTCCTCTCCACAGATGATGTAAAACTATTCAACACCACTGACAATGCTACTGTTCTTCAAAATGACCTTGATTATGTGTCTGAATGGCCAAACATTTGGCAACTCTAAATCTCGACCAAAAAATATTCTGTCCTACATATTGGTAAAAAAAATCAGTACACCAAATACAAGCTAGGCGGATATGACCTCATTGATGACCCTCACTCGGAGTACTCGGAGTACTCATATCTAATGATCTAAGCGCTAGAGTAACAGCAGTGCCAAAAAGGCATTAAGAGTTGTAAATCTAATCTTGCAAAGCTTCTCCTCTGAAAATATTGAATTGCTAAATATGACATACAAAACCTTTGCTAGACCAATACTTGAATACAGCTCATCAGTCTGGAATCTGCACTGTATATCGGACATCAATACAATTGAGAGAGTCCAGAAGTATTTCACGAGAAGAGTACTACAATCCTCTGCTTGCAACAGAATACTTTATATCACCAGGCTTGAAATTTTGGGCTTGGACAATCTTGAACTATGCTGCCTATGGTTGGACTTAAGCGTAGTACACAAAATTATCTGCTACAACGTTCTACCAGTCAATGACTACTTCAGCTTCAACCGCAACAATACAAGAGCACACAACAGATACAAACTCCATGTTAACTGCTCCAAAGTTGATTGCAGAAAGTATAATTTCAGCAACAGAGTGGTCAATGCCTGGAATGTACTATCTGACTCTGTTGTTACATCCTCAAAACCCCACTCCTTTAACTTCAAACTATCCACTATTGACCTCATCCCATTCTTAAGAGGTCTGTAAGGGGCATGCATAAATGCACCATCATGCCTCCCATCCGTGTCCTATTGTCCCATTTATTCATTACCTATTTCCTGTATTCTTACTCATGTTTACACTTATACCTATTATCTTGTAAGCAATTGACAAATCAAATCAAATAAATAAATAAATATACTTTGGACATATCCAGGGTAGAGTGTTCTAACAGGCAATAGCTTAACTCATTTGAATAGTTCTTTATTTCTAAATAACGCAGCCTGTCCCCTGCAGTGTTCCATTGTTTTGAGTGCAAATAAAGTATTTAAAGTATGCCTGAGTCATCGTGTATGAGTTGGGCAGCCATATAAATTTGTTTAATAAAGAACTAAATAAACAAATAAACAAATTAGTGGGAACATGGCCCAGGGCCTTCACTGCACCAGTGCACTGTAGAATGATTTCTGTTGTCATTCCAGTAAATGGTGGGAGTTTTATTTTATCTTTGGACCAGTCATAAATGAATATGAGGTTTTATTCTCTATATTTGAATGTTTTGGTTTTTATAGGCATTGTAGGAAAAGTGTTTTGCTAGTCTATGTTGGCAAAAAACAAAACAAAAGGAATCTGGTAATATTCCTTCCAAATTTTTACTTTTTGATGTCTTTTGGGTTGTACATTCTAAAATAATATTTCATTATATTGTTTTACTTGTTTTTATTATATTTAAAAAAGACAATCATGCAGTATCATAGCAAAATATTATCTCAATGCATCCAAGTAACCTGAACTAGCTTTACTAGTTGTGATGTATTTATACAAAGAATGCATCAAATTAAAACAGGACAAGTATCTTTAGTTTGTTGTAAAGCATAGGTGGAATCTGATTGTCTTGTTAGTGTAGGACATGCCTCGATCACTTCCTGTCTGGATTTCTGCAGATAAAGGTGAGTACTGACTTCCTAAATCAGTTTTTTTTTAAGTGGCAGTCCTTATTAGCTTCTGGGCATAATCTCAGAGTTGGTGATGCAATTCCCAAGGTTTCTAGTCTTGGTTAACTTCAGTCTCCATGGCATTTTTTTTGTACTTATAGAACCTGAGAGTTTCAAACCTGTAGTTTGAACCCTATTACCTGTGTCTTGATTCCTGAGGTTTCTTTAGATAGCTAGGAAGAGTATGAATGTTATTCTGTTATTGTGTTATTGTGAATGACAAGATTCAGGAGGCCATCAAAAGTTCTTCTGAGAGTAGATTGTTATGCCATCTGTCCTAAAAGAGTCAGTGGTGTGCCCTCTTTCAATCTGTATTTCATACTTTTGGGGCAACTCTTTTTTTTTTTAAATATAGTTTATTAATTTTTACAATTAAAACCAGTCACAATACATACACAAATAAGCAAAAGAAAGAAAGAAAGAAAAGAAAGAAAAGAGAAGAGGAAGAGAGGGAAAGGATTTTAAGAAAAGAAAGAAAGAAAGAGGTTACAGGATTAAAAGTATTCTTATTTTAACAGTTTGCAAGATCTTCTTTTGTTTTCATCACCTTAACTTGTGTCATATAACCACACCTGTTTTTAACTTATATCGCTACCTCGTTATTATGTATTGATACTTTTCTTTTATGCCTTATAATATATTATTTATCTTTGGTCAATCCAATTATACCAACAATTCCAGCTGTCATAGTATAGTGAAGTGTCTTTGTTTTTAGCGCCAAAGTCAATTTATCCATTTCTGCGCATTTTGAGATTTTTTCAATAATCATTTCTTCTGATGGAATTTGGTGTTGTTTCCAATGTTGAGCGAAGGCTAATCTGGCCGCTGTTAAAATGTGTATTGTTATGTATTTGGTTTTTTTGGAAATTTGCTTATCAAAAATCCCTAGTAGGAAGGACTCTGGTTTGTATTCGATCTGCTCTTTGGTGATTTCTTCCAACCAAGTTTTGATTTTCTTCCAATACTTTTGGGTTTCTGCACAGGACCACCACATATGGAAAAAGGTTCCTTCTTTTTTCCTACACTTCCAGCAATGCGAACTCATGTTGGGGTGCATCTTCGCTAACCTCGAAGGGGGGAGATGCCATCTATAAAACATTTTATAAAGATTTTCCTTGTATGCTGCCGATTTGGTAATCTTATTGTTTCTGCCCCAAACTTTCTCCCATTCCGCTAATGTGATGCTGCGCCCTACGTTCTTACTCCAAGCAATCATATTTCCTTTTACGATTTCTTCTTCTAGTTCTGTTTCTAATAAGTAGTTATAAAATTTTGTTATGTTTTTTTTATTTGATCCTAATAAAATTTTATCTAACTGTTGCAGTTTGTTATTAATTCCGAATTCTTTTTTGTCTTGTTTATATCTGCTTTGAATCTGAAGATAAACCCATTGATCAATTTTATGTCCTTGCTCTTGAAGATCCAGCCTCGGTTTCAAATTTCCTTGTGGGTCTAATAAGTCTTTGTATTTAATCATTTTGGTAAGCTCCAAATTGTTTGGGTGAATCATTGCCTCCATTGTTGAAATCCATACTGGTACTTTTGTATAATAATTTTTTCCTTATTTTCCTCCAAATTGTTAATAGTGCGTCTCTAATTAAATGTCTATGGAAATATTTTTGACTGGTTTTCCCTACGTCCCATAGAAAGGTGTGCCACCCCTTTGTAAATCATGGCCTTCTAGAAATAGTATTCTTTTATTGGTTAAATTCACCCAATCCTTCAACCAAACTAATGAGGTGGCCATATGGTATAACTCCCAGTTTGGAAATGCTAACCCTCCCCTGCTCTTCATATCCTGCATTGCTTTTACATTTATTCTGGTTTTTTTCCCTTGCCAAATAAATTTCAGGGTTGTTCTATTGAGTTCTTCAAAAACTTTTATGTAATTTAATTGGGATCGTTTGGAATAAATACAAAAATTTAGGGAGAATGTTCATTTTAATAGTAGCAATTGCCTAGTAGTGAAATTTGAAGTTTCCCACGATTCTAAATCTTTCTTTACCTGATGTATCAGTTTATCATAATTGTTTTCTTTAAGTGTCTTACAGTGTGGGGTTAGCCAAATTCCTAAGTATTTCACTTTCTTTGTCACTTGTATCTGCATTATTTCTTCTAGTTCTATTTTCTGTTTTTCTGTTAGGTTTTTGGTCATTAATTTGGTTTTTTTTTGTTTATTTTAAGTCCCGCTACTGCTCCAAATTTCTCTAATTCACTCATCAATTTTGGTCCCCTGTCTTTTGGTTCTTCAAGGAAGAAAATCATGTCGTCCGCAAACGCTTGCAATTTATATTCCTCTTTCTTAACTGTTAATCCCTTTATATCTGAATTCCGCCTAATTCGTGTTAATAATGTCTCTAATGCTAATATGAAGAGCAGGGGAGAGAGTGGGCAACCCTGTCTCACTCCTTTTTCTATCTTTATTGGGCGGGTGCATTCCCCATTCACTATTATATTAGCTTGTTGTGTGTCATATATAGTTGTTATAATATTTTCAAATTTGGTACCCAGATTCAAATTATAAATTTTTTGAATTAAAAATTGCCAATTCAAATTATCGAAAGCTTTTTCTGCATCTAGAAACATGAGTGCTACTTGTCTCTCTGGGTGGGCTTCATAAAATTCTAGTACGTCTAATACTATTCTTAGATTATTCTTTATTTGCCTAGTTGGAAGGAATCCATTTTGATCTTCATGTATATACAAGTTTAGCAATCTTTTTAATCTGTTTGCTATAATAGAAGTGAATATTTTATAATCAGTATTTAAGAGTGAAATCGGCCTGTAATTGTTTATATATCTGGGATCTGTATCCTCCTTCGGGATCAGCGAGATCAGTGCCCCCCCTCCATGAGTCCGGCATCCTAGCTGCTAGTAAAACGTCATTAAAAACTTCCACCATAAGTGGTCCGATTTGATCTGCTATTGCCTTGTACAGCTCCCCTGGGATCCCGTCTGGGCCCGGGGTTTTATTATTTTTCTGGCTCTCTATTGCTGATTTCAATTCCGATTCAGTAATGTCTTTATTTAATAGTTCAGCCATTTCTTCCCCAATTGCCTTATCCTTTACTTCATCTAGATAATTCCTTATTCTATCTTCACTGACATCCTCTCTTTTGTATAAATCTTCAAAGTATTTATGAATGATTTCTTTTTTCTGTTCTATTTCCTGGTATGTATCTCCTTTGCTATCTATTAACTGGTATATCAGTCTCTTCTCTTTCTTTTTTTCAATTTATAAGATAGCCATCTTCCTGGCTTGTTGGCATGTTCAAAATAGATTTGTCTAGTTAAGTTCAAATTCATAGTCATTTTCTCTTGATCAATTAAATTCAGTTTGTGTTTGACTATACTTATCTGATTTTGCAGTTTGGATTCTTTTGGGTTATTTTGTAGAAGGGTTTCTAGCTCCTTAATTCTCTGTTGTAATTTGTTTTGTTGGGAATATTTTTCCTTGTTTCTCTTAGCATTATAAGAGATTGTTGTGCCTCTTATAACCGCCTTCATCGTATCCCAGACATTTTGTTTCGTGGTTTCTCCGTTATCATTTTCTTTAATAAAAAAATCAATTCCTCCTTTAATTTATTAATATATTCTTTCTCTCTTATTAATTGAGTGTTTAAGGTCCATCTTTTCTTTGGTTTTGCCCTGCCCTTCCATATTACCTGTATTGGATTATGGTCTGCCCATTCATTAGGCAAAATTTCCACTTCTTTTGTCTCATTTGCTATCTCTCCACTCATCCATGCCATATCAATCCGTGTCCATGTTTGGTGGGATTTGAATAAAATGTAAATTGTCTTTTTCAGGATGTAATCTTCTCCATATATCTGTCAGATTTAGCTCTTTCATCATTTCCTACAAATCTTGGGGAGCTCTCTCTTCCCTTTTTATTCTTCCCAGCATTACTGTGATCCTTTTGGAAATCAGCAATGGAGTTGAAGTCCCCTACCATACAAATATTTCTTTTTGCAATTCAACCAATTTTCCATATAGGTGTTTAAAAACTCTTTTTGGTCTCCATTTGGGGCATATATTACTACTAAAAGAATTGGAATATCATTAATCCAGATCTGCAAACCCAGAGTCCTTCCTTCTAAGTCCGACCATATTAGCTCAGATTTCAAATCCTCTTTCACATATACTGCGATTCCCTTCTTTTTCTCCTCATCTGCTGGTGTGGTAAATAATTTTCCTAATTTCGGCATTCTAAATATTTTTCATCCTTCTTCTTTATATGGGTTTCTTGCAGGCACGTTATATCTGCATTATGTTTAATTAATTTAGATAATATCCTTTTTCTCTTAATTGTTGAATTTAAACCATTTATGTTTATTGATAGTAATTTTTTTTTCTTCTCCCATCTATTTAGTTTTGTTTTGCTCTTTGTCGTGTAACAATTCCTCTCTCTTCTTGCGCTTGTATTGATGTAGTTCCTTCTGTCTTTTGTTGTGGATAGGTATTTTCTTGGTTTCCTACCGTTCCAGTTCTATTTTTATGTCCACTGTATTCTTCTTGAAACTTTGTGTCCAATTTCTCCCTACTACTTTGCTCCTGTGGGCCCACCATCCGTTCGTAAAAAATCCTGGGCTTTTTCCATAGTATCTATTTTGATTTTCCTCTCTTTCCACGACACTAACATTCCTTCTGGAATAAGCCATTTAAATGTGATTCTTTTTTATTTAAATATGCTGCCAGAAATTTATAGTCACGCCTTTGTTCCCTTATTCTCCTCGATATCTGTTTAAGAATCACAATTTCTTTCTCTTTGTAGGTTATAGTTTTATCTCTTGAGGTTCTATATATCATGTCTCGAACACATCTTCTAGTGAATCGTATATGTACTTCCCTAGAACAATTGTGGCGTCTTGCATAATTTGTATTGACCCGGTAGACTTCATCAAACTCTTTTTGAATTTCATCTTTATCCATCTTCAATAAACCGGCCAGTATTTCTGCCATCAAGTATTCCAGGTCTTCTTCTTTTGATTCTGTCACATTTTGGAATCTTAGGTAAGTTGCTGCCTTGTCCATTTCTAGGAGGACAAGGGAGTCCTCCATTTCTTTGCTCATGCTTCTGAGATCTTCATCCACCCTTTCTAATTCCCTTTCTGTTCGTTCGGTTCTTTTCTCTACTTCTTTTATTATAACTTCGTTTTTCTCCAAGGCCTGCTGCAACACCCCCACTTTATCCTCTACTTTGGAAATGTCCGCTTTCATTTCTGTCTTTAGTTTCCCCATTTCTTCCTTCAATTCATTGATATCTGCCCTTGTTTCACTGTGGTTTTTAATCATTGTTTCTTGCAATCTTGTCAATGAGTCCTGTAAAGTTAGGAACATTGCTTGGATATTAGCATTCGAGATGCTAGTTGACTTCTCTGTTGGTAGTGCTTCCTCTATTGTTTTTTGTGCCATGGGTGAAGTTGTTGTCAAAGTAGTCATTATTGTGGGATTAACCTTCCTACCAGATTTCAAAGCAGTGGTAGTTGTAGTAGTCATTTCCTTTAAAATTTGTTTTTGTTGTTGTACAATATTGAATATATTATTCCAAATTGGCATTCAGTATTCTTAGTTCTGTAACTAAAATTGACCAAGATCTATCAACCTATTAAGTAGCTATATTCTTGACTAATTAGTAAAGTGTATATATTTTTCTCTAGTTTAACTTCAATATAAAGTAACCTTAACTATAAAATATATTACATTCACAGATAAACCCACACAAAGAAATATAATATTGGTCTAGAGAGCTCTAAGCTTATTAAGTAACTAATGCTTAATATTCTTACTGTCTCCCCTATATTCCCATTCAAATTATAACAATCTCTATTAATAATAACTTAACTAAATTAATCCAATATTTTAACACTCTAATATTTCATTACTAAATGTACATATTTATCAAGAGGAAATCAGAGGGGAAAAAAAAAAGCAAGCATATTTCAACATAGCATACCATCCACAAGTAAGAAAGAAGAGAGGCTATTTTAGTAAGTATGTACACACAGAAAAGGGTTGAGGAAAAGAAAAAGAAAATTCCAAAGACAAGAGTTTTTGTTTCCGCTTTTCACTTTGGAAGCTTCCACTTCTAGCACACGAAATGGCAAATGAAGATTTGCTGAGTAACAGCTGCCAGTAAGCAATATTCCCACTCGTTTCAGCGTTCTGGATACTGCCTATGGCGTTGCTCTGTCTTTCCCCCGATCAGCTTCGTTCTGCTTCTGGATCCAATTTAATAGCTTCAATCCAAATGTTAGTGATAATAGAGTCTTCAGACTTCCAAAATTCTCTTTACTTCTTTTTATTTCCGACTCTCTTCTGCCTGCCAAGCTCTTTCACATTCACTAAACCAATTCTTTTGTAGCCGCTTCGTCTTGGAGCTCACAGCTGGCATTCACACAGTATTTAACAGCCTGAAATCAGTCTATTGTCAGTCAAATATCTTCTCTGCCACGACTCTCTTTCCCCCCGAGCTTGCAAACTTTCACTCACTTTTTCTTCCCATCGGTGGCAGTCCGGACTTCGGAGCCTCCATTGTTAGGAGGCTGTTCTTGATCGTTGGGCTCTGGAGGGCTTCCTCTTCGTTACAGGGGGGTTGCTTTCCCCACACTGCAGCCCGAGGTTCCCCCACACCGGCACGGGTCTCTCCAAGACTCGAGCACCCCGAAAGATCGCACCAAACTCAAGAAAAGGGAGGCTAGAATCACGAGCAGATTTCTGCCCCTCTGACCGTCCTTGCCTTGCCACCGGAAGCTCCAATTAAAGTCCTTTTGGGGCAACTCTTAAGGATGGTCCCTTCCAGTCTGGATTCAATCTTAGTCATGGGACAGAAATGACATTATTCACACTGATATATTAAACTCTGAGACTTTAATAGTAGGCTTTATCCTTTGTCCAATTAAAAGTGGTTTAATATGTAGGAATTAAAATAAATAACAAAGATTCTTTTTCACCTCCACATGTACAACTTATATGAGACTATCTAAAGATGTGTGCTATCTACAGTGTCCATCTGTTCCTGGCCTGGGATTAATGTGGGTTTTTTTTTTAATGTCTGGATTTTGTAAACTACCCAGAGTCTTCTGGAGTAGACAGCCATATCAAATCTAATAAATTAAATTAATTACATTACAGAGGTGTGATTGTTCTTTCATCATTTCTGCTGAAGCTGTCGGTGTATAGTATAGTATATATTATCAGTTCAAAAGGGCTTGTTCTCAGAGTAAAATTCATCATTGCCAGCTATTTTGGACTGTCTCTGATTGCAAAAGAAAAAAGAAAAAAAGAAAATGAAAAAGAAAGAACTCTTAAACAGACAACCAGGTCCTTTGTGTTACTCTTCCTTATTTCCTCTCTGATTTAGGCATACTCGCTTTAAAGAGAGCTTAAGTGTGCTTTCTACTTTAATAATGGCTGCAAACACAAAACCCTGAAGTGGCTCCCACTGAAACTCTATGCAGGCCTCCTTTAGGAATAAAAGCAAACACTCACTTTTGTGCACATACTGTGCTGTAGTGCTGCTTCTCTTGAAAGCTGCTCTCTGTAATGCATTGTTTGATTATGATAACAGATAGGAACAGTGATTTGGAGAGGAAGTTTAAAGAGCCCAAGTTTGAACTCACAGAAGGACAAATGATGGAGTTCACTGTCTGATTATTAAAACCTGGCCAACATCTCAGCAAGGGATTTATGGTATACTTAGTCAAATGAGCAACCATTGGAGAAGTATGTGTGGGCTTTGGGAGAAGGTACTTGATTAAGGTGTGCCATTAGACCCCATGCAATCACTTACTTTGCATACTACTTAAACATGAATGCCTGTTTGCTAAAACATTCTTTTTGGGTACACTATATGATTCTTAAATATCAGAAACAAATATTTTTCCCAGCCTGAAGGAGTACAAAAGCAGAACATAAACAGGCCACCCCATGGAATATATTCAGACACCTGAAATTTCAGACTCTTCAGGGGAAACAGCTTACAAATTTAGCCAAGTTATTTCCAATAAGGAACATGAAATTCTTGTTCAGATGGATTTTCAGAAAATGATTTTAATTGTCTGTTCTATGCAGCTGTTCAAGATATGCTCACTTTATCAATTGGTGACTGAGCTCAAAATATTTCCATTTAACTATCTTTGTTTTATGTTTGTTATTAGAGATGGATAGAAATCCATCCATCCCACTCTAAGACATCTTCAGGGACCTTGTTATCATGCTACGCTTCTTGTTATACTGCAAAGTTATCTATTTTGTTACTCAAGCTGTATCACAGTTTTCCTTATGTATGCCAAATTTCCTTGAACAAGTAACAAAAAAGCCAATTTTTGCTGCCAAATTTCAGGGGCACAACACAATGGCTGCTAGCAATAGCTAGTAAAACCTTTCTAGGAAAATTGTAAATAGATACAAAACATATGGTTACTCAAGTATATATATGCAAGAATGAATGGATTTTTTTCTAGAAATGCTGCACTCCAGATAGATCTGTGGTGGCCTCAAGAATTTTTATCTTATTTAAAATTATCAGTGGATTTAATTTTACAGTATAGATATTTTTTCTAAATTCATACTGCAGAAATAAAACAGTGATAATGGAGCAAATCCTCAATCACACTTGTTCCATGCAAACAAAGGCATGTATTGACTACTGCAATAACCTCTACATGAAGCTATCCTTAAAAGGTATCGATAGAAGCTGCAGCTGCAGCTGCAGACTTTCACAGCCATTTCAGTTTTAAATTTGAGGCTAGCCTACTACTGTGCCAGAATGTTTTTTCTTCATCCTGATTGGTTGGGAGTCTTGGTCTGTGTTTATTGGTCTTGGAATTTGCTGTGTTCTGCTTGATTGGTGTTTCTAATGTCTTCTGTCTGTTTTGTGGCTTTTTTTGTCTTGACTGGCTAGCAACATTTTGTTCCTGTATCAGAGAAGCCATAGAGATTGGAAAAAGATCTGAAAGCATGAATAGAAGAGATTATTCCACCAGACTGTCAATTATTTGGAAGCCTGCACTCACAAACAAAAAAAATCTCCACACCACAAACCAGGCAAACACCTGGGCACAAACAGATCCCCCCCCTCATACCTCCAGCTCAAACACACCCCAACCAGGCACCCAGATGAAACCTCGCTTCCTAATAAATGATAGCTATCCATTTACTCGGAGCCAAGCCGCACTAAAAGCCTCTAATACAGGAACACAATGTTGCCAGCCAATCAAGACATGCTCTATCCAAACAAAGCTGAATGCCATATGCGAAAACTTAAGAAAACATTATATATATATATTTCTTTAAAAAACATTTTAAATATGATTGCATGATGTTATTTGTAAATCCCTCAGAGGCATGCAGATGAGGTGGGCAGTACAGATATTTGATAAATAAATATTTCAAAACCTGCTTTCAAAATCTACCAGTGGCATTAGCTGCATTTGCAAAACTGAGTTAGTGCCTTTCTTATTGGAAAATCCTAAACTGGTAGATACGTTGCATAACAATGGGAGTTTTTAATTAAAGAAAGCTATTGAATTGCCTTGTTATGTGCTAGGGCACCGAACTCTAATCAAATTGCATAATCATATTTCTTAATTATTTTATCCTTAGCAGAGGAGGAAAGATGAGAAAGTCTCAATAGACAACACAAGAACTTGTAGGAGACGATGGACAGATCTAGCTCACATCTTAAATTTCAGGTCAGCCTGCATTTGTCCTAAAAAACTTCCTTGGGTCTCCTGGAAGGAACAAATGAGCAGATGAATATTTTCAAATGTATTATTCCTTCAGGAAGTTACCCCTTAGAGAAGTTAAGCCTCCATTCAAGGAAATAGAGTGGGAGTACAACTAGGTACACTTAGATTAGCTTTCAGGGCTATGACCAATCCAGAGGGTTGAGGGATCCAGATTTCAGTTCCATGAAGTAATAATGCTACAAGTTTTATTTTAAGAAACAATGTTGGGTCTGCAGTTAAAGCCATTTTTTTCTGACAGGTAACTAGAAAAAAAACATGTAGAACTTTGCTTTTATAAATGACATCTGCTGCGAGGAATGGTTGATGAAGCTGATGAAACTTGCAGAGTTGGATAAATTGAGGTCTTTGATTATAGAAAAGACCATCTCTATACTTATGGCTGACTGAAAACTCCTTATAGACTTTTTTCATGAAACAGAAAAATACCTACCAATTTGTACTTTAGATGAGTAGAAAAAATGGATAATAGATAATAGAAAAAAATAAAGATTTTGTAATCATGGAGTAAAATGATTTTATAATTATACTTCTATTTGCTGCAAAAGAAATGTGAAGCTTTTTTCTATATCTTTTTATTCTTTCTTTCTGAATTATTTCTCTTTCTCTCCCTTTGTTCTCTTTATTCTTCATTAGTTGCTGTTAGCTTTTATGTTGTTTTTCAATTATACACACACATACAGTATGTATGTATATACAGTATATATATGTGTGTGTGTGTGTGTGTGTGTGTATGTGCATGTATATACAATGTGTGTGTGTGTATGTGTGTGAAGGTCACCTTTTCCCCACCAACAGTTTTGAATATGTGTTTTTATTACCAATTTTCAACCACATGGATTAACTCCATTATAAGAAAACAGGACACCAAGTTACCAATTGGCAGTAATGTGTTTTGTTACAGCACTATCTAGGAATCTAGATTTCACTTATGCTGAAATGTCTTGTGCTCAAAACCTTGTTATAATTAATTGCAAGATCATTTTAATCAATAATCCCAAGGGAGACCAGAAATCTCTGTAGCCCAAAAAATAAGAACGATCCCATCAGTGCACAGCAGCAAATTATATATATTATATATATTCCAGGATCTTTGGATAAAAAACTACTGCTACTGACATTTGTAAACATATCATTTATTAAAAAGTTAAATAAGAGTCATTAAATCAATTAGGAAAACCTTATTTTCCATCTACCATCTCATCTCTTTGTGTCTTTAAAAATTCCATGTTCTAACCAAATATTGCTAAGAAAAGAAATTGAATAACAATATTTATTCCTGGTACAGGCATTTAAAAAATAATTAGTAATTAATTAATTACTCACCTTTGCTAATTGCCCATATCATTATTTATTTGAAGTATTGCATACTATCATTCCATTATGTATTCAGGATGGCTTAAAAACAAAACAGTGTAAAATATTGCAAGCAATACTAAAAAAACATAATACAGAATAAAACCCAGAGTTTCCAGATTGCAGACAACCATTTAATGAAAGCAAAGACTGAGATTTTCTTAAGAATCTCAAATTGTAATCTAGCATGTGTTCCAATTACAACCAATTCTAGTGCATTTTTGCAGCCAAGTTCTAGTGCAGCAGGTAAAACCAATTTAAAGCACATGGTTTTGTGAATTTTTATTCTGAAAAATTACAGCATGCCAGGTCTTTTCTATGAACAATTCTGGTTTTCCTTTCCTTTTCTTTGTAACATATTCAGGATAGAAAAGTATTCATTTGCCTTTGAGATTGGCCTTTTCAAAATATAATTATGCAAGCAGTATCCAGCTAGTAGAGACAAAGAGAATTTCAGTTCCCCTTTCTCTCTCTTTTTGCCTTCAAAGGAAGGTAGCTAATTGCTCTATGCTCTAATTGCTTTACTTTCCAAGTTTAACCATGTCCTCCTGGAATGTTTATCTGCCTCCCCTTCTTTTACTACAACCAATAAACTCAGGTTTGCTTTCATATAGAGCTGTGATGGCACAGTGGTTAGAATGCAATAGTGCAGGCTAATTCTGCTGACTGCCAGCAGTTCGATTCTCACTGACTCAAGGTTGACTCAGCCTTCCATCTTTCCGAGATCTGTAAAATGGGGACCCAGATTGTTGGGGGAAAATATGCTGCCTCTGCAAACTGCTTAGAGAGGTATATAAGTGGCGATTGCGATATAACTATTCAAAAGGTTGAAATTCTGTGAAAGCTTGATGGACTTCTCCACATGAAAAAATTAGAACACATAATCAGACGCCAAACATTGAAAGCTTAAGGTATGTACTTTTTAGAGTTGTCTTATTTTCTCCTACAATGAATTATCTAGGAATCTGCAACTTTTGCTTGCCAACTTTTTCCTCTGTCTCCTTCCCCTCGACTTCAATCATTACCTATGATACTAGCTTTTAGCCCAGTTCACTTTTCCCTGCCACTGCTCCAGACTCTGAGTGTGTGTAAAAAAAAACAAAAAACACCCTGTACTTTTGTGTCTGTTTTCCCCCAGACTCAGTTTATTATAAAGAGAGTCTGCAGGTTTAGATATCATGTGTCAGGATAATATATGGTGTCTTCCTTCCCCATTCTCTCAGCTAAAGGTTGACCATCTTTTCTAAATGGACCTGTTCACTATTTGAGTTTATTTTCCCAGCATATTCATAAATACTGTTCACAGGAAACAATGCAATATTTTTTAAAAACTATTATTATTTTAATATTTTGTCCCCACATAAGTAGATACAAAATAACATCTCTTACTCTTTTCACTCTGTACTTAGGGCCAGCAAAAGAATCCTTTTTGTGTAAACTTGACAGAGATGGACTCTTTTATCCTAAAAATCTGTAGAGTTTAAATTCTCAGAAGTGGCTGAGATACTTCAGGGTATGCTGAAGAATAATAAGTGATCAAACATTTTGCTGACCAAGAGAAAGAGGTATGGCTCCCTTTTATTGCCTTGTAAGCAATCTTTAAATAAGGTTATGTCAGAATGATGCCTTTCATACTCACAACAAAGAGCACTACAGTTAAAGTTATTTTCCTCCTGTTCATAGCTTTCTTGAAAAGTAACATCATTTGGCATCTGATAGACTTCATGTAGTTGAAGAATAAGTACAGAAGGTCTGCAGGGTATCACTAGGATTCCTTCTGTACAATACATGGTAGAGTTAGACTGTTCCTTCTGCACCATATAGGATAGCACTATACATTCTACTTCTTAAACTGATTAATAGAGGAATTAACCTATTCTAATATTTTGCAAAATGCTCTGATCTGGGGTTATCTGACCAGTGATGGAGATTAATTGCCACTTTTTAGATTGATTAGTTACAATTAGTGCAAAGCAGAAATTTGAGACTTATGAAGAGATATTGCAATCTGAATGGAATCCCAAAATCATACAATGTTCCCAGAAGAAAAGATTTCTATTAATAATGGTCTGCAGACTTTTCACATACTGAAAATTGATGGATCAGCCTATAATAATTAAAAGCATTTGTATTTGTCTGGTGCAATTCCTTTTGCAAATACAAGTGAATGCTGCATTATATTCTCTAATAATGCCCAGGATCTCCCCATAAATTTAATTATGTTTTATTTAACAATCTGTGTTCCCTGTCACATAATCCTCTGTCCACATATTTTATAAATGTTCAATACTGAATTCAGATATAAATATGGAACTAGAAGAACATTCCTGAAAATGCAAATATGCTTATTTCAGTTGTTTGTATATTACCAATTCAAAAATATTGGCATAGAACCAAAGTTTCTTTTGCAGTAAAATTGACCTCTTGAGGTTGGTATTCAATAGCTTTAATTAACAATAATTTGTTTATTAGAAAATAAGACACTAATGTTAAATATGTTTTTTATCTAGCATTTCAAGTTGATGACAATTGTTTGACATGTAATATAGGGTCAGTACAATTCCTATTTCTCTCATGTGCTAAATTTTTGTAAGATGCCTTTGTCCTGGGCCATTTTACTTTCTTTGCACAGGTAGCTGTGTACAGCTTATCTTTGCCTTGTCTGCAGGATCTTTTCTTCCAATAAGCAATATGTTAAACTAGGCAGGGCAATATTATCTGCAGAATTGAGGTCATAGAATTGCATTTTATCATTTCATCCCAGGGAAGAGAATCATTGATTTGATTTGCTCAGCTACCTTTTCACAAATATCACTCTCCTTCTGCAAATAGTGATGTTAAATTATGTTCATAATTTCCTGTGTGTGTATATTTCTAAGATGTTTGAAATATTTTAATATGGTATTTCGTTTGTGTCAGATATTTCTGACTGTAAAGCCCCATTCAGAAGAGTGCTTTTGTGATCAGAACAGATAGCACATCTTAAATATTCATTATTCATATTTTTTTCACTTACCTTGCTATGAACATTTATCTTCTTCAGGACAGCTTTCTCTACTCTGGTGCCTTCTAGTTATGTTGGACTTAAACTCATAAAATTTTAGTCTAACCCATATAGAAGATATCAGATTGAAGAAGGATGCTTTAAAATGCTACTCAATGTGTGACCAGTAATGTACCCTTTGGATCCAGCCAGATTGGATTTCTTGAACATGGAGGATAGTGTATATGAATCATCAACTGGTGCACAAGCATCTAATGTACATTCTCAGAAATGGTGACAATTCTCCTAAGACTAAGCAGGAGAGAAGAAACAGAGGGTGAAGACAGGTCTTGATGAAATGGAGGCTTTGACTAGTTTCTCTGTTCTTGAACTACATTAGGAATCATATTAGATAAAAGATGGGCAATTTTTTTCCTTTACTGCTTTTTCATTTACTTCCTATAGTAGTCTTAATGAAACTGACAAATATTTCAGTAGTCTGCGGTAGTTTCAAATAGCAACTAACATACCACAGGAAACAATAATCACAGCAATAAATTGAACAACAGTTCAAAGAAAATGTAACTGTTTTTCTTTCTTTAAATCTAGGAAGAATATATACAAAATGGAGTGTTGGAAAGATATTTTACCAAGTTTGTTTCCAAGCTGGGAATAAAGAACACAGGGAGTTCTTTGAATTACAGGTAAAGTTTATTCTGAGAGCACAATATACAATGAGCTATTGGAGCTACCACATTAGGTCTCCTCCAAAAGTCCTTTATGTAGAAAAAAACTTTGCTTTTCTTCCTTGAAAGCACATGAAAGTGCACTCTCTAGGTCTGATCTAATGGTTAAGGCACTGGGCTAGAAACCAGGAGACTGGAGGTTCTAGTCCCTGCTTAGCCATGAAAGCCAGTTGAGTGACCTTTGGTCAATCACTCTCTCTCAGCCCAACTCATCTTTCAGGGCTTGTTATTGTGAAAAAAGTAGGAGAAGGAGTATTAGATAAGTTCTCTGCCTTGAGTTGTTTATAAAAAAAAATAAAGATGGGACACACACATTCATTCCAAGAATGTGCACTTAGCCAACATTCTAAGGAGCAACACTTTGCAGTCCAGCATTCTGCTGAATTGTGATTTCCCCTTTCTTTAATAGTAATCTCTTTGGGGAAAGATTTTTTTTCTTATTTGATCAAAGAAATCATAGGTTAAGATCAGACAGGAGGAATGTTTACCTGATTACTTTGATACTGACCATAGAATAACAGAGTTGGAAGGACCTTGGAGGACATCTAGTCCAAACCCCTGCCTGAGAAGGAGAGTCTATTCCAAATATTAGCCTCTACCTAAGATTGAACTCACGGCCTCCTGATTGTGAGGCGATCCTGATTGTCTAGGCCGCTAGAGTTGGTGCTTCCTGTTGCCCTTTGATTTTGTCCAGAATCTATTCTCATCTGTAATTCTGTGCCTTTTGTCCTGATTATGGTGAAAGGAAGGCGTGAGGAAGAATGTGTTACAAGGAATAACTTGTTACAAGGAGCAGGTCTAAACTGGTTCAGAGGAACTGTTAGAAACAATGAATTATTTTGTGGGGGGGGGGGTCGGTGGGGGGGTTGGTCAGGTTGGAGAAGAAGATGAGAGAGATGGCAGACAATGGAGATTGACAAGTAGAAAACTAAAGACTAGGAAACTGCTGGACTATCTTTATTGGACTTGCACAAACAAGCTCCCTCAATCTTCTATACTATCTGCCTTGAAGCAATGTACTACCCAGGAAGAGATTAGAACTGGTTTCTCAAGCTGGAAAGTAAGGATGGAAAAAAGGGACCAGGTAGAAGCTGCTTAGAATCCAGAGCAGAGGCTGAAAGGCTTATGGAGACTATTGGTGAGATAGCAGGAGAATAAAGCTTAAACCACTGGTACAGACTTTTTGGATAGGCGTTTTATTTGAGTTCTCAGTGTGGACTGTTTAGGCTCCAATCAGTCTCTTTTTGGTTTCAAAACTGTCTCTAAATGCTCAGGGGACTGAAGAGAATCAATTTCACCTTCTCTATAGCTTTACAGTCCCCAAAAAGTGATTTTTGTTACTCACTAGTCCATTTCTTACTTCACTGTCTATTCCACCCTACAACCATGTTCCTGCCCAGCCTACCTTAGGCAAGATCCAGGTGTTTAGTGACAATAGGATGAACAATGACTGTTCTGGGACTATATAATGCAATGGTAAAGTCATGTCATCCATGTTAATTTTTTCAGGGGAGCTTCAGTAATATATGCAAGTAGTAATATTTTTCCCCACTAGAAAATGTATTGAGTACACATCTAGGTTGGAAAAGTGAGCTTCATCAAGGTGTTATAACTACACTGGTGCATCTGCTTTTACTTGCATTCTTGGAAGGGAATGTGAGGCACTGGGAATGAAAGAAGGGACTATGGGAATGAAGAAAAGACATCAGTTGGCTGTTCAATTGCCCTTAATGATTTGAAACTTTGGAGTGGTACATACACATCTTTTTTTTTTTTTACTCATTCACTCCATGTGGGAATGTGCACAAAATATTGATTAACAATTGAAGGAAAGACTACAAAGCTCATATATATTTAAATAGAAAATTGAATCCATTAAAATATTTCTATTTTTTCATTTTATATACTACATAGTATAACATAGTAATGTAAAAGGCCAGGCAAATATTGTCACTATAGAGGAAGAGATAAGTGACTTCATGACAATGTAATTTTATTTTCTCCATTTCCAATTTTCTCATAATATTATGCAACAGTTATCAATCACATACACCCAGTAAACAATATTTTTTTCCCTATGGTATGCCAAAATGTATGTTCTTTTCTTTGTCTAACTAATGCTTTAAGCAGGATAGATCAAAGAAAACAAGGCTTGGTGAATATAAGAACAACACTGCTCTTTCCAACTTCTATTATTGTGTTACTTTGTGAAAATAAATAGTCTTAGCCAAAGACTATTGTGCTGACTCAGTGTTAGGTTTTGTGACACATTGAAGTAATTCCTTAGATTATATTGAAGTACATCCTACATATAGTACATTTAACAGGTTTTCATGTGAACAATTATATTAGGAGGAAGATACATGCATAGGTTTGCATATTTATGTATGGACTTAGTGTTGATTAGCATTTGCAAAGTATTTAAAATATGTTGCAATATGCCCTATGGAATACACACACACAAATTTCAGATAACACACAAAAATTTCAGATATTTCCTTCAAAATATATTTGTGCACAAAGCTTTAGATGGATGGATGGATGGATAATAGATGATAGATAGATAATAGATGATGGATGGATAATAGATGATGATAGATAGATGATAGATTGGTTGATAGATGGATAGATGGATAGACGGATAGACAGACAGACAGACAGACAGACAGACAGACAGATAGACAGATAATTATTAAATGCTTCTTTGGGGAACAGTTCAAGCATGCCTTTCAGCTTCTCTTTATCATGAAATAATTTCCCAGTGCTATGTTTTCTAAACTGCATTGAGAGAAACAAAGCAGTGGGGTTTGAGGATTGGTTCAAACAGACAGCAGTCTGGCAGAATTGCATGTTTGACCTCATTTTATTTTCCGAGTATTTAGAGATTGTTTTCATGCCCAGCAAACATATGAGAAGAATATAGATTTTTTCCCTGAGTATACTGAACTCAGAAGCAATAAGTGATCACTAACGTTGAACTCTACAGCTGCATGCATAGATAAATTATTATTTCTCTTTCCCTACCTCTTGTACAGAAATAGTGGTATAAAAATGGTTTTATATCATCACAAAGAATGAACAGCTATTCAAGTAAATCTGACCAATAAAGTCAAAATAGGAAGTCTATTTCTAAATTATATCTCTTTACAGAAATCATGATGCACTTCTTTTATTTCTCCCCCATCAGCAACTAATACCAGAGGCAACAGAACGTAAGGAATTTGACAGAAATTTGGTGGGAAATGATGTGTTTTTATTTGCAGGCATTTGCCCATTTGCCTTCAAAAACATCTGTACCACCTAGATTCCATACTGATTCAGAAACAGGAGGAGGAAGGATAGAAGGGAAATGCAGCATACATTTTGATATTTTATTTTTGCACCTTTAATATCATTTAATATTTTAATATTAATATTATTCTTTTAATATTAATATTATTAATTTAATATTATGCAAGGATGCCAAAGCAACTTTTGCCCAAATGCATCATTGAGTCAGGGCAAGAATATGAGTTGCATATCAACAAAATGCATGGTCACTGCACAAAGTCACTTCATAGATGACACAGGATAAATTATCACAACACATGTAGACAATATAATTAAGTTGAACTTTGTACTCTGTCCAAGGTCCTGAAATCAGAGGAGTTTTTTATCAACCAAAGATGCTGAAGATCAACATGCTCCAGATCAGTGTTGATCAAAGTTGTCAGTATCAACCACCAAAGATTGATGGAACTATCCATCAGGGTTACTGTTACTACTACTACTACTACTACTACTACTACTACTACTACTACTACTATTTGTAGTGTTTTTAATAAATATTATTTTACCTAATAGTATTATTTGTGTTACTATTAGGAAAAGTAATATTTATTACATTATTTTCAAATAAGAAATAATCAGTGGGGCTAAAGAACAATCTGAAATTTCATAAAGGGATTGATGAGCTGAAGAGTTTGGGAATTAATGCTCTAGATAATGGCTGTTCAGACTTGTTCAGTTTAAACATATTGGGAAAAAGTGGTTTTTATGAAGTTCCAAGAGTAAGCCAAATATAACAACAAATTTGGCTAATTAGATAAGTGTGGGTGTACATGGTTGTAGAGAAAGATCATTTTTAAGTCTCAACAAAACAGCAGAACAGGAATGGAATAATTTCACAGGCACAAAACTCAATGTAGTTTGGCCATCACTAGTTTAACAGAGCTGTAACAATTATTCTGAATGAAGAAAACTTACATTAAATCATATAGATTTAATTTACAAATGAAAAATCCAAATTGCAATTCCTTTTGATATCTATATGAAATGATGGAAGTATCCAACTTAGATGCACTATTCATTTGCTCAGGTATTACATTTTGTCATGTTTCTTCAACAGATTCACTGCTTTTCAAGTGCCATTTTATTCAGGTACCACTTCAGATTTGATTTTTCCCCCAAGCAGCTGTCTCCAGATTCTCCAAATAGTTATTATATTTCAACTATAGCTGAAATGGGAGGTATGTTTCCTATTTCATTCAACTTTCAAAGGGAGAATTTTTAAAAATCATATACTCTGAAATCCCGGAGTTCATTCTTATAACTGAGCCCAAGCAATAGTTCAAATAAATTGCTTGGATGGATTCTGTAAGGGAAACTATTCTAAGAAAAATAGTTAAATGAAAAATGTACTTTCCCTGTAATCGTTATTTAAATAACGTTCATATAAATAAAGAATATATATATATACACACAAACATATATTAAAACAGTATAAAAGAAAATATCCTCAGTCATACAGAGCACGAATGTCATGTTCTGCCATTTATTTGTTTGTTTGTTGTGTCTCACTTTTATTATTTTTATAAATAATTCAAGGTCTTGTTATTTCTCCCCCCACCAACCCTATGGTGTAGAATAGGCTGAGAGAAAGTGACTAGCCCAAAGTCACCCAACTGGCTTTCATGGTTAAGGTGGAATTCGAACTCACAGTCTCCTTCTTTCTAGCCTAGTACCTTAACCACTAGGCCAAATGGTCTTTTTTGTTGAAAAAACACTGACAACTCATTAATAAAAATTCAGTTTGCAATAGTGGTGAATATTTGTAGCTCTGGGGTAGGATAAGAGTGAAGGTTCATTCTCTGAGCTTGTGGGTTGATTTCCAAATGTTTCATTACCAAGCTAGGTAACATCTTCAGTGGAGTTTAGGGATGTCAGTGTTCTTCTATTTATATGGACTTCAGGTGTGGGAATGTTAAAGTGAGGGTCTTGTGATAGGGAGATAACATGAGGTCAGGGTCATTGGGAGGTGAACTTGAATTGGAACCAGCTGATCCTGAGGAATTGGATAGGATTCTCCCAGTTGTGAGATCAGCCACCTGTGATCTTATTGACCAAGGTCTCCTAGTTGATCCAAATCTCCTGGGTGGTGGCACGTGGTTGGGTCCAAGCAGTGGGTAACATCTCTTTGCAAGAGGGGATGGTATCACTTGCCTTGAAGGAGGTAGTGGTGTGTCCCTTTCTCTAATCTTTTTTAGCCTCTCTATCCAGGATTGTACTGTACATGCTTGCACTATTTCCTCAGTGACTGTTTAAATGTTTCCTTTTACTAAAGGAATAATGATTGTATGTTAATGACTGTATGTTAGAGATCTGCCTCCTCCGAACTGAGTATTACAAAAGAGTACAATAGTAATGAGTAACTGTCTATTAAACTGTCTAAAGAGGAATGGGAAGAGAAAAGTGGTATTGGAATGCCAGGTGGAGATCTGTAAAAAAAGACATTATTGACAGAACCAATTGGGTTTCTCTGGAAGGAAAACTGGTTGTTTGAGGTTGCTTTAGAAACCATTGAACTGGGAGAAACTTGTCAACATTAATCATATAAATGATTGATTCTAGAATCAAATCCATTTTGATCTTTAAATGACTTTTAAAAACACCTAAATCGTTAATTAAAAAAACTATCCTTAATTTTCATGCCATCTAGGCAGAAAACATTTCTTCAGTGACCTCTTCTCTATCACTTCTTAAGATTTAGTCTCAATATATTTCATCCAAATCTCTTTCCTGGGATGTTATGAACCACTAATGCTTTAATGAGTACTCCATTAATGTTTAATCAGTAATATGCTTTTAAATTCTCAAATCTGTTAACTCACTTCTTATGTAACTTAAGCAGCAAAAATACATAAATATTTAACAATAATTTGATCTGCTTTCATTTCACAACCTTTAATTCTAAGAATCAGAATCTGGCAAAATTTATTTTGAACTGCAGATTACAATTTTGTGCATGTTTAACCAAAAGTAAAATCAACAATTAATTATTATATCTTATTGGATCACTAAGACATTTTTAATTAAAATTCTAAAGAGATTTCATATATCATAGCTAGTACCCTGAAAAACCATTTGTGTGGATCACCAACATGCGAAAGTAGGAGCATTGGCTCAATTATCTATCTGGCCTGTTTGTGCATAGGGAACTTTGTCTCTTCCTTTATTCCTTGTCTGTTGGAAACAACAGGTTATAATGAAAGAACAAAACATACAAAGCATCATTGCACTTGAAGGCAAGCTATATAAGAAGATGGCTATAAGGATGTAGAAGTAATAAACATATATCTTATTGAGCATTAGTACCACATCGATTCAATTTTTATCCAAAAATCAAGGCATGGGTAGTCTGTACATGTGTGTCTTTGAGTCAGTTTTGAGTTCTTGTGACTGCTTCGACTAGTCCCTGCAGTTTTCTTGGTGAGGTTTTTCTGAAGTGATTTGCCAGAACCCTGATTCCAAGGGCCAAGAGAGAGTGACTGGCTCAAGGTCACTCAACTGGCTTTGTGCCTAAAATGGGACAAGAACTCTCATTTCCTAGCCTCGTGCCTTAACCACTACATCGCAACCTACATGTAATTTATTTACATCATCCTAAACTACTTATGGGCTTTATCTAAAGCATGTTTAATTCTCTCCCTTCTCCATTTATGCCTGGCAAATGTAAAGGAATCCCTGTGGTGCATACGCAGTGTCCAGGGCTGCCGAGAGGATTAATAAGTGCTGGAACAAGACTAATATGGGCCCCCTTACTTACACATTAAGTTAACACGACCATGCGGGTCTTCCTTCCCCCTCCCCATCACCCTGTGAGAGACTTGTTATAAAAGGGGGGTGGGGTGGGGCTGCCAGGCAGCAAAGCAGATTGGGAAGTGTGTGACTTTAAAGTAAGGAGAAGCAGTGTTGGAATCCGTGCAGACCACAAATAGATTTTTTTTCCAACTGGGAGAAGAATGATTCACTGTAGTCTATACTAATGAAAGAAAAGTGACACTTCCCTTGCCCACCCCTTCCTCCAGTTTATCTTCCTGCATTTTAAAGCCACCTCTTGTCAGTTACCCTTTGGCACAGTTGGCGCGCAGAATCCTCCAACTAAGCTAACAGTGGTGTCTCCTTCCTTTGGGCATGAAGGATTTTGACAGGGTGAGAAGTGGAAGTTTATTCTTCAAGAACTGGGGAGAAGGGGAGAAAGAGAGAGGAGGAGGTGGAGAGAGGAGGAGGGGGGAATTATTGCTGCCGCTGCTGCGTGGGAAAGACATACCTTCCTTCCTTGCCATTTGTCCTCTGATGAGTTGATTTGATCCAGGTTTGAAATGGCACCCCTCACTATCCCCCACTCCATTCCACCCCACTCCGGCACATCATCGACACACCATCCTGCTGGTTTTCTTTTTAAAAATTTGGTTTTGTAAATTTTTTTAAAAAAATTCCCCTTCATGGCCCCCCTTTGAGCTCCATGGGCCCCAGAACAATCTACTGGATGAACTCCCTCTCCTCCCCCTCTCTTCCCCCCTCTCCTCAGGCCTGGCAGTGCCCTTGTGCCACTAGTGAGATGGAAACCCTAAACATGTTTTTCCAAAATGTAAATTCAAAGCAAAACTAAGCTCTCAGTTTGCCCTCTAATGGAAACATTTTCTGGCTGCTCCAATTAGCATTATCTAAAAGTTTGCTTAAATGACAGGTGTCCTAAAATCACTTTTTTAATTGCTAAGTTTTGTGCTTTAGCCAGAAGACTGCACCATAATCAGATTTGTTAATACAAGTACAACAAGTACAACTTGGAAAATTATTCCAATAATTGGAAAATTAAATTTTTGGATGGTATTCAGATTGTTTTAACCTTTAACATATTGGTCTTGAGTCATAATAAAACTACTACTACTACTGCTACTACTACTACTACTACTACTACTACTACTACTACTACTACTTTGTGATACATATGATGGATAGAAATTGGACAAATAATTTATGCTGTTATTTCTTAAAAGTCAAGCAGATAAAACACTGTATGAAAGCTATTGTAAAATCATCTGAGAATACTATAAATGATAGTATTTTAATTTTATTAATTTTAATTAATGCATACATTTCCCCATCTTTTTATCTTTTGTATACCCCTTTATAAAGGTTTCTTATCATATTTAGATAAGAAACACACAAAATGTATAGTGCAACATCTAAATTAGATATAAGGCCATAGTCTAAAAAAAAAAAAAGGAAAAAATGCCAACCTCAATCTTATGCTTTGTGTCAATATCACACCTACAGTTTCTACCCATTCTTAACCTTGCACACACTCCTAATACAGTACAATCCCATATATTCTCCTAATCTAGTAGAGAATTTATGCTGACATGGAAATCTAACAGCAGCACCATATGAAAGTCAACAATCCATCTGGTGGGATCAAATTTTAGCTATAATCATAGACTTTGCAGCTCTGTATTATGATGGCTCAGATCTACAGTATTATAATCTTCCATGCTTGTGGAATATATTACAGAATTGGTTCTTCTCTGTTTTTCAGTTTGGAGTATCTGCAATTAGACCAAATTATATATGCTAAGACATGTTTGCTGAGCCCAGAATTAAATTGCCTTTTACCTTATGTTACACTGGAATTACTTGTAAAAGAATCATTTTGTTTTGTCAATTGCTATATTTTTTAATATCTTTAAATTTGATAACATCCTCATTTTAGAAATTGAAATAAAATTAAGCATCCCTAGGAATATAAAATAAATATAAATAATAGAATTTCAGAAGTCCTGGTAAAAGATGAAGAGTACCAATAAAATGTAAACGCAGTGGTAAAAATAAAGCTTTCTACAGTAAAATGAATAAGTGGGCAAATATCATTGTCTGGCTTGACAGGAAAATAGAACATAGTTGGCTCTCTGGTAAAGTTATCAGAAAAGGAATGGGGTATCCCTAGATGGAAGGTCCTATCTGAAGTAGCTGCTATCCATCTAATCTCCAAAAATAAGGCTACCCAGAGAATGGCCATCAGAAAAGGTCTTGATATTCCTATTCTTAAAAGAATAGGAAAGTTTTTGCAAGTGGTAAGCTTTAGATAAATTTACTTAGATTTAGGTGTTGTAAACTTATGATTTAATCTCTATCTGATTAAATAATTTTTGTATCTTTTCTACTGATAAAATACAAGGCATTAGGAGTTTGTTTTATGTTATAGCTTTACTGAAACTTTTAGAACAACTATTTTGTGATGTTGTGCTATTGTACCAAATAACCGCTATTGTATTTTATCATTCTGTCCAAGTAAAATAAGGCTATGATTTCACTTACTACTAATTCCAGTAAGTCTGGAGAATTACAACATATATAAACTGACTAAGAATATTGAGTAACAATTTAAGGGAGACTTCCAGTTTGCAGGGCTTTGGCGGCAGGCAGGAATCCGCAATCGTGCAGGTTTCTGCCTGGGCTCACCGCTGGAGCGCCCCGAGCCATCTGGCTTTGGGGCTAAGCCACCCTGTAGAGGTGGTCAAGAAGGGGGAGATTCCAGCAGGGTCAAGGAAAGCCACATTTTTCCTCCCCAGCTGGCTAAACTCCCTTTCCCGAAGGCAGTAAGAGCAGCGGTCAGAAATGGCCGCCTCAAAGAAGCACTCATCTGGAAAAGAAAGTGCAGGAGGAAGTTAAGAAGTGAAAGTTTTGGCTGACCGGGATAAGAAGCAACGACTAAGGTATCCTGGAATTTAAATTTCAAAAAAGGATTCGGAAGCAGCGAATGAAAATGAAAAGGGAAAGTTTTTTTTTTCCACTCTCCTTCCTTACGTTGACAGCGAACAGAAATGAATGAGAAATTGGAAAAATCCGCTTTGGTATCAACAGGTAATTAAACTGGAAAATTAAATAAAGATTTCTGAACACTAAGAATATTGAGTAACAATTTCATTGTCATTTTCTGGTTATCATGGCACCATATCTTGTAAACTAATGTGCATCATGTGTTGTGTTATAAAACTAATGTGCATCATGTGTTGTATGCTATGAATTATATCATACAAAGAAGCCATGCCATCATAATAAAGTCAGTAATATTTTTCTTCTGATGTCAGCCATAGCACTAAATAACTGATTACATTTATTTATTGCAAAGGGAAAATGGAGATTTTTCTTCTTCCGATATGATTTCATGGAACTTCAGTGATTTTGCATTTGACACAAACTCATTTAATTACTCTATAACGACCTTTACTTTAATAGAGAAGGGAGGGTAGTGAGAAAGAGTGTGCCAGATTCCACTAGCTTAATTCCTTCTTCTCTTCTCTTTTAGTCAAACCAATCCCATTTCCCAGTAAGCCTGGGGAAATGCTAAAGGTACATTAAGGGAGATAACTATTTTCTGAACCTTGTAATTTGAGAACTGTGATTATTTAAATCAGGGATGGAAAACTATAACAACTTTACAACCTCTGGACTTCAACTCCCTGAACTGAATGCTGGCTCAGGAATTCTGGAGGTTGAGGTTCACAGATCCTAAAGTTGCCATAGCACCCATCCCTGATTTAAATTATAGTTTCAATGCTAGCATATTGTCCTATGACACTAGCATGTGCTCTACTAGGAACATTTTTGTCCCTTTCCATCTCCTCAGTCTGTTTAGTATAACATTTAGTTTTAGATAGAATTTTCAAAACCAGTTTGTCATTTTGTAATTTTTAATAGAGTTTAGTTTAGCTGAAAGATACACAACTTTTAGCTTATTTTCCCCTTTAAAAACTTGTAAATAATTAGGAAATAATTATTATAATAGTAATGCTTGTGTTACTTTTTTTTCTTCTCTCTCAATATTTTTTCCTTTTGTACTTTTGTTTTGGGTTTCTTAGAATGGACAGGGCCTGATTTATTCAAACATTCCATTTCTGGATGAAGATTCAAGTTTGGAGAAACAAGCAAACAAAAGTATTGTACTCTACATTTTGAATTTTTCCCCTTCAAAGTATTGATCCTTTCATTGTTTCTCCTTTCTCATCCACCAGATGAAAACTAGAACTGAGTCCGGGACTTTTTTTGTGTAAAAACAGCAAAAAACATATATTTGTGGAATTTCTGGGACCAAAGACTCTAAAATAATCATCAAAGTTTGAATATGCATATCACTGGCTGACTTATAGCTTTTGTGCTATTGTTTACTTGCCCATTTGTGAGAATGAACTTCCACTCTTAGTGTGGAATACAATTTCTATTCTATAATGGTTCATTATTGGTGGGTTTTTTTTTTGCCATTTCACTGTGATTGGCCACAGCTGTTCCTCTAGCCCCATCAGCTCCAGCTGCATGTCAATGTCAATTTTCTTTTCCAGCAATTAATCATGTCTGACATTGCCAGTGCAACCTCAAAGACAAGAAGCTCTCTTGCTGTATTCTCCTAGGAGGCACCTTCACACAGCATGCGAAAAGCAAGGCAAGTAATGAGGAGAAGATTCATCCAGCTTCAATTTTTAATAAGTACTCTGCAGTGCAGCACCACAACTCCCTGCTGTGAAAAAAGGAACCCTACTCTCACCTTGGGAGGCCAATGATAGTTTGTTTTTTTCTCCCCTATAGGCTGGCAACAGATTGCCCTTAGCCCCAGGCAGCCTAATCCTATGGGTACATAACTACATATTGGTTTACTCAATAGGATTCACTCCCAAAGAAGAATGTCATTTCTAATGGGGATGAAGAGTGTCCTTCCAGTGGTAGAAGTCATTTCTTGGCTCAATCTTCAGTCATAGTCAACTCAGAGATTCTTTCTTACCCTCTTAAAATTGAAGAGGATATCCTAAAGAGACAATAAATCCACATTATTGTCACTTTCTGAAATAAATAATACCAGAGAACTGATCATTCTTCAACTGTACATTCAGTCCTCCAGAATGTAAAGCTTTTCAGTGATTCCAAGACAACCAAGGAAAGATTAATTAAAAGCAAAGAGCAAAAAATACAAAGTTGTCATGGGTCACATAAAAAAAGAACTGCCATGTGTTCACATAGTATTTTATTTCCTAAAATGCATGTTTATATTATACAACAACTATAATTACTTTCATTGCAAACAAAAATATTTTTGCTTGGATTCACAAAAGGCTTCATATATACTTCTTTTGATCCAAGCCTGTGGTGATATACTATATAAAGAAAACATTCTGAACACACCAAATGTTTTTCTTTGGCTGTAAATCATTGACAAACGATGTTGTCCTAGAATTCACCAATAAATTGAAGAAGGATTTCAAGAATTGGACAATTATCTAACCCACTGTTTAAACAGCTTCATTTCTACAAAGACTTTGCTGTACCAGGAATCTGATCCAAAGTGATGTTGCATTACAATAAAAGTACTAGCAATTAAACTTGTATGAGAAATAATGGCAGACATACTAAGGAAAGATATCTCAAAATGAGTTATCAGTGCCTGAAAAAAATGCAGTTCTGACATATCTGAATTTATATTATTTTCCAAATTTCAAATTAAACCCAATGAGTCATGAGTTAAAGATCTTTCATTTCATCCCCCCCCCCCCCAAAAACCCACCCCAAATGCCACCCCAGTTTGAAAAGTTAAATTAATCCCAAACATTTTAAATCTTTGGGTATATATCTTCTTGTCTTCTTTGTATGTTTACTTTTTGTTCTGTACAGACATTTGAATACTCGAACTCCGGCAGCCCGGATTGGCTAAAGCGCACGGCCACCGGATTGGCTGAGTGCGCGGCACTGATTGGTCGTTCGGAATCGACCGCGATTGGCTGAGCCGATCGCGGGCGATTCAAAACGACCCGATTGGCCGCAGCACTCCGCAGAAAGTGCTTTTAAGCCGCGCTTCTTCCCCACTCTCCCCACTTGTGTTTTACCCTAATAAATGAACTGAACCAAGTCACTGACTCGCGTCCTTTGTTCGTATGAGATATACGACACTGGCGACGAGGGTGGGATCTTAAAACAAGTCCCACACCGCACGTGGCCCACGGAACCGCAACCGGCAGCATGGCCAGCGGCAACGTGCCCCCCGCTCCCTTCAACCAAGCTACGGAGGATTGGGAATCGTACATAGACCAATTCCTCATGTTCCTGGAGAGTAGCAACCTCAAGGATGTGAACGGGCAGAGGAAAAGGGCCGTCTTCCTCACACACTGCGGGCCTGCAGTGTTTAAAATGGCAAAAGCCCTCGCCAAGCCACTCGACGTAAAGGCCATGGACTGGGCTGATCTCGAACCGCTGCTGAGGAGCCACTACGCACCCGCCGTGCCCACCCTCATCCGTCGGCACGAATTCTACCGCCGCGATCAGAAGCAAGGGGAGAGCGTCAGCAACTTTGTGGCCGACCTCAGAGACCTCGGGGGCCTGTGCGGGTTCACCGATCTCGATGAAGCCCTGCGGGACCGCGTCGTCCTCGGCCTCCGGGCCCCCGTCCTGCAGAGCCGGATCATGGCAAAGGGCGACATCTCCCTCGCCGATGCCCTTGCCGAAGCCACCGCAGCAGAAGCGACCCGGAAGTCAGCGGCCCAATTGCGGCAAGCCGGCACCGCGGAGCGACCTGCCATGACCGAAGTGACCGCGACCCCCGAGAACCAGTCCGGATTCGACCATCGAGCAGCCGCCTCCACACATCACGGCGATCTCGAATCCCCCTCCGACTCAGAAGATGACGAGGAGGACATCCACCGGCTGCAGACGGGACGCGACCGGCGCGAGCAACGGAACCGAAAATCAAAGTTCCAGTGCGCCGGCTGCGGCGGCGAACACCCGCAGTCGGAATGCCGGTTCTTTGATGCAATATGCCGGCATTGCGACAAGCAGGGCCACATCGCCAAGGTCTGCCGTTTCAAACGGAACCACAGCCCCCGCCACTGAGACGGCAGCCCACGGAGACGCGACAATGCCAGACGCGACAACACCCCCCCCAAGGAACCGCGACCGGGATAGCGAGAGCCGTTGGAGCCGGGAAGCGAGGAGCCGCCGTTTCAACAAAAACCGCCAGCGTGAGGAAACGCACCAGACGGTCATCGTTGGCCATTCCTCCAACTGGGATGGCCGGAAGGTCCACATGGAGGTCGCCATCGAAGACCGCCCCTGCAAAATGGAAGTTGACTCCGGATCTTACCTATCCATGGTCGCGTGGCGGGAAATTAAGCGGCTAGTACCCTCCATGAAACGGCACGAGCTGGAGAGCCAGAAGCTCATCCTCAAAGACTACCAGGGGAATCGCATCCCCATGGTAGGGACCGGGCACTTCAAGGTCACATTTAAAGGGCGCACTGAAATACTACCCCTAACCATCGTCGAACGAGACCGCCCCAGCCTCCTGGGACTTCAATGGTTCGCGCCGTTGGGACTAGAAGTGACCGGCACCAACCACGACGCCGAGGCGGACTGGGAGGAGCAGCTCGTGCACGAGTTCCAAGAGGTCTTCGACGGAAACCTAGGCAAGTACCGGGGGCCCCCAATATCGTTCAGCCTTGACCCCACCATTGCCCCTATCCGCCTCAAACCCAGGCGAGTGCCTTTTGCCCTCCGCCCCAAAATCGATGAGCAATTAAATAAGCTCATCGAGCAGGGAGTCCTCGAGCCAACGGACCATGCCCGATGGGAGACCCCTATAGTCACCCCGATAAAGCCAGATGGGTCGGTGAGAATCTGCGGGGACTATAAGGCCACCCTGAACCGTGCGCTACAACAAAGCGCCTACCCCGTCCCAGTAGTGCAACACCTTCTACACTCACTGTGGGGGCAGGGTTTTGCCAAACTCGACCTGGCCCAAGCCTATCAGCAACTGCCGGTCGACGAGGAAACCGCAGAAGCGCAGACTATAGTCACACACCGAGGGGCATTCCGCTGCAAGAGTCTCCAATTCGGAGTCAGCGTAGCCCCGGGGGTATTTCAAAGCCTAATGGAGAGGCTCCTCCGGGGCATAAAAGGGGTAGTACCCTATTTTGACGACGTGTTGGTAGCCACGGCCGACCAGAAACAATTGGAGGGCCGCCTAAGGGAAGTACTGCAAAGATTCCAAAGTGCAGGACTAAAAGTTAAGAGGGAGAAATGCCAACTGTGCACGGCACGGGTCGAATTCCTGGGGTACCTACTAGATCAGCACGGAATCCACCCCACCGAGGGCAAAATAAAAGCCGTCAAAGAAGCCCCGAAACCCAGAAACAAAGCTGAGTTACAAGCGTTCCTGGGGTTGATTAATTTCTACAATGTTTTCCTGCCCCAAAAGGCGACTGTGGCGGAACCGTTGCATAGGCTGCTCGACACGGCAGCCACCTGGACATGGGGGAGACGAGAAGAGGACGCTTTCAACAAAACCAAGGACCTTCTCACATCGGACGCTGTCCTCATCCAGTACAGCGAGACACTCCCCATCACGGTAACGTGCGACGCATCACCCTTCGGCGTAGGAGCCGTCCTCAGCCACACCCTCGCCGACCGGAAAGAAGCACCCATCGCCTTTTTCTCAAGGACCCTTTCAAAACCCGAAAGAAACTACAGCCAATTGGACAAAGAGGCTCTAGCAATCGTCGCAGCCGTAAAGAAATTCCACGAATACCTTTACGGCAGGACTTTCTCCATAATCACGGACCACAAACTGCTGCTGGGAATACTGGCGGGAGACCGGGCCACCCCAATCATCCTCTCCCCAAGGATGACAAGGTGGTCCGAATTTCTCGCCGCCTACAATTACCGGCTAATCCACCGCCCCGGTAAGTCAATTCCGCACGCGGATGCCCTCAGCCGCACACCATTGCCCACCCTGGACGCTGACCCAGCACCCACCACATCCACCCTGAGCATCGAGACCTTACCCAACCTACCCCTGACCGCGTCAGACATTGCCCTAGCAACCAATAAAGACAAACGTCTGGCGCAGGTCCTAAGATGGGTGGGAAAAGGGTGGCCGGAGAAGGACGTGGACAACGAGTTCAAAGCTTACCGGAACCGACAAACAGAGCTATCAACGCAGAAAGGCTGTCTACTGTGGGGGGACAGAGTCATAGTCCCAGAAAAAATTGCAAAAAGAAGTCCTGAGCATGCTGCACGAAGAGCACCCCGGCATCGTTAGGACAAAAGCCCTGGCCAGAAGTCATGCCTGGTGGCCAGGGATGGACAAGGAGATCGAAGCCTGGGTGGCCTCCTGCAAGCAGTGCCAGGAATCAAGACCAAACCCCCCGCCGCCCGATCCTGGAATGGGAAACCCTCGGGGCCATGGTCCCGAATCCACGTAGATTTCGCGGGACCAACCAGAGGACACAGCTTCCTGGTAATCGTGAGCGCTTACTCCAACTGGCTGGAGGTAAGCAACATGAAGACAACTACCACAGACGCCGTCATCAGAGAACTCAGCAAGCTCTTCGCAACCCACGGCCTTCCCGATGTCATTGTGTCAGACAACGGCCCCCAGTTCACCGCACTACCCTCGAGAAATTCTTGGCAGAACGAGGGATCCGACACGCATTAACGGCACCGGCGCACCCGGCGGCGAACGGAAGGCGGAGAAAATGGTCCAATTCACAAAAAGACCATCCAAAAGATCGAAACCGGGGACATACAAGACAAAATAAACCGGATGCTACTAATTCAGCACATAACCCCGAGCACTACGACGAACAAGAGCCCAGCGGAGCTACTAATGGGGAGGAAATTGCGATCACCGCTCGACCGTTTGCACCCCACATACAACCCGGAAAGACCCCTGACTCCACCAGCAAACGCAGAACATTCGCACCGGGAGACAGGGTCTACGCAAAAACCTTACTGGGGACCCCCTCTGGATACCGGCAACGATCACCCAAGCAACAGGCCCACACTCGTATCGCCTTCAAACTACCGACGGACGAGCGTGGAAAGCGCCACATCGACCAATTGAGAGCAAGAACCACCGGGAAATACAACTGACACGGAAATACCAGACACTGAAAGGAACCGGCAAAACACCAACCAAGAGGGAGGGAAGCCCCAAAGAACAAAAAGAACAAACCCACCCAAAAAGAAACCAGCAGTACTCACCACCTGAAGAACCGGAGAGCGACCCACTCGAAGCCTCACCTGGAAGGAGCAGCCGAGCCAGCTCAACCGACCCGGAAGCCCGAGCGGGAGCAGCCAAGCCAGCTCAACCAGCCCGGAAAAGCCGAGCGGGAGCAGCGAAGCCAGCAGCTCGACCAACCCGGGAGACCAGGAGGAGCCGCGGCGAGAGGCCTGACTCACCCTTCCAGGCGGTTCCATCAACGAGGCGGAGAGCGACAGGAGTCCCACCGAACCGGCCGACAGCCAGGAGACAACTGACCAGCGCAAGTCAAGTCGGAAAATACGGAGCCCGCCTACTTACGGGACTACGTCACGTGAGGACCAAACCAAGAGGGGAGGGGTGTTCTGTACAGACATTTGAATACCGAAATCCGGCAGCCCGGATTGGCTAAAGCGCACGGCCACCGGATTGGCTGAGTGCGCGGCACTGATTGGTCATTCGGAATCGACCGCGATTGGCTGAGCCGATCGCGGGCGATTCAAAACGACTCCGATTGGCCGCAGCACTCCGCAGAAAGTGCTTTAAGCCGCGCTTCTTCCCCACTCTCCCCACTTGTGTTTTACCCTAATAAATGAGCTGAACCAAGTCACTGACTCGCGTCCTTTGTTCGTATGAGATATACGACACTTTTCCTTCTCAATTTCAAAGAAGTGGGCATCCAATATCAGGCTGCAAGGAAAGAAGACAAGCTATTAATATTCCATAGGCAATAAAAGGCAGGAAAATATTAATGTTTTCTCTGCCTACAGGGAGTTGCCATAAGCAACTATCCAGTTTTTAAAACCTTTAACTTCCTTCCAGAGTCATTCTGGTTAACCTTCATATTGCATATCAAGTTGCAAATCTCAGAATGACATTTGAATATAAACCTAACATAGCAATGTGGCCAGGGACTCAACTGAGTTAAATGAAGAATCTGTTTTTTCAACAGAAGTTACGTGCTAATTTATTTCTTCCCAAATATGTGTATGAAGTGTCACAATCATTCTTGAAATGTCTCAAAGTGACTCTCTTCCCCCAAATATAGCAGGAAAGCTTCATTTTGTATGGTTGTTAGTTTACAAGTATATGAATTTGTTATTTCCTAGCAAAACAACCTATTAGAAACAATATTAACTGCTTGGTTTTTTTCTAATTACAATAGTAAATGATTAATCATATAGTGAGTAAGGGATTAATCATATAGTGGAAAAATATTTTCTATGATTTTCAGATAGACAATAATTAGAAAAGAATCTTTTCAGTCTAAACAGTTTCCTTTATTTACAGATTACAAGAGACCTACAACTTTTCCCAATCAGTGTTCAGATGCTTAACTCCATAATCAACCAAACTAGAAGTTAAGAAACATCTTAAATAGAAGAGCTTGTTGTTTTTTAAAGAAAACCTATTTCAAACCACTGGATGATTTACTGAAATCATGTCAATTTCTGACTTTGACTAAAAATTAGAGAATGCTAATTTTGGTAGCAAGAATTTTTAATTTATGTTTTCACCTAAAACACTTCACAAAGCATAAAGTTGGGCTGCTGAGAAAAGGAATGTTAGCTTGTTCTCAAAGTTTTTTATTTTCAGAAAATAACACTAGACTGAACATTAATAAATAATCAACTTGAAAAAAGAAATATATGGAAATAATTTTATTAACACAATGTTCAAATAATAATAAAATCTACAGTATCAGTTGGAAGAAGCTTATATGACATCCAATTCAAAGCTCTCTTCAGTCTAGTAATCCACCTATGCCTGACATTTCACTATCAAATTCTCATTTGAAAAGCTAGTATTGCAGATTCCACCATTATTCCTAGGCAGATGTTCCACCGCTGAACATCTCTTATGCCAGTTGCTTTCTTGTAATATTCAGGCTCAATATCTTTTCTGACAAAATACATTTTACATGGATGAGGGCTGCAAATTTGAAGGTTGATAAAAGATTTTGAGACTTGAGAGCTCACTAAATTGTCTGTTGAATCCGTAATGCTCTCTCATCTTGTTTTCTTGAATTGTTTCCTGCTTGATTTTGGTCTGGTATTAATCCTGGTCAGTGGTGGGATTCAATTTTTTTTTATTACTGGTTCTGTGGGCATGGCTTGGTGGACATGGCTTGGTGGGCATGGCAGGGGAAGGATACTGCAAAATCCACATTCCCTCCCCACCCCACTAAGCTGTCTTCCATCTCCATTCTCCTGTGCAGGGCAACAAAAGAAGACCCAACTGATCACCTGGGACTTGGGAGGCAGAGAATAGATGGGGGTGGGACCAGTCAGAGGTGGTATTTGCTGGTTCTCCAAACTATTCAAAATTTCCGCTACCAGTTCTCTAGAACTGGTCAGAATTTGCTGAATGCCACCTCTGATCCTGGTGTTAATCCCTATTTATCTGGATTTTGATTGCTAGGGAGAAGGAATTTAGTCCTTTTTGTTTTCTTTTTAGTCTCTAAAAATAAATAGGGATGGATGAAATGCAGTGGAACCATTCTCCCATGCTTCTATGGAAGCCCTCCCCCAAAAGAACATATCTCTCATATCATCCAATTTGTTACCAGGGACCCCAACCTACAACATCGCTAAAAAACAAAACAAAACAAGTAATGCACACATTTTTCACTTTTCTTGCATGTTTCAGAACTCTTGACAACAACTGATATAACAGGACTCTTTACCAGAGTCACCATTAATAAATATTCTGACATCCATTTAATTTTCTTCCTGGTATCCTGATTTTGGGGGTTAATTGGTTGGTTGGTACAAAGCTAGAGATTTAAATGACTTAACTGCCAAAGAAACCTTGCATTTCTGCTTTATTTCTTAAATCAGTTTGACCAAATGTTAAACATTACTACAGTGTACAGTTACCATTTATTTTGCAATTTGCTTTTTTGCATTTTAGTTTGAACAGGCTAAGCCCAAATAGGTAGCCTAGTGGTCAGAAATGGAGGATTCACTTTTTTGCTAGTGAAATTCTGTGACATTAAGAGCAGAAAGTTGAATCTTATTGTTATATGATCACTGGTGGAAAAGGTAAGAGTAATGTTTAAATATTTCAAAATGTTGGAGGCTGTATGTTTGACAATGCTGATTATATTTCCCCTATTTATGTTGTTCTGATCATCAGTTCATTCATTTATATTCATTTTTGCTTGCAAGTTAGAGGAAATTGATTTTTCAATAAAATTCTAAATGATTTTTATAAATCTCAGCTTGTTGTCAGTATTCGCAACTTTATTCAATCTTCACATCAGCATATTATTAGCCCTCAAAAGATACAAAGAGGAAGTCATCTACATGTTATTTAGAGTGCCATATTTGGATCTATTTATTTTCTTCCAAAATCAGTTATATCAGAATGGCATAATATACAGAATTAGAGGATGATGTGGGATTATCTGTCATGACTGATCAATTTCAGACAATTTGGTCTGCCATTTAGTTGGTCACATATTTCCATACTATATTTGGGCATCATGAGAATGAACACCACTGTTGTTTACCACCAAATAAACTTGTCAGAATTCATCAATAGGAAAGAATGAAGGTTGTTATACACCAAACTAAAAACATATTGATCATGGGTTCAGAATAATTCCTTGGCTCACAACAGTTACATGATGATTATAGCTATATTTATTTCTTTAAAAAAGAATTTATAAGCTACAAAGCATCACCCTTCAGGTCCCATCCCCAATCTTGGAAAATGATTGGGAAAAAATATATATAATTTCAACTAGTGATTTATTTAAAATTGTTCTTGCAGCCATAAAAATGCAAAACTAACTAAAATTGTATATGGTATTCTGGAGCATGCAGAATGTTAGGAGCCATTTCCACTAATTTTCTTTTAGCAAATGGTTTTTGTTTCACCAGTCATGTGGCTGTTATGTTATCAATAGAGAGCTCTTCCTTTCAAGGCAGTCATATTATTATTGTACACATGATGCACTCTTGAAGTACTAGATGGCTCCCAAGCCAAAAAGATTCCAAGTTCCAAAATGATTGCCAAAACATGTCTGGAATAGCTTTGGTATGAAATATAGGTTATTTCAGTTTTGTTTCCAAATTGTCACTCATTGCTGAAATGGATGAAATATTAATTGAAGTGCTAATGCTCTAAGATCTCTTCAACAATCTGTGGAGGATTATTTTCTCCCTGATTTACAGACTTCAGTTTTATTTTTATAATGTGTTCTTGCTGTAAAAATACATTTTTCTGCCACTGTTATTTAATAAAGATTGGATAGCATTTGAACATTTTCCCAACTGCATTAACAATCAAGCCAATTTATAATTAACATTATCACTATTTGTTCTGTGGCTTAGTGCAGATCAACCTTGGGTTTTCAGATATTTTGAGAAATATTCCAAAACTTAAGTAGCTTGGCTTTATTTTTGTTAGGTGAGGTGCCCCAGGAAAAGGCTGCTTGGTTACATCACAGATTCACGTCTCAGACCGAAGATGAGAAATCTGACCTCCAATCCCAGCTTGGAATATATTTCATTCTTTAAATGACTACTTTACCTATATTTAGCTCTTAAAGTGCTTCAATTACCTTAGGCTATATGAAGGCAAGATAACACTGCTGGTATACCAAAATGTGCAGGTAAAGAAGTTTGCAGTTTAGGAAAGTAAAAAATAAATAAATGAGATGGATGTAATTATAGAGATAAAATAATAAATGTAAGATATTAGTTTCCAAAATGGGATGCTATAGTTAATGAAGGACAAAAAACAAATTTTGGCTATTAAGTTAATTTATGGAAATTTACAGGGGCAATATTCTGGATTCCATCAGATTACAGAGTTTGATGGTGTTCTGAATAATACCAAATGAGGCAACTAGAGGATGGAATAAGAAACCCAGATCAAGGGAACCTTAGTTTGAAAATTAGCTAGGATTTGAAAATCAAGGCTAGACTCAAAAAACAAAAAGATCATGAGAATCAGTAGGATGCAAATTGGAATTTTTTAACCTACCCACTGATTAACTTCAATCAGAATAGAGCTGGAAGGGACTTTGGAGGTCTAGTCCAATCCCCTGCCCAAGCTAGAGGCCTGCATCATTTCAGACAGGTGGCTGTCTAGTATTTTTTTAAAAAAACCTCCAGTGATGAAGCACCTACAACTTTTAAGGCAAACCTGTTCCACTGAAATGGAACTTGATTGTATAATTGATTGTATCCTACAAACCTGTTCACAAACTTGATTGTAGTTTCAATTTTTATGATACACTACCTACCTAAATCACACAAACTGTGATTATAACTCAGTATGTCGTAGGCACATGGACAATGTGTACCTTTGTACAATTGATTCCTCAGAATGTATCTAGTTTTCTTGTTCCATTTGAACCAGTAATCAGCCATCAGTAATCAGTAAGCCATCGGTAATCAGTAAGTCTTAAAAACCAACTGTTATTCTTAAAAATCACACTCAGTTTGAATATATTCTGGTGATATTTTTTTTTTTTACTGGTTGAGTAAAGTCTGTGTTTGATATACATGAGACTGAATATTTGATCCTGCAAAATTTAGGGAGCAGCTTCTTAAATGCCTTGACTACCATGACGGCCAAAAATTAGGGGATACAGGAAAATCCTAATTATCATAGGGTCAAATTTCATTTCTCATCTTCAGTAGCATGTTATTTACAGTTTTTCCTCTCTCACCATTGTTTTAAAACTTTAAAAGATTGTTGAGTGTTGGGTTGTTGGCTATCAGTTTACACAGAGATTTCTTGGAAATGCAACTCTTGCTTCCTCTCAGAAATCATACACTTTGCATTATTTGGCTGTATAATGCCATAACAGCCACCTAAGAATTACAAATCTTTGAAAAGTAGCTCATTTAGGTATCAACACACAATAAAAAAAATTAACAAAGATGACTGCAGTGCTTTCCAAGGTAGGCGTAGCTGTGGGATATTTTTCTGGAAGCGATGTTTATTCCCAAACATCTGAGACCTGTTAATGGCATTCTGCTCCATTTAACTGCTTTTCTTTTTCCAAACATTTGCCTGGTAAACTCACAGTGCATAGCAATTGCTTGCAGACTTTTAAATTATATAATTTAACTGCTATCTATTTTGCTTAAAATCATTTTTAAGGGTCATTTCTTTAGCTGTTCATAATTATCTGCTGGTTAGTGAATGTTATATACATTTCAGTGTCAAATATAACAAGTTGAGAAGCATGTTGTATTTGGGAAGGTAAAATTGGAGTGCTTCCAGTGTGGAATCATAACTTTAAATCTATGCATGACAAGTTTATCTGTGATTTCTTAATCATGGTTTATTGAATAGGCCATGATTTGCTGTTCATACATGTTCAACTATTAGAAATCAGTGTTTAAAAATAAAAATAGTTGAGTTCATTCAATCTAAAGCAACACTTCGTGTCTTTTTTTCTTAGAAACACATAGGGAGGACCATAACTTCTCTCTAAAGGAGCACTTAGTGTTCTCTGAACTTGATTGTTTGTTTACAGACATTTTATTACCACACTAGGTAATATCTTCCACCAAAGACTTCACAATTCAGCCTAAGCTTTATATATTCTCTTCTCTCCAATCTAATTCATCCTTTTCTTACATGGCACCCTTCAGATATATTAGACAATCTGTATTATTGAGAATTTGGAGAATTCTAATCCTGCACAAATGGAGAGCAAAGCTGATCTAATCAAAATGTGAAATATAAACAAAGAAACAAACAATTCCTTTTCAAGTCTCTTTAAATTGATGTACAGCTGAACAAACCCAGTCTACATATATACACGTATTCTCTCTCTCTCTCTCTCCCTCCCCTCCCTCCCCCCCTCTCTCATAGTGTTAGACTGCCACTTTTCACATAGGCAAGTGAAGCATTAGCATTTCCTATCTCAAACATGAGACAGTGATACAGACTAGGAGAGTCATGCCAGCCTCTAGCTTACTTGGCTTAACAAGGTCCATATCAGAATGTCAGATGTTTGGGAACCAGGACAATCTAAATAGTGGGAAAGTGAAAGACAATTCAGTCTGAATGGAGTATTCCCACTCTGAAGGAAGATATTGTGCACTTCCATTAATGTACATAAGAAATTATAATTATCCATTACACCCTACTTAATTAATATAATGTGCCACTTTTTCCTAATAGATAGCTATGTATACATAGCGTTGCATTGTTTACTACTTCAGATTTACAGAAAAGCATATGGGTTGAGCCATAACAACTTATAAAATAGATATTGGTATAAAATAAAGTAGAGAAGGAGCTGTGTTTTTGATATTAATTGAAATCCACATATTGGTTTACTATGTTTCCTGTATGAGACTCAGTCAACATAGGTGCTAGACAAGGAACATAAACAGCCTTTGAAACAGGGCACTGTCAATCAAAACTTCAGACCTACCAACCTACAGTGAAAAATGGTTGAGAAATTAGCTTGCATAATAGTTGATACTATAGATATGAGTGGTGCAACATCCTGTATAGTAAAATATTATGGTTTCCTAACTCCTTTTGCTATGAATACTATATATATGTGTGTGTGTGTTTTCTTAAGTTTTCTCGGGTACTTACATGTATGGCATTCAGCTTTGTTCGGGTATTTTCCCACGTCATTATAGTTGTGCTTTTAAAGTTGTAGCAACGTTTTGGCAGAATCTCATCTGCCATCATCAGGCTTCTGTATTGTGTTCGTCTGTGAGTCAGTGGTCACATAGTATTCCTGCTCTTTTAACTTCCAGCTTAATACACAATACAGCTTAATACACTTCCAGCTTAATACACAATACAGAAGCCTGATAATGGCAGGTGAGATTTTGCCGAAACGTTGCTACAGCTTTAAAAGCACAACTACAATGACGTGGGAAAATACCTGAACAAAGCTGAATACTATATATATATGGCATTCAGCTTTGTTTGGGTATTTTCCCACATCATTGTAGTTGTGCTTTTAAAGTTGTAGCAACGTTTCGGCAGAATCTCATCTGCCATCATTAGGCTATATATATATATATAATTCATAGCAAAAGGAGTTAGGAAACCATAATATTTTACTTATATATGTGTTTTATTTTAAACAAATAGGAGCTTGTAGGCACAACTGCCAAAAGTGCTGAGTCAAAATGTCTTAGATGTTTTAACATTTTTAACATATCCATATCTGTCAGGAAATGAAACTATAGATGAAATAAAAATAAACTCAAAGTCCCAGAGCAAAACTGGATGGCATGAGTTTGATTCTTGCCAGTATTCTTTGGCAAACCATGTACAAAGAAATGAGGACTTGGATTTTATTCTGCTGGTTTAGCAGATGCTCTTCAAATACTCTGTTATTACCATTTCTGACTCCATTTTAAAAATAATTAATATGACCTGATATAAAAATATTAGCATAATATAACACAACATAACATAAACATAACATATAATATAACATAAAACGTAACATAACATAACATAACATAACTTTAAAGAATATAGATGAGCGCCACATAAATCCAATAAATAGATAAAAAGTAATAAAAACTAAATAAAATTGTTACAAATTAAAGAAAGGAAAAAGGAAAAAAGGAAAAAGGAAAAGGAAAAAGAAAGAGACAAGGGTGCAAAAAGATAAGATAAAACAAAACAAAATAAAAAGAAACTTCTCATTTACTTTACAGCAAATCTAAGTATAATATATACCTTATTCTATGTATGGCATGATACTCTATGTATGTTATGGTTATTAAAAAAAGGCCCACTTTTTTCTATTATCTATTTTTTCTTTTTACTAATCATCAAAACCACAAGTCATAACTGCACATTTTTCCATTTCATGCAAAAAGTCTATAAGCAGCCATAAATATAGATGTTGACTTTTCTTTAACCAAGGAACTCAGTTTAGTCATCTCTGCAAATTCCATCATCTTCATCAACTATTCCTCTGTTGTGGTGCTGAATCTTTCCATTTTTAAACGTACAATAATTCCACTGCAGCTGTCATATATAAAAACAAGGTCACATCATTTTTCTAGCTGTTTGTCCATTAGAGCTGAAATAAAATTCTTTGTTTCAATTGTATATTATTCTTTAAAATTTTCTGAATTAGTGTGTGTGTGTGTGTGTGTGTGTATGTGTTTAAAAAAATAGTTTTTTTTATTTGTCCACCAGATGTGATAAAATGTCCCTTTATAATGTTCACATTTCCAAATGTATTCTAGGTAAAAAAAAAAATCTTACCATATGTGTCTCCTTTAAAGCAACATTAATGCTAATTTTTCTCCCAATTAAGCTATAGCTATCATTAGGCTGTGTCAGCTCCTGGAAAATGCTCCAGTAAATTAGTCAACCCAATTAAGATAGCTCCCAGAGAAGAGATTTCATGAATTCCTTCCATATAGCAAGGTCCATGTAGTAACTGCTAGGGAAATCTAAGCATGGTCACAATAACATAGATTATGAGCAACAAGAAAATGCTCAAAGTACCATCAAAGCAGATGATTGTGGACTACCTTTGAAACAGATATCTATGTTTTTCAGGATATGCTGTTGCTATAAAATTTTAAAGAAAGATGCTTTATTTGCATCAACACATTTTGCAAAATGTCCTTTTCAAATACTTTGCACAGCCTTGTTAACAACCCTTCTTAAAAAACAGCCAGATAGTTCTGCCATCAGATATCAACTGTGGCATTTTGGAAGATATGTACAATTCTGATGTTGCCCTTTATCCATTAGTTCCTGTATCTGCTTTTCTTTTCTGTGTGGGACCTATTGAAAATAAGAAAGTACCATATCAGTATGTATCCTGTTTGAAGAAGTAGGAAAGATAGACACATATGGTAGATTGGCAAAGGTAGAAAGACCAAGCAGATGCTGAAGTCTTGGTTTGAGGAAGAACAAAGTTGTAGAAAAACCCTTCATCTTTGTCAAGCACAACTGATAGCACCATCAAATAAGGGCACAGAAGACATGGAGTTAAAGGCTTATTGAATGTAGAGTAAAGCTCCCTAGGATAGTTAACTTGCTTAGAAATAATTACTTAGTTTGGTGTACCAGTTGTGTACCCATTTGCTCCAGGTAAATCATGACTGATGCATTTAGTTTCCAGTATATGGAACTCTCTAGATCTTGGAGCAATATTTGCTACAACTGATTTGTGTAATTTCTCAGTTTAATATCCTTATCTTTTCCCTTAGTCCACCCAGCTCTAGGTCAACCAGGCAATACTGTAGAGAAAAAAGAATGCTCTCTGGACATGGTGTATGACAACCTATTTCTTAGTAAGCTAGAAAAAAGTGGAATAAATAGCACCACTACTAGATGAATTTGCAACTGGCTGGGAAGCCTTACTCAATGAGTAGTCCTTAATGGGTCTAAGTCTACATGGAGAGAAGTAAGCAGTGGGGTGCCACAAGGTTCCGTCTTAGGCCCAGTACTCTTCAATATCTTCATTAACGACTTAGATGAGGGAATAGAAGGGGAACTTGCCAAATTTACAGATGATACTAAGCTGGCAGGAATAGCTAACACCCAAGAAGATAGACTCAAGATCCAGATGGATCTTGACAGACTAGAACACTGGGCCATATCTAATAAAATGAAATTCAATATAGAGAAAAGTAAAGTCCTACACTTAGGCAAGAAAAACCAAAAGTACACATATAGACTGGGTGAAACCAGGCTCAATTGCAGTAACTGTGAGAGGGATCTTGGAGTCTTAGTGGACAACCAGCTAAATATGAGCCAGCAGTGTGCAGCAGCAGCCAAAAAAGCTAATGCAATCCTAAATTGTATTAACAGAAGGATACAGTCAAGATCAAGGGAAGTACTAATACCACTCTATAAAGCTTTAGTAAGACCACACCTAGAGTACTGCATCCAGTTTTGGTCACCACATTATAAAAATGATGTTGAGACTCTAGAAAAAGTGCAGAGAAGAGCAACCAGGATGATTAGGGGACTGGAGGCTAAAACATACAATGAACGGTTGCAGGAACTGGGCTTGGCTAGTCTAGTAAAGCGAAGGACCAGGGAAGACATGATAGCAATCTTCCAATATTTGAGGAGCTGCCACAGGAGGAAGGGGTCAAGCTATTTTCTAAAGTGCCTCTAGGCCAGACAAGGAATAATGGATGGAAACTGAACAAGGAGAGATTTAACCTGGAAACAAGGAGAAACTTTCTGACAATGAGAACAATCAACCAATGGAATAGCTTGCCCTCGGAAGTTGTGGGAGCGCCATCAGTTGAGACCTTCAAGAAGAGATTGGACTGCCATTTGTCAGAAATGGTGTAGGGTCTCCCGCTTGGGCGGGGGTTTGGACTAGATGACCTACAAGGTCCCTTCCTACTCTGATTATCTGTATCTGTATAAGCAACACTTATTTACTTATTCAGGATGATGATCACGAATCCTTTCAGGAAGCACAGTACAAACATTGTATAATTAGCTCCAGCCTGCCTGCCTCTCTACACAAACACACACATACACGCACACACATGAATTATAGATGAAATCAGAGATAATTATGAAACAATATTGCTTATGTTTGTGAAACTATATCATAGCTACACTGAAAATGTACTACTTTAACTACCATAACATGTTTGGTTTTTGTTTAAGGCATCTGTTAAGGTCACTCACTACTGCAAAATCATGAATTATATGTTGTGATTATTGACTACTGCAGCATGTAGAAATAGTTTGAGTGGGGTTAATCTTAAATAATTAGATGAGTATACAAAAAAGATTGCATCAGTAACTAAAATACTGTCTCTGGCTTCAAATACAGTATATTATGGAAGATAAGCCTGCTTTATTTATCCAGTTGAATTTCTTTGTCTTTTTTTCTTATTGCTTTGGTAGAAAACACTAAAGGGATATCCCCAGATATTTTAATTAATTTCTTTTGCCTGGAAAAATAAATGTCTTCCAACTAACATTGTCATTTTCATTTTCATTTTTTACTCCCATCTGCTTCTCTCATGCTTTGTGAACTTTTTTTAAAAAAAACAGATATGTCATTGATTTGAATTTTCCTTATTGAAAGCAGTTATATAAGGACTCTTGGGAACTCAACAAAAGGTTGCCTAAGCCTCTACTAAAGTATAAACAGCTGTAAGAAATGTCTTTTCCTTATAAAAACCAAACGTAAGGCATTAATAAGCTAGCATTTTTTCATTAGGTATCTGTAAGCATTAAATCTTGCACATAGTGAGAATGACTGAAAACCAGCCAATTTAAACTCAGGCTCTTTGGAAAGTTGGTTTAAGCTTATCAATAATCTTTACTGCTTAAATCACATAGTATAGACAAAATTGACATTCCATGATAGATTGAACTTCTTAACTGATGCTAAATTAAATGGTGCCAAACAGAGATAGCTATAGATTTCTTAATATACGACTATGGCAGTTTTCAAGGCCAATACATACATGCTAGACTTTTACATGTTTTATAGAAAACATTTGTATATCAGTATGATACCAATATACACATAGAACATGAAGTGCAATATATGTAGCTGTTTCTTGAGAATTGCATACTCTGTAGATAAATTTGCACAATTGGAACAAAAAAGAAAAAGAGTTAAGAGAAACAGGCATTCAATAATACTTTGGGATTGGAACTGAACTCCCACCCCCACACATTAGGTCTCATTCACATTCCTAGTAATAGGTTAATGGGCTGCTCATATGACCTGTCATGAAAATGATAACAGAGAGCAGACATCAAGTCCAGGGAATGGAACACACTGGCTGGATTCATACATGTTACGTTCTAAAACACAAGTTAATAAAATACAATGTAGTTGTTCAGCAAATACACTATCCTCCCAAAATAAAACAAACTATTGCTTAATGTGACAACCTGGTTTACATAAAATGTTGGGCTCCCACAACATGCTAAACCACAAAGTAGCCAGCCACATTTTATTCTATTTATTAACCATCCAAACAATATAAGAAAGGAACAGGCAAAGCAGAAAAGGACTTCAGCTTGGTCCTTCATAGTACAAAGGGAACAGCAGAAAGATATAAAGTCTCAAAGGTGCCTTTTCAAGAGACAACTGGACTTCCTTGTTTTTCTTTGAAAGTAATATATGTATATGCAACACAATGCAGTGAGATATATGCATTGGGGAAACAAAACAATCACTTCATAAATACATGGAGAATAAGGCAAAATTCTGCAGTCCATCTGCATTTAAAAGACAAAGGCCACTCTTTTGAAGAGAGCAAAGTCCCCATTTTGGACAGAAAGAACTGCTGGTTTGAAAGAGTGGTCAAAGAGACCATCTATGTCTAAATTTCTCAACAGACAGGGATATGACACCATCTATCTCCAGTCTAAAACACAGTCCTTTCAATAGTTCCAAGAGGGCTCCATACCCACTTGCACTACTCAGGTGACCCTGAGGACCTCCAAGTGGCCTCAGCAACTCTCTAAAAGAATGCAAATGATCAGCTGTCTGCAAGGAATATAAATCCTTCCATTCCTCACCATCAAGTCAGAGCCGAAAATTTCTTGGATGAGAAGTAAAACATCTTCAAAAAAGAAGAAAGTCCAGTTGCCTCTTGGAAAAGCATTTGAGAGAACCATAATCGGGATGACTGAGAATATCCATAGACAGAAAGACAGGAACTGCTTCAGTCATTTTTCACTCAGTTAGGCACAGAAGATAGCCTGTTTCCCAAGGCAAGCCCAAGCCATTTTGCTACCTGAGTATCTATTTCTGTTTTATACCCACTTAAGTCAATGTTGATAACAGGTTAGACAAATAGGCTAAACATTGGGAGGTAGGGGAAAGGATCCCTAAAATGAGAAACATCTCACTTATTTTAAAAGTTTAAAAGTTGGGGAGATAGACAATATTTAGGAGGGTGGGTGGTTGCAGTCACTTGTGGTCTTCCAAATGATGCCTAAAACTAACTCAATTACTTCAGCATCCAGAGAATTAGAATAAATAAATCCCTTTCCCCAACTCTAGGGATAAAAAATAATGTAAAGAAGAACTATTCTACTGCTTTGTAAGCTTCTATTGCCTAAAGTGCCTGCCCTCTTCTCTCTAATGGTAGAATTAAACCTGTAATATTCATCTCATCTCATCCTGGGAACCCTTTTTTTGAACTATTACCATCTGGCAGATGGTACAGAATAATAAAAACAAGGACAAATAGGCTGAAAAACAGCTTCTATCCCAAGACAGTAGCTCTTTTGAATTCTGCTGTATAGTGCAGTGTTGGTGTGGTGTCAGGAGTTTCCAGTTCAATGTGTGAAGGGTGAAGGATGTGTGTTTGTGTTTATTTTCATGGTCATGGTCATGATGTGCACTGAAGATGGTGTTTCATTTCGTTGTACGAGTGCAATGACAATAAAGTAAAGTAAAGAAAACTAAACTAATGGTAGAATTAAACCTGTAATATTTTTGTTTTTTTCTTGAACATAAAATTGTGATATTTTATATATTTTTGGAGAGTTCTTCAAAATAATTAAGTGGGATAGGCCAATCAGCTTGGGAGCAAGAAAGGGAATCCTTTCTCTGTTTATACTGACATATTTTAAAGAATAGACACAATACTAGAAGATCCCACCGACTGAAATAACAAAAAATAAAAATAAAATATCGTAGAAACATATATTGAAAACACAAAAGAAAAAGAAAAAAAAATAGCCTAGGATGAATCCTGGTCTTCTCAGAATACCACCAAAATAGTTAAGCAAATAATCCCTAAGAGGCAAACAAGTCATCAAGTGAATGGACGTTGTTCCTCAGATTAAATAGGCATGAAACTGTAACATTGGATCAGTCTTGTAAATAGTAGTCAAATAGCAAATCACTTTCCATCTCTTGGTGGACAGACTAGGATAGGATAAACAATTAGGACTGCAAATTTCATTCTGACATACTTTTCTGCCAGCTCAAGCATTGCTGGATAGCAATTTAATGTAATGTCTGAACCCTAAGGCTAACAAGAATGAGGAAACAACCAAATCAGACAGTGTAGCAGATAGCAGTTTGCACTCCCTATGACAGTTTTGTCCTTGGCAAGACAGAGTTCAAATAAACTCTTAGAAATTCTGCTTTCTAAGGATACATCCGATGTTCGTGAACAAAAACCGATTAACTCTTTTCACAGTCTGCCACAGGATAAACAAGATGATATCTTATTCAAATTAGAGTGACTCCCAAAACAAGTACTGCAAGTTAACATGTCAGCGGAACATTAGGAACTGTTCTTCCATCAAAGGAGGGCCTTGCTATAAATAATGAAGAGGACTCCCATTCCTTGCAGGCATTGCACATCACCGCCTGGGAAATTGTTATTTTGTATTTTAATGAAGAACATAAAGAGAAGTCAAGGGTATGACCCAATTTGTATTGAGGTGAAAGAAGTGACCGAGGCAGAAAAATGGAAAAACAGAACCAAATAGGTTTACATGTGATTCAGGACAAAGATAATATGAAATCTTCTGAGGTGACCATGGCCTCCTTAAGGTAATTTTCATGGAGGGTACAAATAAGCTGATATATTGAGAGTTAAAAGCCATACATTGAAGGAAGAATAAAAAAGACCTAAAAAAAGTGTAAAGCACAATCTGAGTTGAAAACTGAACTCTATGTATCTATGATATTACTGAAAAAATGGGATAGATAAGGAAGAACATTATAGCTGCCCAATAGTCACCCATCTGATATACTCACATACAACTTTGACTGAGAGAAGAGTTTGGCTTCCTGGATTATGTCAAGGAAACTTCTGGCCATTCAAAGAAGAATGGGAAGAAACAAAATAAATTATTTCAAAAGACTCAAATCTTTCCAGGCAGTATAAAGCCTAGTAAATGGTCTCAAAAGTAACATAGAGGCTCAGGAGAACTAGTTGGACTACCTTCTACCTATCTCTGTTCTGGCACAACTCACCCATGAAGGTGACCAAAGCCTTATTAGTTTGTTAGTATTCATATGCATCTGGACCTGCAAGAAATTACTTGTCTCAAAATGAAACTGACCAGACAAAGGTTTCTTCAGTAAATAGCTTATGATGGCCTCCTTTAGGCAGGATTAAACACAACATTCCTATAAGGATACAGTGATGACCTCTTTTAACAACATTCTGTTCTGGCCCAATTAGATGAGATCCAGTCTAGATTATTAGATAAACTGTAAGATACCTTGGGACTCATTATTGAAAGGCTTCAGGAAGTGATATGAAAACTAACAAAGAAGCAATATAAACTTCAGGGCTTGAGCTGTTTCATTCATATTAATGGTTTAAGAACTGGGATTTATTTTAAATCTCCATATATTAAAAAAGGGATTGAATGAATCCAGCAAGTTACCATTAGCCTCAATAAATGTAATTAGTAAGCTGTGTGCTAAATGTTAACTCTGGAAATGTCTAAATTGTATAATGGGAGGAAACCAGTGGTGGTATTCTACCAGTCCGGCCCACTTCTGCTGAGCCAGTAGCAGCGATGAGCAGCAGAGACCAAACCTGTTATCTCTGCCGCTCTGCTATTGGGCCCATCCACCCACCTGTGCTCCCATACTAACCTTTATCCTCTGAATTTGAAGTGCAGCTGCTTTGCACGGCACAGAAGAGTGCTGTGCAGCAGCTGCTGGAGCGACTGGGATCGTGCAGGCTTTCAGGAGGTGAGTTAGAATGCCTCTGCGCCTGTGCAAAGTGCGTGTTTGGTGCACATACACAAAGTGTATGCACATGTGCAAAGCGCACCCACCAAGCCATGCCCAATGAACCGGTGGTAAAAATATTTGAATCCCACCACTGGGGGAAACCATGATTGAGGACCAGGCAGAATTTTAAAATCACTTCTCAACAAACCCCCAAAAATGTGTAGATATAGATAATAGAGTAATAATACAGTTTCAACCATACAATACATTGAAAATCAGTGTGTTCTCCTTGGTCATCTACTGGGAGAAGGCTTCATCTGTAACAACCAATGTTAAATTGTAATAATCATCAGTAAGTTGATTTTTGAAAATGGGCAAGTAAAGAACAATCTATCTGAACTGAGAGTATCAGCACTTCTAATAACATTTCCTTCTCATTATATTAAGTTGAACAGTTCCTCTAGGGTTCCCATTTGAGACATTTAATTGTCTTGATCCTAAAGTCATATAAAAAAGAATGGATTTGTCTTTCAGTTACGAAAATTACCATTCTGAAATGTGTAAGTACTAGCAAACATGTATCCATGTGGCTATATAGCAAGAACTTAGGAAGGTTTGTGCATATGTGAATGTAGTATAATACAGGAAGCAACTTGGGACTTAGTAAGGTGTAAAGTTTGTTTTTCACATCATGGCTCATCAGATTAGCACTCACAAAACATATTCAAGTGGGAAAAATAATATGCTGACCCTTTTCTTTCACATAACAACAAGTGGCACTGGATCACATCAAAATACATCCATCAGCTAAAACCGCAGCAAGAATAAATGATGCCTGAATGTAGTAAAATAGTAAAAAAAAAAAAAGCCAAAAAGTTGGTTTCAATAATGTCTGCAAAGCAGTGGCTCAGCATGCTATTTCTTCCTATTCTTCAGAACTGAATTCTAACTGTCAATTATATTGCTTCGTTGACATTTTCTATACCACCTCCTTTTAAGATGTTTAATATGAACCACCACAAGCACAGACATAGAAAGGAAACAGCAACCAGTTCTATTTAATAGGATCGATGACTATTTTCTTTTTGTTATTATCAATCTTCTCCAGTTATTCCCTCTCTCCAAAACTGCTTGACTTCAATGCTCACAACCTGCCTGCTAGGTTGGGAAAGGTTATACATTACTACAACCCCCCACTGCAAACTATATCCCCTTAACATGATATACTATGCATAAGCTGTCCAAAAACCAACCAACCAAATAAAAAACTCGTAAACAACTTGCATAACAGGATCCAGAGTCACTTTCAGCCCATGGGGATTTGCACTCAAGAGAGACCTTTAGAAACAGAACAGGCATATCTACCATTCTTTTTCTGTATTCTTTACAACTTTATCTCAGAAACCAGTCTAGAAGGTAAGTCAATAGAACTCTGTGATTATTAGGTAAAATTGCTTAATCAGCATTTCATCCAGGGCTTTCCCATGTATAACTCATTGTAATCTTCTCACTTGTGTTATGCAGCAAGCTATATCATCATATAGTTACCTATAGTTATACTAGATTACCTTCCTTGGGGACCCAATCAACAACATCTATCCAATGATACAGTCCCTCAGACTCCAATCTTGCTATTCCAGCCATTCCTGGGGAAATGGCTAGCTCTTAATGGCTTTTTGAAAGCTAAGAGGTTAGGAGCCTGCTAGATCTCAAGTGGAAGAATTTTTCATAGGGCAAAGACTGCTAAGGAAAAGACATGCTTCTTAGGTAGCAATATTTGAGAGTAGGGACCTGGAATGGCCAACTTTATATGACCAGTGACCCAAAGCATGTCTATCCTGCTGGATCTAGCCAGATGGGCAGAGACTTTCAAGGAAAGAAAAGCCCATAGATAACCTGCCCTGTGCCATATTGGGATTTAAAAAGAATAACCAGAACCTTGAATTGCACCCATTAAGGAAACATGTAGCATGGTAAATCAAATTTTTGAACAAATGAATATTTTAGAAATAAGAACAATAATTACAATATAAAGTACCATGACAGTGAAACTTTAATTTTGGGATTGAGCTGTTGGCCTAGTCCACCACTGGGTTTGTTTTATCATGTGCAATGGGGCAATGAATCACTAAGTTGAGAAAAGTGGAATTCAGCACTATTTTTGCATAGAAGCAAAGATATCTTTGGAGGGTTTGGGACCCAGGTTAGGAAGCCATGTCCAAATCAAGCATGCCTCCTCTTTTATATCATAAATGTTAGTTGTGAAGTAAAAAGATGAAATAAAGGATGTGACATGCTATGAGACTTAAGGATTGAGCAAAGGAGAAAAGTAGCAGGAAACTGGAGATTTCAGTCAATCATCCTGGGCATGGTTGATTCAAAGGTGCTTTTTTTTTCCTCCAAAAGGCAATTGGACTTTCTTGGGGCAGGAGGGGGGTCTTTGAAGTTTCCTGTCATGCCCCTGTCGGAATCTGACTTGGAGGAGCTGACAGGGAGTGGGAGTGTGGCTCCATTGGCTGTGGAAGAAACTGGGGAAGGGCACAGTCCAGCTGGCCAGAGCAGGGGAGAGGTAGAACAAGGGAGAGAGAACTCAGAGGAAGACCCAGGCCCTCCCCCTCTTTATCCTAGGGAACATAGAGAGGAATGAAGGAGAGAGCAAAATGGGTTGTGTGGCTTACAGGTGAGGAAAGGGCCCTGATTCCCTTCATTAGCTGCAGCTGGGAACACACGGTAAGCTGTATGCAGCAAACAGTTCGGAGCAAAAATATAAAAAAGGTAAGCTGTGTGCAACAAACTGTTGGGAGCAAATGTGACTTTATCTTGTATCATTGTGGCTTATCTGTGTTCCTGGTGTCTTGCCAACTGTGTGAGTTTTGCTGTGCTTTCATGTCTGAAATTCCTGCTCCTGCCCCACCAAATTAATTACTTCAGTTTGGTTTGTTTGGATTTTAAGTTAGTTTGTATGTATCTTGTTTTGAACTAAATTTTCTACAGTCAAAAGCTGTTCCTGGGAGAGTTTTTCTCCAGCTCGAAGGTAACCTGGACATTGGGGGCAAAGTTGGAGATAATACAGGGACCCTAATTGCTTCCTGATTGTGTTGCCTTTGTGCCATGCACCAGGTCATCACATTTCCCTTCTCATCCAAGAAGCTTAGATCTGATGAAGCTTCTTTTGGATAAGAAGCAAAACAAAAGGAAAAAATCCAGTTGCCTTTTAGTGGGGGGGAAAGCATCTTTGGTTTAAGATGTGTGGATTTCAACTCCTGATTTGTGCTCGTGGTTGACTTCTGGGAGCTGAAGTCCTCACATCTTAAAGTTGCAAAGGGTTAGAAATATTAATCTAAGGCAGCTGATTCAGGAAGTTGGGATGGAATATGCAGAGTTTGATGGATGTGAGTTGCCTGGTTTCAGTCAACCAATCTCGGTCATTGACTGCAAAATGTAATGAGTCTTGTCTAGTCCAGGTGGCCATCAATTACCAATTTTACATTCTGCTGAAAGGTATAACGATCAGATTTCTAAGCATCATATTTTTCTTGCTTTATAGTGCTTAATGGATATATTTCTTTGAAATCAATCCCATAGGAACCTGACATGCCTGTCATTGCAGAAAGGTCTTATCCCTCATGTAGATTTAAAAACAGAAGAGGGGTCATGTACATATGTGAACATTTTCAATTGAATCTTTGAACATGAAGCAACAGAACAGTCCTTCCTCTCTCAAGAATTTTGCACCTCGCTGTGCACATTTAGCAAAGTAATTGAAGAGCTCAGGTTTATGGAAAGAAATGTCTTTAGTAATGTGAGTCTCCATTGAGAATAAAAGTCTGCAGCAAAATTGCCAAGATTATTTAAGTAAGGGATAGAGCTAACCACTACAGACAGAAGTTGATTTTACTATGTTATATTAACAGAGTAACAATCTGTGTTACAGTTTAATAAACCATTTTTCAGCTTCAATAGACTTATTTCAGTATCGGCTGATGCCTAAGAAACTGAACAGATTACTTGATAACAGTAAAAAATGCCTTGCTAGCAAAAAAAAATGGGAGGGGGGGAAGCAAACTCCATTAAAAGTCTTAGTGTGATGCTATCAGATGTATGAAAATGTTAAGTGTTAAGTTGCCCACATTATACTTAGTAGAATTGCCAACAATAAGCAATTGAAAAAGTTGCCAAAGGATTTTTTTGGGTGTGGTGGGGTGCTGATTGGGGGTTGAAGGTTGGGATGCTGATATCAAACAATGGACTTTTGACTTTAGGAATAATGAAGAGAGACGTCTGTCACTCCAACTAAGACATTTTTAAATCAAAATGTTTACGGTTTTGTAAGAAAGTATTCACTCTTTTCAAATTTTCTAAATGCATATATATTGTGGATTGCCAACATGATCGCCAATGTCCGGTGACGGAGATAGCATAAGAAGAAGAACACATATTGTGGCAAATGTTGTGTAATTCAACATAGAGTTTAGATGAGAAAATTATTGAAGACCAAAGCTCTTATGTTTAAGAGGGAAGATGGAGTGAATGGTTGCAAGTTAAGATGGCCCAAAATGTGACATGTAGATGGATTTGTATTCCTTCATAGGATATTATTGAAATTGGGGAAATGAAAATTTAAGATTATATAAACACTTGCAGAAGAGAGCCAGTCTGATGTAATGTTGGAGCACTAGGCTTGAAACTGGGAGAACTATGAGTTCTATTCCTGCTTTAGGCACAAAAGTCAAAATCAAGTCCTGCTTCTAAATTCAATTCAAAGTGTTGATTACCTTTAAAGCCCTTTATGGAATTGGCCCAGGCTCCCTGAAGAGCTGTTTTGTCCCAACTGGGTTGGCCTCCCTTACTCACTCTAACAGAAAAGACATGGTGCTGACTGAGCCTATTGTCTAAGAAATTGAATCTGGGACTTCCGGTTTGGGTCTCTTCAGTAATAGACTGAAATCCGCGATCATGCATGGTTTCAATCTGTGCTTGCTGCTGGAATGCCCCGATCCTTTGGATTCGGAGCTGAAGCAACCCCATATAGGTTGTGAAGAGTGGGGAGACTGCTAGCCAAGTGGAGGAGGGCTGCATCTCTCCTCCTTGGCTGGTCTAAACTCCCTTCCCCAAAGGCGGTTGCAGCCGTGGTCAAAAATGGCCACCTCAAAGAAGAACCCGACTGGATAAGATTGTGCAGGCGGAAGACAAAGAGGAAAGCAGGACAGACAGGGCTCAACAACAGAGAACATCTAAGCAAGGTTCCCTGAATCTAAAAGTACCTAGAGGGATACTTCTGAAAGAAGATATTTAAGCGGCAAAGGAGAGAGAAAAGGAGGTTAAACCCCCCCTTTTAACCTTTAGATTGACAATTACAAATGGCATGGAAAGAAATTTATATTAATCTATTTTTGACACTAATAGGCAACCTTAAGCTGAAATCTAAGTGTCAAAAGGAGAATAAAGATTTTTTTCTTCGTCATTTTAAAGCCCTAAAAAGGAGAAGAGTGGAGGCAAAAGGGTGGGACTTGGAATAATGGAAAAATGGAGTGCCACCTGGAAAAATAAAGAGGACTAACAGTGAAACTTTGAAAAGATTCCTGAGGATACATTGTAACTGAAATCTTATTAAAAGATACAGTAACCAATGGAAAGGAAAAGGAAAGGAAAGAAACAAGAAGGAACAGTCTGGGATCATTTGGTGATTTTTTAAAAAAGTTTTTGGCATTGTTTTTTTCTTTCTTTTTCTGTTTTTACTTAAAGTCAATTGGGTGGTTGTTCAAAAGTATTTAAAATGCCATCACTCCTGGAGGAATTGAAGATGAGTCTTAGAAAACAGAAAGAAGATGCAGAAAGGGGAGGAAGAGCCTTTGGCTTCGTATTTGAATTTTTTGAAATGGAGATCCTGAACTATGAAAAGCAAAAGGAAAAGCTTCAAGAGCAAGAAGTAGGGCGGGACAAAGAAGAAGCCATTTTCAATGATCAAATAATGCAAAGTGTGGTAAAAAGGGGGAAAGGAGTTAAAAGTTTGAGATCAAAGGGAACAGCCAAAAAGAAAAATAATCTGAAAAAGAAGTATAACAGCAAGGAGAAGCAGAAAAGAAAACTACAGAAGGGAAAATTAGAGAGAGAAGGGTATAAAAAAGGGATGAGAAAAATGGGGGAAAGATAGAAAGGGAAAGAATTTATGAGGGACCAAAACAGGAAATAAAGAAAAAGGGAAAATGTACTAGGATTAAAGGTATTTGCTCAGCTAGAAAACACAGAGACAATGGTTAAATTAAGTTAAAAGTGAGGATTCTGCAAAGGTACAAAAGATAGTGTTGTGACAGTAGAATACTGTAATGAGTTAGAAATGAAATAAGTAAATAATCTATGAGATAAAACTATATAGTTATGTAATTGTATGTTTACTTATAATTAATGCAATAATAAAGAAGAGAGGGAAACATTGCAATTGTTTCTAAAGATTGATAAAATATTGAAAAGAAAGGAAATTTATAAGGAAATTTATACCAGTTATTAGAATGAATTTGAATAATTATTTTGCTTATTAATAGTAAATAATTTATAAGGTAAAACTGTATGACTATCCAATGGTATGCTTATTAACAGTTAAGTAATAATGAGGAAGGGAGGGAAACATTTCAATTGTTCTCAAAGATTGATAGATATTGAAAAGAAGTGTGAAAGATTTACAAGGTTCATACCAGTACTAGAATGATTTTGAGTAACTATTTTGTTTACCTATATAGATATAGATATATAGACATATAGATATTATTTTTGCTGTTTTTAGAATTTTTCTTTTTACATTTTCAAGGGGAAGTACCAAACAGAGTCTGACTGATGAGATTTACATGATATAAAATAGATATTAGAAATTTGAATGTTATAATTTTAGAATCCACAAATTCAATGTTTAATGAGATTTCATATGATAATAACAATAAGTTTTAAAGGTGTTGCACTTCGATTGGCAATCATAGGGGGAATTTTGCTTCTTAAGAATGTTGGAAGAGAACATATGAAATTGTAAACAAGACAGACAAAAGTATAACTACAATGAATAAAAAGATATAGAAATTTAGGTAAAAGAAATACAATTGAATAAGAGGAAAATGAGATAACCATAAAAGAAAATTAAGAGAAGTAAAGGGAGAAATAGTGAGAAGTTGGGAAAAGAGTAATCAGGTATGAATTTGAATACATAAGATGAATATGCATATGAAATTGTGTCTGTATGGAAATGTGATAACCTGGAACCATGCTGTACTCAAATAAGATGTTTTATTTGTTTTGTTAAAACTCAATAAAACTTTATTTAAAATAAAAAGAAATTGAAGCTTGCAGAATCTAGGAGAAGAGCTTTTTCTGCTATCATTTCTGCTTTCTGGAACATCACACCCCTTGAGGGGCCAGGGTTGCTTGGTAGTGAGGTAGACAGTGTGTAAATTTAATAAATAAATATGTGACACCAATCATATTTGTATCAATTTTGATGATAATGTTTGTTAAAATTAGAAATTGATACTAACTTAGGAGAAAAAAATTAACCCCACTGAACATTGTGCCTATAATTTCTTTGATTTAGAAGACTCTGGTCAAGCACTAGGAGCACATACTTACGATTATCTTCAACCTACACTTTCCCTCCTGTACAAAAAGAATGCTGATGAAAGGGCTGAATTGCCTGAAGTCATGAAAGGGGAAAATAGGTTTAAACACTCTTCTACTTCAATTCTCTTGGCCTATTAAAAGTTAAGGCAATATTTATACATTAAATGTCCATATGTAAAAGCAAAACAGAGAAGTGAATGGCCTTGGATTTAGTCCTTGATTAAATTGCTAGGCTGGCCATTTGATTCCTTTCTACACTGTGTGACCTTTCATGTTGCTTTTATTCATGGCAAAATGAATTTATATGTCATGTAATTATCGAAAGAAAATAGTTTTGACCTCAGTTCCATCCTCCTTATCTTAATGTGCATAATTGTTTTTCCAGCCGTTTATTACTGTCAACACCAAGAAGCAGGTGCAATGGAAAGTGCTAGAAAAAGGGAAACTAGACAAAAATGGAACAGAGGTCAGGATGATTAAACAACAGAAGGAAGCCAGTTTACCAGTTGGGTTTTAATGATAGAAATGTGGCCAGAAGCTACTATAACTAGGGAGTAAATACTTACTGTTGGATGAATATCAGCATGGAAAATTGCTAATCACATTCTGATAGTTTTCCAAGTATTTACTATTTATAAATTAATCCACCCACAAGAAGGTTTTAAGGAGTGTTCTTTGGAATCATGAATAAATTAACTGTAAAAATGTGCCATTTCTGACAGGATCAGTTGTCCCTGTTCTGTGGTAAACATTTCAGTTTTCCAAATCACAAATTGCCACTCCTGTTTAAAAATAATACAAGATTATATAATTACCTGAGAGGATTCCAAAAACATTCTTTATGATTGCTGGGTATCAATTCAACAGAGACCTTTAAAATTGGAATATAAAACCTCTGATCGAATGGCAGAATAGACTTTGAAATTTGGCCAGTATATGAGAGGGGCAAAATGTGTATTATGTGTATATATATGGTATGTCAATGTTTTAAATTATATATAGATCCATAGAATGGTCAATGTAAGAGGTTAAATTGGTAAGGCAGTTGTGTCTGTAGCATTGTTGTGCTGCTGATTCCAAATACATTAAAAAGTTAGGCCTGTGGTATATTGAACCGCTATTGTAAGCCAGAATGGCATCTATTTAATTTTACTAGAATCTACAGGCAGAATTGTTTTCATGATAGTTGACTGTATTAGAGAATTCAGATTCCCCATCATGCATTCTGCAGACAAAAATATAATGTATAATGCTTACTTAAAATCTAAAAAGTAAGATACAAAAACTCATGGAACTTATAAATATTCACTTATAAATATCAGAATATAGAAGACTTTGAATTATTGTATGTACTCCAACTCTAGAAGATATAAGAGAATCACAGGAAGTCCTTGTAGTTCATTAATGATTGTCCGAAGTTACAAAAGTGACTTATGACCGTTTTTCACACTTATGACCATTGCAACATCCCCATGGCTGTGTGATCAAAGCCCAGATGCTTACCAACTGACTCATATTTATGACAGCTGCAGGGGGTAATGTGATCACTTTTTGGGACCTTTTGACAAGCAAAGTCAATGGGGAAGCCAGGTTTAATTTACAACAATTTTACTTAACAACTGCAGTGATTTACTTAACAATTGTGGCTAGAAGGATTGTAAAATAGGACAAAACCCAGTTAACAAATGTCTCACTTAGCACCAGAAATTTGGGGCTCAATTGTGGTTGTAAGTCAAGGACTACCTGCACTGACAAATATTCCACTATGTAAAATGAACAAAAAATATAACACAAATGTGTAAATGCTTTATATAAACGCAAAGTGAAACATAGTTACTTAATTTTAAATAGAAACACTATATATTCCATTGTAATGGGAAATATGACTGTGTGGCTGATGCACCTGTTGGATCTGCTATGTAAATGCCAGTTGTTGACTTCAGGAATTCTGGGTCTTCCTTCTTAGAATGGGCTCATGGGGTGGGGTGGAAATTGTGCAAATGTCACAAATTATCTAGTGATGTCAACATCAGGGCACAAATAAATAATAACAGCATTGATGTAATGATATCACAATGCTTGTGTCACTATTTTAGCATCATTGTGGTTTGTTGCAGATGTGCTTTCTTCTTAGGAGTCTTTATTCTAAAACTGGCTTTTTAAAAACAGGATCCCTTCAAATAAAGCAGAGGACTCAGGGCTACAAGTGCCTTGCCTGAAATTTTAGCAAGGTGTCACAATTGTAGTGTGACAGAAGAATAAAATTATTTAATAAATGATAGTAAAGCATATTATATTTATTATATATAAATACATTATATTTATTTGTATATATTGTTGATATAAAATGTATAAATTTGTATGTGTGTGTATATATATATATATATTCTTAAGTTTTCGCGGGTACTTACATGTATGTTGTTCAGCTTTGGTCAGGTATTTTCCCACGTCATTGTAGTTGTGCTTTTAAAGTTGTAACAACGTTTTGGCAGAATCTCATCTGCCATCATCAGGCTTCTGTATAGTGTTCGTTTGCGAGTCAGACTTTCACAGCCATTTCTGTTTTAAATTTGGTGCTAGCCTACTGCTGTGCCAGAACGGTTTTTTCTTCATCCTGATTGGTTGGGAGTCTTGGTCTGTGTTTATTGGTCTTGGAGTTTCCTGTGTTCTGCTTGATTGGTGTTTCTAATATCCTCTGTCTGTTTTATAGCTTTTTTTGTCTTGATTGGCTGGCAACATTGTGTTCCTGTATTGGAGGCTTTTAGTGCAGCTTGGCTTCAAGTAAACAGACGGCTATCATTTATTAGGAAGCTAGGTTTCATCTGGGTGCCTGGTTGGGGTGTGTTTGAGCTGGAGGTATCAGGGGAGATCTGTTTGTGCCGAGGTGTTTGGCTGGCTTGTGGTGTGGAGATTTTTTTGTTTGAGAGTGCAGGCTTCCAGATAATTGACAATCTGTTGGAGTCATCTCTTCTATTCATGCTTTCAGGTCTTTTTTCAATCTCTATGGCTTCTCTGATAATTCTGTAGCTGGGGTACTTTAGTCAGGGTGCATAATTCAGTCTTTATATGTGTCTTGTCTGCCAGGCATTTGGTTCTGGCAATTAGTGTTTTGGCCACGGCATTTATCTGCGCTGGGTGGTGGTGGGATTGGGTATTGAGGTAGCGGTTGGTGTGTGTTTTCTACTGGTATATGGTGTGTCTTAGTGTGCCATCTGTTTTTTGGTAGATTAGTACATCTAGAAATGGTAGTTTGTTTTTTCTGTTTCCATGGTGAATTTGATTTTGGGGTGTGTGTTGTTTAGGTGTGTTAGGCAATTGTTTAGGTTTTCTTTTCCATGGGGCCAAATCACAAATGTGTCATCGATGTATCTTAACCATAGTTTGGGTTTGTGGGTGGCATTGGCTAGGGCTCTGGATTTGAATTCTTCCATGAACAGGTTTGCAATGAGGGGTGACAGTGATGATCCCATAGGGGCTCCTTCAATTTGCTTGTATCTTTGTCCTTTGTATATGAAATATGTGTTGGTTAAGCAGTGTTCTGTTAGTTCCATGAGGTGTTTGGGTGGTTGGTATTTATTTTTGATGATTTTGAGATTTTCTTTTATCGGGACTTGAGTGAATAGTGAAACCACGTCAAAACTTACAAGCAGATCTTCTTGTTCCACATGTAGATCTTTGATCATTTCCAATAGGCGGTATGATTTTGTACATGTGGAGCTGCTGCTTCAGCATGGGGCTGTAGCTGCTTTGCTAGGTATTTGGCTAGGATTTGTAGTGGTGCTCCTCTGGAGCTGACTATGGGTCTGAGAGGTATGCCTTCTTTGTGTATTTTTGGGAGGCCGTATAGGTCATAGCATCAACTTCAATGGCACCAAAACCCTAGCCACTATAGAAAACCCCAGCTACAGAATTATCAGAGAAGCCATAGAGATTGAAAAAAGACCTGAAAGCATGAATAGAAGAGATGACTCCATCAGACTGTCAATTATCTGGAAGCCTGCACTCTAAAACAAAAAAATCTCCTCATCACAAGCCAGGCAAACACCTGGGCACAAACAGACCCCCCCCCCTTGATACCTCCAGCTCAAACACACCCCAACCTGGCACCCAGATGAAACCTAGCTTCCTAATAAATAATAGTCGTCCGTTTACTTGGAGCTAAGCTGTACTAAAAGCCTCCAATACAGGAAACACAATGTTGCCAGCCAATCAAGACAAAAAAAGCTACAAAACAGACAGAGGATATTAGAAACACCAATCAAGCAGAACACAGCAAACTCCAAGACCAATAAAATTTTGACAAGGTCCCACTCGCCATCTTTAGGCTGGTGCTTTCGGTTTCATATATGGTATTCAGCTTTGTTCGGGTATTTTTCCACATTTTCCAGGGAGAGAGAGAGAACGAGAGAGAGAGAGAAAGAGAGAGAGAGAGAGAGAGAGAGAGAGAGATGATAGATATAAATATAGCCCCTTAATCTGTAAATGTGTGTGTTGCTAAAATAAAGTTTTGCCTGCAAAGAAGATAGGACTTTCCTACTGATATGTTTTCAAGTGAACCTTTCCCCCTTGTTTCATTCCTTAAAATATAAATATGAAATACTTCACTGTATTTGTATAAATACAGTTTCACTGTTTAGTATGGTGACAACTGAGACAAAATGTTGGTGTCCCAGCTCAGAGGGAATAATGACCCTTTGCTTTCCTAAGACTTGAGAGTGAGTGGCTACATTTTTCCTACAGAATTTATTCTCGAATGTACTACAGTAAGCCATAACTCTTTGGGACAAAATGTTTCTGTATCTATCTTTTCAATTTTCTCTGAAATGTTTGCCCTTTTAGAAAAATCCTGTTTAATACTCTTCCCACCACATTGCGTTGGAGTGAAAAATTCTGAATAAAGAAACTGTTCCCTTGCAATAACTATTCAAGTTTTATGTTCTCTTGCAGGGAAGAAATCTCTTTCGCCCTGCATGGGTAACAACTTCAAGTACTTCAAAAGCACAACCCAGCACAAAAAACGCCTCTCTCAATAGTGGAAAATTAGCAGAGAAGTTCTCAGTGGATTTTTGTGGCTTTTAGTATTTAAACAGTTTACAAAAGAAAATATTCCTTCTGGCATGATTTCTTTTTGCTGTGACTTTAGCTTCCCTGTTTGTTGTTGTTGTTGTTGTTGTTGTTGTTGTTTTCTGTTTTAACTAAATAAACAAGAGCCTAGAGAACATAGGTTTTATATTTAGTAAATGCAGATTCATAATACTGTAATCTTATCCTGTGCAGTGTTGTCTGTCATGTTTATGTTGAAGTTCAGTCACTGAATCAATTGATTTGGTCTGGACTAGGCAGCATCAAGAAGCTCAACCCAGACAAGATTTAAGTCATTTGATTTTGTTGAATAATATTAGAAAGTCACATTAAATCAAGAATAGGAGGCACGAGGGCTCAGTGGTTAAAGATGCTGAGCTTGTCAGTTGAAAAGCTGACAGCTCAGGTTCGAGACCCAAACACCGCACAACTGGATGAGCTCTGTTACTTGCCTGAGCTCCTGCCCTAGCAATTCTAAAGCATGCAAATGCAAGTAGATAAATAGGTACCATTTGGTGGGAAGGTAAAACAGCATTCTCTGTGCCTAGCATATAGTCATGGTAGCTACATGACTATGGAAATGTCTTTGGACAATGCTGGTTCTCTTAACTAAGAAACAGAGATGAGTACCACTTCCTAGACAGGGGAAACATTTACCTTTACCTCTATTAAATCATGCTTAATATCAGTGCTACTACACTTGCCTGAATGACAACAACTTATAGAAAAGTCTTCAAGTTATGAAGGATGGAATTCCTATATTTTTTACTTGCAGTTCCCCATTTTGTTTATATATATTGAAGCAATACAATCCAAAAAGAAAACAATCCAGGCTGTTCAAAGTACACTTAGACTCAGGGTACTTTTGTGGTACAGAAGATAATCTTCCAATGATTTATTTCAGCTTGTTGATTCCAAAGAAGCATATAGGGGACTTTACAGAATGAGCTGTATCACTGCTGGATCTCTGCCCTACCTGTTTGCTTTAGGAAGCTGGGAGTTGAGCATGATTGGCTGGATCCACCCAGGAGGCAATTCATACCTCTTTAGTAATGTTACCAGTCACTATGGAAACAAATGATAACAAAACTCTTCCTGTACATGGTCATTTTAGACAGAAGGTTATTAAGTCTTTGTCTCATACTCCCCTTTAAGGAAAAGTTGTTAAGAAAGTTGCAACTGCAGAATATTGGAAAGCAGGGTTGTCAAACTCACAGCCTCATGGCGTCGTCACATGAAGCATTGGGACTTTCCCCCACTTCACTAAACTGGGTGAGGGCATGGCCAGCACGTGATGCCTCTGGCCTGTGGGCCAGGGGTTTGACAGCCCTGCTATAAAGGAAGTAGATTATTTGGCTCTTCATCAGCCACATTACAAGCCTGAAAGTGTAAATTCATAGAGTGCTGTTTGGTAGTGGATTTTATTTATTGTTTTACATATTGACTTTATTGTTCTTTTGTAATTGCTATAAATGTCTGAGAGTTTGTTGTGGTAAGAATGGTAAGATATAAACACAAAATAAAAGCAAAAAATAATTGCACAATAATACTTATTGTATGGACTGATAATTAAATGTATCTCATCCTGTTAGCGGAGAATTAGATCAATCTGTGCAAACTATTTTGGAGGTGAGTCACCTTGTTTAGGACAAATCTCAAATATTGTAGAAATACCTTGCATGGATTCAGAATTTGTCTCAAATAAGCTCATATCTTTAAATGAAATAAATAAAGACAACTATACAAGTTTTGTTTTGTCATATTCTATAATTAGTAACTTCTCAGAGTGAGTTATAATTTAATTTGATATTACTATTTTATTTTCTTAAAAGGAAACAAAGCTCATAAAGAGATTTAAAACAAAAGTAAATCTGCTCTTGTTAGAAGCTGGCTAAGATTTCAATCTTGCATTCACATTTTTTATTGGTGGTCAGATTTTGGTTCCACAAACTACATTTGCTTTACAAAATTGCAAGAAAGTTTGAATATTTGCTTATGCAATACTTTTTCCACTTTTCCTTTTCATTAGCAAAAGCCCTGGAGGTCATCTTAATCAAGTCATGTGGAAAAAAAAATCTATGGTGATGGAAAATATATAAGGTAAAACATTAGAGGTACATTATTATGGCATAGCTGACAACTAAAATGAAGCTTGATTACTGATTATCCCCATTTCTTCTGAAAACATTTTTAAAATCACATGCTTATATATTAACATTTTTAAAAACCAAGTAGAACATAAAAAAGTTAATAGTTTTATAAAAATAATAGTTTAATAAGTCCTAGAACAGTTCTAATAATTATCTCAAAAAATCAGCATAAAATATTTTATCTCCTACCACACATGCCTGCAGAAGCAAGTCCTTCTGAAATCAGCAGGATTTACTTCTAAGTAAACTTAAACCTGACCTGTGAAGTTTTGCCCATTTCCATGGAAACAAATCCCAATAGGGTAATGAAATCTACTCTGAGTAAGTATCCATAAGAATATAACCTCATATAAATCTTATGAGTTGCTAGTCAGAAAATTTTGGCTAGAACCTGCAGAGCCCTTAAGATAGTCTTAAATGGTCTCATATAAGTAATGGTAAGAAGAAAAGACACATATTCTTTTCCTGATACTCCTTGTTTGCAGTTTCCTTCTATTTCAACTGAAAAAAAATTAATACACAGATAATACAAAAATAAGAAAGCCTATACCAAATATTCAGAGTTTGTTTCCATAAGTAGTGCTTCATTTAATTCACACTGAAATTCAGCTAAAGTAGATCCTTTGATTCTATTCCATGGTGAGTCAAAAGTGTGATTGTGAGAGGAGTTCCGGTTTGAGTCTCTTCATGGACAGACCGAAACCATGATCATGCATGGTTTCGATCTGTGCTCGCCAGTGGAGCGCCCCGAGCCAGCTGGTTTGGGGGCTAAGCCACCCCGCAGAGGTGGTGAAAAGGGGGGAGACTGCCAGCAGGGTTGAAGAGAGCCGCATCTCTCCTCCTCAGCTGGCCATTACTCCCTTTCCTGAAGGCGGTTGCAGTGGTGGTCAGAAATGGCCACCTCAAAGAAGAACTTGACTGGAAAAGAATGTGCAGGAGGAAGATAAGAAGAGAAAGTTTTGGTTCACTGGGTTAAACTCCAAAAGCAACCACTAAGGTACCCTGGAATTTAAACTATTAAAAAAAAACATTGTTCCCAAAGAAGACTTTGAAACAGCAAAGGAGAATAAAGGGAAAGGATTTGGTTTTTTTCTTCTCTTTCTTTCCCTATACTGACAGCTAAGAGACTTAAGCAAGAAATTGAAAAAAAAATCCACTTTGACGTCAATAGGCCTTTAAGCTGAAAATAAAATGTCAAAGGGATAATAAAGATTTCTGGATATTTAAAAGCTTTTAAAAGCAGGAAAGGAGAGAAAAAGAATAAAAGGGCAGGATCTGGAAAAAGGGAAGGAGACTGCCTGGAATTAAAAGGAATTTACAGCAAAACCTCAACAAGACTTCTAAAAGATACATTTTAACTGAAACTTGGCAACAAAATACTACAACCCCAGGAAGAGAAAGTGGAAAAAAGAAGCAAGAAGAAACAGCTTGGGAGTATTTGGATTACTTGGTGATCTCTGGATTTTTGGTTATTGCATTTGAATGACTAAAATCAATTGGGTGGTTGTTTAAAAGTATTTAAAATGGCACCACTTTTAGAAGAACTGAAAATGGAACTTTAAAAATACAAAGAAGATGCACAAAAAGGGAGAGGTACTTTTGGCTTCAACTTTTAGAAATGGAGATCTGGAACTATGAGAAACAACAAGAAATGCTTGCAGAACAAGAAGATTGACCAAAGAAGAAGCCATCTTTAATGAACAAGTAATTTTATGTGGGGAAAAAAAGGAAAGGGGGGAAAGAGAATGAAAAATTTAAGATTTGAAAAAACAACCAAAAAAAAAGAATAGTTTGAAAAATAAGTATCGTATTAGAAAGCAACAGAAGTGGGGATTATAGAAGAGAGAATTAGAAGTAGAGAGACAAGGGGGTAAAAAGGGGAGGGAGAAGAAGAGAGGGAAGAAGGAAAGGAAAAGAAGTTATAAAGGACGGAAACAAGATATAGAGAAACAGGGCCTATTTAGAGATAATGGGTGAAAATTTAATTGAAAAAGGGATTTTTGCAAAGGTACATAAGATAGTATTGTTATATTAGAAATAGAAATAATTTCAGAAAATATAAAACAATGTATGATTAAAATGATGGATAAAATAGTTATCGTAATCTAGTAGAATGTTAATAAATAAATGAAATAAAACAAATGACAGAATTGGATTAGGAAAGGATGGGAACATTTTAATTATTTAATGATTTATAAAATATAAGTGAAGAGAAGTAGAGGAAAAAAATTAATTATGGAAAGCTTATAAGTGTTCCCAAGGAAGTATGATATTTAATTGAAAAGAAATGTTAAAGATGTTAAGATTTTAATGAATATTAATGATAGAACTGAATTGGAATGGAATGAGTGTTTTAATTACATATATTTATAATCTTTTTTAAAGAATATAGTGTATTTTTTAAGAATGTACCAAGCAGAATTCGATTGGAAGTTATGTATTATATTGAATATTATAATCTTAAGGTATACATTGAAGCTTAAACAAGAGTTGAATGGATAAAATTAAAAGATATAAAGGTGTCATATTCCAATTAGTAACTACAGGAGAAAATTTGTTTAATGAGAAAAGATAATATGAAATTGAAACAGGACAGACAAAAGTATAAATATAATGATTTGAATTGCGATGAGATAATCAAAATAAAATTGAGAAAATTAAAAGAGGGGAAAAACTATGTAGAAAATGTAAAACAGTAATAAGATATGGAATAGAACACAAAAATGAGCATGAAATTGAGTTTGTGTCTGTATGAAGAAGTGTAACCCGGGACCATGCTATTTTCAAAAAGAGATGTTTTATTTGTATTATGGTTTTTTTTTTGTGAAAATCCAAATAAAACTTTCAAAAAAAAGTGTTTGTGTAAACACAGACACACATACACACATACATAGACAGGCTTTTTTTTTTTCTGTGCAACTCTATACACAGGATATTAGTATGATAATACTTTAGTTTTATCTCAATCCTTTCCTGAAAGCAATCAGAGATGTTTTAAATTTAATTGTAAAATCATGTGATTGATTAATAAATAAAGTTCTGATTTCTAAAATTCATCAAGCAATAAGGAATACAATCAACACTTGAGATAAAAATAAAACATTAAGATATGATACACCCTTAAACTAGTAATCTCATAGTACAAGCATTGTAAAGGTTCCATTTAAGGTTCGTTTGCATATTGCTCAGAGGCATCAGCTAATACAAAAGAGTCTAGACCAACTCACCATGGCCAATTCACTGTAGGACTACTTGCCACAGGACAATTTAACACTGCATTTCATCATTTCATTCAGGTATTTTTATTACTGGTGACCACATTTTTCTTAATATTATTGTAACTCTTGTATTTCTGGATTGACTTTCTTTGTTTTATTATTATTGGCCATGGTTCTGTCAAAATTAATTTAAACCTTTGTATATGTTGAGTTTTTAAAAACATTTTTTTTATTAATATAGATTAAAAAAGAGCAACATGTTCAAAATCCATATATACAGAGTGTTGCCTGGTTACATTTCTCTGGAGTAATATTCATCACAATCATAATAATAGTATTTTCTCATAACATTAATGCATATTAATTAATAATATTAATCACAATGAATAAGTTACAATAAACTCAACAATAAGTATTTGTGAAGTTATCCCACAGTGAGTTGTCCAAGGCAAGTTGTGCTGTGATTGTCCCATTCCGAATACAAAATGCCATGGCTATGGCTACTCAGCCATGCACATTGCCTCTGTGATGCATTATAATTGTTAAAAGAGTTGTAATAGTATATAAAAACTGAAGTAAGTTGGGAGGCAGATACTGAAGAAAATGCATTCTTGCATATAGATATAACCGCTGTGCTCATTAGCAGAGACCTTTGTGACTGAGCATCAGTCAGGAGGAGGGTGTGTATGTGTGTATGTTTCTTCTAGTTTCTAGCCTGCAGAAAACCCTCATCTAGAGATAAGTATCCAGCAGCCCTGCTGAAAACATTTATATTATACCCTGGCAAATGTCAGCTTATGTTGGTACTTATTTCAATAGCCCAATATAGCGGGAGAATATTCCAATACTCATTTATCCATTTGGTTGCTAGGAGGCTGGGCAGTGAGGTCATCAAAGGTTATATTCCCTCTTAAACACTAATGTAAAATATTGGCTTTACCCAGCACTGCTGCATACTTTCTTATAATGTTTAATGGTTATAATTTGATTCATTCCAAGGCAGTAATCATTGCTGGGGCAAGAAATAAGGTTCTAGCCTTCCCAACCCAGTTCTTCCAAATATATTGAATTGTAATGGCTAGAATTATTAGCAAACACTATAATAGGCCATACTGATTGAGAATATTGGACATGATCATTCAGCATATTTGAAATACAGTAATGTTGAAATGACAAGTCACATGTAAGCATAATGAGGCTTTCCAGCCAATCAGGTGTGGTGCTGTATTCCTTGTAAAAGAACTGAACTGACATTTTAAAAATGTAATATATACAAGTTAACTTTTTGGCTCTCTTTATTTCAGTCAACTCTCTTTGTTTTCAATTACTAAAACTGTACTTTTCCCACTCTATCAAAATTGGTTATAATTTCGTATAACTTTGAGCTTCACTATTCTCAAGATACTTTTGAATTTAATTTGCAGGAATGGTTTGCTGAAGTTTTTTAAAGCTCATAACTAAACTGCAAAGATCCCTTTGTTTATGAGAAGGCATAATACACACATATATTTTATAGTGAGCTGTTAAATTCTGCAATGTAGAAACAAACAAATAATTTGACTGGTAGCTAAATGAGCATAATTGGTCCACTTCCTAAGAAAGTGGACCATTGAAAACTCATTTTATCTGGAAATCATCTGGCACTAAACAAGATGCAACAGAATAAACTAACTCATCTTTATATTACATTACAGTCCCAATGTGGGTTACAGTTAAAACTAAAACCATGTCCTTATCTATACAGTGTAGTCTACCATATCTGGTTTGCAAAAAGCTGAATAGCTATTAAATGGAAGCAGTGGTATATTTCTTTCTTGGTGATCATCTAGATTCTTGTGAGCTATATATTGTAACCCTAATGCAGATGGTGATTAAACTCCATTGCAAAATTAAAAAGGTTTCAGCATCCATTAGCGCTATAGGGGGGCATCTGCCTTAAAGCTGGAGAAAGTTGGCTAATTTGCCTTCACACATTCCTGTAGAGAATTTTGTTTTAAAATTAAGCATAATTTAAAATATAATAAGCTGCTTTGTTTTTTTATTATAGTATTTTAATTGATATTAAAATATTAAATTATTTTAAGTGATTTATTACAGTTGATGCTAATAATGCTTAGTTATAAAGAAGAAATATGTGATCATCTTTTAATTGCAGCTTTAAATAAGATATAAACATTAAAGTCTATAATAAAACCAAATGGTTGTTTGATATTGAAAGTACCATCTCAGGAGTTCGTGCATCATGTTAAACTAAAATTGGTTGTTTTGGTTTTGCTTAGGGTGACATCTAAACCCAGCCATTGTGGTTTGAAATCCATGATTCAATACTTAATATTACTTGTAGCCAGCCAACTGTGGCTGGTTGAAGAAACCATAGGTTTATGTTATATGTGAACTTTAACATTACCAATTGAACTATATTGTGGAAAATCTATTCTGTTTAGTTTAGTCATTGTCCAATCACTTGAGGATATTTTACTGTATTATTTAAAATGACAAAGCAAAAATAGAGCAGTTTGATGCTATGGGAATTCATATCAAGTAGGATAAGCTAGTGATACAGATCTAGGCAAATTAGTGGAAGGGACAAAGACATAGAAAATAATATCCCTTTCCTGCTGTCTAGACATTAACCTGCCCTTATTTATTTAAGCAATACAGCAAATATATTTTAAGAGGAGCTTAATTGGAAGAAGATGGGAGTGGTTTCAAAATTAGAAAAAGAAATATCAATAACCTGTGCTATGTCAGTGGTATTACACTGATAGCCAAAAGCTCAAAGGATGTGCAAACTCTAGTAATGTTAGACAAGGAGCATGTGAAAAAATTGGACTGAAAATAAATATACAGAAAACAAAACAAATAACAACAAATAGAACAACTAATCTTAGAATTGATAATGAAAACATCAATGCTAAAAATGCCTGCCTTTTAAAATCAGCTATCAGCAGTGAAGATCCAGTTTGAGCTTCTTCAGCGACAGACTGAAATCTGCGATTGTGTGCAGTTTCAATCTGTGCTTGCCACTGGAATGCCCCAAGCCAACTGGTTTCGGAGCTAAGCCACCCCGTAGAGATGGTGAAGAGTGGGGAGACTGCTAGCAGGATCGAGGAGAGCTGCATCTCTCCTCCCCAGCTGGCCATTACTCCCTTTCCTGAAGGCGGTTGCAGTGGTGGTCAGAAATGACCACCTCAAAGAAGAACTCGACTGGAAAAGAATGTGCAGGAGGAAGATAAGAAGAGAAAGTTTTTGGCTGACCGTGTCGAACTGGAAAAACAATACAAGGTACCCTGGAATTTGAATTATAAAGAACAACAGATTTTGAAGCTGCGAATGAGAGAGGGAAGGGAAAGGATTTGGGTTTTTTTTCTTTTCTTCCCTATATTGACAGCTAAGAGTTTTAAGCAAGAAATCAGCAAAAATCCATGTTGACATTAACAGGTATTTAAGCTGAAAATAAAATGTCAAAGGAATAAAGATTTCTGGATTCTCAAAAAGTTTTAAAAGAAGGATAAAAACAAAAGGGTGGGATCTGGAAAAAGGGAGGAGACCACCTGGAAGTGAAAGGAATTAGCAGTGAAACTTTAACAAGATTCCTAAAAGATACATTTTAACTGAAACTTTGTAACAAGATAAGAGAACCTCCAGGAAGAGAAAGTGGAAAAAAGAAGCAAGAAAAACAGCCTTGAATTATTTGGATTACTTGGTGATTTTTGGATTTTTGGCTATTGGATCTAAAGGACATATATATATATGGATTTATACCCACGAGAACCTCAGAAAACATATATATATATGGATCTTTGGTTGTTCGGGTTTTCTCCCGCGTAAGATTCGAAGTATCTAGGCAACGTTTCGATGAAGTCTCATTCATCATCTTCAGGCTTCTGTCTCCGGCTCTGTGCTGCAATCTCACATCACTCTGAGAAGCACAGAGCCAGAGACAGAAGCCTGAAGATGATGAATGAGACTTCATCGAAATGTTGCCTAGATACTCAATCTTACGCTGGAGAAAACCCGAACAACCAAAGATCCACATACAAATACCGCGAGAACCTCAGAATATATATATATATATATATATATATATATATATATATATATATATATATATATATATATATATTCTCTTTAAGAACTTAGTACATATTTTAAGAATGTACCAAGCAGAATTCGACTGGAAGTTAAGTTATGTGTTATATTGAATGTTATAATTGTAAAGGCATAAATTGAATGGATAAAATTGATGAGTTGAATGGATAAAAATTAAAAGATACAAGGGTGTCATATTCCAATTGGTAACTATGGGGGAAAATTTTGTTTAATTGGAAAAGAAAATACGAAATTGAAACAGGACAGACAAAAGTATAAATATGATGACTAGAAAGGCATTGAAACTTAGAAAAAGATATATATATATATAATTGAATTTAGAAAGGAATGAGATAATTAAAAGTAAGATTGAGAAAACTAAGGGAAGGGAAAATTATTGAGAAAATGTTAAAATAGTAATAAGATATGGAATAGAACACAAAGATGAATATGAAATTGAATTTGTGTCTGTATGGAGAAGTGATAACCCAGGACCATGCTATTCTCAGAAAAAGAAATTTTACTTTTATTATGTTTTGTGAAAACCCAAATAAAATTTTTATATTAAAAAAATCAGCTATCAACAGTAAAGGAACAGTCAAGAAACACACTTCAGCCTAGAAGGAGATACAGCAGCCACAAAAATCTTTGAAAAGATATAGAAATGCCACAATGTCTCTATGCATATAAAGATCAGAATAGCGCAACCCAGATATTTCTGTGATACTCTATGGAAGTGGATGTTGGATTATGAAAAAGTGAGAATATTGATATTTTTGAAATTTGATGTTGGAGAAAGCTCCTGAAAAATACTGTGGACACCCAAGAAAATAACCAATGAATCATTGAAAAAAAATCATACCAGAGTTCTTCCTTGAAGCATAAATGGACAGGTTCAAATTATTCTATTTCAGACACATTACGGGAACACCTAGCTCTTTAATTATAAAGTTCTAATACTGGGAAAGGTGCAAGGGAGGATGAAAAAGTGAGGTCCAGCAGCAAAGTGAATGGGTTCCATAATTGTGGTAATGGTTACACCATTGGTATGCCTAAAAGGTCAAGTTAGTGGGAAATTTTCATGGAGAAAATATACCTAAGTGGTGATTAAGAGTCAACACCAATTTAATGGCACATAATCAATCTATCACGGGTTTCCCAGATTTTTCGCAGACTAAATCAGGTAAAACACAACTAGACAAAACTTTATATTTGATAACTTTTTTTCAAAGTGCATGTGATTTTAATATAGATTATATGATGGATCTTCAAACAAATAGATTCTATAGCTGAAAGAGCCATTAACAAGGATTATCAGACTTCATTTGCAAAAATCTGCAAAATGTGTCTTTTATATGGATCATTGTTCATAGCAGCCAGTTACTCTTGTTCTGCAGCAATTAAAAGAAAGCGAGGGGGGAAAGGATTATCTTTTTTAAAATTTCCCCCAATGCAAAATCTGATTCTGGTATTTAAACATATTTTCAATTCTTCTGCCTTTTATGGTGGCTCAATGAATGTTTGATATTCACTTGGTAAAAATCTATTAAAAGTGACAGTTAAAGAATCAATAAACCAATAAGTCTACTTTGGCTGCTTTATCAGTATTGATTCAGATCATAATTATTTATTTTAATTCTGGACTTGCTGAAGTTGCTAGATTTAACCCTTTGAATAAATACCTGTTCTTGATCCCTGTAATGCTAGAAGCTGTTTATGTATCATAATGAAGCTGTTTGGAAGGTTTTACTTACAATAGCAATAGGAATAGAAGATAAATGGTAGAACAAATAACCTTTGTGTCATTGTATTTTGTTCCGAATAAAAGAATCATCTAAGTATACACTTTGGTTGTTTTCTTTCCTTAAATGGGTGTGTGGGGGTGTGTGTGATAATGTAATTATTGCTTTTTCAAATTTTGGTTGGTTTTCCAAAGTCCATTTATTACTTAATTTTCAGTAACAGACTCTTGAGGATTGTGAATATTTTTAAATGATCAAAGCTGAGTGCCCTTAAAAATTGGCAGTGGAAGTGTTGAGAGGATTTGGAGATGTTAGATCAATCAAGCAATTATTTTGTTGAAAATAATTAAAAGCATGCATTCAAAAGATCAAATTAATGCTTGTAAACAAGAACGTTAACTGATAGGCAATTGTCTAGATTTAATTCAGAAATATGTTTTTTTAATTCCTAGGACAAATATATTTAAAAGCAATGAAGTAGTGCAGCAGATTGGCAGTGGGGAGAGGCATAGAATTTAAGAAACAGAGATAGAGATACAAGAGTGATACAATTTTAGCTTATTAGTTAGTGACAATTGGTAGACTGGCAAGGTAGTTTGTCAGAGTATTCATTTACTGGCAGAGACATAGTTAACAGAGTCAGTGAGTAGGCATGGTAACAGACCAGCCAATGGGAGTTGACCTGGAAAGTGAAACTAGAAGCTCTCTCTGTTTTGCTGGTGGCTACTGAAGTTAAGTTACTGGCAACATGTTTACTGCTGTTGGAGTTTGCTCCATGTTGGAGAAATCTACAACTAGTTTGTAAAAATTAATTAATATGTTTATAAAGACGTTAAATAAAGCATCAGCCATCTGTGTTTATTTTCCTGGAGCTGAATTAATGATGCAAAACTCTGTAACATCGTTGATAAGTATAGTGCAGCAAGACTTGGAGAGACCCAGTGCTCATTAACTGAGAAAGAAGGGACTTAGGATCCATGATGGTATATGAGTTCAGGAATTGAAGAGGCAGAATCACTTCCAAAAGTAGACATTCCACATTCCTTTAACCATGGCACAACCATGGTCTCTTCTTTTTAATATGTCCTCTGGACATTGACTTTATCTCATCCCCATCGCACAGCTGAGGCCATTCCCAGTCATCTTTAAAATACTGAACTATCTTTGGGACAGGCATGTAGCTGTGTTATGAAAGCTAACCAAAGCAACTGACTAGAGAAATTGACAAAAGAGACAATGTTGGTGGATCCCTCTCTCCAATAACTACATATGCCTCATTGTGAGACTTTTTCTTAGGCTGGGCTCAAGGATCAGATGGGATTTCTGTTGCATCCTCCCTGCTGAGTGGCAGCTTCTTTACCTCCTGGACCTGACTGCAGGACTGGTAGTGGAATTGCCCAGGCTTTTAAGTCTGGGGGACAACAATCAGCCATGGAAACAGGCTGGCAGCAAGTATGGAAGCAGGTTCGGAGACAGCTCAGAATTTCATGGGAACCTTGACTTCCATGGGCCTGTCCCAGGTCATCCAAGGCACAAATAGGAATAGTAGTCATATGCCCAATTTGGCCCCTATGTGATCTGGAATTGATAGGTCTATCTTTGGTCCCCCTATAATGGTCAGATCACAGTTTAATGGCTATGATTTTCTTGAGAGCTGTACTGCAGGGAAGCAGGAATTATTAGGTTGGTCTAATCCCAATGACTAATGGCCCCAGAAGGCTTTCAGAAAGAACTGGGCATTATAACTGCAGAACTGTGCAGCCCTTCCAAGTTTCTACTTTCTGCTTTGAATAAGGTGACTGGAGCTCTGATTAGGAATGTCTCCGTGAAACCTCTCCTAAACTGGAGACCTTGTCATTCCCTGTGCTATATGGAGAAATTGAGAGGGGTGAAACAGGTGAAGAGATGCTTAAAATACCACTTGTGGAGGACAAAAAGCAAATTTAAACAAACATGAGTAAGAGTTGCTATTAAACCATACCGTGTGGTGTTTCGGACAGTGGAGCCTAAGTACTTTTCTATACTAATCACATCTGCAGATAGTCAGTCAACAACCCTCTTTAAGGTGAGCTGTCCCCTGTTGGACAAGGAGGGTACAGATGTCTACCTAAGGGATATGCTGAGGAATTTATTAATTTTCTGGAAGACAAAATCATTTCAATTCATTCCCAGTTAGTTATCAGCATGGTTGCTGATCTGATGGAGGCACCTGGAGCAGATGGTTGCCCATTAAATTATTTGACCCTGATGCTCCTGAAGAAGTGGACAGCACAACAGGGAGTAGGAATACGAGCACATGTTTTAAATTCATCCCCTTTCTGGCTTGGCAGGTGACATGTGGATGAATTCATGTGGTGATTAATGGTTCCCTATGGGAGAGGGTGGTGCTCCAGCCTTTTAAAGAGAGTGTGGTCCATTCTCTTGTTAAAAGACCATCACTAGACTCTATCCTATTGGATAATTTTCATCCTGTCTTCAATCTTATATTTCTGGGGAAGGTTAAAGGTGATTAGGTAGCAGCTTCAGAGGTTCCTGGATGAAATGGATTATCTGGACCTTTTCCAGTCAAAATACTGACTATGTGGCAAGAAAAATTGGGTAAAAGATTTCTCAGATTTTTTTTTCCAGGAGAAAGGAATTCTCCAACTTTTTTGGGGGGGGGTGGGGGGTGTAACATTGCTGCTGAAAAAGCTAGGAGAATAAACTCCCTTGGGATCTGAGAACAGTTTTAAAAATCAAGGAGACTGTAGATGGCTGGAGAGATGAAAGTGAGAGGCAGGCCATATTCACAAGCCCCTGAAACAAGAGAAAACATAAGCACGCTATATTCACATGGGAGATCTTTTAAAGCATTTTAAAAGCAAGATCTTGTTCATCAGACTGAGTAAGAATTGGGGGGAAATGCAGGAGTTTCTCTGCTCAGTAATAACACTTTATGGCAAAAAGAAAGTAAATTGTGAGTCAGAAAAAAACAAAACAAAAACAAACCACAGTCAATCTAATAATTATAATACTGGAATGGTCAAAAGGTGGTGTATTTTACAAACAGTAAAAGAAATCTTAGCTATATTAAGTGATTCACCTTCCATCTCCCCCTTTTAGGTGACAAAGTTGTCAGGTAGACATGTCAGGGCCTGATCAATCTCCCAGTAGCTGCAGAGTTTGTTTCCCAGCTGATGTCAAGATAGTTAAAGTCCTCCAATACTATTTTTTACCAGTCAGTTAGCCAAGGTGTACAGGAATGTACTGGTAAAAAGTCCAGATTAACAGATAATCAGAATTGGAAGGGACCTTGTAGGTCATCTAGTCCACCACCCCCTGCCCAAGCAGGAGACCCTACACAATTTCTGACAAATGACAGTCCAATCTCTTCTTGAAAGTCTCAAGTGATGATGCTCCCACAACTTCTAAGGGCAAGCTGTTCCATGGGTTGATTGTTCTCACTGTCAGAAAGTTTCTCCTTATTTCCAGGTTAAATCTCTCCTTGTTCAGTTTCCATACTTTCTCCACTTGGTTGGGTGATCTGTAGTATACACCTATGGCAATGTCATTTCTTTTCCCTCTAATGTTCACCTAAATACTTTCAAGAAGGGATTTTACATCTAGTTTTGTATATTTCTATAGCAGAATAGCAAATTCTTTACATACAGTGCAATTCCTTCCTCTTTTTTTTTAGTTGCTTCTGTTTCTTTTGAACAATTTATTTCCTTCTAGTAGTATGCTCCATCATGGGTTCTATCCCACCAAGTTTCAATAGTAGTAACAATATTGTATCTGCCTTCATGTACTAGGACTTCAGGTTCTCCCTGTTGGTTACCCAAACTTTGGGCATTAATGAATAGGCCACCTTAGTCCTTTACCTTGCTTTTGCTTCCTATGTCTCATGTTTTATATCTAAGTTCCCCTTCCTTCTCACCTCTTTCTTTCTCATTTTTCTGCTTAGTTGTCTTGGGGATTATGCTTGGAGTTTGGTCTCTTGACTTTTCTGTCACGCCTTCTAATTTTAGTTTAAAGCCCTTGGGATTCTTTATTCATGGCAGAAGTACCTACAAATTATACACATATAACATTCAACACTGAGCGAATAAAATAGATATAAAATAGATCCCTGAAATACAATATGTGTCAAAGTCAGTAAAATAAATAGGATTAAAACTACATGACATTTGCCCGGTATTGGCCATGTCAATAGCATTTTCTCTTGCCAGCATGAGGTCTTCCTCCATACATGTTAAAGGACATTGCTTGCACAGTAATATGTATGAGATGGTCCTTTGATCTTCCTATCCAGGAATGCAGTCTATTTAGCAATGTATATGCAGGCCAAGATTGTTATTGACCAGGTAGCTAACAGTCATGTGGTTGTGCATAGTTGCTTGGGAGCTCCTTACTTGCCTATGGAACTATGGAAGGTGAGTCCTTGGGATGAGCTTAGCTGGTTGTTTTCCAGTTCTTGTGAGGTGCAGTCCATCTCTTACCAGAAATCCTTCCTGTAGGTAATGTAAACCACAGTCCAAAAATCCAAAGTTCTCTTGGTGGCAGAATTGTGGTAAATATTAAATATTTACTGCATTAAATATTTTATTGTATGTATTATAGTAAATGCTTTATAATATTAAATTAAAGAGTTGTATTTAATTTGTGCAATTCTTCTAAAGCTTCTAAAGCTTCAATAGAGCTTTCAGAAATGGACTGCAAATATCTAAATATCACTAAGTGCCATCAAGGAGCAACACCTTTCAATAGCTCTTGTCATCAGGTAGTTGCTTGGGTTTTTGAAACCCACATCAAGTGAAATAATTAGAATAAACTTCTTATAGTTATTAGCATGATTTGGTCATGCTGGTGTCAAAGTATCTACAAAAAAGGTCTAAATATTTCTGGAATTTTCAGCCAAAGATGTATTGAAATGGTGCTAAGCACTGCTCAATAGCAGGTTCACTTGCCTGAGTGCAGAATACAGTGCACAACAACAGAACATCAGATGAACTGAGTGAAAGCTAATAAACCCCACTGTGATTTGAAATGTTAACCTGCAGGGTTTTACTGAGGAGCTTCAAGTAGAAAAAGAGAGCCAACCTTGCTGTTGTATTGCCTTGACATTGATGGTAAGGTGGGAAAAGAGGAATAGATTTCTTTTACTTTATTCATTTGTGTTTGTATAGCCTGCCATCAAAGTCTTATATATCAAAGTAGTGCTATATTTCCCTGGAGTTATACTATTATTTTAATGCAGAACTATTAGTAAACTGGCAGTGCATCATCTCTAGTTCTCAGTTGTATCCTGTTGAATTCCGCTTGGGGATTCTCAGAGCACATAAATTCATGCAAAATTACATTTCTATGCATGCTAAAGAACTATAGAATCATTTCTTTAAATGGTCAAACATGAATTAGCAATATATTAGACTTTTGATAGAAAACTAATACATCAGAAAGAAGGCAAAATTAGGCCCTTTTCATAGGCTTCTGGTAAAAGCAATAATAATACATTTCATGATGCCAGCAGGCAAATGACACAAATATTGTAATTGGCACTAGTTGCATAATGACATAATGTACAGTACGTAACTTGTGTCATTTCAATGGCTATGTCACAATGTGCATTTGATTTGATATACTATTCTTTATTTTAACTGTTAAGAATATTTTTTACACGATGGACAATCACGAAGTAATCCTAGATTACTACTAGCAGCCCTAGAAAAGTTTATCATAAACTTTAAAAATACTGTAGTTCTTCTACATTTTAAAATCATTCTTATTCAATTTAAGAAAAATAACATATAGACTGGGTGAAACCAGTCAATAATTGTGGGAGGGATCTTGGAGTCTTAGTGGACAGCAAGTTAAATATGAGCCAACAGTATGCAGCAGCAGCCAAAAAAAGCCAATGCAATCCTAAACTGCATTAACAGAGGGATACAATCTCTCTATAAAGCCTTAGTAAGACACACCTAGAATACTGCATTCAGTTTTGGTCACCACACTATAAAAAGATATTGAGAATCTAGAAAAAGTGCAGGATGACTAGGGAACTGGAAACTAAAACATATAAAGAATGGTTACAGGAACTGGGCATGGTTAGTCTAGTGAAGAGAAGGACCAGGGGAGACATGATAGCAGTCTTCCAATATTTGAGGGGCTGCCACAGAGAGGAAGGGGTTAAGCTATTTTCCAAAGCACCTGAAGGCCAGACAAGAAAGAATGGATGGAAACTGATCAAGTAGAGATTCAACATAGAAGTAAGGATAATTTTTCAGACAGTGAGAACAATCAACCATTGGAACAGCTTGCCTTCAGAAGTTGCGGGAGCTTCATTACTGGAAGCTTTCAAGAAGAGATTGGCTGCCATTTGTCAGAAATGGTGTAGAGTCTCCTGCTTGGGTGAGGGGTTGGACTAGATGACCTAAAAGGTCCCTTCCAACTCTGTTAATCTGTAATCTCTAATAAAATTACGTTCACTTGGAAACATTTGGATAGACAGGATGGAAAGTTATGACCTATATTAGTTAGAGAATAGCTAAGAAACCCAAAAGCATTCTGAAGATTAAGAAAGAATAAGAAGACAAAGAGAGCCTTAATCCTTTAAAGAATGTGTACATCTCTGCAGTAATCACCTCAGTTTAGTGCAATTAATTGGAAGCTATATCTCAAATTACAACCTTCAGATGCATTTTGTGTGTTTCTGTACGTGTATTTGTAACATGAAGTTATATTTATTATGTAATGTATATATATTTTCTTGCAGTATCAGATTATCAAGTGATGTTTGGCACAAGCATCTTAAGCACCATCTTCATCTGTATATTTAGTTACCATTTAAGCAAGTATCATTTTCTTTATTTCTGAAAATATAAACATGTAAAGGAAAATAGGAAAAACTGTAAGACTATCTGTTTGCTTTCTTTATATGATTGCCACTAGTGACTTTTAACATATCATTTATATATGTGCAAGGACAGCAGCTGGTCCTTTACGTATGTACATTTATGTATATGCTCATGTTCTATGGAATTCTTTGATCTCTTCATATTAGTATGTTTGCTTCTCATCAGTATTTTTATTTCCAGAGAAATACCCTTCTATTTTAATTTCCCATAACCATAATCTGCTTTGTCTGCTGTTTAATAGGAAATCAATTTTGTTGTAATACAATGAAATTAGCATTGATTTATTTCATTGGAACTGGCAGCTAAACCAATAAGATATTAGTCAACGTGCTCATAGAAAGTGGCCCAACTGGTCTTCCCAAACCTGCTGAACTCTCCCTCTCCCTCTCTCCCCCTTCCGCTCTCTCTTTCTTCCCCCCTCCCCCTCTGTCTCTCATTAAATGCAATATCTGGCATGAGCTTTGCAGAAGATACTAAGACAAAATATCAGGTACCAAAAATAAAGAAAAGAAAAGAAAAAGGAGGGGAGAGGAGATGAGATAAGAGAAGAGAAGACCTTAACCATCAAATTAAAATTCATTATTGGGTTAGGATCAGGGGTGGGATTCTACCAGTTCGCACCTATTCGCTAGAACTGGTTATTAATGTTCTAAGCAGCTCGGAGAACCGGTTGTTAGAAGAAATTACTGGCCTAATCCTGTAAGGAAGGCAGGAAGGAAACATTCTGGAATTGCTTACAAAAACTGCCTCTCCATTAACCCTTATTACATTCTTGGCAGGACTGGACTTCCTGTCTCAGGAACATCTATGTATTTTTTTCCCCCTCCTTTGCTGGTACTTTGCTTGTGTGGAGTGACCATGCAAAGTTACAATGGCACTGAAAAAAGTGACTTATGACCATTTTTCATACTTACGACTGTTGCAGCATCCCCACAGTCATGAGAGGCCAGGTGAGGAGATGCGTGCCTCGATGTGAGTGATATTGAGTTGGCCACGCCCAGCTAATAACATGACCACCAAGCCACACCCACCACCTAAGCCATGCCCACAGAACCAGTTGTTAAAAAATTGAATCCCAGCCCTGGGATGGCATGTTCAACATATTCTTTCCTTACATATCCTTTCTGGATGTGAGCTGGCTAAATAAAGCAATACACCCCACCAAACCCCTGCAGGAAATATTCACAAGGGAAGGATTAAAGAGGATGGCTAAACTCTATTATTCAGGAGAACCAGCATAGCTATATTTGTGTGTATTGTTTTCATGGCTTAATTAGCTTAATGGTATCTGTATCAGTTGTTTTCATGGCTACATTTTTCTTGTAGCTGACTGTTCAAATGGTTTTAATATTGTCTCTGTTCTTTCACCAGTATCATTTCAATAACTGCTTTGTTGCAGGCTTTCATACTTTTAGTAAATATAATTGTTACAAAGGAAAAAGGGATGTTTTTGGTAGAGATAGTTTGTTATAGTACTTAGTGACCACTGGAAGCATGACTAAATGAAGCCAGGGGACATAATTGACACAGCAATGTCAAAAGACTAATAACTTTAAAAATGCAAGGGAAAGCAGAATGTGTGGGGGAGCACATTGGTAGCCCACAAATAAAAGCATTTTAAATGCATTTTTTCCAGATCAGGATCACACTTGATAATCAGACAGAATAGTTTTTTAGGCGCTGTCTATTCCCTTAGAGAATCATTAGATATTGAAAGAGAAGAAGTTAGCCACAGAAAAAGGAAAACAGATCGGCATGTCAGGAACCAGTCAATCCAATCTGCAGACAGCATTGACCAGCATTGGAAGGAGAATAGATAATCCCTATGAGAGAAAGAAAATAGAGTTTGGTGGTGAGATATCTCCTCTCCATCTCTCCCTATCCCTCCCTATCATATCTTTTTGCATGAACGTTGGAGGTAAAATGAGTCAATGACAAAATATGTGTGATAATATAATTATATAAACACCATAATTTCACTAGCTGTGTCAAGCATTTTGATGCAATGTTTATTTTATTGTCAAATTTATATGATCACCTATCTCATACAAAATAACTATGGACAGCATACAATAAAATTAAAACAATAGGTTTCTTCAAGTAGTCAGAGTGAACTTTCAAGGCTCAAAAAGTTAAATAAAGAAAAAAAAGGTTCTCACCCAACCGACGAACTCTTTCTCAAACTCATTCTATCTGGAGCCGCCCCGGCTTCAGCAGCATGGGGGCTGCCTCTCCGCCGCTGGCAAGAAGAGCTTCACCCGGGCTTTCCAGGGATTTTGCGGTATCCCCGGAGTCCTCAGGGTACGCTCTTCACGATGGCTACCCCTACGGGACAGCGTAGGTCCGTTGGACCGGCCGGTAGCGGAGATATCGGCTGCAATCGAGGAGCTCGATTGCAGACCGTATCGCCACGGCGCAGGCAGAAGAACCATGTTAATATATGGTTAGCTAGAAAAGGTGCTATTTTTTTCTGGAAATAAGTTTATTTTCTTGAATACTGCCCAAGGGGAGTAATGCCTAGGAACTATATTATTTCTTATGATCTTTATATTCCTAATAAGCATATGTTCTGGATCTTATTTGTAAAATGAGATTCCTGGATTTAAGCCTGTTTTGAACTTTTGCTCCTGTACTTATTAATAATTGAATGGGTGAAGAAGAAAGGTAACTATAATAAATTACCCATCATGGACAAGTTCAAACTGTTAAAGGTGATTTAGGAAGATAGTTTTATTTTTTTTAAAAATGGTTTGCTTTTTTATTTTTTTCCCCCCTAAAAGATCATGAATAAACATCCAGAAACATTTCTCCACGAATTGGTATAGGGAACATTCTGGCTATACTGTACATTGATAGAAACTATATTTATGCCTTTCAATGGGAATCATTACGCCTTGGAACATTCTCTTCTGCTGGTAACAGCATTAACTAATCATATCCAATCTGACAAGAGGAGTATGGTCCAGGAGCCATCAGTTAAGGGATGTCAGTTGGTGGGGCTGAGGAAGAGGGCCTTTTCTGCCATGAAGCCCTCTCTCTGGAACAGCATTCTCTGTGAGATAAGGTTAGCCCCAATTATGTTGGTCTTTTGCAATGCCCTAAAAAACTGGCTTGTTTCTTGGGGGTTATTTTATGATACTCGACCATTATGTGTTTTTATTTTATATTATATATTTTACTAGCTCAATACCCATAAAACTATGTGGTCGGGCTTAGTTTTTGGGGAGGAAAATGAGTGGGAATAATTCTGCCTCTGCCTACCAGCCTCCATCGGTATTCATCTGGCTAGCATCCTGTTAGTGTGTGAGAGAGTTGAGGACTGTCTGGAAAGTGAAACAGTATTTGCTGTGTGAGCAAGAAGGAGACAGCGAGGAGCTGGGTGTGGCTTAGTTCAACTGTTCTGTACTAAAGCTGGTTGCTGCTGTGAAACTAAAACTGAAACTGAAACTCCTCTCTTCTGCTTGTGTTTTGCATTTGGAACAGATTTCTTTTCAGGTGGGGAGGGGGAGTAGAACTCCTTAGCATGAGAGCATGTTAATAATAATATACGAAATACTAATGCTCTGATGGTCATTTCAAAAAATTCTTTCTTAGTGTGCAAGAGGAAGAAGCTAAGAGGAACATATGTGCCAAATTGCAAGTTTGTAGGCTTTACGGTTCTGGAGATTTTGTGATGAGGCATGAGTGGTATTTCACTTTTATAGAGAGAGATTGGTTTTATCCATTTTATTGTAAGCTATCCAGAATCATGTATGCAAGATGGATAGCTATGTAATTCCAACAAACAAACATAGCCACATAATATTTCTAATATTTTTAAATGAAGGTAGATGGAATTATTTTAAAGGTATTATGTTCTTTGTTGATAGAAACAAACATTATTTTCAAACATCCAGTCTTGAGGTGTTGTTCTGTTCCTAGGACCATAACGTGGCTCATATGTTGAGTAGTGAGATGATGATTCTTTGTTCTGGTTACTGATTTAATGCAAAGTTCTGTCTTTGAACTCAGATGATTGAGAGCTATTGGTAACAAGCAAATGATCTATATCTTTCCTTTTTATTTCAACTGTTTTTGTTATGTGCTCTAAATTGATTCCCTTTCTCAACTTATAAGAGAGTCATTGTTAGCAATATACAAGGGACTTATCTGCTGCCATATCAGTGAAGGAAAATATCCAAATATTTTGCCAGATTTTTTTTCTAGCATTCTAATTGGCTTTGGCTCTCACCTATCTTCTGAGGTACTGAGAATTGACAGGTAGAGAGCGCCATGCTGCTATAATCAACTATTTAAAAAGAAAATGCAGAAATTCTCCTCGGTAGGTGACAGCACAATTAACCAATTAAAATACCCAATCATTAAAGCTAAAGTGACTAAATGTGATTAAACTATTGCCATCAGATATTTTGAAGATGTCAAGGTGAATCTTGGTGGCAGGTAGTTAGAATTTAAGTTCCTTTAAATTCTAGTTGACCTAAAACATTAGGTCAACTAGAATTTAAAGTAATGTTAAGGCTCACGAGCACTGTTTAACAACTATTATCTACTGATAACTGGATTGTACTTTGGTTATTTATGCAGCAGTGTCAATGCATATTCTACTTTCCAAAGCACAAAAGTAGAGGTTCTTGGCCTGATGAGCTTGGACCTCAACTCATTTATTACATTTATATTGCAGTGCAATCCAAGAATTCTCAGTGGTTTTTATAATTTACTGAACAGAAAAAACAGTTGAAATTCATGGTATGATTAAAAATACATAATAATTATAAAAAATGAGTAATAATTATAAAATCCAAAATAAAATGACAAATATAGCTAAAATACAATAGTAGAAAAGTAAAAGAAAACAAAAAGAAAGAAAAGATAATGCCAGCATGAACTCAGTTAAAAATGCTCTCCAAAATAGTTCTGCTTTAACATCTTCCTGAAGATTTGAAGAACTCCAGGCTCCCTTCCAACTCCTATCATTCTGTTGTTCTGAAAATCAACCAACACACCATCTTCACTAACAGATTATTCTATATTAATGTAATCATGAAGAAAAAGTTCCTTCTGGTTTTTGCTTTTTTTACATTTTGGAAATATGGGACAAATAAAAGGCTTTACCTCAGAGATGAATTGAGCAGAGATCTAGTAGATCAGATTGATTCCAATTGAAGTAGGGATCATTCCCTAAAAGACATTATAGATTAAAAAAAGATCTGTACTTGAATTTGGGAAATCAATTAGCAACCAGTGTAGGGTCGACAGATTTGGCTTTCAGAGTTGGCTTCCTATGAGCAAAAAAGGCTCCTGCATTCTGGACCAACTGTAATTTCTAAGCATTCTTTAAAGGCACCTTCTTTTCAAGAGAGGAATGAGACAAAAATTAAAATAGGGGAATCTATTGTCCACGGATATGTGTGGCTAACATGCATCTATTTTCTGGCAGATACAGCACAAAATCATTTATTATTCTAGTGTTACAGTACATTCTTTTTTATGAATCACAGGCTTGCTATTTAATTTACTGGACAAAATATGGGTTTAAGACAGATTTAGAGACTGTATCATCAGTTTATATACCCTGATCATTGAACATTATTTGGGTTAGGGTTGAGCAAATCAATTTCAGTTTCTCACTATTTCAAATTTTTCCAAATACAGTAAGTTTGTGTTATCAAACTGAAGGGTTTTCTTAAGTCATAAAACTTGTATATATTTTGGTGCATGTTTCTCCAATAGATCTATTTTGCTTGTCATGTTGCCTACTGCTCTGTACACAATTTTGTGAAAAATTTCTCTGCTACAAATCATCTTATTTTCATTAATATATGTATTTTATACAGAATTTTATCTAGCATGTTTTTTTAAAAAATCATTTTAAAAGTGCATTGCAAAAGTATAAAATCGTGACTTGAATTATAACTAAACCTTGGTTTATGTATGTGACAGAAAAATGAATGTAAAGTCAAGTTGTTCATTTTCATTCTTAAGAAAAATTAATTTCTTCTATGTTTCCATCTTATCTTTCAATCTTTTCTTCCTTTATATTGTGAATGCTGGCAGATAGATAAGATAGATATGAACGGTGTTGAATGCATTCACTGACCATGACTGAGTGATGAATTTGATGATCCTGCATTTTTACAATAATATTTCAACTCTCTGAATCCAAGCAGTATATGCTGTAGTACTTAAACCTGTTAGAATAAAGTTCTTATGAAGAGACTCCCCCCCACCCCCCAGTAATCAGACAGTAGACAAATTTTACCAAGTAATTGTGTGCCCTCTGTAACTCTAGCTTATGCCTCTTTGGCTTATGAAAGAAGGTATAAATGTGTTCCAGGATAATGTTGTAGGATCCAATCTGAGTTGGTCATTAGGACCAATGATTTAGTCTTCTGAGCTTTCAGATTCATGTTGGAGCTCATGTTCAGGGAATTTCTCTCTCTCATAGAGTGTGTGGTCTTCTTGGCTTTTTGGTTCTTGCCAGAGGTGGTATTCAGCAGGTTCTGACCAGTTCTGGAGAACTGGTAGCAGAAATTTAATAGTTTGGAGAACCGCCAAATACCACCCCTGACTGGAGATTTTACAGTACCATTCCCCTGCCATGCCCACAAGCCACACCCACAGAACTGGTAGTAAAAAATTTTGAATCCCACCACTAGTTCTTGCTGCAATTTTTCAGTCAGGGATTCACCCAGAGTATTCAGGGGTGACTCTCTCAAGCAGCAATGTTGATTTTCATAGGTGGACATCCCCTGTTTCAATTACAGAGTTTCTCCTTGCAGGAAAAAACAAGAAATAACAGCTACAACTTATTTTGTGTGGCTTAGACTATTTATAACAAAATCCTAAATATCCAAACTTTCTTAGTGTATGACACCCTACGTAACAGCTACCTTCACAAAATTGGTCGAAGTATGCATTTCCAAGAATCTATGGGGAGCAGAAGGGAACACAATCTCTATATAGTATAGGATTCAATATAACTGTTGTGTATATTTGCAAGTATATATATGAATTTGCAGGTATTGTCTACTAAAAGGAAAGTAGCAGAAACTTAGAACCAACATCCAGAGGCGGTAGTGAGTTAATCATCAATAATGGAGTTTAAACTTGCTTAGGATAAAAACATGTCCACCATCTGACAAAAATAAATAAATAATAAAATAAAAATTACTAAAATATAAAAATAATTAGAAAGAATAAATAAATTAAAAAGAAAGCAAAACCAAAAAAATTCAACGGACAGATTCAATGGACTACTAAGTCTTTTTCTGCCATTAATTTTCTGTGTTTCTATGTTTCTAATGTATGTTTATTTCTAACAGAATGCTAATGCAAACGATATACACTTAATTAAAGTAACATCGTATTCTGGAGTCAATGCTCCTGGTCTCATATCATTAAGCATCTCCCTAAAATTAGTATTCCTGACTTTCTTTTATCCATCTCAATTTTTTTGAAAAGCCATCTGTCCTCCAGAATAATCCTTTCCCAGCCTAAAAATATAGTTTAAACTGCAGAGGACAAATTAGTCTTTTTATCTCTCTGTCTCTCTGTTTCTGTCTCTGTCTCTCTGTCTCTGTCTCTGTCTCTGTCTCTCTGTCTCTGTCTCTTTGTCTCTGTCTTTCTCTGTCTTTGTTTCTGTATCTCTCCCTCTCTCTGTGTGTGTGACTCTGTCTCTGTCTCTCTCCCCCCCCCTCTCTCCCTCTGTGTGTGTGTGTGTGTGTGTGTGTGTGTGTGTGAGAGAGAGAGAGAGAGAGAGAGAGAGAGAGAGAGCTGTACCTCTTCTGTACTTCTGTAAGGATGGCAGGATGTGAATCAGGAGGAAATTTTGAGATCCGGAGTAGAATTAAGCTTTTAAAAACATTATTTTTTTTCTTTCTTGGGGATTGGAGGGCAGGGGAGATTAAAGTACAAGACAAACACTCTAATGCTTAGTGGAAACTTAACGTGCCTATTTATAACATTTTCAGGAAAAAAAAAAGTTTTTGAAAATTGAAAAGTTGCCACACAATGTCACAGGTGAGATTTGTGGATGAACACAAGGCTCCATGTAGTTCATGAAACACCCACACACTTTAGACCGGTGGATTTGCCCCTCAGTGCTTATTCACTGACCTTTTTCCTTAATTACTTAGAGAGTGCTTGCAAAGATAGACAGCTTTTGCTTCCTTTTACTCACCTCTGCTTTTTTGATCAAAGCATCCAGGTCAATAGAATGACAGCACAGAGGAGATGCAGTAGCATTGCCAAGGTTACAGAGGCTTCCTGGGACTCCTCACAAAACATTTTGGATGTCCTATCTCAGCTCTTTTTGTTCTTTCAATCCAACCTGCCCCACTGCTAAATCTCCTGTCTACTCTTCTCAGGCACCAATGTCAGGCAGCTCGATTTTTCCAGATTGCCTCTGCTCAGGAAAAACTAGAAAAAGTTGGAGGTCTCCTTCAAGAAAGGCACTTTGTTTGATTTTGAAATTGAAAATAGTGATGTTGTTTGCTGGCTATCTGGGCTGGAGAGTCACAGACGTCCATGAAATGATCCTGCTGGCCTTTTGAAAGACCCTGAAAATGCTTTTGCCAGTGAGCTTGGGGACCAGAGAATATGAGAAAGCTGGCACAGCTGATTTTGAACAACCATGAAATCCTAAGATTTATCCCTTCTCCAGAACTCTGGCTTTTTACAAAATAAAAAGCAAAAGCAACTGAGAGTTTCTTCGGGCAAAACAAGTGTCCCACCACCAAATTACACTCTCAATATGTATCTAGATCAGGAGTGTTGAACTGGATTTCTTTGAGAGCTAGGTCAGCAATGTAGTTCTCCACGTGCCAACCAGGGGGAGAAGACAGGATGGATGCCTCTTGCAGCACCCTGATGGTCAAAATGGGGCACAGGGGGCCATGCACAGCTCCTGTGGAGCCTGTTTTCAGCCTGGATGCTCTTGTGTAGCACTTTGCCGACCAAAACAGGGCATGGGGTTTTTGCCATTTTGGCTAGCAAAGGGCTGCAGGCTGAAACTGGTTTGCGTGGGAGCTGCATGTAGCTCCCTTGCACCCGATTTTGGCTGCCAGAGGCACTGCAGGCTAGTCCTTTGTTATTTCCAGGCCAGCCCCATGGGCCAGATTTAAGCACCCCGCAGCCCAGATCCAGCCCACAGACCTTGAGTTTGACACCCTGATCTGGGTGTATAGGAAGAGCAGGGTATGCTCCCCTCTCTCTTTGTGCCAAATTAAGCAAGAACATTGTTCTCATGCCCTTGGTGGAGACTGACTCTGAGGAAGAGGAGGAACAGCCAACAGAGAGTGTATGTGTGGCTCCAGAGGTGGTGCAAGAGGCTGGGGAAGGGCAATGGCTGGCTGAGCAATCAGAGGAGGATCCAGGGCCATCCCCTATCCATCCTAGGGCACGCAGGGAGGAGAGGATCAGGGAAAAGCATGGTCTACTCAGGAGGAGAGGGCCATGATCCTCCTCATGGGTTGCAGCTGAGAGCTCTGTATAAGAGTTTGAAACTGCGTGGTCACAGATGTTGAAGTCAAATTAGTGTTTTCCTTGGATGAGCTTTATCTTTGTTGGCGTTCTTCCCATGGACTCTCCTGGGTTATCTTCCTGGAATGTGTGATTAATTATCTTGGTTTGCCTTGGAACTCTCATCAATATGGCTTGTTTCTGGTTTCCTTTTGCTTCATTATCTACTTTTTGAATTTAAACTGTGACTAATAAAACAGTGAAGCTAAGTTGAAGGCATTGCAAGACCTTGATTCATGTTTTAGTTTTGTGTTATTTTTGAGACACTATGGGTCATCAAATTGTGTAGTAAGAACTACTGTGAATTAACTTTGGAACTGGATTGGGGAGATAGAAATGACAGGAATCTCTAGAGATGCACAATGTATTAAAAAAATTTTTACTGACTCTATTCGGCAAAACTTTTTTCTCTTACATGTTTGAAATAATTTCATAGGCAACCTAATAACCATTCACTGAAATTTCCACACCACTTTTTGTTATTTATGTTATTGTTAGCAAAAGTTTCCCAATAACTTTTTAAAAGTGTAAATCTTCCTGCTTTTCCTTTTCAGTAAGTACATTTTCTCGATTCAGGTTTTAAAAATGAAAACAGATGTAGGCACTTATTAAATAGAGCTGCCATTTGCATGACATGCTTTCTTCCCATGTTTTTGTTTTTATTTTGGGATTTTTCTCCTGCAAATGACAAATGTTAAGTTAATTTTTATGCCAGTCTTTGACTTGCATTAAGATCTGGTGGGAAAGAAACATTTAAATTAACATCTGGTGAAATTTTTGGTGCAATTCTTTTTTTCCCTACTACATACATTATTTTAACAGAGCATATTGTTAAAGTCAACAGTTACACTGTGTCACAAACTCTTGTGGAGCCTCCGGATAATGTGAATAATGAGAAACTACCATGCAAGGAGGCTGTCAGAAAATAAATCACACTTGGCTTTTTTTCTCACCAAGCAAATATTGTGCTAATTAAAGCTGCATTTTCAGGATTATAACACAAAACCCACTATTGCTCAGATACAGTTTTTAGCTGTCAGGTGTAACAACTGAATATTCACATCCCTAGAGGAATTTCCTTTTCAAAAATATGTTAACAGGCTCTCATTCTGTTTTAACAAAATTAATAAGCCCATCTACCCAAGAAGAACAATTGGAGGGCTTAAGTTATTTCTCACTTGTGCTTTCTCCAAGCAGCTCCCCATCACAACCTCTGCTATAAGTTTGCCCTCAAACATGATTAAAACAACTTTGGAACCTGTAAGAAAAAAAAATCAGTTTTGTACAGGGAACCCATCAAAGCATATCCTACAGCTATAGAACAAAAAACAGATATAAAAATGTCTATACTGAAATAAAATTTATAAAAATAATTCATATATTTGACCCAGAAATTGGGAAGAGAGGAGACACCTATGCCATTTAAAGACTTCATTTTTATTTAATTTATTTGTTATTTAATTGTGTCTGATTCTTTGAGACTGCCTCGGACAAGTCGCAACTGTTTTCATGATAAGGCTTTTCAGAAATGGCTTCCCATTCCCTCCTTTCTAGGGCTGAGAGAAAGTGACCAGCCCAATGTCACCCAGCTGGCTTTGTGCCTAAGGCAGGACTAGAACTCATGACTTCCTGGTTCCTAGCCTAATGCTTAGCCACTACATCAAATTGGCTCTCAAAGGAACCATAGCTATTAGTTATCACAAATAAATTGACCAGAAGTCAGATATTACAGAGTCTTCAAATTTTCTTGCTAGAAAAATCTTGCAGAGGTGCTAATAGTATAGTAACAGCTGTCTTATTTTACCAAGTTTATATTTTAGGATAATAAATCTACTCCTTGGCATTCTCTGTGTTTCAGAGAACAGGATTAGTAGGTAGTTGGGAAGAAAGATCTATAAAAATGTTTGCAATTACAAGCAGTATTTACTGCAGCAGAGAAGATTTGGCACATCCATGAGATTCATAACATTCCTCAATATGCATACCTTGTCCTAATAGGATTGTAAATCAATTTGAGTATATCCAGATTGCAGGGTGATATTATTTTCCTGTTTCACTTGAATAGGATGGAAAGTGTGAACTTGCTTTATTCTGAACTCTGGCACATTGCCAGGTGAAGAAACCAAAACAGAACTGAGATTTTCTTCAAGCAAAGCAAGTGTTCAGTCACTGGATTGTGATCTCTTCTCAAAAAGCTCCTTCTATAGCAAGCTAATTGAAACTTACCTACAGCAAACATATTGTATATCATACATGGTCATTCATATTGTCTTGCATTTTGTTGCAAAAAAAATTACCACTTGGGAGAATGCAAATCTGCACAAAGCGTACTTTGTTGACTTTTGAATGAATCTCCAGAAATATTTGAATAATCAAATAATACTTTTCAAGAGGAAGCAGTATTCCTTTGACTTTGATTACTCTTAACTGCACTTTATGTCAAATTCATATTGATTCCATTCTATTTATATAATTATGGGGCAATCAATCTCAACAACTGTAATCATGAACACATATTTCATTTGTCAGTTACTGCCTTTATTAGCTTTATTTTTAAATCATCATCTCTCCATAGAACCTGTTGTTCACATGATTTTTGAAAAGAGGACAATTCAATATTTACTCTCTATGTTAAGCCAAAGATAGCCTGGTTCTTGGGGACTGCTCAGAGAAAACCATTTAGACTTTGGAATATTAACTTGGTTTTATAATTTATTTTTATACAGAAAATTGCCAAATATGGAAAAAAATTAATCTCCAAGTACAGAAAATACAGAACAAAAATTAGGCATAAAGCTGAATATTCAACACCCAAAGATTCCAAAGAACATCCTATCTTTTTTGTGTGTTTGTCTTTTTCTCTTTGACCATATGTTTAAAGTTCTGTAATGACATTCTAATAAAACCACAATATTTCATATTCTGCTATGCTATTCAGATATTGATAAAACAGCCAGTGTTGTCCCATTTCTTCCCAAAATGTACTTGTAAAGCATTTTTTATTTTGCACAAGTGATAGATATATGAAACTTGTGAGATGTCATAAATAGAGATGATCTACTGTAACCCATCATGTATATGAATAATTTTTATTTGAAATATATTTTAAATACTAAGATGTATGATAGAGAACCGAGTTTCTGGCTGATACCCTCTGCTAAAGTAATATTTATTATGATCTAGAATGTTTAGATAAACAGCTGTGCATCAAACTCAAACATGTGATTTGGTCTTAATATTAATAGGCCCATTAGAAACAGTTCAATACCATTTTGTCATGCAATTAGTGAATTGGGAAAGAAATTCTAGATCATCATATGTTAAAAGTGGGGGAGAGGATGCAGGAGACATTTATTTTATTTCCAGAACTTCACAAAGTGTTGTATTTTTTTTCTTGACCATTTTCAGTTTAATAACTTACTTTGATAAAATTGCATATTCCATATTCCTATATTGTTTCTCTACTATTTCTGTTTCTCTATTATTTTAATATATTATTTTCATGGAAATAATTAACTTTTATTATATTACATATTATACTCTGATGTATGTCTATTAAAGTATCTTATTGATCTCACCATATAATGTCATAATAGTTGTTCAGAGATATTGTGTAATTTGCTATACATGCTATCCCATGGGTATATAGGATATAGTCGTAATGTATCAATTATAGGTAGCATTCTTTCCTGAGACAGAACATAGCATAAGCTGAAATAATTTGGTCATTTCCTACTGTGTGATTGTCTTCTTTTAATTTTTTTTTAATTTATTTTACTTGTATAGCCAACTTACCCAAGTGACAATATTATTAAATAGTGATAAGTATTTTCAATATCAGTTTTTGTGGAATGAGAAAATCCCATCAGAATAAGGGAGAAAATCTTTATTCTTTTTTATAATAATCTTGTCCAGCCCCCCCTTTAAGTACGTTCTGATACTCCAGCTTTAAGTAGATGCAACTTTACATGGAACTGCAATTGAATTCAGTGGGGCTGATTTCCAATATCTATGTTGCAACATTTCCCACTTCACTTATTCAAATGCAGTAAATATTTCATTTACAATCCTCAGCTGATTTCTACATAATTATTTACAGAGAATTTATGCAAAATTTCTTGCTTCATAGAGCACACATTTACTAACAAAATGGAAAACAAAATATTTTATGCAGTATAGCCTTGATTATTTACCATTAGGTCAGGATTAACTCTTAGTAACTACATACATTTTTTCCAGGATGATCGATCCACAATCTGGCCCTTTAGTTTTCCAGTGTTGTATCATTGTTGCTGAAATTAAGTTCATTCACCTTTCTAAGATCATCCTCATCTCTTCCCTTCCAATTTTGCCTTATGGAAATTCTAATTTATAATCCAAGAAACAAAAAGAAGAAAGTTTGGAAGAATCAAAGTTAACAAGAAGTATATACAATTAAATGCAGTTCCCTAGATATACCTATTTCTTACCAAAATGAAATTAAAGCTACTAAATAGGCAAAAATTACTTCCAAATACAGGTTTTCTTTTTGTATATGTATAAAATTATCTACTTTTGTTTGTGTATAAAGTCTTAGCTGTGGTTGAAATGCTGTATACTGAAAGTTTTTAACATACTGCTTACTCAGTATGTAGCAGAAACAGTCTGTTTAAATGTTGTAAATTCTAACAAATTACATTTCTAACTGTTTGGGAGATTGGAATAACACACACCAAAATGTGCTCTTTTTGCACATTTTCAAGTGTGGAATTAAATAGTAGAAATATGATTGTGGTAAGAAAGCAGTTCAGAAAGAGTAGTTTATAGTACATTATGATGTTATACATGATGCTTTTACAATGCAATCCTCTGAGATTCTAATGAATAAAATCTTGCCACATTCTTTCCTGCATTAATCATTTCAAGCTGATCCTACAGGATACAAGGGCAAATTAAATTCTATTTGCAATTTCATGCATGGAGCCCAGGAACTGGCGATTCCTGATCTAGCAGTTTTTCAGTAAGACAAGCGTGTAAGTTGCAATTATGCAGCTACTGTCTCCCATGTGCCAGCTCTCTTATTACTGACAATTTTGTAAATGAAAATGTATGAATAGTATTAAATTCACCTTCAAGAGGTAGCAAATTAAAATGAATAACATCAGGCCATGTTTATGGGGGGGAATCCCATACTGCTTTAATGATGAAAATTACAAATGGAAACCCCTTGTTACCTTGGGGCTGCTTAATCTTCAGGCTGATTTTTCATAGTTGTGCATGATGACTATCAAAAAGCAAGACAGAATGAGGATCCCAAACTTCATTCAGAATTGTCAATAGAAACTTGAAGAATTCTCTCAAAATGACATCCAAGTAGATTATGCTCTTTTTGTTGTCTAGAAATAAAGTACTGAATGCATTTCCTCATTAAAATCCTGCTTAAAGGGACATTAGACATTTTAAAAAATCCTTCACTGAATCATAAATATTACTTCTGTTGCTCAATCTACATCTACTTTAACAGACACCTGTACCCTATTTATGCTATCCCATTGTCTTGATTAATCAAGCAATGGGCTTTTCAATTTTGAATCTTTTTCTATGGATTGGGGTAAGTTATAGCAATATCAATAGCACTTAGACTTATGTACCTCTTCACAGTGCTTTACAGCCTCTCTAAGTGGTTTACAGAATCAGCATATTGTCTCCAACAATCTCGGTTCTCAATTTTACCGATCTTGGAAGGATGGAAGGCAGAGTCATCCTTGAGCCGCCTTGGCAGTCAGCAGTCAGCAGAATAGCCTGCAATACTGCATTCTGACCACTGGGCCACCATGGCGCTACCTGACTGTGGTTGCTTCTACTAACCCCAAACACTTTAATCTCAGACTGTTGACCTCACCCCATTCCTAAGAGGTCTGTAAGGGGCATGCGTAAGTGCACCAATGTGTGTACCATCCCTGTCTTAATGTTTCCTTTTATTCATATCTATTTCATATATTAATATTCATGTTTATACTTATATATATTATCAAATGCATGCTTGACAAAATAAAAATAAAATAAATTTGAGTCAGTAATATGAAAATGTCACAAAGGCTATCAAAGAAATTGATTTGACTCACTATAAAAACCCCAGATCACCTATCTAGCAAACCAGATAACGGCTCTGAGTATTACTTTGGCCAAAACTTAGCCTCTCTTTTTAGTGTTAAATATAGTTACCATAATAATTGAATGCACGCACACAATTTCATGAAATCTAACTTAAAAATAGTAGCTAGATAAATTTTAACTTCAGTTATCTATGTCAACAGTTTTAAAATATCCAGTATTTGTTCCATTTCATTATATTGGGAAAGATTTTAGAGCAAGAATTTAGGTTTAGCCTGAAAGAAGAAATTACAATTGCAGTTAGACTTCCATAATATGTTTCTCTGAACATCTGCTCACTGTCCTAGTCAAGATGTTCTAGATATGTCTTTAATTACCAACAGTGCTGGAAAAATTGCCATTATTGATAATCATATCAGCAGATGTTAAGTTTAGACACATTCAACAAGATTTACACACAGAACTCTCATTTCCCTAAGGTAGAAGACTAGCTTGGTCTGAACATAGGACATTTGAGTATGCAACTGAAATGAGCTACTGACCCTTCCACCTCAAAAGGGTCAGTAGCTTGATTATCCCCAATGTTGTCTATTTCCTCTACATAATTATAGACAGAATGTCATAATCACTTTAGAGCTATTATGGTTACAAAGTTTCAAGTCATAAATCATTGCCAGTCTTTTACAAACAAATTAGAGATCTGTAGATCAGAACTACTGCTTTGATCTAGAGAAACCTCACTCTCAGAGATTACAAACTGATAAAAAGCATTTATGGAAAATCCAATCTATAGTGTTCATATATTCTATCTAGATGATTCAGGTGATGTAGTTGAATTCACCTCTGTTATTTTTATGTATCCTACTTTGAAGCAATTATCCATCTGTCCAGTTGACTTGTCTTCAGAATTGACAAATATCTGTTTTTAGAGGGCAGGTATGGGCATTTCTCTCTATTAATCCCCTACTTTTGTTCAAAGCAACCTTAGAGTATACTTTTCTTTTCCAATTCCATAATACATTTAGCAAAAATCCATGCCACTAATTGTCAGAAATTGTGATCACTGATGGCTTCAAAGATTTTAATAAATAATTTCCAAAGTTGAAGAATATGAAGACAAGAAAAGGGGGGGAAAGGAAGATTTTCAAAACATCTTTCATGTTGATCTGCCACATATTTACTGTAATGGGGTTTGCAATTGGACAAGCTGTAGACAGAAGTAGAGATGTTAACAGATAAATTCAAGTGATAAAGCAACACTAACTAATGGGGTGTATCAAATAAGTCAGTTATTATCACTGCTGCCAGAAGGATCTTATGAGTTTCATAACTGCCAAAGAATATCAACGAAAAAGTGTGTGTGTGTGTGTGTGTAGGATAGCTTGAATGGTCATCTTTGCCAATGAAGAGATTTGCAGCAGATAAATGTTGTCTTTCAAAACTGATTTTTAGAGGTAGCTTAATACTTTCAGCCAGAGTGGTCTTTTTATGAGGCCTCTCTGTACGCTTCAGTGCTTCACACCGAGAGTTAGCGCTCCGGTAGAGATTTACTGTTACCATTTGACTTGTTAAGCAACAATCTGTCCTTTCTGTGAGATTAACTGCATCTGTCCAAGCCTGATAGAGGCTTGTGCTGCTAATTTTATATGATTTATTGTCCTGAGGACACTTTTCATTTCTGATGGAATCACGGGAACCAGGCAGAGGAGAACAATGTAATGGCTTCCTCACAAAACAGATATGTGGAATCAGTTGAAGCAATTTACTGTGAACCAATAACAGCATACAGATGTGCATGTTATGAATTGAAAATTGACTCAGATAGGAATTCATTACATTCTGTTGTAACCCACGTTAATAAAAACATAGCAAAATGAAAATAAATTAGAGCCACAAGAAGCTGAGTCACACACATACACAAAAAAACTTTTACTTAAGATTTTTCTTCCTTTCCCTTCCTTAATTATGCAACCAATGTCAATTTCCAGTAGAGGAGGCAAAAGGGTGGAAGAGGTATATTATTTCAGCCTCTTACATGATTTCATTATTGCTATCATTTCACAGAGACACATTGTCAGGAGCTGCAAAGGATGATGATCAGAGTTTGGAAGAGAGGGGGTATGCCCAGGGGTGGGTTTCTACCGGTTCTGTCCACATCTGTAGAACCGGTAGCTCTGAAGAGCAGCAGACATAGAACTGGTTCTATGTCTGCTGATGTTTTTGCCCACCCACCCACCCAGGCTCTTTCCTGATCTTTATTTCCTGATCTTTCAACTTCAGCTGCTGAATGAGGCACAGCTGCAGTTAAAAAAAACAAGAAAAGAAGGCTGTTTCAAAGGCTGCTTCTCGGCACGCAGTGTGCTAATGACGATTAACAGGTACATAGCTCACAGCAGGCAGGGAAGCTCATAAATCCCAAACCGGTAGTTAATCCTGTCGTATCCCACCTCTGGGTATGCCCACATCAACCTGCAATGTTCATAAACTTTTATCTGATCCTACTTGCTGCTGATCACCTGAGTTCCTTATGACAAGTTTTACACAGGTTGCGTCTTACACGAGAGGTTGTTGGTTTAAGAAGGAAACCATGACTTTAAGACTGATCCAGCTAGGACACTTTAAGCCTGTCTCATTTATGGGCTGGGGACAAACTGAAGGCAATGTCAAAGGGAAACAATTGGACATTGTTCTTCTGATCATGTGCAAGTCAGTAAAAGTTATCTTAAGCTTCAAGCTATTAACTCTTGGAGATAATCTAGTCCTTCTGAGACAGGGGTGTCAAACTCACAGCGTCATGTCATCACATGACATACTGACATTTCCCCCCTTCAATAAAACTGGAGTGGGCATTGCCCATGTGTGATGTATCCAGTCAGTGGGCCGTGAGCTTGAGACTCCTGTTCTAAATCTTTTGAACCTTAGCTCCAGCCTGAGCATTCATTAGCAAAAGCAATTGAGGGTCTCAATCACACAAAATCTGTTGAGACCATATTGCACAGGATTGTGTAAAATTTTAAAGTTCAGTTCCACATAATTTAATTTGTAATGGTTAAGGCACCAGGCTAGAAGCTAGGAGAATGTGAGGTCTAGTCTCACACCTTAGGCATGAAAGCCAGCTGGGTGACTTTGGATCAGTCACTCTCTCAGCCCAACTTACTTCACAGGGTTGTTGTTGTGGAGGGAATAGGATGATGAATAAATATTGTGTATGTTCACCACATTGAGTTATTTATTCAAAAATAAAGATGGAATATAAATAAATAAATTTTATCACCCCATTAGAAAAGACCTGTGAACTATTGACTTTAAAGGTATTTAGAATTCATTGACTTCTTCACTGTTTCTGACAATAGACAATGTTGTAACTTTAAAAATATATATGAACAATTCAGGCAACAAGTGCACAAGAAAAGTTGAAATCTGAAAACAAAATAAAACAAAAAAACATGTATAGTAAATGCAAACCAAACAAAGTCACAAAGGAAGTATATAGACATGAACCCCTGAACTATAGAACGGGTTCCAAAAAAAACAAAAGTTCAGAAGGACATGAGGTTAATGAGAAATGCTAATAAGAACATTTTTAGAGATGTTCAAAATAAGAGGAAATTGAATTGGTGCAGCAGTTGCTCAAGGAAAACATTAAACTGCTACCAGAGAACTGTGGAAAATATAGACCTACTCAATTTCCATTTTGGTTCAGTATTTTCCAGCAGAGAAGTATGCATTAAGAAAAACAAAATGAAAGACAGGATTGAATCCCGAGATTAACAGAAATATGGCAGAGTATATAGTTTAACTCTAAATGTATGTAAATCTTAAGTACTAAGTAATCATGCAGAACTGGTGAAATGCCAGATGACTGGAGAAAAACAAATCCTCAGAAAATGGCAAAAGGGACATCCTGCAAATTACCAGCCAGTCAGTCTGACTTTAATAGCTAGAAGTATTCCAGAGCAATCTGACAGAAATTGATATAAAAAACGCTTTGAAAACTTGCAGCAATTACAATAGATTAGCATTGATTTCTCAAAAACAAATCTTGCAGTTTAACTATTTTTATGTTTTGATCAGATACTGTAAGTTACTCAGTAGATTATGGGAATGCATTTATTTTTAATAAAGCATTGGACAACAGGTAAAATTTGACAGAAATAAATCCAAACAACAAAAATAATAAGTCTAAATATCAAGATACCTGGCTTGATAATAATATTTAATGACAGGAATCTTGTAATAGTTCTTTAATGCATCAGTAGAGGTATCATTTTTAAATCTCATGACTAATCATTCCACTGTATCTTGATTTAGTCAGATCTACCTTGAAAAATGTCCTTAATTGTGGGCAAATTTGACCATTCTTTAAGAAGGATTTGGGGAAATTTGAAACCATTAAGAAAAGAAGAATGGGGATGATCAGGTTACTCTAATAATTATAAAGTGAGATTGTGGGAGCTGAATCTTTTAACACTAAAAATAGTCAGTTATCCAGGTTTGGAGGGAGGTCCCCATTCACTGAATGTATTCAAGCACGTGTTTCAAATGTTTTAAATTCTGGTTTCTGCACTGGTGAAGAGGTGTTTTTGATAGCCTAAGTAATCCTTTCCAAATATGTTTTGATGAATGATGAAATGCACACTTGGACATTGACATACATTACCAGCCAAACAATTTAATATTTTGTTAAAATCAGTCCCTTATCAGAGCTCTTTTAGTTTGGCAAGTTTAACATTGCTTTGGGCTTCATTCAGTTTCTCAGCTCTCAGTTTCCTTAATGCGGCAACCCACCAGGCCTAACTTGGCTGTCTCTTGCCCTAATGGAATGTTACATATCTGTTCTATTCCTGCCAACACAATTCGAAGTTCAACTGTGCTCTCAGCAATCTAATTTTGGCTCAAGGCTGACTTTATTTTTAAATGCTGCACATTTGGAGCAGGTCTGAGACTCTTGACAATGAATGCCTTACAGAGACTGACCTAAATGTTTTTTTTTAAACAAGTTTTATTCAATTTTTCAAAAACAACATAAAAAAAGCTCTTTTCAGCATATAATATAATTCTCAGTCAACACTTTTACAGGCAAATATGACAATAATTATATATTCATTTTTACATTCAACATTCTGTCTTGTCCATTTTTAACTTAATTCTATTATTACTTCTCCATTTCAACTTTTACATAAGAAAAGAAACAAACACATTAATTCTGTTAAGTGATATTACTTTCATTCTAAGCATCTTCTCAATTCATTTCAATTTATTTCAAATATATTTCTTAAACATTAACATTTCTTTTAAGCGTGGCCTTTTCCAAAGTACTCTTTTCTCATTTTACCTCTCAATTTTTATATAAGAAAAGGAACAGGCAAGTTAATGCTATTCATTAATATTACTCTCATTCTAAACATCTTCTCAATTCATTTCAATTTATTTCAAATGTATTTCTTAAGCCTTAACGTTTCTTTTAAATGTTGCCTTTTCCAAAGTACTCTTTTCTCATTTAAATCACTCATAGTTTCCACATCTTCATACTTAATCCCTTTTAATTCTTTTTTGTCTTGTCAAATTTGCAATTCCATCGCATATTCTTTTCATAAAGTCTAGATTAATACAAGTTTTTCACATAAAACAAAACATAAATTTCCTGGCCCCCTTTACTAGTTTGGGGTGTCACCTCAGTGGTTTAAGTATGCCATAATTTCCTCATCTGTAATTCCCAATTAAACATCTATTTTACTTAGTTATAGTAATAATCAATCCCTAGAAAAATAAACTACTTTACATTGTATTTTTCAGTCAGATTCCACAATGTATTTTTTCCCTTTACTTCTATAAAATTTTATTTATGGTATCAAAAAATAAAATAAAAAGAAAGAAAAAGAAAGAAACAATCCATTTTGCTTGGTCATATTAATCTCATTTTTAAACCTCCTCACAATTCATTTCAATCATTTAAATATATATATAATAAACATTAACCTTTCTTGTAACAATAAAAATAAGAAAATGCATTCATCTTCTAAATAGATATCAGTGCCCCTCCCTCCTCTCAATAAACTATATTCTATAATTTGTAATTGCAAAGTACATTATTATTACCCCTCATATCAATGTGGAATCCCGTCTTAATTCATTAACCATTGTCCTGATGTATTCCAGGTAAAGAAAATTTTTCCTTCATTTTACAATTCCCATATTTCTTTCTTTCCTGTTCCTGTTCCTCATTACCTCTCTTCCCTTTGGTTTTTCCAAATCTTTTCTCCCTCTGATTTATATGCCTCTCTCTATATATATTTTCCTCCCCCCTTTTACTTTTCTGCTGTTTCTTTCTGTCTTTCCGATTTTTATAAATATTCCCCATTTTAGTTACTTTTTAAAATCTCCCATTTTAACCCCCTTTCTTTTTCCTCTTCTTTGTGGTGTTCTTTGTGTTGATTGTCTGTTCAAGATGGCTTCTTCTTGAACTAACTCCTCTTTCTCTGAGTTGTCTTCTTCATATTCTTCAAATGCCATTTCCATAGCTTTTAACTCAGAGGCAAGTTGCAACCTCTTGCAAGTAGTAGTTCTTTCAAATTTTTAAGTTCCATTTTTAGATCCCACAGAGATATCATCGTTATACACTCTTATATCTTATAGTCATTAAAATCCACCAATCACCAATCTTTTTCTTTTTTCTTTAAACTTTCTGGATTAACAATTATTCCCGAACTGGGTTTATAGCAAAATCACCAATCAGTTCAACAATCCATATTTTTTCTTTTGTTCTAATTCAATTTTTACTTTTTAGGGTACTTGTTATATTGTTTCAATATTTCCTTTTCGTTGTATCAGATCCGATTCATAGAGTAACAGGAACTTTCCCTTTTTCAGCTTAAATTTTTGTCCACCAGATGGCACTCTCCATTATACAATGTCCTCACCTTTTCCCCCCCATTTTATTTCTTTGGGGCTTTCCAAACCTCCGTATTCCAAACCAATAAAAACTTCAATTTAAACATTTCCCCCTTCTTTTTGAAAACTCTTAAGTCCAGCATTAAATTGTGCCTGTTTCTTAGCAATGTATTTTAAGTCAATTTGTTTGGATATCTTGTTCCGGCTTCTTCCAATCCTGGTTCAAAACCTTGCTCAGCTGTCAAAGATATTTTCACTTTTTTCCCGCTTTCCCTTTAAAAATCCGCCGCTTTCTTATTCTTTCATAAAAATTCTTAAAATACTGCCCTGGGATACCTTTTAATTAATTGTTGCACCAAGTCCACCTCTTTTTTCTCTCCTGCACAAATCTTAGTCCAGCTAAGTCCTCCTCTTCAGGGTGGCCATTGTAGACCACCACTCAGTCATCTTCAGGGGGAAAAATTGCCTAGCCAAAGGAGCGGGGATGCAGATCCCCTCAACCTGGCTGGTGGCTTCCTTTTACTCTGCTGCCCCTCTGAGGAAGCTTCAGCCCCTAATCACAGTGATTGGGGCTCTCCAACCAGAAAGCATGGACCAAAGCTGCAGACAGTCGCAGTCCCTGGTCCGTTGATGAGAAGGGCTTAACCTTTTTTATTTTCCAGAGACTGGCCTAAATGTTTATTAGAATGAGGGGGAAACTCTATGAAAGCTCTTCTCTCCATGTTAGCTATTTTGTCTGTGGCCTGCCTATATTTGATTGTTTTGCACTAGTGATTGATCATTTCTTCTAGAGTCGCCCATCCATTGTGCCAAAATAGCAATAATGCAGACAAGCAATGCAATATTTCAGCAATGGCTGGATGATGCTATGAAGTCACTACAAATCATTTTTGTGGCATCAAATCTGATTGTGCCATCCTGTCTCTGCAAACTAATAAACAGCAAGCCCATCAAGTCAAAGGCTGACTTAACAAAACCAGCCATTCATGAGAGGTCCTTTCCATAAGAGGTCAAATTTTGCCAATCAGCTGTGCAACTCCTCTGACACCTCAGAAAATGCAACTGTCATAGCAATAATCCAAGCAGGCAAAGCAGGCTACCTTTCAAGAAGAAACTAATTATTAAGCTTTAATATAGATAACATTGCACTACATTTCTTTCTTTCTTTCCTTCCTTCCTTCCTTCCTTCCTTCCTTCCTTCCTTCCTGCCTGCCTGCCTGCCTGCCTGCCTGCCTGCCTGCCTGCCTGCTTGTTTGCTATTGATTTTTAAGATGCTTTCCTTTCATGACTTTGGGATCTTCAGTCTACTCTCACAACATATAAGTAAGTATATAAGTATACTTTCAGAGAGAGAGTTTAAAAAAAGTATAAATAATTGAAATGATAAGCAACATTTTTCTCTTCAAGAAGAAAGTTGGCACAGTCAGTAAATTCCCTAGGATTCCCCTGCCATAAATGCACCAATCATAAATCTATCAAAATCTAAATTATTTCAGGGTTGCTGATTTTTTTTCTGTTAATGCAAGTTAGTTATACCTTGGATTTAGAGAGAGTCCCTCTCTCATGGAAATGGGGAATTCAAAAATGTGAGAATTAAAAATCAACTATGCTTTGAAAAGCAGCAGGCCAACCAGTTGTATTTGGATGCCCCAAACTCATTTCCCAGATTTCTTTCCTAGCAGCACCATTCTTCCCTTAAGATCAACCAATTGTTTCAGACAATAGGAAGGATGTTTGGTTGATTGTGCAGAGCATGAGCCAAGTGCACATCTTCTACTGACATGCCAATTCCATAGTGTCTTTTTCTTTTTTTCTCTTGACCACCCCTATGATTATAAATGAAGCGGAGAGACCAAACTGCCACTTTTGAGCCAATTAAAGGTACCTTGTCAAGCCTCAAATGTCAGCTTTTGCGGCTGATATTGATTCAAGGCTTTACCAGGGAAAGCCATTGGAAATAATCATAATAGACATGTCAGTAGAAGTCTAGCAATTTGCTGGGTCTTTTGTAAAGACAGCTATGATCTTTGCATGCTAGTAATTAACTTTAGTGGGATTATTCTAATACAGTAGAATAATCTAATTCATAACAGCAGAACAGTTATTGTTACTGTTTTTAAGATTAACACCTAACTTGTTCTATAATCAAAACAAGTTAAATGTTAATTTAGTTAAATTACTACATATTAATTTTGTATTCCCCATGCTCCCCCCATCCATCCAACCCTAGCCAAATTGGACAAGATTTTCACCACATGACTGTAATTAACATGTATGATTTTGAAAAGAAAACCACTGCCACGGTGTTGGCTTGAACTGTGGGATAATAGAAAGAGACATAGTTGTAATCTTTTTTTCCCAAGATGTTCCAGAACAGACTTCCATCCTGAGCATGTGTCAGATTAGTTATTTTATACTTCTCTGCTGACCATATTAGGATTAAGATTTTCATTTTTCCAAAGTTGACAGAATGTCCATTGTCCACTGGCTGCTAAAAAGAAAGTATATTACTATAGATATTCCTATTCTGGGAACTGCTGAGTTATGTATGCACAGTTTAATGGAAAATCCCATTATTTGCTTAATGGGGCAAAATCCTGGATTTAGAGGATTTAAGTCTGTAAATAGAAAAGTACTTCACTGAGTTAAAGTAAATATTATCATGCAACACTGATAAAATACCTGACTATACTACTTAGCTAGAATGATGGTTTCCAAATCAGAACAAATAAATAAATGATCTTGAATAATATTTCTCTAGAAGGCAAGAGAAGGTTCAATAACATTTTCTATAGCCACAGTAAAGCTGCCTTGAGACAAACCTTTGTAGTTTAGTGTAACTTAACAATGGTCTCTAGAATAATTGCTTAACTGACAATCTTGCCCTTATTTCCTTCTCATATGCTTCCAAAAAGTAAGCTATTTGACACAATGCTCAGTCTATTAGATCCAGCCAGCTCTTCTATAATTCATGTGTTGGATCATTAAGAAGGCTGATTGAGCCACTAAATAATTTCTGATTTACTGGCTCTATTTCTTACTTAAAAATGGAGTTATTGGACAAACAAGTCTGTCTGTTAACTTTTATCAATCAAGGATTCATATAAAGGATAACTAGACTTCTTTCCTGTCAGAGTTTTCTTAACAACATTAAACTAGCAAACCACAATATGGTGGTTTAGAATAGGGATTCCCAACACCTGGGCTGCAGACCAGTACCAATCCATGGCCTGTTAGGAATTGGGCTGTGTAAATGACAGGTAGGTGAGTGAATATTCATCTATGCATGTATAGAATCTAGGTTGTGCACAAAACCACCTAACTCCTGAGTCCATGAAAGACAATTTTTCTTCCAAAACTGGCCCCTGGTGCCAGAAAGGCTAGGAACTGCTGCTTTAGAGCATCCATTGTGCAATATACTATGCCTGTGATCTGAAACCCAAGATCTTAATCAAACAGGCAATGTGCAATTATGTAAGTTACACCAACTTGTTCCCTTTCTTTGCTTTTCCCTTCTCCCATTTTCCCCAGATAAACTCAATTTATATTTCTGGCCACTTGGCTGCACTGTTTTTAAAAGAAAACTTCATTTTAAAAAAACCCCTTCTTTTCACACAAGTCTACATGGTTACACAACTATCTATTATTTTCCCAAGGATTAGAAATCCTTTTTTAAAGGTTTGTGTTTATGGGTTTAACAAGAAAACATAAAAACAGTTTTTCTTTCCTTTCCATGAAAATGGGAGGAGGGATCTAATATCCAGGATAAGAGGCCTCAAGAGATTCAATACATGTGATGACACGCTACCCTAAGGACAAATGGAGGAGGATCCACCAGTGCCCAAAATCATTCCACTTCCTAGATCTACAAATTCTTATGCCAAATTATCTTATGCCAATAATGCCAAGACTTAAAAGAGGGTGGTACACCTCCTAGCTGTGCAACATTTCTCAGCTGCAGTTATTTTTCCTCTAGGAATATCCTCTGGCAACCTGGCTATGACACCCTGGAGAGTACTAAATTGGGATTAGTTCTCCTTAGTAATATTACTCTTCTCCACTCCTCCTTCAGTTCCATATTTAATATATTTGTAGTCATAAGCAGCAATTTTCTTGGCATTTTATAATTTAAAAAATATTGAGAAACAGATTTCTTTCTAAAATGAAAAAAATATTGGGAAATAGACTTCTTTCTGAAACAAGAAGATTATTATTAGTTTTGTTCATATAATGACATTATGAGTACAAATATCCTAGTCTGCATGCTTTATCTGTTCTCAGAAATGCCATTATGCAGCCAAATCAAATTGGAAACATGACCTCAATGTTTCTAAGAAGCAGACAAAATTGCTAAGAAGCAGACAACTAGACAAATTTGTGCTTGCTGTTCTGACCCAGAGAGTCACATTTAGCAAGAGAGTCACAGAAGAGTCAAGAGATTCAACGCCAGACACACAAGTCAATTCAAATTTCACTAGGTGAAGAAGAGATCAGGAATCAGGAACTAAAGCTACAGTACCACATCTGAAGGTGAGTGGGCTGAAGTATGGGAAAGATACAGACTGGTACGAAGAAATTCAAGCAAATGAGTCAGAGGTAAAATGCCTATAGAGGTAATCATCTAGGTCACGGTTGTTGTCCCTAAGGTGCTTTTTTTTTTTTTTTTTACAAAAGGCAACTGGACTTCCTTATTTTTTTTCCTTTGATGAAAAGTGAAACATTTACAAAGGAGAAAACCAAGAAAATCCAGTTGCCTTTGGTGGGGGGAGCACCTTTGGAAGAGTCAGAGGTAAAGGTCCTGGGCATGATGTACAAGGCAGGCTGCCCCAAACTCAGTCAGTGCTTATTACTGCTTGTGCATGATTCCAACTACTGGCAAAGCAATTTCCCCCAAGGAACCTGACCCTACAGTTTGACAATGCTATGCCATTGCTCCTTAATCCACTGACAGTAGCACAGACTCACTGACCCAGATGATGTGAGATCAGATCACGGATTATAGCTGCAGGAACTGTGAATATAAAAATAAGACAATATTCACCAACTAAACCTAACCCACACTCTCAGGCAAAACAGAGACTCCTAATCAATATACTCATCACTCATTTCCTCTTCTGAAGATAGGGGGTCATGACACATATCAAAATACGAAGAGATCAGACCAATGTTCAGAAGTGAATCTGCGCAGCCTTTCATGATTATTTTAATCTCCAATGTAAACATTTACATGAGAAAATGTTGCTAAAGGTGAATAAGTTCTACAGAGTGATCAGTGCTGTGGTGAACATGAAAGTTTGCTTTCACTTAACAAGTGATATTTTGGACTGATGTTTCCCCTAAGTTAATCATATATTTTCCCATGATAAATGATTCTGGGATTTGAGATAGTTTTTAAATAAACTTGGTTGTGGAAGAGTAAAATGTAACTTCTAATCAATAACTGTTACCAGCTAATTCTTGGACTACAACCCATGGATATGTATGATTTTGCAGAGTTTTATTAATGATGGATTGTCATTTCACACATAATAGGAAGGTGTGAGTGGCTTGAAAATGTATAATAAAGCAGAGGTGCATAATTTCCATTAATGCAGCAGATTTTGGATGTTATGTTGAGACCCACACTTCATGCAGATGGAGTTGTGATATTCTAGATTCTGTTTCCTGGTTTATAATTTCTTAATCTACTATGAGTGTCAGGAAGTTGTAAGGAACAGATCAGCTTTCCTGTCATCCTAGGTACATAGTTATTCTGATTTGCTGTTTTGCACAACTGGAAACATCTATCCCTAAGAAAGCTTTTTTTCTCTATTAAGAAAAATCACTATTGTACTGTGATTTTGGATGGTAAAAAAGTAGTATTGATTAAAAGATTCCATCCCTATGATTCTGGAGAGTTGACAATAGAATATGCTGCTGTTTTTATAGAAAAAAACCTGGAATTATCTGTATATCCTGTAATCAGCATATCTCTTGATCACTCAGTTTATGCCTGGATGCTACTTACAGATGAACTGCCATTCATTACAACACATACTGCCAGTGCACTGCAGCATGTAAGATCACAATGTGTAGTTTATTTATTATCATATTTGATATTACATTTATAGCCTAGACTTACATTCCCTTCTTTGATTTTATTTATGAGTTATAGTCAGGCAGTTTCATACAGGTACTTCAGCTTTGGTAAGGAATTTTTATTTACTATGGTAGTTTCTTAAAATATAATGGTAGAAATGGTTATAGACAACTTATGTATATATTTCTTGTATTTGTCTGAGACCACCTAATGACAGACTGATTGACTCAGTCTAATAACGTTAGACTCCTGCTTCATTTGGGTTCCTAGTTCTTTTTTCTACATAATTTATAGTTTGGCATCCTGAACTATTAGCACTTCAAAACGATTTTCATACAGCTGCCTGTATAAACCCCCAACTCAATTCATTGTTAAGAACTCTGCTGCTCACAGACCTGCTGTCATTCTGTCCTCTAGTACCCTGCAAACCATTTGGGAAAAGGGTAGTAAATTGTTGTGCCCCCCGTATTGTTCATCAATGCATGCTGATCATGCCCCGTGAAAAAGTTCACAGCCACAGTAATATACATTCACAGGGGACCTGGTTTTAATCAGGTTCTAATGTAATACACTGCCCAAACTCTGGAGGGTAAATTCACAAGCTTTTTCAAAGCAGGTCTTTCAGATGATTTATCCCCTTTTTGCTTCCCTGTTCTGCTCACTGTCATTCCAGTGGAAGTGGATTTTTTTCTTTTCTTTTTTGAAAGAGCATCAGCAAAAAAATGTGTATGCTGTTTTTAAGTATGACTTTATATTTTTATAGCTCTTATTAGTGAGATTAAGGAAAATAATTCAGCCATGAAACTAATGAACTAGATGAAAAGTGGATCAGAATAGAAACACCAATTTTACAGAACATTCCTATTATGCAACAGAACCCTAGAAGTCTTCAGTATAGATTTAGCTTTTATAAAAAAGCTGAGAACAATCCTCTGTCAGTGTCTAATGTAAATGTCATATCAAACATTTCAAACAAAAAGTGAAATCCCTCCATTTGTCATGACTTAAGAAATGAATATTACCATCACAAATTAATTCAAATGACTATCATCTTTTAATTTGTTATTCTTTTTAATCTCATTTTCCCTCAAGCTAGTGTGGTTCAACTGGGGCAGAAGGAGAGAAGGGGAAAACATAGTATCTTTGTCAACTGCTCAGACTTTGACCATGAATATCAAACTGTCAGATGTTGTAGAAAGAAAGCCATGTTAATCTATGGCAGTAAAAAACCAGGACTCTGGCAGTCCCTTTTCCAGCACATTTTCTAACACATTTTTTTCTAAGGCATAAGCTTTTGTGAGCTGCAGCTCATTTCCTAAGTTGCATAACATGGCAACACTGGTGGAGTATTTGAATCCAAGGGAAGTAAGGAAGACAGGTTGGTGAAGTAGATGAGGTTACATGCAACGAGACAGATTACAACTGCCAGATTAGTCTTTTTTCTACATATAACCTTATAATTGGATTGTCACAGGGCTAGAGAAGTGGAAGAAAAGAGAGATAAATGCATGCTCATTTTGCATCTAAATTATTTATCTTTGGCTTGAGGGAAGCTGCTCTTCCTTAAAATGCCCAAGAGGATACAAATGAAAGAAGAGTGACATAAAAATAAAATTAATAATAATATATAATGTAAGAGGAAGAGATGAATTGTAACAAACACAGCTAGTTGTTAAAAACTCTAGTCTGAAAGATTAACCTACAAATTTCTACACCATCCTGAAAATTTAAAGAGATTGGGCATTTAGAAAAATTTGAAATCCTTGACTTTCGGCTTTACTCACAACTACTTTTCTGTCTGTTTTCATTGGCATAAAATTGCTACATGCCTCAAGTTTGAAATTTGGCAGGTTGATCCCCTAAGGGATTAGTTAAAGTCCTGAAAATTTCATGGCAATTGTATGGTAAACATGAATACTACAGGCAATAGTAAAGTAGCTCGATCTCTCTTTGAAAGAAACAGGACATGAAAATAATGAACTATTGTGACCTTATGCAGCTGTTAATGGAAGGGAAATGAATTTTTATAATGTAGATGAATAGATATGAATGGTATTTTCTTTTATTTGAACCAAATAGTGAGAAAATTGCACAAATAATGTGTTATACTTATGACATGTAGTGCCAAAGTACTTCATAGATTGTCATTAACGACACATGCCCAAAGATATCAGTATTGCAATGTGTCTGGAGGGATAGCCTTTATCTCTCCATTAGTGCATGTGTCTTTGAACTGAAATCATTCTTAAAGAGTCTTGGAAAAGGAGGAGGAGGAAGAAGAAGAGGAAACAACACTTGCTTTGAAAAGGTGTCCTTTCTTTGTTGTGCCTGCACTTGAACCAAGTAGATGAGGAGGAAAAGGAAATTCAATTATTGTTGAACAGAGATTCTCTTGCATATTTTCTAAGTTTTTATTCAGTTTAATGAAGGACTTGCTTTAGAAATTTTCTCAAAGGAAAAATAGACTTTCAAAGAATTTATCACACATAGAATATTAATTGCAAAGTGGCCAAAGGAAGTGCATTGTTCTATTCCTGCTTTCATTCTACAGTCATCCCTGCAGCAATCTGCACTTCCTTGCCTTCCTACACTTCAATTTGTTCCCAGGAGAAGACATTAAAGGGGGAATTCTTCTCACTGGACTTCTTCAGTAGCAATGTTAGCATCACTACTAACAGAGAAAATTAGCCTTGAAAGAATAGTGAGGAATATTTTCCTTGTAATAATCATCGACCTGACTTTTCTAATGGGAAATTTCAAAAACCTATTTAAGCCCAGCTCTAATTTTAATCATTTCAACAGTGGCTGAGTTGGCTAAAACTTTTTTCTTGTATAAGATCACCAAAAGAATACAGGCTGTCCTCGACTTATGACCACAATTGGGATCAGAATTTCCATTGCTAAGCAAGCCAATTGTAAAGGGAGTCACACCTAATTTTATATTTTTTTTGCTACAGTTGCAAATCACTGCAGTTGTTCAATGAATAAGATGGTCATTAAGCAAATCCAATTTTCCCCACTGATTTTGCTTGTCAGAAGCCAGCTGAGAAGGTTGCAAATGGCAATCACATAATCCCGGGATGATGCAACCATTGTAAATATATGGTGGTTGTCAAGTGCCTGAATTTTGATCATGTAACTATCGGCATGCTACCCTGATTGTAAGGGCCAGGATGCATCATAACATACTTTTTTCAATGCTATTGTGACTTTGAACAGTTGTTAAACAAAGGAATGAAGACTACCTATTAACTACCTTTCCATCTCAGTATCCAAAGAGAAGGAATGTGGTAGCTCAAATATATTCATTGTCTTCTCCATATATCTTAATAATTGGACCTCTCCCCATCTAGAAAAACCTAGGACGTCTTGCACCCCATATGCGATTTACAATTAATTCTCCATTTCATATCTTAGTGCCAGTTATTTCCATGACTCCAAACAATATATAATAATGATATCATGTGTTGTTGAATTTTGTCATGACATATATTTTTATATATGTCCTAGCGATAATGTAAGCATGGTATTACCTCCTAACTCTTCTCCCATTTGTTTATAAGCCACCCTGAGTCACTGAGACCAAGAGGGCAGCCATATAAATCTTCTAAATAAATAAATTTGCCAATATCTAAAGCAGGGGTGTCAAACTGGTGGCCCGCAGGTCAGATGTGTCATCCCAGCTCAGCAAAGGGAAAAACATTGCTATATGTCACATGACGGTAATGTGACATGTTGAGTTTGACACCCGAGATCTAAAGCATTAAATCATTATATGTAATTAAAATTTTACCTCATAAGTGATGCAGTATTGTGTTAACAGTTATCAGGATTTGAAGATATGCAGATAAAACTTTCCATTCCCCTCTTTTGTGGTTATATCTCTATCAATCCTTTCTTTTATTTGGAAACCAATTGCTTCTGAAAAGATATCAGTAATTTCATAGGAAATCATGATAGCATATATTTTCCATATACAACCCAATTCCTATGATATTTCCAGGAGAATTGAACCAATCCATATTAAAAGAGAAAGAATTTATAGAATCTGCAGCAAAGGAAATGGATTTTTTCTTTAAAGAAAACAAAAGAATGAATGGGATACAGCAAAGCATATTTTAGAGGATTAGCTATAACTTATATGGCTAAAAAGAATAAAGAAAAAAAAACAACAGGATATGATGTTAAGAGAAGAGTTTAAGAGATTGGAGTCAGAACTTCAAAGAGACTCATAAAAGAAAATGCTTAAAAGAAAAATGGATATAGTTAAACACAAACTGAATATAATAATCTTAGAAGAAATGGCCCCGCAAAATAAAAGGGCAATACATTTTTTTTTGAAAATGCAAATAAACCGTGAAGATGGTTGGCATATAAACTGAAAAAAAAGAGAAATAGGTGATAAGCTACAAGATGAGCAGGGATGCATACAATTCCAAAATGAGATAATAAAAAAATAGTTAAAGAATATTATGAAAATTTATATGATATGGGAAAAAAATCCAGGAAAAAAAAACCACAATATTTGAAACCCAAAATTCCATAAAATTTCAAAAATATACTAGTTGAAAAAATAATAATAAGGGAACTGACAGAAGTGATAAAAAGGCATAAAAATGGTAAAACTCCAGGACCTGCAGAATTCTATAAATGTTTTTCAGATACAGTAAGCTCGCTATTGAAGGAAATTTGTAGGAGAATTTCATAATCATAATCACTATGTGAATATATTAGACTAATCTAAAGGACAAAGTTAAATTCTGAAAAAAATTGTCTTGTATATAATTTTAACAACTAAGCTTATGTATTTAAAATTAATGACAGGACAGAACAAAAGTTGATATGTTAAAAGTATTGCAACAGAGCTCTAGGAATTTCTTTCCCATAGCCTCAGGCCTCTTGGAGATTACAGAAAATTTAAAAATTCCAAATTGTACTAAAAAAAGCTAAGCAGAATCAGATTGGACTGGTCCAGAAAAATAAATAAATAGAGAAATAAAACAGAGAAAGAGAGAAAAGGAAGAAGATCACTTGTATGTCACCAGAAAACTCCATGGAAGTGTTGAGCTTTATTTTCCTGATAGATTATACCAATATTGACATTAATTAAGCAACAGTGGAAAACTCTAAAAGCTCATTTGTATAACTAAATTTAGTCTATTCCAAAATAATTATTTCATTCTGTCCAAATGCTTTGTAAAGCACTGGTAAAACACTATTTCTGTACAGGTACCTAAAACATGTTTGCATTTTAGGCCATGCTGAATTTTATATCTGTCTTTAATCAGCCAAAGCTAATAGTGTGATAAATAACTATATAAAAGGCTCTGGCTGTAACTCTCTTTTTCTTACAGAATCTCTAGTTCCACTTTTGTTGCATTGAAGGCTAAATTGGTTCTGTTAATTATATTTGCCTATGCTAAATCTCTTATTTAATATACAGTTATCTATTTTGCTTTAAACTGACAAGCTGAGTTGTGCAACAGCCTATATAGTATGTTGAGATAAAATATTATAATCATGGCAAACAAACGAATAAAGAAGCCCACAAATTTGTCTTTAAAACATTAAATGTTGGAGGATAGAATAATTCTAAGAAAAGAAAATATTTCCTTAGCATAATGATGAACAGTGAAGAATATTGACTTCTGATGGCTCACTACTACAAAGTAGATGCTTATGCTTAGCTAAAAGAGGAAGTGCAGTACATCACGAAAAAAAGATAAAGGAGTGTTGAAGGAAGCAATTCTGTATGTATAGAATATGGGAATCTAATCGGTGCAAGGAGAAGTGAAGCAACTCTTGTAACTTCAGCAGATTTTTTTTTACAAGGAATTCATGGAAGAGGAAAGAACAGCAGGGCTTAACAGGAGTTAGGTCCATGTTATCTGGCAGATAATCAGAGAAGCAAATGACAGTGAGAAAATGCATCTACAGTAGCAATCTCCCTGGCAAAATGCAGAATGACAGATTAAAAGGGAACATAGAGGAAATTCCTAACTCTGTGTAAGATATTTCACCACCCCTTGTAGTCTGTAGGTTGTGAAGTGCTGAAGAATCAATACAACTGAAGTTGCTGAACATAAGGCTATAGCTTATAGCATAAAATGGATTAAGTACTGTGTTGTAAACATCTCCTTCCCTCTTCAAGTCATACTGTCATTAAAAAGCTGGTTTCTGTGAGAAGTGGTGAATAACTGCAGCAAACAGCCCTCTGTATACACAGTGGTGTATAGGATCTATGTCAGGTAGTCACACTAAACTTATGTAGGTTGCTTTGTCATGACATCATAGTGTACCTGGAAGAAGGGCGAAGTTTATGTATTTAGTACAATAAGCAAAGGTATCACCCAGTGGTCATGTGTATCATACAAATCAATTTTTCTGTATGCAATGTAATAATAATTTCAATGGTGTAAAATAGTCCTACAATACATCTGAGGAAAACTATGATGAAAGTAATAGCATGACCACCAGCTCAGTTTCTTTTTCAGGTACTAAACATTTATTGGAAACCTTATGATCCCTGTCCATCTCTTGCATTTTCTTTTATCTTTAAGCTAGACGTGGGCTAGATGTCCCTAATGATATTTTCAGATACCTTTTGGTAGCTCACAGCTGCTGCTTAACAATATTGTAGGAATCTCATTGGTTTTCATTCTGCTTCCCAGGACAGCTCAGTGTGCAAGTAGGTAAATTTAAAGCAGTAAATGTGTCTGGATATTTAACCAAGCAACCTGTTCAAATATTTCCTCCTACATCAATTTAATAAATGCAATTGACCACCTGCTGGAAAGCAGCTTAGGTGGATGCAGAAGAGATTCTTCTCTATCAGGTCATCAAATCTGTGGAGCACCTGTTTTTGGGAAGTCATTTAAATCATTTTTCCCCAGGCATTTTCATGTGGAAATATACAATATTTTTTTCTTTTCTCCTGATTTATGATTACTTTTTAATTATATTGTCATTTTAAAACAATTTATTATTTTTCTGCAATAATACCTCTGCCATTTGAAAATAACATTTCTAATGTTACTCTGTACCACTCCAGTTGTGCAGAGACCAGCAAGATGGGTACTGTCTTCTTATGATATCTTTCAATAAAGAAGACAAATAATCTTCATGAAGCTACTCTGGCAGGTATTGTCATAGTATTCTACAGTTACATGCTACTTTTCTACTAATGACTAAGAAAAGCTCAGTTGGAGCAAAGTTTAAGAATGTCATCAAACGTAGTAGCTTTGATAACAGTAGAGAGAATATGACTCAAAAAAGGAGGATGGAAGAAAAAATGGGGTACGAAATTAAGAAGTGCCCCTAAAGCTTCCTTCAGTGAAAGGGGAAAAGGGGGGAAAGGGTTTAGTAGCTTTGATAACAGCAGAGAGAGAATATGAGTCAAAATAGGAGGATGGAAGAAGGAATGGGGTAGGAATGGGGTAGAAGTGCCACTGAAGCTTCCTTCAGTGAAAGAGAAAAAGGGGGCAAAGGATTTTTTTATATATAGACTTATCTTGCTTACTTCAATACAACGAATGCAATCTATTAGAAGAAAAAAAATTTTCTTAGTGAGGGGCAGAGGAACTCAAATTTTGAACATTTCTCCATTACTGAGTTATGGTGTTCTCTGTGCATTTTTGACTTGGCAGAAAACTATATCATTGTTAAATTTTTTATTTATTTTTATTTATTTGATTTGTCAATTGCTTACACAGATAATAGGTAAAAGTATAAACATGAGTAAGAATACAGGAAATAGGTACTAATAAATGGGGACAATAGGACAGGGACGGGAGGCATGATGGTGCATTTATGCATGCCCCTTACAGACCTCTTAGGAATGGGGTGAGGTCAATAGTGGTTAGTTTGAGGGTAAAGGAATGGGGGCTTGAGGATGTAACAACAGAGTCAGGTAGTGCATTCCAGGCATTGACCACTCTGTTGCTGAAGTACTTTCTGCAATCAAGTTTGAAGCAGTTTATATTGAGTTTATATCTGTTGTGTGCTCTTGTATTGTTGTGGTTGAAGCTGAAGTAGTCATTGATTGGTAGGACATTGTAGCAGATAATTTTGTGTTCTACGCTGAAGTCCAGCTGTAGGCGGCGTAGTTCAAGATTGTCCAAGCCCAAAGTTTCAAGTCTGGTGATATAGGGTATTCTGTTTCGAACAGAGGATTGTAGTACTCTTCTCATGAAATACTTCTGGACTCGCTCAATTGTATTAATGTCCGATATACAGTGCGGATTCCAGACTGATGAGCTGTATTCTAATATTAGTCTGGCAAAAGTTTTGTATGCTCTAGTCAGCAATTTGATATTTCCGGAGGAGAAGCTTCATAAGATTAGATTTACAACTCTTAATGCCTTTTTGGCAATGCTGTTACAGTGAGCTCTGGTGCTTAGGTCATTTGATATGAGAACTCCAAGGTCCTTGACAGGATCATCAACGAGGTCATATCTGCCTAGTTTGTATTTGGTGTACTGATTTTTCTGTGTAGGACAGAACATTTGTTGGTTGAGATTTGGAGTTGTCAATTATTTGACCATTCAGACACATAATCAAGCTTTGAAGGACAGTAGCATTGTCAGTGGTGTTGAATAGTTTTACATCATCCGCAAAGAGGATGCAGTTGCTTATAAGGAGATCACAAAGATCATTTATATAGAGTATAAAGAGTGTGAGTCCTAGAATGCTGCCTTGGGGGACACTGCTGTTAACTTGAGCAGGGTTTGATATAGCGCTCCCTATTTTTACTATTTGTTGCCTGTTTGACAGGAACGCAGTATTCCACTTATGAAGGGATACGGAAATGCCGTAAGAGTTTAGTTTTAGTTTTTAACAGTAGTTTGTCATGTACCACTGAATCAAAGGCTTGACATCCATGCTGATTTCTATCCTGATCAATTGCTCCTGTTCTCTGTCATTGAACTTACTCTTCAAGGTAAGTGACAAAGGCCCTTTCTTCATTCTTGGTTTGTATCTGCAAAATACCACCAACTATATTTGTGTAGTTATGCAACCTATATCTATAATTGTTATATTGACACAGCAATGGTCTGATCATGTTATAAATCCCATGGGGAATCCCAGCCAGATTCTTATAAATTTTACGTATATTGTGGTTGCTCTCTGTTTAAGCTCTGTATGTATGTGACTGTTCTTGAAAGCAGAAAGCTAACCTGAGTAATGATTAGTGATGCAGGTTTATAAAAATATCAAAGAGGAGAATTATTAATAGGAAATAGTCATCCAACTTGCTGCATCCTACCAGAGGGACAATCCAAGGAAAAAAAAACTGGCAAAAGTTTGCAATCATATTTTCATTATAGCAATCATATTTTCTTGGGAAAAAATAGAGGACAAACATGAAAAAAGAGCAAATCTGAAAGAGGTTCTAAGGATAAAAACAAATTAATTGCTTAGCTTATAACTTTGCTTTACAAAGGAAAAGCCAGACAAAGAAAAAAAAACACAAAAATGCATATTCTACTAAAAATATCTAAAATCAAACAGTTTATGTTCATTTATTTTTTAACAAAACAATGATATACCAGGGGTGGGCCCATGGGTTTGATCCAGCCCACAGGGTACTTAGATTTGGCCCACGGGGCTCACCTGGAAATAGCAAAGGACTGGCTTGCGGTGTCTCAGGTAGTGAAAATGGGACAAGGGGGGAATGGGCGCCCTGAAGCACTCTGCCAGCCAAAATGGGGCATGTGGGTGCCCTGCTTTGGCCAGCAGGGTGCTGCAGGAAGCCATCCATCCGGTCTCCTGCCACCAAGCTGGCCCTCAGAGAATGACTACAATGCTGATCCAGCCCTCCACAAAATCCAGTTTGACACCCCTGTGATAGATTGTGTATTAAGTGGAACCATTTTAAAGTTAAATAACCAAAATTAAGGACAAAAGTGAGTTTTTGAAAAATAAACAAATGTAAAGGATAGCTTTGTGAAGTAAAGGATTGTCCTTCATAATAAAGGACAGATGGTCATCTCAACTCTCAAAGATAAACAACAGGCAGAGTAAAATTACTCTGGCACAAATTACTTAACTTTCTGACTTTCTCTTACTGCCTGCTTCCAGTTAATAGGTCCTAAGGTGCTAAGAATCAGTGTTCTTAGACTCCAGCAGAAATAGAGGTCCAAGAACACTAAAGACAGTTTAAGCCTTTCTCACTCATGATGACAAGATGGGAATGTAACAAAACAGAAAAAAAAGCTGTTGCCAGATTATGTTTGTCCCATGTCTGGGTACAATTCAATACCTAGAATCATGCAATGAGTTTCCATATCTCTGCAAATCATGCAGACCCAAACTGGATCTGTTGGAAAGAGTTGATACCATTGAAACATGATTAACATCCCTTGACACCATAGTAGCATCCTTGGACGCCTTAAAAGAAAGATTATCCAACCTTGAAAAAAAAGACACAATGCAAAAACCTGAACATCCAATAGCTACAAACCACATCTCTACCCAACAACCGCAACCCAATCCACAACCCAATCCACAAAAAAACATAACCCAGACAAATATTGATATCCCAATCCTCATCAGAGAAGCTGTTGAGCGTGAACGGAAACGTCCAAATGCCATCTTATTTGGTCTAGAGGGCATCAATGATAATGATGACATCACAACTGTCCGAAACATCATCAGTGATTATCAAGCATCAACCATCTCCCCTGATGAAATACTTGACATTTCCCGCATTGGCCGAGAGCTCAAAAACAGAAACGGCTCTGTGACCCCACGCTTCTGCAGGGTCATTTGCAAAAATGAATCAAGCAAAAGCAAATTCATTTACACTATAAATTCACTCACCAAAACCAACACCAACCATAAGAACCTCCGTTGTTGCCCTGACCTAACCATACAGCAATGTGCCTGCTCCCGTGTACTCCGCACTGAACTCAAAAACCGTCTAGACAATGGAGAGAAGGACCTGTACATTGACTACCATGCTGACTGTATCAAAAGTAAGTCACACATCCCGCAACTCAGCTTTAACCTTCAACCACAACCCTACCTCAACCAATCCACCATCACCCAAGACTAGGCACGCACGCCCCTAACTACCTCAATTCCAACTACTGCTGGCCTTAAAGGCAAGCTACTCAATGCAAGAAGCCTTGTAAATAAAATACCTGAATTTTTCCTCCTACTAAATATGGCTAAATTCGACATCATATTTGTCTGTGAAACATGGCTCAACTCATCTCTCCCTGACTTCATTACCACAGTAAGAGACTATCATGTTTACCAACCAGATTGTGAAATTCGTAGAGGAGGTGGTGTTGCTATCTTCTATAAAAAGTCCTTACATCTAAAAAATATCCAAGTTACCCAGGAGCTTGCTCTTCCTGAGACCATTATCTGTGAACTATCCTTAAATATCACAATTCGATTCTTACTATGTTACAGAGCACCTGATTATGACATCGAACATGTAAACAAGCTAAATACACTACTAAGATGGGCAGCATCCTGCCCATACCCTTTTATCTTTCTTGGTGATTTCAATCTGCCTCATATTGACTGGACCCTAAATGAATGTACAACTGAAACCATACACCCAACCTTCTACAATGCTATTACAAATCTGGGACTGGAACAACTAGTAACCAACAACACTAGACTAAACAACTGCCTCGATCTCATCTTCTGCAATAGTTTGAATTTAATTTATGGAATTAAGCAGTGACCACAATATGATTGACTTTTGTCTCAATATACGTCCACACAAAAACCACCACAATGACGTAATCCCCAATTATAACTTCAAAAAAGGCAACTATGATCTTATAGACAACGATCTCTCATCCCTTGATTGGCAATCTCTATTCACTGGATGCAATACTGTTGAAGACCATTACAACATATTTTTACTTGAAGTCAAAAGAGTCATCAAACTATATGTACCAACAACAACTCCCCAAACAAAACAAAAAAACAGATTACCCATAACAATAAGGAAACTTCAATCCAAAAAGAGATCACTCTGGCGGAAAAACAAATCTGGTCACGTTGCCAATTTTCAAAAGCCGATACAAAAATTTATGCCACCAGATAAAGACCGAATGCACCAATTATCACATTAAACAAGAAGAAAACCTTCTAAGCACCAATTCCACCAGTGCTTTTTACAATTTTGTAAACAACAAACTAAAAGATTCAAGGTCCATCCCACCCCTGATAGGACCTAATGGTAAAGACTGCAACGACGACACCATTAAAGCCAACATCTTTAACACATTTTTTGGCTCAGTATTTGTAAACAGCAATGGATCATGCCCAGTATTTCCTAGCCGAACCACAGATAACTACAATGATCTAATACATATCGATTTTACAGAAGACAATGTTGAAAAAAGCACTTCGCAATCTAAAACCATCTCTATCTATTGGACCGGATGGAATATGTGCCTACTTCTTAAAAAAGCTACCCACTGCCATAGCCAAACCTCTAAGCATAATCTTTGAAAAATCTTTCAGGACCAGTTCCTTGCCTAACCTATGGTCACAAGCCACGGTCATCCCCATCTTCAAAAAGGGAGACCCCAGCCTAGTTGAAAATTACAGACCAATCTCCTTATGCTGCATCACCTATAAAGTTAAGGAATCAATTATTAACCAATCCATCATCCTCCACTTAGAGACAAACAACCTACTCTCCAATAAACAATTTGGTTTCAGAAAAAAACTATCCTGTAATCTGCAACTCTTACACTGCAAAAACATATGGACTACACAACTTTATCAGGGCAAAACAATAGATGCAATCTACATAGACTTCTGTAAAGCCTTTGATTCAGTGGTACATGACAAACTACTACTAAAAATAAAATCCTATGGTATCTCTGGACAACTGCATAACTGGATAGAAGCATTCCTGTCAAACAGACAACAAATGGTCAAAATTGGGAGCGTCCTATCAAATTCTGTACCTGTCAACAGTGGTGTTCCCCAAGGCAGTGTTTTAGGACCAACTTTCTTCATACTCTACATAAATGACCTCTGTGATCATATTAAGAGCAACTGCATTCTTTTCGCTGATGACAATACTGCTGTAGACTGTAGACAATACTGCTACCCTTCAAAAAGATCTTGACTATGTATCAGAATGGTCAAACAAATGGCAACTTCAAATCTAAACAAATAAATGCTCTGTCTTACATATTGGCAAAAAAAAATCAAAAAATAAAATATAAGCTGAATAGTCAAGATCTTATTGATGATCCAAGCTCTGTAAAGGACCTTGGAATACTCACCTCTAATGATCTAAGTGCTAGAGCCCACTGCAACTACATAGCTAAAAAGGCATTAAGAGTTGTTAACCTAATCCTACATAGCTTTTTCTCTGGTAATATCACACTACTAACTAGAGCATACAAAACATTTGCTAGACCAATACTCGAATACAGCTCATCAGTCTGGAACCCACATTACGTATCTGATATTAGCACAATTGAGAAAGTCCAGAAATATTTCACAAGAAGAGTTCTCCACTCCTCTACTCATTGTAGAATACCTTATGCCACCAGACTTGAAATTCTAGAACTAGAAAACCTTGAATTACGCCGTCTTCGGTCTGATTTAAGCATGGTATATAAAATCATACATTGCAATGTCCTACCTGTCAATGAATACTTCAGCTTCAACCATAACAACACAAGAGCACACAACAGATACAAACTCAAGGTTAACCGCACCAAGCTTGATTGCAGGAAATACAACTTCAGCAACAGAGTGATCAATGTCTGGAATACTCTACCCGACTCTGTAGTTTCTTCCCCAAACCCCAAAAACTTTAACCTTAGACTGTCTACTATTGACCTCACCCCTTTCCTAAGAGGTCTCTAGGGGGCGTGCATAAGCGCACCAACGTGCCTACCGTCCCTGTCCTATTGTTTCTTTTATTTTTCTTTTATTTTTCTTATATGTACCCATTTCATGTATTCATAACTATGTATACACTTATACTTATTATCTTGTAAACAATTGACAAATAAAATAAAATAAAATAAAATAAAATAAAATAAAATAAAATAAAATAAAATAAAATAAATAAATAAATGGGAGGAAAAAAATAGTACTTTTATGTGAAGAAAATAATTTCTGGGGGAATAGTGAAAGTAAGGGAATCTGCATCTTTTTGCCTTTGTGTTGAGGTAATTCCCCATTAGGAGAATGAGTGCACACAGGGAGATGTAGTGAGAGTAGTGAAGAATAACACACAACTAACACACAGATACACTGTATAATAAAATGTAGGTTGTTACTTCCAGTAAAATGGTTAAGCAAAGTTCAACAAAACAATCCAAGTCATTCACAGTTAAAGCAGTCAGTTTTCAGTCCAGGAATAATCCAATAACAAAGTCCAGTATCAAAAACAGTTCAGTAACAGACTTACATCAAATCCAAGAATAACGATGATCAATAACAGTCAATTCAGGCACGGCAACACTCTTCATAAACAACAGAACAGGAACAGGACTAAACAATCCAGGTTTCTGGCTCCATCTTATGGCCATTTGAGGAACCACACCCAATTACAATTTTAGCATTTCCTTAAAGAGACAGTATTAAAATGTCTATCCTGGTTTATATATTTCCAACCCAACTAACTGTTATGTGACTTACATTCCTAACATTCTCCCCTTTGGGTAGGACAATATATAAAGCCTTACATTTTAAGTCCATAATCCTCACAACAAGACTTATGCTTTATAGAGCCTTGGGCCTTTGTAAAATGATCTGCTATATTGTTTTCTGACATACAGTATTCCAGCTTAATCATCTTACTTTGCACACATTGTCTCACATTTAAATATCTTAAATCTGTGTGTTTTGATCGAGTCTTAACAGCAATATTTGAAGCCATCTGTATTGCTGATTGGTTATCTTCATAAACAATAGAATCTGTTACATCAATTCCCATATCAATTAATAGTTGCTTATAACAAACTAAATCTGTACATAATAAAGACAAACATGAGAATTCAGCCTCCATTGTTGACAAACTTAGATGTTTCGGTTGAATAGACCTCCATCCAATCAATACCTTTCCCAATAATACTACAGTACCCAATATAGATTTATGTGCATTTATGTCAGTAGCAAAACTTGCATCGGCATATGCAGTTAAACTCAGTTCATCTTTAGGCTCCAAATACAATGCATAATCCATTGTTTGTTTCAGATATCTTAACACACACTTAGCAGCTTACAAGTGCCTTTCAGTTGGCTCAGCGTTAAATCTAGCTAATTGGTTAATATTGTATGCTATATCTGGCCTTGACCAATTACTGAGATAAGATAAACTACCAATCAAGGACTGATAAATGTTCTTATCAAAAATAGGACTTTGAACATCACTGTGGCTAAACTCCTGGCTCATCAGTGTTTTAGTGGTTTACAAAGTTCCAATTTAAAACTTTTTAGTAATTGGTTAATTTTATCTGCCTGTGAGATTTTGTATCCTCCCCTAATTTTATCTATCTTTAATCCAAGATATTGTTTAATTCCTCCTAACTGTTTTATCTTAAATTTCTTCTCTAGCAGTGAAACTATTTTAGTAGCTTCTTGTTCAGTTTTGATGATTAATGCTATGTCATCAGTGAAGAATAGCAACAATGACACTATATCATCACTCTCCTTTTTATACAAACATGGATCAGCCATGCCAGCTACAAAACCTATCTTAGTTAATTCCTTAACTATACCTTGGTTCCACTCATATCCTGATTGCTTCAAGCCATAAAGACTCTTTTTCAATCTCCAGCAATCAGTTGTATTATCAGTTTTGATACCTAAAGGTTTCTTTAAATATATAGTTTGTTGCAATGGTGCATGCAGATATGCCGTCTCTACATCTAAATGATTTATAATGTATTTCTCGTTAGCTGCCCACACTAATGCTGCTCTTAATGTAGTAGCCTTCAGACTAGATGCATACACCTCATCATAGTCATTTGCTGTCTGATTGAACCCTTGTGCTATTAACCTGGCTTTATGGGTAACTAACCTGGCTTTATGGATGGCCACACCTGTCTTAAGTTTATAAATCTATTTACACCCTATGGCATGTTCACCTGGTGGTAACCTGACATTTTCGTATACCTCCAACTTTTTTAATGGTTCCAGTTCCTTATCCATTGCTTCCTGCCAGTCTGATCCTTAGCAGGATACAGTTTCAGTTCACTATAGTTACCAGAAACTGTATTCACTTGGCATACTGCACTAGCCTGATATCTATCAGGTGGTCGTGTTACACGAGTTGAACATCTCGGTAATATAGCGCTTACTGGTGGACTCACCTGTTCCACCTGCTCCTCTTCTTCTACCTCCCCCTGTGCCTGTTCTTCTACTTCCTCTTGATCTTCCTCTTTAATAGCTATACATGGTTTACTTATTTCATCTTTAGGGACTATTTGGGTGTCAATAATAACATCATTGCTGGATTCCTGTTTCAGTTTATCCCACCCAAAGTGCTCAAGAAATTTTGCACTAGCGCTACAGTAAACATGAGCTGTGCCTTGGTCCCAGAATCTAAACGATCTATGGTTGGCCTCATAACCCACAAAAAAATAACTTCTTAGCTCTATGTTGCCTTTTCAGTCTTACTTGTGAGGGAATATGCACCCATGCTGGAGCTCCAAATGTGTGTAGGTAACTTAAATTTGGCTTTCTGCCATGCCAACGAATGAATGGCAATTCACCAATTGTTGTGTTAACTGCATTGTTCAAAACATGGTTACTACACATTATGGCTTCACCTCACAGTGTTTCAGGTAAACCTGAGTCAGATAACATAGTGCAAGCCATGGTTTGTAATGTTTGCCCTCTTCATTCTACAAACAAGTTATGTTGTGGTCTGTAAGGTGCAGAACATTTATGCTCAACACCAGCCAATTTCAACATAGTTTGGAATCTTTTGTTAACAAATTCAGTCCCATTATCAGTAACTAATGTAATTACTTTACTTTTCATTCTTCTCTCTGCAAACCTTAGCCAGTTAAAGAAATGTTTAAATGTTTCTGTTTTGTTTTTCATAAGATAGCAGAAACCATTTCATGAGTAATGGTCCATAATACTCAAAATATAGCAGGCACCCCCTAAACCTGGTTTTTTAGGACCAATTATGTCAACAAACACAACCTCTAAAGATCCTTTGGTCTTAAACCCATTTAGTCTGTTTGCAGGAGTAACTTTACTTTTCTCTTGGCTACAAGCATTACAGTTTAAACACTTGCTACAGGGTTTCAATTTTACTCCCTCTGACAATTCAACAGTTTGTTTGAGTGTTTTGAAATTAATGTGCCCTAGACCTCTATGCAGTAAATGTATACATTCATCATGTGGCTTAACATTGTTATAAACCGAGTTAGCCATCTTCAACTGGTCATCATGTATCACATATAAATCATTCTCTAAAGTAGTAAAATTTCAAGTCTGGTGATATAGGGTATTCTGTTGTGAGCAGAGGATTGTAGTACTCTTCTTGTGGAATAATTCTGGACTCACTCAATTGTATTAACGTCCAATATACAGTGCAGATTCCAGACTGATGAGCTGTATTCTAACATTAGTCTGGCAAAAGTTTTGTATGCTCTAGTCAGCAATTCGATATTTCCGGAGGAGAAGGTTCATAAGATTAGATTTACAACTCTTAATGCCTTTTTGTCAATGATGTTACAGTGAGTTCTAGCACTTAGGTCATTAGATATGAGTACTCCTAGGTCCTTGACAGAGTGAGGCTCATCAACGAGGTTATATCCGCCAAGTCTGTATTTGGTGTACTGATTTTTTTTTTTACCAATGTGAAGGACAAAGCATTTGTTGGTCGAGATTTGGAGTTGTCAGTTGTTTGACCATTCAGACACATAATCAAGCTTTGAAAGACAATAGCATTGTCAGTGGTGTTGAATAGTTTTACATCATCTACAAAGAGGATGCAGTTGTTTATAAGGTGATCACAAAGATCATTTATATAGAATATAAAGAGTGTGGGCCCTAGAATTCTGCCTTGGAGGACCCTGCTGTTAACTGGAGCAGGGTTTGATATAGCGCTCCCTAGTTTTACTATTTGTTGCCTGTTTGATAGGAACGCAGTAATCAACTTATGAAGGGATCCGGAAATGCTGTAAGAGTTTAGTTTTAACAGTAGTTTGTCATGTACTACTGAATCAAAGGCTTTGCAGAAGTCTATGTAAATTTCATCTATTGCTTTACCCTGGTCGAGCAGAGTAGTCCATAAGTTTTTGCAGTGTAGGAGTTGTAGGTTGCAGGACAACTTTTTCCTGAAACCAAATTGTTTTTTGTAGAGTAGGTTGTTTGACTCTAAGTGGAGGGTGATGAATTGGTTAATAATTGATTCCATGACTTTGCACGTGACACAACACAATGAGATTGGTCTGTAGTTTTCAACCAGGCTGGGCTAACCTTTTTTGAAGATAGGGATGACTGTAGCTAAGAGCCATAGGTTCGGTAAGGAGCTGGTTCTGAATGATATATCAAGTATAATGCTTAGGGATTATGCTATGGCAGAGGAAAGCTTTTTTTAAGAATTATGCATATAATCCATCGGGGGCTAATAGATGGGGATGGTTGTAGATTATGTAATGCCTTTTCTACATTATCTTCTGTAAAGTCAATATGTAGTAGATCATTGCAGTTAGTTGTGGTACGACTAGGAAATGTGGGGCATGAGCCATTCCTGTTTACAAAGACTGAACTGAAGAATGTGTTGAAGAGGTTAGCCTTAACAGCTTCATTGCTGCAGTCTGTCCCATTTGGTCCCTTTAGAGGTGAGATGGTTCTTGAGTCTTTAAGTTTGGTGTTTACAAAATTGTAGAAGTCGCGGGTAGATTTTGTATGTAGAAGGTTTTCTTCCTGTTTGCAGTAATAATTTGTGCATTCTGTCTTTATCTGTTGGCATAAGGTGTTGTATCGGTTTTCAAAGTTTGCTATGTAGCTAGTTTTGTTTTTACACCATAGTGATTTTTTTTTATTGGAGTTTTCTTATTGTTATGGTTTTGTTTTTTGTTTTTAGGGGTTAGTAATAGCACATAATGACACTTTCAAGTTCAAGTAAGAATGCATTATAATGGTCTTCTGTAGTATTACAGTTTGAGACAGAGTGTACCAATAGATGATAGGTCGGCATCTATGAGATCATAGTTGGCTTTTTTGAATTTTTTTTTGAATCACAGTGCTCAATCAATTATTCTCTCTCTCTCTCTCTTACCCCAACCTACTTCACAGAGATGTTGTGGGAGTAAAAGGATACAACAGGTATACTTCATTTACTCCTAGAAGAAATATTAAAATGATAGATAATAAGACTGGCTGGAGTCTGACTGGGAATGGAAAAGAGAAAGGGCGATACACACAACATATTGTATAGAATAGGTGGCAGTTAAAAAAGCAGTGTCTGACATGACATAAAGAAAGCTTCATTGAAGAAATAAAAATGGTAGCAAGGATAATTTCCCAAAAACACAGTTAAAAACCAACTGCACTGAACTACTTTTATAAGCACTGAAAAATTCAAGTAAAACCACAGCATATTGCTACTTGGGTAGCAGCTACTCACATAAGAGAAGATGTGAAAATACTTGAAACAAGGAGAATCTGCTGACTGAAGCAAGTTGAATGGGAATAATAGAGCCTCTGCTGTCAATTTCTACAGATAACAGCATAGCGGTGAAAAGCAAACTGGAAAACTTACTCAGAACAGTCATAAGTTTTTGCTCCTTACCTACCTGGGTCAGCAAGTTTCTGTTAATACCTTTCTGGAGCAGACAGCCCGATGATGAGGAAGCCAAAATTCAGGCTGACAGTTGCTGGAAATTGTGAATCCATAAGCCAAGATTTGGATGTGTGAGGCAAAAACAGAATTTCTAGTTTTTAAGTGCAGAAAGTAAAACGTTAGAGAATGACAAGTGCATTTCCATTTTCTACACAAGGCAGTGAAAGAGTTCCTATTCAGGTGAAATATCTGACAAATTTACAGAAACCAATGAATATTTCCATATATATTCACACACTATTCCATAATATTTGATACCTGTTTCTATCTTGTTATGAAATAATGGCAAAACAAAGAACCTAAGATAACATGTTTCCAATTAATTTGTCATTGATTAACAACTTCATCTTGTAAACAAATCAGACATTTAAAATGCTTCAGAAGTAATTACCTACTTTTAAGTAAATCGATCTTATAAACAAGCTGCAATGATATCAACAAGCTGATCAGAATTACAAAAAACAAACAAGATACAACCTTATAAAGCATTATAAATCACCAGATATGTAAGTTCAGTTACTTCATGTAAAGTGGTAGCAAGAATTGATATTTGGTAGATATTTAAAAACTGTGCAAAAGGGCAGGAAGGAGAAACTAGAAGAAATGAAATATGTTCTGTTTCAGCAAAGAATCATTGCTGCTGTGTCTTGTTAAGGAATATTTCCATAAGAATAAAACAAGAACAAACTTCTTGTTGACTATGGGCCATGCTTCTCCTTTCAAAGAAGAAATGCAGCCAGGATTAAATTACTTCATTTTTAAAAATTTCTGTTTAAACTTAATCTAAATGAAACATAATTATGGTCATGAATGTAATTTTCCCCTTCAGACACATTCAGAATTACTCTTTGGTAACAACTTTTGAAGATCTCTGGGAGCCATATTTAAGTCTTTTTTGCAAGCTTATAAATCTTGTGACTTGAAATGTCATCTTTTTAGCTGAAGAATATTGGCAAGGTTGTAGTATGTACTGAAATAAGTATTTGTAAATACTACTTTTTACAGTTTTTTTAAAATTTCATTTTAAATGAAGATAATGGGAGCAAACGGGAGCAGAAGAAGCAGGAAAATCAGTGTGAATGAAGGACATGATAATCACATTTTTAAGAGTGTAGTGTCACTGAGATATTGTTTCTTTTCTTTAGTTATACTTTGTGCTTCAATATTGGTTTATTCCTATAACTTTCAATTCAAGTAGATCACACAATACTGCATAGTCAGACAACCTTCCAAATTAGGGTTACAGAATAGAACATTGTAGTTGTTTTTGTTCTCAGGTTTCCTTTTCTTCAAAATCATTTCCTGAATGATTTCTTTGATCCACATCTTTTCAGACTGGCATTTTCCATAGCAAAAATAAAATGGAGATTTTCCTCCCCACTTGAGTAAGAGCACAGTTCAGTACTAGGCCAGTGAAAGTTTTCTCTTACTCTTCTTCCTCTATTCACATTTGGAATATTCAACCCAAATCTCTCAACAATTGTCATGCTATTTAATCTACAGAAAGCCTCAGTTACTGAAAAACAAAGATGAATGTATTTTCATAAGATATATTTTTTTATTAATCTATGCTAAATTCTAGGAAATATTACTTTTAAATAAATTCTAAGATTTGCTGTAGAACATTGATATTTACCTGAATCCTTTTCTGTTTTGGAATTTAGAGGACCTTTGCTTTTTGTCTGGGGAAAAAAACTACTGGTTTTTGGAATCTTTCACCAAATTCAACTCATTCTGAATATTAGCTTTCTTGTCAACAATTCCTTTTTTTTTTTTTTGCTATCTTTTCCTCTTCTTTCCATATTTTCTTTCCATATCTAGATCTTCTTTCCTTCTATGTTTGTATATCTTACCTGAGCTTTTTGTGCAGTTAGATTGGCTGCTTCTGCTGCCCCTTTTTTCTTTTGTTGCAAGTGTTGTAGTAACTTGTTTTAAGGAACTCCCGCTTATCTTGAGGCACTTTCCCAATTAGCTTCCCTTGCCATGGAATCTGGGGCTATTAAAATCTACTGTTAAGCTCCAAGGTATGTCTGGTTAAAGTCATTATGATTTCTTTTAAAATTAAGAACCACAAACACTTTCCCCCCCGGTGTTCCACTTAGTTCCTCAACTAAGTCTTCTTTGTTAACATCAATATTAGTGGATTCTTTCCTGTTTTCCTCCATTTTCTATTCTTCTCATTTTAACCCAGATGCCTTTTATGATTCATTTATTCCATTTCTATAGCTACCCATCTCAATGACTCTGGGCAACTTAAATTCAAAATAATACAACAGTTAAAACAATAAAATCCTTTTAAAACAATAATAAAAGCCATCTAAAGTAAATGTACTCAGCAGCCATGATACTTGGCCAGTTTACAGTAAAGCCAGGAAATAGGATTCTTAACAAATTCAGTGCCTCAGACTTAGGATCACAGGCATCATTTTTATGATATTCTTAAATTCTTGTAGCTGTTTTTTTTAATGGGGATATTTTTACTACCTTGTGCCATTTCAATTTTCTTTCAATTTTCTGTTTTGTTTTGTTTTGGCAACAACTGCATTCTTCATATAAGCCTCTTATATTTGTGAAATCATATTTGCTATCCTGAACTAAGAGTTTACCCTCATTTTGTTTATTTCCTGTATTGAGCATTAATATTGATAACAAAGGCCATAAATTTTATGAGCCAATATTCTTCTTCCTTTTTATTGACTAGTTTAATGGGATGTAGTTGCACAAATAGTCCTGCTTTTCTTGTATCGCACACATTTAGATCCTTAACTATAGGGTTTTCATTTCCAAATTCCACACAATTCAATTTAAAATCTCCTGATCAAACATGCTATATCTTGTCTAGTATAGCATGGTATAATGTATAATACTAGGTATAATCCATCCTCGGATAGCACTCCTTTATTTAGATAATTCAGATCATAGTTCTATAACTACAAACAAAACTCCACATCAATTGCATAACCAGTCATTCCATTTCAATGTTCTTCTTTACATAGTCCAAACTCATTTTTTGTTAAATATATGGCTACGCAAATTTGATAAATGCATAAAAAAAGAATAAGCAGAATAAGCACTATCAAGGGTCTTGCCTTTCCTTCCTAGATCTTCAATCACCATGATAATAGCTGCTTGACACTCCTTCTCTCCAGATACCATGCACAGATTAGTAGGAGGGCATTTTTGTGAAATTAATCTTGTAAATTGTTCTGTTACATCCATAATCAAGTCTCTTCACAGACAACACACCTCATAAGTTAATGGTTGTAGTTGACATACACTAATTTCAATACTTATGAGTAGCAACATATGAGTTGTGTTGGTTTTCCTGCAGGATAGAGGCCTATTTCTTTTTTCCTTTTGAGTCCTTCAACCCATCGTCTGCTCTGCAAGCTCCAAGCCTGTTACTCCTACAAGAGCTTAAAAGTTGTTTCTCCTGCCATCAGGGCAAATGTCCTGCTTTTTATTGTTAATTTCATCCATTAAGCTTGCAATTTAGTTTGATTCCCTTTCTTATGAAGAGTTCTTTTGTTTTTCAGCTCCTGTTGAACTGTTTCTCTTGACCAGATAAAACCTCATTCTTTTTCATTAGTTGATCCAAGGCTAATCATCTGGCTTCTTCTTCAAGCCCTATTAAAAGTTTTCATATATCCATGTGGGAAAGAAATACTCCTAATTATCCTTCCGTCCATTCAGGTACATAAGAACTGCAATGCTAACCTATTAAAATGGTGTATTGATTTCAAGTTTTTATATATCACATTAAAATCCAATATTGGATGAAAAAACTATGCATAAACATATGTTCTACCTATTTAGTATATTGTAAAATCCAGCAATTGTTTTAATACTGTTCTGGTCATTAGCACTGGTAGATTAGGTGTGACATTTGAAGATTCTGTATCACAGCACTGTTTATTGTTCTAGGCTTATCTTTTTCAGGAGATTTTTCTGTAATTTCTAAAGAAAACCTTTTCAAGTGTATTTTGGCTCTTTGCCATAAAGCCTTCATTCTTTTCTCAACCTCTAATGCTACCCAGCTGCAGCCTGATTTGTCAGTACTAATTAAGCACAGCACATTCTTACAGGATTAAGTGTTTTACTTATGAATAAGTAATTTACAGAGCAACAAAATAAGACCACAGGCTATTAACATAATGGTACAAATAAAACACAGCACGTACTTCCCCCCTACACATTTTTCCCCTTTTAACAAGGCTCCTCCTTGGGGTCCCATCAGCTAAATTAGTAGAAATCTTCCAATATGCAAGTATAAACCATCCCATAAAAATTAAGTATTTAGAACCACGCTTTGGGTCAGTTAAAATGATGGGTTCATTTCAAAACTTCAGCAGAAGGAATTTTTAAGCAGTATAGTTGCCTATAAAATAAGTAGGTATATTTCATGGCAATTCAGGTTTAAGATCTTATTCCCGTAACCTGTGAAGTATTATCAGCATGCTCATCTCACTCTTTCACCCATGGCAATGTGTGATGGAAAACCATACTTATGGTGCTCTAAATTGACTATGAAACAAAGCTGCCATCATTCAGCACCCATGGTGTTGGCAATAGTTTTACACTGTGAAACTGTTAATTTTGTATAGACAGAAAACATAGCATTAGAGATTCTGTTTGTAGCAAGAACTCTGCAATGCAGTGCTTGGATGAAAGAAAAAGGTAGAGAGAAACACTGCAACAGGAAATCCAAGTTGCTTTGTTTTTCTCCACCCCACAACCAGCACAAAGTTTTTGTCCATTGCCAGAGAGAAAAGAATCAACAGTAAAACAGAAGTAGGAATCAGATGTGATGATAATCCTCTGAATATCAGTGTGATCAGCAGGAGACTTTCTATATAGAGAAAACAAAAGGAAATTCCTATGTAAGAAAAAAAGGTAAAAATAGGGACTCTTTCTGCTACAAATTGCTACATACCAACAGCCAATAGGTTGTTTAGCTTTGTTAGCTAAAGGGCTAATACGTTTGATGTTGATAAAAGCTATAGCTGATATATAAATATAAAGGAAGTTTTAACAAAGAAGTGAAACGGGCGTTGTAGCAAGGACCATTGTATGAGGGACACATATAAACAGGTTTATATCTTACCTACATATGAACAATCTCAAAAAATACAAGACACAGGTTCTAAACTGTTCTTATGACAGTAACTACAAAAACCCATCTGCAGTATGTCCCACAATTGTTATTAAAGGAATGTTGTGTGGGAAACTCAAGCTTTCTGTATGAAGCTAACTATGAAGTATTACGGCATTAAGTAGAAAGGCTGATGAGAGTGGATTGCCTACTGACTGCAGGGCAAATAAAGTGCAAAAGAAAGCCTACGGATGAGCCAGATAAGAGATTGAGAGAGAGAGAGATGATAGGGATAGATAAATTCTTATATACAAAATAAGGTACAAAAAGGAATGGATAGTTTAAACCTGTGCCTATTCATAAACAGAAATATGCTCAAACAAACACAGAAGTAAGGCAAATGATTTTTATAGCATTCACTTCTCACACAGTTGTACGGTGTGTACTTTGTGTTTCCATTATAAAAGCAGCAAATTCTCTATCATGTTCTTTGTCATGTGCCTACAAAGCAAAATTGCTTTTTGGAAATCTCTAGCCACTGCGGTGATTTGTGTACAAGTGCACTCTGGTGATTCCTGTAGAGATCCAACCTAGTAAAGTCTTTCTCTGTGAGAGAGAATAAAAAAAATGCTTTTTGGTGGTGGGTATTGTAAACCAGTTGCCCATCTCAGCAAAGTTTTGCATATCTCTTGCTCTTCAACTTTTAAAATAGATATTTCATAAATGTAAATATCTCTGGCATGCAGATGACACTGTTTTTATAAAAGCAAAATGTTAATTATACATGTGTGTACCCATGTGTGCCTTTTATTTAAAAATAAATATATTTGGCTATACAGTTTTAGATTATTAAAATGTGACATCACAGAAGATTGTTGAAGAATTAGTAATGTGAACTACTTCTCTTTATTCATAAAAATATATTTGTGCCAACAGGATAATTTAGGCAGTTTAAAATTTGTGTATTTCATGTCTATGTTATCAAATCCTGCCAAGTGATGCTACCAAACCATCTCCAAATATTATTGTTTATACTACATGTTTCTTAAGTATGAAAAGATGGGAAAAGTTCCAGATATTTTGAACCTCGGCCTAAACCCCAAATCCTACAAAGATGCTGCACAATTGTGCCATTTCAGTGAGTGTTCAGTGTATGTTCTGAGGATGTGACTGGGCATAACTTTCCCTTTAACTCTCTTGCTGTTTATTAAATGAAATTGTGGCATTTCGTGTTGGTTAGAGCTTTTTGCCTTTGAATCTTAAAGAACATAGTTACACAGAAGTTTCTAACTGGCCCTGGGATGCCACCACATTAATCTTTTTGTAATTCAGAGATGCCAGATTCATAGTTCCCAAAATACCCAGCAGCTTCTTAAATAAAAGATTGAGAAGACATTCTGCTCACAGAAGGTCCAAATCACTTCTGAATAATTTCAATTCATTCACAGCCGTAGTAAGCAGTGTCTGTGTAATAATATGCCTTGCTGGTCAGAAGTAAGTACCAGTGATTTCAGAGGACTTACTCTGAAAGAATTATGCAGAGCATTTCACCAAACTACATACAGTCAAAGTTCAGTAAATATCATATATACTGTATTCATATCATCAAATAGGAAGCTAAAATAATTTTCTACTTAGAAAGACTGAGAAAATGACTAAGAGTTTCCATTCTACACTCATTTAGGACAAACTAATAACATATTAGATAAAACTGGCCAGTTGACTAATTCCTATTTATATCCCATTTTCAACACTCTCATCTCACTTAAGTTTACAATAAAAATATAGTATAAATAAAATATTTGTTTCCTTCAGTATCATGCTGTCCTCATAATCTTCCACTCTGCAAAAAATTTCACACCTCTTAAATATGCCTTTGTTTCTTATTTTTTTTCCTTGATGTTCTTAAATGTGGTAGATTACTTGGTTGTAGCTGAAAAGCTTCTATCCACCTATAAGATTTAAGCCAACAGTTAATGGCCTTTGCAAATTATAACTTGAATCCTCAGATATTCTTGTTCACAGATTTATGCCACTGAAGCAGGTGGCAATTTACAAACAGCAGATTCTAAGGAGAAAAGGAAGTACCATCACTAATAGCTTACAGAAGGCATTTGGCTCATTTGTGCAAGATAATGGTTTATTGCCCCTATAGAAAGGTGATTTGATTAAAAAAGACAGAAAAGAAGCAGCAGGAAAAGGACATTGAAAGAACTAGATAATAACTGCATTTAAAATATCACATAGCAGCTTGATTCACCTCTTGGAAATACAGCTGGTAGATAATACAATCTGTCCTGTCTTTTGTAGCTCTTTAGATGCTATGCTGATGAATCGCATACAAGTACTTTTGAAAACAAGCAGATGCGCTTTCTGTTAACTGAATCAAAAGCTCATCATATAGGAATGGGTCTCATAAACCTAAGACAGCATGTTTAATAGTTTTCAATGGCTATCAAATTGGCATATGCACTTAGAATTTATAGAATCTGGGAGTTGGAAAAATGGTTTTTTTAAATTCAACCTTCTTCCATAAGAAAGATGTGATAAAATATTCCTGGGAGAGTTTCCAATACTTAAAAAAAAAAACTTTCAAGAAAAGGATAGTAAGGTAAACCCAAGAGATTTTTCTACCCGATGAAGAAATTTCTTGCTTGTTAAAGTCTATAGTAGAGAAGGGGCTTGTTTATATTTATATTTATACACACACACAAACACACACACCTACCTCACTGAAACGTCGCCAAGATACTCTTAATCTTACATGGGAAAAGACCCGAACACATCTAGACCTACATACCTGTACCCGTGAAAATCTACGAAAACAAATATATATATATTCTGAGGTTTTTGCGGGTATTTGTATGTGGATCTTTGGTTATTCAGGTTTTCTCACGCGTAAAATTGGAAGTATCTAGGCGACGTTTTGATGAAGTCTCATTCATCATCTTCAGGCTTGTGTCTTCAGCTTTGTGCTTCTTGGAGTAATGTGAGCTTGCAGCTGCTTCTTCCTTTTAACTGTTAGTGGGGGTGTGACTTGATTGGGTGGGGGCTTGGCTGTGTTCTGATTGGGTGGGGGTGTGTTATGTTCAGGTGGGGGCTTAGTCTTAGTTGCTGGGCAATTTGAGCTGGTGAGCCATACTGCAGCTGCATCACTACCCACTTCAAACCCCTCTGACCCATACATGAAGCGAACTGGCTCCCCACCATGAAGAGGTGGCACGACCACGAACCTGAAGCCCAACAGCAGGATCACAGCTCACCAGCTCAAATCCCCCAGCAACTAAGACTAACCTGAGCACAACCAAGTCCAAATCCAGGCACAAACCAAATGATTAAAAATTAAAAAGCCAAAATGCCTTGATTATGTGCTCTTTCAGAACAATTTGTACTTTTTACTTTACTTAGCAATTTTTTATCTGGTCACCTTCATCGGCTTTTAATAGTCTGCTTATATTTTAACCTGATGCACTTGATTTTCTTCTCACCAGTCAACAAGACTTTTTAAAAATAGTAATGTGCCACTGTGAGTGTTTAATTATTTTTGAGCAGCTTTCTATAATTCCAAATTAAAAAAAAAACTACAAAAAGAATGGCATACTATATTATTCTTATATGTTTATACCATACTATTTATGGTTGTTTTATAACATTATACACTTACATAACATAAATGTATTACAGCTTCTAATAGCCTATATTGAAGTAATTATTATAACAAGATATTAGAATGATCAGTTGATATTTTATTCCTATATTAGAAAGTACATAGATTGGATATGGGATGCCAATCGTGTGAAGTAATAGTTATTGGCATACATTCAGAGCAACTATACAGAACTTTGCTTCCTTACAAGTGCTAATTTTTTTTATTTGATAGGAAGAAATCGGCATGAAGTTCCTCAGAATAACTGCACAGGCAGCAAAAAAGCAAAAATCTTTTTGAATATATTTCTTTTTAAGAGAAACTGCAGCAAAGGGTGAAGAATAGATTCAATTGAGCCATCACCACAAGGACACTCATAGAAATTTGTTAAATCTCCCATATAAATGTGCCAGGAATAGACTATTATTACTTGGTACTAAAGAAAAATGTTTTTTTGGACTGTAGAGATGATTGAATTAGTGTAGTTGGCTGATTTCCATCTGGCATTTTGATAGAGCTTGGGATGGGTCTTTTTTCTGGAATTCAATGTATTTTCTCTGAAAACTTCTAGTCTGAATGAATTTAGGAAAGTATATGAAGTCAAGAGCAAGGCCACATGATAAACATTTTTGTGTCTTCCCTGATGACTGAAATTAGGAGAGATGGAATCAGTCCAACTGGAAAATAATGTCATTTAAGCCAATAATTAAAGATTAATATCCATGCTCTACCTCAACTTACATTTAGTCAGTTTCTAGCCTCAAAGCTGCATTAAATATGTCCTTTGGGGCTTGGAGCATTGCTCTTATTAACTTGGTTTGTACAATTTCCATCAGCCTATAATTTAGGTAGGGACCTCACTGGGAACTATAAAGCAGCTGAACCAAGAATTTGGCTGTAAATAATTTAAAAGATGCAGAAATACCTTCTCTGCCTTTTGTATGGAACAATCTTAACATAACTAAAGAGGTATTTTGGGCTTACATGACCACTTCACTGATATTTGTGTTTCATGACCTGGAATCTTGAAAAGCAACACCTAAATATTTGAAAACCCTTCCTTGCTCAATTCCTTGCCCTTCTCTGCACAACAAACCTTCCTGAATGATTTAGTGTTGGAATTCATTATTGGAATGTATTTCTATGCAATAACTACAGTAATATTCAGTCAGTAGATGGGAGTATTTACAAGTTTAGATAGATGATATATACTCTATGCTCTGTTTCCTGTTTCAGTGATATAGTGTTACATACTTCAGCAGTAAAGCACATGGTGACTGTACTCTTTGTGCGCTCTCTCTCTCTCTCTCTCTCTCTCTCTCTCAGAATTTCTAACATTTAACAAAGACCATTAGTTTGGCTTTCTGGAAGTTCAATGCAAGATCATTTTCATGGCAATAACACACCACACTTTTGAACATATGATTGCAGCCAGTTGAGTTGCTTGAAAAAAAAAAGTAATCTTCTACCTAAAGCAGAAGTGGAACTTCTTTAACTTCTATTCTAGGAGCATGGAAATTTGTGTCTGAGACTTTGGTTAGTGAATTGATATTTAAGTTAAGCACAGAAGGAGCTAAAATCCACCCTGGATTACTCTGAGATGCACGGAGGCCAAAAATGGGGCATGCAGAGACAGAAAATGGGGTGCGTGGAGGAGGTGATAGGTGGTGGTGATCCCTGAAGACTGGAACCACTAATCATTGGTATTCTGGGAGGCAGATCCAACCAACAATCAACTGCTCATGCTAAATCAGGCTGTGCTGAAGCTGAGCAGGCTGTTTGCTGTTTGCTGCCAGGAGGCAAATTGCTGGGAGACAGAAGCAGATTTTTTTTCTTGTTTTCTTCCCCAAAAGCTAGATGTGTCTTATAGTCCAAAAAATACAGTATGTTGGGTAAAAGAATTTGATCTAGCATTTCCTGGCCAATTCTAAATTCCATCCCTTCTTGGCTCCAAATAACTTCACCTGCCAGTTTTTCTTGAAGTTTCTAGTCCAGGTAGTACATGTACAACTCACTGATAATATTCAACAGACTTATAGGACTGCACTTGACAAGTTCACTTCTATTCACCTTTACTGAAAGTTGGACAATTATAACCACCCCGCCTATTGGTGATTTCCAGATTGCTCATTGGATATGAAAAGTGAGGCCAGAATAAGGATCCACCAATCAGCATGAAGTTTCAACAATTTCAATGGAATGTGATCATTTTAACCCAAGTTTAATTTAGGAATATTGATAAGGTTTTTTTTCCCCACATCAAGTGCACAAAATGGGGACTGATCTGGGAACATATTCTTGTTTTAATGTGAAGTCACAAATTCATTTGAATAAGATTCTAAGCTTCCTGGACCCCTTAAAGAAAACTGACTGAATATATAGTACAAATTATCATTAACTGAACCTGATAGCATATGCAAAAAAAGAAGGGATTTTTACCCTGATAGTCAGCTATTGCCACTGTTTCATTACACTTTCCATTTTACTATACCTGTGTTTTTGTTTGTATGCTTTTTTTAATATAGTAACTCAGCTACTGATATTCGCTCAGAGGCTCATTGATATCATTCACAGGAGGCAACTAGAGCTCTTTTAGCAGCTACACATTCTTAGTCAAACCATTTGTTTGATCTATGGTTTTGTTTTGATTGTAACTTCTCTATCGGCTTGATGGCCTGTTTCGCACTAATCTAAACAAGCAAATTATAGTTTTCAAGTGACTGGGGACTTGTCCTAGTACTTGCCATCAATATATAATTTTTTGTTCCATCTGTTTAAGATGTTTATTTATTTATTGAATTTATATAGTTAGCCATCTCACTTGCATGTGACTCTGGGTGGCAAACACAATTAAAACAGAAGTAAATCAATTCAAAATTATCATTAAGCAATTAAAAACAATTACAAAAGAGAGACAATGTTATCAAACTAATGCTAGCCATCGAATGCTCTCTATATGTGTCTAAAGGTTGGTAAATTGAATTGGGTTTGTGCTTGGGCATCATTATTATTAATTGTTGTTGCTTCTTTTTTTAACCCCATGTTCACCGCAAAGAATTGCAAATGCAAGGTAGGCTATATAAATTGACTAAATAAATGAATATTACGTTGGATATTTTTTAAAGATATTTTAAAGTTCTACCTTTATTATTTGTATAAATAACTCAAAGAAACAAAAATAACTAATAGTCTTTCCTCCTCTTATTATACCCACAACAACCATGTGAGATGAGTTGGGCTAAATAGAGGGACTAGTTCAAAGTCACCCAACTGGCCTTCATATTTAAGACAATTCTAAAACTGAGAGTCCCTAGGATACTAGCCTGGTGCTTTAACCACTTGAGAAATCTACTTCTTTCCTTAAAAAAAGTTATATTACTTTGGAATAAAATTAATATCTCTTGGATGCAGAAAAATTAGTTGATCATCTGGTTCTGAAAATGTTATAATATAATCTAGAGCCAGTTTTCCCATAAGTTTATTGATTCATGAACAGGCATGAATATGATCCTTTCAAGATGTTAATCTATGCCTAATTATCATAATAATGTCTCAAAATCAGGAAGTCACAATTGCATCAAAAATTAGGACATGCACAAGATCCAGGCATGCACAGACCTAATGAGACCTAGAATAAATTTGAAAACTACTAAGAAAAAGTAGTCATAGTACTTGGCTACATAGTAAAGTAGCTCTACTTTTTTTCTGGTTTTCTAGTGGTTCTCTGATTTTTGAAGCCCAGGCATGATGTCCCTTTTTACATAAAGTGAGGAATCAAACACTTCATAGACAGAGTGCCGGCTTCATTTGATTTTTAAAAAGGCAGATTTTCCTCAATGAAATCAGAACTCTACCAAAAACTAATGACAAAACATTAGTTCCTGTATAAGCTAGCCAGAAGTGAGGAACTGTAAAGCTAGAGCACCTAAAATATCAACCGTAGATAGTAGAAGGATCCTACCTTAGTCGCTACCGGTTTGGTGGGTGATTGCGCATGCGTGCACACATGTGCACCTGGCACATGCATGCCTAACAAGCCAATCAGCTGAGAGGATGAAGAAATGAAAAGCTAGGAGCGACCCTCCACCCTCCATGTTCTGACCCAAACCTGGTTCCAAGAGAGCAAACACAAGACAAAGGCAGCAGTACAACCTTTTTATGTTTCAGCTAATTCTGTTTCTTCACAGATAAAAGGCTGCTTCCAACTAATTAGCTCCGACAAGGAAGAACCTTGCCAAGTTTTTGCAAGTCTGCTAAAACACAACAGATAAGAAATAGTTTACAATACACGAGTCTTCAAATACCAACTGTAATGTCCACGAGGCTGAGTTCAAAACGTCTTTGCCTTCTGCAAAGAAGGTTAGTTTCACAGCTGGCTTTTATCTTCTTGAAGAGGGGCCATTACCTTGCAGCCTTACTCCCAAGTCACCCATGCTGTTGTAATTGCTCTTTCCTATGAGCAATCCTTCGTGCACGTGCACTTGGCACATGCTCCTTGGGAACCTCCTCACCACTGCTGCCAGCCCCCACAATCTCTGAAGGCAGCAGTCCACTCCCTAATGGTCTTGGCTCCTCATCTGAGTCCTTGCTCTCCTCAGCCATCCGCACCTGATGCCAGCTAACCACAACACTCCCATATGATCAGAGGCTTTTTTTTTATTACAGGTTGGGCCATTCAAAAAAAGATTCTTCTTATGAGTGGGTTTGGGGTATTTTAGATGGTGGGTGGAAAGAACACATGGAAATAGAAATAATGGTTAGGGCTATAATTTTTATAATTAAGACTTTATTTTGGGAATAACATGTTGGTAACTACATGTTGTCTAACTACAACCACCAACCTATAGTGTATTCTAGGTCATTATGGAGAGAGAATGAATCAAGTAAGTTTTGACCAGCACAGGTCAGAAACAAAATAGGCAGACAGCTGAACCAAGAGAGGAAGGAAATGATGAAATCCCCAAGAATGACAGCTTAACCAGTAGGAAATTTGTTTCATAAAAATGTATTTTTTTGATAAGGAAGGAAGGTAAAAATGCAGAGTTCCTCTGCTAACGATTTCTACTTTTATTGCCCACAGTAGTTAACAGATTTATAGGTGCATAAAACTGATGCATGCAAAAGATGAATTCCAGGAGGATTCTCTTAAAGTAAATTCATACTTCTGAGCAAACCCATTCATCTCTGTGTCTCTTTGGATCTGATGGAGCTTTGGCCTCTCTTCCAACAGAAGGCTCTCTGTCTCATGGTGGTTCAAGGCTGGGTTTATGTCTCCTGAGCCGCCTACCTATGTTTCTAAAATAAGAAAGAGCAATTTCATCAGAACAAGTTTTTCCAGAGTAGGCATGAAAGCTCCTTAGCTTCAGCAAATATAAGGAAGAAATAAATATGAAAAGCAGATTACATTCTCCAGTCATTAGTCTATCAGAATTTAGGGAAGCTAACCAGGATAAGATAAGAAGTTTCCTTTATGTGACAATCTAGTATTCATTGAGAGAATTTTTGATGTGTTTTCTAAGTTGCTTTTCACAGCAATATCATACCCTAATTTTTAATTCCTAAGCACCCCCTAGACTATTTTAGAGGGGATCAAACTCTGAAGAGTAGAGATTTGAATAACTGCTACCTTTAAATACAGGAAGGAGCAATCAGACTTGCAATTGTAAAATAAGAGATCCCTGCTCTTTCCAGGAGAGTGTTTGGGGAAGGAGTGTCCTACAACCAATATCTAATATAACAAGCTTGGTCAAATGCCTTGGTATCAATACTGAGTTTTCTTCCAAAATATTAACCATCCATTAATAATGCAATTCCTTTTGAGCTTTCTCCTTTTATCAATGTCATTTTGATACACGTAAAAATAAGTAATCTGATTATAACATTAACTGCTTCAGTTTCACTAATGGGATCCCTAACTGGGGTCAGTAATTGAACATCAATGAAAAAGGTGATGGAAAGATATTACTTGCAGCAGATCAGCCAGCCCACATTCAGTATCAGACAGTTTACTTTTCCATGACAGAGAGAGGGAGAGAAAAAGAGAGAAATATTATGGGAAGCATCAAAGCAGATCTTAGGAAACTATTGTTAACCCACATCAAAGATGGAGACCTGAGCAAGTAGCTTGGCAGGAAGAATCAGCATCATTGCAACAAGATCAAATGGAATAGAATATAAAGATACATGTGCTATTCCTTCATCAGCCAAAGAGATAAATAAAGGGGAATCAAAGACATTTCCAATATTCATGATTGACTGGTAATTAAATAAAGAAAGAAGAAAGAGCCCAGGCAGGCTAGGAAACTAGCATTAAGGAGAAGCAATAAAGTGCCATCCATGCAAAAAAAAAAAAAAGTAAGTGGAACATATTCCTCATCAGTCTCATCTTGGTGGCATTTCTTTTGACAATATCTTTTACAACTACTTCAGCTGCCATCTTAATGCATAACCAATTAAAGTCAAGGATTTGTCATTTTCCAATTCTATCCAGGCAGATAATTTACTATTGAGTGCAGCTTGAAGATATGTGATTTTATTTAAACACTTCTCCTATACATATTAACTCTGAATCCTATATAGAGAAATTTGAAAATATTGACAATAAGAATATATTCAGTATTTATACATACAGTAGTTATCATTCTGAGCTCATGCAAAATTTAACTTAACTCCCTGGGAAATATTTTATAGTAATACTATACTATAAAATAGTATTACTATACAATTAACAGTAATAGTATTATTAAAAATTATAATTAGATAACAATTAATACAAACTAAAAAAAGAATAAAAATAGAAGAACAAAACGGGAAAGAAAAGGAAAAAAGAAAAATATAGTAAAGATAAGGAATATATAAAGAAATGACTTCCCTCTTTATCACAAATAAAAACAATTTTACGATCTTATCACCTTTTCTTAAATGATCTCTTCTTCCTATATCCCATCTCTTATCTATAAAGAAATCTGAAAGCTTTATCATTCAGCCTTGATCAGCAAAAGTCTATAGACTAGAGTTCGATCCTGACCAAGTCAAGCTTGACTCAGCCTTGCATCCTTTTGATGTTGGTTAAATTTGGATCCAAATTGTTGGGGGAAAAGGTCTGATATTGTAAACCACTCAGAGAGTGCTTTAAGGCAATATGGGTGGTATATAAGTCTAAGTGCTATTGCTAATATTCTAGAACATGATTTATTTTCATTTTTCTTTGTCCCTTCTCACAAAATTCTTCAAAGTTTTAACAAATATTTTATTATAAATCCAATGTAGGAAACTTATAGATCCATCATTCTTTGTTATTTGTTTAGCACTTTTAATTATTAAGACATCAGCCGGTTTCATTTGTATGTATAGTATATCCAGTAGTTCCATATCATTCTTGTAACCTCTCATTTTTATCTATATTCATGTTAGTCTCAGTCTTGTCTGGTAAAACATGTTTCTCTTCCATAACATCTTTTAAACACATTCTATTTTCAAAGGTAGATACTGTTAAAATTAATCTCTGAGTCCATTGTTAAAAATATCCTTCAATATGTGCAAAGTTAAAACATTTCTCTTCATTCTATATTAGTAAATCAATTTTACATGTTCTTCTCCTTTAATTGTAATTTTTAGTTCCTTCTGGTTCCCTCTAGTGTCCAAATTCAAAATCTCATTCTATAATATTTTTAAAGAGAATTCAGAACAAAGGATTTTGCCACAGGAAGGAATCTTAAAATTTAATCCCAAAATCTTATTTCAAGAGAAATATTATTTTACAATATATTAAGCCCCAGTTATATTACAGCAGATAGTTTTGCAGATGTAATGCCTAGTAGACTGATTCCAAGAAAATAACATAATTCATAGGTTTGCAACTTTTCTTAAAAATAATGATTGAAAGCATTGTTCTTTAATTTAAAACAGCTTCCTTAGCTTGCTGCCTATGAGATGTATAGGTCTTCAGTTCTCATATTTAGCTCTGTATTCATAGTTAGTCACTGTGGGAATTTAAATCTAATAGTCATGAAGATGATCACTAGATTGAGGAATATTGTCCTAAAAGAAAGAGATTAGTAGCTTAGAAATTACTACCATGAGACTGGGAAAAGCAGATTAAGGGCTACAAATAATCTGAAGAAAACGTTTGCAATTATGGATGGGTATTTTTTATTATTATTATTTCATTGTAGAAATATACTACTTCACCACAATGGAAAAAAATTAAGTTCACATAAGCTATCAGTTACTGCTATGTCAATTAAAAACCCTGGAGGTAACTCCACAGTGGACAGCAGAAAATTCACATATTAAAGTAATAAAACTGAACATCTCGTTTCATTATTCTCAGTAAGCAGTGACATGTGGTCACATTGAACTGGCTGGCTTGGAAGAGTTCACATTGAAATCTTTGGACTGGAAGCACTTTTTTTATCATCCATCACACATCAGGGCAGGAGGCAATAACCTGTAAATAGGCCACCAGATATTTACTTCCATGAAAACATCATATAAAGGAGATTTCATAACACTAAAAAATTGAAGGGAAATGGTTAGTAGGAAAGGAAGGCAATGTGGTATCTTAGCAATGTAAAAATGAGTATATGAAACTGTGGTGAAGAAATTGTTGATATGAAGTTTTAGAGAAGTATGAAAGAGCAGCCCTGACAATGAGTTCTATGAGGAGTATCGTAAAGGTAGTTTAGGTAGTGCTGAATTGAAAGAGGGATTGATGTTCACCTCTGCTTTTGACTGCACACAGAAAAAAAAGCTTCCTTTTGCAATTCATTAGAAGGAAGGATTGGTGAACATGGGAATCCATTCAAAAATAATATTTCTCTCATTCTAAATGAGCTTTGTGATGTTTATATAGCTAAAGCTGGTTGGTTAGCTGTTCTGTTATTTCATTCAGAATGAAGTCAGTTTGTTCCCCTTAAAAATAAAATCAGGGTATTATTCATAAAGAAAATAGAACAAAATAAAAAGAATGGAAAGATGAAGAGGGAATAGTCTGATGTAATGGATTCAAATAAAACCATTGATTGTGTGGATTTATCTCAAAACTAAGGCACATAACATTTTCTGTAAGTGTCAGTTGGCGTATTTAGTGCTAAAAACTATCAACAATAAAAAAGATAATTATAATTTTATAAACTATATAAAAATATTCCCTTTTCTTGATAATTGCTGAACAACCATTATTATTTCATTAGAAAAAAAAAAACCCACTATGCGAACTCTCTGGAGTTCATTTGATACATTTTTTTCAACCATTTCTGGTTTATAAGTCCAGTAATGAAGTATAAGATATAATGAATTGTATTAAAACATTCCATCTCATTAGCAATATAGCATGAACTGCTGTTGTCTCTCTTGGTAATACAGGAGAACACAGAATGAGAAACAGTCAATGAAATCAAAGCCAAAAGCAGTTGGTCTTCTCCTCGCGATGCTGATAAAGGAACAAAAGTCATGATCTGAGTGATCAAAGTCCTGGAATGTGGGGGGAACGTCTTGCTTACCCCGTGCAAAAGCACTTAAAAAAACCTTACTTCATGTTCTGTGCTTTTGTCTGAAATTATGCACCTATCATTATAATAAAGGTTTCCCTGTTTAGTTATGTCTGATTCTAGACTGCAGAGTTGTCCAAAGACATTTTCATGGTCAAGTGGCCAGCATGGTTATATGCCAAAGGGTCATGGAATACTATTAACTTCCCACAAAAGTGGAACCTATTAATCTAGTCTCGTTTGCATGTCTTCAGCTAGCTAGGTGGGCAGGAGCTGGAGCAAAAATGGGAGCTCAGCTAGGTGGCACTCAGGTCTCAAACCTGGGCTGTCCAGCTGACAAGCTCAGCATCTTTAACTGCTGAGCCATCACTATAATATTCTCATTGATAAATTTAGTTGGAAATTCAAAAAGTTGTATTTTTAAAATCTGCTTTTTATATACTGGACTTTTCACCATGGAAGCAATATAACTTTTCTCAAAGTGAACAGGCAATATTATTCATCTCAATGATGTGTTTTATATTGGCTTGAGGCCATGTTTGGTCCTTTCAGAGCTGCAATAGGCATGGTTTGGATTTCAAAACGAGGTTCAGAGAATGTTTGACTTGCCAGGACTATTTTTACAGAATCCAGTCCACTCCTAATCAAAACAGGAATCCATAACACTACATACCTAACAAATAACAATCCATCCCCCATTTTACAATATCTGGTGCAGGCATTAGCCCCACTAAGTAGATCAGACAATGAAATCAACTACGCAGAAAGATTAAAAGTAGCTTTATTGAGATTGGCTGTAATAATAGAAACTTGAAAGTTTAACTGTGTTGTATTGTTAGTTTAGTGAATCATAGAGGCATCTACCTGAACCATTTCCAAATGTTATTTTGTTCTAAATTAAAAAAGAAGTTTCAGTGGGTTTTTTTGCCAAAGTAAGGGATCCTGCACATTCCCATTAAAATCACATTCCTTCCATTGTGTAGTGGTATATGGGAAGGATATTGGGAAATCAGGTAAAGAGATGCTACCTAGGGAATGGTCAGATAAGAAGGAGCCTAGCCTAGTACAGTGGGTAGAACAAGAAGCTTAGGAGGAGCCCTGTCTAAGTTATTGGACCATAAATGTATTGGCAGTAGTATTGTACTTTCAGACATGCAAGGTTCTGTTAATGTAGCTTTACAGTAAAGTAGAATTAGCTGGTTCCTGTTTATGTATCTCGTAGGGCTGACACACTACTACAATAGATTTTTAAAAAATATATTTACCATTTTCTTCATTGTTGTACACTATCCAGAATCATTTTTTGTGAGATAAGAGGCTATATAAACTTGATAAATAAATATTTACTTGCACTGTAGTTTGTACGATCATTCATATTCTGTTAAAATAAAAAAGCTGTGTTTGCTGTTTTCTACTCTTTTGGTACCTCCTCACCAGTTCTCCAGAAATTTGCTGGTTTCTTTGCATTAATCTCAGATTTGCCTCCAAGATCACTTTTGCCAGTTCCTTCCACACTCTGGAATTCAATTCACCTGTCTCTGAGACTTGAATTCATTTAGGGTGGGTCTTGTGCAGTGGTGGGATTCAATTTTTTTTGCTACTGGTTCTGTGGCCATGGCTTGGTGGGCATAGCAGGGGAAGGATACTGTAAAATCTCCAGTCAGAGGTGAGATTTGCCGGTTCTCTGAACTACTCAAAATTTCCACTACCGGTTCTCCAGAACTGTTCAGAACCTGCTGAATACCACCTCTGGTCTTGTGATACCTTTATTTAGTGCTGGACATTCCTAAATCAGGTCAGGAAAGGTTTGTTCCCTCTTTCCCCAACGCAGAGAAAGTACTAAGCAGTTTTGCGCTCTCCTTATTCCCTATTATTTTGCCATGTAACAGACCAGCTATTTTCTTCTCTTTTCAGACAATACTCAAAACATTCTCATTATATTTTGTATTCCTTGCTAGCCTCATCTCATTTTGAACTTCAGCCTTCCTGACTTCATCCTGACAGGCTGAAACTGTAAGACTGCACTTCTCCTTACTTATTAGTCTCTTTCCCATCCTTATAATCTCTTTCTTTTTAGCTTTTGTTTTGTTTGCTTCTCAGCTTGTTAGGGAGCTCACTACTCATCCGTACAGGCATCTTGAAGCTTTGCTATTTTTTTCTCTCTCATGGGGATTATTTATTTATGCATTTAAAATATCAGTTTACTGCATAAACACTTTCCAGCAACATTCAAATAATTTAAACTTTGGGTTAAAAATGGGTAAATAATGTAATGGTGAACTACATTAAAACATTATATGAACATTATATGAAAAGCAATTAAAAAATAAAAAACAAATGTAAACTATCATAAAAACATTAACACATTATTAAAAGATTTGGGATAAAAAAAAGCTATAGGTGTAGTACCTAAAAATCCATAAAGTCAAAGTCAATTTCACTGAGGGCTGCTTCAGGATTGTGTTTGACCTCAGGGAACCGGGGTGGGCATAGTTAGGGTGGGTGTGCAAAGCTCAGCATCATTTGTGTCAGGAGCCTGACCACTCTGCCCAAGAAAACAGATGCCTGAGCTCCATTTTAGGCTGTGGCGGCTTCCTGCAACCCTCTGCCAGTGAAAATGGAACTCAGAAGGGCTGCCTGTGGCCCTCCCAAGCTCCATTTTTGCTGGCAGAAGCACTGCGGTCCTTTGCTTTTTCCAGGGTGGCCCCACAGGCTGGATTTAAGCACCCCAGGGGCCTTGAGTTTGACATCCCTGCCATAAAGAATCTGCTAATTCTCCTCACACTGGAGAAAGCAGTCCAAAAAGGGCTTCCATTGAAAAGGTAAACACCCAATAATTCACTCATTCACTGCACTTCAGGATAGGAAGGCATTGGGAACAAAGATTTAAAGTATGGATAGGAATATGTGGGAAGAGGCATTTCTTCATACAATATATTGGAAAATCCAAGGGTTCCTGGCCTAAAAATGACAACCACAAACTGGACAAATGAAATCACATCCCTTTTTACATTTCTGCAATGTATATCATTTAAAAAGCACAGGGCTTTGATTGCTCAGCTGTGTCCAGTATTTTGAACACAGTGACTGTGGCTGTGCTAGGACAATAATTTGTAACTTAGTTTTCAGTACAGGTAGTCCTCAACTTATGACAGTTCATTTAGTGACCATTCAAAGTTACAACGGCACTGAAAAAAAGTAACTTATGACTGTTTTTCACACTTGCGACCACAGCAGCATCCCTATGGTCACATGATCAAAATTCATATGCTTGGCAATTGATTCATATTTATGACAATTACAATGTCCTGGGGTCATGTGATCAGATTTGTGACCTTCTGACAAGCCAAGTCAATGGGCAAGCCGGATTCCCTTAACAACCTTGTTACTAACTTAACAACTGCAGTGATTCACTTAACAACTGTGGCAAGAAAAGTTGTAAAATGGGGCAAAACTCACCTAATAAATGTTTTACTTAGCAATATAAATTTTGGTTTCAATTGTGATCATAAATGGAGAACTATTTGTGTTTGATTTTTCCGTATTGCCCTAGCTTATCTTTAGAATTTCAAGCTTTAGGATAGGGTTTCAAGGCCAAATCCAATCTAGCCCGTGGGTCAGCTTGGAAATAGCAAAGGACTGGCCTTTGGCAGCCAAAACAGTGTGCGGGGAGGTCCTGTTTTCAGCCTGGAAAGCCTCCTGCAGCACTACAGGGCACAGCCTATTTTGGCCGGCAGAGTACTGCAGGAGGCATCCATCCTATCTCTCCCCCCACAGCTGGCCCATGGAGGAGAAGTACAATGTTGACCTGACCCCTGAAGAAATCCAGTTTGACACCCCTGTTTTAGGAAGTATACCTTTCATTAAAATCTGTCTTGCTGAAGTCAGAGATAATCGACTTCTTTCAACTTTTTCTCCCCCAGTAAGGAATCCCTCTAAGGAAGGAGAAAAATCTAGCTATTATTATACACTGCTCAAAAAAAATAAAGGGAACACTTAAACAACACAATGTAACTCCAAGTCAATCACACTTCTGTGAAATCAAACGGTCCACTTAGGTAGCAACACTGATTGACAATCAATTTCACATGCTGTTGTGCAAATGGAATAGACAACAGGTGAAAAGCATAGGCACTTAGCAAGACATCCCCAATAAAGGAGTGGTTCTGTAGGTGGTGACTACAGACCACTTCTCAGTTCCTATGCTTTCTGGCTGATAGTTTGGTCACTTTTGAATGCTGGCAATGCTTTCACTCTAGTGGTAGCATGAGACGGAGTCTACAACCCACATAAGTGGTTCAGGTAGTGCAGCGCATCCAGGATGGCACATCAATGCAAGCTGTGGCAAGAAGGTTTGCTATGTCTGTCAGCGTAGTGTCCAGAGCATGGAGGCGCTCCCAGGAGACAGGCCAGTACATCAGGAGATGTGGAGGAGGCTGTAGAAGGGCAACAATCCAGCATCAGGACCGCTACCTCCACTTTTGTGCAAGAAGGGACAGGAGGAGCACTGCCAGAGCCCTGCAAAATGACCTCCAGTGGGCCACAAATGTGCATGTGGCTGCTCAAATGATCAGAAACAGACTCCATGAGGGTGGTATGAGGGCCCGATGTCCACAGGTGGGGGTTGTGCTTACAGGCCAACACCATGCAGGACGTTTGGCATTTGCCAGGGAATACCAAGATTGACAAATTCACCACTGGCACCCTGTGCTCTTCACAGATGAAAGCAGGTTCACATTGAGCACATGTGACAGACGTGACAGGGTCTGGAGACGCTGTGGAAAACATTCTGCTGCCTGCAACATCCTCCAGCATGACCAGTTTGGCAGTGGATCAGTAATGGTGTGGGGTGGCATTTCTTTAGGGGGCCGCACAGCCCTCCATGTGCTCACCAGAGGTAGCCTGACTGCCATTAGGTACCGAGATGAGATCCTCAGACCCCTTGTGAGACCATATGCTGGTGCAGTTGGCCCTGGGTTCCTCCTAATGCACTACAATGCTAGACCTCAGGTGGTTGGAGTGTGTCAGCAGTTCGTGCAAGGCGAAGGCATTGATGCTATCGACTGGCCTGCCCGTTCCCTAGATCTGAATCCAATTGAGCACATCTGGGACATCATGTCTCGCTCCATCCACCAATGCCACGTTGCACCACAGACTCCTCCCAGGTGTGGGAGGAGATCCCTCAGGAAACCATCCGCCACCTCATCAGGAGCATGCCCAGGCATTGTAGGGAGGTCATACAGGCACATGGAGGCCACACACACTACTGAGCCTCATTTTGACTTGTTTTAAGGACATGACATCAAAGTTGGATCAGCTTGTAGTGTTTTTTCCCCACTTTAATTTTGAGTGTAACTCCAAATCCAGACCTCCATGGGTTGCTAAATTTGATTTCCATTGATAATTTTTGTGTGATTGTGTTGTCAGCACATTCAACTATGTCATGAACAAAGTATTTAATAAGAATATTTCATTCATTCAGATCTAAGATGTCTTATTTTTGTGTTCCCTTTATTTTTTTGAGCAGTGTATTTATGTGATCTTTAATTTTATCCAACCTTTGAGAGCTTTTCCAACCATCACTGTGCATTAGAAAAAATCCTTTCATTGCAATCTGCTTTGGAATTCCATATTTATGAGTGCAAGTACAGAAAAAACTGCTTCATGCAAAGGTTGTTTTGTTCATCATTGTTGTTAGCTGTAACCAGATTTTATATATAGGGTAGACTGCCATATACACATACATATAGTATGTATGTATATATGCACATTGGCATGCATATACATGCACAGAAACTTAAATAAAACGTTATACAGAAAAAAAAATAAAGCTTTCAGAATCTCATTTCTCAGGGTAGATTTTTCCCTTTTCCTTTTGATCCAAGTACATTCAATAATATATGTTGCTAGTGTTCATTTTGTTTTAAACAAATAGAAAAAAAACAAGGCAAACTTACATATGTTCAACAAACACTCAAGAGTGCAGCATTAAGTGATGATTTGAATATGTGAACTTAGCAAGAGCTAAATACTAGCAGATGTAACTATTATTAAAAGAGCTTGAATGAATTCAAACTGGAGCCATGGAATAAAATGTAATTTACTGATAATGCATGCATGCATGAATTAGTTTTCTTTTGTGTCACAGATGTAGCTTTAGCAACCTTTACAGTTAAGTTCCCTCTTGACCGATTTGGTCTTTCCCCTTTCTGTTCAATAAGAGTCTACCTTCTGTTTTCTTGTTGAAAGAACTGAAGAATTGTTGTCATAAAATGCCTTGAACATTTAATTGTACAGGTATAATGCATGTTTAACAGAAATGCCAGAAAATTTTTAAAAGCACCCAACTAAGAAATAGAAATAAACATGTCTGAAAGAGTGAATTATATATAAACAACATATCTAAGCCAAGGCAGAGCAACAATGAGCCATTGGGTCATGGAAAAGAAAGAAAACAATACATTGCTCATTCACTTCACAGAGATGCACACCATTTCATAAAAGTTAGCTTTCTAGCTGTGCAGCAAATCATGGGTGAGATCATTAGCTATTCACATTTGAAAAAGAGTTTTTAAAAAGGTTTTGCAAGGTTTTGAGGCACTGAATATTTGTTTTATAAAGCAGCAAATTCTTTATACAAATGATAATGCCCTTGTTTCAGTGCTATCTTTAATAAATGTAATTTTCCCTTTTTAATTATGCTTTTTAAAGAAATATTTTTTTAAAATGTTGTATTGCATTTTGAAGAGGTGTAGTGACCACAGGAGACATAGTGGTACCCTACAATTGCAGACAATTAACTTTTGAATGCATTTTTTTTCATGGGGTATTTAAGAAATGTTATGTAATCCAAATCTGCCACAATGCTACTACTGGACCATTCATTCATTCATTCATTCATTCATTCATTCATTCATTCATTCATTCATTCAATTTCTATAGCCATCCAATTCAACCAAATAATGCCATGTTACCAAAGAAGTCTGGCATCTATAAGAATGGAAGTTGGTGAAATGGGAAGTAGTCTTGTTCAGAAAGTACAGCTATATAAACACGCAACAATGCATTCTAGTCTAAGAAGGGGAGTGGGGTGGAAATGACCAAGGCCAAAGGAAAAGGCTTCAGTTTTAAATCCTGGTTTGATTCTTCCCCTGGAAAATTTTCAGGTATACCTTCTATCCTCTTCAAATAAACCACATAAATTTGTTAAGTTTCATCTCTTCTATAGTTCTTTAATTGGAATTGAATGTGTCTAGGGATATGAGAGTAATAACTGCAAAATGTTTAAAGCCTGAGACATTCCTTCAAGGACAACTTACTTGAATAAAAGAAAGCTTTAGAAAGTAAGACCAGTTTTTTTGTAGTAGTTAAGACATCAAGCTACATTAGGAGACTGTGAGATCTAGTCTTAGTCCAAAAGTAGCTGGGTGACCTTGGACCAGTTTCTTGTTCTCAGCCTTAGGAAGGAGGAAATGGCAAATCACCTTATCTTCAAAACTGAGGACTTGGGCAGGCAGTCACCAGGGATCAGTACTAGTGGAGTGGAGTGGAGTAAAGGAGAGGAGAGGAGAGGAGAGGAGAGGAGAGGAGAGGAAGCACTAGATGAAAGGAGAGCCAAAACAAATTAGGAATACTCATTGTCTGACATACTTCCTATCTTTTCTAAGTAGCAAGCTGTAAGGAATGGCTAATTAAATCTTGACAAAAGTCTGAACAGATGTTTGAACAAGAGAAACAAATATATGAAATTAAGACATGGGGCTAAATTTTACTCCACCATACAATACGTTCATTTGTTAACTCTCTAAATTTTGATTGCTTTTATTGGATTTGGAACCTTGTCTGAATCCTGAGTGACAGGTATCTATAAACTATAGAAAGAAGAATTATTCCAATGGATTTTCAAAAGAATAGGAGTAAAATTAAATTAGCTTTTTGCAACGATCTGTTTTGATTGAAGCTGAGTATCTAACACATCAAAAGACACATGGTCAGGAAAATCTATCTACATTAAGCCAAAGGGATGATACAATTAAACCTATGTCTTCCAATAAAGTAATGTTGAGTTGTTGCTTTGATGAAAGAATTTTTTTAAAAATGTATTCTGATGTATCACTGTAACAAAAGTTCAGCTTACCTTCTGCCAACACCGAGAATACTGTGCCCTAATGACATACAGAATTACAAACTAACTGCCCTGCACAATTCATTTAAATAGTTAAATTCACTCATGTGTTAGCTTATAATTTTATGTGTTTTCTTAAATGGAAAATTGGATTATTTTCATCAATCACATGGGTGAAAAACTCTGGTCTTTCAGAAAGAGTGTTAAGACCTGCCTCTGCCAATTGGCATGGGTTAGAGTGATATCCAACTGTAGGAATGGTTGGTATTTGGGGGGCATTCCTTTTTACCTTTCTCACTTTTTAATCCTTTATTTTGTAACTTTACCTTTTAATTTTTGTTTTTAACTTTGTTTTTATTTATGCTTTTATATTATGATATATTTTTATTATGAGACACCCAGAATTGTTTAGGTGAGTTGGGTAATATAGACATGTAACAAATAAGTAAATAAATAAATAAATTCTAGATGTAAATAAATTATCATCTAGAACAGGAGCAGGGCAACCTTCTTCTAATAATAGAATGCAATGGCTATAACTGATATGAGCCCACTTCTGATGTTGTCCCGCTCTTGCATCTAATTTGTTTTTCATTTTTAAGCAATACTAAGGTGGCACTGTACATGTTTTAATTTAAACTTTACAGGCTTAAAATTGCAATCTTTTTACAGTTTTAGTAGTGTAAAATTATAATTTGCCGTATTTTAATTACAGTGAAATAAAAATTCCTCTCAACTCTGCTCTACACCAAAATACCTTGCAGATTAAAATTGTACCATGGCTTCACTTTAAGCACATTAAAAAAGCTCATTTGATGAAGATTCATATAAATTAGCAATCTTGTTTTCAACAATTGCAAGCCAGATTTTTCAGGAAAACTACACAGCAAGGTCTAAGGGCAAGAAACTGTGCCATCAACCACATCTGGACAATTATACCTTAGCTTTGTAAGATGAGCTGTGAATGCTGCTACTTTATTCCATCTGTCACACAGCAGAATGAAAAATGTTCACTTAAGTATGGTTTCCCATTTCATCCAAACTGGAAAAAAATTATCTTAATAGATTAAGATACTATTCCAATCATCAAATGTTTCTAAGCAGTTTATAGTCACACCACACCTAAACAAAATAAAATACTCTATGCCAAGGAATCATAAAACCTCATATAACCATATATACCTACACAGAGAGAATCTCAGGATATTAAACCAATTCAGGATTCTAAATCAGGATTGTAAATTTGGGTGTGTCAGCATGGAGAATGTTTTATCAAGCACACATTCTTTGCAATGCTGTTAAGTTCTTTTTATGTCATATTTGGAACTTGTGGTTCAATTATTGGTTTTTTTATATGTTGTTTGTTCCTCGCTTATAGTATTTTCTTTATAAAATCACGGGTACAGGAACAGTTTTAAACATGGCAGTTTCATGCTTATAGCGCTATCTTCTTTGAATATATTTAATCTGTTTTTGAAACTATCTAAGTCTGTGGCCACTATGATCCTTTTTTCTGTCTGTACGGAAGTAAAATGGTGATCATAACTTCATAGTATGAAACTTGCATGCCTATCCCCAATAATTTGAACTGATTGGATGTGTTAATTCTCTTTATACTGATGCATATTTCTCATCTGTTGGATAAAAAAAAATGCTGTCAGATTAAGAAAAAAAAATCATTGCTTGCATGGTAAAAACTCAGTAAAACTTACTTTTAATGAGATTGCATAGTAATTTATCCATTGTGCTACTTTTATTGAACTTATTTATGTCCATTATACTTTACAGTTTCTATTAGTAGCTATGAACTAGCTAATAAAATCCTAGACTTCCTTTATGTATGATAACTCCATTCCACCTGGTGAGCTGCACAAAAACAGAGAATTAATAAGATTGGAAATGACCTCATCCAGGTTCTATAAAATATGGAAAACATTGTCAACTGGATCCTCAAAATTGCTCAGTGCACTGTATAATATAACATTAATATAATATACTATAACATTAAGATGAAGTACAGCAACTGAGAATGATCTGCCTGCAAGTAAATGGTAGTAAAAAATCCTGAAAAGACCTGTTCTGTCTGACCAATCCAGTTCAGATTCTTCTTTCCAAGACAGGAAATCATTGCCATTTAGAACATATTTCAACTGATTTTGTATAGCATAAAAAAGGCCTTTTGACAACCCAGAGACTCAGTATGATGTAATGGTTAAAGTGTTGAACTAGGATGGGAGATATCTAGGTTCAAACCCCATTGAGACTCCTCGAAACAATTACCATTTTATATTGTATAATTGCTGCGACATTAAAATAGCAGGAAGAGAATATAGCAGTAGCTACAGATTATCATATCAAGGGCTTTGTACTGGATAACAAAAGGGTTGCCCCATCCCTGAATCCCACCAATTTCTATATATTTATGTATGGAAATATATTTATTTTATTTATTGGACTTTGTCAAACAAAACGAGAATAAGAGAATAAAAATACAATGACCGGGACGATAGCAGAAGTAGTATTCAGCAGGTACTGACCAGTTCTGGACAACAGATAGTGGAAATTTTGGGTAGTTCGGAGAACCAGCAAATATCACCTCTGAATTGCCCTGCCCCCATCTATTCTCTGCCTCCCAAATCCCAGCTGATTGGCTGGGTCTTCTTTTGTTGTCTTGCATAGGAGAACAGAGCTGGAAAGCAGGTTAGTATGGGGTGGGGCAGGAATGGAATTTTGCAGTAACCTTCCCCAGGAATGGAGAGGGAATTGAGATTTTCCACTATTCTTCCCCTGCCACACCCACCAAGCCACGTCCATAGAACCATTTGTAAAAAAAATTGAATCCCACCACTGGATGATAGGCACATTCAATGGTGGGATTCTTTTTTTTTATTATTACTGGTTCTGTGAGCGTGGCCAGGGAAGGATACTGTAAAATCTCCAGTCAGAGGTGGTATTTGCCGGTTCTCTGAACTACTCAAAATTTCAACTACTGGTTCTCCAGAACTGGTCAGAACCTGCTGAATATCCCTTCTCGGCACATTAGTGCACTTATGCATGCCCCTTCTATTGACCACTTAAGTATATGTTCCTCCTCCCTTTGAAATCTAAGACATCAGGGTCCCATCCCATATCATGCAGATGGATTGTACTTGCATTCAGGCAAATGTAGTTACAGCTGTCCTTCATATCTCCATGCATAGTCCCATCAGCCCAGTCCACATGAAAACTGATTCGGCTTTCCAGGGTTTGTTTTCTAATTTTTAAAATATTTACACCAGCCTTCCCTAAACTGATACTGGCAACCTGCCATCCCATTTTACTAGTGATGTTTTGTAAACATTTTCTGCCTATGTGAAATACTTATTATGTTTATATGCATCCCTAAGGTAAACAATTCAGTTAATGAATGCACAACCATATTATACTCCGTGGCCTGCATTTCTTTAACTAGTTTTACTATGTCATCCAAATCCAAAATTCCCACTACCAGGTTTTCAGTGAACCAAAATTATAACCTTTAAAATACAAATGCATCCATTTAAGGAGCACTAAAAGGCATCCACTTAGGGAAGGCTGATATAAATTTTTAAAAAACAACAGATACCAACCGCTCAAAACATCCAGGTCATTATCAACACTATTATCACCATCACCACCACCTAATGGATGTATTAAGGAAAGGGAAATTTTTTGGATCTCTATTCATTATGCATTTAGAAAGGTTTGAACTTTATACCTTTTAAATGAAAAGATCTGCCATATTCAGGCAGTAATATGTATGTCCTAACCCTCCTGCTCATTCTACTGAGTCCTTGCACTTCTGTCCTAATTGCTGGTACACATATAGTTCAATACACACTCACAGTTTGTCACCAGTCTTATTGTACTCACTGTTACAAGAATGATCCATTCAAAACACCTGATGTTCCGTTCAATAGCATTTAGATCTAAAATTTCCAAGAATGGTTAAGATAGCATAAAACGTCATTAAGAAGCTAAGCAATACCAATGGAAAAATCTGTTAGTTTGTTTTTTGCCCCAGAATATATTTTAAAACTCTACTTTTGTCCACCAATCTCTGGATTCAGAAGCATGAGTATAAACTTAAAATGCTCTGACACACGTATGATTTTTAATGTCTAAAAATACCTTCAGGAATTATGTTGTGATCAGCATGGGATCATATAAAAACTGTTAAAACGAGAAAAAAGTGTTTTCCCCCAGCCCTAGCTGGTTTCACAATTCACAGCCAACTGCGCATTAAATCCTCAGCTCAGCCTTTCATATAAACTATTCGTTTTAGTTTCCCTGTAAGTGAGGCTATCATTCACTCTTATAAGTATAATATAAGGTTGTCAAAAAGCTTCCAAACAAGCCACTGTGATATGGCACAGGCAGTTAACCTTTATCAATCCTCTTAGGTAACATTAGGTTGGTCTGTATAATACATTATTTTTGTAATTATTCAGATCAGTTGTTTCAGAGGACACTGCTACTCTGCAGGAAGGAAAGCCAAACTCCTAAATAAAGGAAGGGGGTGAAAAAGCAGAAGTAAGCCTTGAAATAAATAAAGCAAAATAAGAACTCACCCCCTCACATGCAAGTACTATAGGCATGAAGTTGCAAACATTTCAGAGAAGCTCCTTGCAGGGAAATTAAATAAATAAAACTCCAAGGAATTTGAGTTGATTCAAAGAGAAATGTATTTAATTTAATTTTGGAGACAACTTATGTTTAAGAGCACCAACCTGGGACCAATGTGTTGAATAATTGATCATCCAAGTGTTGCAAGAAAGAAAAATAAAGAACACATTTTTAAAAAGAATCTTTAAAAAGTGAAAGAACGGGGGAAAAAAAGAGGAATGAAAGGAGAGAAAGAGGGAAACTAACCATTTAAAGTAAAAAACGCATTAAGATTTAACATTGTACTCACACCCTGCTACTGCCTTTCTGTATTTATGTGCCTGGAATCAGGGTTCACTATAGAATAAGCACTGAGCAGAATCTCAGAGTATAGCTGTCCTATAATGTCATAAAGCAACCTCTTTTCAACTAATGCCTTCCAGATTACTTGGACAATCATCTCCAGCCATTAAAATACAGCCATTGACTCTACTAGCTATGGATTGTGACAATTCAGATACAATGCATCTTGAAGATACCAAGTTGGAGCCAAGCTGTCCTGTAGTAGGCTGTCAAATTAGGATATGCTCAACAAAAGTGCCTAAAATGCTGGTGAAGTAAGTCGTATTTTTACTGCCAGAAAATCCCAAGGGCTTTTCACTGGCTTTCTTGATTTTCATATTCTTGGATGCTTTTTCTTTTCCTATTCTACTTATAAAAAAGAGATGAGGGCTGCTAAGATAAAGCAACTGTAGGTAGCTAATAAACACCCTGTTTTCTTCCTTCTCATAAAGCAACAGAAGTAAAATACTTTATTTACTTATTATTTGTAAAATTATCTCTGAGTTATTTGGCCCTGGAAAAAAACATCAAAATTGAGTTACAACCATTTCTTTTAACTAATAACAAGATTAGAACTATCCTAAAAACAGAGAAGAAAATGAAGATATTTAAAATCACTGAAAAGCCAGATTGATCATAAAATTTTAATATGTTCATTTAATAATAAAGAAGTCAGTCCAACTTTCCCCCCCCCAAAATCCAAAACTATAGAACAGTGTCACCTTACAGTATCACTGTTTCTTATCAATGTCAGTGGTGGGAGAAATATACAAAAATAATTCTAAGGAAAATCTAAAACCTTTGGAAGACTCACATTTGATCAATCACACTTTCTGACATCCTGAATTCCAAATTCTATTGGTGAAGACCAGCTCTCTGTTTCTCATCTTGTTCAAAATCTTCTGCCTCCACCTGGCTGTTATGTCTTTTTCACCACCCCAGGATTAATAAACAAGCAGAACAGATTTAACACTAAGTAGTAATCAGGAAATGAGAAGGCTAGGTCAGTGATGGCTAATCTTTTCAGTACCAAGTGCCCAAAGTGCATGCGCACACATTCCCAAAATGCAATGCATGTGCATCCCCTGCATGTGCCCTTCCCCCTGTGCACGCACGGCAGAGACCTGTAGACCAACTGGCTGGTGGGAGGTGTGCACGCATGTACAGTGGAGCTGAGCTGAGGCGACAGTTTGCATGCCCACTGAGAGGGCTCTGCGTGCCACCTCTGGCATGCATGCCATAAGTTCGCCATCAGAGAGAGTTTATAAAGAAAAATGCAAGTGAGAAGGGAATAGAGATGCTTTTCAAATGAAGTTGTGTGAATGAATCTGTTGAAACAGTGACTGTTAACAAGGAGGGTCTATGATCTGTCTAAATGTTTTCTTCCAATGCAGACTTATTGGAAGCTGGGCAGATTGGAATTAGAAGAGGATACCTTGCAAATGAGGAAATAGATTGAATTTAGAGAGAATATGAGAAGATACAAGAAAACACTAGACATGAATCAGTTTCATTGCTTAGGTCCTGTGCTTCCTAAGGTCATCCTTGGAATACTCAGCTTAAATATGGTTTTTAATTTGGTAGATTTTTTAGTAGGCATGGGAAAGTGGTCACTGAGATTTGACAACAACTGGATGGCACATCAACCACTGGATGGCAGATCATCAGTCAATCAACTGCTAGGGTTATATTGTGTAAGCGTGTGACCATATACATCTTTTAAATAACCCATAAATAATGTGAGACAAGATTCATAAATCCATTTTAGATCTTAGATTATGTTTATATTTATAGATTCCAGTGGTCACTTTGAAAAAGATTTAATGTACTTTCTGAAGGCAACTATAAGGCAAAGTTCAAGATCAGTACATCATTAGTCAGTTTCCTACCAATTGTTATTGCCATACATGTCCTGCATGTTAAAGTAAGAGTGTTATCAGATTTTTTCCCCTTCCTAAATCTGTAATGAATTATGGACTTTTGAAACTACATCTCTTGACAAGAGGAAATTTGAGATGTCCTGCATGTCAACCAAAAATGTACAAAGAATTACAAGATAGGTCTGAAAATGTCACTTGCTGACAGTTTATTCTTAGAATACATAAGATACTAGTAATAACAAGATTTTAGACAACAATTTAATGTTTTCTTAAAGAGAGGAGAGGAAAACTTTCTTACACATAACTTTGAAACATTTTTTTTTCTTTTTGCCTGAAACCATTAGACCTAATTGTTTTACTGCTAAGGTTGTTTCTGCACTATAAGTATTTTTCATTTTGTAAGGCTCACAGATTCAAAGTATGATAAAGTTTGGTGCAATTTAGACTCATAAATGAAGGAGGCTTCACCCCACCCCATCAATAGATTTAAACTTAAATAGATTCTTTATCTGTTGCAAACATGCAATGGAATTTAAGTTTTTGCTTTTCTTGCCCTGCCCCAGTAAAATAAAATGTCGTCAAGAAGTGATAACAGCTTAGATTCAGGTTAGTTTTTCTTCTTTAGATAAATAACATTTTTGTCTGGAGATTGCTTTGTATCACATTCCCCAGTCTTGCTGATTGTCAGTCTATTTCATTCCCATGACAAAGGTTGTGCAAAGAACAGAGGATGTACCAAACTAAGACTTTGTAGCAACAGATGAAGAGATAACATGTGGGACCAGTAACAAACTAATCCATCCTACCTTTATAAAGTGCCAAACTTATAGCCCTTGCTATATCTTGGATCAAGGTCAAGAGAACTATAGATGTTTCATGATAGTCAATTAAATCTGTCTGTGGATGAGATTAAACTTCTGTTGCCCTCAATAGGATATCTATTTAACAGAGTGTACTGTAACCACCTACTCTACTTACCGGAGCCTCTAAGGTATTAGCACTGTTACACTGCTGTCCTTTAAAAGACAATTCTGAATCTCACAAAAGTTCAAGCAAAGCTAGACAGCTTGTGTGATGAAATTGTATCAGGATGATTTCTTTTTTCATGCCCTCTGTTGACTTCTCCACCACACTTTCTGGCTGACATTCAGGAAATGTCATTAAGATTATCAAGATATATGAAGGTTTTATGTCATACCCATATGCATGTGAGTAAACACACACACACACATATATTTAACATAAACATATATTTATTGTTTTTATATTTTTTAAAAAATAAAAAATAACTATGATATATTTTATGAATTATAAGCCACTCAGAATCATTGTCTGGATGTGTGGCCATAGAAATTGAAGAAATTAATAAATAATAATTAAATAAATAATATATAATAACTGCTGCAGCATGACAAATTTCCAAAGATTTGATGATAGTTTCAGGTCTTCATTTAGCTGTGGAAGCTCAATTCACTTATGGCTGTAATTACCCTTTTAAGTTGTGTCTGTCATTAAGCAGGTCATCAAGTGACCAACCCAATTTTACAACATTGTTTTGTGATGGTTGTTAATGAACTCATTGTTCTCAACATTCTCTCCCATCCTGCTTAATATCAACACAAATTTGTTGTCTCAAGTTATTCATTAATTTGGAGTTCGATATCATTAGTAAGCTGATAGTATCCAGTTATATCTTTCAACCCTAGGCTAACCAAGTGAGGCTATTGAGGTCCTGCCACAGTGCCTGGATGTTGTGAGGATCTGCTGCATGGGGAGGAACCCATTCCAAACAAATCCTACTAAGAGTCAGATATTATATAAATAGTATGGCTCCTCCTCATTTAAGAGTAGTAAAGAATTTGTGGGTTTTCTTGAACTCACAGTTCCTCCTCAAAGAGCAAGTGGCAGATATGGCCAAGAAGGCCTTTGCACAGATTCATTAAGTGTACCAATTATCTCATTCTAACTACATTCCAACTACATTCCAACTACAATTGGCCTTAAATGCAAACTACTCAATGCAAGAAGCCTTGTAAATAAAATACGTGAATTTCTCCTCTTACTAAATACGGCTAAATTCGACATCATATTTGTCTGTGAAACATGGCTCAACACATCTCTCCCTGACTCCATTACCACAGTAAGAGACTATCATGTTTACCGATCAAATCGTGAAATCCATAGAGGAAGTGGTGTTGCTATCTTCTATAAAAAGTCCCTACATCTAAAAAACATCCAAGTTACCCAGGAGCTTGCTATTCCTGAGACCATTGTCTGTGAACTGTCCTTAAATATCACATTTTGATTCTTATTATGTTACAGAGCCCCTGATTATGACATCAAACATGTAAACAACTTAAATTCACTACTAACATGGGCAACATCCTACCCACATGCTTTTATCTCTCTTGGTGACTTCAATCTACCTCATATTTACTGGACCCTAAATGAATGTAAAACTGAACTCATACATGCAACCTTCTACAATGCTGTAACAAATCTGGGACTGGAACAACTAGTAACCAACAATACTAGACTTAACAACTGACTCGATCTCATCTTCTGCAATAGTTTGAATTCAATTTACGGAATACAAATTAAAGAACCCTTCCCAACAGTGACCACAATATGATTGATTTTTGTTTCAACATATGTCTACCCAAAAATCATCATAATGACTGGATCCCCAATTATAACTTCAAAAAAAGGCAACTATGATCTTATAGACAACAATCTCTCATCTCTTGATTGGCAATTTCTATTCACTGGACACAATAGTGTAGAAGACCATTACAACATATTTTTACTTGAAGTCAAAAGAGTCATCAAACTATATGTACCAATAACAACTCCCAAAATCAGAAAAAACAAATTACCTATAACAATAAGGAAGCTTCAATCCAAAGAGAAATCACTTGGGCGGAAAAACAAATTTGGTCACATTGCTAACTTCAAAAGCCGATACAAAAATTTATGCCACCAGATAAAGACTGAATGCACCAATTATCACATTAAACAAGAGGAAAACATTCTACGCACTAATTCCACCTGCACTTTCCACAATTTTGTAAACAAAAAGCTAAAAGACTCAAGGTCCATCCCATCCCGGAAAGGACCTAATGGTAAAGACTGCAACGATAACACCATTAAAGCCAACCTCTTTAACACATTCTTTGACTCAGTATTTGCAAACAGCAATGGATCATGCCAAGTATTTCCTAGTCGAACCACAGACAACTACAATGATCTAATATATATCAATTTTACAGAAGACAATGTTGAAAAAGCACTATGCAATCTAAAACAATCTCTATCTATTGGACCAGATGGAATTTGTGACTACTTCTTAAAAAGCTATCCACTGCCATAGCCGAATTTCTAAGCATAGTCTTTGAAAAATCTTTCAGGACCAGCTCCTTGCCAAAACTATGGTCACTCACCCTCATCTTCACAAAGGGAGACCCAGGCCTAATTGAAAATTACAGACCAATCTCTTTATGCTGCATCACCTATAAAGTTAAGGAATCAATTATTAACCAATCCATTATTCTCCACTTAGAGACAAACAACCTACTTTCTAATAAACAATTTGATTTCAGAAAAAAACTATCCTGTAATCTGCAACTCTTAAACCGCAAAAACATATGGACTACACAACTCGACCAGGGCAAAGCAATAGACATAATTTACATAGACTTCTGTAAAGCCTTTGATTCAGTGGTACACAACAAATTACTCCTAAAACTAAAATCTTATGGTATCTCTGGACAACTGCATAACTGAATAGAAGCATTCCTGTCAGATAACAAATGGTCAAAATTGGGAGCATCCTATCAAATTCTGTACCTGTCAACAGTGGTGTCCCCCAAGGCAGTGTTCTAGGACCAACTCTCTTCATACTTTACATAAATGACCTCTGTGATCATATTAAGAGCAACTGTGTTCTCTTCGCTGATGATGTAAAGCTATTCAACACCACAGACAATACTGCTATCCTTCAAAAAGACCTCGACTATGTATCAGAATCGTCAAACAAATAGCAACTTCAAATCTCAACAAATAAATGCTCTGTCCTACATATTGGCAAAAAAAAATCAGAAAATAAAATACAGGCTGAATAGTCAAGACCATGTTGATGATCCAAACTCTGTCAATGACCTTGGAGTACTCATCTCTAATGATCTAAGTGCTGGGGCCCACTAGCTATATAGCCAAAAAGGCATTAAGAGTTGTTAACTTAATCCTGTGTAGCTTTTTCTTTGGTAATATCACACTACTAACTAGAGCATATAAAACATTTGCTAGACCAATACTCGAATACAGATCATCAGTCTGGAACCCACATTACATATCTGATATTAGCACAGTTGAGAAAGTCCAGAAATATTTCACAAGAAGAGTTCTCCACTCCTCTACTCATTGCACTCCTCTTGCCACCAGACTTGAAATTCTAGACCTAGTAAACTTAGAACTACGCCACCTTCAGTCCGATCTAAGTATAGTACATAAAATTATACATTGCAATGTCCTACCTGTCAATGAATACTTCAGCTACAACCATAACAATACAAGAGCACACAATAGATACAAACTCAAGGTAAACTGCACCAAACTTGATTGCAGGAAATACGACTTCAGCAACAGAGTGGTCAATGTCTGGAATACTCTACCTGACTCTGTGGTTTCTTCCCCAAACCCCCAAAACTTTAACCTTAGATTGTCTACTATTGACCTCACTTCTTTCCTAAGAGTTCTGTAGGGAGCGTGCATAAGCCCACCAATGTGCCTACCATCCCTGTCCTATTGTTTCTTTTTACTTTTCTTATATGTATCCATTTCATGTATTCATAACTATGTTTATACTTATACCTATCTTATAATCGCTTGACAAAATAAAGAAATAAATCTCCGTCTTGTAGTGGGAGGCCCTTCAGAATGTCACTCATGCTCCAGCCACTTCAAGTCTCAGCCGTTGCAGTCTCAAGTCTGCAATGTGCAATACATGGGACTACCCTGGAAAATCACTTGGAGGTTTCAAATAGTCCAGAATGCAGTGCTTCAGACAGTGATGGGCATGTCTAATTATAAAACCTTACATGGTATGAGGACAGATGGATGAGGTCACATGTTGGGCATACTTGTTAATTTCATTTTTTTCTCTATCTTGTTTTCACACCTCAACTTGCTTTGGTCTGCATTGACTTTATGATATTGTATTCTGAGTTCTTCAGAGTCAGTTGGACCCTGTCTGTGCATAAATAGAATTGAATAAATAAGTGGTAGCAGGGGATGGGGGCGATCATAATCCAGTATTTGTAATCCAGGCTGTTCTAGATTATCTTCATGAAAAAGAATCCTGTTTGTAGTAATATGAACGTTCTGTCCAGAACATTAAATCTGGAATTTAATGTTTATTAACCAGTTTATTCAAATTATACCTTTATGTAGCATTTCTTAAGTGATTTACATGTGAGTGTGAACAAGTGAAAATGCATTTTTAAAAGTATTTTAATGCAATTTGGTGGAAAGGAAATGTATACAATATATTTATAAACATATTCATGTGCCTTTTGTCTCAGAGACGTGCAGGTTTTAACATTCAGTTAGCCCCAGGTTTGTGATTAGATTGAGGCTATTATGAATGAGAAATAAGAATTAGTAATCATTGCCAGTGGAGATGTACACTCCCATAGACTTCTCTGCAATCCCAGTTAAAGCACTCCATTATGCTGCTCCTTCTACAGAAAATCAATTTCTTGTTAATACTTTTAACACTCAAGGAACTTAGCTCTCAGAGCACATAGAGGGAGGAATGGGGTGGGGTGGAGGGTTTCACTGGAACTACAACAAGGATAAAATGGAGAAGCTTTGTCATCCTCCCTATTGTGGCCCTGGCCCTTTTTTGCATTCAAGGTACCTCAGAGAAGGATGAGGGGGACATTTTCATATAAACAAGCAATTTTACAGACATCTGTGGCATAAAACCTAAATTACAGCCTTCTGTGAGGTAGAATCCACCTAGAAGGAAGCATTATTGCATGCCCTTTCAAAAGGGGAGAACATTTTGTGTAATAAAAGTCAATTTGTGAGGGTCATTTCACAAGCTGTAGCAAAAGGAGAGGTGTCCTCATTTCCATTATGGGTGAACCACATCTTTTGTGTAATGTTTTCAAAGTATTCACATCTCTGAAATACACACACTAAGCCAATCTGGCCAAACACAGATTTTTTTTCAGCATGGTTGCTTAATGTTTTTAAAAATGCATATGCCTGGACCATTTGAAATAGACTCAAATGGAATATATAACACATTCTAGAAAAAGGGTGGGGGTGTAATGTAGTCTAATCCAAACCCTGTTTAGGTGAACCATGTAATAATCTATTCTAATGCATATGCAAAGACATTGACTAATGGAAGGCTTCCTGGTTTAAGAAGTACAAGGAGATTGAGGAAAGTTCACCTTCCCAGGAAAAAAAAAGTAAGATCATCCTGCAATTATTGGCAAAAGAAGCTGAAACTGCAAACAAGTTTGGATTGTAAACAACTACTTGCACTGCATTCAAACATCATTTCTTTAGTCTTGATTTGCTAAGGAATCAAAAATTGACTAGATTCAAACAAAATAAACCACAATCACACAGTTTGTAGATTGTGAAATGTGTAGCATGCTGGGTAAACATACTACAATGGTATCTTAGTACTCAACTGCTTTGAAACTCATCAAATTTGATATTCAACCCATTTTGATGTGAAAATTTTGCCCCAGTACTCATTATTTGTTTGGTACTCAATGCACAAGCCAGAATTTGTCAGTGTCAGCTATCTTGTGACTCACCACATTAGTCCTATGTAAGAATTTCTTTCAAATTCAAATTCAAAGATTTATAACAATTTTAACCCAAACAGATCAATACAGACACTGAATCTAGAGTAAATATATGCTATACAAGGAGATATCAGGGTCATTGCACACCCCTTATGATGTGTCATTTTGTAATTAATGTATAGGAGGTATTCTTCCCATATCCTGCACTTAAAAGTGATCATTTATAGCAGGGGTGGGATTCAGTTTTTTTTAACAACTGGTTCTGTGGGCGTGGCTTAGTTGGTGGATATAGCTTGGTGGTCATGTGACTGGGTGGGCATGGCCAACTCAACATCACTCATGTCAAGGGGTGCTACTCCTCGCCTAGCCTTTCATGACAGTGTAATGGTCATAAGTGTGAAAAATGGTCATAAGTCACTTTTTTCAGTGCCGTTGTAACTTTGAATGGTCACTAAATGAACTGTTGTAAGTCAAGGGTTACCTGTACAAAAACACAAAAAGCTGCTTTGCTTGCAAAAAGCTGCCCTGAATACCAATCATTAGATTAAAAATACCTGCAAGCCAGAGTTACAAATCAGGCAGGGTGCCAGAGCACCTTGAGGAATGAAAATAGTTAAAATGCAGTGATAACTATCAAGCAGCCATCTCTTGCTCATAAAGTGAAACCCTTTAGCAGAGAGGTCATTTAAGCTCTCCAGAAAAAGCACACCCAAGAAAAGCAATCCTTAGATCCATTTGCACCACTTAAAGATACCAGCTGGTCTCACTTACCTCACATGATATCCTAAGGAAATCACCTAGATTTAAGGAAAGGTCACATGCCTCCCAGAAAGGCAATAAAGAAAATCAGTGCCAAGCTTGCATCCTGCCTCTTGGAAGTACACCCCAGAGGGAAAGTGCCAGATAGTACTAAAGCAATGAGGAGGACCCCCTCCCCAAATAGAAAAAGAAACCATGAGGCAGGAAAAAATTCAAACACAATACAAATAATTAAATCACAACAGTAGCTGTTGCTTGTTGAAGCTGAACAGAGAAAGTTATCCCATCAATAAACACAGGATTAAATGTCACCAAGCACAGAATTAACCTTTACCAAAAACCAGTTTTAGACCAAAACTCAGAAAAGCTATGTAAACTCACGTTTGAATGTCAATCTTTCTAGCTAGCCAAGAAGCCTTGCTGAATGTCACTCATCTTGGTTCCCTGTCACTAAAAGCTTTGCTTCATTATTCAATTATTTCTTCAAAGTGCTGATTGTCCAGGGAAGTATTTCCTCCCAACAGCAGTGTAAAAATCTTAAAACAACCCTTCCCCTTTAACAAAGCCAAGCCTCAGAAGCTCTGGAGACAGGAAGTCTAGGCATTCTGGCAAGAATGTAGTAAGGGTGGAAAAAAACAAAAGGAGATTGCTTCTAACTGCAGTTCTCTGAACTGCTTAGAAAGTTAACAAGAGGTTCTATAGAACCAGACAGAACCAGTAGAATCCCACCCCAAATATAGGGTTTTCCCTCCCACTTATAATGCAATATGATCTACAATGCAGAGATATTACAAATTTTAAAAGTTAAAAATTTAACAGTTCAGTCTGATATAATACAAATAATCTATTTATGTGAGAGCAGCTGTATTGTACATAACTTTTGAATAAAACATATGATGATTTTAAATATATGTATAGAACGTGTAAAATAGAAAGGAGTATTTTAACCTTAGAAGAATTCCAGAATGCACTCAGATATTTCTCTTAAGACTGCAATCATAGCAATGGAAATACAAGAGGATAAAATTTATAACCAGACTATTTTGGATATGGATTTTAAAATAAAAAGATACCAAAATTATAATGAATTTTTTTACAAAGGATTTACAGCCAACTAATGTCCTAATAACCAAAGGAATACATAATAATAAATCTGAAGAGTGATTTGGATAACTTTCTTATCATGGATTAACAAAAGAAATGTGAAGGTGTTCTTAAGAAAAAAAGAAAGAAATCAGGTTCTGGTACACTATTTAAAGGGAATAAATAATATTTTTAAAAGGAAAAAGAAGATATAGTTGGCTTATTTGATCAAGGTATATATATATATATATGAGATGTCCTTTCTAGTAGCTCTTAATAGACTTCTCAATTTAGATTAAATGGCAAGGCTTTAAAGATTTGTTTATAGATTAGATATGGGAAGAAAAGAAAAGTTTGTATTTTTTGGATTTTTGGACAAAGTGCTATTATGTTAAAAGTAGAAGAAAGGATTGTAAAGTTGGCTTATTTTATTAACATTAAAATAGAGGTGTTATAGCTGGTATATTTTAAACTTGTGAAGACACAGAGAAGACACTGAGAGGACATGGAGGAAATGACAAAATTAGCTTGTGGGACATTATTTGAAGAGATTAAAGAACAAAAAATTTAATTTGTTGTTGTTTTGATAGCTTTGAATAGGCTTTTCTTAACTAGGTTTGAATCAGAAGACTGTAAAATTTTAATAGTAAAAGTAAAGGAACATGAAACACACGCGCGCACACACACACATACATTGCTGAAATGTTAGCAAAGGTGATAAGTTACTGAGATTGTACATTTCATGATGAAAGAGAAAGTCATTTCTTTATACAGTATATCTTTCTTATTTTTTCTCTTTCCTTTCCCTTTTTTCCTTTTTACATTTTTCTTAGTTTTTCTTATTTTTTATCTTTGTATTTTTTAACTCATGACAGTTACTATAAAAAGTGAACTAGAGGAGAAGGGTCTGCTAGAGAGTACTTTTATACTATAACATGATTTCTTCTTTAAAGAGCTGATAACTTTGTCATAGGAAGGTTCTGCTTATGAAGAAGTAAGTAATCATATTGAATGTACTCATTACATCAAATCTATTTCTTCATGTCATCATTCTCAGACAATCTCAGGCTTTTCTTATCAAAATGCCTGTTACAGGCAGTGATGGGGTTGATGAGCTACTTGAAAATAAATCCAAACGTTTGCATAAATCCATAATGTAAAAGTTCACTGCAATAAATATTGGTTGACATGTCTAGTTAGCTTGAATATGGTTGAACATTTAACAGTTTCACAAAAGAGAGGTTAAACTTGCCCAGAGATGGTAGAGAAGTGATGATAATGAAGGTATTGCTATTATTGCAGGTGCTTCCTTTTTTCTAAGTGAAGATAAGGGAAGTTTCATATTATTGCAGAGATGAGAACACAGAGAGGAGAGTCAGGTCCCCACTGACTCTCCTAAAATCAAACTGTTGAAGGAGGTGGACAGATCTATTCATACTTTCCAATCTCTCCATCTCTTCTACAGATCACATAGTGATCAGCTATAAGATGATGCAGTGAATATAGAGATGGTTATGTTGGTGGACTAGTTAGCATGATATAGAGTTCCTATTCAGTTTAAGGTAACAAAAAAACCATAGATTGTCCCTAAAAAGAGCTCTAAGTTTAGTCCATGTAGAATTTCAATAACAATACAAACTCTTTGAGTACGGAAAGAAGATGATAACCTCTGAAGTTACAAGATCAGGATATAGTTATCCTGTTATTTTTTCAGTGACAGTGTGAAGGATCATTACTGTATTGCAGGCTACTTGAGCTCCTTATCTTTCCTTCATTCGCTTCTTACTGACAAAAAATATGCTGTTCAAGGAGATTTTTTTTTCTATCAGACAAGGAGAGAGACATGAGTGAGGTGCCATTTAATCAAATGCTACATTCACCGGTACATCACTCAGGCAATTGGTGTTGAATTCCATACCAGCTTATCGCTGGCTCAAGCTGAGTTTGGCTCACTGCCAGATGCTTCCTATACCATCATCTCCCCCTCCCTCTCCATATGAGATAGGAAAGTAGATAAAGTTGTATATACATTGGCTGACACAATCCAGGTCAATTACACACAACAAACTTTTTAATTGCTGTTAATGTATGGCTAAAACAATATAGAAAATTGTTGTGATGATTGAAATAATAAACCACATTCAGTATTGCCTGTTTTGCGCATCAAATCTGTCCACATTAGTAGATATCTGTAGCACACTGTAATTCATATAGCACAATTCTGACCTCTGGGCTAGAGGCAACTTCAGATTTTTTGTAAATTAAGGTGACCTTCACAAAGCATCTCTTATCATTGGTGGCATTTTCAGCCCATTGCGCATGCTACAGATTACATTCCAAAATGTGGGCAGTGCTAGGACGAAAATGTAATTTTGCTTAATGTAATTTTAAAATTAAATTTAATAATTAATAGGACTCTCTTTATGTATGTAATAAAAAAATCTAATTGAAATTTATTGAGGTAAGATTCAGCTGAAATTGAAAACTTTGTGGAGACACTGGAACTTCTCAGTGCCCTACTGAAGATTCAGAGGTCATGCAGTCAGAATGATAATATTGAGTACGACAGAAAAGTTGCCATGTAAAACATGAGAATATTACCTTCCAGTACTTGAATGAATTAATACTTTAGAGATTTAGGCTATCGTAAGAAATATTGTGATATCTGAGTAGAAATAGGAAATTCCTTCATTAACTATTGTGAAAAAGTGATTATGTAAAGTTCCAACATTTTGAAGCTTAACATTATTTAAAAAGCAAAGTAAGATCCCCAAAGCAGCTCTAACACTTTAGAAATAAATAAAAAATCCCAATGACTTCTAGATATGTAACACGATGTTGTCCATTTTGCCTCACTACCTTACTTACTATAGGTGTAGGACCCTCCAAAAATGTAAAGTGTTGTCCAATTATTCATCCTTTCTTTACAGGGTTATAAAGAATGCACTTCCCTCTTCTGCTCTCCTGTCAGATCTTACTGTTAATTAACAAAACTATAAACAAACCACACAATTTTTCCATGTGTGATGGTAAATTCAAAACTGATTAGTATCCCTGCTGTATTTGAGGAATATTTGATAGGTACAAAGAAAAGTATCACTTTACTAATTATTTAGAATTCACCAACTTTTTCTGTTCTACTACAAGAACTGGCAATCCCTTTCCAATAGGTCACATGGAGCTATAGTCAAAAGATCATGCATTAAGGTATGCAGTATTTGCACAAATGTGTACATGTAAATGTACTGCCTGAAGTGCCAATACAAACAGTAATTGTTTTTGTACTGTAATAATTTTGACAATGCACATCTATTTTCATTATTTATCAAGACCTAATTAAAAATCTCAGATATCTATGGACAGTAATGTACTTTTAAATTGTCTTTAAGTTGTCTTGACTTACAACCACAATTGGGATCCAGAATTTGGTTGCTAAACAATGAAGCTGCCTTGCCTAAGTCATCATGCAAACAAATCTGATTTTATGACCATGGTTATTAAGTAAATCATATGGTCTTTCTGTTAATCCATTCCCCCTTCCTTGACTTTACTGATTGGTTCTGGCTGGAAAGGTCTCAGATCACAATCACATAACCACAAGATGCTGCAACCATCATAAATATGAGCCAGCTGCAAAGCATCTGATTTGTGATCACACAATCATTGTAAGTTAGATTTTTCTGAAGCTGTTGTAACTTTGAACCATTGTTAAATGAACAGACGTAAGTCAAGGATTATACTAAAACCTGTAAAAAGACATTACACTGATACCGGCACGTGGTTATAATGTTCTCTCTATTCCATTGTATATAGTGCTTCAGATTTTATTTTTAAATGATCCAATTTTCAGAATATCTATCAACCTGGCTTTGTAGACTCACTTTGCTCTGCTTTTGCTCATAACACTATCTTCCTTTAGCATAAACAAGACATCCCAGTATTGTCTAGAGGGACATACATTGACATCAGAATGTCACTACAACAGTATTGTCAGGTTTATAATGACAACACAGTCTATTGAAATAAACAACTTCATTATTCTAACCTTAGCTGCTACAATCTATTTAAACTTAGCACAATGGAGACTATTGTGAAGGAACAAAGGTACTTTCCTTTCACACTCAGCTAGGATTTCATTTTTTTTAAAAAAAAATGGCTACTTTTTTCTGGAATTTTTATTCTTAAAGCATAATGTTAAATAATTTTTCCTTCAGTTACAGTGAACCAAACATTTTGATTTTTGATAGAAACTGTAACATTGCTAATCAAACAAGAGAATGATTTAATATGTACTTACATGCTCACTGATTATATAGCAGTATTCTTTTTTCTTACTAGTCCCAAATGTTTCCTTTCTTCTTCTTCTCCTTCTTTTCTATCTACCTTTGCAATACAGCAACAGTATTTCCTGTATTGAAATCATAACACCATGGGGTAAAGTATGCAACTATATAACAGAAAAATAAATGCTAGTTCTCAAATTTAGGGCTGTTGATATTCTGTGGAGCTAGAAAATTTTGCAACTTCCCAAACCTCAGAATATCACTAGAACGCAAGTTTATTTGTTGATTTTTTTCTGGCTACCATTCCATGATCAAGTTAAAAAGCTTCCAGAGTGGCTTATGGGAGTTGCAGTAAAACATGAATTGCGTTCAGCAAAACTCTGATCAAAACAGAAGGACAGAGCATTAAAAACTGAAGACTAAATTAAATTAAAGATTAAAAAAGCTTGAACAAATAATTTAGATCTTCACCTTGCACTAAGAGATTATCTCACTTGGTCATAAAATGAGTCTTCACGTATATGAATGATCAGGCAGCTTCATAACTTCGCGGAGACTCTGAAGCACACTTGTACATTGTATGAGTCAGTGGTGAGATTCAAATTTTTTTACTACCGGTTCTGTGGGCATGGCTTGGTGGGCGTGGCAGGGGAAGGATACTGTAAAATGTCTATTTTCACCCCACTCCAGGGGAAGGATACTGCAAAATCCCCATTCCCGACCCATCCCACTAACCTACTTTCCAGCTCCATTCTCTTGTGCAGGGCAGCAAAAGAAGACCCAGCCAATAGCTGGGACTCGGGAGGCAGAGAATAGATGGGGGCAGGGCCAGTCAGAGGTGGTATTTGCCAGTTCTCCAAACTACTCAAAATTTCTGCTACCATTTCTCCAGAACTGGTCAGAACCTGCTGAATACCACCTATGGCATGAGTCAGAAGGAGGGCTGAGAAGATACTTGCAGTCCCTTCACATCCTGGACATAAAATGTTTCAACTACTTCCCTTCGGAGGGCACTATAGGGCGTTGTATGCCAGAACAACTAGACACAAGGACAGTTATTTTCTCCTTGATGCTACCACTCTGCTGAACATTTAATTCTCTCAGTGCTGCCTAATGTCTATTAGACCATGCAACGTGGCTATAGTATTGCTATTTATTCTTCTTACCTTCTTTAAGGTAAAGGTAAAGGTTCCCTCACACATATTAGTCGTTTCCGGCTCTAGGGGGCAGTGCTCATCTCCGTTACAAAGCCAAAGAGCCAGCACTGTCTGAAGATGTCTCCATGACCATGTGGCTGGCATAACTAAACGCTGAAGGCGCATGGAATGCTGTTACCCTCCCACCAAAGTGGTCCATGTTTTTCTACTTGCATTTTTACATGCTTTTGAACTGCTAGGTTGGCAGAAGCTGGGACAAGTAATGGGAGCTCACTCCATTACGTGGTGCTAGGGATTCTTAACTTCTTTACTCCCCCTTTTATTGGTATTATTATTATCTCTTTTATTCATTAAACATGATACTCAGTCAACTGAACATTTAAAAATGTATCACAAATACCAGTGACTGGTGCTAATGGTTAATATGGGTTGTGCCAGCATCCTAGGTATAAACCAAGTATCTTCTTAAAATATACAATGTTCCGAGTAGTGCATTTTTTTGCAGTTCCGCTGGTGTTATTGCAAGAAGCTGCAATGTCTTGATGTGTTTTGTAAAATTCTTGGGCATGGTACCAAGTGGCCCGATGGCAATGGGTATCATTATTATTATCGTTATTATTATCGTTATTATTATCATTGTTATTATTATTGTTATTATTATTATTAATAATAACACAGTCATCCAGGTGTTCAGACTGGGTTTGGCATTTTTGTCTACCTGTCGAGTCCTTACCAAGGATCTGGGGTAGTCAAATCTGGATGTTTGACTGTTACAGATATCATTGCAGGATGGAAACTGTTCCAAGTTAAACTTCCTTCTGCAATTGATTGATGACAAATTTGTCAATGCCTATGGTGTTCAAATAGTGCTCCAGTTGTTTTGGGATAGCACCCAAGGCACCTATTACTGTTGGTACTATCCTTGCTTGCCTTTGTCATAGTCATTCTATTTCTATTTGTAGATCTTTATATTTTGTTATCTTCTCCAGTTCTTTCTCTTCTATTCTGCTGTCTCCAGGCACTGCCACATCCACTAGCCAGACTTTTTTGTCTTTCTTATTGACAACTGTTCAGTCTGGGGTGTTATGTGGCAGGTACCTGTCTGTCTGAATTCTAAAGTCCCAGGGCAATTTAACTTCTTCATTTTCTATGACATTTTCTATTTTATGGTCCCACCAGTTCGTGCTTGCAAGCAAATGGTATTTCTTGCAGATTTTCCAATGCACTATTTTTGCTACTTTGTTATGCCGCTGCTTGTAGTTGGTCTGTGTGATCTTTTTGCAATAGCTTACTAGATGGTCCACTGTTTCTTCATCTTTTTTGCACAGGTGGCACTTACTGTCTGTGCAAAGAAGCTGCAGAAACAGAAAATGATGATGATGATGATGATATTGCTGCTTTGCATGTACACTGAGTCTTGGCTGCAACCATTAATCAATCCAAGGTCCTCAATGGTTATTCTCACATATATACAATCCCCAAATGTCCAGTCATGCTAAAATAATTTTTTTAAAGTTTTTCCTCATGTGCATTTTGCAGTGATACAACAAATCTACAAGGTTACATGAATCCCCAAAAGACTGAATTGGCTCTCAGTTATCAGTCATGTAAGGTCAGTAAGTCTGCTTGAAGTGAGGAGAAAGATTGTATATCAGCTCTACATACAAGGAGGACACAGCAGAGCTTAAGCAACAAATCTGAAAGGCAGGCAAGATTTAGAGAGACAGATTGATGGGAAGTTGGAAAAAGTGATAAGGATTTACTTTTTACATATTGCAACAAAATAATCAAGCAAACTTTCAGCTATGAGTCTTGGATTGAATTAAATTATGTATCTCAGGTAAATTATTAAAATAAGCATTTTTTTCTGAATGCTGAATAAGGGTCTTTGCAGAATCAGATTTGGATTTCTTTTAAGATGAATGTAGTGAGCATTTCCTATCAATTTCTTATTGAGCTTTGATGAATGCTCTATAAGTCATGACAAGCCTCCAAAAATTATTATTCTTTCATTCTTTATATGGCTTATTTTGTTCTTTCTCTCTTTCTCTCCCCTCTTTCTTGCTTTCTTTGGGAGGAGAAGATATAATTGTTTACAGGAACTTGTCATTAGTTCTGCTCTATGTGTTTTCATTAATAATTAATCAGTCATAATAATGTTTAATGGCTAATTAGAGTTGCTTTAAAGCCCACTTCTGACTGACCCTGTTGTTAGAGCAGCTTTCCTCAGCCTGGATCCTTCCAAAACTGTCTGAATACCACAAATGCCCATCCAACAAAAGCCATACTTCTTGGAATTATGGAGGTTGTTTTGCCAACAAACTGGAAAATCCTAGTTTGATGAAGTTTATATTAAATGCACTGAAGCTGGTGACTCTGTTTCAGAATTACAGTGCCTTCAAAAGAACTCTAAAAAAAGCTCTTTTTAAAGCCAATGACTGATGAGAATAGCAAACGGTTACAATTTACACTCATGGAGACATCACTTTCAGTGAATTCACAATAAGATGCAGTTGTGATGATCGTCACTGGTTTTGATATTATCCCTCCTCCCCACAAGGCTATCAGGAACAAAAGTTAACACTTGAAACTCAAACTTTCCCACATTTAAATTCTTGCAAATACGCTTCTAAACCAAGGCAATATATTAGCTTGATGTCAAGTTTAAGTGCCACTCTGCTAATTTCACTGCTAATCCAAATACTGAATAGCTAATAGAGTTGTCTCCCAAATTACTCTGTGGAGTCTGTTACCTATTGAACTTTCATTATTCAGTTCAAATTCCACTGATAGGTTGGTGATTTATCATTATCATTATTAGATTTTTATCCTACACTTTTTATATATAACTTATTAGGTGGTAAACATACCTAATATTCCATCCTCCTATTTTCCCCCACAACAGCAACCCTGGGAAGTGAGTTTGGCTAAGAGAGACCTACTTGCCCAAAGTCTTTTGAATGCCAAGGGAGTCTTCTGGTTTCCAGGCCATCATCTTAACCACTTACTCCATCCTGGCTCTCTTGTATCTTGTATCATAAGACTTATACCTTCTCTATCAGACTATCCCAGGGGAATAGGATTGCACCTGTTCTTTGATGTCATCATGTCCAACTTCTACACATAGCCAAAGATTAGACAAAGGCATTTAGCATTTCAGGAACTTTGAGCTACTAGATTTTTCTCTCTCTTTGTAGCAGTGTCTGCTCTCTGGAAATAAGTTTACCTAAATTAAAAAGGCCTTTACTTTACTGGTATTTGAAAGGGTCCTGAAAGATATGACTTTGTCCAGGCCTTTGGGTGATTGGTGCCAGAGGTTGTATTCAGCAGGTTCTGACCAGTTCTGGAGAAACGGTAGCGGAAATTTTGAGTAGTTCAGAGAACCAGAAAATACCACCTCTGACTGGAGATTTTACAGTATGCTTCTCCTGCCATGCCCACCAAGCCACACCCACAGAACTGGTGGTAAAACAATTTGAATCCCACCACTGATTGGTGTCCATTTTCTTCCTTTTCCTTATTCACATCTGGATTTTTTTTCTCTGTTACTTCTATTCTTTTAGGGTTTTTTTTTATATTGTTCCTTGTTTTTAATTTTTTAATGATTATTAAACACCTCTCAGATTTACTGAGAGTCAGGCATCCAATGTGAACTTCAATATTGGGACAATAAGAATAGAACTTAATTGCTGATTTTAGATGCTAGCACCAGGTCAGGCCAATGGGAAAACAGATCTTCCACAATATTGATAGAACCTTGCTGATTCGAAGGAAAATACAGTTTTGCTGATAGATAAACCAGAGAAAGAAATTGACAAATACAGTTCATGAGATAAAACAAATCTAGATTCAGTATCAAAATAGTGCAAGCAGTGGTATGATGATGTTCTAATCTTCAGATAAACGTTGTATTGAAAGAGCACAGATAATTAACTGACAAAATCCCAGTCTTATCATCCTTATCTGTCTGCTTCAGTGAATAAAAAAACTGAATTTTTCCTATATATGGAATTTACCATATGTGTATGTTTATATGTTTACCAATGTATACATACATGGTAACAGCAGCCAAATATGTAAGAAGATGGAAAGAGTCTGAAATATCTGTAATGGAGGAATCGTTGGTGAAGATGACAAAATTTGAAGAGATAGCAAAATTTACTTGCTTGATTAAGGAAAAGACAATAACTGCATTTGTCTGTTACTGGAAAAGCTTTGCTGCAAACGGAAATGAGCCTGTGATTTATGAGTTTCATAATTAGAATTGTAGAATATTGAAAAAGGGGGGCCATGTTGAAATCTTAAAAGAGGATAAAATATAAACTATAAACTATAATTGCTGCTAAGATCAGAAGCTACTTCTGTTCTTAGCAGAGAAGCTACTTCTGATCTATATAATTTGTCTTTTTTTTTCTTTTTTCATGTTTTTCTTATTTAACTATCACTTTTATTTTACTTTTCTCTTTAAATCCGTATTGTTTTTTTCTTGTAAAAGCTTTTCTAATAAAAATTAAACTTAAATAAATGCTTTATATGATAAAGTTTCTGCTGTATAATGGGGAGTTAGCAACTATTGGATCTGAGGTCTGGAAATATTTCAGACTTCATGTAGGTAGCCGTTGGTGACAGATCGTAAAATTAGCTTGTATTGTTAGATAAATATCAACAACTGTATTTGTTAGTGATTGGAAAATCCTTATACCAACAGCACTTAGACATATATATCATTTCATTTGTGCTTTTCAGCACTTTCTAACTGGTTTACAGAGTCAGCATCAGAGGTGGTATTCAGCAGGTTCTGACCAGTTCTGGAGAACCAGTAGCGTAAATTTTGAGTAGTTTGGAGAACCAACAAATACCACCTCTGACTGAAGATTTTATAGTCTCCTTCCCCTGCCATGCCCACCAAGCCACGCGCACAGAACCGGTAGTAAAAAAAATTTGAATCCCACCGCTGGTCAGCATATGAACTTTATGGACCTTTTGCTTAAAAAATAGGGGGAAATCAACACATGTTTTATGGATTTGATGATTAGAAAGGGTAGCTTATGGAAAGAAGTAAACTATGATGTAATCTTAGAGAGGGTAAAGTACAAATGTACTTAAAACCACAGACAAGAAGATTGAAAGCCACTTCCTTTAATCTTTTTTTCTCCTTTCTTTTTCTTTTGTATTTATTTTTCTATTTTCTCTTTCCCCTTTTTTTATTATTTTTCTACTTCTTCTTCTTCTTTATTATCTTTACTTTTTTGTTATGGCTTTTACTTTGTTAAAAATGTCCTTAATAAAAATAATGGAAAAGAAGTTTCAGTATATAGGTCCAATTGCTGCAACTGTTAGCAATTCCATAAAGAAGCCACATATTTTCCTTGGCTGGCAAGATGATGTTTGATGACCTTTGATGTTTGATTCTCTACCCCAAACACTAGTTTAGAGACAGAGACATTGAAGTCATATAACACTCTGTACTGTATGTGACAGATACAGTAACTGAGAGAATTTTTTAATTTTTTTAAATGTACCATTACTGCTAAACGATGCCAAAACTAAGCTGTAATTTTATGTAAAGCTAAAGACCCAAGTCAGTTTTTAAATTGGCTTAAAATAATAAAAGTGACTGATTTAAATCTTATGTGGATTCAGAAAAGCACTAGAAAAGAGATTGACAAGAGGAAGTATCAGGAAAATGGGCAGATCATTTTGTAGAACTAGAGAAAAAATCAAACAATGCCATTACTGCACTAGAGGGTATTTTTGTTCATCACACTGTTAAGCATCCCAATGATTTCAAGTCATTTGATTAGATATCTATCTTCTGAAAAATGATATTCCTATCCTGAAGTAAACTGAAAATTTTCAAGTGCTTGAAGAAGACGGTTATTATTGTTAACGCTGCACTTACATCACATTCTCTTGATATTGCTCAAAAAGCATTTGAAGAAAATGACATAGGTTATAGTGGATTTGCCTCAGATGGAAGCAATAACGGTTCAGGGAAACTACTTCCAGTAATCATCATTCAGTATTTCTATTGGAAGAATAGTGATTTTGCAATCAGCATTGAGGTTTATGTTGAATGGGAGAGACAAAACAATTGCAACAAACTCCCTAGAAGTAAGGTTTTGTTTGAGAACTGTACTGTGTTTGTCTGTGAGAACTGCAGTGTAATTTATAGAGAACGTTTGCACAAAGAAGGAAATAATGTCTTACAATCTTAAATATGTTACTTTGGAAGAAAACATTAACTTATATGCAGTGGTGGGATGCTGCCGGTGTAACAAATGGTTCACTAATTGCGCTCTTCACATGCGTGGACAGCTTTCAAAATTACTTACCTTCAATGTTACTTCGGGGAAGTAACACAGCTGAGGAGCAGCAATCTGCTGTGCCACACGAATCAGCTGAGCAGATACAGGTGAGTACAGCGCAGGGGTGAGCGGTGGGCCCACATGATCATTGGAGTGAACCAGATCAGAGCCAGCTGATCTTTGAAACTTTCTTCTTGTTTCTCATAATTCCAAATCTCCATTTCTAAAAACTAAAATACAAAGCCAAAAGAACCTCTCCCTTCTTGTGCATCTTCTTTGTACTTTTTAAGTTCCATTTTCAGTTCTTCTAAAAGTGGAGCCATTTTAAACAGTTTTAAACAACCACCCAACTGATTTTAGTCATTCAAAACAATAACCCAGAATCCAGAAATCATCAAGTAATCCAGATAGTCCTGAGTTATATCTTCTTATTTCTTTTTCAACTTTCTCTTCCTGGGGTTTTTGTTGCGATATTTCAGTTAAAATGTATCTTTTGGAAGTCTTGTTGAAATTTTTCTGTAAGTTCTTTTTTAATTCCAGGCAGTCTCCTCCCTTCCAGATCCTACCCTTTTATTCTTTTTCTCTCCTTTCTTGTTTTCAAAAGCTTTTAATTATCCAGAAATCTTTATTATCCCTTTGACTTTTTATTTTCAGCATTAAATGCCTATTGATGTCAAAGTGGATTTTTTTCCAGTTTCTTGCTTAAGTCTCTTAGCTGTCAGTATAGGAAAAGGAGAAAACCAAATCTTTTCCCTTTCCTCTCTCCTTCACAGCCTAAAAATCTTCTTAGGGAACAATGTTATTGTTTTTTAACAGTTTCAATTCCAGGGTACCTTATTTGTTGCTTTTGCTGTTTGACCCGGTCAACCAAAACTTTCTCTTCTTATCTTCCTCCTGCACATTCTTTTCCGGTTGAGTTCTTCTTTGTGGTGGCCATTTCTGACCACCGCTGCAACCGCCTTCAGGAAAGGGAGTAATGGCCAGCTGGGGAGGAGAGATGTGGCTCTTCTCAACCCTGCTGGCAGTCTCCCCCCTCTTCACCACCTCTACGGGGTGGCTTAGCCCTGAAACCAGCTGGCTCAGGGCGCTCCAGTGGCAAGCACGGATTGAAGCCTCGTGGAGACGAGGTCTTGGTCTGTCTCTGAAGAAGCTCAAACCGAATTTAAAGGTATTGATGTACCTGAGTATTACTCTCCTTTTATACCCAGTTGTTAAGCCTTCTGAAGTTAATCCTATTGTCGGCTTAGCTTTCTGGTCTGCAGAGCAGGCTCTCTCCTGAGTTGCTTTCAGGTTACAAAACACACTTCATTTTGTTTTCAGCTTCTTTATATTTAGGAAATCTATAAAAACACCTCTTTCACCAGATTTTTAATTGTTAAACCATGGCCTCACAAAACAGGACTATTCAAACAGCTTCTGATTTCATATTATCATTAGAATTTAGAGCCACTCATTCCTTCTGATCTACCGATAGTGTTCATTTCTGCCTGTTCAATCAGAAGTTAGGAAAGAGAACTATTTCCCAACACTAATTTATTTAGTATATAGCTAAAAGGTAAATGAGTTGAATAAGTTTTTTACATTAATTGATGATTGTGGACTAAAACTTTTGTGTGTAAAAGTCAGCAAAGCAAATGAGAGTTTGATTTTTCAAATCAGGATTTCCTTTACTTTTAAGGGGATATACTCATGGTTACTTAATTCTGACCAATCGCATCCTAACAAAATTGTTTTGTCATATGATCCTCATGATTGAATAGCATAAAGAAAATGCATTTTTTCATTATTCAAATCATGATCATAGGTTTTAAAAGAATTATGAATTGTAGAGTCTGAGGAGCTGATGGGAGTTGTAGTTCAAAATAATTGGACAACTTTCCTGCTCTCAATTTATCCAAAGTAATCAATCAATATTCAAAGCAATGATAAATTCAAGTAATTTTAACTAGAAAGTGTTTTCTTCTCTTATTAGAAATATCCAGCTATCAAAGACCATTTACTACTGAGAAACATTCAGATGGATAGTGTTTTTCAGTCATATCATATAATGTATCCAGCACTATCTATGATGTCTATAGATATTACATAAATACCATTAGCTTACATAAATACCATTAACTTCCTCTATATTCTTCTCATAGTGAAATAATAAAAGCTTTATTCTATCCCTCTAGGAAATGGAGAATGTAAAATAATACACTGAGGATAATTGATATTGAAGAATTCATAATCTTTACCTGGAGATTATATTTCCATGTTTTGAAATAATTTCCACTTTACCTTATAATGTTTCAACATGGTTTGGATATATACACCACTCTAACTTCTATCAAAGATTCTATTTTCTCTGACAATATAATAGCATCCCATTATGCCATGATGGATGGTTATTGTGGGGGGGGAATTTATTTTTTGAATGGTAATGACAAGCCTGAAGTTCCTAGTTCATGTCTCAGCCCAAGCTACTACCTTCTCTCTTTGAATAAGGGAAGCATTTATATTTCATACTATATAACATGCAATATTATTGAGGTAAAGCAGGAAAAAATATTTCCTACTTGGTAACCCTGTTAAATAGTAATTTATGATTTAAGTGGTTAGTGCAGCATTAAAAATAGATTTACAAATATCTTTGCTGATTTCCTACTTAGGCAGCCATATAATACTTGAAGGGATAATCAGAGGATTATTAACTTTGAATATATAAGAAAATAGAAGATTCAAGCACACAAGAAGCACATTTTCCCCCATCAATTGGTAACCCATGAAGCTCCTTCAAACTTTTTCCATGTGAGGAATGATTATGGCATATTCTTGCTGATATTTCAGAAAACAAAATAAAAATCAACTTTCACAAAAGTGACACATGTGACAGTTCTCTCCATAGTCTAGAGATACTGAAATAAATCTTTCTGCAGAAGATTTTCATTTGAAAATTTATATAGTACCTTTTTAGTAGAAATAATAACTAGATTCATTGAGAATCTTATGGGTCTCATATGATCATAAATGGCAACCCTGTTTTATGTCATTCTCAAATCTCCACAGTACTTGCCAGTTAGTGATTAATTCAGCCTCATAACTCAACATCTAGTTCCATTAATCTAAGCTAGGGACTATATAATTCTTCCTCATGATTCAAGTTTTTGTTGGTTTAATAAATGCTATTTCATCCAATTAAAAAATTGAAAATGGGGAGGATTAAAGACAAGGAAAGGAAAAACAAAAGTCAGAGTTCAGCTTATCATGTTTTGGAGTCAAATTATAGAAAATTTGTTCCTTATATTTGCTCTTTGACTCAAAGAAACATATATTTTTGGATAGTGAAAACTAGATGGATATGACAGTTTTTATATTAATATGGTCAGAGATAACAATTTCAGGTGATATATCATGCTAAAATACATATAATAATGAATATAGAAGTTTACCAAACATCAATGAGTTTAACCACCTATCTTGTATGTCTATGTACACTTAGATACATCTAACTTCCATATCTCTATAAGCCTTAGATTTTGTTTGTCTTGAAACCAAATCAAAACAATCTCTATTGTACAATGTCTATAAAACAAGGAGAAATACATTTGGGTTTTGCTATTTCTATGTTAGATACACAGCCCATCATCTACCACCAAAATTCAAGTGGAAGAAAGTTTCATTCATTTTCATGGAAATGAGTCTAGAACTGGAATAGAGGTATATACTGAAAATAGAAGTGGATATGAGGAATAGAGTTATTTCTAAATTTCTAAAATAAAATGCATGGTGCTCTTTGCCATAAATAAGAATACTTGCAGAGTTTTCCATTCCACATTGTAATGCCTTGGTGGGAGGGTACAAGAAGAAGGTCTCTTTGAGAGGAGCTATGCATTGTCTGTTTTTTCTTTATTCATTACATTTAAGAACATTCATTATATTCTTTGCCATCCTTGAGTCACTATGTTTATCAGCATAAACAATTGTATGAAGTCTTCATCCACCTCATTGCCAATTCACACCCAGCTTCTATTGCCTTTGTTCCCAGACTTCCTGATCTCCTGACTTCCCTTCAAGATAAAGGGTGAAAAAACAACAGACTTTAGGAACCTTGAAACTGCCTCTCAGTGGTATTCCAAGGAGAGGTAAATGCTCCCTTGTGTAGCTAAGAGTGACTTAAGTGGGTCAAGGCTGGTGACAAGATGAAGACAACATCATGGTGCTATCCACAACTGAAATATTTTGAGCTATGGCTAAGTACAAGCAGGAAAGTTACATGTTCACATTATATAGTTATCAGATACTGTCTAACTTTACTACTTTACAAATAATTTTTCTTTTATTTTTTCATGTTTCTTATCTTGTTTATAGAAAACCAATATAAAATAATGGGAAAATAAAGAGAAAGAAGAGGCATTTCATTTCATTGGCTTCATTCTACCAAACTCTAGGCTTTCTGTTTTCTGTGAAGCAGCTTTTACTTATGACTGAGTTAAAGCATTATCTACTAGTCCTCAAAATGGCAGCAAACTATATTGGTGTAGAATTGTTGTTCCTACTGATGATCTATACAGCCACGTGTATGATGAAGATACAATACATCAAAGAGAACAGATTATGTTGATTACCCAAACTTTATTTCCATCTCTTTGGACCAAATGTTATCAGCCAACAAGAAAATATTCACCAACCATTCTCATTATCATGGGAATCAACTGGCACTGAGGTAGATGTGAGTTTGATAGATGACTGGATTGGTGATTTTAGCCTTCTTTCAAATGTCTTTTGATTTTACACAAATGATTTGCCTTCCTAGGGTCAAAATGAGCCCACCTTCAGTTTCTGAATGCTCATACTAAATCACACTATGCTAGAATAGTCCAAAATACCCCATGTCCAAAAGAAATTTTACCAGTCCAACTATTATCTGGACTCTTTTGAATATTTTAAAATAGTTACTTAAGCTTGTATTGAAAAGTAGCCTAAAAAGCAGGTGGTAGGTGCAAGCAAATTTGCATTATAAAGCAACAGAAGGCTTTCTCTGCCGCTCCCCACATTTCCCTGTGCCATCTTCACTGATCAGCTTCAGATCAGGTTGGTCAAGTTTTATAGACCAGATGGGAACACCCTGCTTTGAAACCCTACCCAAAGCAGAAAAGCCCTGGAAAACAATGCTCTGAGAGTGGGGGAGGGGTGTTCTCAACTCAGCTTCAAGAGGTCAGTAGTTGCCTACCGATCCCACCCTCTTGGGTCACCTACTTATGACTCCAACAAAATGGTGAGTGAAATACTGTATTTCAGTTTCCATCCACAGCAAGAGTGTTATTTTTGTTGTTGTTGTTGTTGTTTGCCTGTCCTAAAGGTGAAAAATTATGTTGACACCAGAGCAGTTAAGAATATCTTTAAACTGCCTCAGGTACTGTTTTGGAATTAGATGAAGACAATATCAGTAACACGTGGTATTAAGAAGAAGTTGCTGGTACATGTTTGTACCATGATTAAGTGGAACTAGAGAAAGATCCTAGGACTGGAAGCTAAAGCAAACTATTTGTGACGGGCCATTTGTCCTGCTTCTCCCTAATATTGTTTGCATTTGTCCCTGACTTTGGGGAGAATTTGTTTTGTAACTTAAAGAAGAGTTTAGTTTAAATAATTTAAAGGGCACATGAAAAAGAAAACAGAAGGAACAGAAAAAATAAAACAAGGAAAGACAAAGTTGGGAGACCTTTTATAATTGAAAATCTCACTGAACTCGCCTAGATAGAAATGTGGTAAAGAGTAGACTTCTCTTGCTCTGGTAAATGTTTGGATAACAGTAAGAATGATAGTTTTCTTGCTCTCAGTGGTTAACCTATTCAGTTTGCATGAAAATTCTATTATGCTTATCTACTTACATATTTTTAAATGAACAAAGCAACCAAATTGCAATACAGCAAATTGCGAATTCAAGCCAGATCTTGAATAAAACTTGGTATTAATCTCAAGAGAAAAAAAGCTTCAATGACATGATGATGATGATGATGATGATGATGATGATGATGATATCTACTTATATAATCATCCATCTTGTAGTTGTTACTCTGGGTAATAAAAAGTTGAATAAACATTTATTCAATTTTTATGCTCCCTCAATTGTCCAAGCAACTCTGGGTAATGTACAACATATTTAAAGCAATAAAACAAGGAGAAAATAGTAACAAATAATGAATCTGTCTAGAATCAAGGTATAAAATCTTAATATCAATGTGGAATTACAAATAACACTGCTCTAAGGTTTACTGAAAATGCTGGTCTGTAATAAAGACTTTGACTAGATTGATTTAATTTGATTTGATTTGCTGAAAGAGAGATTTCCTAAACAATATCAGAAATGGAATTTGTCAAAATTTCAGGTGGGGGAGGAAAGGAATTATATCTCACAAGGCAGGCAACCAAGAGAAAATCAAATCTCTGTAAAAATGATATAATTTTAATGATGGGTCCTGGAGCATGCCTGCTTTTTCAGATCTAGAAAGATGAGCAGATTGATCCTTTTGTAACCACACACTGACAGCATGTTACTATAGTTCAACATAAGATGACTAAGAATCAATGACCATGAGTAACAAAAGATTTACAGATTAACAGAGTTGGAAGGGACCTTGTAGGTCATCTAGTCCAACCCCCTGCCCAAGCATATGTGGCACATAAGATAAATATGTGCAAAGGTTGTCCTTATAATGGCACCCAGTCTTTGTTGAGGCAAGAGCTCAGTCAGTTCCCTCTGGAAAAATCCAATCAAACACAAAAGTTAGAAGATGCCTGCAAATGAGGAACTCATGAATTCCATTCCATCTTGATATCTTACATTTGTACAGGTCTTCTAGATATAATATATCCCTTTGAATTTTCAGGCTAGAGACTAATGATGAACAACTTCTCTTGCTAAGTTCTGAGAGAACTAATATTGAATAAATAGGTTGTTCTAAACTCATTTCAAAATAAAGAAATTTTTCTTAATTGTTCTCCCAATGATACAGTAGGAGTCAAGATAAATCCCTAAATATTTCCCTCTGTAAGCCTATCTAATTTACACACAAACCCTATTCATATGCATCTTGTCACCCATTCTTCACCCAAAATTGTGACAGAAGCAATTGGGAAGTATATCTCAAAAACTGTCATTTTTTTTTTTTTGGTATCAAGAATTTTGCAATGCCAGCATCATAGTATTTCCAAGTGCCTTAAGAATGTCTGAATCCTCCAATATATTGGATACCATCAGAACAGTGTCTGGATGCTCTTTGCATTGCTATTATGGTTAAAGAATACTATGTAATAGCAAGTGGCATGCTAGTGCTGTGGTTGCAAAGTGAGGCAGGTGTCAGGGCATTGATTGCTTGGCTGTGGGGACCCTGATGTAAGCCAGTGTGGGGTGAATGGGCCATTCACCTTGCTTCATGACTGTGGCATATTTTGGGGGCAAAAAGAAAATAATTTCAAGTCTTATTTTGGGGGAAATACAGTAATAGCATCCAAGGTATATAAACCTGTGTAACGTATAGATTGTAGGGTGTCTTTGATGACCTATGATTTCTCAGAGCTCAAGACAGCGTAACCAGGAACATAATTTTCTTTAAAATGATAATTTGGGTGGGGCTTTCTTGGGCGGGGGTTTAAAATAATTTTATTGAAGGAATTCTTAGCAAAATAAAAACCAGAAAAGAAAATAAAGATAATAAAGAAGCACAGTAAATAAAGTAAGAAAAAGTAAAAAAAAGACATTGAATAAGGAAAGGAAGATTAACCATACTTGTATTGTTGTTTCTCTTTTTAATTCTTACTAATTTTTTAAAAAGCAACCTAAATGAATAATGATTTTGATATGATATAATCTTTTTGGCAGCCTAAAGTGTAAATGAATCCAATTTCAAAAATGGTTTTCTTGGGATTCAGCAACGTGTACGTTTTTGGAAAATAGGTTTTTTTTATAACAAAAATGCCTTGGAGGGGAGTGATAAGTCTTTTTAAAAAGTAAAATCCCTTTTTCATATCAGAAAAGTTTTTGTCTGAAAAAGAAGCAGTGTTTGAAAAGAAAGTTACTTTATTCTTCTAAAAGCAATCCAAAATGCACATCTACACTCTCCCCTCTAGCTCACCCCATCCAACGCTCATGCTGCCTAGTCACTCCTCCCTCCACACTGGGTCCTTGTAGCTTAACCTGCCTTCCCATATGATGCCTGGCCCTGTTCCCCAACTGAGCAGCTCTGATCTTCCTGCTGAAAAGTAAGTCTGCAAGTTGCGCTAGCATCCCCTAGCGTCCCCAGAGCTTGCTTCCCCCTCCCCCACTGTCCCCGCGTCCTCCTTCTCCTGGGAGGAAAGGAAGAAAGGAAGAAAGGCAGGGCCACAGCATGCTTGGGCATCCATTGCCCGTGTCCTCCTTCTCCCTGGGGGAAAGGAAGAAAGGCATGGGCACAGCATGCTCTGGCTTCTGCCCCCCACCACCACCCTCATTGCCTGCTTTCTGCCTTCTCATTCTGCCCACTGCTCTGGAGCTCACCGGATCATTTTGTCCCAGTCAGACCAGGTGTGTGTGTGTGTGTGTGTGTGTGTGAGAGAGAGAGAGAGAGAGAGAGAGAGAGAGAGCGCACCTTGGGTAGGGCGGGGGGAGACTGGCCACTAAGTGCAGAGATGTGACTTGTGTCTCCATAGCAGTTCAAAGCAATCATCCTTGAGCAAATGGTAGTGTGTCCTCCTGCTTGCTTTCCTGGGCTTTCTTGCACCTCTTTTCCTCTTTTCCTCCTTTCCTCATCCTGCATCTTCGGTGCTTGTCCCGGGGCACCAAGTAAGTCACCAGAAACTATCCTTCCCATCCCCCCAGCCTGTTTCTATCTTGCCACCAAGGGCCAGACCTGATGCAAAACGTGCATAGCCTTGGCCCCTGAGTCTGAATTGCTGGACATTGTCTGGGGGCATTTCTGCAGCCCTTGTGGCATCTGCTGTGATGGCATGCATGAGGGTTTTAGCTCCTTAGGGGTTACTGGCTTTCCTGCTTCCTGTGCCAGATCTGAATGCTCTGTTTTCTGGGAGTCAGTGGGGCTACAGACAATGGAAGGCTCTCCTCTTGATCGGAGAAGAAAACTGGGCTGTGGGGTCCCACTGCAGCCAAAGGAGAAAGTGGCATTGGACTTTTTGTGAAGAGAGGAACCATGAAACATTTTGTTCCCTGGGAGAAGCTACGGGCAGCGGAGTGCTCTGACCGGAACGACGAGATCCTGGCTGCCTCCCAATAGCAGCACCCACTGCAGCAGTGCCTCTGCCACCCTCCTGACCAGGTGTGTTTGTGTGTGGGGGTGAGAGAGAGAGAGAGAGTGGAAGAGGAAGGGAGAGAAAGGAAGAGAAAGAAAGAAAGAAAGAAAAAAGAGAAAGAAAGAAAAAGAAATAGGAAGGAAGAAAGAAAAAGAAATAGAAAGGAAGGGGGTAAAGAGAAAAAACGCTGTGCTATTATTTTTAATTGACAAGGAATGGCTGGGAGGGGAGGGACCAGGAGAGGCACCCCTCGTCATGAGCGACATTGAGTTGGCCATACCCACCCAGTCACATGACCACCATGACCACCCCAGTCACATGATCATCAAGCCACACCCATCAAATAAGCCATGCCCACAGAACCAATAGTAACAAAATTTGAATCCTACCTCTGCCTGGGAGTCTAAGGTTTCCATTACTGATCTAACCTATATGGACATAAAGTTCTGCCAAAACTTATTTCTTAATCACTTTTAGAATTTGCTCTTCAGCTCTTCAGCTCTTCAATATTAAGAGTTTTCCAATTGACAAATTTTAACATGCCTGGTGACTTTCCTTTAATCCTTAGTGAAAGAACTTTTAAAAATAAGTTTAAGGACAAAACCTTTTTTAAAAAAATAAACAGTAAAAGGATGATTAGAATAGTGATTTTGAAAAGTTATAAATGGGCTAAGGGTCCAGAAAGATTTGAAAGAATTTTTTAAAATTAAATATAAGGATTCTTCCCATGAGAAAATATGATTGTTTTGAATTCTTAAAGTAAAAGATGATCAAATGTTGGACACTACAAGGAACCAGAAGGAACTAAAGATTACAATTAAAGGGGAAGAACATTTAATTTTGACTTTCTAACACATTGGAGCAAAATATTTTAACATGAAGCAGATTGAAGAATATTTTTGAGCAATGGATTCAGACACTAACTTTAAAAGATGTTTTTTTCTTGTGGCAAGATGGGCTGCAAATAAATTTAATAAATAATAAAAAATAATGTTTTGGAAAAGGAACAGGTTTTACTGGACAAGATAGAGGTTATCTAAAACTGTGTTTAAGAATAATAAGCTATAAGAATGATATGAAAAAGAGGTTATACTAGATCAGGGATGTCAAACTGGATTTCTTCAAGGGCCCCATTCATTTCTGTGGGTCGGCCAATGGAGGGAGAGATGGATGCCTCCAGCAGCACCTTGCCCATGCCCCCTTTTAGCTGCCAGAGGCACCACAGGCCGGTCCTTTGCTATTTCCAGGCTGGCACCCCCTGGGTTTGACACTCCTGTACTAGATACACAAGATAGCTGATATCTTAATAATTAAAAGGGATGTCAAATCAAATGAAAAATGCTACATTTTAATTTTTTTCTTTTATATTTTATTTATTTTGTATTCCTTTTATTCTTTATTCCTTGTACTCTATATTAGTTTGTTTTTGTATAACCATAATCTTTAATAAAACAAGACAGGACAGGACAGGAAGACGGCATTGTAACATTGTTAGCTAAACTCCATATATAATTTCATTCTTACTAAGACATTTTTTTCTTACTTTGATGTCTCTTTTAATATCAGAAAAAAATCTATTTAGAAGAAACAATGTGATCTACCCTGCACTTCCAGGAACAAAGACATACTGATGAACTTGATGACTGTGTGACAGATTTTGTGTATCTCTGCTTGCGACATGTTGTAAACTGTTTTTCAGCTACAGGATCTCTGTTTTCTATGAGTCTGTTTGCCTTCTGGAATTCTCAATTCCCTTACTACACTAATTGTCATAATTAAAACCAACTGTTTCTATGTAAACCTAATTAAAAACTGGTTTTGGCTGATTGTCAATGTTTAATCAGCTCATTAAAAGTATTATTCTTTCTCTTTTTATATAAAAAAAGCAATTACAATGCACAAAATTTATTAACAGCTTACTGAGTAATCTTTGCATGATAAAACCATAATTTGGGATCATGTGTTAAGCTTGTAGAGAAATGACAAGTAAAGTAGGTAAGCATTCAGTAAATATTAATTTCATTATTTTCAGGGAACTGTACATAAATTTTGTTAAATGTGAGATAACTTAGAAGGTGTTCATTTATTTAAAATTTGGTCTCCAAGTTTTTGATCCTTCCAATACATCTATTCCGGTCTAGTGTTTAAAGTGTTACGGTAGAAACCAGGAGAATGTGAGTTCTAGACCCACCTTAAGCATGAAAACCAGTGGGAAATTGGTTGAACCAATGTTCCTTATTGGCTATACAATACTGCGAGAAGATCTTTTTTATGGTATAAGGCATATGACATCAAAGACAACCTGTGTAAACCATGTATTCTTTCCTTTTGAATTACAATAAAGTTTTTTTGTGCCTGATTCTTTCCTTTAGTAGATTTTATTATATATCTTGTTTATTTTTCATTAATTTTTGAATAGATCCTCAAATTATTATTAATTTTTAATGATATGGCATTCTGTTTCTGGCCATTCTGATGCATTGCTCAGTTAAATTGTATTTGCTTCATTGTGCAATGATTATATAATAGGTAGCTCCACTGATCTAATAGCTCCATTTCAATAGTCTCAGTGAGCAGTTTATTGCTGTAGTCATTTTAATTTACACCAAGAGCTCTATTTCTCTCACTTAGTTGGATCAAGACTTACTCATGTTTAAAACTATTAAAATCAGTGGATTTGACTTAAGCACAATTAACTTGTATTGTTGGTTTTAATAGGTGTACAGTATCTCATTCAGTTGAAAGGACTTTGAACTACTACTGTTCTACAAGTATAAATTCAGTAAATATATAATAAATAATAGTACATTCAACTACTAATTAGTTTTTATTAATTTACTTTTTAATCACATGTATATAATTAGCCATCACACCTCAAGTAACTCTGGGCACAAAATTACAAAAATAGCAACAGATATAAAAATAACAGTTATAAACATATCTTTAAAATCCATATTAAAAAATAAATATTGTAAAAACCAAATATACAAACACTATGTGAAAGAAGAATAAGAATGGCTACCTCAGCAATGGACCATCTAAGCATACCTCTTTGGGAGCCCCAGACCTGATGACATAATTAGGTCTAGAGGACCTTCAATATGAAAGGGATGGAACTAATCTAATTTTGGGAGGAAAAATGTACCATAAGACAAGCAGTATGGTCATGTCTCCTGAGACTTATCAAATGTAGGTTTCTGACTGATAGTAACCACAGTATAGCCTCTCTGTCAGACCTAATGGGATAGGCTGATATAGCTGGAAACAAACAATCCCCCAGATTGCCAAGTCCCATGCCATGAAGGGCTTTAAAGATTAAAACCATTTCAGCTGAGAATCTCAGTGGGAGAACTCAATCTTGATTTCTTCCATCAACACAAAAACTTAAGTGTAAATATTTCTAAAAAATCAAATTACAATACATATATATGTATCCCTTTCATAATTGTTCTTCCTTTGACTTAATGCATTTTCATGCATTAGTTTGGACTTTGTAAAACTTGTGCCCTGTTGTAGCTTCTTCATCAAGTATATTCTTAAGGAGAAACATTGATTAAATGAATGCAGACTAATGAGGTGCAAGCAGCACTGATGAAAGCACTTAATTGCTTATTGTACTTTCTGTTGCCTTCTCCCTAGTGTTTTTACCTCTGCTTCAATGAATAATTTATTCTGTCCTTCTACATAAATAATGGTTCTTTTTTCATCAAAGAGTTATTCATTAGGAATTGAGCTTGTCTATTGGTTAATAGTAGGCCAATTAATACCTTCTAGATGCTTCAGTTCCTTGGAGAAGAAAGATATGGAAGATGTGCAGTGTTGATGATGCTTTACAAATAGCGAAGATGGGGAAATTCATTTTAAAATTAGAAATTTTAAATGACAATGACTAGAAACCCCTTCCATGGGTAAAATAATGCATTTATTAATCTCATTGTTATACCAATAGGTTAACAAAATTAATCCTCTGAAAATGCTGCTTAGTTCAATAGGGCATTAATTCTCACCTCTCCTTTGTACATTGTTGAAGTTTGCTGTATTGTTTATGATTACTTGGAGGGAAAAAGCATTTAATCACAATACAAAGAAGAGATCAAATGGGCAGTTCTGGAGCAATGCTTCCAAGCGATTAAGGGAAAGCATGGTACAAAGCACAATTAAAGTGCTGAGTAAATTAAATGTTAACATTTGGAAAGTTCTTTATATATTTTAATTAAGCAAGCTGCCAAAAGTGGGAAGTATACAAGCCAGAAATACCTTGAATATTTTGTGCAATTTAACCACACTTGATGTTTTCTTTTAATGTGTAATACAGAATAATGGGGGGTGGGGGGAGAGACAAATCCAGTGTGTATTTTGAGCAGTGGAAAATGATTTATTTTGTTAAGATTAACATGTGGATGTATTGATCTCCATTATCCCTGTTTTACAAACAAATATTAATTTTATTTCATGCTAATAAAATGAGTTGTGGACAGGAAGATCACAACACAGCTTTATCTGCTGTGCCTGGGAACATGATGGCTCAGTGGTTAAAACTGGTGAGCTTGTCAGCTGGAAATGTGACAGTCCGGTTTCAAGACCCAAGTTTTGTGTGATAGGGTAAGCTCCTATTACTTGCCCCAGCCTAGCGGTTTGAAAACATGCTAATGCAAATAGATAAATAAATACCACTTTTGTGGGAAAGTAACCGTGTTCCATTTGCTTCAGTGTATAGCCATGCTGACCACATGACAATGGAAATGCTTTGGACAGTGCTGGTTCCCTTTACTAAGAAGAGGACATGAGCACCACACATCCCAGAGTCAGACACAAACTCTGCCTTTACCTTTATCTGTTGTTCAGTTGCATTCTTTCCTCAATTGGGAGGCCCTTCAGGCAGTCACTCATGCCATGGTCATCTCATGGCTTGATTACTACAACATGCTTATCATAGGCCTGTCCTTGAAGAACATCCAGCAGCTTCACAGGTCCCTTCAATTGGACCAGAATGCAGCAGCATAGGCAGTGGCAGGCATACCTTACTATGGCCTTGTAACATCTCTGCTTCATGTACTGCAATAATTACCAGTTGGCTTCCAAGTTTAATTCAAAGTTACCTATAAAGCCCTTCATAATATAGGGCTTGGTTACTTGAGGAACCACATATCTCCCATAGTATGTGGCAGCCAATTCTACCAAGCAGGATGGCAAGTTCCAGGTTCCTTTGATCAAAAGATCCTGAAATGAGGTGCCCTCCCCAGATCTGGACAGCTTCCACCCACTGATATTTTGAAGGTTTTTAGCAAAGGTAAGTGAAACCTCCTTGAATTGTCTGATTTCTTTCTTATTTATTTCTGTCCTTCCATCTTCGCCATTTTTTATTCTTGTTTATTTATGGCTTAGGCCATAAACAGGGCTGTCTCGTTATATAAATAAATGTTTTATAGGTAGTCTTCAGCTTAGCACCACAACTGAAATCAGAAATTTTGTTGTTAAGTTGTGCTGTCAAGTGGGACATCCCATGACTGAAACCAATATTACACTTTTGCTATGATCATAAGCAAATCACTGCAGTAGTTAAGTAAGACATTAAAAAAATGGTACTGAATTTTCACTGAATATGCAGAAGAGGAGGAGGCCAGCAATTACTCAGCAGAACTGAGAATCTTAGACAAGAGGTCTGATTTACAAACTGCTGAAATGTTTTGGAGCTTCTCAATGGCTATATGATTCTATATGTAAAATAAAGACCAAAGTGCAATTGGGATTAATTAGTGTCACTGTCCAGATAAGTCTCTTCCATTTCCAACTCGACCTTCACCTGTGTAACTGCCACTGTGACCTTCTCTGCTAGAGGATTATTCTGTTCTGGCCATTAACGATGGAACAAAGAACAAATGTGTGGCTGGGAAGCAGCTGGGACATTTTCCTTTGTTTCAAATAGGGCAGCATGACCAGTTCTGCATTGCTGCTCTCTGACAATAAAAGGTTTTACAAGCTTGAAACATTGTGCACTTGTCTAACACAATTTGTTCACCAGAGGCAACTGGCAATACACCATTCACACTTACTTTAAGATAGACAGAGTTAGAGTAAATAAGATTGGAAGAGGACAGAAGTGAAAAAGAAGGCCCATTGCTTAAAAATCAGTTCTGTTACTCTCATACCATCCATTTTGTCCTTTAAACCAATGGATCCCATCTTGTTCTGATGAGATTAACTGGGCAAAGTTCTCTATGGAAATACATGATGGCAAACCCCTCCTAATCCATTTCTTTTCTCCTCAGGAAACTGTAATTTAGTAGCAGTATTAAAACACAGTTATTAAGGAAACAGCATTTTATTTCTTGTTTTTAAAGGTGTTTCTTTTATAAAATAGCTCCATATCATGACTACATCATGATATCTTCAAATTATCCTGTTTTATGACCTCTGTTTATTGTGGGCAAATATTAGATATCTGACAAACTCTAGAAATTGAAAGTCAAATAAGTTTAAAATAAGGAAAAATCAGATTCACCCAGTTCGGTATCGTTTAACATATCTCAAAAACAAGTTGAGAAAGGCTGGCATAAATATTGATTATATTTTTTAAAAAAGAATATTTGCCTGGAATTTTAGACAAGTTTTGCAAAGGAAAGATTGATGGAAGTAGACATGTCTGCTTCTATTACCATATTCTTAGCAATGTTCAACATGACTCTCCTCTTTTGAGTAAGCCTCCTCCATTCAAGTGAATGCACTAGTGATAATGATGACTTTAGACTAAGTATAACTATTATTATTTTTTAAATAAAGTTTTTTATTTTTAAACACAAACATACACATACAGAAACATAAAAACATAAAATCCTCTTCCATTTTATATACATACAGTGTGTCAGTTGGTTACGTATCTTTTTTGCTATACTTTTGTAGTCATTTACTCACAATTTATATCAGTCTTCACATTGTCAAACTAATATATGTTTATATATTTATCAGTTATTAATCATCCATGACTAAACTATTTATTCCATCATTTTATGCAAGATGTTCCAAATTCCAACAGAGCTATGTGAGGATGCTTTTTGTGGACTGCAGCTCTGCGTTTAACACTATCATCCCAGATATACTAGTAACCAAACTGCGTAATCTGCAGGTCCCCGCCGCCACATGCTCCTGGATTAAGAACTTTTTGACAGACAGACCACAGTCTGTTAGACTTGGCCCCCAACTTTCTTCTACCATTACACTCAGTACTGGTTCCCCCCCATGGTTGTGTCTTGAGCCCCCTGCTATATGCCTTGTACACCTTTGATTGCTCACCAAGCCACACAACAAACACCATCATAAAGTTTGCGGATGACACGACTGTGATTGGTCTCATCTCCAAAGAGGATGAGACAGCATATAGGGCAGAAGTAGAGAACCTGTCTGTCTGGTGTTCACAGAACAATCTGTCACTGAATGTCCATAAAACCAAAGAACTGACTATGGACTTCAGGAAACATGGACAGGACCATGCCCCACTCATCATCAACGGAGAACAAGTGGAAACTGTCCCTACGATCAGATTCCTTGGCATCCATATTTCAACTGATATCTCCTGGTCCCCTAACACCAAGGCCATAATGAAGAAGGCTCAGCAGTGGCTGCACTTCCTGCGGGTTCTCAGGAAAAACAATCTGGATAAGAAACTGTTGCTGGCTTTCTATAAAGCCTCTGTGGAGAGCACTCTGACATACTGTCTGGGTGTGTGGTATACAGGCTTCTCATCTGAGGACAGGAATACTGTACAGAGGGTGATAAACACAGCTCAAAAGATCATTGGTTGCCCTCTGCCCTCCCTGGAAGACTTAGCCAGGTCCCGCTGCCAAAGCAGAATCAAGGCCATCATAGAAGACCCCTCACACCCTGGCAATTATCTTTTTGACCTGCTGCCACCCGGCGCTTTAGGTCAATAAAATCCCACATCACTAGACTAACAAATAGTTTCTTTCCCTGGGCCATCTGAACCGCAAATAAATACAAAGTCACTACCTTATTAAGATGTGAAATCACAATACCTCATTCAGATGTATAATAATATATTACAGTACAATCTATCTCCTGCATATTATATTTGGCAAAGCATTACAGTCAGAGTTGGATGTATATTTTGTGTATATTCGTAGATATTGTCCTTTCTAATTGGAAATGGAGACGTGGGTACTCTATTTTTCTTATCTTTTTTTAAAGTACTCTGGCTTTATTGTATTGTGAACAGTTGCTGGGGTTCATCTACAGTTTCGTTGTACTTGTACAATGACAATAAAGTAGTAGTAGTACTTCCTCCTCCTCCTCCTCCTCCTCCTCCTCCTCCTCCTCCTCCTCCTCCTCCTCCTCCTCCTCCTCCTCCTCCTCCTCCTCCTCCTCCTCCTCCTCCTCCTCCTCTTCTTCTTCTTCTTCTTCTTCTTCTTCTTCTTCTTCTTCTTCTTCTTCTTCTTCTTCTTCTTCTTCTTCTTCTTCTTCTTCTTCTTCTTCTTCTTTTTCTCTTAAAATTTATATTATACTTTCAACCAGTGGTTATATATATATTATGTTTTATATCAATCCATTAGATTTCTATCACAAAATTATCTAGTCTATTATATTACCATGCCTTTTTATCCAACTGTTGATAAAACAAATCCCATATCATATAAAATTGCTTATCTTCTTGTTCTCTAATTTCAAATGTCAGCTTACTCATTTCTGCATAGTCCATAATTTTTTTGATAACTTCCTCCTGCATAGGTATTTTGTCATTTTTCCAGTTCTTTGCAAATACAATTCTAGCCACTGTTGAAACATTTAAAATCAAATGTTTCAGTTCTTTATTGTATATGTCCAGTATGACTCCCAATAAATATCTCTGGTTTGAAGTCTATATGTTGTTTTATCATTTTTTCCAAGCATGTGTGGATTTTAGCCCAATATTTCTTTGTGTCTGAACATGTCCACCACATATGGTAATATGAACCAGGTATCTGATGACATTTCCAGCATTTATCCGATTTATTCTTAAACATTCTCGTAAGTCTCGTCGAGGATAGGTGCCACCTATAAAACATCTTATACAAATTTTCTTTATATGCAGTTGACATTGTCATTTTATAATTTTGAGACCACAATTTTTGCCTTTTTTCCAAATCAATCCCATATCCAAAATTTCCCCCCCAAGCAATCATTGTTTCTTTAACTTGCTTCTCCTCCAATTTAAATTCTAATAGATGTCCATAAAGTTTTTTAATTACCTTTTCATCAGTACCCATCAAAATTTTATCTAGGTCAGTCAACTTATCACAAATACCTTCTGCCTTGGAGTCTTTCTCAAACCTAGACTGTATTTGCAAATAAGAAAACCAATTCATTTTTACACCTTGTTCTTGCAACGTTTGCATAGATTTAAGTTCACCCTTTTCATTCAATGACTCCCATATCTTAAACTGTTTGTTCCTTTTTATATATTATTGGATAAGAAAAAGCTTCAATAGTTGATATCCATGTTGGAATTTTTAAGTAATATTGTCTTTTAATCTTCTCCCAACTGAAAAAAAAGTGCCTCTAGAATATAATGTCTTCTAAAATACCCCTGTGTTTTAGTTCCCTTATACCAGAGAAAGGCATACCATCCCAGCAGCAAGTCATGACCTTCTAAAGTCAGTAATCTACTGTTCCTTAGTGTTATCCATTTCTTTACCCACATCAAACTTGATACCTGGTAATACAGCTCCCAATTGGGCAAGGCAAACCCTCCTCTTATTCTTGCATCTTGTAACAGCTTTAATTTTATTCTTGCTTTTTTACCCTGCCAAATATATTTCAACACAATTCTATTTAAATCTACAAAAAACTCTTTCCCTAATCAAATAGGAATTGTCTGGAATAAATATAAAACTCTAGGCAATATATTCATCTTAATTGTGGATATTCTCCCAATCAATGATAGTTGCAACTTTTCCCATTTCAACAAGTCTGTTGCAATCTGCTGTTTGAGTTTAACAAAGTTATCTTCGTTCAGGGTGCTGCATCTTAATGTAATATAAATCCCTAAGTATTTAACCTTGTTTGTGACCTGTATTTTAAGTTTCTTCCAACTCTTTCTTTTGTCTTTCTTTGTTAATATCTTTGTTTTGTCTTTATTTATTCTCAAACCTGCTACTTTTCCATATTCTTCTATTTTTTGTATTAATTTGGGTGTTATTTCCATTGGGTCTTCTAATATAAATACCAGGTCATCTGCAAAAGCTTGCAATTTATACTCCTCCTTTTTAATTTTCATTCCTTTTATTTCTTTTTCTTCTCTGATATTCCTGTTCAACACTTTCAATGTTTAACACAAACAGCAGAGGTGACAATGGACAGCCTTGCCTTGTCCCCTTTCTTATATCTATCGATTCTGTTAATTCTCCATTCACCATCACCTTTGCAGTTTGTTCATGGTATATTGTTTTTTTACCAAGGCCCATTTGTATCAATTGCAGTAAAATAAATTGCCAACTCACATTGTCAAAGGCTTTTTGAGCACCTAGAAACATCGAGGCCATTTGCTTCTCAGGGTGTGCTTCATAATATAGTCTGAGTTCAATAAAGATATAGGTCTATAATTTTTAACTTGCTGCAGGTCTGTACCTTCCTTCGATATAAGTGTAATGTACGCTTCTGACCATGCTTTTGGTATTCTTTTCTTTAACATAACTTCATTCATAACTTCTAGAAGATGAAAATTCAATATTTCCTGAAAAGTCTTATAGAATTCCACTGGCAACCCATCTGGACCTGGAGCTTTCCCAGCATTCTGGGTTTTTTTAAGGCTTCTTTTAATTTACATCATTGTTATACTTCCTTCTAACATTGTTTCAATATTTTTGGGTATCTTAGGTAAGTTCCCTTTCTGAAGATATTGCTTGATTTTTTCATCTTGAATATTCTCTTGAAAGTATAGTTTTCCATAGTAATCTTGTATAATTTTTTTCTTCTCCTCTTTTCCATAACAAACCTGTCCTTCTTTATTTATCAGTTGGCTAATTCTTCTTGCTTCTCTTTCCATTCTCAATTTATAAGCTAGCCATCTGCCTGGTTTATTTGCAACTTCAAATTAATTCTGTTTCACTTTTAATTTTTTGTCCTGTCCTCTTTTTCCATTAGTCCCATTTTATGTTTAATTATATCCATTTTATTTTTAATGTCTTTTCTGTGGGGACTTCTGTAAGTCTTTTTCCAGTCTTTTATAGTCATCCTCTAATGTCTTAAATGTCTTTTTCTGTTTCATGTTTTTTCTCCTAGTATAATCTATTATCAAGCCTCTTATGTAGGCCTTCATCATGTCCCAGAGATTCTGTCAAGATGTATCCTCTTTCTATTTTCTTTGAAGAAGAAAACAAGTTCTTTCTCTATTTTCTGTTTAAAGTCTTTTTCTTTCAGAATCATATTATTAGAGACCATCTAGATCTCCTCTTGTATCCTTTTCAAACAACTGATACTGGATTATGATCTGCCCATGTGCTTGTTTCTACTTCAATCTTTCGTACATTAGTCAATAATTCTGCTGACATCCATATCTATTCTACACCAGGATGTGTGTCTATTTGAATAGAAAGTATATTGCTTACTTTCCGCATTTCTCTCTCTCCATGCATCTTTTAAATTAAATTCTTCTGTTATTCGAAGGAAGGATTTTGGTAGTATCTTTCTAACTTTCTTTGTTGTGTGTTTAAAAGTCCAACCAGTCATTAATTATTCCATTAAAATCACCCATCATAAAGATATTAACATAGTCCAAATCAATTATTTTTGTATGTAATTTCCTATAGAATTCTTTTTTTAAAAAAAAATAAAGTTTTATTGAGTTTTAACAAAACAAATAAAACATCTTATTTGAGTACAGCATGATTCCGGGTTATCACAATTCCATACAGACACAATTTCATATGCATATTCATCTTATGTATTCAACTTCATATCTTATTACTCTTTTTCCAACTTCTCACTATTTCTCCCTTTACTTCTCTTAATTTTCTTTTATGGTTATCTTATTTTCTCCTTATTCAATTGTACTTCTTTTACCTAAATTTCTATATCTTTTTATTCATTATGTCTGTCTTGTTTACAATTTCATATGTCCTCTTCCAACATTCTTAAGAAGCAAAATTCCCCCTATGATTCCCAATTGAAGTGCAACACCTTCAAATCTTATTGTTATTATCATATGAAATTTCATTAAACATTGAATTTGTGCATTCTAGAATTATAACATTCAAATTTCTAATATATATTTTATATCATGTAAATATCATCAGTCAGACTCTGCTTGGTACTTCCCCTTGAAAATGTAAAAAGAAAAATTCTAAAAACATAGCAAAAACAATATATATATAAACATTAGTAAACAAAATAGTGATTCAAATTCATTCTAGTACTGGTATGAGCCTTGTAAATCTTTCACGTTTCTTTTCAATATTTATCAATCTTTGAGAACAGTTTAAATGTTTCCCTCCCTTCCTCATTATTACTTAACTGTTAATAAGCATACCAATGGATAGTCATACAATTTTATCTTATAAGTTATTTACTATTAATAAGCAAAGTAATTATTCAAATTCATTCTAATAACTGGTATAAATTTCCTTATAAATCTTTCACATTTCTTTTCAATATTTTATCAATCTTTAGAAACAATTGCAATATTTCCCTCTCTTCTTTATTATTGCATTAATTATAAATAAAGATACCATTATATAACAATACAGTTTTATCTCATAGATTATTTACTTATTTCATTTCTAACTCATTACAGTATTCTACTGCCACAACACTATATTTGAACCTTTGCAGAATCCTCACTTTTAACTTATTAACCATTGTCTCTGTGTTTTCTAGCTGAGCAAATACCTTTAATCCTAGTATGTTTCCCCTTTTTCTTAATTTCCTGCTTTTGTCCTTCATAAGTTCTTTCCCTTTCTATCTTCCCCCCATTTTTCTCATTCTTTTTTTATACCCTTCTCTCTCTAATTTTCCCTTCTGTAATTTTCTTTTCTGATTCTCCTTGCTGTTATACTTCTTTTTCAGACTATTTTTCTTTTTGGCTGTTCTCTTTGATCTCAGACTTTTAACTTTAAGACTCATCTTCAATTCCTCCAGGAGTGATGGCATTTTAAACACTTTGGAACAACCACCTGATTGAATTTAAGTAAAAACAGAAAAAAAAAAACCCAATGCCAAAAACTTTTTTTAAAAAATCACCAAATGATCCCAGACTGTTCCTTCTTGTTCCTTTCTTTTACTTTTACTTTTACTTTCTGTGGGTTACTGTATCTTTTAATAAGATTTCAGTTACAATGTATCCTCAGGAGTCTTTTCAAAGTTTCTCTGCTAATCATTTTTATTTTTCCAGATGGCACTCTATTTTTCCATTATCCTGAGTCCCACCCTTTTGCCTCCACTCTTCTCCCTTTTAGGGCTTTAAAATGACCAAGAAAAACTTTTTATTCTCCTTTTGACACTTAGATTTCAGCTTAAGGTTGCCTATTAGTGTCAAAATAGATTAATATAAATTTCTTTCCATACCATTAGTAATTGTCAATATACAGGTTAAAAAAGGGTTTTTAACCTCCTTTTCTCTCTCCTTTGCCGCTTAAAGATCTTCTTTCAGAAGTATCCCTCTAGGTACTTTTAGATTCAGGGTACCTTGCTTAGATGTTCTCTGTTGTTTAGCCAAGTCTGTCCTGCTTTCCTCTTTGTCTTCCTCCTGCACAATCTTATCTAGTCAGGTTCTTCTTTGAGGTGGCCATTTCTGACCACCACTGCAACCGCCTTCAGGGAAGGGAGTTTAGACCAGCAAAGGAGGAGAGATGCAGCTCCCCTCCACTCAGCTAGCAATCTCCCCCCTCTTCACCACCTCTATGGGGTGGCTTCAGCCCTGAATCCAAAGGATCGGGGCGCTCCAGCGGCGAGCACAAATTGAAACCGCACACAATCGTGGGTTTCGTTCTATTGCTGAGGAAACCCAAACCGGAAGTCCCCATAGGTTTACATTATAGTTCCTGGTTTAAAAAGTTAAAATCCAATTAAAAAGAAAAAAAAAGTTCCCCACTAGTGGAGGGGGAGTAGAAAAGGAGGCAAAAGGTAAAAAGCAATTCTAATACAAAACAAGCCTCTGCTGCCAATTATCCAAGGCTCTTTGATAAGTCAGCTCAGAGTTTTTCAAGGTCACTTCAATCTTCTTTCTTTCAACTTCAACTCCAAACTCCAGCTATCTCTTGAGAAATGAGCACCTGAATAAACAAACTGCCATCCTCATCTCTATCTTTTGCAATACACAGCTCAGAGTCCTTGATTGTAACACAAACTAGTGAAAGGAAAAAGAAACAATGTATCCAAGCCTCTGGGTGGCAGTGCTACTTACTTCACTTTCACTTCCCCCTCCTCAATCTACAACCAGAAACTAAAAGAAAAAAAAAGTAAAATCTCCCCCCCCCCTTTTTTTTAAAGGGAGAAAAATAACTCTTAAGTCAAGCAGAAGAGTCTTAATCAAATTATATTTTTCAAAAGGATTGTTTAAAAAAGAGAGATAAATACAAACAGAAATAAAAAGATTAAAAAGTACCAGTCCAGCTTAAAGTTAAACAACTTTGCCAAGTTCAAAATTCCAATAAAAGGGGGAAAAAAGGACAAAACTTTTACTTTGACAATTAATCACACCGCTCAAACTCTTTCCTCTTCACTTTCATTTTTTCAGGGTGTTCTTTCCAAGAAATAATAAGTAAAAGTTCATCTCACCAAGTTGACACAGTTTCTTCCAATCTCTTCCATTCCGGATCTGTCCCAGCTTCAGCAGCTTAGAAGGCTGCCTCTCGACCGCCAGCAAAAAGGGCTTTCCCTGGATCAACTAGGGACTTTGCAATGTCCCTGGGATCAACAGGTTGTGCCCTTGTCAATCACCATCTTTATGAGACGGTTTAGGTCCATGGGGACCAACCAGCAGTTGAGATATTGATGATGATCTTGGAGAATTAAGATCTCCTGTCCAACCACCGGGACGCCAGCTCTGCCCTCAAAATTATTATTATTTTATTTTTTTAATGGAGTTTTTACACAGATTCCTTCCATTTAATGAACTTTCTTCTCTATTTACAATTGTATCACAGACATAAATACCATTAAAGGGTGCTTATTCTTTTTATTTGCCTCTCTCCTTTTGCTTCAGGAAGGAGACTTCAATTGATTATATGGAGATGGAGCTTCCGTGCAATACTCTGTTCCCAACATGGAAGTCCCTTAAAGTCTTCTAACAGCGCACTCATTGCTGCTATAGTCTATTTACCTTGCTGCTGCTCATTCAGTTCTCTTTTTTTCTTCTACCTTTCTCATTATTGTATATAATATATAATGTTAGGCATAATATAGTCTTTAAAATATTATAATTTGAGCCTGGATTATTTGTGCCTTGAATGAGAACTCTGAATTGATTTGTTCTCTGATCTATTTGTTTTTTTACTTGGCTATCCATGGAATTCTCAGTAGACTTCTCCAATACCAAAAGTTCAAAAGCTTCAAAATGCTTTTAATCCTGCTTCTTCAAAGTCCAAGTTTTGCTTTCAGATATAAAGCAAAACCATTGACTGCGTGATTCTATCTGTAGATATAGATACACCACTCCATCTGAATATCTTTTTCAAGGCCTCCATTGCTACCTTGTAAATGGTTTGCATCATGTTTCTTGACTGCTAATTCTTTTATTGTTGATAGTTGATTCTAAAAGTCAAAACTGTCCCCCATCAATAGCTCTATTGGTAATTCTAGGGATGATTGCATACTTATAACCATTAGTTTGGTCTCTGTATATTTAAACATAACCACATTTTTCACTGTGCTCCTTAATTTTCATTAATAGAGCTTACAAATCATTTACATTCCTTATCAGAGAAGTGCCCTCCACATAGTACAAGTAATTGATGTTTCTTTATCAAAATGTAAAGCTACACTCATCTTTCAATTCAGTTTCTTTTAATAAACATTGCAAGTTGAATAAATAAGAGAATATAGACTTGCCTTCCTAGTTTGGCAACCTGGAGCCAATCTGTTTTGCCATCTTGCTTATGGACCATGACTTCTTTATCTATATATAGATGTCACATGCTGACAATGATATGTTCTAGGATGTCTGTTTTCTAAAGACATTCCATAGCTTTACATGACTGACACAAAGATCTTTATATAAACAATAAAATACATATTGACTATTTCTAATATTCTTTGGTTTTCTCAATGATTCAGCACTCATAAGCAAAAATGTCTCTTGTTCTTTGCCCTTTTCCCTAAACCAACGTGATCTTCAACAACTTCTGGAGGATCCCTACTCAGTGAACTTCTTCAGAGCTGTGAATAAATGTAGAATCAATGGAATGTTATGGTCCTGTGCTTTTTTATTTTTTGTTTTGTTTTGTTGAATTATACATATACTTATAAAATGTTGCTGTAACCCACCTAGGATTTTCAGCCATAATATAAATAGCCATATGAATTTTTAATATAAATTAACTAAATAAAGACATCTCCACTGGATAGAATTTCAGTTTACTCTTTCTACTTTCTTTAAATCATTTGCTATGTGTTTTTGGTATTTTTTAGCATACCAATTTAAGCTTGGAATTTTCTTAGTTCACAGCTTTTTTGGAAGATTTTCCCCATGTTTGTTTCTATTTTCCATTTCTTTATGGATGTTTGTCACAGCTTTCACCTCTTCTAATAGTTTTCCAAAATTCTTAATTAAATTCTTTCCTGTGTTATTGTCTTTCTTAACTTTGGCTTCTTTTATCTTCTTGGCAATTTCTACTATATGTTTTCTTCTAGGGGTGAGTTCCTTAACTACTTTCTTTAATTTAATTCTAAGCTCTTCTAGGACCCTATCAATGAAATGCAGAACTTTGAAATGACTTGAAGTTTCCTTGAAAATTGTGGATGTACACAGAAGATTATATAGTGAAAACAGGTTGAATTTGTCCTTGTCTTTAGTTTGATTTGGAATTCACACATGATCATGACTGTAGACATTACTGGCTGTATCAATAATGTAATAAATTTGATTTCTATGCATGCAATAAAATGAAATCAAATTATATGAAAGCTGCTTTTGGTAGTTTGTAGAAAGTTTTAGCAATGAATTTGGTTTGGTAGAAACTGTAAGTTACTACAATATATTATTTCATTTCTAATTCCTAGATCATACATTCAACTACATTTTCCTCCATGCTATTTCCAGTTCAGCATTCCAGTCTCCAACAATAAATAGCATACAATATCTTTCATGTTCTGTCCATCTCAGATTTAACTAGACCATCACACCTGTTGACCTCTTTTCTCTTCTGCATCTGTCATTGCAGCATAAGTTTGGATAACCTTCATATGAAGGTCCACAAAGTCTAATTGATAATATTCAGCATTGCCTGCATTGTAGTAATTTCCTTCCTGTCTGTGACAGTAAATATATAGTACAATCTTTTGAGTGAAAGTGCCCATGAAAGTGCCCATTCCATTCCAGTTCAATTAGCTGATGTCTAAGAAATTATTTACAAAGATTGTGGAAGTTACTGGAGAAAGAGTTTTTTAAAATTGTTCCAAAGTGCAATGAAGTTGAAAAAATGTAGATTAAACATACACTAATGTTTTCTTCCATATAGGTTATTATTTACCCAGAAAGAAAATTCATTGATCCAAAACAGCAAAACAAAACAGCAATGAACACTATGGAGTTAGCATATAATAGGACAAATGGCAACTAAGAAAAGCCCTTAAGGAAATTAGTAACTTCCAAACTAATCAAGATCAGAATATCCTTAATCTAGTAAGAATTATATAGTCATATTTGCCTAGTGCTCTCGCTACATGTATAGTATATGCATAGTAAACTAAATGAGATTACTATACATATTTTTCTTATGCAGAAGTATATAGGAATCTTGCCTTATATGAAGTGCTTTAGCAAACAAGAAGATCCGAAGGACCAAGAAAGAACTAGAATGATCTAGATTTTTTAATTAGTTCTTCACTTCAGACAAACCATTCCTTTGAAGCTGCTTTGAAGACCCATACAATCTCTCCTTCCAAAGAATGAAACAAAGCTCTTGCATTACTTTATTTCATGTCACAAACCATGAACTGGCTACTGGATATCATTATCAGCATCTTCCTAGTGTTTTTTTTTTCCTGCAGGAGCAGGGTCCACTTTTTGGATTGTCAACCACCATTTTGCATGATCAAAATGGTGATTCTACATGAAGTTGGGGAGATATGAGAGGTGACATATCTTGAGCACATAATGTTAAGTCAAAAGTCATTGGAATAACCAAAGGCAAAAGCCTTGCTTTATACACACACTGATAACACAAGCAGAAGTTTATAAGAACTAAAAGAAGACATGGCAGTCATATTATAAGCCTGGCAAAATAATATCCATTGGATCACATAGAATTGGAAGCAACTAATATTATCAGATTACTTGATGACTTTAAGATGGATGGACTTCAACTTCCAGAATTCCTCAGCCAGCCATTTCTTAAAATTGGTTTATATTACCACTTTAATAGATTGTTGTTTTTAGCAAACAGTTTTTGCCCATATCTCAAAAAAGAAATTACTCCCCTACCTGATCTAATATTTTGCTATCTTCTGTCTTATAAGCAAAACTCAACAACAAAGACTTGACTTTAGGCTTTGCTTACTGGAAGATGTCAGCCCTTCTATGTGACATGAAAACCAAATTAATCTGAAAAAGCCAATCTCCCAATTTCAGAACACACTAATGCTTCCTTATATTGAGTGGGGACATTATGGATTCCCCTAAAACTCCATATAAAATGGATGGCATTTCTGTACTATAGGTATTTTAACCCACTCGTAATGTTAAGTGAGCAGCCAGAAGCACCTGTGAATGTTGATTGGCTTAGTCACTGTCTTAAACTTGTTGTGGAAATCACACCATTAAAAAGTTTCTGCATTTTATTTTTAGCTCAGTAATGACACAAGCTCTATTCCAGCAACAATAGCACAGTATTTGATGAACATGTCACCACTCCACCAGTTTTGGCTGACTCTGATAACTAAGTCTTGGCCTCTTCTCTTTTGGCTAATCTTCAAGGAAAAGCCAGAAACTGACCCTATTTATAATCTGTGTTGAAAGTTCAGTAGAGAAACAGTGTTTTATTCAAACATCAAACTACATCACAGTGTATCTGATTGAGTTTGGCTTAGGGGTTTATGTAACTCAGCCACTGTGGTTTGTTTGCCAGGGTATGTTATGAAAACTGAGTCCACATAATCCTTCCTTCCTTCATATTTGTATGCAGCCTCATCTAGCAATTCTAAATGAGAATTGTCAAATGGGCCATGATTTATATAGGAACTAGGTCAGAATATGATTTTACATAGAATTGTTAACTGTGCAGAATATTACATTTCAGTTATATCTGAATGATTTTCAAAGCGAGGAATAACAAACTCAGAAAATTAAAATCATATACTGCCTAAGCACAGCATGAAATCAGAAACAAGAAATGTTAAGGGAGATGGAGGGAGAGGTAGTTGCCAGAGCAACAGTCACAATCAAATTTTCACGTTGCTTAATATGTTTTGTAAAATATACCTATATTTTATTGGGTGCTTATATCAAAGCTACTGTAGCCATAGCCGGATTGCCAAAATCTGGATGACTAGCAAAGAGTTGAGAATTTACTACTTGGTTTCTTTATTATCTGGTTGTCGTCAGTTAGATATTTGCTAAGTGTTGGAGTAGAGCACATGAATATTAAATAGGAAGGAAAAATGTTAGTATATTAGTAGTATGGAAGTCAGTTTGATTTGCTGCCATGCATGTCACTATGGCTTCCTTCCTTCCTCATTTTACAAACAGATGTTATTAATATTCCCACTATTTCCATGTGAGTAAGAATGGCCCATTTTGTCCAATTTTGAAATAACCATATAAGTGTTCTCATGTTTAAAAACAGTTTAGTACAGTCTGAATAAAATTCATATAGTCAAGATGGCAGGTGATTAAATTCTTTTTTAAAAACACTAAGCATTGACTGTAGAATTGAAAAGATGGGAATTAAATCACTTCTGTTGGGCATTTTAACTATGTGAATTTTTCCTTATGCTGAAGCTCTTAACTTTGTATTGTGCTCTGGGAAAAATTATACAGATGGTTACATATGCACATAATAGCCTCTTTCACACACACACAAAAATCTGAATTTATATCTAGGGTGGCCCTATTTTCAGCATCCTGTCTCATTCTTCTCAGTGCATGTCCCTCAGAAGTATAACCAGTTGTTGCAAATCTATGCCAAATGGTTGCAAGAAAGTTTATGCATGAGTAAATACTCATACCTTGGTCCTTTTTTGCAGATCTTTGAAAAAAAAGTAGATATATTGGCAACAGCAAGATATTTGGGGTAAGGCTATGAACATAAATACACTTTCCCTTTTGTACGTATATTTTCTGCTTGAATAAGTTCTGAAAAGAGTTGTTGTCAACTCTGATTTGATTTTCAGTAATTGGTATGATAACCCTTTGACTTAGTGATAATAATAAGAGAGCCTATGGCAATTTACATGGGCATTTTATCCTGTCAGTATATTAATTGTCTTTCTCACTTTCTCTCTATGAAAATTCTATTCTGTTTTTTTTCCCCGACTGCCTTTATGACAATTCTTTTGGACATTTGTGGCTTTTGCGCATTATTAAATATAATAGGCTTCAAAGTTACAATACAATCTGTTTTACTTGCAGGTCAGTAAAGGAAAGTTATCATTACTAATAGAAGTAGAATTGGAAGGGGGCTATTGAGACATAATTAGATTAACTAGATTGAAGCTTTGATAAAATCAGATTGTGAAATTGACTAAAGAAGGGGCAAAATGTTAACAAGACTAGAGGAGAGATTGGCAACTTTAGGTTCTGTTTAATACCAGGGAAATGGGAAACATGAAACTGCTGAGTTAATGTTATTAAATACTTTGTTAAATGCCAGGAGCAATTATTTCAACCTATGCATCTTTGCAGACATCAAATTGGCCTGAAACAAACAAACATAGCTGCAATCAGACCTTGAAGTTGCAGCGCTATTGATTGCCAAAAATATGCTATATTTCTAGTGTTTTCTATTACTCTCGACAGTTTAAAGTGCCTCATGCTTACATTCTGCATGCACCGGATATTGTCTGTTACATACTTCAGAAGAGCCATCTGTATTTTGGAAAATCCATCAATGTGGTACCTCATATATTCAAGTGGCTCCAGGGAAGACCCTGTCATTGCGGACATTGCTAAAGTATAACTTGAACTGGGAAAGTCCCAATTTGAAGTTCAAACTGAAAATCGTTATGCAATAGTAGCTATAAAACAACAACAAACAGTAGAATATCCTGTATCCTGCAAGACATTTTGAGGTGCTAGTGCCTTCTGCTAAATGAAAGCTCAGTAATTATATAGTTACTCAAGTAACCTAATTAAATGCAAAAAGTAAAGGTAGCACACACTCTGAAATGTGCCACTTGTTCCCATGCCTTTTTTTCCTGCATGCCTCACTCAAACAGATGCAGGAAATTACCACTACTAAAACAGTGTAAGAATATATGAATATTTTAACATTGATTGCTCACTGGTAAATTACCAGACAAATCCTTTAGGGCAGAGCACATACATTCACAGGTATTTTTTACATTATTATGGAATGGAAATTGTTTTAGAGTATTCATAATGTTTCTTTGTAAAAATGTAGACAATCCTTTTCTAGTTTTATCTGTCAGAGTTCAAGATATTTTAAAGATGTGTCTTATTCATAAAACAGCGATTTTATCCAGGAAAATATATTATTTGATTTTTTCCCTTAAAACATTATAATACTTTTCTTTTCTTTTCTTTTCTTTTCTTTTCTTTTCTTTTCTTTTCTCTTCTCTTCTCTTCTCTTCTCTTCTCTTCTCTTCTCTTCTCTTCTCTTCTCTTCTCTTCTCTTCTCTTCTCTCACTTATGAATGTGGGCCCTAGTTAATATATGACCAACAACAGTCAGATCACAATGCATTGACTACTCAGCAAGCTAGCTGACCTTGGATTGGATTGGCTTGGAAGCTCAGTAGAGTCATATCTGATTAGTATTTGGATGAGAGTCCTTCAGAGTTACAGCTGGGCTGTAGACTAAAAAAATCTTATTGGAAATGTAGAAGATTGTAGTGGTAACTACTGTTGCCAAATAAAATGTATGCTTGTATTCAGGAATCCACTAAAAGCTGAACTAAACTTGAAGAACACATTCACATTTATTATACTTCATAAAATGACTCCATTAGAAATGCTACATGTGAAATAAATATTGGAAAGAAGAATTTCATTGTCCTTTTTAAGCATCAGTCCTAGGCACAATTCCTAGGCATATGCTTCACTGACTTCAGTAGATCCTTCATCTAAGTGAACAACTAAAAGAGGAAGCTTTTGAAGTGACCAAGAACTAAATAATGGGAAATCCAATCAACTTCACAATGAAAGGGGAAGTCATTTTTTCTTCTTCAGAAAAATGCCAAAAAAGAAAGAAAGAAAAGAAGCTTTCAGTAAACAGTAAATGATAATAAATATGTGGAGGTAACAAAGGATATTGAGCTGAGTCTGTGGAGCGTCTCTGTATTTTTGGAACTTCACAGCTCCCATTTGGGAGCTTGTTGCCCTCTACAAAACCACTTCAGGAAAACTATCAAACCTTGTTTGCACAAAATAATCTTTTTTATCTTTGTTCAATGAACAATGCTCAGTATGAACATTATTCTTCAGAATACAAAATACATTCTTATTCAAAATATATGTGTGCTGCCTTACTTCTGTAGCCCACAGATTTTAAAGGCTATGCAGTCCACCCAATACTTTTTGCATATATGTAGTTACTGAAGTGCATCAATAAATATATGTATTTTCTAAAAATAAAGTCAGCAGGGACAACAGGTCAGATCCCGGCCAAAGTGATCTCTATCCATGGTTTAAATGTTCAGGACATGCAATGGCCTTTCCAGTAAAATAAATAAATCTCTTCAGAGAAAACTATGACTTATAATCACTTCAGTGATCTCTTATAAAGATTTATCTGTTAAAAACCAGAACCCCAATATCCTAGTAGGTTAGAAAGAAAAGCAAAAAAAAAAAATCATTAGAGTTTGCTAGTCCATAAATTTGAAATAATAAATAAAAATCACCACGCTGTGGACAATTCAAGCAAACCAGGGAGGAACAATGAATTATAAGGCATGCAAGCCCTTTTGATCAGCCAGCTGATGTATTATGCAAAATGTCATTCTATGCCCAGTGTGTGCAACTGAAATAGGACAAAATTAATTACTTTTTCCCAGGTAATTTCCATATGTATAAGTTTGCCCACTGTTCCGTGCTCCCTAAGAACACCAATGTCAAGGATTAGAATGTGGCACAGTAAGGAGCCAGCTCTCTACCCAACTTATTTAGTAAATCAGCAGGTGACCAACTTTAGTTAATATTTCAAAAGAGGGTTTTCTGCCATTTGGTTTGTTCCTCACTCATTAATGGCTTGTTCAAAACTTCAGCAAAAGAAATCATTTGTGCAGAAATACCTACTTCTATACATGGGGTCAACAGGAATAGAATAGGAATCAACTGATTACAGTAAGACTCAGAACAAGGTGGTACAACATGTATTCTGGTTTAAGATGTTCTTGAACTATATCACTGAGCATTTAATTTTATCATGTTTCTTGGACTTCTAGAAATTGTGCTTTATGAGTTCTGGATGACCTGTTCATCATAATAATCCTGGCCTATCTAATTATTTTTTGAGATGCCTGTCAGATTTCCAAAAATAATTTTGTAGGCCTGGAATGGTAGTTCACTCTCACCAAATCTGAAGCTTAATACACTGAAGCTTAATACAATATGAAAGAATAACCTTGGGAATAAGGAAAAATGAGTGAGCTATTAAGAAGGAACTCTGTGAAGAGGCCCATTCTCAGTCCTGAGAAAGTGGAAAGCATCAGAAAGAAAATCAAAATAACCACTCCTTGATTTTGCTTATTAGACTATAAGGTGGGACATAAATGAACTGAAAAGCTTTCAGGATTCTATCATTCTTTCATACTACAATAAAAAGAATTCTGGAATTTCTACCATTCTTGTTCCTTGGGGTTGCCTACCTTGAAGGGCTGGTACTAGTGGACTTCCAGACCTGATTGAATTGCAGCTCTCATTGTTGATCATCATTAACTGCTTCTTAGGTACAGGTAGTTGTAGTGTAATTATTATACATCTGGGGGGCTGCAATTTCCCATGCATGATCTAAAACTTCATATTATCTATTTATGTCAGTCCAAATTCTGTCAAGACTTGGCTCACCATTATCCATATAGTGATCATGGAGGAAGACCAAAATAATTAACCTGCAGCAGGAATAGATAAATAAGATGGATAGCTGGAATCTATTGTGGTCTTACCTTCTGTCATCACTATGGTTACTACTATCTGACAGAGATAGTAGATCATTATTTCTCTAAATGAGAGAATAAATGTTAATAAGAAGAACCACCACAGGATCAACTTGCACCAGAAAAACAATCTAGAAAGAGGCTATTAAACCCAAGACAAGGAAAGATGCAGCGAACTCTTTCTAGATCATTTTTGCTATATCCATGAGTCTTCAAAATGGAGCTTCTTTATGATAGTGATTATTGGACAAATTTTTCAGTATTTCAACAGCATGCTTTCCATATTTATACATGCATGGTAAGTATCTGTTCTACATAGTTGTTCTCTTTTTTGATATACTGGACTGTGTTTAAGATTGTAAGGATTACTGTTTCCATGTATCACTCCTAATAAAAAGGTACAACTGTATCAATCTACCTACTCTGTTGAAGTGGAATGTATAGGATATGAAAACCTCCATACTTAATATCTAAGCTCTTAAAGAGGGATCTATTATATATAAGTTAGATTCATACATTGTATTAAGTCATCATGTGATTGATTTGGAGAGCTTCATACTATTTGTAATATCCTTAATGTAATGTAGAAACTACAGTAGGATTTTAAAACTAGTTTAGTTTTATGGTTAGTTTAAAACAAGAGAAGTTAAAGAATGATAAAAGGTTTATTTAGGCATTTGTCTACAATCCAGATACAACTGAAGTGGGAAGGCATGAGTACAAATGAAAGCTCTACTTAATATTTCCTATGCTTTATATTACTGTGGAAAATTTTAAAGTAGATTGAATATGCTTAGCTGGATAAAATATAGTATAAATTGTCTATAAGCTATCACCATGTGGGAATAATGAAGATGACTTTTCTTACCACATGGGAGCTGCAAACATCCAAATAACAGATAGAAGGTAAGAAAGAAAGAGTTTTCAGAAGTTCTGCACTGTCATTTAGTCATTGTTCAAATATTTGCAGTCCAGATGTGGAAATTCTGAGCTTGAAAGTTTTGCTACCCTGTTCTATAGACTTATTAAATAAATGTGTGAAAATCCACCAAAAACAAATAAATAAAAAATACCATACCTTTATAGTGATTGAAACAATCTATGGATATCCAGCCTCTCTTTATGTTTATTCATACTGGAGGTGATGGGAATTTTGTGTGGTCAACTTATTGATAGAAAAATTGTATTTCAGATGCTTATATTGAAGAAGGAGTGAGGTCAAGGATAACAATGGTTGTGGGTCTTTTTATTTCTTTTATTTTAGTGACAGGGCTTGACACTAAATGATTGTGGCCAGACTTCCTTCTGTTTTATTGTTGTACTTGTTTTTGTTATAGGAAAGAAGCTTGTAAAGTCATGAGATAGTTGTTTCTTGTAGTGTATGGTCAGTTCTCTGGAGAGAAATGAAGGTAATTAAGGTTGCATAATTCTCATTAATTCTAATAATATGACATTATGAGAAACTGATATGAATGAAAATAACATGGGGCTATTTTTTTTAAAGTAAAACAGTATATTTTAAATATTTAATTTTAAATATTTTCCCTAGTGGGAAATCCAGGCAGAACTTAAATAACAAATTTTAGTAACTTTGCAACTAAAAGTTTTTTTTTCCAATTTAGTTATGATTAATTTCTATGTTTTTAAAGCCTCCATAGTATTTTATTTCCAGTATATTCTAGTTCACTTGAAAAAAAGTTTGGAAATTATCACAAGATGAATCATAGAGTAACTCTTAGGAGGAACATGGCAAGGAAGTCAGATGTGGGTCAAAAATAAAGATGTTATGATAGGTAGTTTTGAACTATAGCTTTTAAATTAAAAATACAATGCAGCACAATAGAAATGTGTTGTTTCATAAAAAAAATTAACTAGTAATATAAGTCATAGGCATGCTTGCAACTATATTCTGATAATTATACTGTCAATTATTGAAAAGAACTTGGTTTCCAAAATATCATAAGGATTGTTTTCTCAAAACCACAAGCATTTTTTACATTAAATGTCCTAGCCTATCTGGGGGAAAATAAGGGGCACTTTGTCATATTCTGGGCACTTAGCAAAAGATCTAAGGATAAAATTGACTTATTTTGTAGCTTTTATTCTTTTTCAACAAAACTCATGCCCAAAGTTTGATTGAATATTTTTTTTCCTACTTTTTTCCTTCTTTCTTTTTTTCCCTTTTTTTCCTCTATCTGTGCTGGAGGGATATATTTTTCATTAGCCCAATATAGGAAACGCCATGAAGAATGCTGAGAATAAAGGCAGCTGCTGAGTGAAATGGATTGTTGAACTATGAAAAAGGCCAAATTTTTGATATCCAGCAGGTGCAGTATCTGACCTTTACATGAGAAAACATGGCTAGAATCTAAATGGCTGCTTAAAATAGGTGTGGGTTATATATAATACTTACTACTTTATATTATTTGGTCCAAAGGTAGGTAGGTAGGTAGGTAGGTAGGAAGGAAGGAAGGCAGGCAGGCAGGAAGGAAGGAAGGAAATCAAACTTGTTAAGCACAATTTTCATCTTTTAAAAAGTTACATCCATTAATTCTTGTGATAATGGACATTTGCTAACCAAGTTAACAAGATTTGCATATTTATGTTTTAGCTACTTGAGTTTTTGAGAAAATGTATTTAGTTAGATGGAAATGGCCACCAAGGTGAAATGGTAAAATTACATCTTTTTTTAACCATTGCCTATATATGATCTCAGTATACATGCATGATCTTGAAATGATTGCTGTACTCATTGCTGCAGTTGAGGTCAATCTTTTTACTTAATAATTATATTATGATATTGTATAGGTAAAGGCTACATGGTAGCAACTAAAGCCAAATAAAATATGGTATTTTTTTTCTTCCAAAAAGTGCCAGATATAGTTTCTAAGACAATGGGACAGGGAAGTATATAATAAAACACTTTACCCTGGATTGCAGCCAACTTTGCAGGACCACAATAAATTGCCCCCATCAGGTCTAGTTCTGATGTCTCTGAATGTGATATTTGAACACAGTGCTGCCCATGTTGAGCAAATATGCTTGAATTGAGTTGAGGCTAGTTATTACTACTGCAGCCTCCACCTTATCAAAGTTTCCCTTTAAAACCCAAACTGAACTAAAAAACCAGCCAGTTCATGAGCACTGTCGATTGAACATATGTCAAGTAGTCTCTCTATTTTTTCAAATAATGGGTTGTGTATTTAATAGGCATGTCTTATCATTTATATCATAATTAATAATGGGCAAATTGTATATTGGCTCATACTGACACTGCTGCCGCTAATCCTAAGAGATTAGATTGTTCCATTATAGACATCTCCTGCCAATTATGTCTACATCATGGAAGTAGCAAGACAGGTGGCTGCACAAATAATAATAGTGTCCATCTACTCAATCCAATTCATACCAATTAATCTTTTTATCAGGAACATTTTTCAACATTCTTCTGCCACTCAATTTTTTTAACCAAGAAAATTTAATGTGTTCCCATAGAAACCAATTACTATTACTTTAGTGTCATGACATTCATCTGACAAAGGGTGATTATCAACTGTTCTTATTCCTAGATCTACAAGAAGGTTTAACAATCTTTCTAAATCTTTACATTTAGTTAGATGCTCAAAGTGTTCCTAGGAGCAAACATGTAGCATTTTAATATATTCACTTCATTCTGTGGAGAATTTGATAATTTATTTGATAATATTACTAATCTTTCAAATAATCTTTCAGAGATCTATTTGGTCTTAGATATGGGTTCAAGCATAGAATATTTGGGCAATAGACTCAGCAAAGCCTTTCAGACAAGCCCATAAGTTACAGGTTCACTGTGATCCTACAGTTGTACGCTTTCTTCACTATTGGCAACAGTGGTAAACTGCTGGAAGCTGTAGTTCAACAATATCTGGAAGGTTACAGACTTCCCATAACTGATTAATGAGAATAGATCCATCTACAAAATGGGGAGAAGCTTTCAAGGACAGGAGAATTTTGGAGACCTCCTGTGTCCCCTGAGAATTCCCTGGATCTGGATTAGACTTCATAACATAGCCCAAACTGTTGTGATTGAATAATAATGTAAATCCAGGTAGAATATAAAACCAAGTAATTTTCTTTATAAATTATAAATTATAAATTATAAATTCTACATTTGTAAATAATTTTAAGGCCCTTTTATACTGTCAGAACTTATTGGCCAAATATTAGGAAATGAGAATAACTCATTACTCCTCAGGAACAACTGAGCAGAATGTAACCTCTACATCAGAGGTCTTTAAGACTTGAGGAAGACTGAGCTGGCTGAGGAATTCTAGGAGTTGAAGTCCACAAGTCTTAAAGTTGCCAAGTTTGGGGACCCCTGCTCTACATAAAAGGGCCAGAGGTCAGAAAAGACCAAACACCATGGACCCCTTTAAGGTTTAGCCCTAAATTTATATCTGTGATGCAATTTCCTGGATCTAAATCTTCTTCCCAATAGAACAAAGCCCAGCTGTGCAAAATGAATATTGCTAATTTAATTTCCATAGTCTGAGTGCTACCAACAAAAAATGTTTTTGTGAAATGTCCTTCGCCTCCCCCCCCCCCTCTTCCCCATTAGAATGAAGAAATACAAAGCCAGCTTTCCTCTAATGATCTCAGTGTGGGGGTAGTTTCATTTGAGTTTCAAAAAGAGATTGGTCTGCCATTTGTCAGAAATGGTGTAGGATGTCCTGATTAGGTGGGGGGTTGGACTAGGTGACCTACGAGGTCCCTTCCAACTCTGATTATCTGAATATCTGAGAAAAGGCAGCCAGATTCAACTCCTGATCTATTTAAGTTTTCCAATTTAGAAGTAGCCCTTTAATTTGGGTTTTGTAACCAATGAGGAGTAAATGAATGTGGTATTAATGTTTTTGACTGATATATCTCTGGGCATAGGTTGGTTGTAAAAACTTTTTTTAAAAAAAATCATCTGAGCCTTCCAGAAAATCCATTTTATTACTTAATAGCTCAGTGGCCTCTCCTAAGATTGAAACATAGATTTAAAACTCCTCCGGGCTACAAAGAACTGTGCTTTTTTGTTTTATATAAAATATGTATCATTAATATTTGCAATAGTTTTTAAAGGAATTGAAAACATACCCTTCTTGTAAAATTTGCAATTTCTTTCCTAGACACCCACATGTTGGGGGTGTTTTATAGCCCAAACTGATGCAGCCCAAGATTCAGAGTAAGAGAAAATGTGTTTTATAGAGTGATTATTTGTCCAATTTAAGCAGCACTGGCATTGAGTAGTCAAATAGGAAAAATGTGACCTAACCTACTGAATGGCTCTGCTGTTGATCGAGGCTACTGATGCCTTGAAAAATGCAGACTCGCATCCTTAACAAGATTCAGATATGGCTATAATAATACAATATTTCCCAGCAAGACTGAGAGAGGGTTTTTTGTGTGTGTGGTTGAGAGAGCACTGTAGGTAAAGGTAAGGTTTATTGTCAGTACAATCAGTCAAAAAACATGTAAACAAAGTTCTAGTTGAGGGAGTCTTTCTCCAGTGCAAGACAGATCACTTAGTAATTTATCTACAGTATAGATATTTTGCTATAGAAGAGATCTTCAGAAAGTACCAGACACTTCACTGATAGCAATGATAGAACATGCTGTATTTCTATAATGATTTTTATCTGAAGGATTTAATAAAATCTAGAACTTCATGTATTGGGGGGGGAATGACTGGAGCAGAAGCAGGGTATATCTTTAAAACTTCATGCTAATTCACCAGTTCCTCTATGAACTGGTGTAATTATACCTAAGCCTCTTAATCCAAATAATGGCAGACCCCCAGCACAACCTAGAACAGATAAATTCTGAACAACTCATCAGGACAGAAAGTTCTGGCTAGGTTTTAAAAAAAGGAGAACAGAACTCAATTTGTCTTTGTCGCTTTGTCCTCCATTAGTAGGAAAAAGTATTCATACTGCCTCCCTCGTTTAGAAAAAACACTCCAAACCAAAAGAGGTTTGAAGAAAATAGTCATACAGGGAAATGTTAGCTGTGAGAGATAATCCAGACACAACTAGGAATGCTAGTTCTATTTTTATTGTTTGGTTACATTGGTAGAATCAAGCATTTCTACACTCCCTGTCTCCAGAAAAATAAGGTTTGTTTTGAAATGTTTCTTATGTCTTCTTTCTTTCTGAGATATTTTTTACCCACCGTTGGCTGTTTTTTTTACCCACCATTGTATTTTTTACCCACCACTGTAGCTCTCCCTCCTTTCTTCTAAGCTCATTCTCACATATTATTGTGGAACTAATTGTTGGCTAGAAGGTTTTTCTTGATTTATATTATGGGTTTATAAGACCTTCCTTCCTTCCTTCCTTCCTTCCTTCCTTCCTTCCTTCCTTCCTTCCTTCCTTCCTTCCTTCCTTCCTTCCTTCCTTCCTTCTTTTAACTTAGGTCCAATTTTGTACTACTTGCATTGTAGGCCATTTTCCTGTCGGAATTAAAACCTGCAAATTCATAGTATTATCCCTTGTGTCCAGTTGTTAATCACCTGCTTAATCTAATCTTAATCTTAACATAATAAAAAATTGATATCTTCCAGTAGATTCATTCCAATGCGGAATTTTGCCTACCACATATTACATGCATACCACATGTGTTCCACTAGTTACAAAAAAGGCAAGGAAACAAAAAAATCTGAGGGTTTTCCAGACCATTATTCCTGTCTAATTGTACAGAGTGGAAGATTCTCTGTAAAAGAATAGTTGGTGGCAAGAAATAAACCTGCTGTCCTCGGGAGTGGGTAGTGTGGATATATGCAAAAGTCCCTGCTTGTAGGAGGGATCCCTATTTGAGGGAACCAGTGAATCCAACCTATCATATCAGTATGCATATATGTACCAGAACCCAATCCAATATACCTGCCTAAGAGTGGATTTCAATTGAGTCTACCCAATATTTTGAACATCACATCACAATGCTTAAGGCTCTATAAAACAATTCCATCATTCAGTTTCCCAGGTTCCACATTTACCAGATCAAATTGACAAGAAGACAAACTTAACACAGGGCCATTAAATATGCTACTGTTTCATTCAGGAAAGTGAAAGTTAAGAGCAGAATAAGTATAGGTTCATCAGTAATATGGCAACACCGAGATTTGCTGTTGTTCACCAAACTGCATCACAAATCAGCATAAAGCTATCTGGTTCCATTATACAAACAATTACAGGCTCAATTGATCTTTCTAAAATTTCAGAAAGGCACCCAGAGAGTAGCAAATATTATCATTCATACATAAAATCATCAATATATCTGACCCATGTTGTACCACCAAAGTATTTCAGAGTAAAGCAGCTTCATTTTTTTTCATTTGTTTCCACACCCTGCTCTATAGCCAGGCCTTAGATAGGCTAAACTTCATATTTAATTTTTTTTCAAAACAATTTAAAAATAGTATGGTATGGTATTGTATGGTATGGAAAGGTATGGTATGGTACAGTGTAGTATAGTATAAAGTATTGCTATACTAGTATAGTATAGCAAACAACAATCACAACAATTGCAAGGAAGCATGGTTAGCATAACTCAGGCTTGTCCAACCCGCGGCCCACGGGCCGCATGCGGCCCAGGTCGCCGCATAATGCGGCCCAATGCCCACCCCAACCATCGTGCCACAGCCAGCGAGAAGGAGGAAGAGAGGCAGGCGCGAGGCGGGGCGAGGCGAGCGCCAGGCCAAGCAGCAAGAGAGAAGGCGGGTGCCGTCAGAACGCCACCTCCTGCTGTTACCGCCTCCGCTGCTGCTTCTGCCCCTGCCGCCGCTGCTGCCCCTGCTGCCGCCGCTGCTGCCCCCGCCGCCGCCGCTTCTGCCTCGCCGCCACCCCCGCCGCTTCTGCCCCCACCGCCACCCCCGCCACTTCTGCCCTGCCACCGCTGCTGCTTCTGTCCCGCCGCCGCTGCCCCGGCGGGGGAAGAAGCGGCGGCAACGGCGGGATGGTGGCAGGGGCAGAAATGGCGGCGGCAGAAGCAGCAACAGGGGCGGGGGAAGCGCCGCCGGCGGCGGCAGCGGCGGGGATGGTGGCGGGGGCAGAAACGGCGGTGGCAGAAGCAGCAGCGGGGCGGGAAGAAGCGCCCGGCGGCGGCAGAGCGGCGGCGGCGGCGGGGATGGTGGCGGGGGCAGAACGGGCGGCGGCAGAAGCAGCAGCAGGGGCGGGGAAGAAGCGGCAGCGGCGGCAGAAGCAGCGGCGGGGGCAGAAGCCTTCCCCCGCCGCTGCTTCTGCCCCTGCCGCCGCTGCTGCTGTTTCTGCCTTCCAGTCCTGCCTCATCCAGCCCGGCTATTTGCAGGAGGAGAGGTAGGCGTGAGGCAGGCGAGCTCCCCCCACAAAATTTGGCGGAAAATAAACTGTGATTAAAAAACGGTGATAAAAAATAAATAATTTTAAATAATTAATAATAAATAATAAAAACATCTCACTAACTTTATTTCCAAATAAATTTAATATGTTAACTATGTTTTCTATGGTTTTGGGGGATGATTGGGTATTGTTACTGTTATTTTATTTTATGTGCGGCCCAAACCAAATTTTCATCTTCTAATGTGGCCCAGGGAAGGTGAAAGGTTGGACACCCCTGGCATAACTGGATAAGAACATATCCTACAAAGACTAATAAGACTAATAATAAAAATAAGCATTAATAACTGAAGTAAAGAGGACACATAACCAAAACTTTCATAAGTACTATATCTTAGACATCTACTTGTAAAAATAAACGGTTTGATTATGACAGATTATCAGGATGAGTAAAACAAAGGCCAAGCATTAATGGGGAAAAATTATGTAACTATTTAAACTTTTCTCCCATCTCAGGACAATGTCATACCTGTAAAGAAAGATAAAATCTTTCGTCCAATCGCAGCCATTAGTCTTAGACTCAAAACACATCTTACAGCATCTAGCTAATAGCTGGAGTAGGCAGTGTCATAGCATTACAATTCTTGCCATTTTTCACCATCATCAGTACTGGACAAGCATGATGGGAGGTGCAATTCAACTATATCAAGAAGCCTACTCAGTTCCTGCATTTAGCCACAGTTTAAAATAGAAATAGTAAAGAACCTATCATACAAGAGTAAAAAGATTTTTAAAGGATCACTGTGTTCTACCTCCCTATCTAAATCAGACTTAAATCTGTCTTGAGATACCCAGTTAATGTGCAGTACAAAGACAGGATTGGCCGATCTCGCAAAATTGTTTCTTGCTGGTGATACTGTGGCAGGGAATAAGTAGAGTCTTTCCAGTCTATCCATGCAAATATTACATGGTTAAAGTTGAAAGAGAGGAAGAAAGTGACATAATTATTAGATTAAAGGTATTGATACAATTTGCTTTGCCTAGCCCAAGACTAAAACTGGTATTGCTTTGTTAATTTCTTCCAAGGGCGTAATGTATGCAGAGTATTTTCATTTTTAAAAGCACAACAGTTATCAGACTAATTGAATCAGGAAGTTTCCTTTCAGGCAAAATGTTCAGTGGATAACATTAATTCTGCGATCTTCTTCTCTACGGGGAAGAAAGTGATAGAAGAATGAAAAGCTAAGTGCTGATTCCGATGAAAAATCTGAAACTGTTTTGCCTTGAGTTGTGTTTCTCCATCAAATGCTCTGCATGTAAATATTTGCTAGCAACTATTCCCAGTCTATTAGCAACACAGCTTTATGCTGTTTGTGTTACTAGAGGAACAACTTCAAAAACCTCCTTGATGTATGCAAACTCTCTTCAATGTATTCGTTGAATTTGTACATATTCAATTTTTATTGCCTCACATTTGGCTTTTGCATGCATTCTTGCCTGATTAGTTTGTACATTTCCATATGTAATTTATGACAAATTGATTGATACCATGGAGACATTTAAAGAATTACCTATATATGCTCCCTTGAACATTTTATGTTTAATACTTCTGTGCAGAAAATGAAATGTAGGTCCTAACTGCACAACACCATAGGTAGAAAAAAACATCTACTTAAGGCAATAGGCTGCCATCTGCTTTCTGTCTACAATGATATGGAAAACTCATGAATTTGGTTGAGGAGCACTAAGAAAGAGGGTTACAAACCAGTCTTTCAGTCTCCCGGCTGGCTTCTCAAATAATACCATCCTCAAAAAAGTTTGAACTATGTTAGATGAGGGGGCAGATGGAAAAATGAAATATATATTTCATTACATCAGGGGTATTAAAAATGGGGAGAATTTTAACAAAATTGGGAGACACTGGAGATCTCTATAATGAGATTTTATTCAGTTTTGGTCATTATTTATTAATAACTTAACAATCCTTTGCCAAATTGATTATCTTCATCTATATAAATGACATTATGGAAAGACATATTTAAAATAGGTATTTGCAGTATTTGTATTTTTCCTTGAGATACAATCTCTCTAGGTATATAAGAATATGTAATGGTATATGAGAAAGACCTTGGTAGAAGCAGGAATAGATGCCACCTATGGAATGGCCAGATAAGAGAGGGAATAGAACACATCTACATAGTGTGTGGAACAAACACCCCCCCCACACACACACACACCATTTCTTGGATTTCAAAGGACACTGTGGAAAATTTGTACTTTGAGACCTGCAAGATTCTGTTATTGTAGCTTACAGTAAAATAAATCTAGTAGTCTTTCCTGTCTACCTGGGAAAGCTGATAACATGATGCTGCCATATCTACTTACACATATAACATGTTTTTAAATGTGTTATTGTTACTTATGGCTTTATACAATATTCAAATCCATAAATATATTGTTATGGTTACCCAGCAGCAGGTGTGGGTGGCTGAGGAGAGCAAGGACTCAGGTGGAGCCAGGACCATTAGGGAGTGGACTGCTGTCTTCAGAGATTGTGGGGGCTGGCAGCTGTGATGAGGAAGTTCCTAAGAAGCCTGTGCCAAGTGCACATGAGCACAGGGCTGCTTGCAGGAAAGAACAGCTGCAGCAACATGGGCAACTTGGGAGTAAGGCTGCAAGGTAATGGCCCCTCCTTCAAGAAGATAAAAGCCAGCTGTGTATCGGACGTTCTTTGCAGGAAGCAAAGACGTTTTGAAACTCAAGCCTAGTGGACATTGCAGTATCTTAGTTGGTATTTGAAGACTCTTGTGTTGTAATATATTTCAAGATAAACTTATCTGTTATTCTTGGCAGCCTCGCACAGTTTTGGTGAGGCTCGTGCTTATCAAAGTTAATTAGTTTGCAGCAGCCTTTTAACCAGGGATTCATAAGAACCATTAAAAAGTTTCTATTCCCTTTGGTTCGTGTTTGTTTTATTGGAAAAGTGTTTGGGTCAGAACATTTAGATTTTGTATTCTTTTTTTTCTTGGTTGAAGTTGATGAGGAAGCTGTTTTGAACAATGCTGTTTCCTTTTACATTGCATACTCTGCAAAGTTGGTCAGATAAAGTTCCACTTCTGTCCACTGGCCAAATGCTAGCATGTTTATGAGTCAAAGTTGGTGACATAAGTTCCTGTTACTACCACATCCCTGGCACTGGCACCATTGTCCATATAGCAAATAGAAGGTTTTCTGTCAGTCATCCTGTGCCTTCAGGCCATCTCCATTAAGCAATGCTAACACTGCTTGTGCCAGTATTCCTATGCAATGGCACTAGCAGTTCTATCTAAAATAATTTCAGAATATGTCGTGACTGAATGCAAATTCAAAGAATATGCCATCATTATGACACACAATTGAGGTTTAGGTGAGCTCTGTCATTAACTTCTCAATCTACATTGCATTATTCATAGAAATTGTATTTATTTATTTATTTGTAAAATTTATTGACTTCCCATGTTACTCATAATGTGAGGCATTCAGTGCGATTTCCCATGTTGTTGCTAATATAAGTTGAACAAATGCTAGCTAAAAAGGCAAATGCTATTTTTGACACATATTGACAGGAACATAGAGTTCAAATGATAGCAAGTAATTGTCACACTGTACTTTGTTGTGGTCAGATCTCCCTGGGAGTGCTATGCCCAGTTTTGGGCACCTCAGTCTAAAAAGAACATTGATTAACTAAAGCAATATCAGAGGACAGCTATCCATATAGCAAAGGGAGTAGAACTCAGTTTTCTGAAAAATCTTAACCCGAGGAGAGAAATACCCACCACACACGTGAATTTATTGAAGCCTGCTATTCTACCAAGGGAGCAATTAACAAGTATATTGACCTAAATCCAGCATATGAATATGTGAGAAACCAGACCATTTGAATGACCAATCAACAAGAGAACCAATCAGCTGCTCAGAATTTAAATATAGCTCCAAATGAACAACCAATCACACAACCAACTGACCACACTGGCACACAAGACATTTATAAATTTAGGAGAATAAGAAAATCCTATTGATGAAGTTACCTAGTCTGGGAATGAAATGTTCAGAAATGAAATTGAAACAAACTTGGAGAGCAAACCACTGCCAAAATCTAAAACTCAAGCTACAAGTATTTTCTATTATTTCAAAATATGATAGCAATTTCCAGGTCACCAAAAGTTTCCCAAAGGAAGGAATGGAATTGTTCTCTGTTGTCTTGGAAGTTAGAAGAGAAGCCAGCTATACTTAGATATTAGGAGGTACCTACTATCACTAAGAGCTATCAGCATAAAGAATAGGCTGCCTTACATATTGGTAACTTTCCCTGTATTAGAGATCTTCAAACAAGATGGTCATATTTTAACAGATCCTCCACTGAGCAGGGATTGGCCTAGGTATGTCTGAGATACTTTCCAATACTATGATTCCATAACTGGCAGACTAAAATGAAAATAAAAGCACGAAATAAAAGCAGTCTCTTTAAAAGACTCTGAACTTTACAAGCTTAATTTTGCTTAATTTTTAAGGTGCGGTATCCATGCTGCCTCTAGGAAAGTTGCTTATATACTTTCTTTTCTCAGTTCCATCTGTAATTTTAAGGATTTAACATAATGTTTCTTTGTCTAATATGGATAGAGTCTATTATTATTTTTGAATGTGCTGCTGAATTCTTGCAGGGAAGGAAGAAAGGTAATTGTATGTCACCAGAAGTCCTACAAAAATGTTGGATATATTCCTGCATGTAGTCAGAGGCTTCTGAATTAATGATTAAAGTCATGAAGAAAAATATTCTTGACCACTGTAGATTCTGCATTGAGTCTTAAGAATTCATATTTGGAAGAGAAAAGGGTGATATTTTAAGAAGGCAGGCAGGCAGGTGTCTAATTGAGGAGGAGCTGAAGACAGCTGAGAAGGCAGATGAAATGTGACAGGGGAAAGAAAGAGGTAGAATTGGTGGATACAAACAGATGAGTTGACAGCAGTAAACAGGTTGAGATGAAAATGGGTCTTTAAAAATGCAAAATAAAAATATTGTTGGATTAAGATGAGTGAATAGAAAAAAGGAAAATGAAATTGAGGGGAAAAGCCCACCAACACTCCACAAGAGCAAAAAGGAAGAGCCAGGCATTTTTGTTAATAGGTATTCATTACCATCATTTTTCCTATCAGCTTGTGTCCAAAGATTTAATACCACAAGAATGTCAGTGCATACAAGTAGTATACAGGCTAATTCTTGGGTTACCTTCCAGGCTGTGTTTTTTTTCTCTGCCATACAGATTCATTTTCTTATCCCATAGTAGTTTTTCTTCAGAAGACCTGAAGTTTTCAGCAAGAGAGAGAAGAGAGAAGAGAGAAGAGAGGGGAGAGGGGAGAGGGGAGAAGGGAGAGGAGAGAGAGAGAGAGAGAGATTGTAATGAAAGGTAGGAAATAGATGAATTTTGTGCTATTATAAAATATACAGATTTAACTGCTGATAGTATCTCATTATAATTTTTAATGTGACAGAAAATGGAAACTATATTAACTATTAAATATATGAGCAATGATTGTATCAACTGCATCAAATTCTCTTAATTTAATTTTAATTAATTTTAAAAGATACATAAATTGAAGCAATTTCTATCTCCGCCCCCCGCCTTTTTTGTCTCTGCCAAGGGATATCCACAGAGGTGGGGAGGCCCACCGCAAAAATGAAGATAGAGGTTGTAGCCAGGAGCTCAAAGCCCTTTTTAATATTTGTGTATGTAAAAAATTTGAGGTTTCAGTTGTGCAATCACAAACCTCACTTGATTTTTTTTTTTAAACTCTGCTTGCTGATGCTCCTGTTTCTGCCCTACTTTTTGATTTAGCCCAATTTCATTTTTGGAACGTGCCCCTAGCATGCAAGTGTCAGTCAAAGTTTAGATGCCAGCCTTTCCTTTGAAAAGGCTTTTCAATTTGTGATATTGATAACAAGAAAGGGATCAACAAGAAGTGCAATTGCAGCAACAAAGGTGGAGTCAAAATCAGTGTTTCTTGTGCTTGGCAATTTTAAAACGTGTGCATTTCAACTCTCAGAATTCCTCAGCCACTTTCAGTTCTGGGAGTTGAAGTCCATGCAACTTAAAGTTGCCAAGTTTGAGAAACCCTGCTCTAAATGAAGACTGATGAAAGGGGCTGAAAATGAGACTATCAAATATTACCAAGATTTATAATTTTATCCAATCTTTGAAAACTAATTTCTTTTTTTCCTCTCATTATAATTCACCCATGGGAAAGCAGCTACTTTCTGGATAAACAGTCTACTTTATAATTCCCAATAGTAACAGTTGTTGCCTGTCTGAAACCCTATACCAAGGCCCAGGTCATTATTCTTAGAGGATACTTATTCAATCTCCTGCTGTATTAAACTGAATATTGATTGGTCATAGATTCAGAGCCAGTCTGAAGAAAAGGTCTTTTATGCATAGTTTGCTAAACATAGAAATTTCAGGCTACACAAAGTGCTGGTAATTTTGGAGCCTAGTAGCCTGGTTAATCAATTCATGGAAAATGGCTGTATTAACCATAGAACAATATGGTGCTTCCATGTTAAGTTTGTGGTAGTCAAATAGGCATTTGAAAAACTGCCAAATGGGATTTTGGTTATACCAGAAAAATATATTTTATGTCAGTTATCCACATTCTAATGCTCTTTAATATTTTAACTAGACTGACTAGAAACTCTAAGAATTAAAGTCCAAAAAACTTGGAAGGCACCAGGTAGGAGAAAACAGTCACATTCTTAAAATTAAACACCTTTGTATATGAATAATAATGTGATATATTTTGTAAGGCTCAAATTAAATTCTCCCTCCTTTCTTAGACTGCACCCTGAGGAATAGTTTCAAGATGACATGAAGTGATAGTACTGCTTTACACTACTCTGATGAGGCCACATTGTACAAAAAAGATGTTGAGACCCTAGAAAGAGTACAGAGAAGACTAACAAAGATGAATAGGGGACTGGAGGCTAAAACATATGAACAATGATTGAGGGAATTAGATAGGTCTAGTCTAAGAAACAGAAGGATTTGATAGCAGTCTTCCACTACTTGAAGGTCTGGCATAGAGAACTGGGGGTTGACCTATTCTCCAAAGCACCTGAAGACCAGACAAGAAGTAAAGGGTAGAAGATCAATAAAGAGAGACCTAACTAAAACTTGGAAATTTTCTGACAGCATGAACAACTAATCAGTGGAACAGTTTACCTCCAGAATTTGTGGGTGCTCCATCACTAGAGGTTTTCAAGAAGTGACAGCACAGCTATTTGTCTGGAATGGTATAGGGTTTCCTGCCATGGGCACGGGGTTCAACTGGAAGTCCTCCAAGTTCCCTCCCAGCCCTATTATTCTATGTTCTATGTTCTTTAGCATTTCAAGGCAGCATATGTCTCACCTCTTCATTCATTTTAAAAGAAGTAAAATAAATGTGTTTAATGTTTATTTTGGTCACATAAGACTGCATTAATTTTCTCTTGAAGAATGACCCAATAGGTCACAGGGTTGTCTAATTCCATTCAAAGCTGCCAATGCTCTCCATCAATATAAATGGATTAAATTCAATATCAAAAAGAAAAAGGATATTTTCAAAACTTATTCGACATAACGCAGATATAATATGTCTTCAAGAAACACATATTTCGAAAAATGATGAAAGACATCTAATTTGTCCAAAATTAGGGAAACTTTTTACAGCACCGGCCAATAAACACAAGAAAAAAGGAATTGCAATTTACGTAAAACAAGATGTAAAGGCAGAATTAACCTGGTCGGATCCCGAAGGAAGAACTCTGGTTATACAAGTTTGGATAAACCACATCACATTTTTACTCGTAGCAATCTATGCCCCAAATGAAGACCAAGGGAATTTTTTTAAACACCTCCACCAAAAAATAGTAGGCTTTGAAAAAAGGAACATTTGCTTGATTGGCGATTTTAACTCCATTGCAGACTACCAAAAAGACCATAGTAATATGGGAAAAAACAAGAAGGGGAAAAGGGAACTTTCTGCGGCATGTAAGGAAATGATGAAAGAGTTAAATTTAAAAGATTTATGGAGGGAACGGAATCTTGAAGAGAAACAATTTACATACTATTCCAATCCACATAAGACTTGGACTAGAATAGATATGGCTTGGATGGATTTGGATTTGGCTAATGAAATAAAAGAAATTAAAATCCTACCAAATGAATGGGCTGACCACTACCCAATACAGCTAATTTGGAGAGACAGGAGAGGAATAAAGAAAAGATGGACACTAAATACCCAAATAGTAAATGAAGAAGAGTATATTAATAAGCTGAAAGAGGAGCTAAACTATTTCCTAAAAGATAATAATAATGAAACAACTTCAAAACAAAATATTTGGGATACTATGAAAGCAATTATAAGAGGTACAACAATTTCCTATAATGCTATGAGAAACAAGAGAACTTATGCCCGACAAAACGTATTACAACAACAAATCAAAGACTTAGAAATACAATTACAAAAAAACCCGAAGATCCAAGGAATACAAAACCAGTTAATATTAGCCAAACATAAGCTCAATTTAATTGAACAAGATAAAATAGAAGTTAGTTTGAGAAGGTCCAAACAAAATTATTTTGAACACGCCAATAAACCAGGAAGATGGCTATCTTATAAACTTAAAAAAGAAAAAGAAAAGAGACTGATACACCAACTAATAGACGAGAAAGGCATACCACAACATGAGATTGAGAAGAAAAAAGATATTATATTAAACTATTTTCAAAGATTATATAAAAAAGAAGAAATCAATGAAGACAAAATAAGAACTTATCTGGAGAATACGAATGATAAAACAATAGGGGAAGGAGAGAAAGAATTATTAAATAAGGATATTACATGGTCTGAGTTGAAATCTGCAATGGAGAACCAAAGTAATAATAAATCCCCTGGTCCAGATGGGATTCCAGTAGAATTGTACAAAGCTACAATAGAGTTAGTAGGGCCACTGATGCTGGAAGTGTTTAACGAAGTACTTTTGGCAACCAAAATGCCAGACTCATGGAGGGGGGCGTTGATTTCGTTAATTCTGAAGGAGGATGTAGATGCCAGATATATTAACAATTATAGATCAATTTCACTTTTAAACGCTGATTATAAATTATTTACCTCAATTATAGTGAATAGAGTAAAATAAGTTTTAAATTTATACATTCATGAAGACCAAAATGGTTTCCTTCCGTCCCGCCAAATCAAAAATAATCTAAGAACCGTTATTGACGTCTTAGAATATTATGAAGTTCATCCAGAGAAACAATTTGCACTCATGTTTTTAGATGCGGAGAAAGCATTTGATAATCTACATTGGCACTTTTTAATACAAAAAATCTATAACATGAGTCTGGGCACTAAATTCGAGAACATTATCACAACAATTTACAACACCCAACAGGCCAATATACTAATCAATGGTGAACAAACAGGCCCATTAAACATTGAAAAGGGCGTTAGACAGGGTTGCCTCCTCTCACCCCTCCTATTTATACTTGCTTTAGAATCACTGTTAACGCGGATAAGACAAAACTCTGAAATCCAAGGAGTAAGGGTCAAAGCAGAGGAATATAAACTACAGGCGTTTGCAGACGATATGGTTTTCTTCCTAGAGGAACCCATGGAAAAAGAACATAACCTAATAAAAGAACTAGAACAATTTGGTTCAGTAGCAGGATTAAAGATCAATAGAAATAAGACAAAATTAATGACTAAAAATCTAACAGAGAACCAGAGGAAAGAATTAGAAAAAACCATGGGGATACAGGCAACAAAAAAGGTCAAATATTTAGGCATATGGTTAACACTACATAGTAAATCGCTCAAAGAGAATAATTATGATAAACTATTACAGCAAATTAAGAAAGACCTAGAATCCTGGAATAAGCTGCAGCTTTCTCTACTGGGCAGGATTGCCACGATCAAAATGAACATCTTACCAAAATTCCTTTACTTATTCCAGACAATCCCAATTAAATTACCAAAAAAATTTTTTTGAAGATATAAATAAGGTAACACTTAAATTTATTTGGCAAGGGAAAAAGGCTAGAATCAATATTAAGGCTTTACAAGATGCAAAAAGTAGAGGGGGGTTAGCGCTCCCAAATTGGGAATTATATTATTGGGCAGCCAACTTATTATGGTTAAAAGACTGGGTTAATTTACTCAACAAAAGAACTTTAGCCTTGGAAGGACACAATCTTCGGAGAGGGTGGCACACATTTCTGTGGGAACTGGGGAAAATTAAACAGTCGTATTTTCATAGACACCTTATTAGAGATTCATTATTAACTAATTGGAAAAAAATATGCAAAAAACATTATTTAAAAATTCCGATTTGGCTTTCAACAATGGAGGCAATGGTTCATCCCAACAATTTGGATATAACAAAAATGACTAAATATAAAGATTTATTAGACTCACTAGGAAAATTAAGAACTCAACAGGATTTACAGGAACAGGGATTTAAAATCGACCAGTGATTATATATACAAATCCATAGCAGATACAAACAAGATATCAAAGAGTTTGAAATCTATAGCAAATTACAATATTTAGATAAAATCTTATTAGGATCAAATAAAAAGAATATCTCCAAATTTTATAAATATTTATTGGAGGTAGAATTAGAGCAAGAGATAGTGAAAGGGAACATGATAACGTGGAGTAGGAATATTGGAAGAAGCATTACCTTAACAGAATGGGAAAAGATCTGGAATGGAAACATCAAGATTACGAAATTGGTGGCGTACAAAGAAAATATGTATAAAATGTTATATAGATGGCACTTACCCGCTTTGAGGTTGGCGAAGATGAACCCTAACATGAGCTCAAGGTGTTGGAAATGCAAAAGCACTGAAGGAACATTTTTCCACACATGGTGGTCTTGTAAAACTACTGAAAAATTTTGGCAAAAAATCAGAAAATGGTTGGAGGAGATAACTAAAGAACAAATAGACTACAAACCAGAGTTCTTCCTGTTAGGGATCTCTGATAGATATTTATCCAAAAAGACAAAATATGTAATAATCCATATTCTAACTGCGGCTAGATTAGCGTTTGCTCAATGTTGGAAATCACCTCATACACCTTCAGAGCAAATGGTTATTCAGAAAATTTGTGAGTGTGCTGAAATAGATAAACTAACGATAGCGTTAAAAAACAAAGAGTCCTCAACATTTTACGACAACTGGGACTCATGGTATAATTGGCTTACACAGAGACAAATTATGTAAATGATAAAAAGTAACTTAAACATAATGGAAAAAAAGACAAAGCTGCCAATGCTCAAACTCTGCACACAATTGGCAAATAGAACCTTATGAACTGTAGGGGAGCACGCTCTGGTGCTTCTCCTGAGACATACGAACAAAAGATGTTATAGTCCATCCAGGTAATTAAGTGAAATGTTACATAAATGTGTCTAGAACATGAATGCAAATAATAAAACAATGAAATAAAATACATTACCAAAGATTTACTGAAACAAAATCATCTATTTTGCTACTTAGTACATAAATATGTGATTCTGCATTTACTTGAATTGCTTTGAAACAAAGAATATTATTGTTAGACTCATTGAGATAGTCAGTATGCAATTTCAACAGCTTGAACAATGCCCTTAGCTTTCCAGAGTAAAACTTGTTATGCATGCCTTAATCAACCTCTTTGTACCATCAGCAATGTGGAATGGAATAGTTCAGGTTGAAGGGGTTTAATTTTCTGTATTGCGTCGTTACCCTGATTGCAGCATACCTTGTGATTTAATCTAGGAAAATGATATACATCTGATTCACTTTTCATTGGCAAGGTTCTGGCAAGTGCTGGTCCTTCAGTAACACTGAGATGCAGAATGAACAGATGGCCAAAACAGAGTAACCCTTTTTCTCAAAATATGTAATACATGTTCACAAAAGTGTTATTCTCAAGATGGACATATAAATATAGACATATACTCACCAGGATCCAAGAAAGCAAATCTTTAAGAAAAGGAACTAACAGTCTTGCAATAATAGGAACTGGAAGTTCACAACAGATTCTTTTGGTCATTTAAGCAATTGGGAAAGAGCAAGTAGGCACAGACATTTGCCACCTCTTCTACATAAGCAGACTAGAAGCAGAGAAACACTTTAGGGACTATAATTGAGCCTGGCAACTTGGTTGTTAAACAAAAGTTTATAACCTTACTTCAGCTTTCCTTTGCTTTACAGATGTGCAAAAGTTGTAAATTCAAGGTTAAGTCACAAAGTTACTTTTTCATCACCATTCTAACAATGAATAGTCACTAAACAAAGCAGTCACTAAACAAGGAGTACCTGTATAGATAGACAACAGATAAACAAAAACACACCCTCAAATGTATACACGTACATTCATTGTAAATCACATTTGTGGAGTCTACTTAATAATATCCTATTCTTTTCTGTAGGATAGTTTTGCTTGTTTGTGGGTTGTGACTTTAAGTAAGCTTGGAGTTTTCTTAGGATATTTGTGTGCTATCATATAAACACACAGGCATATTAATTACTGTCATTTATCTCCCTCGTTGTTGTTTGTTACCTCTTTATTCCATTCTTTTTTTTTCCTCTAAAAGCTCAAACTAGCATATATTAAATTTACAACGTGGCATCTCTACACATCTCCTGAGTGTAGATATTGCACTGGGATCAAATGAAGTTCATATTTCTGCTGGTACTGATGACACTCTTTTTGGCCAACCTAATACATAATGGAATAAGGATGAGGAAGTTCATTTATGAAACTGTTTTCTGCTTTGTCTGATTTTTAACACTTCTTATCTGTAAAACAGTCTTAATCACTTTTCACACTCTTACACATTTTTTTTTCAAATAACAAATGTAACATAAATGTTGAGAGTAACAAAAATAGAATCGGTCAAGCCTAGTCAAAAATATGTTAGAAAGTGTAAGGTAATCTAAAATTAATTTTATTTATGCAAACAAGGCAAGCTGAAAATTCATGGTAAATAAGACTTGTCCTAGTGAGCACTTCTGATAGCAAAAGTTAAGGAATGCACTGGGAAAAGGAAGGTTTAATATATGTATGTATTTTTCCATTACAAAAATCTTCAATATTTTCTTATTCTGCTGTATGTGTGTAAAGACCAGTTTAAGTTAGAATGTTACTTTTAAAAATTAGCATATTGTCATTAAATATAATTTTTGGCATTATTGATTACTCCAAGAACAAACTTTATTAGGGGTGGGATATTTCCACACATTTTCCCAAAGAATGTTCAAGCTATCAAAATATTCAAGATTATCAGAAGTACATAGTCATAGAGATGTCAGACTTTGAAAGATGCTCCAGAGCACAAATTAAGAATAAGGAAGAGATGCAGCTGACTGTGCAAAATGGCACTCAGTGATCTGAAAAGTGGACCTTGCCCTTGCGGGAATATGCCACGATGAAGAAGAAGATACGAGATAACATGGAATTTCTGGAAAAGAAAAAGAAAAAAAAAGGACATAGACATTAATGAGAGCTGAAGCTCTCTGTCGGGTAAAATTGCTTACATTTTTCTCTGTCTTGAATTCTGGCCTTGAAGCAGGACCAGTGGAAGCTGTGGGGACAAAGTCTTGTGCATGTTTACCTGGGAAGAATCCCGAAGTGGACAAATGGACAAGGTCCATGGGCAGTGGCTAACTCTTTCTCGAGGGAGGCAGTGGTTCTACCGGGCCTTAAGGAGAGGGTGGTGCACCCCCCTCCTCAAGAGCCATCGCTTGGCCCAAATACTGGACAGTTTTCATCCGGTTTCAGATTAAGAGAACATTGATCAATTGCTTAATTCTCCCCTGGCATGGAGAGGATGAAAATAGTGAACTTAGCCTCGAAGGGGCTAACATTTTATACATATTTTCTTCGAGGCTGGTGAAGATGAACCCTAACATGAGCTCAAGGTGTTGAAAATGCAAAAGCGCTGAAGGAACCTTTTTCCACACGTGGCGGTCTTGTAAAACTACCCCAAAATTTTGGCAAAAAATCAGAAAATGGTTGGAGGAGATAACTAAAGAACAAATAGACTATAAACCAGAGTTCTTCCTGTTAGGGATCTCGGATAGATATTTATCCAAAAAGACAAAATATGTAATCATCCATATTCTAACCGCGGCTAGATTAGCGTTTGCTCAGTGTTGGAAATCGCCTCATACACCTTCAGAGCAAATGGTTATTCAGAAAATTTGTGAGTGTGCTGAAATGGATAAACTAACGATAGCGCTAAAAGACAAAGAGTCCTCAACATTTTACGACAACTGGGACTCATGGTATAATTGGCTTACACAGAGACAAATTATATGTAAATGATAAAAAGTAACTTAAACATAATGAACAATGCTCAAACTCTAGCTTAAACAGAACCTTATGACTGTAGGGAGCACGCTCTGGTGCTTCTCCTGAGACATACGAACAAAGATGTTATAGTCCATCCAGGTAATTAAGTGAAATGTTACATAAATGTGTCTAGAACATGAATGCAAATAATAAAACAATGAAATAAAATACATTACCAAAGATTTACTGAAACAAAATCATCTATTTTGCTACTTAGTACATAAATATGTGATTCTGCATTTAATTGCTTTGAAACAAAGAATATTATTGTTAGACTCATTGAGATAGTCAGTATGCAATTTCAACAGCTTGAACAATGCCCTTAGCTTTCCAGAGAGTAAAACTTGTTATGCGTGCCTTAATCAACCTCTTTGTACCATCAGCAATGTGGAATTAGTTCAGGTTGAAGGGGTTTAATTTTCTGTATTGCGTCATGGCCCTGATTGCAGCATACCTTGTGATTTAATCTAGGAAAATGATATACATCTGATTCACTTTTCATTGGCAAGGTTCTGGCAAGTGCTGGTCCTTCAGTAACACTGAGATGCAGAATGAACAGATGGCCAAAACAGAGTAACCCTTTTTCTCAAAAATATGTAATACATGTTCACAAAAGTGTTATTCTCAAGATGGACATATAAATATAGACATATACTCACCAGGATCCAAGAAAAGCAAATCTTTAAGAAAAGGAACTAACAGTCTTGCAATAATAGGAACTGGAAGTTCACAACAGATTCTTTTGGTCATTTAAGCAATTGGGAAAGAGCAAGTAGGCACAGACATTTGCCACCTCTTCTACATAAGCAGACTAGAAGCAGAGAAACACTTTAGGGACTATAATTGAGCCTGGCAACTTGGTTGTTAAACAAAAGTTTATAACCTTACTTCAGCTTTCCTTTGCTTTACAGATGTGCAAAAGTTGTAAATTCAAGGTTAAGTCACAAAGTTACTTTTTCATCACCATTCTAACAATGAATAGTCACTAAACAAAGCAGTCACTAAACAAGGAGTACCTGTATAGATAGACAACAGATAAACAAAAACACACCCTCAAATGTATACACGTACATTCATTGTAAATCACATTTGTGGAGTCTACTTAATAATATCCTATTCTTTTCTGTAGGATAGTTTTGCTTGTTTGTGGGTTGTGACTTTAAGTAAGCTTGGAGTTTTCTTAGGATATTTGTGTGCTATCATATAAACACACAGGCATATTAATTACTGTCATTTATCTCCCTCGTTGTTGTTTGTTACCTCTTTATTCCATTCTTTTTTTTTCCTCTAAAAGCTCAAACTAGCATATATTAAATTTACAACGTGGCATCTCTACACATCTCCTGAGTGTAGATATTGCACTGGGATCAAATGAAGTTCATATTTCTGCTGGTACTGATGACACTCTTTTGGCCAACCTAATACATAATGGAATAAGGATGAGGAAGTTCATTTATGAAACTGTTTTCTGCTTTGTCTGATTTTTAACACTTCTTATCTGTAAAACAGTCTTAATCACTTTTCACACTCTTACACATTTTTTTTCAAATAACAAATGTAACATAAATGTTGAGAGTAACAAAAATAGAATCGGTCAAGCCTAGTCAAAAATATGTTAGAAAGTGTAAGGTAATCTAAAATTAATTTTATTTATGCAAACAAGGCAAGCTGAAAATTCATGGTAAATAAGACTTGTCCTAGTGAGCACTTCTGATAGCAAAAGTTAAGGAATGCACTGGGAAAAGGAAGGTTTAATATATGTATGTATTTTTCCATTACAAAAATCTTCAATATTTTCTTATTCTGCTGTATGTAGTGTAAAGACCAGTTTAAGTTAGAATGTTACTTTTAAAAATTAGCATATTGTCATTAAATATAATTTTTGGCATTATTGATTACTCCAAGAACAAACTTTATTAGTGGGATATTTCCACACATTTTCCCAAAGAATGTTCAAGCTATCAAAATATTCAAGATTATCAGAAGTACATAGTCATAGAGATGTCAGACTTTGAAAGATGCTCCAGAGCACAAATTAAGAATAAGGATAAGGAAACTCAGATAGTGGTGAGACCATATTATATACAACAAATTATGAATAATGGGAATAAAAAGTGAATGTAGAGCTCAGCTCACATATTTTTAGCTATTGATTGCACACATACAGCACTTATTTAAAAATGAAAACTGGCTGAGTGATGTCTAACAGAAGGCATGGGGAGTTGTAATATATGAAGTGAAGGGAAAAAAAACCAAAATTTTGTTTCATTTCCATTCAAAGGTCATTAAAATGAAATATAATTAATTTAGATTCTCCAGGCATGTCTTTAATATCTTTTTCCTTCTACCAAATTAAAAATTATAATTTCATAAAAAACTTGTTGATGTCCCCAGAGAGCAGGCAATTTACCTACAGAATTTAGAGGCTGTATTTAGGTCTGGAAATTCAAGCTATACAGCTGTACAATAAACCATCGTTTGCAGCCTAGTTCATAGTGTCATAGCATGACAGAAGCAAATAAACTACATTACAATTTAGCACAGTATCCATCTGACTGAAGTTTATGTTGGCAGCCTCTTTTATTTTTATTTTTTCATACCCAAATGTATCAATGGATGGATGCGTGAATGAGAAACTGACATCTATAAATGTTTCCTTAAGATTGTTAATAACAAGGGCATAGTTGTCTACCGTACTACTATTCAGTTGTGGTACTGTAGAACAGAGATTAATTAGTTTTTGTAAACATGTTAGAATGGCCAGTTACAGTGAAAATGTTACACATACTGGTTTTATTTTCCCAAAGAACAGATTAGATGTTCAAACAGAACCCTGATTTATAAGATATACCAAGATTCAGATTAAAAAAATATGATGGATTATTAAGGTGTCTTGTTGATTTATTGACCATATGGCAATTTATAAGTCATGTCAGTAACTTTATAGGTAACACAATTAATTCCAAAGTTATTCCTTAGTTCTCCAAGTTGGAAGGTGCTGATGGATAAGCAATGAGACTGACTTATGAGTTAATGCTGAACTATAAATCAGGCAGCTGGGTAATAAATCAAGAGATGGATGGATTTGATTACAGCACTGAACAGTGAGTCATGCAACTGTATCATACATGCTGAGCAGTTTGGCCAAACCTTCACTGTACATTTTGTGCATTTGTTTGGAAACGTGCAGATTGATTTAACAGGTAGACACACAAATCACCACTCCACTTGGTAATCCAAGCTGATTTTAAAAACTGTGTTTACCCTGGCCACGTTGATCAATCCACTCTTGACTTAACACAAAAGTACCTAGTTTACATTTGTTGCCAGCGTGACAGGTGGGCCTGAATACATGAAAGGTTTGTCTCGTAAATCTCTTGTCAGGTATGACATGAGAAACATGGATTGATGACATGTTTTGTACATCCAGCTATAGGTTAAAAATCAAGACTGAAAATCCTTACAGAAAATAAGTCAAGAAGTGTTTGCTCTTGCTAACTAATGTAGTCAGATATTGCCAAAAAGTTTCAGGAGTAATGAGTATAGTGTTAAGGAATGTGTGTGAGGAAATAATCTAATTCTGACAGCATAGCAGCCACATATACATGGTCGCTACCTTTGACCATGTTGCAACCAACCACATCTGTGCCATTTACAGAGAATGAAGGCTGTCTGATGTCATCCCACCAATGCTGCGACTTATATTTTTGCATGATGATGTATTTTTTATGTTATTAATTTGTGTACTGCCTGACTCTAATGGCTCCAGTCTATTCACGAATAAGAACACTAAAAACTAATGAAACGATGCAATAATAAACAAGAACAGAAGAATGAATGGTGGCAAATTGGGTAGCATCAATAAACAGGCCCACACAACCTAAAAGTGAGCTTTAGTCACACTTGCCAAAAGCCTGGGCAAAAAAACCAGGTCTTCAAAGTCATTCAAAATACTAATGTCATCATGAAGTATGTGTCACTCTGCCATAACTGCAATTTGCTACAAGTTCCACTGACCACATCTTCCAGTATCTTTCTGACCTCATATAATCTAGTTGGTATGACTTGCTGGTATGGCTTGTCTACATTATTCCCTGGTGTCTGGTATGTATACCTTCCTAAAGGAGGCTAGCCATCATATAGTTATACTTGTTAAGAATACCTGGTAGTCTGGAGCTTTAGTTAGTTACAGAACTTTCCTGGAATTTGCAACTGCAAATAAGGATGTCAGGGTAAAGCATTAATCCATCTATATAATTTCATTTATATTGAAGGCTTGAACAGCTTATGCAACAACAGATAGAGAATCAATGTGATGAAGTGTGCTTTGACAGTTTTATGGAATGTCCTGCCTTCTGTGTCCAGCAATGTCTTTAATATAAACATCCCATACAGGAAAGTAGGCAGCCAGGTGCAAATGTGCTTTACCAAAAGTGTCTTCCTAAATTAGAATCTTTAAACCAGCCTGGAGGAAAAAATCTCATTTTTTAAACTGTAGTTTCCATCTGAGAATCAAATTCTGGAGATATCCAATAGGACCAGGTTATTGTTTGCAGGGTTTGGAGGTCCTTTTGTCACTCAAAGTACTATTGTTGAGTAAACACAGTAAACAGCATCCTAGGATATGCACTGCCCATTGTTCACCCGATTCTGTCTTTCTCTTGACAATGAATGATGTTGTCATATTCCTTTAGCATGCCAGCTGCTAGAGACAAGATTATTGGCTTTCTCCCCTGGCTCAGCAATCATCCCTTTTCATCAGATGACTACTCCATGGGGAAAACATTCATCAGTTTGGGCACTGCAATAGCAATGAGGTAGATCTGATTTTAGAATTCCCTGTCCAGAGTCCATTGGCATTGAGCAACTAATACATTTAAAACAACAACAACAAGAATAATAGCTTCTCTCGACTAATTAGTTGCCCCTCTTCTTGCATCTCCTTTGGGCATCTCCTAAATTAAAATAATATGAAATAAATTTTAAAAAATGTAGTGTGATACTACATAAGAAATAACACAAAAAAGCAGAGAAACAGATTAAACTGCTATGATTGTAGAACTGTATAGCTACTTAGATCTTGTTTGTAGAGACAGAGAACTGAAGCTGTCTAAACAACAGCTAAACAACTTTTCTGTTACTTCAAAGAGGGGAGAGAAAATATTTGAAACTGACAAAAAAAAAATAGAAACTAGGAAATTAAGTCCAGTAAAAGAGTTTTTATTATTTTCTGGACATTGCAATGAGGAACAAGCACATCTGCTACATTTAGAAGTAAAATGCTCAGTTATTCCATTTCAGTGTAATCTTAACACTGTTGATATAGGACTGCAAGAATATGTTCTTTTTACTTGCCAAAATAAATAGTAGCCTAGTCATTAAAGACTACAATGAAAAATCAATGTTTAGTCTGATAAATGTGAATTTATGTCATTTGTGAAATTACATAATTGACATAAAAGGTATCATTTACCATAAAACCTCAATTTAGTACACAAATTTTCTTTCTGGGAAAAGATCTTCAAAATAATGGACATACCATTAAATAAATTTTTCCCAATGCATCCCAAATCTGTCAAAAAGAGGGTCACTAAACTAAGATTTTATTGTACAGAGTTGTGCAAATTATCCCTTTCTTCTTCCTGAAGTAAAATATTAGAAGTTGATTCTGACTTTTTCCCCTTTGCTAAACTGAGCATGGACAGCACATGATGCATCTGATCCATGGACTGCAACTTTAAGAGCTCTGGGGTAGACCATTAGAAGAAGATGCTAGATGGACCTAGAATCCAACCTTTAAGGAGTAATTCCAGCACCACCTACAGTGGCAACATTATAATGACTTGTCATTTTCTTGGCAATTACCTGGCAAGGAAGTGTTTCTGGGCAAGTATGTATGCATACAATTGGTTTACAAGTGACCACAATGGCCTTTCATTAGTTTGGTTTAGTAGTTAAGGCATCAGGATATAAAGTGGAAGATTATGAATTCAAGTCCTTCTTTAGCCATAAAAGCAAGTTCACGTCACCTCACAAGGTTTTGTTGTGAAGAAAAAAGGAGAAGGATAGTGTGTTGGATATCTTCACTGCCTTGTGTTGTTTATAAAAATAATAAAGGCAGAATACAAATCAATCTAATCTAATACTATATTATTTTTCGGCTATTTAAAGCATATCTCTCCCCACTACATCCACCTAGCCCAACAGATTGGTTTCATCAGTTACGCATGTACATCTGATGGAACCACAAAAAAAGTCTTCTCAGTGATGGTCCTTTCTCTATGGAAGATCATCCTTTGAGGTATGGTTGCTTCCTACCTTGTTGCTTTCCTAAAGATAGCTTTTATCAGTGAGCCTGGGGATCACAAATGGAGATGGAGCCAATCAAGTGGCTGATCTGTTGTGCTGCTGCTGTCATGGGGACATTTTAATGGATTTTATTGTGTGGTATATTTTAAATGTTGTAAGCCACCCAGAGTCACCTAGATGTGAGTTGGGTGAGTATATAAATTTATTAAATAAATAAATAAATTTAGCAGTGGGGTAAAAAGAATAATGCTTTTCTCACTTCCTGATTGGTTTTCACAGTCCTGAAATACATCTCTACACCCATCCATATATACATACATGCATCTATCTATACATACATGCATCCATCCATCCATCCATCCATCCATCCATCCATCCATCCATCCATCCATATCTTTCAGAATGTGGATAACCTGGATTATAATGTGCTGATTTTAAGCTCACTTGTCATTCTTCTTGTAACCTCCCTAAAAAGTGAAGAACTCTGATATAGCTTTGAAAGATTTAAACCAGGGGGATGTAACAATTTAAAAAAGAAAAGAAGGCAAGGCAGCTATTTTTATTTATTTCTATTTGTCAATTGCTTACAAGATAATAGGTATGAGTAAAAACATAGTTATGAATACATGGATACATATAAGAAAAATTTAAAAAATATAAAAGAAACAATAGGACAGGGACGGTAGGCACATTGGTGCGCTTATGCATGCCCCCTGCAGACCTCTTAGGAAAGAAATGAGGTCAATAGTAGACAATCTAAGGTTAAAGTTTTTGGGGTTTGGGGAAAAAACCACAGAGACAGGTAGAGTATTCCAGACATTGACCACTCTGTTGCTGAAGTCGTATTTCCTGCAATCAAGTTTGGTGTGATTAACCTTGAGTTTGTATCTATTGTTTGCTCTAGTGTTGTTATGGTTGAAGCTGAAGTATTCATTGACAGGTAGGACATTGTAATGTATGATTTTATATACTATCCTTAGATCAGACCAAAGGTGGCATAGTTCTAGGTTTTCTAGGTCTATTCTGCAATGAGTAGAGGAGTGGAGAACTCTTCTTGTGAAATATTTCTGGACTTTCTCAACTGTGTTAATATCAAATACATAATGTGAGTTCCAGACTGATGAGCTGTATTCGAGTATTGGTCTAGCAAATGTTTTGTATGCTCTAGTTATTAGTGTAATATTACCAGAGAAAAAGCTGCGTAAGATTAGGTTAACAACTCTTAATGCCTTTTTGGCTATGTAGTTACAGTGGGCTCTAGCACTTAGGTCATTTGAGGTGAGTACTCCAAGATCTTTGACAGAGTTTGGATCATCAACAAGGTCTTGACTATTCAGCCTGTATTTTATTTTCTGATTTTTTTTGCCAATATGTAGGACAGAGCATTTACTTGTTGAGATTTGAAGTTGCCATTGGTTTGACCATTCTGATGCATAGTCAAGGTCTTTTTGAAGGGTAGCAGTATTGTCTGTGGTGTTAAATAGCTTTACATCATCAGCGAAGAGAAAGCAGTTGCTCTTGATATGATCACAGAGGTCATTTATGTAGAGTATGAAAAGAGTTGGTTCTAGAACACTGCCTTTGGGGACACTACTGTTCACAGGTACAGAATTTGATAGGACGCTCCCAATTTTGACCATTTGTTGTCTGAGTGACAGGAATGCTTCTATCCAGTAATGCAGGTGTCCAGAGATACCGTAAGATTTTAGTTTTAGGAGTAGTTTGTCATGTACCACTGAATTAAAGGCTTTACAGAAGTCTTTGTAGATTGTGTCTATTGTTTTGCCCTGATTGAGTTGTGTAGTCCATATGTTTTTGCAGAGTAAGAGTTGCAGATTACATGATAGTTTTTTCCTGAAACCAAATTGTTTATTAGAGAGTAGGTTGTTTGTTTCTAAGTGGAGGATGATGGATTGGTTAATAATTGATTTCATGACTTTACAGGTGATGCAGCATAAAGAGATTGGTCTGTAATTTTCAACTAGGCTGGGGTCTCCCTTTTTGAAGATGGGGATGACCGTGGCTTGTGACCATAGTTTTGGCAAGAAGCTGGTCCTGAAAGATTTTTCAAAGATTATGCTTAGAGGTTCGGCTATGGCAGTGGATAGCTTTTTTAAGAAGTAGGCAGATATTCTGTCTGGTCCAATACATAAAGGTGGTTTTAGATTGCACAGTGCTTTTTCAACAATTTCTTCTGTAAAATCGATATGTATTAGATCATTGTAGTTGTCTGTGGTTCGACTAGGAAATACTGGGCATGATCCATTGCTGTTTACAAATACTGAGCCAAAGAATGTGTTAAAAAGGTTGGCTTTAATAGTGTCATTGTTGCAGTCTTTACCATTAGGTCCTTTCAGGGGTGAGATGGACCTTGAGTCTTTTAGTTTGTTGTTTATAAAATTGTAGAAAGCGTGGGTGGAATTGGTGCATAGAAGGTTTTCTTCTGTTTAATGTGATAATTGGTGCATTTAGTTTTTATCTGGTGGCATAAATTTTTGTATCGGCTTTTGAAGTTGGCAACATGACCAGATTTGTTTTTCCGCCAAAGTTATTTCTTTTGGGATTGAAGCTTCCTTATTGTTTTGGGTAATTTGTTTTTTCTGTTTTATTTTTTATATTTTTTTTATAATTTATAATTTGTTTTATTTTCTGTTAACTAAATAAATATATAGGCATACTAGGTTTTTTTAATGGGCTAAACATTTGGCTGCACCCATTTTGATGCACTCTGACCTGTGTAAACCTCAAAGGCAATAATTTGTTTATTTAGTGCATCTACTCAAATTATTGCCCATCTCAGATGTAGAAAATGCCATGCCTTGGAATAATATTCTGACTTTCAAGAACAGTATGGCATTCTAAAAGAGCCCACCTGATCTGCCTTCAGCTAAGACATGTATCCTGATAAACAAATGTATCAAGACCAGCAGCAAAAATGCCTTAAAATCTCTTGGGTAGCCACCTTCTTACTTCTCTAGCTGTTAAAATGTCTGGGCTGGATGTTTTAGACATAGCTTTGCTTTGCAAACCACTATCAACTCTGTTCCTGACTCAGCAAATTCCATGCTTGTTCAGGAGACAACACATCCTTTAGGAAACCATGATCACTATGTAGCTGCTTGTAAACATTTCCAAATCATATTAATCATCAAGGCATTCCTTTCAGCTCTGTCAAGAAGCAGGAAAGTGGTGATGATGCTGGGGCAGGCAGGGCAGGAACTGAGTGACAGAGACAAGGCCACTGAAAGGAGAATAGTGCTCGGACCAAGACAGGCCAAAGTCAAAGTGTTAGCCTGTGAATGGGAATGTGGAGTTCAGGGAGGAACACCAGTTCTTGGTGCCCCTCCTTGCATTCAGCTGGAGGCAGCATTTCACAACCTCCTGTCATTCCTTTGCACTCCTGGTTTTAACATGCATAAATCATAGGCATGTCATCATCTTGATATACAATTATCTCAAACACAGTCAGCCCTCTCATCTCGAGATGAAACTCAGAGCACCTGCCCTGCAAATAGAAAATGCATTTTGTGTATATAAACAGGACATTAACATACAAATTGGTTGTTGTTAGCAGTACTGTTCACTGAAATTTTGAACCACAGTATACATTTTACAAAGTGAGAATTGCTGATTTGAAAGGAAGACAACAATTTTAAACAATTATTTGCTCCTGCTAATTGCCCATTTATGACAACATGGTGTTTAATTTATGTTTATCAAATTTACCAGAGCTGAAAAAGAACATTTTTTGAACCAAAAACCTGGAGGTGGTATTAAGATCATTTACCATTCCTTTTGGCTTAGTAAACAAACTTATCCTGCAAGTTCAGCACTATTATTTACTAATCTGAAAATATATCCTTTGCCATTGCAGGAGAATATCCACATGGCACTATTTGTCTCTGGAGGAATGCTCTGGAAACCAATAACACTTTCATCTACACATTTGAATTTATCACTTTCTCTGACTCCAAAAACTGCCCTAATCATTCACCTAAGCATCTCCGTAGTGTAATGGGAGCCACTCCAGTTCTTCTAGAATCAGTCCCTGCAGACAGTGCAAAGACAATACGGTCCTTTAAATATCAGGAGTTTCATGATGTTAGAAATTTATTTCTGACATTATTTCATTTCAATACTGCTTTCATTCTAAGTCTTGAGTATCTTGATTCTACAAAACTCCAGGGTAAATGGACCATGATTCTGCTTTACTGCCTGAAGTCTTGGTGAGTCCACAAGTGTGCCTTATGGCAACCTTCCTTACCCTAATGCATTTAATATGCATTTAAACTACAACTTCCAGGCAATTAAAAAAGTGGGAATGCTAATTAGGTTGTAGCTCCTAGAATTCCAAATACATTTTGAGAATATCAGATTGGGGGGAAATGCCAATAAGTGTAGAATAAGTTGAAAGCAGTACTCATACTGGATATATAATCATTTCCCCAATATGTTTCTCTCACATGTTGCTTAATGGTGAGATAAGAATATGAGAATATGTGAGATATGCTTATTCAGAGATAAGAATATCAACCTCGTGTAAGACCATATAATGATCAATATTCCCAAGCCTCCGGGGAAAAAACCAGAGGTGGTATTCAGCAGGTTCTGACCAGTTCTGGAGAACCAGTAGCAGAAATGTTGAGTAGTTCAGAGAACTGGCAAATACCACCTCTCACTGTCCCCGTCCCCATCTATTCTCTGCCTCCCAAGCCCCAGCTGATCGGCTGGGTATTCTTTTGTTGCCCTGCACAGGAAAACAGAGCTGGAAAGTAGGTTAGTGGAGTGGGAAGGGAATGGGGATTTTACAGTATCCTTCTCCTGGAGTGAGGTGGGAATGGAGATTTTGTAGTAACCTTCCCCTGCCATGCCCATCAAGCCACACTATGCCCACCAAGCCACACCCACAGAACCGGTAGTAAAAAAAATCGAATTCCACCATTGGAATAAATGGTGAACTGAAAAGTGGATTACTGTAGCAGAGCAACCCCTTCTTCAATAAATCGTCTCCAGAAAAGGAGAGGACTTGGGATTGCGCCTCATGAGGACACTGTAAGAAAGTAAATGTTGGTGAGTTTACAGATCTGGGAGATGTGAGAATAGCCATCTTACTCAAGCTGCAGTTGATGCCTTTGAAAGAACATTAAATTTGCATGCTTCCTTTTCTAAATTTTTTTGGAAATTGCTTCTTGATTGCTTTTCAGCTATGAGGAAACTTTGGATAGCCACATTTGATAGCACTTTGAGCCCCTTTCAATCTTTAGTAAGCAAAGATTTAACTACTTTAAAAAAAATGGTGGGAGGAATGGAATAAACAGCAAAAGTATGATTAAAACTTTTATATTAGCTATAAATGGACTAAGGGTCCAGATAAATTTGAAACATGATTTTGGAATTCATTATAAAAGAGTCTTTCTCATGGTAAACTGCTTTTGTTTTTATTTTTTTTAAAAAAATAAGATTAAAAAAATTAATTCCAAAGGGAACTAGAAGGAACTAAAGATTTTAGTTAAATTTTACTTACAATTACAAAATGAAGCAAAAATACTATTTAACATTGGACATTTTGAAGAATATTTTTGAACAATGGACCCAAAAGTTAATTTTAATTGTTTCTACCTCTAAAGATAGAATGTGTCCCAATGCTATGCTATGAAAAAGGAACAAGTTCTGCTTGACAAGATTTAGACTGACGTTGAAAAAGTTGTCACAAAAGAAGCCAGTTGATGGCTTAATAATTAAAAAGGATATTCAAGTGACAAATGAAAAGAGTGATATTTGTTGCATTTTAAGAGAAGGTGATAAGTTGCTAAAATTATTTATGTTTGTGATTAATTATTTATGTTTGTGATAGGTAGTCCCTCCTTTTTTAAACTATATTGTTATTTTTTCTTTCTTTTCTAGTTCTTTTTCTATTGTTTCTTTCTTTCTACAACTACTATTCTTTCTTTTTATTCTATCTTTAGTTCATATTATTTTTTTACCATTTATAATTTTATTTGTTAGTCAAATTAATATTTTTAAGGAGCCCTGGTGGTACATTGGTTAGAATACAGTACTACAGGCTAACTCTGCCCACCGTCTGGAGTTTGATTCTGACAAGGCTCAAGGTTGACTCAGCCTTCCATCTTTCCAATGAGGAAGGTAAAATGGGGACTCAGATTGTTGAAGGCACTATGTATGACTCTTTAAATCGCTTAGAAAGCACTGTGGAGTGTAATATAAGTCTAAGTGCTATTACTATTTTTTAAAAAGATCAATATTCCTAATGGTAAACCGAAGACAAAAAGATCAATATTCCTAATGGTAAACCGAAGACAGAACTTTTCACAGCTTCCCCCACCCCTCTTTGTTGGTGGCTCAAATCAGGGACTGCGTGGAGAGGAACAGTATATCTTCAGTACTGGAGTTGGAATGCATAAACCATAAAAAGTTTCTTTAAAAGTTTAAGCCATAGAAATACCAGTTTCTCAAAAGGTCAATATCTTGTAATAAAACATTCCACTATTATCTTGAGAAATAGCCCGTTTCCCAGATCTTTCACCTTTTTTTGCCCTAATAAAGTAATCAATTCTGTAAATTGTGACTCGTTGCTGAAATGTGTGCAGGTAAACAATGGGGAAGATATTGGTATGTTGGCATACTTTATTCCTGTTTCCACATTGTATAATTACTGCTGTTGTGTGTCATCTGCCTCCCAGGTGTTTCACTCAATCCAGCTCAGAAAAGAGCCCCCAAACCCAGTTTTGCTGACTGACTTGATACACACAGATTTGTTGGGTTATGGCTTGCTATAATAAAACCATGGTGAACTGAATCCTCTTTTACTTAAAGACTAGAAGGATTGGACTAGAGGAAGGTAGTCAGTGACTGGAAAGCTAATGGGAGTTGATTGTCTGGCATTATCAGAGCTCAGCTAATGGCTAGCTTGGATTAACTGAAAGTATTCCTTGAAAACTCAACATCAAGTGGAGGATGGTGACAAAGTGTAGGGACCTGGTTTAATTTGAATTGTTTTGAATTTGAAAGAAGATATGCATATTACCTAAGGCATGGATGTCACACTCAATTTCATTAACTGCTACATCAGGGTTGTGCTTGACTTTGGGGGGTGGGGGGGCACGAACAGCTCAACATCACTCGTGTGGGGGGCACCTGTGGTGGCCAAGTGCTATGGGAGGACTTCCCTCAGACCCTCCTTCACTCTCATTATAGTCTCCTTCTCTCCTTCCTTCCTTCCCTCCCTGTTCATTCTTTTTTCTTCTTCCTTTCTTCCTTTCTCTCTTTCCTTCTTTTTCTTTTTCTTTCCTTTTCTCCTTTCCTGTCCCTTCTTGGATGCTCAAATGCAAAAAGGGAATCATTTCTCCTTTTGTTTTGTATTTAGTTTGTTTTGCTAGTCATCTGCAGCAAAATGGAGCCTGGAGCACGTGCCCTCCCAGCTCCATTGTTGCTAGCAAAGGCACCACAAGCTGGTCTTTAGCTGTTTCCAGGGCAGTCCCATGGGCCAGATCTAAACACCCTGTGGGCTGGATCTGGCTCACGGGACTCAAGTTTGTCACTCCTGACCTATATCAAAAGAATCTGCACTAAGAGAAGCAATTTTAGTTATGAATGTGTGGAATTTTTAAGATGGTATTACAACTTTGGACATATTGTAATTTAAAAATGTAATTTACTCTTCCATACATTATTTCATAGATTTCACAATAAATGATGATTACAATAAACTGCCATCAGTTGAACTTAACCTTCTAATGCATCCTTGTCCATCTACCTATGACTTTTTAGCCTTTCTACCAATAACTTTTCTTTTTGCTCAGCACTAGGAAAAAAAGGTATTTTTCTCCCCAAATTCCAGAAGTATAGAACATAACAAATATTGAAATACAAGGAGTAGCAGCTATGCTATGCAGTTTTACACATGGGAAAGGTTTTAATGAGAAATTCTCTCACTAAACCAATGAAGCCTAATATCTGAATAGAAAACTTATTTAGGAGAAAGGGAAATATAGAAAAATGAGGATAAACAATATTCACACAGAGAGAATTCCAAATAAAATCAATAGCCTAGCTAAATGAGTTACTTATTTGAGCAAGCTCTCCAGTTTTATCACATGTTCAAAGCTTAGCACAGAAAATATAGTAGAGGGAGGCCATTTGTCTTCCTACTTGGATATTGTTTGGCCAGTCTGTCTTATTTGTTGTTTCACTTGAGCATTGTCCTCAGTTTTACAGACTTTGGAAGTTAATTATAAGTGAATCTGAAAAATCAAACTGTTGCTTTGTCCAATCAAACAGAGTGCTCTAGCTCTGATGTCTGATAGCTCTGATAATGCATTTAGAGGACAAAATATTATCTCCTAAACTCACTTAATATTTTCCTTTTACAATCTTATTTATTCCTACCTGTATATCTTATCTGGCACTGCGTTGGCCCTATTTTAATAATTCTAATCACTATCTTTCTGTCACCAGCTGAATATTCTATACTATTCAAACATGCATTTCATATTCAGGGAAACTCTGAAGGTGGAGATGGCTGGAGAAAGAAGGAAGGAATTTCTTATTTTCTTTCTTATTGCTTATTTTCTTTCCATCTATTTAATGGTGCGGCCCTAACCACAATCTTCTGAATGGAACAAATGCTTCTATACATAGATCACATGATGCGTTAATGGTCTTTGTAATTTAGAGATTCTACAAAGCATCCCTGGTCATTGATAACATGAGACTGGACTGGAAAATTTATTGATGGAGGAAGAAAACAGATATTAAAAAATCCACCTTTGTCTCATGTCAACCGCCAAGTCCAAATATTTTCATTATATGAAAAATATGGCATCAATTACTTCTTATGTCTTGCATCTAATCATATCTCTAACCTGACAAAAAAATTCATATCTCCTTGATGTTGCCATCATCTGGTCCCAACCTGATTTGTGCTTAGGAAACTAAAGTAGTATTCTTTTCCTTTTACTGACACCATCCAAGGAAAACTTCAGAATTCTGAAAATGTGTTAAGCTTGGTCACCCATTACCCTGGAAAGAAATCAGGTAAAGAGAAAGGGAAAGGGAAATAGGAAATTGTAAAAGAAACACAAATGTTACGTTAGTTGAATTTTTTTGCATGGATAACAGAACTTAAATTTAGGAAAGTGGCCAGGTCCCCAATAAATCCAAAAGAGAAAAACATGATAGAAATGAAATCATGGAGTGATTGTTAATTTGTGCTACTGATGGCAGAGCACTGGCATCAGAATTCAAGTGACAGAGTTCAATATGATGCAGTAAGACTTGAGGAATTAATAGGCAAAACTGCAAAGGGTTGGTTACAGGGTTGACTATTATCAATACTCTAAATAGTATCTAGAAACATTCAGCCACTTAGATATTTTAAATATATTAAGCCTATTATGAAGGTCAGCTAAATACTCAAATCTTAAAATACACTTTTTTTTGCTTAATAGTATTCCCAAATGTCATCTATATGTTAAGGCAGGCATTACATACATTCATAGCACCCTGTTTGTGCCACCAAACCCCCTAGTGAGTAGAACTGAATTTTTTCCTAGGGATAGGGGTGGGGTTGGGCTTTATAGCAAAATGGAGACTGAAGGCTTAAACTACTCACACCATTTAAAACATGCAAAAATAATAAAGGACACATTTCCTCCCCTTGGCTGAGGCTTTATGAAGGAAAGCAGGTTTTTTTAAACAGATCCAAAACCCCTGCCCTACGGTGACATCTCAAGGTTTTCAGCTGGCCTCTGCAATCTTTAGAGAGTTCAGAAAGAGGATGTGTGACTCAAACTTTAGAGAGAGAGATGGTGGTTATAGGGCTTCTGAAAACTTGTCATATGATATCAAATACTAGACTGAGGTTGATATATGCCTAAGACCTTTGAGAAATACTGAGAAAAGTGAAAAAGGCTCCACTGAAGGTTTGTATCTGACCCTTTCTAAAGTGTCTGACCTATGCAACTTGTGCTCTCAGCTGGTATTCACTTGGTATTCTGTTTGATCTTTCATTTAACTGTACTGTTAGGTATTTTCCCACTCTCAAGACTGGGGAAAAGTTTTTCAAGAGTGGCACAAGTTCTATTTGTTTTTTGTTTTGTTTTGTTTTTAGAATGAAATATCACTTATTGAATTTATTTTCAAATATACAAGAAAATATGAAAGAAAGAAAAACAGTAGAATGCTTCAGAAGCTTCCGACAAATCTCCAGGGAAATGCAGCTGCATAGACAGACATTATAGCTTATTGTATGATTCAATATTTTTGCTAGTGTTTTTCTGCCTCAGATCTCTTTCTTTCCAAAATCATTAGCATTAACTATTACTATATTCAGTACCTTTGGACTGCTCTGAAGAGGTGTCTGAGAAGGTATTTTCAGAACATTACAGAGAAATCTCGAACTATTTTATTTTAATTCCATTAAAACAAAGAAACAATATCATTTACATGTACTTTGCCTGACAAAGGAGCTAGCTAGCTAGTAGTCCATGTTTATTTTATTTTTTTGTCTTTTATCTATATTTCACACTATGCAGTGCAAAAAAGCACACAAAATTGTTGTGGTGTAAACAGATTTGGTTAATACAGGTATATTACTGATGACTACAAGACGTTATATATGTAAACAAGAACTCCACACTGTGGTGGTGGAACACTATAAAATATCTTCATTTACAGATGTAAATGTGATTGCTTCAAATATTAAGTGTTTGCATAAAGTCTTGGAGGGTAGTAGGGCACCGTCTGCATGTGTTATTTCATGTACATATTGCAGCTTCAAGAACAAAAGTTCAGAGACCAAATTTGTAAATAGAAGCAGCACTAAAAAAGGAAATATTCTGCTTTCTAGTTCCTTCCAACTTGCAGCTACAGCCTTAGACTTCGTCATCTATTTGCAAAATCCTACTTCCTTATAACTCTGAGAAGTGGGTATCAGGCTTCTCTGCTCCAAAGACTATTTCCAACAGTTCCCTACTATCCAGATTTAATTTGTCAAGATGCTTTAAAAAAGAATCCAATTAAAAAATCATTGAATAATCTAGAAATGTGGTTTGAACCTCAGTTCAAGAAATATGAATTAGGTAAGTCTATACTATTCAAATCAATTTCTCCAGGCTAGATCAACTTTCATTGACAAGCAGCATATACTTGGATTATAGAGCAATCAAAACACTAGTTTTAGCATTACTTCCTCTTTAAATTCATCCTCATTCATTGTGAGAAAAAAACCCCTAAAACTTAAAAACCTTTAAAAAATAACAAACAACAATAATTTATGGAAAAACATACAGCTTGTTGTATAGCTATCTCTGTTTTTACAGGCTGAATTACAAACATGTAGTAATGATGCCTTAGGGCCTTGCTCTCAAGCAACAGAGTACAATGAGTCTAACCTTTTCACCTCTTCAACTCCCTAGTATGTCACTGGTGGTCAAGTATACGTGCCCTCCTCTCATCTGCACACCCACAGTAGAGAGATTCATCAATTGTTCTTGTCAGGAGCCTCTATTAATCACAGCAGGTGCACATGTGCTTTCTGCTAATGCATCTCTCCCTTCTCAATGGGACTCTGTTGCAAAACTGGCTGCCACCAGCAGATATCTTAGGCAATTAATTAAGATGTCATTTATAGGCCCATTGGGTGACCTTAATTAAACTGTAAAATGGTGAACGCTAATAAGAAAGATGATATCTCTGTAGGTGGCAAATCAAGTGTATTAACCTCCCAGTAAGGAAGCTTGGCTTCATTTGATAGGGGATCCGAGAAGCAACCAAAGCAATGGCATCTAGCAACTCATTGCCTTCTTCTGAAAACCTCAAAAGTAGAGAATAGGATGTTTTGCTAAAATTATGCTAGAGCTATTATGCATGTGCCTTGAATTTCTCATAAAGCTACAATAGATCTTGCTTATGTTAAAGCCCTAATGATCACACTTTATTATATACTCTCTATAAACTCTTCTGACAAAGAAATAACAATGGCACTCTCAGTATTCTAATGATTAATGTTTTGGATGTGTCCCAAGACATCCTGATGGCAAGATAATGTATATTCAGCAGACATCAGCATTTATTTATTTATATTTTAAAGAACTGAGTTAATAATTTACATTAGAGATGTGTTTATTGGTTTTGGTTATATTAGCTACTCTTAGTAAAGATCCAAATGAGCAGAAAACCACTAGGAGAAATCACAGGATTAGAGCTGGAGATACAGAATAAAAACTTAGCATGTCGAAAACATCACCCCAACATAAAGTTTAGCATTTTTTTTCAGAACAGAAACATTGGCTCTACTTAGTAAACTAAAAGTCTAGTAAAAGAAACCTGTCATAATGGTGGAAGGTCAAATATCCTTAGGCTAAAGTCTTATTTGGAAGTATATATCATCCTCAAAAACTTATGTGAACAATGCACAATGTGATTTAAAAACAATCTCTAATAATTTTTTTAATGTAAGGATGTCCTTAAATTGAGTTTGACACCAGTGATTCCATACATGCAGTTTTCTTGGCTGTCTTATAAAAAAATGAATAAGTGTTTGGATTCTCCTCCTACCAATATAGAATTTCCCATTGCTGCTTTGAAAACAGCTGAGACTATGCTTCCTGCCAGATTTAGTCTTTAGCAAGAAAATATTTTCAAATTGAGTTATTGGTCATCACATCTGGGTCAAAACATCCTATAAATTAGAAATCTATTTGTTGGCACAATTGCTACTCAGGCTTATTTTGTTCTGTTTTTTTGTGGCATTGTTATTGTTATTGTTTTGTTATTTATTTGTTTGTTTTATAGTCAGATAGTAAACCAGAACACACTCGCATATCCCTAATATTCTGGTTTATACTCATGACTAGGGATGGACAAAGGTTTAGTGTGTGAACAATTGTCTGGATGAAGTAACTCTTTTCCAATGTCCATGCATAAATAGAAACAATTGTTTCAAATATTTTTGAATGTACAAAGTTCAGTTAATCCAGCTAGAGGTGTTTTAGATCAGCTGTTATGAACAGAAACTATCTTATTTCTTGCAATTGGAAGGTTATCTTTTGAATTATATTTTAGTTCTCAGAAGATGATGAAAATGGAATCTTTCCAGAGAATATTGAGGTATGCAATAGTGACGAATATCTGTAGCTCGAGTGTAGGATGAGGGTGAAGTTTCATTCTCCAAGCTTGTGGGTTGGTTTTCGAATGTTTTATTCCTGGCTAGGTAAAAATTTTAGCAGAGCTTAGGGGATGTTAGTGTCAGTGATCTATTTATAAGACCTTCAGGTGTAGGTGTGTATCAATGCCAAGCAGCACCAGTTCAATTGGAGCAATACAAAAATCATCGGCCACGCTACCATCAGCAACGCTCATGAGTTCCTCGAAGCCTTACACAGGCTATTACATCAACAGCCTTATTGACCTACAACCAACCTATGGACCCCTCAGAATCCAAACCAATCACAAAGACAGCACTAACTCTCAACCAAGCCGTGCAACTCCCTCATCCACTAGTCATCTCCCAATGACTCTGACCTAACCTCCCTATCACAAGACCCTCACTGATGACTCACATCTGACCCATCACAAGACTTCACTTGATACACCCTAACTTGAAGCCCTTCTAAACAGAAGAACATTACACTGGCATCCTCTAAAATCTTTGAAGAAAATTTGTTACCTAGACTGGTAATGAAATGTTAGGAAACCACCCACAAGCTTGGAGAACGAACTTCACCCACATTGAGGTATGATAAAGATGACATGATTTCTTCTTCTTCCTACTCTATTTCTTATTACTATTACTACCACTTTAGATATGTTAATGTTGCATACTATTGGATGCTTTTGTAGTTATCTGCTGAATACCTTTGAGATTATGGCAATCTGATAAACAAACTCAAGAGCATGTTAACAAGAAAAACTTTCAAGGGACTGCTAGACTGGTGTTGCTGGCTTCTGAAACTATCTCTACAGTCCAAATTCATATTATTTAGACTTTTGATTGTTTTTTATATGTTGCAGGTGGCCAATATGCAAAGAGCAGACCACCAGGAACATGAGTCACATTGCTCACAAACTGCATCAATTTATATGGGATAGTCTAGATCTGGAGAAGGCCAGATTCAAGATGCCAATACAATGAGTGATCTTCCAAGGCATTCTGAAGAATCCATTATCAGTAAGATAAGAAGCATAGGCAGAATGCATTTCCTTCCTAAATGCAGCAAGCCATCATCAACAATGTTATTATTTTTCCCCCAAACATTTTAGGCTGATTGATTGCTTTGGTTTGGCCAGCTCTTCTGGACTCTGTGTGTTTGTTTTTTTACATCAGCATAATGTGTTCATCATTGCATTCTGTGCTTTCTATTTTGCCTTCTTATTTGTGAAGACTTCAGCATATATTAGAAATGCAAAAGGAAAAAAAGAACTCAGACAGCAAAAAGGAAGGCAGAAAAGCAGAAGAAATTACAGGCCGTTAAGGCACTCTTCCTGGTAGGATGTGAAAATTGAAGACATAGCTCAGAGTCAGTCCCACACACAACTAACCTCTAAATCAAGCAAACATTCATAAATTGAGAAATTCCTTCAGATCCTAGAAGATGTAAATAAATCAGTTCCTACTTCTGCTGCTGTCCCAAACTTCACCTGATTTGAGGTATCTGAATGGATTTTCAACCAGAAACAGAAAAAGAGCAGCTGGCAGCTCTCTTTGTGTCCTCAAAAGAAGAAATGCAAAGGACAGTGTGTAGGGTGGCCTACTAAGCAAAGCTATGTGTGTTCACTCTGTGTATGGTTATACTTCATAAAACATTTTGTTACAAGATCATTCTTCAACTTGTTGGTTTAACTTAGTTGAAGTGTTGTCATGTTAATTCTTCAAGTGTAAAATGAAGTGTTGTTTTGCTTTGACAGAGTGGATGCATGATTATTCTTTTGTTCTCTGTGCTACTACACCCTGAGTCCACTGAAGTTAGTGAATACATCAGAGCAGTGAAGAGGATTTTAAAGTCCAAACCGAGGAAAAAATGCCATAAAACAATTAGTACGTGGGCAATTCCAGTTCTTAGATCAGGGGTTCAAACTCAAGGCCCGCAGGCCAGATGCGGCCCATGGTACTTATATCTGGCCCACAGGGCCTTCCTAGAAACAGTGAAGGACTAGCTCACAGTGCCTCTGCCAGTGAAACTAAAGATTGAGAGGGTTTTGCGAGGCCCTCCCAACCTCCTTTTATGCTGACAGAGGGTTGCAGAAAACTGTTGCAGCCTAAAACAGAGCTTGGGAGCCTGTTTTTGCTGTCAGATCGCTCAGGCTGCCACAGGCACCCTCAATACAAGTGATGTCGAGCTGGCCACACCCATCCTGGCCATGCCTCCTGGCCACCCCAAGGTCAAACATAACCCTAATGTAGCCCTCAATAAAATCAAGTTTGACACCCCTGTCCTTTATATATAGCTGGAATGGTGTGCAAAACTAAAAGCCCTGAATAGGAAACCAGAAAGTAATGACAAGGAATTACACCATTCCTTATGACCAAGCTTTAAGAACAAATGCATATAAAACCAGAATTGTGAAGACAGAACATACAGCAAATGCTATTTCTACAAAGAAGCAGCAGCAATGGGCCGCCTGGTTAGGTGGTGCAAGAAAATCACAAACAACAGCATAACAGAGTAGCAGCAATGGTGCATACAAATATTTGCAAGAAATACAATTTGCCTGCAAGCAAGAAGTGGTAGAACCACTAATAGGCAAATTAATAGAAAATGAAGAAGCTAAATTGCTCTAGGATTTTAGAATTCAAATAGACAAGCTCCTACCACATAACACCCTAGACTTAACAATTGTTGATAAGAAAGACCAAAAAAAGATCGTGGTTGTTGCAGTACTGAAACCAAAAAAAGATAGTGGTTGTTGCAGTACCTGAAAACAGCAGAATATAAGATAATTAATTCCTGAAAAATCACAAAATATAAAGGCCTGAAAACAGAAATAGAACTGTGGCAAAAGAAATCAAAGTAGTACTAATAGTAATAGGCACTTTGAGTGCAATTCCAAAACATCCGGAGCATCACTTGAACATCTGGAGCAACACCATTGAGGAAATCACCAGCAGTCAATAGAAAAAGGCATCTTTACTTGGAACAGTTTACATCCTGTGACAATATTTTAAATATTTTTTTTGTAAATTTTATTGGTTTTTAAAAACAAACATAAATATTTTAAATATTATTGAACAACATCTGCCTATCCCCAGGTCCTTGGAAAGGATTCAATAGGTGGACAAAAATGCCAAATTCATTCTAAACATCTGGTGGACTGTGTGTCCAAGCATAATAATATAAATATGAATTATTTTAAGATGTAAATAAATGTTGGCATCCAGATAGAGAGGGATTTTTGTTTGTTCTCAAATGATAGAAAACCTTTGTGTGTCTGTAGGCAACAAATTCCTTCCTTCATTCCTTCCCATTCATTCTAGCAGTTATAAACTGCAATTCTTCAATAGACACTTAGTTAAAAAAAATGTGTGTGTGGGGGGGGGTAAATCTGTAGGCAACTAAATCTTAAAATCAGTGTTTTTCAAACTTAGCAACTTTAAGATACATGGATTTCAATTTCCAGAATTCCCAAGCCAGCATGCACATTATGGAATTCTGGGAACTGAAGTGCATATATCTTAAGGTTGCCAAGTTTGAAAAACACTGATTTAAATGTTGGGATGGGGGGATATATCCCATGTTCCTGATTGTCACCACTTAATGTACTGCATGGAATTAATTTAATATTATTGTTATAATGAAAGAAACAGTGGTGCCTTGTGTGGGAAAGCACTGAATGGGAAGAGGAGGAAAGAATTATTATAGCTTATTGTTCTGTTACTGGTCATGTCAGTCTCCTAACCTGGATCTGGAAGAGCTAATACTGTTTCTCTTTCTCTCCCTTTTATATTAAAGAGACTCATGAAAGGGCACTCTTGAGTTTCTTTCTCACCCCTTCCTGTTTTTTCCTAGGCAAACTTCATGTTTTCCATATCTTCTTCAAGCCTGTCTTTATACTGCACTTCATAGAATCTGTGAAGCAAAGTACAAAACTAATTTTTTTTAAAGAACCAAAAAACTCAAGAGCAATTATTAACAGTATGATCAATACATATAGTTAAAATGCAGGTTGTCCTCAACTTACAACCACAATTGAGCCCAAAAAATTATGTTGCTAAGTGAAAAATTTGTTAAGTGAGTTTTGCCTCATTTTATGATTTTTCTTGTCACATTTGTTAAGTGAATTGCTGCAGTTGTTAAATAAATAAGACAGTGATTAGTGAATCTGGTTCCCCCATTGGTTTTGCTTAAGCATCCAAATATAAATTACTTTGCCATGGGGATGCTGCAATGGTCATAAGTGTGAAAAATGATCGTAAGTCACTTTGTTAGTCGACGACTACCTGTATGAATAATATATAAGACATGCTAAAACCTGTAAAGTAGATTACCATCAAATGGTATATGAAATGGATGTTGCCTTTTTAAAACATTTTTTGTCTGCAAAGATGTCACTACTTTTCTTATGTGCTTTGAGGTGCCCATCCCTTGTTCCAACTCTATTGTTCATTTTCATTAGGTTGCATGTATGTAAGCTTTAATACAATGTTTATATGCCAAACATTAACCTTTGAATTATACAAAGAAAATTCTAAGAATAGATATGCTTTAAAAATGGAATTTTAATTTAAATATAAAGAAGCTTTTCCCCATCGATGTCCTTTGGGAAACAGAGATGTCTTCCTCAGGGAATGAAAAGCTGATGTTTCAGCATCACCCAACAACTGAATATTCAGCAGGCTATTATTTCTGTGCTGCCTCTGCAACCAATAGCTCCTGCTCAACTGATGAGTACTCAAGAGCACATCGCTGGACCACTTCCCAGAGAATCAGACCCTTGAAGGAAAATCAAGATTGATTTTGCTTCACTTGCCAAGGCTCTCCTGCCATTCAATTTATCTGGACCACTTCAGAGGCTCTTGCTGAAAAATGCACTGATGCTGTATATTGTGGGTTCTCTCTTTATTTTTACCAGTGCTTCAGGGCCAAATTCATAAATATTTTCAACTGCAATAGTCTGCCGCCTTTACACTGTGGGAAAACTGAAATCCTGTTTTGCTGCTGTTAAATTAGTGGTCTTGAGGGAGTTTTAGATATGCAGATGGATAATTCAAGAACTTCAGATGTTGAAAATCTTTACCCTTACAAGGGTGGATGGGTCGTAAAAAACTAGATATTGTACATCGACTATTACTAATGGTTTTACTTGTGAAACACAATGAGATAATATAGGACTTCAGCATTCTCTAGTAGGTTTCATCAAAGAATCTTCTGAAAGCTTTAAGCTAATTATTTTATGAACCTGTATAGGCAGAAGAGGTGAATGGGGACAATATAATAGGATGGCACTAATAGTTGGTTCTAATTTTGCAGTCTTCTCTACAGGCACATGCATATACACATGCACGTGCGCGCATGCACACACATCACATAATGCTGTCTCATCAGTTGATACTGGGGAGAAAGCCACAACAAAATACAAGCAATGCTACTTATGAAAAGTCTCCAGAGTTTCACTTTATACAATTCCTATACATTAAGTACATATCCCCTGCTATTTTCATGAATGTTTTTAAGAAATGTATCATTAGTAGTTATAATTACATTAGGTAAAGATGGGTATAGTTGGCCATAGATCTGGACAAGTCTCCTTTGGAAACATGAAAAATTCCCATTATCAAATAAATAGGAAAGATATTATGGTATGGGCACAGAGAAAATAGATTTGCTTATGTTTTATACTAACTAAACTGTAATTTGAATAAAATAGCTTTGCTGAGGTAATAGAAAATCTGGTCAATAAAATACTTAAGAAAAATATAAATAAAGGTGTTCTAAAATATATTTGTATTAATAGAAATAAAAAGGTGGATATTTATCTATATTAAGAAACTTTCAGTTGCTCTTCCAGCATGTGCCAATAGTGATATATAAATTCAGATACCTTAAGTATATGATTTTTTTCTAAAAGTTATGTAACATTAAAGAGACATTTTTTTGAATAGGTTTGACTATGAAACATATTTGATAGTCAAAGATGAATTATATGAATATAGAATTGGGAGTCAGATAAAGAGATTATGTAGATAAAATCATTAATATTACTTCAACAAGTACAGACACTGTACTATATTGCTGAAAAAGTTAAATAAATGTATGCATGAAATATTCAGGAGTCCAAATCAAATGGAAATTTATAGAACAGGAAATCTTAAACTTAGATTTAAGTTTACCTGAAACTTTTTCTTCTTTATATGATGCCACTGTGCTTTTTTACTTCTGATACTCCTATGTTATGCCCTACATCTTCTTTGGCTGGCACAAGTTTCTTGTTTTAGCACTGCATAATTAATTCAGAATTTATTCTTCCAAAGGGTTTAAAATATTAATTACTGGTCTCATCACCTCCAGAATTCTGTTTTCCTGGTGTAGTATTCATAGATGTTCATTGCAGACAGCAAATTTCAGTTTAATCCAGAAAAATCATAAAACTAAAGAAAGCAAAAATCAGTCAAAAGTAACCAAACTACCTTATGTCAGAATGAATTTTGACTTGAATGTATCCTAAGGTGAGAAATTATTTTCATTTGTTTTAAAAGCAATTAAATTATAAAGAAGACTATAGGAAAAGGAAACCAATGTAGACCTATATTATTCAATTTATCAAATTTTAAATATATGAAACCTCAACTTGTTTCTTAAAAATGAATATTTTAGGGGAAAACATAGACAACAAATTAAATTAATAAAGTAATTTCTGCTTCTTAAGAATATATTTCATGTGTAAATGTCTGTTTCAAATGCAGCATCTCAGAAATTGAGTTGATCCTTTTGGATTTTCAGGACCTTGTCTGTGAGCAATATTTTTGACTCATGCTTTCCTTTCACAGTAATTCCTGCCTTTCATGTATGTTAGGATTCTGCAGCAGGTATCCAAGAAGCTCTTCAGGTAGAATAGGATACATTATTTCCTCCCCAAATTGGTAGATATTACCAATATTAATAGATTGTTCATGACAGTAAATTATTTACTCAACATCACCTGCCAGTCACATAGTAGATATGTTCTTTAATGTACTTTGGTGTCTTGCCCTCTGCAGTATTGGTCAGAAGATATAGTAATATTTCTTTTGCAGAATGAGTTTCTTCCTGTGCTCTGGAGGAACGTGTCTTCTCAGTTAATATTCCTTTGATGCACTTTTTGCAGTAATTTGCCCTCCATTCTCTTACTTTTACCAATCCCTTTTGTCCTAAGGGCAACCTTAGTTGTTCTTTGCTGTTAGATCAGAACACCAATATGATGAGAAGAGTCGTAACTTTCCTTTTTTTGACTCTCAATTGTACAATACAGGAAAATTACTCTTTCAATGTTTGTTTTTCTGATTTTATTAACATATAATTATTATCTGTTATTTTAACTTTTTTCTAATTGCATCTAGATTTTGTTTTATCTGTTATATATCCACTTACTGGTTAGATAGAACTTCATAGGTAGAACCTAGTGCTCCATTTTTGCTAATTAATTTGTCACTTTGTTTCTATAACCTAGGCTGTGTTTCTGTGCTCCATCCATTGCAATAAATTAATATATGTATTTTTATTGATGCTTTGGATAAATTTTACATTTTAGGCATTTTAGGATTTCTCGAGATATGTTTTTGTTAAGCCATGTCATCCTGTACTCTATTTTTTAACAAGCCAACTGCTTAATTCATTGACCAATTACTATCATAAAAAGATCTACTACTAAATGTAATTTAAAACAAGAATCTCTCCTAGATGTCTTAAAATATTTCATTCAGAAATTGCATATATGCTCATTTTAAGCTATTATCAGGAGTGGGATTCTACTGGTTCAGACCAGTTCTATATAAATGATTGTTATGATTCTGCACAGTTTGGAGAACTGGCAAATAATGCTCCTGGCTGGCCCCGTCCCTCTCTGCCCACACCTCCCCTCCCCTCCCAGTCAGTCCTTATTGCGCATGCGCAACATCATGTGCATGCTCAAAATCGCAGACTGCGTTCTTCTCTGCCCAGTCACTCCATAAGGTATTTCTTTTTTTCCCCTCCTCATGATCAGCTGTTCCTATGATCAGCTGTGCCGGGATTCCTCTCGTTGTCTTACTGCTTCCCCCAGTCAGCTTCCCTGAGGCCCAGGAACACAAAAAATGGGGGGGGGTGCAGCTCCCCCTGCTCCATTATTTGCCTTCCTGGGCCGCAGGGAAGCTTCCTGGGAGAAAAAATGCCCCCCCAGGAGGCTTCCCTGGGGCCCAGATGTCCCCAAAATGGAATGTGGGGGTGCTGCATGCCTCCCAGGCTCCTTATTTTCCTTCCTGAGCCCCAGGGAAGCCTTCTGGGAGCAAAAATCCCCCCCCCAGGAGGATTCCCTGAGGCCCAGAAGGCCCAAAAAACAGGAGGGGTGTGTTGCAAAAAAGCCAAGCCCACATAGTCACATTGCCATGCCCACCTAGCCATGCCTACCTAGTCACACCCACAAACTAGTTGTTTAAAAATTTGAATCCCACTCCTGGCCATTATCCACTGTGATAATGCTCCTGTGCTTGCTCACTTTTATTTCATCTTATTTTAGATAGCATATTTTTAGTCTTTGCCATTAACAATACTCCCAAAGTTGTTTGCCATAAATTAAAATAATCAGATCAACACATTACAAACGAAAGAAGTTTTAAAAGTATAACAGCATGATTATCAGCGTAACTGCCACCATTTCAAAATCAAAATTCAGGAACAGAATTATTTAAATATGACTCTAGCAAAACACAGGGTTATTTCTGTTTCTTTTTTACTCACCTTCCCCTATGTATTCTGTTTCTTGAACCTTAAAAGGACTGTTCACGTGACTCCAACTAAACCAGACATCCAGGAAATGATTTCTTCATTTCTAATTAATTATGTTTACACCATTTATACCATCAGTCACTCAGTGCTTGTTTAAATCTTGCAAGATTCTGCTTGGGTCGCCAAGGACAGCATTTTCTATCAGCCTCTTTTTGTATTGCCTTTGATTTTTCCAAGCATTAGAATCTTTTCTATTGGCTCTTGCTTTTGTAATTCAATATATTCTCAGGAACTTTATTTATTTATATTTCATATTTCTTAACTGCCTATCTCCCTTGGAGATGCACATTATACAGACACCCATCTTCTATCATCTTTAGTGGTGACAAATATTTTTTCACAACTTCCTTATAAAGAATCAAATGTCCTTCCTATACAACACCAGGTTTTTTCGCCATAGTGTATAAATTCTGTTATTATTTTTTTCATCTTGTAGGATGTTTGGATAAATTGTCATTCATTGTCTTTGAATTTATATGTGAGCCTGATTAAGGTTGATGAATTTCTTCTCAAAAACAGCTTATTAGGACTGCAGCTATTTTAAATAGAATTAAACACTTTAGCAGAATCACCCAGCACTGACTGAATGTACATTTTAATTTTGCAGTACCTTCAGGAAAAAAAACATTCCTAATTGCTATCCTCTATTTCTAACCATTAACTTATAATATATAAGCAAAACATAATCAGGAACAAATATGCTGTATTCTTCAAGTTGTAAATATCTGGATTTAATGAAAGCCACAAATTTCTCTGCTCTTCTCCTAGCTATGACATTGTTCAAGCAATTCATAAATTCCTGAATTCCTGAATATTAAGGTCGTGTAGACAGCCTAAACTGCAGATGGGAAGCAATTTATTAGAGTTGTTACTTTATAATTTTTACCATTATCAAATTGCCTTGCCCTTAATTGACTGTAAATCATAATACTGCTGTAAATCATAATACTAGCAACAGCAGAAGTATAAATCCCCTACTGATAAAATGGACAGAAAATAAGCAGACAAGGAAGAACCTTTTAAAGAAGAAAAACTAAGTTGTCTTGGAGAAAGAGCATACAGCTTCTCAAAGTTTACTATGTTCTAAGCTGTACATATTCTTCAAGAAAGGGCCATGAATGCAGAAGTGACTGTAGCTAACCATAAAGATCTAGTTTGTCAGAATGCAAGCTCTGTCCTTTTGAACTTATCCCATGATGTCATATGCAAATACATGTGTTGTGGTACAAATATTATCACTTGATTCACTTGTGTTAAATTTATGTTTTACCAACAAAGAAAAAAAGGACAACTAGTATAGATCTATTTCAAGCTATTTAGATACCCATACCCTTCTAAAATTCAGCTACTTGCATATTAGGTAGATGTATTAACCTATAAGCCACAGGCTCTCCTCACTTTGTTGGCTATACCAAGGGAAAAGATTAAATGGTTTTTTTTTAAATCAGGGACCTATAATTATGAGACAGAGCTTGATTCCCTTGTGCAACCTATCTCACCCAGTGACATCTATGATTCAATCATTAAAGCTGATAGGTCATTTTCCAGGGTTGTTCCATGTGTGTGCATGCATATTCATTCTGCTCTTACACAAGGCAAAATTTCCAGTCGCCACATCTTCCAAGTCTATAGCAAAACCTGGCCATTAGAAAAATGCAAAGTTCAAATGGATTTCTCCAAAAAAAGTTTTTATTTAACAAAAAAGAAATCAATATGGGAGCCACATTCTAAAGTCAGAAAATTACAATAGAAAATGCTTATCTCTGGCCAATACTCTTTGTGGGACTGCTGGTTAGAACTCATCATTTGTTTTCATTCTATAAGACATGTTTACAGATTTTAAACACAATCTCAGTGTGAGGTTGTTCGAAGTGAGAAAGCAGCTGGGAACTTTATATCAGTTGTAGAGGAGACACAAAGAATCCTGTGCTATTTTGTGATAGGTAACAGGATTAAAATGTTCTGAAGGAAGAAAACAAATTGTTTTGTTCCTGTAATAAAATGCATTCACTAACAGAATTGATGAGAGCATCTGGTTGTGTATCTCAACACTCTGAAAATAGCTAAAATGGTCACACCCGCTTGCCACCTGCAACTGTTGCAGATGGTCATTCCACTTTAAGCCCCAACACATTTGTGCATTAATAATACACTGTGAAAAAAAAGTCTTAAATAATTGTACTAATAGTTTTGGCAATATAATTTTAGAATTGTATTTTACTGGTATGTTCACATCACACAAAAAAGATGTCTCATTAAATGCAATCTGCAAGAAGATAACTTTAATTTGAGATTAAGAACATTTTTTTTCAAAATAGAATAACAGACTTTCCACATTTTATTCCTTAGTAATATACGGTTTATAGATTTTCAGATCTATAATGCAATGTGTGGTCTATTGATAAGATTGTGTGCATGAATTATTGATTCTATACATATTTCTTTCATTATTGGACCAGACGTGCCTATGATAACTTGATAATAATATCCCTACTTGTTGGATTATGTTTTGAATTCCCAATGCATTTATTCCCCAAAGAATATAAATAGTATTGAAAAAGCAAAGATGCCACATAAATAATAAGGTTGAAAAGAGAGATATTGACCGGTGAAAATATCACACAAGACATGCCATGTTTTAATGAAAAAATATAGAAATATATATATAGAAATGTGAAATACCATTGACAGGATTAAATTGAGGGTAAAAAAATAGGGTGAGAAATTTTAAAACATGATACATTATGCAAAATATAACAATAATGGAAAAACTCATCCTAATTTTTGCCATTGTAGCAAACTACTTAGTGAAGATGACTGGGATATCTTAATTAAATTTATTATATTAGAAAAATATATTATCAATATTAAGCTTTGTTTAAGTATCAGCACAGATCCTTAATATTGTTATTTTTATAATTAAAAAGTAAAACTGAAATTGACTGAAAAGATATTTTCTTCCATCTTTTATAAAATGTATTTCATCATATTTATTTATTTCCCGTCTTTATTATTTTTACCTACCTTCCTCTTCCTATATTCCCCACAACAACCTTGTGAAGTAAGTTGGTGAGTGACAGTTAAAGTTTCCCAACTGATTTTCATGGCTAGACAGAACTAGAACTCATAGCCCAGTGCCTTAACCACTAAAATCAAAATGGTTCTATATATTGTTATGACTTTATATCATTTCAATATTTAAATAACATTTGGGTTTTTTAATCTGTGGTCAGCCTAGAATTGTGAACCAACAGATCAACAAATCAATACAGAGTTATTATTATTAAATTATTATCATTATTATTTTTCAATTTATTTGCTGACCATCTTGAAGGCAACTGAAAGTTCTCATTTGAGGTACAAATGACCAGGCTCAAATTACTGTATCCTATTTGGGACTCATTAAATCAGGGGTGTCAAACTCACAACATCACGTTGTCGTCATGTGATGTATCATGACTTTTCCCCCCTTTGCTAAATAGGGGGTGGGCACGGCCAGCACGTGACGCATCCGGGCCCATGGGCTGCAAGTTTGCACCCTGCATTAGATGAAAAATATTGGTCTCTGGGGAAGGCAGAAGGAAAGGGAAGAAAAGGACAACCACCAGCAGGGAGAGTACACTTAATTGCAATGCTGATGAGTGTTTTGTTGGAAGACTTAACAGATCAGGTTAGGGACAGATTGTCATGGGGGGAAATCTATCCATGTGGTTACTAAGAGTCAACACGGACTGGATGACAGATAATCAATCAATCATGTTTTTTAAACACCAGTTTAAATATATGCACAACCACCCTCCCAAAAGTATAATTTTTTTTTTTTAAAAAAGTGATAAAAATAGTGCTGCCCACAATCATATACAGAATGTGTGCTTCAATAATCAGTGCCCACATCAGAACCACAACACATGAAAAACAGTAATAAGAGCATGTGGCAGAAACATTTATAATTCTTTGGAAAGGAAAATTATAGAAACAATACCTAGAAAACCATAAATGGAAGCCTGGCTCATCTGTGAAAATTCCCATTCCACAATAAATATGAAAGTACCCTAGACTGAAGAGACCAGGATGCATTAAATGAACATTTGTACAAATACAAAACTCATTTTAAATGAGCTGACTTTGTTGATTGAAAAAAATGCAAAACAGCTGGTTATGAACTACAAATGTACTCACTGGAAAGAATTCATGGGCTACTGCCAACAATTGTAATCCTAGAAAAATTCCACATTTCTCCTATATCTAACAGCAATTAACTGACCGTTATACAATTCTATGTAAGTGAAGCTACTGAGAGTCAGTTTGTTAAAGGTTAGGGCAAAAGACTTGAAGACAGAAGTCTGTGAGTTCTAGTTCTGTCCTAGATACAAAGCCCACTAGGTGACTTTGGGCCAGTTACACTCACTCTCTCTCTCTCTCTCTCTCTCTCTCTCTCTCTCTCTCTGGAATGTTAAAAAACAGAAGGACCACTAGATGGTAGCAGAGAGAAATAGAAAATTCTGCTGCCATCTAATGGTTGCCAGATTTTTGCAGGCTAAATCTAAAAGACTTACTACTGTATAATTCAATTTTTCTTACCTTTTTTTATTATAAAAGATAGAATTTTTGGAACTTCTTTTGCAATCAAAGTAAAGTCAGCAATTTTCTTCTAAAGTCTTTTCATGTAGTTTAAAAAAATGACAAAGTCTCTGCAGCAAACAGGACAGGGAACTGTCTGGGTCAGCCAGCAGTGACTTGTTTAAATAGTGTGAAATTGTTCTTTATGAGGCCACTCACCTTTTGACCAGAGAGCTAGCCTTTTGCAATGTCTAATGTTCTCTGCTATCCCAGATGTTATTTGTTAGAGAGGAAAAGAGAGAGAGAGAGAGTTGAATTTAGGTCCAGTTGTTCAGCATTTTGATTGCTAAATGTTAAGGGCTTAAAGATAAAATAGACTGAAATGTAGGTGGAAGATTGACAAGTATGGAATTCAAGGGTGGTTAATCTTTTGGCTTCCTGCTGAGGATTCTAACAGCATTTCCTTTCTGGAATTGCAATTTGTACTGTTTACAGCCCCCCTGTGTTGGGTGCCTTGTAGCATCTACATTCAAATAACAAGGAGAAAGTTGTACAAAAGAAAAAGTCTTTGGTTTGGTAGTAAATGGCTTGTAGTTTGCCCTTTTTCACATTACTTTACATAACAAAATTATTCTAATTGAACTCTAAATATGAATCTGATTTTTCAATTTTTTTATCAGATTCTAGCTAATTTACAAATCTGCTGTCATGCAATGAGAATATGTTCATGTAGCTACTGTTGAATTTATATATATTTTTGAACAAAATAGAAAACCTCACAATTTTGCTTTCTGATAAACAGTATTTTGTGACTGGCCACACCCATCTACAGCAGCCTTTTTTTCTTGTTGTTAGGATGTTCATCCTAGGGTCTCTGGCTGTGAGTAGTCCAGCACAATGCTGTGAGCACAATGGCTGCAAAGCAAGAAATCCAGCAGGGCAAGTTAAAGAGTCCAGGAAGCAAAGGAGCAAGGCAATTAATCCAGAAGAATGCAAGGAATCCAGGAAAGTTCAAACATCAGCATGAATTCCAGCCAACGAAGCTGCCCCCTCAATCTCCATCGGTTCTAGTTCCAGCTCATCTTCCTCCGCAGATTCAGGCTCTGATGGGAGCATGACACCAACACTATCTGGACTTGAAAAGTCAGAGAATCTCTCTGGGCTGAGCATCCTATAGGCATTGCTCAATGAAGTAAGATCAAGTGAAAAATCCATAAGAAGTTATATGAATCCTTCTGAATCAGAAGGATTAATTGCTAATCTATAGAATTAATCCAGTGCACAATTAGAAAACCTATGGACATCTAGGCTATGATCGTGATGTTTTATAACAGTCCATTATCTATCAAAATGATTGCCATTTGTCATTAAAAAAAACTCTTCCGTATTTGCCAAACTTAGCAAACATTCTACTGTTGCTAAAAGTAGCCTAGCACTCTGTGTGAGAAATGGAAAGTAATAGATCCTCCTCGCACTTTAAAATGTTCTTTTACTAAACTGAAGGGAATTTTGAGGGAGTGCATAATAGCCAGATTAAATGTTTAAATAAAGATAGTATTGGGTTGCTCTGATGGAAGACCCAAGGCCTGCTTTATTCATTCTGGCCAGAGTCCAATATAATTTTCCTATGGCCGGTTGAGATGATATAATGACAGAGCAATTGAATCCTGCCTTTTCAAAATAGGATGCAGGTTTCATTCCTCATATTTATTTTGTCTGGGGATCTGACAGACTTGGCACTCTGCTCTGATCACTAAATCATTGCGTTGACCTCTCTGGCACCCTCACTTGATTCCTTTTTAATGAAACTGTCCTGAGGAAAAGAAACCTCTTTAAAAGAGCTGGCAGAGACAGCTGCACCATCATATAGACACATACAGTGCTCCCCTCCCTCTCAACCATCACCTAGGCCAGCAGTTGCCATGCATCTAAAAGCAGCTTTATTTCTGCATCTGCCTTACCTCTACCTAAAATATTGAACATAATAATTGTTGAGGTGTTAAAACTAGTAGTGCAGTACATATATAATACTTTCTGTATTAATCCTTATAAGCAGCAAGTACATTTGCTGTTTTGTTCTGTATAGGATGCTAAAAGCTACAATTGTGTAATATTGAGAAATGAAAAGGACTTCTAGCTTTCTGCAGTCCTGAAACCATTGGATAGAAATCAGTCACAAATATCCATGCCAGAAACTCCTCTCATATTACATCGGACTATGCAAACTGACACTTCAACTCAAAGTCTTCCATGGGGTCCAAGATGGCCTGAGATGCCCTTTCAAAGCTGAATCATACATTATCTTAAGCTATAATGTGGTGGGTTTTGATAATGACATAACATTCTGTGTGAACTGAGACATTATGGTTTATTTAATAAACCATGAGCAAGTAAACCATAGCTTACTCCACATACCAAGTATGGTATCCTTCTGGCTTTGGAAAACCATTATGATTGATCTTGTCCTTCTTCACATATTTTTCTAGGATTCTACCAGACTGGAAGGAATTACAAAGGAATGAAGATATTTGAAATGGCTTCTGGGATTCTTTCCAACCATTTTACCAATGGTGGCCAAAGGAGGCATATGCATTCTCTTATGCCTAATAAAATACTGTAATGTACAATAAAGGAACTATTTTACTCAGGATTGAAATGAGGGGTCATTGGTGCTCTCTGAATTTGGTTTCTTGCAGACATTTCATTACCCAAACAAGGTAACACCATCAGTGTTAGTTACCTCGTTTGGATGATGAAATGTTTGCAAGAGAACAACCAAGGTCAGAGAGCGCCAAGGAATTCTCATTGTAATGCATTGTATCTTTGTGGTTATTTTTGCTGCTTCTCATGTTGAATCTCTGTGTGTTTCTGTATGTGAGTGCATGGGAAGCAAAGGGTGGGGATGAATAATCTGCATTGCAGCAATTGACCAGAAAATATGGATGAGAGCACTTAGGATGGAATGGCTGTCATATTCTGAGTTGCTCACTACCAAACTCCCTTTCCCAAGTTGGAATATTTTCCTCTGCAGCCAAAGCTACAAAAATCCCATCTTTCTTTTGGTGGCTTCTCCTGTGATACCAGACTTGAAGCCTTTCAGACTTGTTTTCAAAGAGTTATCCTGATGATGGGCAGGGAACTTCTTTACATAATTTCTTTCCAATATCCTGTTGGGCTAGAATAAAAACTGCATTGGACATACTTCAAATAAAGATGCCTTGACCTTTTTTGATAAGGGGGAATACATGGTCACTGCAAATTAGTGTCTATTTGAAAACAATCCAGAAATTGCAACTGGAATAGAAAGCCATATTGTTAATTAATATTGCTTGCTGTGACCATATTATCCCGGTGTTAGATTACAATTGATTTCTGATTTGTTTCTGGTCCCATCAAGACTTTTAAAAGCTGAAAGCTCAAAAACTGTTTTCTGTTGCGAATCTGCCCATCAGCTGAAATTGACCAGGAACTTAATTCAGATGAAATGGGCCCCTGACAAAGAAAGCAGCTTCCTCATATCACACAAACTGAGCTAAGAGAACAATAAAAAACAACCTCAACAGCCAACCAAATAAAAAGCAAGTGCCTTGGGAAGGGGGGGGGGGGTTGTTTCAGTGGTGGGATTCACGTTTTTTTACTACTGGCTCTGTGGGCGTGGCTTGGTGGGCGTGGCAGGGAAGGATACTGTAAAATCTCCACTCAGAGGTGGTATTTGCCAGTTCTCTGAACTACTCAAAATTTCCACTACCAGTTCTCCAGAACTGGTCAGAATCTGCTGAATACCACCTCTGGATTGTTTACAATACAGATTAAGACAAAATCATGCAATTAAAAAAAATTACATTAGTTTAATGTGTCAAACGCATCTTTAAAAGTTAAAACAGCAGCAGCAATAGCTTACCATCCATACAGAAAGACAGGCAATGGCACAATAAAGTTCATAATTTTCTCTTACACTGGTCAAAAGATCCATTTTGCACCTGTGTGTTACATAGTCTCAGAATGAATGCACCCTGTATAGCCCAGTGATTTGGAAACATGAGCAACATCTTTGGCCATGTTCCAACGAGGACCACAGGAGTATTGTGATGAAGGGATTTTTTTTCATGCCTTTTCATCAGCATAGATAAATATCCAATTTTCTAGCACATTCATTTTCAGTTCAGAGTACCAGTAGGCTACCTAGGCAGCTGTCTCTGCCACAGGTATGTCAAAAACTGCAAGCAGGCAGTGCAGACTTCTATAAAAATTGATGATAGAGCACAGTTTTCTATCATAAGAAGTTCAGCTACTTCCTTTACTGTTGGCTTTTAGCAATACCGGATTTCAGTAATGATTTGTGTGAGACTAGGAAATGTGTCTGACAAGTCATTATTGTATTTCTGGACCAGAAGTTCCCTGAATGCAAGTCTCTTCATTAGTTGCTGATAACAAGAATAAATTGTAGTATTTACTTTATTCAGCCCTACAAATTGACTAGTATTGTAAAAAAAAAAAACCCCACCACATTTGCTCTTAATTGGTACTCTGGAAATGTTGCTCTTTGGTACTTTCAAAAATTGCCAGGAAACTTCTTAAACACATTGGTCTTGGAAGTCCTGAGATATATCCTGAGGCTGGCCATTGCTATATCATTATCATGTTTGATGCCATATTGACTTATAGCATTTTGTGAATTATTGAGAGAATCTGGAGGAGCTCTTCAGTTTTGCTTAGGCCAATTTCAGGTGACTGCCATAGTTCTGAAATACAATTGGTAGGGTCCAACATTTTTGAGAGCAGCACAGTCAAAAATACAGACTGAAATTTTCTTTTTGAGATGTTATTTTACTTTCTGCTGTCTCATCCCTCTTTCCCAGAACAACCTGAGTCAGCCCCTTATCAATATCTCTTAAATGGCAATTAATGGACATGAGAGTCTCACATTGTAGTAATCTTCTTGTTGCACACAATACCTTTCAATATAATCTTAGACTGAGATGTTCAGGAGGGAAATAAATGTCATTGATACTGTCCATAAAGTTGTTCTATAATTCTCCAAAAATTTCTCACTTCTGGAATAACTAAATGGCATCATTGAGAATTAAATGGTGTTGATATGAATAGACTAGTGAACATATGTATTCTGTTTTTCTAGTTCAACAGCTGCATATGACCATTCATAGTTGGACCACAATAGCAGTATAAATAAAATTTATCATAATCCAAAATGACTTACATCTGTGGAACACGGCCTGAAAGAACAAATACGTCATGAGAACTGGTGTTAATTGCTCTTCTCGATCCTTTATTGAGATTTTTTTTGTTCAGTCATAGATAATGGGTTCTGTGATTCCCATGACTCAAAGTATTTATGAAAATCTTGAGAGATCCAAGTAACATTCCATGAAAACTGAACTTCATTGTTGTTTAAATGAATTCATTTGTTTCTGGTCACCATTATAATTGGAGAAAGTCTTCCTTCGAACCTTCTACATTAGGGCTGTCAAACTCAGGGCCCATGGGCTGGATATGTCACCCACTGGCCATGCCCACGCCTGGTTTAGCAAAGGGGGGTGGAGTCCTGATATGTCACATGATGCTACCATGACAATGCAAGTTTGACACCCCTATTCTACATTCTATCAGTTAATGCCTATCAGTGGCTTGCACATAAATATAAGAGTATTTTGTCTATCCTGAACAGAAGGAAGTTGACTCGAGACATTTTTATATTACTCAGTTACTGAAACAGCCTTTGTGGTTACCAGGAGAATATCTGTCAGCACTTTCTCCATTAATATTTGGGCATCATGTTTCCAGAAAGTGGTGTGTTTCAATGTTCAGTTAAGCTACATGCTATTGTCCACCAGGCTCTTCAGAATATTCAGTAAACTGTTTCACAGACTGAATTGCCCTTTTATTATATGATTAGATTGAGGACACACTGGCCTACCAAGACATAGTTTAAAATCATTATGATGTTCAGACTGTTTAAATTCCTGATTTACAAGGTATATGGTTCCAAGTATTCTTTGATGAGAAGAAACAGCAGTTTTATGCTTTCAATTATTGCCTTTGATATTTTATTTATTAAGACTAATCATCATCTTCTCTTGTTTAAAATAATAATCAATCACAATTATAAAATTCAATTATCTATACTCAGTTTTTTCCCAGGGTGAGTCAGGAACCAATACAATTTTAATGGCCTCTTGAATGATCCCCACCCAACTGGGGACACCCTAGGGTTATTTTTTTATTGCCTTCCGGGCATCAACTTGCATGCCAGCCAGTATGCTAAGTATGCTTCTTTTCTAAGCTTTAGATCTCTGAATTCCTTGAGGAGTAGCACAAAGCTGACAAAGGACCTCCTGCTCCTATAAAGCAGAAATAGCTACTCTCATTTACACATAATGAATACCATCCTGACAATGTAGTAAATTCTTTACATCTCCCCAAAGCTTTGCAGCTTCTGGAGCAGGGAAATCCTTCTTTATGATTGATATAACAGTTTGAAGTTGAGCATCTTGATCAGTCACCTTCTGCAACCTAGCAGTGCAAACATTATCTTTGTTTTGAGCTTTCCACTGTAACTTTCAATCTTCTAAATTCTTATAATCTTTCACGTACCCTATACATCAATTGAATAGCATATATTTCCTTATTGTTTCACTAAGAACGTCCATACTTTGAAGCAGAGCTTGTGTTATCTGCTGAAGTACAACAAATCTCCAAAGTCTTTTCAAGTGTGAGATCTGAATCTTGTAATGTTCACCCTTTAACCTGTTCTTCTTTAATGCTAAGCAGTATTTTGGCTGTAATGATCTCATTCAATAAAGACCAAATCTCTTGTCTATTAGCTTTAAGACACAACTTACTCAGTTTCATCAATGTGAAACATAGGTTGAGTTTAAAAGCAAATGTTCGAACATTTCATATGCCAGAAAAGCTTCTTCAACATATTTAGGATGTTTGGTATTAAAAAAAAAACACTAACAAATTATAAACTGTGAATATCTTCTTCCCAATAGGTTTCAGCAAAGTAGCTCTTGGTCTTTTTAAATATGTATGTGTTTTCTCCCCCAGTTGCTGTCAAATACAATATAAAACTTTGCTCACAATATTTCCAATTATTTGCAGTGTTACGTGAACTACCAACAAAGTAGAAAATATAAGAGAATATCTGTAGAACAGGGTTGAACTGTGGAATTCTTGGTGCTCTCTGAGTTATTTCTCTGAAGATATTTCATTACGAAACGAGGTAATATCATCAGTGCCAGCAAAGTACATCTAAACACTGTATGCTCATTTTAAAGAATAACATATTCCAGGCCTGGCTTCTCTCAAATACACTTACAAAGAACAAACTTGTAAGACCATGCAGTAGTTTTCAAACCTTGCCACATTCACAATAGCATAGAGAGATTATTGGTCAAAGACTTTGTCTAAAGAAAAGAAATGCAAACAATTTTGCCAAGAAACCTACATATATCATCTTCCAATGGTTGAACATATAAATACTACATATTATATTATATTACATATAAATGGTCAAAAATTCTTAAAGGAACCATGTATCATATTTCCTTTCTACGGTCAGAGGATGACCACTGAAGTGCTGTACTAGGTGGGGAAGGCTCATTAACCAATCCCAGAGAGGATACTAAGCTGCCTGTCTACAAGCTAAGCAACAACTGGGAAAATACTAAGCTCTTTCAATGTTAGCTATGCCCATGGATGAATGCCAAAGGCCCTTCTTTGTATGTCCTCACTTTTGGAAGATAAATATAGAAAGACTTCAAAGTAGACTTGTAAAGAATACTTGAATTTTTTTAAGAGGGGCAAAGTTTTATTGTTCCACTTATGTAGAGTTATTTAGTTCTGTGACTGTTTTAAGCTGTTCTTTCTACCTTCTTGTTCAATAACTATTTTAATGTTGTATTTTAAAATAGGTATTTGATATATTATTTATTATAGGCTTGACTGCGTCCAAACATAAACTGCTTGCATTTTCATCCAATGTATTCTATGTAAGAAGTTCATACCAACTAATATAAATGACTGATTCTAGTGGGAATTTACCATACAATCCTGCATATTCTAATTAATATGTATAGTATCTATTCAAAGGTAATCCAGTGTGGGAAGGACAAGAGATTATAGAATTGCAGTTTAATGTTACTAAGAACCTCACTACATTAGGAATTCTAATGTAACATATTCCTTGATTAGCTATAGTAGCTTCCAGCTTATTCTTTTATGGCTAAACGTTTATACAAATCTTCCTAGATGTTGGGAGTTATAAGATTATAGCATCTGGAAATGACCATGTTATGAAAAATTACTATAATTCATTATTACAATGCAATGCCCTTGACCTCCTGAGCACCTACCTCTGCAAAAGTAAAAAGAATAGCATTCCTAAATAAGACAAATCCATTATTAGTCCAGGATTTAGTTTCTCATGTATCCAACCTGATGATTTTGTACTGTTGATGGTGATGGAGACATGTCCATGCTTCATCATTGTTTCCCTATAATTGGGATTTGGAGGCATCCTTCCCCAACTCAGAGTTAATAATAAACCTTCAAGACTAATAGCCCTGATAAACTGCTTTCTATGATCATCCAAATATCTTTTAAAGCTGATGAAGTTATTGCCAGCTTCTATAGCTGTTCCTAGGTGTTTCAGTTTAATCTGATTTCAGCTTCATTTTTATGTGAATATGTTTTAGAAGTCATCTTGAAGGCACTTGATGAATAGTAGAATAAATCTCATAAACAATAGATTGATAGTCAGAGTCATTGATCATATTTGCATGTATACCATTTCTTGTTGAAATGTCATTCATTTTTGCGAATATTGGCACGGCATGGCAGGAGGATTCCCACTGCCAAAAAAGGTAGCATAACCTGCCTGTCTACACATGTTTATGCATCTTGCTTTTTTTTCAGAAATAGGCAAAAGTGTTTGAGATATGAGACCATTTTTATATGCCTGGTGTATTGTGTCTTTTTTCCTAAATGCTTAGCCCAGGGATATTAAGCAATTGAAATCTGTCAAAGAAAACTCTCTCAGGACTCCTTTGCAGCAGAGACAATCAGGCAGCAGAGATATAGATGCCTATTTTAAGCTTGCTTAGGCATTATGACCTACTTTTTTTTCTGAATAATTGAAGGAAGAAAGTACACGGCCACCCTATTCACTGAGAAGTTCCAGAGTCATGAAACAGAGCAGCTTGTTATAGTGATTTGTGAATAATTAGCTAGTTTATACTATACCCAAATACTATTCTGATATTTGCTTTCAAAATTAAAAATGCAAAGCCTAATTAGACTATATCCTTTTCTCCACTATTTACGTTATGCATATAAATTAAAAGTAAGATCCATTTCTGAGTAACTTAATTCAGTTTTATATTTCCCAGGTCCACCAAACGTTGCCAAGAAAACAAAGTTGTTGCCTATATTTTTAGCATGGCCAGTTTTCCAAGTCAATGTAAACAAACCATTAAAAAGTATTTGACAAAAACAGATTTTACTTTCAATCCAAATTCAAGCACTCAGAATTTATAACCATCCCAAGAATATATATTTTATTTGACATAATATTTTCAGAGGGTTAATAGCAACTGGCATGCACATTGTTATTATAGTTATTTTTAGATTTATAATAACTTCCAACATGAAATAAGATAGAATGCACATGTTAATTTCCTTTCCAACATAGATTTGCTTAAGCACTGCTCCCAAATGCCAGTTCCTCAAGCAATTATTCAGGAACTCATTTCAACTAATAAAGTCTTCCATATACAAATACTTTCATCTCCAGTCTACACCAGATGGTAATGTAATTTGAAATGGTTAACAATTGCAGTATTTGTCTATGGAGATTCTCAGTCATGAGGTCATGGTTGTCTCACAGGTGATTTTTCAAGAGGCAACTGGACTTTCTTTATTTTTCCTTGAAGAGATTTTGCTTCTCATCCCAGAAGCTTCTTTAGTTCTGACATCACTTCTAAGTCAGAACTGAAGAAGTTTCTTGAGTGAGAAGCAAAAGCTCTTTAAGGAAAAACAAAAAAAGTCCAATTGCCTCTTGAAAAAACACCTTTGGGACAATTGAAGTTTTTTTTTTTCATTTGGAAGGTATAGGGATAGGCATATTGAGAATTTTTCAGATGCCTTAGATGTTGAGAAAGTGAGCTGCAATGTACTATGTTTTTAGCATGAAAAAATGATAATTCATTTACAATGAATAAAATATTAAACAATTTATTTAATAATTTATTAAACCTGCATGCCACCAACTCTCAAAGACTCTGAGTGACTCACAACAAAGAAATTACTGTATAATAATATAAATGGATAATTTTAAATTTAATTAAAATATGGTGCACTTTTTGGGCAAAGAAATAACACTAAAGTTATTTATAGCAGTAAGGACATTGAATGTCATGCCCCTGGTGGAGACTGACTCTGAGGGAGAGGAGGAACAGCCGACAGGGAGTGGAAGTGTGGCTCCAGAGGTTGTGGAGGAGGCTGGGGAAGGGCAGAGGCCAGTTGGGCAGTCAGAGGAGGACCCAGGCCCATCCCATCACCATCCTAGGGCATGCAGGGAGGAGAGGATAAGGGAGAGACATGGTCTACTCAGGAGGAGAGGGGCTTGATCCTCTTCATGGGCTGCAGCTCTGACCAATGGATAAGAAATGGACATATGTACTGGCGAGTGCTGGAAATCAAGTATGGAAATAGCTCTAGTCTATGGTTCCCTTCTGAGTTTGGTGTCCTTCCCAGTGTGTATTCTGTTATCTGTGGATGTCCTCCAGCCCTTTTCTTGCCTGGTTTGTGTTGTTTTTTACTCTTTATAATTTAAATGACATTTTCCTCCTTCTGGTAACTGCTCGTGTGAAAGGGTTTTTTTGTCTCCAGTCAAGGATATTTGGAGCTTGGAAGCAAAGTGAAGGAATAAAAAGGGCTTCACCTGTTTTTTGTGACTGTGTTTATTTTGTATCCCACCCTGGGTCATCACACTGAATTTGAAAACAGAGCAATCTGGAACTGTTCTGGACTAGGAGGCTTGAAAGCCTGAAACTCTGATTGGTCCGCAAATAGCAGATCGTGATTGGTCGTCACAGACTGATGCAATTGGCTAGTAAATGGACTGCCGCGATTGGCCCGGCCAAGAGCGGCAAACTCAAATCACTTTCATTGGCTGCCTAGCCGCAGCCAGCCCTATATAAGGGGCTGCTGCGGCTGGGATTGCTCGCTCAGATCTGAAGTTATTAATAAAGAGCTGTTGCTGTTATCTGAGTCTTGCCTCCGTTCTTGAACCATCCTCCCAGATCTAACACTGGTGACGAGGATGGGATTCGGAGGCAACGAAGTCTACAATAACTGAGCTAGCTGAAGGAGCACGTGGCTGACAGAGCGCAATGACGGCAACATGGCCAGCAGCACTATACCACCCGCCCCATTCGATCCAGCTAGCGAGGACTGGGACTCATATATGGACAGATTTCAAATGTTCCTAGAGTCCAACAACATCAAAGATGCCACACCCAGCAAGAAACGAGCCGTTTTTCTAACCCATTGTGGACCAGCTGTTTTTAAGATGGCTAAAGCCTTAGCGAAACCAGCTGAAGTTAAAACTATGGATTGGGACACCCTTGCTCCCATCCTGCGCAACCATTACGCCCCAGCTGTACCAACTCTCATTCGCAGACACGAGTTCTATCAGAGGGACCAGCATGAAGGTGAGAGCGTTGGGGATTTCGTGGCAGACCTGAGGAACCTGGGCAGTTTATGTGGCTTCGCCAATCTCGAAGAAGCCATGAGAGACCGAATCGTCCTTGGCCTTAGAGATCCAACTGTCCAGAGCAAGCTCATGGCCAAGGGAGACATCTCACTTGCAGATGCCTTAGCAGACGCCACGGCAGCTGAAGCCACTCGTAAATCAGCAGCACGAATGCGCCGAACCAACGGAACCAACCGCCAACCCACCAACGATGCTGGGAAACCTTCAGACAAGTACACATCAACCACCCATCATGAAGATGTCGAGTCATCCTCAGACAGCGAGGAGGAAGAAGTCCACAGACTCCGGTCAGAACGTGAGCAACGAGACCAGCGGAGTCGTAAATCCAACTACCAATGCGCCGGATGCGGGGGAAACCATCCTCGATCCAAATGCAGATTCTTAGACGCCATGTGTCGTTTTTGCGAAAAATGAGGGCATATTGCGAAAGTATGCAGAAACAAAAGAAATTCCAGCCCCAGACGGAGAGGGAGCAGCCCAAAAAGGAATGATGGCAACTCCACCACACAGAGGGACCGCCCTAGCAACCAGTGGAACCAGTACAGCAGACCCCGAAAGTTTAATGGCACACCCAGACGAGAAGAGGCTCATCAAACCATCACCACCGGCCACGCTTCATCGCTTGACGCTAAAAAAAATCCGTGTAAAGGTCACCATTGAAAATAAACCATGCATCATGGAAGTCAATTCTGGGTCATCACTATCCATGGTATCCTGGAAAACACTCAAGCAACTGATTCCCAGCATTCGACGCCAAGACCTCAGCAGTCAGAGACTCATACTGAAAGATTATCAAGGCAACTGGATTCCAGTTGCAGGTACCCGCCATTTCCAGGTCTCTTTCAAGGGACATAATGCAATTCTACCACTCACCATCATAGACAGAGACCGGCCAAGTCTATTGGGTCTTCAGTGGTTCACGCCATTAGGAATCGGAATGGCTGGAATCCATCATACTGAAGATGATGACTGGGAGGCAGCCCTCATCCATGACTTCCGAGAAGTGTTCAGCAAAAGCTTAGGCAAGTACAAGGGGTCCCCTATTTCGTTTAATCTTCGCCCCGACATTGCGCCCATTTGCCTAAAGCCACGCTGAGTTCCTTTTGCTCTCAAACCCAAAATTGATGAGCAACTGGACAAATTAATTGCACAAGGCGTGTTAGAACCCATTGACCACGCCCGATGGGAGACACCAATTGTCACCCCCATAAAGCCTGACGGGTCCTTGAGAATCTGTGATGACTACAAGGCCACCCTCAATCACGCGCTACAGCAGAGCGCCTATCCAGTACCAGTCGTTCAGCATCTCCTGCATTCACTTGGGGGTGGCAGAATATTCACAAAATTAGATCTGGCCCAAGTGTACCAACAGCTGCCAGTTGATTCCGAGACTGCAGAAGCCCAAACTATACTCACACATCGTGGTGCATTCAAATGCAACAGGCTCCAGTTTGGAGTAAGCGTAGCCCCAGGCATCTTTCAAAGCCTGATGGAGAGACTATTACAAGGTATAAAAGGGGTCGTGCCCTATTTTGATGACGTATTAATAGCAGCCCCAACAAAAAGTCAATTAGAGAAACGCTTCAGAACAGTCCTACAAAGGTTCAAAGATGCTGGCCTCAAGGTTAAGAAGGAAAAGTGCCAGCTATGCACAGAAAGGGTGGAGTTTCTTGGCTACCTTCTTGACAAACAAGGAATCCACCCTACAGAAAAGAAATTGGCAGCTATCAAAAATGCCCCAAGACCTAAAAACAAAACTGACCTCCAAGCCTTCCTGGGACTTATTAACTTTTATAACATTTTCCTACCCCAGAAGGCGACTGTTGCAGAGCCCCTTCATAGACTACTCGATAAAAGGGCCTCCTGGATTTGGGGACGTCGGGAGGAACATGCCTTCCAGCAAGTAAAAGACCTCCTTACCTCTGATGCAGTGCTAATTCAATATAACGAGACACTCCCCTTGACTGTTACTTGTGATGCCTCACCATTTGGGGTGGGAGCCATCCTGAGCCACGTCCTACCAAACGGCTCAGAGGCACCAATTGCATTTTTTTCAAGAACTCTGTCAAAAACAGAAAGAAACTATAGCCACTTAGATAAGGAAGCCCTTGCTATTGTCTCTGCAATTAAAAGGTTTCATGAATATGTTTATGGGAGACCATTTTCTATTATCACGGATCAAAAGCCATTACTTGGCATTCTGGCGGGTGACAAACCTACCCCACACATTCTCTCCCCCAGAATGACGCGATGGTCGAAATTTCTAGCTGCCTATGACTATCAACTAAAGTATTGCCTGGGGAAATCTATTCCTCATGCAGATGCCTTGAGCCGCTTGCCACTAACTGAGCCACAGGAAGACCCAGCTCCCATGCTCCCAGTACTACAAATCAAGACAATTCCCTCACCTCCACTAACGGCCCAGGACATCGCCTTTGAAACCAAAAGAGACTCTTGTTTGGCACGAGTTCTTGGCTGGGTGGAGAGGGGATGGCCAGACTACGACCCCAAGGAAACCTTTAAGCCATTCAAAAACAGACAGACAGAGCTTTTCTCACAAAGAGGGTGCATTTTATGGGGAGAGCGAGTTGTCATACCAACTAAACTACAAAAAAACATCCTGCAAATTCTACACGATGGACACCCGGGCATCGTGCGTATGAAAGCGCTGGCAAGAAGATATGCCTGGTGGCCAGGTATGGACAAACAAATTGAAACCTGGGTCGCCTCTTGTAACAGATGCCAGGAAAACCACTCAGCCCCACGAAAAGCTCCACCAGCAGAATGGGAAACACCCAGGGGTCCCTGGTCATGCATTCATATTGACTTTGTGGGACCTACTAGAGGCCACACTTTCCTAATAACTGTAGATGTGTATTCAAACTGGCTTGAGGTCAATAAAATGAAAACAACCACTACTGAGGCAGTCATCAAGAAATTGAACAGACTCTTTGCCACACACGGCCTACCTGATGTCCTGGTTTCTGACAATGGGCCCCAATTTACTGCCTTAGCTTTTGAACAATACCTAGCTGAACGGGGCATCCAACACACTCACATCGCCGTCTCATCCAGCGGCGAATGGTAGGACTGAACGAATGGTTCAGTTCACAAAGAAAACCCTACAGAAAATGGAACAAGGTAATATCCACGATAAAGTCACTAGAATGCTGCTTCTTCAACACATCACACCTAACAGCATGACTAACAAGAGCCCAGCTGAACTCCTGATGGCCAGAAAACTCAGATCGCCTCTAGACTGCTTGCACCCTGCCTACACCCCGGAAAAGCCCCTGGGTTCCAGCAGCAAGCACTGCGCCTTTAAGGTAGGAGACCTTGTATTTGCAAAAAAATTTTCTGGGGATCCCCTCTGGATTCCTGCTCAAGTAACTCAAGTTACGGGTCCCCGCTCCTACCGTCTACTCACCACTGATGGCAGAGTGTGGAAACGCCATATTGACCAGCTATGCTCCAGACTGACCACAACTTCCATCCCTGACCCCAACCTTGACACCAGGGGGGAGGGGAAGCCGTGAGCCCGGAAATAGAACCAACACCTGTTTATTCTGAACTAACACCTAGATACTTGCAATACTCACCAGCTGTAGTTGAACCTGGGCAGACGAACACTTCACCAAGAAGCAGCAGCCAAGCAGGTTCAGCGAGCCTGGGGAGCCATAGCAGTAGCAATGAAGCTGAGGACTCTATCACCCCAGGGGCATCAGAAGAGAGCCCTAACCAGGGTACTGGTTCACCGTACTAGATCCAGCAAACAGTCCATCTGAACCCTATTTGGAACATGGACAATTGGAATTGCATAAGTCAGGTAGACAGGTGCGAAGACCTGCCTACCTGCGAGACTATATTACTCCACCCCTTAAACGGAACTGAGAGGGGAGGGGTGTTCCGGACTAGCAGGCTCGTAGCCTGCAAATCTGATTGGCCCGCTGAAAGCCGATCGTGATTGGTTGCCACAGATTGATGCGATTGGCTAGTAAACAGGCTGCCGCAATTGGCCCTGCCAAGAGCGGCAAACTCAAATCACTTTCATTGGCTGCCTAGCCGCAGCCAGCCCTATATAAGGGGCTGCTGCGGCTGGAATTGCTTGCTCAGATCTGAAGTCACTAATAAAGAGCTGTTGTTGTTATCTGAGTCTTGCCTCCATTCTTGAACCATCCTCCCAGATCTAACAGGAACACTCTGAAGACCTTGCCAAATAAAGCTAACTCTTTTTAAAACCTGGCACCTTTCAGTTTCCCAGAATTCCCCAGCCAGTGTGAAGCTGAAGACCACACATGTTCACCAAGTTTAAAAAACAACAGAGTTGAAGGCTTGAAGACTTTAAAAATCAGAGTTTGATTTGGAAGCTTAAATTTGCTCTACCCAGTGCCTGGCCAATCCCTGTCTCTTTGCATCACTGTACATCTTGCTTTTCCAACTCAGCTTGGCAAAGCAGCCGGATGTCCCACAGTAAAAAAAAAAGTCAAGATGGCAGCTGCAACCATGGAATCATATCCTGACACAGTATAAAAAAGAGCTTGGATCATGTGATTGGACACTTTGTGGCCTATTTATTTATTTATGCATTGATTGATTGATTGATTGATTGATTGATACATACATACATATATACATACATACATACATACATACATCACAGTTATATACCTCCCATCTCATCTAAGTGGCTGTGGGTGGTTTACAGTATTTTTTCCCTGTAAATTTTCCTGCACAAAGGGAATTTGGTTGTAGCAATATGGTCATCAGGCCACATGCCTAAGAAATTGTATCACTTTTCTTTCAGGGCTGAGCTGCATAATGTAGAGAGTCCACAGTAGCAATTCTTAGCCTAACCCAATTCTCGCTAACCACAGAAGAGCTGACAGCATAATGATGCATTGTCTTAACTGTCTTCACTATCTTCCATTATTTGCAACTTGTTATTGTTTTTTTGCAGTATGGAAAATAGCAAAAGAAGGCTGCATGAATCATAAACAGGAGGGAGCAGGACAAAGACAGTTCTATGGGGGCAGCAGTAATGTTGGATTTTTGCCAGGCTATTCTGGAGCTACTGTAAATAATATGTTTTAAAAAGTGCTCAGTAAATAAGATGTGGGAAGCCTGCTTTAGTTTTTATTTTATATTTGTATAAGAGGTTACTCTCCCAGAGTGGGATTGCTACTCCAGCTCCACCTATATTTTTTAAGGAAATATGCTCCTTTATATTCCTAAATTCATAACCAGTCTCCATGTGCAGAATTTTTTAAAGCTTCTTTTGTGCAACTGGAGGTGGGACAAGGTGGGATGGGGTGGGGGGAATTGATATTTTGTATTTAAAAAAATTGGGGGAGAGAATTTTTCTGCCAGCCCTGCATATGATAGTCATAATATAAGTAGTTTGGGCCTCAATGCTTTTACAGCGCATACAATCAAATCAGAAAAGAAGCTTTATATACCATAGTTCATTTTCTCAGAAATCCATGGAAGCGGTTTGTGCAGTTTAATATTTTTACTTAGTGTTTTATGTGCAGATAGTCCAAAGGAAGGGCTTTTGGGGATGAAGCCTGCAGAACTTGAGTTTAATTTAACTGTTCTCTTCATCTTGGGCTTAGCATTCTACCCCTCCCACCCCCTTTTCTCTTGATGGATGTTTTCTTATTCCTTGTGCTATTTGTAAAGGAGAAAAGTCATATATTGGCATCAAGTGTGATAAGCAGACAGACTGAATTTTTTTCAGTGTATCCCAGGAAGATGCACATTAGGTCTGGTTATGAAAGAAAGTTGATGTTTTGCTTTTAACTAATTAACCCAGTGTACTTTTCAAACAAAGTATTGCAGCCGTTAATTATTTTCCACTTGCTAAGTGTTGGCAAACATCATCTATTACCCAAACATGACATAGCTGCCTTTTTGTGAACCACCAGAATCATCTTCCATGTCACTCTCTGACAGGAGGATGGTAAAACTGCATTATTCAAATTGCACATCAGTCACAAAAATTGAAGAGTAATTTGTCAAAGTCACAGCTGTGCTCAATAACTACTTGGAGATGACTAAGTAATTAATCAATAATGCATTCTCACCTTTTCATTTCCCAGATTGCAGGTGCTGCTGTGCTGGAATGCCTTGGAATAATAGAATGAGATGTTCAGTGTCTGCTGGGTTGGCAGCTCCAATCTTCAGGAGGGAGCTTCTAACACGGCTTGTATCCAAGACGGAAATATTGCTGGAATACAGTCAGTAATTTTGTCTTCATAAAAACTTCATGATCACAATGATTTATAGAGATGGAGATTCAGTAATCACCAACATCAGGCTATGCCCATTGATTTTTGCAAGCAAGTCAGACTTCCCTAACTAATTTGATGCTCTCCATGTGTGTCTAGAGGATCAAATGCTAAATGGTAATTCTGGGAACTGAAATCTAATCTGTCTGGACAGGCCAGGACAGAATTTCTAACCCAAATGGGCAATTCATGACCCAGGTATATTATAGATACAAAACAAACTAAATCCTCCTTCCACACAAACCTCATCCTCACCCATTTGTAAAATGTTGACCATCTACTTTCTCACTCTCAGCACTGCCAAATGTTAAGCTTGGTTCTTGACCTCCAGAACTTTTCCCAGGCTCGTACAAAAATAGAACACATAATGAAATATGTGTGTGGGGGGAGGGGAAGATTGGTTGTTTTAGACAGCTGCTAGAAGTTTGTAATTGAATCCTGACTGCAGACAATGAAATATTAATTTAATCATTATTGGATATTAATGCAAACAGTAATAAATCCTAGGCAAAACAAGAGATAAAATAATCCATATATTTCATAATGATTAAAACAGAATAAATGAATGCATTGCAATGCATTGCAATGTAACAAGATCAGAAAATGGAGCAACTGTAATATAATTGACCCCCCCCCCCAAAAAAATCCCCTCCATAATAATCTATAAATAAGACTCGAAGACAAAAGTGCATTAATTCAAGCCATGGCACAAATTTCAAATTTCAATTCTTGGTATACTGGTTCCCAGTGTAAATATTTAAGGTTGTGCAAATTATTTGAAAGTGTTTCTTTGGAAATTCCCCAGGAGACAACAACCTGGAAAAAGAACAGGTTGCTTTAATTCTTTCCCAAAGTTGCTTCAAATGCATTTAAAATATTTCTTTTCAAGAATTTGCACAGTTCTAATAAGTGCAATAAAACATTTATAATATTGTGGGATAAAGTTAAACCTATCATTCCAGGTTTAAGTCTTAGATGGTCTTCAGATTCAGATGAAAGGTCAAAAAAGTGAAAAGAAAAAAGGAAGGTGGAAGGAAAAGATGATGAAGAGGGGCATTGTTATGTTAGTTAAAGATGTGGAAGGAGAAGAATCACCTATTCAATGTTAGTGGCAGGAAGCCTAAAGATTTAGACAGGGTTGTTTGGGGGAAGAATTGGTGTGGGGATGCTAAGCACACTGCTTTGAGTTTCTAAAGAAAAGGTAGAATATAAATCTAAGAAAGAAATATTACAATGGTGTAAAAATGATATTAATGATATCCTGATTTAGCTTCTGAAGTAATCCTCAAATTCATTTTTTTTTACTACCGGTTCTGTGGGAGTGGCTTAGTGGGCATGGCAGGGAAAGGATACTGTAAAATCTCCAGTCAGAGGTGATATTTGCTGGTTCTCCAGAACTACTCAAAGTTTCTGCTACTGGTTCTCCAGAACTGGTCAGAATCTGCTGAATACCACCTCTGATTGCTTATTTGGATTCTCATCGGCTACCAATTATTTCCTGGAAAATGCGATGAAAGTATTAACATAACAATAATAGATAATCAAACTAAACCATTACTAATTTCTTTTCCTTAGTTTATTAACTTATTTTCTCACTTCTGGATTCTGCTATTGATAATTGTTATAAATCCATCCCATCCAATCATTGTTTGGACCCAAAGATATCCTTATCTAGAACGTACCTCCTTATATCACATTGTGCCTTTCAGCTAGAGCTAGAGCCTTTAAAAGTTGGAACTTGTTGTGAAAGCATAACATTATCCTACCTACTGCATGCCCAGTCTCTCTTTTTGCCTCATTGTGCTTCTTGCTTTTGTAAATACACCTTACATATCAATCATAGCTCTTTTGTCAAAAGAAACCTTTTCTTGAAGAACAGAATACTATATCACTATAGAAATATATGAAAAAAGAAATCTTGGTTTTATTTAGGAACTCACAAGTATTTCATTTGGTCTTGTCTGGCTCCAGACTTCAAAGCATTTTTTTACTGTGTAGCACACATTGGCAATTTGTGGCTCATGAAACCTCTTAGTGAATATCTCACATTCCAATCTTTGCAACCTTCTATTTCAGCTGAATAGAGAAACCAAAATGTTAATGCAGTCCTTGGTTCCAGCTATAACTCCTCAAAATCAGACTTTCTGGTCAAGACTTGATTTAATATAGAATCAGACAGGTCCTGTTTTTCCAGGAAACCTAATTTCATGTTTATAATATCCTTAAAGTATGTGTTTGGTTTTTGCCTTTAGTAACTTTAGAAGCAAGTATTGTACTGATATGCTCCTTGCTCATAGCAATCAAAACGCTATGAACAAACAAATGTGTAAGTGGAAAATCCATCAAGTTCATCAACTCTTTATCCATGTATTGTGTTGGGACCACATTGAAAACAAAGAAAACATATGAGGTTGTGGATCCAGGACCCACAATGATTCCATGGGATCATTTTCTTTTTAGGTATTTTGACTGAAAATCTTCACTCAGAGCTGTCAACATGGGTGACTTGAAACATTGTCTCTTAAAATCTGGGAAAAGGCGGTAATGAAGAAACTGGAATGGCCAATGGCCACGAAAGGTACAAGTTACATTTTTCTTAGTTTCATCCCCCAAAATTGAACGAGTGGAAGCAGAACTATCTGAAGCTGGATCAACAATGTCAAAATAGTGGGAAACCATCAAGCAGCAGAAACCCGTATCACTTTAAATGTGCAATGCAAGAATGGCACAATCATTGGATTTTATTTATCAATCACAGCTACTATTTTGACATTATTGAGTAAGTCTGCAGAAATCCCCATATTTTGAGCAATGATAACTAGGCAGAAGCAAATAATTTATGGACAGCAGAAAGCAAAACTAAAGGAAATCACGGAAAGCAAATATTTTATTCTCTACAAGAATTCTTTAGTTTGAACATCTTCTCCATCTGCAGGACTCTGCTCACCAATATTTGTAAATACACAAAACCTAGCAAAGCATGGTCTCTTTCCAAACTGAATCTTGAACTAAGGACTGAAACTCCTGAAATTTGTCAAGCTATATATAACTAGCACATAAATAAAAATATTTATAACATCACAAACAATACTTTGGATAGGAACAGTAGCTAAAGTTTTGGCCTAGCACCAGGAAAACCAAGCTGCAAGTCCACCTTCTGTCACAGAAGCTCACTGAATGACTTTTGAGCTAACTTTTTAACTTACAGAAAGGTTACCGCAGAGATAAATAAAAGCAATGTGATGTACACATTATGTGTAGGCATTGCAGAAGGAAGTTGAAATGGGTTACACTGTGTAAGCAGACCTTAATCAGAATAGAGCTGGAAGTCACTTGGAGGTCTCGTAGTCCAGTGGTGGTGAACCTGCCCAAACTGCAACCCAAAACCCACCTATTTATCAACACAGCAATTTAACCTGAATAATGAGGTTTTACTGCCTAAAATAATGATAAGCAATGCAAAGTTCAGCTAATTGTTCTAGAAAAACATGATAAATGCATTTTTATGCCCCTTCATTTTTTTCCTGCTTTTGAAATATTATGTTTAGCAACAATAAAAAAGAAAAACTTTTGTAATAGCATTTCTTTCCCACCCCCTCTCTCATTCCCTCCCCCACTCTCTTTCCCCACTCTGTCTTTCTCTCTCTCCCTCTCCCATTTCTCTTTCCTTCCATCCATCTCTTTATCTCTCTGACCTATACATCCATCCATCCATCCAGCTAGCTAGCTAGCTAGCTATCCATGCTCTCCTGTACAGCTTCACATGTTATGTGAATCCAACCACTTGGGCTGTGAAGGGGGAGTGGAGGCTTGCAGGCAAAGCCAAGTGTTAGAGATCCACACAAAATAAGGCAACTCCAACCTGGCTCAGCTGGCAAGTGTGGAGGAGGGGCATCCCAACTCTGCAGCTCTGCAGGAAAGGAAACTTCTTTTTTTGGTGAGCTGAGGCATTGCAGGGTCACCTTTTGGCTCTGCATCGTAATGGGCTTCAGGAAGAGGGTGGACCTCCTCTCCCCCATTGTGAAGCACACAAGTGAGAAAGTTAATCAATTCCAACTTCACAAGATCTTTTTCTTTCATGACGAGTTAGAAGAACCCACTGTAACTACATAGTCAAAAAGGCATTAAGAGTTGTTAACCTAATCCTATGTAGTTTTTCTCTCTGGTAATATCACACTACTAACTAGAGCATACATAACATTTGCTAGACCAATACTCAAATACAGCTCATCAGTCTGGAACCAACATTATGTATCTGATATTAGCGCAATTGAGAAAGTCCAGAAATATTTCACAAGAAGAGTTCTCCACTCCTCGCTGTAGAATACCTTATGCCACCAGACTTGAAATTCTAGACCTAGAAAACCTTGAACTACGCTGTCTTCGGTCTGATCTAAGTATGGTATATAAAATCATACATTGCAATGACTTACCTGTCAATGAATACTTCAGCTTCAACCATAACAATACAAGAGCATACAATAGATACAAACTCAAGGTTAACCAGACCAAACTTGATTGCAGGAAATATGACTTCAGCAACAGAGTGGTCAATGTCTAGAATACTCTACCTGACTCTGTGATTTCTTCCCCAAACCCCAAAAACTTTAACCTTAGACTGTCTACCATTGACCCCACCCCTTTCCTAAGAGGTCTGTAGGGGGCATGCATAAGCACACCAACGTGCCTACCATCCCTGTCCTATTGCTACACTGGAGCTGAGGGATAAAGAGGGGGGATAGAGATGGAGGGGTTTGTAATCAAAACAAAATACTTTCTCCTGGGAACCAAGGACTTTCCCACAGGTGGCCAGGGTGAGGAGGAATGATGTTGTCTGACAACCGAATGGGACCTTGATTGGACCATGTGGCTGATTGAAAAAAGGGAGAAACTTTTACTTTTAATTAGGTGAAAACCACGAGAATATTCAGAATTGGTTTTCACCAGCTTATGCCAATGTGATATTTCTAATAAACAATTTCTTTGAGGAACCTGCTTGCCCCGGAGCTCTGTTTATTATGGATGTATTACTTGGAACCCTGACATTAAACTGACTCTGACATCAAAAACAAAACAAAACAAAAATGAAAACAAAAATGTTTCTGGTCTAGAGCTATCACTCGAGTGATAAAAGTGATTTGGGCTTTGAAAATGTGAGTTCAAATAAGTGATAATTTGATTAATAAAATTGTGAGATTTGCAGTTCCTAAAGGCTTTTAAACTTAAAAAAGCTGTTGTGATATATTCATTCCTCACCAATAGTTTCACCAAGTGGGTTATTGAACTTACTGAATAATGTGGTAGTAAAATTAAGTAATTAATAAAATTAGCATTTTAGTATAGTTGTAACCTAGGCAGAATCTAGATTCACGAGATTTAATTATCTTTTGCTAGTTTGAATAATTTGTATTCAATTTCACAGAAAACATGCAAAAAATGTTTCCATGGTGCTCTCTGTAAGAAGAATCCTAAAAAAAGAAATGGAAATAAGTTGCTAAAGTTTAACTAGAGGTTGACATTTTACTGCACACTAACAGTACTATAAACCCAGGCAACTAGGATAGAAAGACTACACATAGCTTTGGTCTTCTATGGAACCCATGGAGTTCCCTATGATCATTCTGAAAGCTTCAAAGTGGACTCTATATTTAGAGATGGAAACATTTTAACTATAGGTAGTCCTCACCTTACAGCCAATCATTTAATGACTATTCAAAGTTACAGTGGCATTGAAAGAAGTGACTTAGGGAGGGTGGAGCTGGTGTTGTGGTGGTTGGATGAGTAATCTTGATCCTCCAAGATCACCATTGATATCTCAGCTGCTGGTCGGTTCCCATGGACCTAAACCGTCCCATAGAGACAGTGATTGACAAGGGCACATCGTGTTGATCCCAGGGACATCGCAAAGTTCCTTGTTGATCCAGAGAAAGCCCTTTTTGCCAGCGGCGGAGAGGCAGCCTTCCAAGCTGCTGAAGCTGGGACAGCTCCAGAATGGAAGAGATTGGAAGAAAGTGTGTCAGTTTGGTGAAATGAACTTTTACTTATTATTTCTTGGAGAGAACACCCTGAAAAAATTTAAGTGGACTAAAAGTGAAGAAGAAAGAGTTTAAGCGGCATGATTAATTGTCAAAGTGAAAGTTTTTTTTTCTTTTTTTCCCTTTTCATTGGAATTTTGAACTTGGCAAAGCTCTTTAACTTGAAGCTGGTCTGGTACTTTTTAATCTTTTTATTTCTGTTTGTATTTCTTTCTCCTTTTTTAAACAATCCTTTTGAAAAAAATTTCTTGATTAAGACTCTTCTGCTTGATTTAAGATTTATTTTTCTCCCTTTAAAAAAAAGTGGGGGGAGATTTTACTTTTTTTTCTTTTAGTTCCTGGTTGTAGAGTGAGGAGGGCGAAGTGAAAGTGAAGGAAAGTAAGTAGCACAGCTGCCCAGAGGCTTGGATACATTGCTTCTTTTTTCTTTCACTAGTTTGTGTTACAATCAAGGACTCTGAGCTGTGTATTGGAAAAGACAGAGATGAGCCTGGCAGTTTGTTTATTCAGGTGCTCATTTCTGAACAGATAGCTGGAGTCTGGAGTTGAAGTTGAAAGAAAGAAGATTGAAGTGACCTTGAAAAACTCTGAGCTGATTTATCAAAGACCTTGGATATTTGGCAGCAGAGGCTTGTTTTATATTAGAATTGCTTTTTACCTTTTGCCTCCCTTTCTACCCCCCCCCCCCCCACTAGTTGGGCTTTTTTTTTTCTCTTTAATTGGATTTTGACTTTTAAAACCAGGAACCAGAATGTAAATCTTTTATTTTTGTTTTCTTTTCTTTATTAAGAGGAAGATATAGAATATTTCTCTTTCTCTTTTTTCGCTTTTTTATCATTGATTTTTTACTTTTTACATTTACCATTGTAACTAATTGGATTAAGGTATACAAGTGCCTGAAGACTTTCTTTTTCCTTTTTTCTTTGGAGTGGCAACTGTTTGCCTTCGTCTTTTTTTCCCTTTTTTTTCTCTTTTTTTCTCTCTCTTTACAGATAAGCATTATAAGATGAGTAGAAAGACAACAGATCCAGCTTCTTGGATACCAAACCCCTCACCATCTGGAGCACAATGATCTATACAGGCAATATTACAACAGGAAAAAGAGAAAGAGAAGGAAGTGACATTACAGATGATTATGCAAGGAATCCAGAAGATTGAGCAAAAAATAAAAAAGACAGATGAGAAAATGGAAAATATTCAACAGGATGATGAAATATGAAGACAGATTTTTAAAAATTGAAGAAGATATATAAAAAGATAAGAAAATTGGAGACATTGATATTCAATTGAGCAATGTCGAGAAGGGCAGATGTGAACCATTAGGATGGGAAATTGATAAATCAGAATTTTATCTAAGATTTCAAAATATAGAAGAAGGAAAAGGTAAAAACCTTGCTGAAATAATGGCAGAAATATTGGCAGAAGCACTTGAAATAACCAAAGAAAAGATGATGGATCGGATGGATGAAGTGTTTCATGTCTATACAAGATATGCAACAAGGAATAGACTACCAAAAGAAGTTCACATTAGATTTACTAAGAAGATTATTAAGAGACAGATACTCCAGGTGGTGAGAGAGAAAACACTAAAATATAAAGACAAAGAAATTGTGGTGCTGAAACAGATACCAAGAAGAGTAAGAGAGATGAGAAGAGAATATTTATTCTTGACTAAAGAGTTACTTAAAAGAGGAGTAAACTACAGATGGCTGATGCCAGAAGGCCTTTTGTTCACTTGGCAGGAACAAAGACATAGAATTGACACCATTGAAAAAGCTGAGCTATTCTACTTAGAATACTTTAGAGGAAAGGAGGAAGAAGAAAGAAAGGAAGAGTCACTGATTGAATTTCAAGAGGAGTGTATGGCAGTAATTGAAAAAGAAAATGAAGAAGGTGCAGTAGGCGGTGAACCCAGAGAACAACAAGAATTGAAATGTACTAGAGCAGGGGTCCCCAACCACTGGTCCCCAACCACTGGTCTGGGACCAGTCCGTGGAACAATTTCTACCGGGCCACCGGTTTGTTGGGTGCCGCCATCTTGTTTTGATGAAAAAGTGCTTCCAGTGAGCTTTTCTGGGTAGAAAGCGGTGTTTGGGTGCTGAAAGAATCCTCGTGCCTTTGTTTCATCGAGGGGGGGGGGGGCGGCTTCAAACAAAACTAAGGCACAAGGATTCTTTCAGCACGCATGGCAAGGCGAGCCAAGTGACCGTCCCGAAGCCCATCGACACAGATACGAAGGAGGAGTTGAAGGTGGCGGGGAGAAGCGGGGGACGGCTGGCTGGCCAGTCACTCGGCTCACCTTGCCATGCGTACTGATGCTGGTACCGGGCCGCGGATGATTTTGAGATGCCGGTACCGGGCCGTGGCACAAAAAAAGTTGGGGGCCACTGTACTAGAGCAATAAAACCCTCTTATAAAACTTAATATGGACAAAAGAAAATTGATTTCGATTAACATAAATGGATTTAATTTCACTATTAAAAGAAGGAAAGTATTTCACAAAAAATAAAAAATAAATAAAATTTGACATAATCTGCTTACAAGAGGTACATATTAAAACACAACATGAATATATACTAAAACAAGGAAAACTAGAGAAATTATTTACGTTGCTGGCACAATCCAAAAAAAGAGGTGTGGTATTATATATTAAAGAAACAATTTTGGCAGAACTAATCTACACAAATGATGATGGAAGGATTCTGATGGTGGAAATAATGAATAACAGTGTTAAAACACTTCTAAGTGCAATTTATACCCCGAATAATAAACAAGAAGAATTCTACAGAAAATTACACACAAAAATAATTGAATTGGACTGTGTTAATATTTGTATGATGGGAGATTTTAATGGAACAATTAATGGCCAGTTGGATTATAAAATACGGAAAACAACAAAGAAAGTTAGAAAGGTACTACCAAAATCCTTCCTTCGAATAATAGAAGAATTTAACTTAAAAGATGCATGGAGAAAGAGAAATGTGGAAAGTAAGCAATATGCTTTGTATTCAAACAGGTATACATCCTGGTCTAGAAAGATATGATATGGATGTCAGCAGAATTATTGACTAATGTATGACAGACTGAAATACAAACAAGCACTTGGGCAGATCATAATCCAGTGTCAGTTATTTGGAAAGGATACAAGAGGAGATCTAGATGGACTTTAAATAATATGATATTAAAAGAAAAAGACTTTAAACAGAAAATAGAGAAAGAACTTGTTTTATTCTTCAAAGAAAATAGAAAAGAGGATACATCTTTACAGAATCTCTGGGACATGATGAAGGCCTACATAAGAGGCTTGATAATAGATTATACTAGGAGAAGAAACATAAAACAGAAAGACATTTAAGACATTAGAGAATGACTATAAAAGATTGGAAAAAAACTTACAGAAGTCCCCACAAAAAAGACATTAAAAATAAAATGGATATAATTAAACATAAAATGGGACTAATGGAAAAAGAAGAATTAGCACAAAAAATTAAAAATGCCAAACAGAATTACTTCGAAGATGCAAACAAACCAGGCAGATGGCTAGCTTATAAGCTGAGAAAGGAAAGAGAAGCAAGAAGGATTAGTCAATTAATAAATAAAGAAGGACAGGTTTGCTATGGAAATGAGAAGAAAAAAATTATAGAAGACTACTATGGAAAACTGTATGGAAATATAACAATGATGGAATTATCAGAAGCCTTAAAAAAACAAAATGTTGGGAAAGCACCAGGTCCAGATGGTTTGCCAGTGGAATTTTACAAGACTTTTCAGGAAATATTGAATCTTCATCTATAAGAAGTTATGAATGAAGTTATGTTGAAGAGAAGAATACCAAAAACATGGTCAGAAGCGTACATTACACTTACACCGAAGGAAGGTACAGACCTGCAGCAAGTTAAAAATTATAGACCTATATCTTTATTGAACTCAGACTATGAAATCTTTGCTTCAATTTTGGCAGAAAGACTAAAAAGATACTTAAATAATTTTATTCATATTGATCAAAATGGATTTCTGCCAAAGAGACAAATCAAAGACAATGTGAGAATTATTTTGAATACTCTGGAATATTATGAAGCACACCCTGAGAAGCAAATGGCCTCGATGTTTCTAGGTGCTCAAAAAGCCTTTGACAATGTGAGTTGGCAATTTATTTACTGCAATTGATACAAATGGGCCTTGGTAAAAAAATTATCCAAGTCATTGAAACAATATACCATGAACAAACTGCAAAGGTGATGGTGAATGGAGAATTAACAGAATCGATAGATATAAGAAAGGGGACAAGGCAAGGCTGTCCATTGTCACCTCTGCTGTTTGTGTTAAACATTGGAAGTGTTGAACAGGAATATCAGAGAAGAAAAAGAAATAAAAGGAATGAAAATTTAAAAAGGAGGAGTATAAATTGCAAGCTTTTACAGATGACCTGGTATTTATATTAGAAGACCCAATGAAAACAACACCCAAATTAATATAAAAAATAGAAGAATATGGAAAAGTAGCAGGTTTGAGAATAAATAAAGACAAAACAAAGATATTAACAAAGAATATGTTAACAAGACGAAAGAAAGAGTTGGAAGAAATTTTAAAAATACAGGTCACGAACAAGGTTAAATATTTAGAGATACATATTACACCAAGCTGTAGTGCACTGAAGGAAGATAACTATGTTAAATTCAAACAGCAGATTGCAACAGATTTGATAAAATGGGAAAAACTGCAACTATCATTGATTGGGAGAATATCTACAATTAAGATGAATATATTGCCTAGAGTTTTATATTTATTCCAGACAATTCCTATTCGACTAGGGAAAGAGTTTTTTGAAGATTTAAATAGAATTGTGTTGAAATATATTTGGCAGGGTAAAAAAGCAAGAATAAAATTAAAACTGTTACAAAATGCAAGAATAAGAGGAGGGTTTGTCTTGCTCAATTGGGAGCTATATTACCAGGTGTCAAGTTTGATGTGGGTAAAGGAATGGATAACACTAAGGAACAGTAGATTACTGACTTTAGAAGGTCATGACTTGCTGCTGGGATGGCATAAGGGAACTAAAACACAGGGGTATTTTAGAAGACATTACATTCAAGAGGCATTGTTTTTGAACTGGAAGAAGATAAAAAGACAATATTACTTAAAAATTCCAACATGGATATCAACTATTGAAGCTTTTTCTTATCCAATAATATGTAAAAAGGAACAAACAGTTAGATATGGTGAGATATAGAATGAAAAGGGTGAACTTAAATCTATGCAAGCATTGGAAGAACAAGATGTAAAAATGAATTGGTTTTCATATTTGCAAATACAATCTAGGTTTGATAAAGACTCTAAAGCAGAAGGTATTTATGATAAGTTGACTGATTTAGATAAAATGTTGATGGGTACTGATGAAAAGGTAATTAAAAAACTTTAGGGACATCTATTAGAATTTAAATTGGAGGAGGAACAAGTTAAAGAAACAATGATTGCTTGGGGGAAAATTTTGGGATATGGGATTGATTTAGAAAAATGGCAAAAATTGTGGTCTCAAAATTATAAAATGACAATGTCAACTGCATATAAAGAAAATTTGTATAAGATGTTTTACCGGTGGAACCTATCCCTGATAAGACTTGTGAGAATATTTAAGAATACATCAGATAAATGCTGGAAATGTCATCAGATACCTGGTTCATATCACCATATGTGGTGGACATATTCGGACGCAAAGAAATATTGGACTAAAATCCACACATGGTTGGAAAAAATGATAAAACAACATACAATAAACCAGAGATCTTTTTATTGGGAGTCATACCGGACATATACAATAAAGAATTGAAATATTTGATTGTAAATGTTTTAACAGTGGCTAGAATTGTATTTGCGAAGAACTGGAAAAATGACAAAATACCTATGCAGGAGGAAGTTATTAAAAAAATTATGGACTGTGCTGAAATGAGTAAACTGACATTTGAAATTAGAGAACAAGAAGACAACCAATTTTATATGATATGGGATTTGTTTTATCAATGGCTGGATAAGAAGACATGGTAAGGTAACAGAATAGATAATTTTCTTATAGAAATTTAATAGACTGATACAAAATATAATGTAGACATATATATCCATTGGATGACAGCATAATATAATATTAATGGAATAAATAGCAGGATAATTAAGAATTGATAAATAGCTAAGCACAGGCCGGCTGGAGTACTCAAATGCCGCATCAACATGATGGAAACGTCCACTACAAAACACACGTCCAATGCTACCGCGTTGGGGAACCGATGGGCGCAGGAGACCATTGGCCTGCGCCAAAAATCAACGAAATGGTCCACGCGAAAGCACGGCCGTGTGAAAAACGCAAGCGGGAACAGAGGACTGCCAGACGCTCAAGGTGGCCACCTGAACGTGGATTCGCTGACTGGACGCTCGACCGAGATCGTCAGGGCCATGCGGGACAGGAAGCTGGACATCTGCTGCCTCCAGGAAACTCGCTGGAAGGGCAACAAGGCTACGACTATAGACGGCTACAAGATCATATACACCAGCTGTAAGGAAAACGCGGCGGTGTAGCTGTGGTTGTCAGTCCAAGCTGGCAAAGTTCCGTCGCAGAAGTTAAGCGCCTCACAGAACGACTGATGATAATCGTCGTAGCGACCGAGAGGCAGCGCCTACACATCTTTGTCTGCCTACGCCCCTCAGACCGGATGTCACGAGGAGGAGAAGGATACCTTCTGGGAACTGCTCGACATCCAACTCAGGCAGATCCCACACGAAGACGACATCATCATCTCGGGCGACCTGAATGGTCATGTAGGGCGGGACAAAAACGGACACCAGTGCCACGGTGGGCACGGCACAGGCGATACGAATGAGAATGGCCAGAGGATCCTGGACTTTGCCGACTCCCATGATATGACCATCACGAATACCTGCTTCATTAGGCGAGAATCTCAACTCCTCACCTACCATAGCAGAAACGGGAGCCACCACACACAGATTGACTACATCATCGTGCGACGAAGAGCCGCTAAAAACGTGCTCAACGCCAAGGCGTACTGCCGTCACGAATCGAGCAGTCAGCACAGGCCGCTGATGGCGAAGATCAGGATCAGCAAGCCCAAGACCAGGATTGACAAAAGAAATGCAGACCAGCCACGAATCAAGTGGTGGAACCAGAAGAAGATGGCGGGACCCCTCATCAAACCGGAGCAGTTCCCGCAGATGGTCGAGCGGGCCACAGGAAGCGTGGTCCATGCTGAAGAGCACTGTTCACACTGCCGGCTGCCAACAGCTTGGTTGCACCAAGCCAGGACGGAGACGCATCGAGCGAGATACATGGCTCTGGACACCGGAAGTACAAGATGCCGTACACCTGAAGAAACGGCTCTACAAGGCCTTTCTTCAGGACAAGACCAGCGAGAAGCTCTGAATACAAGGCGGCCAAAAGGCAGCCAAGAAAGCAGTAGCGACAGCCAGAAGCTCCCACTACGATGACATCTACGAGAAGCTGAACACGCGAGAAGGCGAGAATGAGATCTACCGCCTAGCCAAAAGCAGACACAGGAAGACCCTGGACATTGACCAGTTTCATGGGATCAACGACGAAAGGGGAAATTTGATCGTCAACCCCAGAGACGCTGCGGAGAGGTGGCGGCAATACTGAGAAGATCTCCACCGAGGAGTTCCCACACCCACGAACCCCGCGAGGTGACCCAGTTGAAGGCCCAGTCTCAGGCATTTATGCCAGCGAGGTCGCCGACGCCATCAAGGCCATGAAAAACGGTAAGGCAACAGGACCAGGCGACATCCCTGCCGACTTCTGGAAAAAGGCACTACCGGGCTCGGCATTGTGGCTGTGCAAGCTGTTCAACAACATCGTCTCCACGGGAAAAGTGCCACACGACTGGTACCGCAGCACCACTGTTCCGATCTGGAAGGGAAAGGGCAGCCCAGCGGACTGCTCCAACCACTGACCGGTCAGGTTACTGTCACACACTATGAAGATCTTTGAACACGTCCTTGATAAGCGCATTCGGGACACCGTCGACATCAGCGTCAACCAGGCTGGATTCATCAAGAACTGCGGCACCACCGACGCCATCTTCGGTGTGCGGATGCTGATGGAGGCTCACAGAGAAGAAAATCCCGCTCCACACCGCCTTCCTAGACTTGGAAAAGGCCTTCGACCGAGTCCCGCATGATCTCATCTGGTACGCACTGCAGACCACGGCGTGCCTGAGCTGCTCGTACAATGGGTCCAACTCCTATACAGATGTCACAAAAGCCGTGTAAAGCGGCAGCTGGGATATCAGAGGAGTTTAATATTACCGTCGGCGTACACCAGGGCTCTGCTCTCTCACCACTGCTGTTCATTCTGGTGATGGACACAATTACACACGACCTGTACACGCCCGCCCCATGGACGCTGCTCTACGCCGATGATGTGTTCCTGGCCAACCTGTGCAAGGCTGAACTAGAGCACCGAGTCCAACAGTGGCACGACCGCCTCGAGCAGTTCGGGCTCCGGCTGAACCTAAAGAAGTCCGAATACCTGACCACTGACAATGAAATGACAGGCTCCATCCACGTGAACGGGCAGGAGCTACCGCGCGCCTCCACCTTCAAGTACCTGGGAACTACTCTTGGGGAAGAAGGCCTACTACAAACTGAGGTGGCAGCCAGGATCAATGCAGCGTGGGGCAAATGGAAGTCCGTCACGGGCGTCCTCTGTGACAAGAAGATGCCGATGCGCCTGAAGGCGAAAATCTATAACTCTGTGGTGCGCCCGTGCCATACACGGCGCAGAGTGCTGGCCGACGACCAAAGAAGTCGAAAGCAGACTCCAGATAATGGAGATGCGAATGCTCGATGGTCGTGTAGGCCTCACCCTACTCGATCGCGTCAGGAACGAAGAAGTGCGTGACGGTTCAACGTCGTGCCCATCCCCACGGTCATGAGGCAGTCCCGGCTACGATGGTTCGGCCACGTGAGCCGCGCCAAGGAAGAATCCATCATCAAATCTGTAATGAAGGTGACTGTCGGAGGAGCGAGACCGCGTGGTAGACCTAAACAACGCTGGATGGACACGATCAAGGCCGATCTAGAGATCGCGAAGGCAGACCCGACACACGTGGCAGACAGAGAGGTGTGGAAGCAGTACTCAAGGACATTAGCGGACCTCGCCCGAGCGCGAGACAAACGCTGAAGAAAAAGAAGAAGAAGAAGGTGTTAGTTTGACAATGTGAGACTGATATAAATTGTGAACAATGATTATGAAAGGATCGCACAAAAGATTCTAAACCAATTGACACACTGTATGTACAAAATGGAAGATGGTTTTATGTTTTTTTATATATTGTCTGTGTATGTTTGTCTTAAAATAAAAGAAAATTATAAAAAAAAAAGAAATGACTTACAAATGACTCACATTTATGATCATTGCAGCATTGAGGAGTACAGTAAAAGACTTACCCATGTGTATAATATACCCAGTGGTGGGATTCAATTGGTTCACACCAGTTCAGGTGAACTGGTTGTTAAATTATCCACACACACCCCACCATCAAAATAGATCCTGGGTGCTGCGCTGCAATGGAGAAACAGGCAATGGATTGGCCAGCATGAGGGAAGGAGAAGGATGCTTTCCCTCTTTCTTCTCTCTGCTCCTCCTCCTTCTCTCATGCCGACTGTTCCACTTCTCATTTCACCATTGCAGTGAAGCACCAAGGGTCCACTTTGATAGCGGAGGGGGGGTTTACAAACAGTTCACCCAGGGTCCAGTTGGCCATTGCGGGGAGCTCATCCCGCATGTGTATTGGAGCTGGAGGATGGAGATGGACCATGCCTCCCACAACAGCCAACCTGACCCTAGATGATATGGTTGTTAAATTATTTGAATCCCAACAAATCACTTTGTGATTTTTAGCTCCTTTATTTAGTTTATACTAATAATAATTCATAGATTTTTTTTAAAAAAAATGCAGCTGGAGGCGGTTAAAATAAACACATGGATATATATATCTAGTCTTAGTCTTAATTAGTGTTATCTTAACTCCATTGATTTATTAAATAGGATACTTTAACATTATTGCAAATTTTTAGAAAAGGCTAATATCTTGGTAAAATTTCCAGTTTTCATCCAGTGTCTGAAAAGTGGTTTTCCAAAAGACAACTGGACTTTTTGGACCCTCAGAGTGCTGCTAATGACCAGATGATTGATCCTTCCATTACCCACCATTCAGTTAGAACCAAAGAAGTTTCTTGGATGAGAAGAAGTTTTTTAAAAAACAAAAAAGTCCAGTTGCCTTTTGGAAAAGCACCTTTGGCACAATCATGAACTGGAAGATTGAGAATTTACACAGACGTTTCCATCCAAATGTTTGGCAATCTCTAAAACATTTTTCAATGTAACAAGGACATTGAGAATTTTGTGGATTGCAAATTCATCAGATCCAAACTGAAATGTCAAAATATATTTTAATTGGACATATTTCCATTTGACAGACTAATACTACCCACTTTTTTTCTTAAAATGTAATAAATGCACTGAATGTTTTAAGTTAATAATCTTCTGATTTTAAACTAACACATGGGTAGAACTTGCTACAATAATCCCATTCTTGCATTTGTTACTGGAACAAGTTTTAAGGATCTGGGAGGGTTAATACAGCTGAGAAATCCTTACTGTTTTTTAATTATTGAGTTAATTATTTAACTCAAAAAAGGAATTATTCTATAATTCAGTGATTTAGGATTGACATATTTACAAAGGGTTGCAGTTGTCTTAGAAGATTTCCACAAAGTTCTGCTTAATTTTTATCATTGTGTCTAGGGTACATAAAAAGTGTTACAATTGAGATATTTTTTAATCCTGAAATCAAATCTTTATTAACAATGCTCAGATCAAACAAAAATATTGAAATATATTGGCATTTAATCTTCATCCCACAGTACTGTTTGTTTACCTACATTTCTTGCATTAACAGAGTGGAAAGACAGGAACTGAGAGCTAGTTTGTTGTGGTGATTAAGGCACTGGTACACTATGAACTCTTGTCCTGTCTTGAACACCAAAACGGATGAGTGACCTTTTGCTGGTCACTTTCTCTCAGCCCTAGGAAGGAGGGAATGGCAAATCACTTCTGAAAAATCTTGCCAAGAAAAGTGCAGATACATGCCTAGGGAGTCTCCAAGAATCAGACAGGATTGAGTAGAAGAGAGAAAAAATAGGAATTAAAAGAAATTTCAAAAGGGTGGAATATTGTGAATACACATATTATGGAATATCTTTAAATCATGTTAACATGAACAAAGCCCCCTTCTCAAAGCATCAAAGTGGCTGTGTGCTCTAGAAAACTAATGCAACTGCTTTGAATGATATCCCTACCTGGTCTAAGTATTAGTGTTGTCTGTGCATAATTCATGTGCCAAGACAGCCAGAAACCATCTTTAAAGCAACTGCATTAGCTTTCCAGAGGACACAGGCACTTTAATGCTTTAGAAGTGGGGTGTGGGGAGGCTTTGCTCATGCTAGTGGTTTGTGAAATGTCTTTTTTTAAAGCTTTGCTCGCCCTACAGTATTTTCTACACCTACTCTAGATTTTTGGAATGATCAAAGCAAAAGAATAGACAAGCTGAAAACAGCAGGTTCTGTTTTTCTTGACAGGCTACATGGAGCAAAACACATCCATCACCCCTAATTCTTGAAGGTGAAATGACATTTTTGCAAGAATATCCAGCCATCTGGACTTGGGGATAGTTTCTCAGGAGAATATCTTCCAATGAGCTTCTCCTTGGATAGTCAGTTTCATCACTCAAAGAAACATCTGATGTTTAGCCTGATAATGTCCTTTTGGTTGTGCTTTATGAAGATGCATGTCTAAAGCAGGGCTTCCCACATGGTGTTTGACTTGGTTTGTTCTATCATTTCAGAAATAGAATGGTTTTGTATAGAAAGTTGAATCTTTGGGAAGGAAAGAGGGGGAGGAAGGAAGGGATGGCAACCAGAAATCATGAACAATGTTAGGAAACCAGGCTGCATAAACTGCATAAACAAAACAAATTTTCCTTCCTGGATAGAAATGTTGAAAGAATAAAACATTGAAAAAATAAAATATCAGTCATCATTTACCCTTAACTGATTCCCAGGTTATTCGGCAGCTTTCTATTTTTGTGAATAAGTTATATTTTAGGAATAAAGTTTTCAGAAGCATTTGGCATGGTTTGAATAGTACCTGGCTATGAATAGAAGAGTAAGAGGTACAATCTTTTATTATCTAAATTCTAATTAAGTTTCCATTTCATTCAAGAGACCTATTTAGAATTTGATAGGCAATAGACATGTGCTTTGATCTGCCTCTTCATTTACTTATAGGGGCTTTTGTATCTAAGTTGCATATTTGCAATAGCCTCTGTTACTGAACAAAGCTAGATTTGCTTCATTAACAAAAAGCCACATATTAGATGGGGTGTTTTGATTGAAGCCTAAAGAAGCAAATTTCCCCTTTGAAAATGCTTGCAGTCCTGAGCTCCCCAGATTCATCAGCTTAAAATACCTATAAATCTCATTATAACAGAAAGAAGTGAGATGTTTATTTCCAACCAGGGTCCTTCCTAGAGGTTCTGTCCACCCGAGCTCTAGCTTGTCTGGATGTGTCTCTAGTTAAATAATTAGTTACCACCTGCACTTTTACTGGGAGATGTCCCAATTCAGCTGGAATTTTGATGGAACACAATAGGAAATCTCCCTTTCCCAAGAATGACATTTAAATAAATAAATGGTTCCTGTTTTTCGTTTTAAATAGACAATCAGGTTTTCTGCTGCATAGTACTTGGAGGGAAAAAAAAAACCATGGCCTTTTTATCATTTCAATAAGGGCAACAAAATAATGATGTGAAAAAGAGTTAAGCGGCATCAGGTTACTGCGAGTCTGAGATCTGCATACTAAAGCTGGTCGTCATTAATCTGAGCAAACAAAGAGATGAAGGGACAAAGAATGACAGCAGATGTAAATCTATGCAAACTGAACACAGCAGCACTTAGAAGAAATAAAATATCCCTCAAGCATCAGCCTGTACGTTCCCTGCAAGCTTTATCCCACAATGCTCCACAAGCATTGCACCTGAATCCCAGACTTAATCAGGAAAATGTGTTATTCTACCCCTTCGTTGCTTTCAAGGCTTTCCAGTCCATTAGACATTTTAGGAATAAAGAAACTCCCAATATCCTTTGCTTCTAAATAGATGCTCTGCCTCACTTTACAGGAAAGACTACTTATGGTCACTTACCTGCAGGGCTCTAGGTGAACTATCAGGAGGGCTGCATCTCTAAGCCCTCAACTCTTTTGTATATTCATGCAGCACCTTCTACCCACACTGGCTATCCACAGAGGGCTAGCAACATCACTGTTGCAACTTTGTGATCTAACCATTTTCTATGTGATGTATGAGTGATTTTGACAAAATTGTTACATTCTGTGCAACACATTTGCTACATCTTCACTCTAATAATGCATTTATTACATTAGTCCATTTTGTGGGCCTACTCCATACCTTTGTGTATACTTACTTGCCTTCCAATCCATTTTCTGACACCTGGACAAGACCCAGAAGTTTTCTTTGCAAGTTTTTCAGAATTGGTTTGCCACTGTCTGCTTCCTAAGACTGAGAAAGAGAGACCTGGCCCAAGGTCTCTGGCTGGCTTTGTGTTAAGAATTCGTTGTCTCCCATCTTGTGCCTTACTCGCTACATAAACTGGCTCTTACCCTTAGCTACAAAGAAATAAATCCAGATTAAACTAATTGATACAGGAAGACCTTGTTTGGTGACTGTCTTGTTTAGCACAGCTATGACAGTGATGTAAAAGTAAATTAATTACAATTAATCTTTGCTTTTATAATCTCCACAGTCTGTAATGCAAAGTAAAACTGAAATAAGATCATAAGCAGTCATCAAGTTACCACACCCAATTGTGGTAAATAAACAAAGACTATCTATAAAGAAGAAAGAGAGGTTAGAATCAGTGTCTACTAGTTAGAGCAGGGGTGTCAAACTTGTGGCTAGTGGGCTGGATGTGTCACACACAGGTCACGCCCACCCCAGCACCGCCAAGGGAAAAAATATTGCGATATGTCACATGACAGCAATGTGACACCATGAGTTTGATACCCATGAGTTAGAGTGATCACATATATATTCAGGCATTAATACTTCTGCAGTTTTCCTGGTTTTTGTTATTTAATTAAATGTTTCTAAAACTGAGACGGGAATCATGGTTTGACTCCAAAATGTAACTGAATCTTTCTCTCATACTGCTCTGATCATCTGGGTCTTAAACTGACCTGTTAGGAATACCATATGAATACAGGATATGTTTCCAAAATGAAGGGTAGACAGTAGTTAGTTAGATAAAAAAGGCTGTTTTGATACCTTCATATGATCCTGTGTCAGAACCATGATAAATCTTCTAAAATGTCAAATATATCAAAAGGGAGGTTTGCTGATTGTGGGAGGATGGTTGGAGTAGCAAAACTTATTATCTTTCTATCATGCATCCAATCCATCCTGCTCTACATATGCACTCTTTCACCAAGTACAAGCAAGTACAGCTGGCCCAGGGAATGCATAGGTATAAAAGTTTTGGTTTTTTGCTTTCTCTTCAGGGAAGTTTGTGAAGAAGAAAGCAATTGGTGAGTACATGAAGGTTGGAGGAAATAAGCTAAAAGATGGATGGTGATAGCAGTGATAGCATTGAAAGCAGCTGACCAGTAGAGCAGGACAGCTGAAGAGGCAGAAATCATTTATGTGATTGGTGGTGATCTTTAGCAACAAATCAGTGGTGGGAATTTATTGCTTCCAAAGATGCTGGAATTACTAGTCAAAGAGATATATTCTGGGTCAGGTTTACTCTGGTTCATCCCACACTCCCTTTTTTGTTTTATATATCAATAACAACCAACCAAGCAAGCACTTGCAAAAATATTTGGCAGTACTAACTTCCAGCAAAATCCAGGAATGGAAAAACAAATTGGGTTTTCTCCCATCAACAAACCCAGAAATGGGATTTATAGACCAAGAAGACCACATCTCTTAATCAAAAACAGAGCCTAGGCAACAAAATAGTGGTGATAGATGAGTGCCTGGGATTGGGAGAAGACTATTAGGAAATTAGACCATTAGGAAAAGGAGAAGACAATTAGGAAATTTGAAACTCTCTACAGAGACTATGCCCTTTTTGTATAAGCACTGAGAAAAAAAATAATACAGCTGGAAGAAACCTTGGACATCTTCTAGTCCAAATCCCATCCAGTGTAGGGATCATCATTCCAAAGAAATGGGTGTCTAATCTTTTCTTGAAAACCAGTGATGGAGCTGGTTCATCCACAATTTCAGGAGGGAGGCTTAATACTTCCATAGCTTAATGGAAGTCAGGAAAGTCATCATTATTTCAAGTTTGAATCTGCCACTGTAAAAGCTTCCAACCATTAATCCTTATTCAAACACTCTGGAGAATTAATCCACACCTTCTTCCCTGCCATATCCATCTTGAAAGACTGCTATCATGTCTCCCTTTAGCCTTCTTTTTTCTTAGGTTAACATACTAGCTTTCTTTAACCTCTCTTCATAAAATTTTGCCCCCATAGCCTACCATCTTTGTCTCTCCTCTATGAATTCTTTTTAGTTTCTAAGTATCCTTTTCAAATTATGACCTCCAGAACTGGACATACTAGTCGAGATGTGGTCTGACCAGTGCAGCACAGAACCGTATTCTCACTTTCCATAATCTTGACACAATATCTCAATTGATGCATTCCAAAACTAATTAGACCCTTTTGACAGCTGCAGCATATTTCCAGATCATGCTTTATTTGTGGTCTACCAGGACATTCAAATTCTTCTTACACGCAGATCTTATTCAGCCAGTTTGATTTGGAATGTTCCATTTATTAAACAGTGATGGGTTAGTATGTTCCATTGATTAAACAATGCCACCTATTTGGGATGAGAGTCCCCTCTCCAAGATACAACAGTCCTCACCACATTTCAAAGCACCCTGAAGAAATGACTTTTTTGCCCAAGCCTTTGGCCAGGATAAAAATACCCCCTTTCTTCCTTTTCCTTGTTCCTATCTGTGTTTGTTTACTCTGCCATCATTTTGCTTTTATTTTGTTTTTGTTTTTAATTGTACCATGTTTTTAAATGAGCCACCAGGAGTTGGGGCAGCCTGTAAATTTAATAAATTATTGTAGTTTGTCACTCAGCCAGAAATTTAGACTGGATCTGTCATTTTATTCTCCCGTTGAGTGCTTTCCAAGGACTGGGATAGGCAAATGTTATTCTTTGTTGGTGTTAAAATTATTATTACTATCCTTCTCTTGCTTCATAGATGATAAAATTAAGAGTTTTCTTCCATTGTAAAAGAAAAACAATTTATTTTAATCCTTTAGAGTGCAAAGGTTTATATTAAACAAAATAATTTGTACTCAGTGGCCTCATTAAATATTGTAACCATTAAAAATATCTGAACATTTAAACAATAATAAATTATTGGCAAAACCTCTCTCTGTTTATCTCTATCTGTATCTAGCTCTCGCTCCCTCTAATTTATTTGTCCCAATATATATTAATTCTACTGTTCTACATTAATACCCTACTAGTTTGCAATTTAAATTACTATTTTTAAAGACAGCATTTCTTAAAACCAGACAGCCATAATATTCATAATAAATAATTCAGAAGATATTTTTTTTTTTAGCAAGGAAAATGGAACCTCCATTTTTAGACTTAGTTTAGCTCACAGGTTTGCTCACAACACAGGCTTGTGTTGTCATGTTGCTGTCATTTGATGTTTCATGATGTTTTTCTCCTTCACAGAGGTGAGGTGGGCATGGCCTGCATGTGACACATCCAGCCCATTGACACCCTAACTGATGGACCCATGAAACAAAAGAAGACATAAAGGAGAACTTAGGGCTGCTGGGTGTTCCTGCCATTTTATACAAAAACTGCATCATCACCATCTGGGCCTTCAACCAGCATGTGAACCATTTCTGAATAGATACTGATGTGTGCACATAAAGCTCCCGGATTTGGGAGGCTAGCATATTTGGACCGTGATCCCACTGACATTGAGATTTTATCTGTCGGTAGATCAATACAAGTGCAAATCCTTTTCATGTGCTTGTGGGTAGTAGCAATGAAAAGATATTGGGTGGTGAGGGGATTGCTCTTTCCTGCATCAGAAATTATGGCTGGAACCAACCATCCCCACTCCCCTATAAACCTATTTCATATCTTCTATCAATATGTGATATGGGTGTCTATGAATCTCTTGTTGTTTCTTATTTCCTGGGGAACTGCTTGTAGGAACAGTTTTCATTCAGAAGTTTCCTACTTGGTTGGATTGTTTATGCACCTGTATCAGAAGAAGGTAGGATGCTCTCCCCATGAAGCAAAACTGCCTGTTTTTAGAAACAACTATTTTTATTTAATTAAACTTGATATCTTATACAGATATGGCATGACTTATTTTATCAGTCACTTAAAACTGTTTTATAATTCAGCACCCTGTATTTTCCCATATGTTTCAATGCTCAGTTATCCAAACTCACATTTAGCAAATATTATAAATCTATATGTGAACCTGCAACAAATATTCCTGTTCATTTAACTATCTCTTTCTCCAGAAAACTCCACTGAATTTCTTCGTATCACATATTCTTCTCTCACCTCTACAGCCAGTTCCTGTGTACTCTCATCCTTATTGTGCTATTTTCAAAGGTCTTTTTTCCTCCATTAATGCTCTCCTCCTACCAACATTTATTTGTTCTTCTTATGGACACTAGCTTTTCTTCAAAAAAGGAGATAGCTTCTTTTCGTGCTGCTGATGAACCTGGCTAAATCTGCTTGAACAATGTAATTTTTAAAATGGGAACAGAAATTGAGTCACTTCCAAGCATTTGAAAGAAATACTAGGAAAATATGACAATTCGTTTAGACTCCAAACAAATAATTACTGCTGGAATCTGTGGTGTTGCTTTATTGAAGAAATATTTGGGAGGATACAAAGTAAGAAATATTTGGGAGGATACAAAGTAATCTGTCTAAGTCCATTAGTTTCATGTATTCCAGCTTGTTAGGATCAAAATATATATGTAAATATATGGGATATAAAGTATATGGGACTGTGTATGCATTAAAACTCAATTATAAAATTGATTTCTACAATGCAGGGATTCAATAACTTGCATCCATGATGTGTTCCTATAGATCTAATCTGCTTTTCCCAAATATGTTGAACTAAAAGCCTTTTTTTCTATGAATAATATCACAGTTAAAAGGGTCATTCTTCTGTTTATAAGATAAACAAAAAAGAATCCTCACTAGAAGCAATGTAGCCCTTATGAATTGTTTATTCAAATGCTTCTTTCTAAATCTGTATTTTAACTCATATTGTTGCTGCTACTGTTTTCCCTCTCATCTACCAAATGAGCTCATGATTTCAGCTGTCAGGCATTTTGATTTGGGGCTTGTTGTAGTATTATGATGTACTTATTTCTAAATGAGAATGTCTGCCATCATCAATAACATATATCAATATATCTATTTCCATTCATTCTCCCAGAAGAGTCTGTGCCTACAAAATAGGATATATTAATTCAGTGGCAGAATAGCTCTCTATTTCAGATCCTCTGTGCTTCAAAACAAATGAAGAGATAAAACATGCAGTATACAGATCTTACTTTTATAAGCCCACAGAGGAGACTTCAGGCTGTGGTAGAGAAAGTCAAGTTGGAAACTATGACAGTGCAATTGAAAATCTGCCCATTTTTTCAAGTGTGTCATGTGTGCAACACATGTAAGAAACAGATTCAATTACATTCTTGGGACTGTCATCTTATTTTTTTTCTTTAACCATACCCTAAGGAGACTCCCATAAACTTGCCTATCAGACCTGTATCTCCGCTTATTATGATTCAGAGTTGTCCTTTATTTGGAGAATATGCAGTTTATGAGCTGATCCAGACACACAATTTAATGTATGTGATAAAACATAAAATATGTCCACATAAATTTCTTATGTCCCCATAGTAGTTAAGTATGGTGGATGATGCTAAGCAAATATTTTACAATGATGCAAATTAAATTTCATCTATTGGTGAATTTTCCAGCCAGTGGAGGGGAAGGGAGCAAGGAAATCCACCAATTACTTTCTTTAACATGGGCCTGGGCTGGGAGAGGCTGGAGTGGTGGGTTGAACTATCTGTCAGAACTATCAAGAAGTCTGCAATGACACTGTGAGTTACCCTGCTGTAATCCAGGGGTGGCTACAAGTTTAACTCTGGTTTCTAATCAAAGACATTTTGTTGCTGACTGAGATAAGCACCTTTCCTGATAAGTTGTGTTTTCAGGCAGGCTGAAAGGCAGTGGCTTTGTTCAGGTAGTTGAGTAGGACTGACATATCTATTTGTTAACAGGAAGGGCCCTCAGAAGGGCTTCTGAGCAGCAGAAGAATGGTTAAGTGCAGTGGTGGGATTCACACTTTTTTAACCACCAGTTCTGTAAGCATAGCTTGGTGGGCACTCTTTGCAAGTGCATGCACACTTCGTGCACGCATGTGCCAAACGCATGCTTTGCGCCCATGCAGAGGGTTTGCTACTGACCTTTTCCTGCAATCTTGCACTCTCCCTGTGTCTTCAACAGCTGATGTGCAGCAATCTACTTTGCCATGCGAAGCAGCTGAACTTCAAAACCAGGAAATAAAGGTCAGTATAGAACCGGAGTGGGCAGGAGGGCCCAGCAGCTGATTGTTGGAGCAAACCGGTTCGCTCACAGATGATCCTCAGAGCTACCAGTTCGGCTGAACTGGGCCGAACCGTAGAATACCATCACGGGTTAGGTGTCTTTCTTGTCAACCCTGGATCACCGTACAGCAGGGGTCCCCAATCCCGACTACAGACTGGTACTAATCCATGACCTGTTAGGCCACACAAGCAATTAGCAAGCAAGCAATGGTGAGCAAGAAAATCTGTGCATGCGCAAGATCTAACTGCAAAACTATCCCTCCCTCCGCACAAGTCCATAGAAGACAATTTTTTGCTGAATCCAGTGCCAGGTGCCAGAAAGGTTGGGGACCATTGCCCTATAACATTTGATCTATAAGATGGACTGACAGATTTTTCCATCCCTTGTGGATCAGATACTTGAAGTTGCCTGTAAAGTAGGAGATGCTTTCTCTCCTGCTTCACTGAGAAATTATTACCAAGCATATGCCCGCATCCCTGGCTGTCATGTTCAGGCTGAAATCAAGAGAGGAGCATCCAGGATCTTCCATATGACTTGCCACAAGTTGTACAAGTGGCTAAAGAAAGAAGTCCTCTTGCTTCAGCCATGCTTCAGCCAGACAGAAATCCTCCTGCTGATATGGTGTGTGGGAGAATCTACAGTATGTTATCACCTGTGTGAGTGTGCCACCATGTTTCATGTGGATCCTGATATGGCATGCAGAAAATTTTGGGTTCTCCTACATATTATGTCAATTAGTTATGCCATGCAGCGAGATATTCTTTTTAAATTTCACAAGCAGAATATGAAGCAAACATCTGTCATTGTAATTATAATTATCAGAGCGGTTACAGCTTTTCATACTACAACTTTCTCAACACTGGAAATTTAAAGATAATAACTTCCTAATAAATTGCTGTCCAGCCTTGTTTAATATCTTCCAGTGAAGAAAAGTTCATCTGCTCGCTGTTAAATTAGCTTTCTAACCCTCCTCAAGCTGCTCTAGCTGGTGTGCATCAGGGATGGGCAATATTGTGCCCTTGAACATAGTTGTGCTTGCCTGTTACTCACAACAATTTTCTGCACCATAGTTTTACAGTTCAGTAGAATTATGGTTCTGTGAGTATAACTTGTATTTGTACTGTTTGTAGCTACTGAACTGAAAGGCTGCATTTATTTCCATACTAATCAAACTATTGATATTGGCTTCTCCTGGAGGAATCTGCTGTGAGGCCATCTAAGCTGATGGATTCCACACCTTGGGGCAGTAAATTCATATAAAAAATGTACTTCTTCCGTAGCATTAGCTTTCCAAAAGGTTATTACTTCAGCTTTTATTCAGTGTCTAAAACCTCTCCAAAAAGCATGGGAATCCTTTCCTCTGCAGGTGGGAAAAGCTGAAATAGAAGCCAAAACATTATTAGAAGCAATGGAGCATGTGCTAATTTGTTCGTGTTTCTATTCAGCAGGCATTTATTAAATGTTTCTAACTCTATTCATATGCAGGTCAATTTAATAATCTTACCTTAGTCTCCGATGACATCTATGGAAACAATAAAAAGCTTTCTATATTTTATTGAACATAATATACAAGGCTTGATATAATCTCCAGACAGACAACCCAATTAGATTTGTAAAGTTGTTGTTCTTGTTAAATAAAAATGGGATTTCTACAGGTTTTGATGGAATTTTTTCCCCTTGTTCCATCCTGAAGGCCTTTTCTTATTAATGAATTCAGTGCTATCCATCCATTTTTGAATGGCAGAAAATTATACCAGCATGCAATTTTCTATTCCCATTGCCCCTCCCTAGCCTTGCCTCTTATTTCTTTATCCAATCACTGCTGGGAAAGTGATGGGTGACAAAGCTTAATGGATTGTGTGTACTTTGTGGCAGTCCTTCAATAGTGACAAATTAAAGGGGAAAATAGTCGTAAACTAGTCTCATTCATGGGTGGAAAAGAGAAGAAGGCAAATTCATGGAGCTACTGTAGGGGCAAAATGTTGCTTAAGCATTGTCAGAAGTGCCACCTTATGCCTGTGCATGCCTGCAATCATTTCAGTATCAGTCTGCCATGAACCTTGGGGGTGAGAGTGAGAGGGAGGGTGAGCACTTGGGGGGAAAGTGAAGTTAAGAAAATGAAGGTGCCTGCTCAAGATGGCATTTCAAGGTCGCTCCGCGATGAGAAGAATGCAGCTGCAAGACAGCCGACAGTTAGAGTAGCCATTTCTGAAACATCTTCTTCAAAATTGATTAGATGATGGGGGAGCAACAATGGGAAGCACCTAAGGGGAAAAAGTTTTCACTTGGGCTTTTGACACATGAATTTTAGTTCTGGCTTTGCACTATTGTATTTCACTTGGCTTCAGGTAACCTATACCTTTCTCAACCTGATGGCTTGTTCTTGCTCAAAGGCTCAAGGTGAGGCAGGTCTGACAGGCATATTGGTGCCTGAGTGAGAGATTCATATATGAAAAATGGGGGATCAGGGGTGCAGGGTATCGTCAGATGCATACTGAAGATGCCTATATTTTGCAAAAAGCAGAAAATCAGGGACTTGAACTACAATGAATGATAATTTCTGCTCCTTCATTTCTTCAGTTTTTTACTTTATGAATTCCTTGAGGGGCCTGTCATTCATATTTATTGCAAATTCTTTACATCTAAAAACATGGTACAGGACATAATATAAATATTAGAAATTAATTAATCAACCTATACAATAATTAAATAGCATATTCTCCATAAAATTAGAATGTGAAAATAAAAAAAAGATACCCAGCATAAGTGGTGTCTGCAGGATCTGGCCTTCACATACACAAAAATCAAACAGAGCTTCAATTGCGTTGGAACAGTGCAATGGACTCTTGACTCTTTTATGGACTTTCCTGTCAGTTTTCTTAAGGTAAATATTAGGCTAGAACTGTCACATTTCCTCCCCTTTAGCCTTAATCCAAACTGGAATGTATTCCTGGAACATATAATTCTACATAATTCAGGCCTCCCCTGAACTTCTCCCATAAGCTAGGGCTACTACCTTGTCTAGATAAACCACAGAAATTGGACACAGAGAAGTAGGACTAGAATTGTGGGAAAGTGATCTTGCATGATTTCGCTTTAATGTTTGTTTTCAAAACAAACTTGCAGTTTATAATTATAGAGATGGCACTTGATGTCTCTCCTCTGTTTCTCTCTATTTATGGTTTGCAAGCGCTTTCTCTGTAGAAATGAGAACATTAAGAAGGATGTGAGAAGTAAAATCATGCAAAGTAATAGAACCATACAAATGAGATTGAGTAGATTGTTCCTCTTCTTTCCCCTCCATTTCATGCATGGTATTGGAATCAAGGCTAGATTTGCTCAAACATTTTGTGTAAACTGTACTTTCATATTTGTGACCAGATATGAATAGAATTGTATTCTATAAGGAAAATGTTGTTTCTATTATCTGTTCTATAATGCAGAATGTGAGCACTGAGGACCCACCAAGTATTTTCTCCAAGTATTTCCTAGACTGTTTGTTTCCCACATCTGATGGGTTAAAGGTCAATAGATGATCAAGGTTGACTCAGCCTTTCATCCTTCCAAGGTGGATAAAATAAGGACCCAAAATTTTGTGAGCAATATGCTGACTCTGTAAACCACTTAGAAAGGGATGTAAAGCACTATATGTGCTATTGCTAAGTGCTATAAAAACAGATTAAAAAATAGTAGTCATGAATTAGCAGCAAATAAGCATAGATCTTCCAACTTAGGAGAGGCCACAATTTTTCTACTTCTATTTTTTTAGTTTTCCATGACACTTTATATAATTTTTGCCAAGCAGAGGCTTTATATAGCCATGGTACCTCCTTAAATTTTTTAAATTCCCCACTAATATTGGGCCAGTTTAGGGTTTTGTGCCTCTGCAAAGTTGAAAAAACTAACTTCACCGCTGAAAAACCTTTTTTTTAAAAAAAGGAAGATACTGCAGCTTTGCCAGTCAGTAACATTACAAGTCATTAGTCACTCATTCCCTTTGTATCATAGGATGAAAAGAGTTAGGTCATACGTTTCCAGGGCCCACCAAAAACTCAGCCAACCAATAAATGTAGAACTATTTTGATTGTTATAAAGACCTGGCACTATTAACAGGTCTCAGGACTGGTGATTTATCACCCCATTTCTAAATTGGGGCAATGTTTTATAAGTTTTACTAACATAAGCTGTTATAAGTTGATCTTATGATTATTGAATGGTCTTCTGCTTTTGCTTTTAAAATATATTCAGTCTATGATTATATATTGCTTAGACTTGCCACAGGATTACACAATATTTTTTTAATGGACTATTGAATTGTATAACATATAACTCCATATACAAATTTGTACCAGAGGCTTCAGTTGCTAGTGGCAAAGATGGGACAATGTCATAAAGTTGATATGTATGCTTAAATAATATTGGAAAACATAATAGAGAATTTGGCAATTCTGTTCAAGGTGTCCCTTATTTTCATCCCTGGAGTGTTTATGGAAACTGCAGGCTGGTTCTAGCAACATACTAAAGTACAAGATGTTTTTTTTAATATATTTGTTTTGGTTTTCATGTACAATGTGAACCTATTCTCAATGTGATCAAAGAGCTGAAACTGGAAATAGGAACTGCTTTGTCTATATCCCATCCTCAGATTGCAGTCAAGCACTTGTCTTTTTTACTTAGGCTGTTGATCAGTGCTACAGTATGTAGATTAAAGACCTAAATACATATATAAATAAACCGCTAAATGAAGTAGTTGCTTCCTGCCATTTCCTGTGCTGCTATGCTTTGTTTTCCAATCTTCCATTTTATTCAGGCCATCAAAGTTTTGCTAAAAGAGTATCACAGAGAAATGCACAAAGCAATTTTTCACCTGGGCATGATGAGATTTTGACTGAATGGCTGCAGTCTGGAGGGAGGCCAGAAGCTTCCTGCAGTGAGCAAGGAAAATGAAACCCATTAGAAAGATATTTTCTTTTACTGTCCTAGATAAAAAAAATTTAGACATGTTGAACTAGAGGGTAAACTAGTCTCTGCCAGAAATATTTGTCCATGCTCTAAGACACATAATAATCACTGAAGTTCAACAACAACCCAAAGCTGATGTGAGCTTCATGACTGATGATTAACTGGAAAGGTGGAATACCAGTAGCAGTTTAAATATCTGCTGTGCTAATCTAAAGAAAACAGTCACTTAGCTCTTTCTAAGACACAACAGGACACTGTCAATTCAAGTGGCACAATAACATATTTAGGACATAAGCCAGCTCATCTTCTCAAAAGAAAGAACAGCTAAATTGTACCTTTCTTTTACACCAGGGGTGTCAAACTCAATTCCACTGAGGGTTTAATCAGGGTTGTGTTTGACCTCGAGGGGCAGGGCTGGGCGTGACCAGGGTGGGCATGGTCAGCTCAACATCACTTGTATCAGAGGTGCCTGTGGTAGTCCAAGTGCTCTGCCAGCAAAAACAGGCTCCTGAGCTCCATTTTCAGCTGCAACTCTGCTAGCAAAAGCAGACTACCCGTGATCTCCATTTTTGGTTGTGATGGGTTCCTGCAACTCTCTGCAACTGAAAATGAAGCTCAGGAGGGTTGCCCCTGCTGTCCTGAGCTCTGTTTTGGCTGGCAGAGGCAATGCAGGCTGGTCCTTTACTGTTTCCAGGGTGGTCCCGTGAGCCAGATCTAAGCACTCCATGGGCCAGATCCAGCCTCTGGGCCTTGAGTTTGACACCCCTGATTTACACCTATGAAATTTGGAGGTGGTAAAGAATAGCTTGATTCTGAGCTGATTTTTTTTTTAAAGAAGAGATTTTTATGGATACTTTTCAGTTGTTGTTTTTTAATGAACCAGAAAAGTAATAAGCTATTACCCATTCTTTCCTGAGATGTGTCCTTCTAATGCCAAAAATTGCAATCCAGTTTTAATTTGTGTATTTCACTAGTACGATGTTGCTATTTTCTAAATGACAAAGTTGGTCCATGTGCTATATGTATTGCACTGAATAGGACTAAATGATGTGTGGTTTCAATTTTGCATTTGTATGCTGCAATCATTGCAGATAAACCATGCACAATATTCTAGTTTGGGCAGAAGGATGTGGAACCACAACTGCCTCCTGTGGCTGCCTGAATTAATTATGAAAGATGATATTCACATGTAATGAACATGACTAAGACTGGATACCATAATTAAATTAAGTCCACTCAGAAGAAACTGGTCCCACTTGAATAACCCTGGAGAGATATTAGATTGTGAGAGATCATAATAAAATAATATCAAAACAGTGCTTAGCATACTAAGCAGCCATGCACATGTGACTGCAGGAAAAAACAAAATGGGAAAAGTATGCAGAGCAGAGGAGGTGCCTGTGATCTCTTCTGCCTAACAAACTTAAGCATGTGTGTTTCTGCTCCCATATAATGTTGCCTCAATGTGTTTTATGGTATATAGGGCACTTGGATCTACAGCCACATATATTCTATACTGGGTTATTTGACTTGGAGGGAAGAGGAGATTTAGAATGGAATAGTCAACAACATTTTGAGTCATTACCCAATTGTCTTTCCTATAAAGTTGCCCTGGGTTTTTCTTGGATGTCTTTTTCACACCACAGTTCTTTTGTTCTCATCTTCCCTTATATTTGGCCCCATTTTACTCAATTTATTGTGCCGATGGACAGAATCACTTTACATGCTTTTTCCCAACATTTGATGGAAAAAACTTTGTGACTACTAAAAATTATGAAGGGTCTGACTTGGCATTAACGATCATAGTTGTATCACAGATTCTATTAATTCTGTTTAATGTGGTTCTATACTGGATCTTTTTAAATTTCAAATTATTATTTAATAGTTTAAATGCCACTTTTTCTCCAGGATTCTAGATGATTTATCTCCACAACTATCTAATTACATAGATAGATTCACAGAAAGTCACAGAAAGAAGTACTGGCTCACTCAGTGAGCTTTTATGTCTGAAGGTATATTTGAACCTAATTCCCCCAAGTCCTTCTCACATGGGAAGAATAGGTATTTCAAGGGGACAACTAATGAAATATGCTTTGCAATACTGCAATACAAATTCTACCCTTTACATACTTTGTATTGAAATTGCCACACTTGGAATACTGCATCCAGTTTTGGTCTCCATGATGTAAAAAGATGAGACTCTAGAAAGAGTGTAGAGAAGAGTAACAAAGATGATTAGGGGACTGGAGGCTAAAACTTATAAAGAACGGTTACTGGAACTTGGTATGTCTAATTTAATCAGGGGTAGGATTCTATCGGTTCTGACTGGTTCTATAGAACTCCTTGCTAACTTTCTAAGCAGTTGGGAGAACTGGTAGTTAGAAGAAATCTCCTTTTGTTTTTTTCCACCCTTGTTACATTCTTGGCAGTATTCCTAGACTTACTGTCTCCAAGGTGGTTTTTCTTTTTTTCTTGATACTTTCTTAAAGAGGAAGGGTTGTTTTAAGCTTTTTACATTGCTGTTGAGAGGAAATGTTCCCCTGGGAATACTTCTTCTTGGCTAGCTGGAAAAATTGACATTCAAATGTGCATTTACATACCCTTTCTGAGTTTTGGTCTAAAACTGGTTTTTAGTGAAGTTTTATTCTGTGCTTGGTAATGTTTAATCCTGTGCTTATTGATGGGATAATTTTCCCTATTCAGCTTTGTTTGGAAGGAAAAAGGTTAATCTCTATTCCTGAAAATAAATTGAGTTAAGAAATCTGGCTAGTTCCTGTGTCTGTTTGTTCTGGTAATTTGTTTAACAGGCAACAGCTACTTTTGTGATTTAATTATTTGTATTGTGTTTGAAATTTTTCCTGCCTCATGGTTTCTTTTTCTATCTGGGGAGGGGGTCTTTCTTCACTGCTTTAGTGGTATATGGCACTGTCATTTTGGGATGTACTTCCAAGAGGCAGGATGCAAGCTTGGCACTGATTTTTTACTGCCTTTCGGGGCGGGGGGCATGTGACCTTTCCCTAAATCTGGATGATTTCCTTGTGATTTCCTTGTGATATCTTGTGAGGTGAGTGAGACCAGCTGGTATCTTTAAGTGGTGCGAATGGTTCTAAGGATTGTTTTTCCTGGGTGTGCTCTTTCTGGAGAGCTTAAATGACCTCTGGGTTTCACCTTATAAGCATGAGTTAGCTGCTGATAGTTATCATTGCATTTTAACTATTTTAATTCCTCAAGGTGCTCTGGCACTCTGCCTGATTTGTAACTCCAGCTTGCAGGTCTTTTTAATTTAATGATTGGTATTTAGGGCAGCCTTTTTGCAAGCAAAGAACCTTTTTTTTATTTTTGTACAGGTAATCCTTGACTTACAACAGTTCATTTAGTGACCATTCAAAGTTACAATAGCACTGAAAAGAGTGGCTTATGACTGTTTTTCACACTTACAACCGTTGCAGCATCCCCACTGTCATGAGAGGCCAGGCAAGGAGAAGTACCCCTTGACGCGAGTGACATCGAGTTGGCCATGACCACCCATGACCACCAAGCCACACCCACCAACTAAGCTACGCCCACAGAACCGGTTGTTAATGAAAAGAAGAACTAGGGGTGACATGATAGTGTTCCAATATCTCAGGGATTGCCACAAAGAAGAGGGAGTCAAGTTTCTCTCCAAAGCACCTGAGGGCAGGATAAGAAGCAATGGATAGAAATTAATCAAGGAGAGAAGCAACCCAGAACTAAGAAGAAATTCCCTACTGTTAGAACAATTAATCAGTGGAACAACATATGCCCAGAAGTTGTGAATGCTCCAACAATTTATCTGAAATTGTATATGTTTCCTGCCTAAGCAGGGGGTTGGACTAGAAGACCTCCAAGGTCCCATCCAACTCTATTATTCTATTCTGTTCTGTTCTAGAAAAAAGAGGGTCACAATGTAATTTTAGAGTAAAAGGTAAATTTATAATTGTACTTATAACTGCTATTATGAAGATTGAAAAGTACTATTTTTTCTTTTTAATTTTTCTTTTCCTTTTTTCTCCTTTCCTGCACTTTTAAGCTTTCTCTTTGATTTCCCCCCTACTTTATATTTGTTTGTATTAGCTTTATTTTATTTTTTAAATCTTCAATATAAAATTATATTTTTTAAAGGATATTATGGGCCCCATTGCATAGTATGTTTGCAAAGATTGGAGCTTCCACCAGAGACCCATCAGCAGATCCTTTTTTTGCTATTTCTGGTCAATAGCTGAGTGCAAGAACATGTCAGTGTCACAGTGCCTGCTTGCTATCATTTCAAGCTGGTCAATAACAGAGTGCCTTAATCCAAGCTTTGCATTTATTAGATATATGCTAAAACCAACCTTCTTGTCCTTTTTCCTTTCCGTATCTCCTTCTCCCTCCCCCTCCCCCCCCGCCTCTCGCTCTCCCAGAAACACTTTGAGAAAAAGCTGCGTGGAAAGCAGAGTGTTAAAACACAAAATCTTGCACTGAAACCTCTCTAAAGCTTCCCAGTTGTCATGGCAGCAGATCTGCAAAGTCTTCCAGCCCCTACAGTTTATAAAGCTGATGTAGCAGCAATTCTATACTTGGGCACCTTTTCCTTATCAAGATAGCAGATTGCTGCAACAGAAGCCCAGGATTTGGGAGGTGAGGCAAGGCAAAAATTCTCACTATGGGAGCTGCCCCTTGCAGGGATATACTGAGACTCCTGAATCAACATTTACAGGGCTATAATAGTATTTACACATTCACAGATAAAACAGCTTTGGCACAAGGATAGGTGGTAATTATAATCCTCGATAGAAAGTCATGAAATCAGCATGGATTGAGGTCATAACTGTGCAGAAGTGACATTGGATTTTTATAGATCAAGTTTAGTAATCCAGCTAGAACTAAACTTCTGGATATTTATTCTTCCTTTCAATCTGAAAATAAAAATTAAGTTAGAAATGTGAGTATCTTTGCTTGTCTTGGAAACTTTAGGTAATTCTGGACATAAAACTCGTCTTTCTCTACCTTTGAGAGACTTTCTTGGTGAATGGATTTCCCTGAAGGTTCAGGATTGTTTATGCTCATTTCACAACACATCTTTTTACATGAAGCAGCTGGGAAAGATTCTGAGATCTCTTTCTTCTGGATTTTAAATTTTGTTTACCTCTGAAATGATAAGCTACCCACTGAGCCTGTTAGCTTTAAGTTCAAGGGCATTTTCTTCAAACCAAGTCATTGTAGTCTCTTTTCCAGCAAATGTCTTTGACATAATATACACTACAGGGAAGGAAGGCAAAAGACAGAACAAGCTCTGTTTTGAGCCTATTCTATTTACTGATTGGATCAAAGATTAAAGTAGGTATTCATTTGTATAATGTGATTTTATAACCATGTTTTCCTGTTGCTGTGAATGCAGGCAGGAATAAAACCATTGATTTGTGCAAGTCACAATTTAACTTGTACCTTTTCCAGCCTGTTATTAATCTCTTGATTTATTGCAGGCATTTGATTTCTGCAGTATTGTTCCGTAATAAAGGGATTACCAAAGGCCAGAAGTCTCTCCATGAATGCTTATTTGCTATGGCTTACATCTCAATTTTGTATTAATTAATGGGTTACATAAATAAAACTGTAGGGTTGGGAGTCAGTGTTTCTTTAGGTCTGGGAAAAAAGCAAAGCCAAGAGACAAATAGCTTTAAAATGCTGTTTAAGGCACTGAATGGAAATTGCAAAAGCTATTGCAATTGCATGGAAATGCAAAGGTTGTTCCTCAATTAGACTTAGAAGGCCACAATGTAAATTTGAAGTTGAAGTTCCTCAGCACTTTTCTACAATCTTCTAAGATTTAGTTTTTCCATCCAGTCAATATTAAACAAAGAGCTATTGAATTTCTTGCTCAAAGAAAATTCTGAGAAAAGTGTATTAAATATTCTGAGACTGGGCAATATGGTAAAACACACTAGAGTTCAACACAGTTCCTTCTATCAGCTCAATTGGTGCCTTATCCACCTGGGATTATTTGAATTCCCTATGCAGCAGTCAGAGATGTTATCAAAATCAAAAGATTTAATGAGGACTTGCTAAGTGTCTGAAGCAAGTATTCATAACATTTGTCCTTTGAATGGTGTTCTGAAGGGCCACATCTCCAAAGGTAAATAGAGCCAGGAAAAAATTTGTAGGCATAAAGCACAGAAACTAAAACTGATTTGAGATAAATTAAGTTGAAATGTAATCAGAATTAAATTAGTTGCATAAAGGTAAGATTACTCTTTGTAATCATTACTTTATAATTTGGTAACAATTTGGTAGGACTTTAGGACCGACAAAGTTTTAGAGCCCTGTAACATGATCTGAAATGTTGACAGCTTCCGCCATCCACAGAGAAATTTTAAAAAGTCATGTTGTGGCTACAATCTTATAGTCAATTCATCAATATTAAAAAGAGACATGGTGTTGTGGCTGCAGACCTCATCTCAACTACCCTGCCTGATGCAGCTCAGATTTAGCTTCAAGAATCTCTATCAAATGAAAAACTTATTATGAGGATGTCCAGTTGACTGAGAGAAACTGTGGTCCTTGTCTCATGAACCAGTTTATCCAAAGAACACCTGTAATCTTGTTTTGACACAACTGGATTTACATTTGGGGGTTATGAGGATACAGTATGGGAAGAAGGTAGAATGTTTGTTGTTTCTGATTATTGTTATCCTGTGTGTTTTCCTATTATTACTGAGAACTCCTGTTAAAATTAGGTGATGCTATTACAGATGCTGTTGGAGGAAAATGGCCTGGGGCAGTACTGGAACACATTGAGCCTGTGGAAAAGGAGCTGAAGACCTTTGCTTCAAAAGAGCAGAATGAGGTAAAAAAAGGTGCTGATGGAGGATCATTAGTGTAGTTGGGACCCAGAGAGTGGATGATAAAAGGACTAGAGATCCAGTTTGACAAAGGAGAAGTGAGTCCATTAAATCATAGCATGGCAGCAGACCTCTGACCTTTATCCATATCATTCTCTGGTCTTGCTATGTCTGATTGTGGGACAGGAGAGAGAAAAGATTTGGCAGAATATACCATTAAAAAAGGCTTAAGACATCAAACTTTCTTGAGACTTTTGGATGTGAGAGAGAAAATGGTAATGGTGGTAAGGAATGAAGCTGTAAAAGGAAGTGGAGCAAAATGTTTTATCAGAAGGAGAAAAGAAATGTAGAAATCATGTTAAGAAGTCTGTCAGTGTTATGGCAAGACAGGAAGAGATATATAAATGCAATGTAGTAATAATTCACAACCACTGCTAAGCGAAGTATCAAAATTTATTTTGTAGACTGTTTTGCAATAAAAGTGGTTTCTTGTTCTTGTTCTTAAATTGTTTGTGCCTATTGCTTGAGGAATACAACTTCACCCTCAGGAATGCTTATACCCATTTCTGATACTTACAAAAATGATAATGCTCTTTTCTTAACTGACAAGCATACAATATTTCTTATTGAATAACAATTGTTACACATCTTGCATTCTCCAAGCAGTGAGAATTTCCAGAGATGTAGCTGTTACCCGAGTTTGGTTTTCATGAAAAGAAGTCCCTTGTGGCCTGTTAATGGTTGGTAATAAATATCTGGTTATATATTACAGAACAGCTAGGGCATAGGTGAACAGTATGAAAAATCTAAAATGTACTGTTTTCTTTACATTTTGCTAAGGCGTCTAATCCTTTAGGACTCCAAAACAAGGTCAGTTGTGTTTTGTCTTTTTCTGTTTATTTTTGTGCCAAACACCCATCTAGACTTTTACATTCACAAAGCAGCTACATTGTTGAAGCTACATTATTCCATCTTGTCCTTCAGGGGAAATGATTCAGTAATTTGGCCCAAGTACTAATTAGTTTATAAAGCAATCCAAATCTTATTATCTGGTGATCTGATTGCAGGGTCCATCATTAGCCACTGCAACCAAAGGTTGTTTTCTGATGATAACATGATTCCTAGAGATCTCTAATTCCAGTGCAGCCAAATAAGGTTCAGGATAATGCTTGGCTCTAGATCAACTTTTGGGTCCAGAGCAAAGCATTTTTACTTTTAGAAGCTATTTATGAAGCTCCCTTTTCAGAGAAACTCACGTAATGTCCCCTGTGAAGATATTCTAACAGCTATTTGTGCAGGCTTTTAAATATGTAACATCAATATTATGTGCGTATCATCTGGTCTCCTGAAGATTTATGCCAAACATTGTTGATCTTCCTTCTTGTTTGCCTAAGTGTGATTTTAATGTTTTCTATTGATTTTGTTTTATAATCCTGGTTCTTGCTGTACCTGCACAGCTTTGCTGAAGGTTAGCTTTAAAAAAAAATCCTTCAAATAAATAAATAAAGATCTTTGAAGAGTTACAACGCAGCAAAAAGAGATTAATTTGGCATCTTTTTCCTCCCTAACAAAGGAGGCTCATGAGGTTTGCCTTATGTCTTTCATCACTGCTAGAATTGTTAGCATATGGAGTGCTCAGGGAACCTTATGCAGGTGAACCATACCAGACTATTTTGTTGCATATTGATCATGTGTGGTGAGGCCAATGACGTATATGCTCTCTTCCCTACTCCTAGTGGGTTTGCCCTCTGGCTAACAAGGCTGGAGGCGCAGAACTGCCTGAGGGAGGAGGAATGTGGGATGAAAAGCAAGCTGTATAAGATGCAAACTATGTTGAGCATTCCCTAACAGCTGAAGTGAGTTTATTCTCCTATGGATGAGCATTGCATATGTGGTCTATTAGCAAAGCACTAGAGCTTTTGAAGATTGCTTTAAAAGATATATTTCACCACATGTTGAAATCTGGATTTCATTTAGCTAAAGTGCAGGACTCAAAAATTATCTGAACTCTTTTGTTTAATGGCAAACAAAGGTATAAAATGGAGACCTCTTGTGAGTTTATTTTAAAAAACAGTGCTTCTAGATAATTCTTATTTTCTAAGAAATTATTTGCTTTTTATACATTGGATCTGAATTTTTCATTTTTTTATAATCTAAGCAAAGAAATTAATTATTTATATCCAAAACTCCAAAACAAGTTATACATCATAAAGAAAAAAAATAATGAAATACTTTCACAACCCTTGTTTTCCATGTCTTTCTTTGGACTTTCTATATATGACATGGAGTGCAGCAGTAGCTAAAAGTAAGCTACAAGCAGTTCTGCTGAAATAGGGATTAGCTCATAAATATTCAGAAGTTAAATATGATGTATGTAAACATTTTAACTGTAATTAGATATCTGTACTAGACATGCAACAGGTTTGGGTGGAATCAATTTACCAGCCTTCCCCAACAATTGTTCTCCATAAGTATTTGGAAAACAAGGTCTGTGGAGATTCTCAATCATCCAGATCCATGGTTGTCCCAAAGGTGCTTTTCAAAAGATAACTGGACATTTTTTCCTTGAAAGCATTCTGCTTCTCATCCAATAAGCTGAACTGAACTGGAATGAAGCTTCTTGGATGAGAAGTGAAATGTTTTCAAGGAGAAAAAAAACCTGAAAGAAGGCCCAGTTGCCTTTTGAAAGCACCTTTGGAAAACAATGTCCAGAATTCAAGGCAATATTGGTAATCTGATCATATGGCAATGCTGTATTATTTGTAGCTCAAAAATAGTTGGAGCCAAGCTCTCAAACACTGTGTTGTGCTATTATCACATATGCACTATGACTTGCCTTGGAAATTATACTGGATGGTGTCCTGTTGCAGATGGCAATGCATCCTCTTCCCCCTCAAAATCACCCAATTTTTAGAAATTATTATCTCCAACACTTTTGAAGAAAAATACAATATTATAGCAGAGAAAGTAGGAATTCAAACCTTAGTTTAAAGTATCTCAAACCTTAGTTTAAAATATGTCACCTAACACTGTGCAGTTTATTGAGATAAACCCATCCATAAGTTCCTTTGGGGAAAGGTAGAACTGAGATCTGATGCTTTATTTATTTAAAAATAATATCACAGCTGGCATTAGAATGAAGTCTTTGCTACAAATTCATGTTTCCCCACAAATCAAATAATAGTTTTCCAAGAAGAATTTTCCTCAATAGTATAGCAGAGCAGGCACAACTTACATTTCCTCTTCATTTTCACTTTTTATTCTTGGCTTTCCTATTTAATCAATGCTTCCAAATTTTACATAGGCACAGATAAAGTCAATGTGTTTTACCCCAGAGTCATAGGAGTAGAAGGAAATGAAGCTTGACCATAACAGTTGGTACAAAGGTTAGAAGACTAATCATAACAGTTGGTACAAAGGTGACAAGTCAGATGAATGGACATTAGATTGTCAACAAAAGAACAGCTGATAGTGGCAATGGAAGCTTGTCTCAAATTTTAATAAATATTTTATCTGAAATAAAATTAGATTTGTAGGGTATTTTTAGCCATTGATAAAGACATGTATCTCCCTTTCTATTCTATTTCTTTGAATAGAAAATATTTATTTTCTTTAAATGTCTCTGTATCGAGAAAAGGGGCAAATTCATATAACCTCTATTATAGTTGTCCACTGTGGTTTTTTTAGGGATTGTGAAAAAAGTAAGCATCGGGGTGCTAATCTGCACTGGAAGTTGATTACAATATTGTACACTGAAATGATGCCAGTAGCAGGGCACCACCACTCTTTTTAGTGGCTTTTATTGCACATTTTGTTGGAGCATGAATATTTTATTTTGTTCTCTTCCATAAGAACATCTTCACTGATATGCACTTTAATAAAACATGAGACCAGTTTTTGGCATCTCCTTGGTTGCCTTCAGAACAGGCCCCATCACAATTTCATTAAGCAGAACAAACACTTCAGGTTCACATCCTTAATAGCTTTGTTCTGAAGGAGTCACAGACCATGTAATTTAGCAGCAAAATGTGTTCCTGGGATCTTGGTTGTGCTAAGAATAAAACATGTGCAGTCATCAATAAAAACTCAAAATATATAACCCAAAATATGAGGAGATTAAGCATCCTTTACTGGCTCTTCCAGGTTCATGGAATTTAATATAGTTTCTTTCCTATGGAGGTGTCCATATAAAGGCTGAAGTAGGGCATATATATATTACCAAAAAGAGAACATTTGTAATCTAATCAAAACAAAAAACAAACACAAAAAACACACAAAAAGACTGTCAAGGCTGACTAAAGCTTAGATCCAAAAAAGCATGAAATATACAATCAGATAAAAAAGATGTTGATGCTCTGGAAAGAGTGCAGAGAAGATCAACAAAGATGATTAGGGGACTGGACACTGAAACATATGAGTAACAGTTTCAGGAATTGGGTACGTCTAATCTAATGAAAAGTAGGACTAGGGGTGACATGATAGCAATATCACGAACCAAAAATAGCTCTTCAAATACAGTAACTTTCTATAAAGTAAACATGTAGCTCCACATGTTTGAAATGAACAGAATATATTGGCGAGACATGACTGTCCATCTATTTCTGTAACATAGTCTACACATCCTCTGTGATATAAGATATCTAATGGTTGCCCAGATGACCAAGAACATTCAAGATTCTACTTCTGTAACAAGCAAATGCTTATTTCTGTTATTAAATCATGAGTTTCTGCATTAGCCCAAGGCAAGTATGGCAGTTTGTCAAATTACCAAATCAGGACATCCTGAATGTAAAAATACTGTAACAATTCTTATTAAATTGGTCACTGATCTCATTACCATGCAAAGCAATGACTTCTCCTTAGCATGATCTCTATTCAATAACAGTTAGACTTATATACTATTCCATAGTGCTTTACAGCACTCTCTGAGTAGTTTACAAATGTCAGCATATTTCCCTCAACAATCTGGGTCCTCATTTTATCAATTTTGGAAGGATGGAAGGATGAGTCAACCTTGAACCTGTCAGGATCAAAACTCCAGACTGTGGGCAGAATTAGCCTGCAATACTGCATTCTAACTATTGTACCACCAGTGGTGGGATTCATTTTTTTTTACTACTGGTTCTGTGAGCATGGCTTGGTGGGAGTGGCAGGGGAAGGATACTGTAAAATCTCCAGTCAGAGGTGGTGTTTGCCAGTTCTACGAACTACTCAAAGTTTCCACTACTGGTTCTCCAGAACTGGTCAGAAAAGAACCTGCTGAATACCACCTCTGGTACCACTGCAGCTCCTAAGCAGTGATTTATAAACCAGAAATTAACTCAGAGGTGATATTCAGCAGGTAGTGGAAATTTTGAGTAGTTTTGAGAACTGGTAGTAACCTTCCCCTAGGAGTGGGGAGGGAATGGAGATTTTACAGTATCCTTCCCTTGGAGTGAGGTGTGAATGCTATTGCCCACCAAGCCATACCCACCAAGCCACACACCCCAAGCCACACCCATCAAGCCAGGCCATGCCCACCAAGCCATGCCCATAGAACCAGTAGTAAAAAAAATTGAATACCACCACTGAATTAACTGGAATTGGCAATAACATTTAAATAAAAGTGAGAACCAGTTTAGTATAATGGTTAGGGTGCTAGCCTAAAAACCAGGAGTTCCAGTTCCACCTGAGGTATGAAAGCTGGATGGGGATCTTTGGACCAGTCACTCTGTCTCTCTCAGCCCAACCCAACAGGGTTGTGAGGAAAATAGGGAAAAAAGGACTATTAGGCATGTTTGTCACCTCAAATTGAATATGAAAAAAAGTTTGGATAAAAATCTAATAAATGAACATTTCACCTAATTTTGTCTCCTAAGGATGAATAGCACTCTATGATTCCACCTTATTTCTTGCTTAAAGCTCTTTTTTGATAAATGTTTATTTTTCATATCCATTTTTAAAGAAGCTCTAAATTTATTTAGCAGTTAATATGTGGATAAATTCATGTGAAATTTTATTATTCTGAAATAAAATGATATCCTTGCCTTTCAATTTGCTTATGAATAATTCTTCATCAAGGCCAAAAAGTTTTTGTCACCATCACCTTCCCACTGGAACGGTTAGAAGCAGATATAATTATAACAATGAAATGATAGTACATTTTAACTATAGCAATCCTATCCCTAAAACTGCTTGTAGTCCATTTATCTGTTAATGTACTACACCAAGAGCTTGCCTTTCTGCACTTATACATCAAATCAGTCTTATATTATTGGTCTACTTTAATCCATTTTTCTGCTATTGTGCTGGCTGGGGACAGAATTTGGTAAATCAAATGCTTTGTTACCCAACTTCAGCTCCTAAGCAGCCTCTCTTCAGTCACTGACTAGATCCAAACATGCTTAGCTTTGGCAAATGATTGCATGTACCTTCAGAATGACTTTCCTGCAATGTTATCATTATCTATGTGATCTCAACCATTTTAAAGAGCAAGTGTAATTATTAGCAATCTATATGTCTCACCAGTCACTATCCACTCAGCTCAGGAGCAATTTTAAACACCAACATTCAAAATGGGACCTGTTTTGTTTTGTTTTGTTTTTTCTCTCTCTGAATCATGCAGAAGCTAGTTTCCATGACATCTGACTGTTAATTTTAAAATAAAAATCAGAAATGAGCACATCTCATTTCACAGTAATGAAATCTCAATCACCAATATGCTACTGCCAAGTTTGCTTTCTTTTAAAATAATTACATTTTAAATATAGGACAACTAAGAATAAAAGTAATTCTAGAGACAATGACTTGTCTCAGAAGGGCATTTCCAAATGATACATTCTCAAAAGAAAATTCACATTTGTTCCAAATATTCAAAAGTTATTTCAAAAATAAAAGGTATCTTGCATTTTTCAGGTGTGTGTGTGTATGTGTGTGATGGAACAGGCGGGGATATAGTTATAGAAAATAGTCATTGGCTTCCTTTTTCATAGTAACAATAGCAGCAAATCTTTTCTTATAGCTTTGAAATTAGTTGCATTCCAGCACAAGAGTGTCTGGGTTTCAGTATTTATACCTATTACCTAGTAGCACTGTGGAGAAGATGCAAGGTCAGCACTTAGTGCTGACACAAAGGAGCCATTGTAGTGTTGAAGAACTGTGGGAAGTAAAAGGGAAAAAAAGCATTAGAGCTAGCTGTTATGTGAACAATAAAATGATTTTATAACATTAAAGTCCAGTCTGTTGAAGAAGTTCCCAGAATTATAAAGAGGTTAACTTTCTTGCATGGCTAAACTGAAACCTTTTGGACTGCTAGAGGGAAAAAAAAGATGCCATGTATCACCTTCTCTGACTTCTTCCATAAGTCTAATTCTAATCATCCATCACCCAGTGTGCTCATTGATGAGATAGATTTAGACTCAGTCTTTGTGTCAGGTACAAAAGTTCAGTATTTTCTTGGTGATGTCATAATTCACACTTCAGCAGATTTGAACTCTTATATACTTTAAGCACACAGGAATGAAAAGGGGTTTCTCTGAAGATGTTCAGATTGATATTAATAAATATTTATAGCAATGTTCTAACTGTAGCTGAAATATAACCTCAACAGAAAATAACTTCCATATTGTTTCCAAGAATATTCACGGCATGGGAGCCTCAGGGCATGGGACCCTCAGGGCATGGGACCAGATTATCTGAGGAACTGCCTCTCCCAGCCTACCAGATTAGATCTGGTAGAGAGGACATGCTGCAGGTACCATCAGCTCCCAGCCTACCAGATTAGATCTGGTAGAGAGGACATGCTGCAGGTACCATCAGCTAGGGACTATTTGATGGGTCACAGGAAACGTGCCTTCTCCGCCAAGATTCCCACATTATGGAACATCCTTCTCCCTGAAATTAAAATTAAATTAGTTTCATCCCTCTTCATATTCCAAAAGGCCTCAAGACCTGGCTTTGTGATCAGGACTGAAGCTACCAGGGGACAGGAGATTGCTTAGAGCAGGGGTGTCAAACACATGTTGTCATGGTGACATCACATGACGTATTGGAACTCCCCCCCCCCTTTTGCTAAACCAGGCAGGGGCAGGGTCAGTACGTGATACATCCAGCCCGCAGACCACGAGTTTTACACCCCTGGCTTAGAGGGTTCCATTGCTGAGGTTCCATTCATCACCCTCCCTTTGCCTTGGTTTGTAACTTTGTTTTTTTTTATCATATTTATTAAAATGGTATGTGTTATATTGTTTTCACATTTGTTGCTTTATCAGATTGTTGTGTACTGTCCAGATTCACTTTTGGTGAGATGAGTGCTTATATAAGTTTGATTAATAAATACATTTATAAAATAAATATAACATATGTGTCCATCAAGTTATGAGAAGTCAGGTTTGACTTGAGATACACTATACTTTTGGGATTAGAAAACATCATTCAGAATCACTCAAAATTACAGGCTAGGGATAAACATCTTTTTGATGCTGTGGGCACATTTGGAAGTCATCAGTCTTCTCATAAAATAATACTGCAGCTTTTGTGGTCAGACCATCACAAACCATCCATTTATGAGAAGTCAAACTGATGAAATTGCTCCCTGCCACCATTTCTGATCGATTATTTTTCTAAGATTGTTTCAATTTTGTTTTCCCTTCCAAAACAGGAATTGCTCAAACTGGCTTTCAGAAATAAAACAATTCAGCAAGCTTAAAACAGCAAAAAAGATTAGAACTTCTATATTTCCCCTCACTTCTGATTAATCTTCAATAAATAAGATTAACCAGTGAGATGATATCCTGCTTTTTTAAAGTTTCTGACTGAACACAGATAAAAAAATCTAATCTACTGGGCATCTTTTATGATCAATTGTCAAGTCTGTTCTTTCCCTTTTGAGGTGAAGTCAGTGGCACCTCACTTTTTGGATAAAGGAGTTCTATATAGAAACTCTGGTGTAACTTTTGAAGACAGCAGTTCCTGCAGGACATGAGCAGCTGCTGATATTCAAAAGGTGAATGTGCTTGCATTTCTTAGGAAGTTTCATTAAATAAAAAATAAAAAAACCCCTCCATTTCATGGTGTGTTGATCTCCCATGATTTTAAAAGGATTATTGAAGTAAGACTTTAGCCATAGTGAACTTTTCTCTTCTATGTGTTTGCCTTAGATTTCTACCAATATATTTAAAGCAGAACTTAGATTGGTGGGAATATACATTCTTTCTGCAGGGCTTTTTGCTAATGAAAACTGGTTACAACTGGCTATCGTGAGGCTACATAGTTGATTTCAACAAGAGCTTAGAAAATGTAGCAAATCATTTCTAAATTGTATGCCATTACTTCAATTTTTTATTTAAAAAAATCAATATTACATTACAAAGTGACATGTTTAATTAAGATCCATATTTTCACATGTGTTTTCTTTAACAGTGCTGGCCAATTGTCTTTTTGTTTATTAATCTGTCAATTCTAAAATGGCACATCCCAATTTGTTTTTTTTTAAATACTGTGAGAGTCAGTATGGTGTAGTGGTTCTAGTCTTAAACTGAGATCACAGACACTCACGTTTGAGACTCTAGTCCACCATGGAAATTATAGGTTGACTTTAAAGCTTTGTCTGAGCCTCACCCACCTCTCATGACTGCCATGAAAAGTGGCAACCTTGTGTGAGCCACTTCAAATTATTAAGAGGAAGAAATAAGCTATATGTTAGTCAAGTATATTTATTCCTTTAAAGAAAAAGTAGTAGGATAATTAGACATCTTGTTTTCTCCAAGATAATCCCATTTTTGGAGGAGGTGTTTCCAAGCGCTGTATTCATTCCTCCTCAAAAATAGCAAAATGCCCAAGTTTCTAGAAGACTGACCTGAGCAATGAGGTAGGAAATAATTTCTCCAATTGCCATTAGTTTCCACTTGCATGAGTATTTAAGTAGCAACACCAAGGCTACAAAATCTATTCACAGAAAATAGCTATGATTTACCTGGGTATCTTTGTTTCCATCTAATGGTTGTCTGTAGTTTTGTAACCCAGATATAGAAGTTCATATCTATTGCTTGTTAGACACCTATAAACTAGGTTAGATCTGGAAATAATTCTATACACAAGATAAAAATATAAACTAAGAGTATTGGAATTATAGAAAGCCACTTCATTATGGTGCCACATTTCAAAATATTAAATTCAATTTTTTCTTCTTGTAATTCTGGTTGGAAATTTGCACAGAGTAATGAATTACAATTAATTGTATGTATAAATGTATACAAATGTATACAAAAAATTGTATAAATGTATGCAAATGTATACAATGTATCTCAGTTCTTATTCTGTAAAATCTGGTCACTCCACCCAGTGGATATTGTGTGCACCAAACATTGAATATCTGTTAAATCTTGTTCTTTGTTTGATGTTTAGCCATCTTCATTGTAACTATTCAAATCATTCTAAGAATTGTTTTGTTATAATACCTTCAATGTTAAAAATCATTCTAGTTAGTTTACTTACTGGTTTATTACTGAACCTTTACAGAGTGTACAAATAAATGTTTATTCCTGATATTTATGCCTCGGTGCTAATTCTCTTTCCATGACAAAATTAAAGTTTCCCATCACTACCTTTCCTCAGCTGAATTTGGAAATCCCCCAAATTTGGGGATTTTTGAATGTTTATGAATATGAAGTGAGAAGCAGAGACTGGAGGCAGAAAATCTCCCCCTTGTCCAACTGGAGCAATTTAACATTCAAGCCTTTCTCTTTAGCAACAATTGTTTATACAATTGCTATAAATGGCCATAGCATTCAGGACATGCAAGAAAGTAAGAAGGAACTCAAGTGAAGAAAAAGGCTGTAAACTGTAATAACAGCATCCTATGACCCAGCTGTCTTAGTTCACATAACCAGTAAAATGTGCTTCAGAAGTCACTAATCAGTTGATTTCCAGTGGAAAAAGGTAACCGTTCCCTTGCATTCAAAGGAAAGGAACAAAAGCAGAAACTGTAGGAGTCAGAACAATGGCGCCCAGGGTAGACAGCCTTATGTGGTAAAACTATTTGATTGCTATAAAGGCATTCTAGGCCTACCCCCTGTCTAGGGCAACTCCATAGCTTCAGCATTTCCATCCCCCAAACTCTCACAAAGCAGTGGGAAACTGACTGCTGAACATCTTGAATTGTGCTGACTTTGAGATGCAGGGAACCAGCAGAAAACTAGTCAATGCATATTATCTTCCCTTCTGGCTGATTAACAGTAGAGGGTAAATAACATCATTCAATTAATGACTTGCCCCTTGAGTTTCAACTGGCTCTAGAGTCACAAAAATCTCTTCACTCCCATTCCAAACCACCAGCCAAATATACACAGATAGTGGGGAAAAACATGAACAAGGAAAGAGGAGAGAACCAGCCTTTATTTCTTTTTTGTGTGGAATGCAAGGGAAGAGATTGTTTGGACGGTGAGAGTAAACAATGCATAGAACAAAAGACAAATTACAGAATAGGACACTGAGCTTCAGTATAAGGACAGTGGTGATAGAGATTAATGGTTGACTTGAATTTAGGAGATGGCAGCACTGGTAAAATTAATGGGAAAATAGACCACCCAAAATATTGACAGAACCCCCAAATACCAGTTTTATTGCTATTTCAAATAGACCAGAGAAAGAAATGGATTCATCTCCTCAAACACACATCATGAGATGAAACATTTCTAGGTTCAATAGAAAAATAGCCAAGTAATAGTGGGGAGATGCCCTAATCTTCAGATATGTTGTATTTAAAGAGTGTTAACAGTTAACTAACAAAAAGCCAAGGTTATTTTCTCATCATCCTCAGCTTCCCCCTTCAATGAAAAAGAAAAAAATACACCTTTCCTGTATAAGAAAGCTATATATATATATAATAATAATACTTTATTTGCGGTCACAGACCAAAACACAAGTACAATAAAAGAAGAACATGGGAAAATTAATCATGAACAATTGGTCACCAAAAACTTGACTAAGGGGAATTACAGCATTCTCCTCTATTTATGGAGGATCATCCTTGCTGCTCTGCCTTTTCCATATGTCTTCATTTGTTACAGTACATACCACCTAATTTCAGACTCAGCACAAGGCAAGAAATGTTTACATTTTTCCAGGGAGACAGGTCTAAAAAGAGGTAGAGCTGTTCCCTCATGTGCTTCATGGAACAATTTGTTTATTGAAGATTAACCCCCATCTGTTCCTGTTTTCATCACAGAGAACATTTGGAAGACTGGCACACTTTGATGCCTCAAGGGCAGGCTGTAGAAGACAATCCCCTCAGATATCACACTGCATCCAAGCCCGGCCACTAAAAGCAAATGCCATCACCTACTTCCATAGCCATAACACTTGGAAGTTAATTAGGGCTGATGCATACATACCCTAAAGTTGTATTACAGACTTACCTGATTAATTGCTAGGAAGAAGCTTCCATACTAACTTTAAATGTTTGATTTCTTCCAAAGAAGCAACAACAGTTGAAAAAACTAATGCTGTTTAAATTAGAGCATCCTTTCTTGGAGACAATCAATTGCTTTTCATCTTTAGATCCAGTCTTTTATTTTTCAATTCTATAGTTGTCTTTATAAACCCAAGCTCACTGCAATTGCCAAGAATTGTTGGCCCATTTACTTTTAATGTTCAAAATTATGTTTGGTAGTTACTATAAGAGTCAAAGATGAATCCTCTTGGATCAAGCCATGGACCCACCTAACCCAGCATTCCAAGTTACACAATAGCCACAGGCCTGTGCAAGAGAGCAATAGCTTTCTTTCTGTCATGCCTCTGTATGGATCATGCTTCAAGTACAGTAGAACCCCTGGTCATGAGCATAATTCATTCCATAACTTTGGTTGCAACCTGATTTGGTTGTGACCCAAACCTAATTTTGAAAATTTGGAGCTTACAATAAAAATGGTGCGGAACAGAAAATTGCCCGCGAAAATTTTTTTAATGAATGTTTTGGTCAGAACCCAATTTGGTCGTGATCAGAAGCATTCATTACCAGAGGTTCTACTGTGGTGATTTTGGGGAGTCAAGCCAATACCAGTAAATACCAGATCTCAGAAAGTTCTAACAATCACCAATTAAACTGCACTGTATTCATTTCAAGCAGAAGAGGAACCCAAAATGGGTCATTTTGAGTATTCTATTTTCTTTTGTTTCTTTGCTTACAGAATGACTGCTAATAGTTGGTTATAATGGATGAAAGAGGGCATGAATCTGAAGGGATGCCTTCTTAGGAAAGCTGAGGGCATCTAGCCTCTTTTTACTTCTTCCTCTGTGATTGTGAGGCGTGGCTGTTACTATAAACATCCACATAAAGTTCATCTTGGAAAATCTGAGGCAATCCACAAATTCAGTTACTCATGGTACTTTACACTTCTCATTTTCTTGTTTTTCTACTTTTCTACTTAAATCTGTGGGTACAGATATGCATAATTTACAGGACTCATTGAGCTTATTTTCGAAGTGCTGTCCTGCTTATTGTTATCAGCTTAACAGCTCCTTTTCTATTTAAGGTTTTTGACCTGGTTCAGTATAAGAAATTGGTGGTGACATCCTAATCCTCATTTAGAAACCGGCTGACATTTTGTTTCCCCTGATTCTTGATACTTACTGCAACTGGTCACACAAAATCTGATTCTGAGCTGAGGTGAAAGAAATTTCTTCAGAACCAGCAAAAATGTATGATGGGGAATATAATAGCTCTAAATTGGCATGAAACTTTTTTTTGGGTATAAAATTGTACAAGTTTTTTTTAAAGGCCAACACCCGGACATTAGGAATTTTCATTCTCCAGTAATAAAGGTATGTATATTAAGTATTAGAAAAAGTTATTCTTCAGTTTTAACAGGGCTTTTCCCCTACTTCATTACTTTTAGAAGGATTCAGAAATGCTAATATATCTAACAAGCAAAAGGTTAGTTTAGGTCAACATATAATGGTGAGAAACAAGCAGCGTAGCTAGTGATTATAGACAGAAATAGACACTGGGAGTGGGTCGAAATAAATGGGAGAGTTTTCATTTTCTTTCTATTGTATTTCCCAGTGTCCATGAAAATAATAAGGAAAATTATTCCCCATTCTCTCTAAATATTATTCTATTTTTCCAGTTCCATCAGAAAGGAGAAAAGAGGAAAAAGGAAGATGAATGAGTCTAGTTCATTTTCTCAAATTTTTGCAAATGCATTGTTCAGAATTGTTTCATAGTTTAAAAATTATGGCTTGTGGAGAACTAGACCCTCCATATTTGATGAAAGAAAAGGGACAGTTTTACTCCAGTCTGTCCATTAGTCCAGAAGACATATAGAGAAATTCCTACAAATTTGAAACTTTAGGCATCAGAAATTTATCCAATCGTCATCCATCCATTCAGTTATAATCATTTCTATGACAATCTTTTCCTAAACTTTCCCACAGTTTGGTTTGAGTTTTCTCTTAGGTATGAAATTATATTTTGATAAATTGATTGCGGGCAATAGCTGGTGCCTCAAAATGTGTTCTACATCAATTTCCATTATTTCTAGATAAGCTAGCCAATTATTATGAAAGTTGAAGACATCTGACAAGCTTTACACACACACACAAACACACAAACATGCACACACAAATCTCAAATGTCTTTAGTCTCTTCAGGTATTTTCACTTAGTACCTCCTTCATAAAGAAATAGATTTTCTTAAAAACGTAATTAAAAAGTTAGTTCTTGAACTGTTGTTGGTTTTTTCATCAGTTTATTGTCTTTTGTACTTTTTTTGTTCAAGGCTCATTTATTTTATGAAGAGATTATGCACAAACTGAAAACAAATTCACCAATACAAATTTTCATTAATCCAGAATGTTAAAAGCAAACCTTCAAACTAAATGCTACAAAAAATGGGAAACTGAAAGCTCAGCTAGTCACAATATTAACAGTCAATTATGCCAACTTAATGCTTTGGTTAATCTATTGGCTTTAAAGAAATAAATGTAAAAACATTAAACTAAACTTCAAAACATAAAAAGAGAGACTTCCTGAAACAACCTTTACAAAATACATGTCTCAAAACACTTTGCCTACCAGTTCTGCTAATTTTTTTTTCTCATATGAAGTGGTCTTAAATCTCCCAAATAAATTATTTACACTTACAAAAACTAATCAATGCAAAATCCGGAAAGAGAGGTCATTCTTCAGACAGGGCTACAATTGTATAGACAGTCTGGCAGATAAACATGTTCATAGAGATACATAATCCAGATTTCTTTTACTATGGCAGTTATCCAAGACATTTAGAGGCACTGGAATTGTCTTATCTCTTAAGAATGTAAGGCATTTCACTTCTATTTTACAAAAAACTTCCATGTTGTGATCTTTTTTCCTTAACAAAGGAAGGATTATTAGTCAACTAATAATGGAATACAGGTTTGTTTTTTCCAGAAAAAGATAGCTCTGTGTGAGGGGTGTTTCCAGTTAGTATTTATAGATCTGTAAGTGTCTATGGAGATTCTCAGTCATCAAGGTCAAGATTGCCCCAAAGGTGCTTTTTCACGAGGCAACTGGAGTTCCTTTTTTTTCCCTTGAATATGTTTTGCTCCTCATCCGAGAAGCTTTTTCAGTTCTAAAGATGAAAAGGCACCTTTGGGATATATTATTTAGAAAATTAATGTAGATTGGTAATCATAGGTTAAATGTCTAGGTATTCCTACTCAATTAGCATCTGACTAACACCTTAAAATATCTCCAGCTTTGCTAATCTAGAGAGTGCCTTATTCTGTACTTGTATATAGAGGACAGAGATGATGTGTATTTCAACTGCTGGAATTGGTAGGTACAGAAACAAGAATCTTAAAAAGCCAAATGGTTATCTTCCTCCTGAAATATTTAGAGACCTCCTGCTGTAACTGAAAACCTTGTGTACTGTTTGGTGTCAGCCAATATCCACATTACATTCCTTAAGGCTTTCATTCATTCCATTTAAAAATGCAGCTGGTTTAGAAATTGTTGTTAATATCAACCACAGTTAATATCTGCCTCTCTCTACTTTTTTTCTGACTTAAGGAAGAGTTAAGAAACCTGAAAGCTTACAACTTTTATTTTTTTAAAAAAATCTTTAACCAATCAAAATAATAACTGTGTGGAATTTTAATATCTATTTTTGTGACTGGTGCAACTATCATGGTTATTCTTATTTTCGTTGACAAACATCACCCCATAAAGTAAGTAAGGCCTTTTCAATTTCAAAATTGGGCCCCAACCCAGGTAGAAATGCATCTTAAAAATAGGAGCATAGATCAGATTGGATGAACCTTAAGCTAAATAGATCAGAAAGATTTGAGATGTGTCAAAAGCAAAGCAAATTTCCCTGGAATTGTTCAAAGTAAATCTGTATTCTCCCTATGGTCTATGCGTGATTTGAAAATTCAAAAGCCATAGGAGGCAACATCTCCTGAAAACTTAATTGGTGGGCCCAAAATGTTTCCAGATTAAAAGAGGGAGGAAAAAGAAGAGATAGCATAGCTTTGCAACTATGAAGTTGAATTTCAATCATAAGGAAACATTTTACTAGGCCTTTCCTAACATATTGCTTTGGGGGAATACCGTGCATACTCAAATATATTAACTTGCTGTCAAATTTCTTTTGTGCTCCTTTATAATTCTCTTTTGGGTTATGTAGCATAGCTTCAGTGATTGGGCTTATTTTTCTTATTCTTTGTGATAATACAGTCCTTTCTTATTCCAGATACTAGTTACTTAAAGCGCTTTCTTTAGCAATCCAATATTTATTTTTTAAAAGATTTTTTTTAGTTTGTTCTGAAGCTTATTTATATATTGAAACTGCAATGTTTCTTCTTCCCTTTCATATATCCTAAACTAATCCTAACTTTAATTTGAATTTATGTTCATTGCAACATCTATATATATCTTTTTTCTATCATCATCATTGTTGGCAATACAATGCTTCAGTTCTGAATTCTTCATGAAGAGATTTGTGCCAGCTGAAGTTAGGTGTTTGAATCACCTTGAGATTTTCTAGAAAGTCCTGTGAAAGTGGCTCTTCTCAAAATTCTCCTTGACTGAGACTTTGAAGAGCTGTAGAGCCAAACAACAGAAAGCCATCTGGCCACTTGACCTCTGAGAAATAGGGAAGGAGGGAGGACAATGCTTTGCTTGAAGCTTTGGTGAAGATTTTCACAATCCTAACAGACAAATTGTTAGATTATCCGATCACTACAAAAGAAAACTCCTTCAGTTGGAACACAGCTTCAAATAGCACCCCTTTAATTCTTTTTCCTACTTATACTCAATTCTATAATATTTTCTAACAAACTATATCCAGAAAACAATGGAGGGGAGAATAGAAATGTATGTCTTCTGCTCCACACAGAATGCTAAGTACTAACAACAAATACTACACTTGTTCTTCTGAAATCCTGTATTTTTTTTAGAATCTGTGATCCCTATCTCTCTACTTCTAATTGCTCCTTCCCCATAAATAAGAATAAATACTATTCAACAACACCCCTGCATCCCTCATGCAAAATCTGGCAGCCTTCATCAAAAGGTACCATATGTTTGAGAATTAGTTATAGGGATTACCAGACCGCCCTTGTTTTGGTTTATCCTTATTGAGAACTATCGTATTTGAGTGGCCAGATGTTATTCCTTGGGGTTCAAAACCTCTATTATAAATTGAACTCATGGACCTTCATGCTTTAGATGACAAATGTCATATTGTACAATACATTGGCTTTAGGTTCCATCTAGCTAACACTTGGCAATTACAGGAAAGGGTATAAATGCTATAAAATGGTTTATACAGTCCACCTCTTCTTAAGAACATGTAGCAGAGAGATAAAGATGTTATGCTTCAGGTCCAGGCTTTTTTATATGATGCCTTAGCCATCAAATAGACAATAAGCCCAGGGTGAGGGAAACCTTATCAATCCTTCCCACAGGCGAGATTCTTCAGTGCCAGTTCATGCAGCAGAAAGGGAAAGGGTATTTTCCAGGTCCATCATACACTAAGAGACAAGAACTGTCTGATGATCTTGGACAAGTATCAAATGTTAGGTTAAAAACCAAGAGTGAACATAGTGAGTCTTCCAAACTGAGCTATTTATTGTTTTACACCAATAGACAAAATCTTGTCAGACTAAAGACAGTACTATCGGCATCTATAATACACCCTGTAAATTGTTAGGGAGGGGCTGTCTTCATCCTCTTTCTCTCACACATAATATCTGGGCTGAGTTGTCTCTTAGTTTTTTGGAATGCACCCCTCCCTCCTGCAAATCCACATCCCTACTGCATTCTATCACATCAAGCATGAATATGGCAAATGAGTCTGTAATTGCCTCCCACAGCATTGTGCCAGTATCTAAATTCCAGACAGCTGGCTGTTTTGCTCTGCCCAAAAGCAAAATTAACTTCTTACTTTTATATTGTGATTTGGACTGAATTATCAGGGAAGGCTGGGATGACAAGCAGAATGAGATGCGGCTGGTGATGGGCTGCATGATCATTCACCATCCTGATGCAGAATGGTTCTGGTTCACACCTGGATCATATCTTTTCAAATCTTTGCTGTAGTAGGAGATAAAGCACATGCTTTATCTTTCCTCATGCTTGGCATCAAGAACCAGCAACTAAATGCTGATACTTGAGTATCCCATAGCCATGAAAAAAACCCAGCAGGGGCACCTCCCTTGGTCTCCTTTTGAAAACATGGTGGCTCTCATGAAGCCATATTCTCATATAGCAGTATTCCAGTATTTGAGGGGCTGCCGCAAAGAAGAGGGGATCAACTTATTTTCCAAAGCACCAGAAGGCAAGACCAGAAACAACGGATGGAAACTAATCAAAGAAAGAAGCAGCCTGGAATTAAGGAGAAACTTCCTAACAGTGAGAACAATTAACCAGTGGTACAGCTTGCCTTCAGAAGTTGTAGGTGCTTCATCACTGGAGGTTTTTAAGAAAAAATGTCTGAAATGGTATACGGTCTCCTGCTTGAGTGGGACATTGGACTAGAAGACCTTGAAGTTCCCTACTGTTCTATTTGAGCTATGATAGCAACAATGTCAGAGGATTATGAGCAATTAAATAACAATTTCAGCTCTTCTAGCCTGTGTAGAATATCACTAAGATTCAGTAAGGTTAAGTGTGCCAAAATAAGAACCTTGTGAAGAGCTCTTTCAAACTATTGTTAGTTTTGCAAAGCCTGGAAAGAAGCTTTCTGTTCAGCTATTGACCATTTATTGCATTAAGTTATACCATCCAACAGATCTGGTGCAACCAACCAATTATACCAACCAACAAGAAATTGCTATATAAAATGGCTAAAAAGTATGTTTGGATATGCTTTGATTTTGAATCTGATGACTATAGAAGTGGGTGGTATCTAATTTTCTCTAATCAAATTGGTAGCCAGGAAAGATACCTAAGTATGGCTGATATACATGGTTTGTTTTTCCAAGTCAGCCCACCTGCCCTATTTTGTACATCTTTAGTGGTATCTCCACATACAGGATTTCTGTAGCCAAGACTTGATATTAAGCTGAACATGATAATGCTAAAATCATGCATTTCTAGACACAATAATAATTGATATACCAAGAGAAGTTGATGGTGATGAAGATTACAATCAGTATTTGTAACGTTGCAAATGCAGCAGTTCTAAATATACATACGTATATTTATAATAGTGACATATATTATTTATCTAAATTAACCTGTTCCTCCTGACCAATAGCCATAGCCTGGTTAGAAAGTCCTCCGGATCTTTACTTCTTGGGCTTTTTTATACTTTGTGCCAATGTAATACATTGCAGGTAGCAGACCCTGTGTGTGATTTAGTCCTGGAATTATTCAGAAGCAGCATCATGCCTATTCTATACAGAGCTATGAATTAACATTAACCATTCCTAACCTATAGTTAAAAGATCAGTATTCATCTATTTTAAAACTTTAGATTCATTTTTAAACATTCAGATTCTTGTTAAAATAAAAGTAGTATTATTGTTCCAAGATTTGATAATTCAAAAGGTTTTAATAGGGAATATTAGAACACAACATACTAGGAAACATGTATGAAAAATCCATAATGTTAAAGAAAAAATATCTAATATTTTTAACAACAAATGTAAAGACTTTTAAAGATTTAAAGGTAGAAGATATTATGTGACTATTTAAAAATAGCCAATAGTGTAAATTCACAGGCAGGTGAGGTAATTTTAGCAAGGAGCAAAGTTATTCAGGGCATAATTTGGGAAGAAAAGGCATTAGCTATTTTTCATGCAATAAAGCAAACCAGTATTCTGCCTACAGAAATTTCCATAATTTATAATAAGAATGTGCTGTTCTTTTTTATTCAGGACCTTGGAAACTATAATTTGTCATGTATTTAAAAGATTTTTATATTAACTATGAAAGATAATTCAAAGCAACTTTGAATTTAGAAATTAGAAGACACTGCAGAAACTAGTAAAATCCAAATCTGATACACAAAGAAAACTATTTTAAAAAACTTGGATTCCAGAGCGCTACAGTAAGCTACACTAAAGGTGAACAAAAATCTCAGCCTACTCAACTCCAAGCACTGGCTTTTAACTCTAATGGGATATAGGGGACTGCTACTGATCAAATGACAACTTTTAAGATGATATTGGGGCAATGAAAGTATAAGCTTACTAGTAACACAGAGGATTGGATCCTAGTAACACATGCTTGGTAGAGCTCTAGTTAAGTGATATTCCACTGGAGATTTTGAGGAGGCAAAGTCGGTTTTGCCTTCACTGTAAAGCGTCTCAACCACTCTGAAAAGGTTGTAACTTTCAAAAGAACATGGAACCTGATGTTAAAATTGCCTCCCAGGGAAAGAAGCAACCCAGCCAGAACAATATTTTCTAGAAAAATAATTAAAAAACAGGTGTTTCATATTTAGATTATCCTTACAGGGGGATCTGCAATAATGGTCATTGGCTTCAAAGCAGTCAGTATGATAGGATAATTAAAGCCATGCCCTCTTGTTAACATGCATCACACATATTTTCTGCTAACAAATTTTACATGAAATATGTAATCAATATATTAAAAAATCATATTTTTTTTCATATTCCAGGTTAGTTTTCTTTTAGTACTTTTGCATCAGTGTGTTATAGAGAGTAAGAATATATATTACCTTACAGTTGAGCTTCCTTAGAGCTTGTTCCAGTGACAATTCAGTATGGTCTGTTTGTATGCTTTTGTGTATGTATGTGGGTGGTATGTATCAGTATGTTATACCTCTTCTTCAATGGATTTGTTTATAGTATACAGCTATTTTATCCAATGCTGGCTTCAGTAGGAATTGCTAAGCTACATATACAAATGAACACATTATCTTCTTTCTTCAAAATATATCTTGCAGGAAAATGTTTTTTATTATTATAATATAGAATTACTTCATCTAATATCAGCCAGAGTTTTTCCACTCACATTGTCTGAATTGTTTTGTACATTACTCTCAAATGAAATTGATCAGTCCTAAACTACATTACTTAAATTCAGAAAGAAAACATTACTGCTACAGATACACAGCATATACTTATGAGCTATTTAAGGTGATGCATAGTTTTAATCTGAGAATGTCTCTGCCTCCTGAATCTCTTCTCCACTCCCACCCCTCAACCACCTTGTTTCAGGAACAATCTATTCATCTAATTCACTTTGGAAAACTTTAAATTGCTCTGCAATAGAAACTATTTTGGTTCCACGGTTATGTCTGAAGCTGCCACAATGCAATGAATACTTTCAGCACAGCCACCCACAGCTTTGTGCCATCCCAATATATTGAACCTAAATTTGCATCATCCCTGTCAGAATGGCCATTGGCAATTTGGCAGAAGGCTGCTTCTCTTTCTTGTTTCTACATCAATACTTTTGTCTGATGGTCTTAAGTGCATTCCCTCCCAATTAATCAGAATTCCCACGGCAACAATTTATTCGGCCACCAGTGACATATCTGCCCTTCACCAGAATGTAATTGATTACTTACAGACGAGGAAATGCAGTTGAAGGCATAAAAAGCAGGTTCTTACCAATTGAAACACTTATCTCCTCTAGCTACATTTCAGCCTTAATAAAAAAACATACAATTTTATACATTTTAAACTTAAAATACTTTCAGTATAAAAAAAAACTATGCAAAAAAAGAATACACGCATACCTTCGGGCTTTGCACAGCCCCGAATGTTTGCAGCTCCATTAATTTACATTAAACACTACCTTAAAGAGTAATGAAATTAACAGAAGCTTTAATACTTTTGCCAAATTCCCCAGTGGCAGTATCATCTTTTTAAAGTGTTTCAGCAAGATGGTGGATTCCCAGCACAAGGAAATTGCCTCAATTTTCCACACATTGAGCACAAGCTAAAATCTAGAAACCAGAAGAACCTAGGGGTGAAGAGCTAAATTAATGGGCCTCATTCAGCTGTAAGTCAGAAATGTAATCACTGTTTACATCTTTTTAAGCATTTGGGAACACTCTTGGTAATTTTGGACCAAGCAAGTTTTTATGGGGTGGCAGCCTGTATTTGGGGTTTTAAAAAAGGGGGATTTGGATAAATTCTCAAGAAATATTTATTTTCAGACATTCCTGAATTTTTGCAAGCAATGGCCAAAACAGTTCCCTAATTATTCTACTCCCCAAAAAGATAAAGATACAGAATTTCAGACAAAGCTGACTCTTGCTTGACTATGACTTCTTTTTGTTTGTCCACCCCTTTTTTACCCTGCACTAAATAATTTGCTACTAATGATAAAAGAAACATCCTTTTTAGTGCTTCTCCTCCAACTGTTGGGGAGAAGTTTCATTTCATAGCATAAAATTCAGGCAAACATCATCTCTTATTTTGCCACTGATGAATGGAAAGTCATTTTTGCTCAACCCAAACATTTATTCACACACAGCTGATTCTGATATTTATAGCAATAACAATAGCACTTAGACTTATATACTGCCCCATAGTGCTTTACACTAGAGTGCTGTCTAAGTGATTTACAGAGCCAGCATATTTCGCCCAATACTCTGGGTCTTTAATTATTCTTTATTTCAGGTGGAAGAAGTGAGAGTATAGGACTGTGATGGCGAACCTATGGCACATGTGCCACACGTGGCACACAGAGCTATTTGTGCCGGCACACGAGCCGCAGGCAAACTTACCTCACTCGCATGCGCACACCTCACAGCTGATTTTTCTGCTGGTGTCAAGTCTTTTTCAGCCTCCCAGATGCTTGGAAAAAGCCTCTGCAAGGCTTTTCAGGATGAATAGGCCTGTTTCATCAAACCAGCCAAAAAATCAGCTGTGAGGCGCAGTGCAGGTAAGGGGGTGGCGGGAGGGAGATTGTGTGTGCATGTACAGAGGGTGGGGGGGCACACTGCATTCTGGGTGCTAGTATGCGAGTGTGCGCACAATTTTTGGCACAGGAGCCCAAAAAGATTACCCACCACTATAAGTTCATCAAGATCCAATCCACTGAAAACAAAATAACATCATACCTGATCATAATCTCCTTGGCTATCCTTACAACTCCTTGTAGTTGCAGAGTTGCGACACACCAAGAAGCCTTTTTGTGCTATACTGCTAAGCTGCTAGGCTGGGGCTGGGCTTCATATTGCATATTCTTTCCCGTCCTTCCTGAGCTAATGCTGAACTGCAGCATCCTCCCTCACACAACTCATGCATGGGCCTCCCACCTCCCACTGTACCCTTTATCTGGGACTCTCTCCACTTTCTACTTAATGACCCACATATCTGCAGTTACGACAGCAACCAGGACTGGCCTGGATTGCCAGGGTGATGCAGTCATGTTTTATGACTGCATTGCTTGGTAATGAAAATTCTGATCCCAAATGTGGTCATATGTTGAGGACTACCTGTAATTTGGAAAACTAAAAGGGCAGAATTAGAGGTTGTAATCTGAAACTAGCTTCATTTTAATGGTCAGGGAGAATATCTTTTGTGGGAATCAAATAGAAGATATTTATTTCTTCAAGGTTTTTGAAACTTCTATCTCTCTTGTAGATCCTCCCATTCTTTGCTCCCTTGGCAAAGAATCTGGTCTGCTATCTTGAGAAATATTAGAACAACTGCTTGATGTTTTTTTTGTTGTTGAAAGATTAGAGTTTGATTTCTTGGACCCAAATTTTCAAAGCCTGTTATCTGTGAAACCAACAAAATTTTGACTGAAAAATAATTTGTAAATGTCCTAATTTAAGGTTTTACAGATGCCTATATTTTCTGATTCTCAATATATAAGAACTTTTATGCACTTAGCCATCTACAAAGAAATTTGTCCTTTATTATTTTACCATAGCTCTAATAATTTAGTTTCTTCTTTGCTAGCAATACAACTAAATTTAAAAGCACAGATGTACACATGCACAAACACATGGTGGTAGAAGACCTATTGGGCCATATAAAATCTTTCTATCCTTGCGGACTACGCTTACAATCAATTGGATTGAGTCTTGTAAGAGAAAAGTTACAAGATACAGTTATTCAAAATAAACAGATCAGTGCAGTTTCATACCTAGGGAAATGGGTTATATCCTTAAGCTTTTTACAATCATACAATTATATAGTTATACAATTTACAATTATCCTTAGGCTTTTTAATACATACTATTATACCATTGTATAAAGAGCAAAACTATTGTTTATTCATTTGATTTCTACTTGCTTTTTGTGCAGGGTTTGAAGGGGTCTCTCATTTTCTTCACCCTGTGGTTGTGGTAAATTGGATTGAGAGTGACTGGCCCAACATCAGCTACTAAGCTTCACTGACTGAGAGATAGTTTTCAACTTGGGTCTTTCCTATGCCAGTCCAACCACTTTACTACGCTACTCAATTTCCTTTTTTCTCATCTCCATGTGCTCACTTTTTTCATTTCTCTATATGTCTTCAAAATTTACCTTTTCCTCCCACTTTACCCAAAGGAATCTCATAATTAAAACAAAGAAGGCAAGCATATAGAATGTAAGTCTTGAATTTTTTTACAGTCTCTTTATGAGCTTAACCATATGAGGCATCTATGTTTTCTTTAGGTAACCAAGTAATGTACTTTTGTTTGTTTGCTTGTGTTCGTGCCTGTAAAGGCCTAATAAGGGCTGATATGGCTGTGTATGTGTGTTTGTGTCTCCTCAGGGTAATGCATGCATTGTTTCTATGTGTGGGACAGCAAAACAGATGAAGACAGCCTAATTGAGGTAGGCAGGTACATGTTGTCTCTGTGGATCCTATGTGTATGTGTGTAGTGAGAAACATGAGGAAAACTGCATATATTCTGCCTTAGGTGATATGATAGGGAAGCTGGAGGGATGCTTACAAATGGAGCAATTGACAATACTCCAAACTGAATGTTCACCTCTCTGTCCCATTTGAATTTGCTATGAGATATTTTCTAGATTTTTTTCCCTTCTCAGCCCTTGCCTGATGATGCCCATTTTTTAACATGATCTTTTTTCTTGCTAGCTTGTCCCAGGCATTTTGGTCCCATTCTTTTTAGTTTCCTGGTAGGAATCCAAACTTGCCTTACAAAAGCTCTGTCTAATTTTCCATTGGGTTGAAAAAAATAAAAACCAAATGAATCGCCTTGCAGAGATTAAAACGAACTTTAATATTTCACAGTCTGGTATTTACACAGCATTTGAAGCAAGTAAAACATAGTCTGTTACAAAAACGTTGAGATAACAAAGTTGAGGGATTCATACAGTCACAGCATGGAGGCAAGGCCACTCCAAAACATGTCAGGGCAAGGCGGAGTTTGGAAGGTGCATCTGCTTGCCCACTACATTCTTCCTGGATACTCCAATCCATCAAAATTAGTTGGAATTAGATATTGACTTTGGATATTACTTTGCAATTTATATACTTGCAGCCTCATTCCTATATTATATCAACAGAATGTCAGGAATCAAGGTAGCCATAATAGGATACAGATATGGAACATTTTTACAGATGTTCATAAAATGGAATTGTATTTCAATACTTAACAAGAAAAATTAATAATGAGTTGTGTTAAAAGAACATGTCTACACCCTCATAACTAATTTTCCATTTGCTATGAAATGTTATATGGACCTTAAATATAGTTTTCCATTCGGAAGCCAGATTACCAAAACATGACATTAATTTTGCCATAGACAGCACTGTTCTATGTCTTTGATTTGCCTTAGCAAAAAAAATCTATCTAAAACTTTGTCTTAATAAACCAAAGTCAAGTGGATGCTCCTTCATCCCCTATTACAAATAGGAGTAAAATAACTAGGGATTTCAGCATTATTTTAATAAAGAATATATTATTAAAAACAATAATTTGCCCCTGAGAGGGATTTGTACTCATTACAGTTGTCCTTTACAAGTATTTATTTAATACTAAGTTGTAATTAAACTAATTCCAGTATCCAAATAAAATTTAAACTCAACCAAGCACAACACAGCAAAGTGAAAGACAATACTTTCCTTGTTCTCAGGTTTTTAATAGAATTTCCCCAACAAATTATCCTTATAACTTTAAAGACTTAAAACTATAATAAACCCTATTAAAGTAAATGCTGAACTAGGTGAAAAAATGGTCAGGGAGAATATCTTTTGTGGGAATCAAATAGAAGATATTTCTTTCTTCAAGGTTTTTGAAACTTCTATCTCTCTTGTAGATCCTCCCATAACCTTGGCAAAGAATCTGGTCTGCTATCTTGAGAAATATTAGAACAACTGCTTGATGTTTTTTTTGTTGTTGAAAGATTAGAGTTTGATTTCTTGGACCCAAATTTTCAAAGCCTGTTATCTGTGAAACCAACAAAATTTTGACTGAAAAATAATTTGTAAATGTCCTAATTTTATGTTGAATCATCCATTAAAGTCTCCAATTCTTTTAGCAATCAACACAGCAAGCTTCGAGACAAAAAAAAAATAGCTAAAAGGAAAGAAAGATTTTTCTCCCCTTTAGGGCCATTTACAGACTATGCAATGAAGAATAGTTGACTGAACAGAAAGGGAAGAAATGTTTCTCTCTCTCTCTCCCCCGCCTCTCCTCATAGGTATATCCATGAGATGGAATAAAAAATATGGAACAAAAGGGAGTTGTAACCTCATTCAAGACCCAGAATTGTAGAATTGGTAGCAATTGATTGTTAAATACCTTTGAGGCTGCACTTACTTAATCAGTAGCTGATGCAATATTTTATTTTCAAAAACAAGGAAAAATTTCCAAGATATCTGCCGAGACAGGAATACCACCCCTGTTCTCTAATCCTTGGTATTGTTCTTGCAAAAGGAAACAGACTGCAGCACCATTCCCTAGGCAGATGTACTTGAGTAAGATTAATAAAGTGCCCATAAAAAGTAGCCATCCTATACCTCAAATGCATTATATCCTATACCAAGGAAGTCCTCATATTTCCAACTCTGCAGAGCATACAAGAAGAATCTTGCACCTGAACAAAAGCCGTATTGTGCCATTTTTGGAACGCTGGCCATATCAATGAAGATGACATCTGATAACAGTGGTTCTTCCAAGACCTATCGTGTGACCTGTAAAACAGAATAGAATGTATCAAAGAGACCTCTGCACCTTAACATCTTGGTGTGGATTTATATTCCCATATATCTATATTCTTTGCCAATTAAGTGCTACATAATACTAAAGTTCAGTTTGTTAATGAATTAAGGCTGTGTAGCACTTTGGAATCAAAGGAGAAAAGGTGCTTTGAAACTTAACACGGGCACATGTGGAATATCTGTCAGCACTTTATTAAACCAAATGTATCTCTGTCTACAATTGGACTGAAATTACCAAGTGCAGATACATAATCCTGGGGAAAGAGCTACTTTTCATATGAATGCCTGAGTGGTCAGAGACACATTTTGTCAAATCTGAAGAGCCATTTAGCTCCATTATGAATCAGTGCTCCGGAAGCAAAACTAAAAAAAAAGACAACACATTGTTCCAGGCCAATATTAAAATGGAAAAATAGATTTTTAAGTCAGCAACTGTTACTGGACTAAGACCAAAGATTGATGTGAGTCAGATGAGTTGCTACATTAATTTGTTCCTTTATATAGTTTTTATGTAACATACAAGTGATAATATTACTTGTTTCTGATTTAAAGTATTTTAACACCAGCCCATTTATTATGTGATTAGTGAGTTGTATTTGTCAGCCCATATATATTTGTGATTGTTAAGCAAGTTGGCATGTTGTGTGAACCCATCCCTATCATCTTCCAAATGAAAACAAACACTGCAGTATGCACAAACAGCATAGTTTAGTGGTGGCTGCTCTCTTATGCACACAAGGAATGTCTTTAATTACATGCACAGTCACAAAGAGAAGCAATAAAAGACAACTCAACAGCTTTAAATTGTCCATCAGAATCCCATGAATCAAAAGACTCAACCAAAAAAAAAAAAGGAACAATCCATTGCAAAAGAGCACGTATGAAATTTATATGGGGGCCACGGAATTTATTCCAAAATGCTTAAATATTAACATTTCTTATAATTTAATGCCCTCAAGCATTTCCAGGCTTCAAATTTTAAGATTATATTAAGTGACCTTTTTAAGATTATGTTAAGTGACCTGTTAAAGTGGAAGGGATTTTTTAAAAAATTAAAATTCCTCTGGCATAGGTACATTAACATTTTTCAGTCTGAAAAGAAAACCAGGGGCATGCAAGCCTCTCAAAATATTTTAATAGAAATGCATATGCATTTAACAAGGGTGATTAAAGTCCAAGAAATAGAAGCTTTGCTTGGTATGATGCTAATGAATTAGGTGAAATTCAGTGTTTCCACCTCTATGATTCCACATGTCCAATTATTACAATAATTAGTCCATATCAATGTACCTTAGTGTTAAGTCTGACATGGGTGGAAGCTTCAGAGAGTTATAGAGAATATGCCCTCCATAGGACAAGCTCCTCTTATTCAAGCTAGTTCTTATAATCAGACTTCAGTGATTGAGGAAGTACTGACTCGAAGGGAAAAAATTAACTCCTAAAATGGAAGACTCCTGAGCTGCAGAAACTCTTGCTTCTTCCCAACTCCCAACACAAAGAAACTAATTATAACAGCTATGTTATCATGGGAGGGAGTAATGATAATGCTGTCTACTATTATCCTGTTATGTCTGCCTCTCTTACTCAACTGGCCTAGCTTGGCCAGCCTAGTCAACTTGTATTTGGGGAAAAAACAATTTTTCTACCACTAAGGCAAAGAGCCTGATAAAAAAAAGCAGAAGCACAGTTCTGGGACTGAATCAGCTCCATGAGCTGCCACTTCTATTGTTACTGAGAAACAAACACTGCCAGCGCTTTCAATGTAGGGAACAACATAGGTGGCTCAAATGGCAATGTGAATAAAGAGAGTCCTCACCAGCTACAACTTCAGATGAGTCAACAAAGTAAAAGCCAGAAATATGCAGGTATTGTGCTACCTTAAATAATGACTTCATTATTATTTAAAAATAAGCCAAATTTATTTATGTATTTGTCACCATGATTTTAAGAACCCATCCTTTCTATATCAGATAGTAAAGCTGAGGTAAACATTTGTTCCAATTTTTCAGAAAACCACAAAAGCCAATGCCAAGATGCTAGAATAGCACGGCTGGCCATCTTATCCGGTGTCGATATTTGTGGACAACATGAGGAAGAGCCAACACATGCCTCTAGAAATCACCAATGCAACAAAGCATGTTCGGTGTGGCTAAGCCACCCCAAGTTTCTTTCAGCTGCTATGTCCCAAATCTTTTGATTCAGCATTAAAAATGTCCTAATTTAACAACAATTATTGAGACTCAAATTTCCCAATCTGGGAAAAATGTGTCATTTAGAATGGCAGGTCTAGCAGTCTCCAATTACAATCATTAATCAAGGGCCTGACATGATCATGACTTCGAACTTCCTGCCAGCTTCTTCATGGAAGTTGCTTGTGGGAAGGTGATAGGGAATGTTACAAATCACCATCCCGGGTACCATGCCATTATTCTGATGACTGGAGTTTCGAGGACTCTGTAATTACCACTTGTAGTTGCAAGTTTGAACAGTTGCTGAATTAGTGGTTACTAAACGCCTGTAAAAGTCAGTTGCTTCAAATTTTAACCTGCTATGCAAAACATGTTTGGATACCTGTTACTTAACTCCAGTCTTACTCATTCCCTTTATAACAAATATATCCATGAAGCCTGAGCACTATGTCAGGTTATATAATATCTGTGAATGACTGTAGAGACTTCAGATATTCCATACCTCATTTATCCATTACAAAGGCCTTTCTCACCTATTTCACTGGAAACCTGGAGATTTCTGTCAAGACAGCCATGAGAATTGTGGATACATTTAAATATTATGATTTAAATTCTCTCCCTGGCCATATGTGCATGCCAAATAAGAGATATATTCACAAGAACAATTTAGCAAATCTACTGCAAAATAGCTAACTAAGAGCATCACAGGGAAAAAAAACTCCTTCGATTCATGTGTACACAGTAGAGAACCATAGTTATTGTGGGATTATATGTATATTATTTATATGTCTGGCCAGTAACTGTGGCAGCTTTATCTCATATTTCAAAGACAGAACAAACAAGGGGACAATTTGCTTTAATGCAAAAATTGAAGGATCAGAGAAAGACAAATTATAAAATAAACATAGCAGGCTGAGAGCTATGAAGTCACATACTAGTGATATGAGCAACAAAGACAGAATCTGTTTTCTAGATAGAAGTGGTGCTCTTGAATATTTGAGAAGTCACCTGTATTCGGGAAATAAGGGAATGATTATTTCTATATTCCTCATACATCTGAGCATAAATGCAGTGACACTATGGTTGATTTAAAAATAGGAAACAGTTCTCTGTGAACAGGTGAGGATACTCAGTGTGTCAATTAGTCCAAATGAGCAGAGGGACTGCTGTGTTTTGCATCCAAGCCTGGGTGAATTCTTATCTGATTTCCTCGGGTTGCTCATTACTTGGCACTTCTTTCTTACCCTAGGAGGGTATCAGGTTCTCTGTTGTTCCCTCACTTCAGCAATTTCTTTGAAAGCATGCTCCAAAGCCCAATCATCTCTGCCAGCTATGAATGGGATGCCCCAATTAATAAAGACTCAGCTACAGTCTGTTGTTTCCAGTGGTTGTAACTAATCTTGTGACCTAGAGGCAGAATGAATTTTTTGGTAGATAGGATTTCACTTTTATAATTTTTTTAGAGATGACGTGTCCATGCTGGATACGTTGATAATGTGAAGTGGGTAGAAGTAAAGCTTAAAGATTCATCTTTTTTTCCTTGGGGTTTTGGAGATTTGGAAATACGCCACAATTCTGTATCTTTCCCACTTCAAAACTGAGGAAACCACTCACCAATTTTCAGCAATTGTTCTGAAAGATTGCTCCAAGGCCATTAAAATAGTATAAAAGAACAGAACTAGTGGGGGATGAATCAGAACATTAGAAAAGTGTTAGAATGTTTAGAATAAATTAGAATGTTTCATTCAAAACACTTCAGGAAAATGCCACGAAGAAGTGCAAATTCTTCCCTGTGTAGGGAAGAGGCCTGGCAAAGATGACCATAGGATAAAATTTCTATTTTCAGAATAGTACCTTCAGAACCAAAATGAACAGCAGTGGGATCCTACCTATTCCATTACTGGTTTGGTGATCGTGCACACGCGCACCTAATATGTGTGCGCAGCTTTCCACACACCAGCTGAAGCCTGCAGCGCCAATCAGCTGAGAGGAGAAAGAAGAGAAAAGCACAGGGGCGGGTGGGAAGATCAATCCTGCACTTTTCTCTTCTTTCTCCTCTTAGCTGATCATCTGAGGCTTTTTTTCCTCGTTTCAGCTGATCGTTGAAGGGTTTTTTTTACTACTGGTTCGGCCGAACTGAGCTGAACTGGTAGCATACCACCACTGAAAGTGAACACACATACAACACTAACACTAAAAAATGTAAAATTAAATATAAAAATGGGTAACAGATAAATCAAGGTTGATGGAGCAAAGATAGTAGTTTTAATCATCATGATTACCTGAGTCAATGGGATCTACTCTGATACTCAGTTTTTAGAAAGCATTTCAGTGTGTGTATGTTATCAGCAGAGCAAAAGATAAGAAAGAAAACACTCTGCCGTTTCACAGAGCAATTCTTTGGGGATGTTTGTGTGTAAAGGAAATGGACACACAAAGCAGGCAAAGCTTGAAGAATAATTACACTCCACTATATGAACAATGATTACAAAATTATGCAACTGATTAACCATGACATACATGTAATTACTAATGAGTTTGATAAAATTTTAATTATACCTTGTTCTTCAGAGTATTCAGCAAGCCATGAAAATAATAATCATGTAGTTCTCTGTCACAGATGATTGCTCCAACAGGAGGAGCTGTGACAGGATAGAAACTGTTTGGCTGGATTGAGAGGAAAAGAATGGAAAACCTGCTCCTGGGCAAAAATCTTACAGATGCAGCATCTATCTAGGAACTTCATTGGAATACTGAGTGAACCTCATATGCTCCGAGTCAGAGACGCTCCTTCTAAATAGCCATTAGAACTGCAAATCAATTTCTATCAGCTGGATGATGCTTCTTTTAACTAGACAACTGATCTTTTATTATCAGCACTACACTTGTCACTTCTGATTTTGTCACTCTTCTCTGAAATAATAGGAAGACAGATGGGAAAAAATACCTGAACTAAGTGATTTTCAATAGAGAAAAAATATTTTCTATTATCAAGGAAAACATATTTAAGCTTTCTGAACGGACCAAATTTGGGAAATGTTTGGTAAGATTTGTTGTTGAACCTTTCTTATAATTTTGCCAACAACTTATTTTTTTCCCCTTATTTTATTATTCAGCTTTTGATTGTCTGTGCAAATATCCACAGAATTTTACTAAAATGTACTATTCATACTACATCAAGATATTCAACACACACTTAAGGTCAAATTCTTCATAAAATAATTGAATGTCTAATAGCTACAAAAATGATAATATATGCTTAAAGATGGGTGGGTTGGAAAATAAGTGATTACCGTCCTTTCTCCATATAATTAATCATCCTATCAGCTATGGAGTTTCATTGCTTGCCTGTCACGAGACTTCTTACATTCTTTTATATTTTTACCTCCTGCCACTGCACCAACCGCAACAATCCTTCATAGCCAGGCCCAATAGTAGCAACTTACCAATAAAAAGCTAAACACAAGAACAAGGATATTTTGATAGTGCCAATGGAACAATCAACCCAAAAAAGCCTCTTATCCTTTGCTTACATTGCTCCCCACTGTGTTTTTTTTTCCTTTCTCTCAACATGGTTGTGTAAACTATTTTTAGTAAGAATCATAGGATGGTTGGCTTGGACAATGGCTGATGAGTAAGGTGGCATCTCCAAGCCATCAGACAGCAGTAATGTTTGGTGTTCTTAGCCCATCTGTACTATGCAATAAAGCTATTGCTGCAATTCTCATTCAGCAATCTATCTAGTCATTTGATTTTTAAACATCACATTACCAAAATGGTGTAGTTTGGCCAAAATGTGAGCCTTATCACTCATTCACTGAGGTTTCATTTATTCAGTTAAGACCTACCTTAGTTGTCTTTACTTTGTTTCCGGTACTGCAACTCCATCCAGACAAATCTGGTAGTACTTTACACTCCTCTCCTTCTAGACATGGCTGCATTTGGCACCACCACTTCTGAAGCACTATGGATGCTATGAGAAAACAACGGATGCTGTTAAAAATATTAGCTTCATTAGATTCATGCTGTACTTTTTCTTAACTCAAATGTATACTTCCAGTGAACTCAAAAGATCTCAAAGTAATGATACATTACACAATGCACCGTAAGAAGCACTCAACACATTCTCAGATGTTATCATTGCAGCTCCAGATTGGCTGTAGATGGAAGTTCAAATCAATATCCTATTAGATGTAAATGACTATATGTGGTAAGTGTAAATCAGAAGTATTGAACTGATATATACAGATTTATTTATTTATTATTTTTGAAATAGGAACTGAGACAAAAATTCTTATCATCCAAATTCTACCATGAAACACAGCTAAGGAAGGAAGAAATTGTGTTAAAAAATAATAACATAATACAGTTACAAGGAAAGCCATTCTAATTTTTTGAGATATTTTCACACTTACATGAATACACACAAACATGCTTGAACAAAACTGTCCTACGCAAAGTTCAGCCACTGATCAAACAAATCCAAGATTATTTTCTGTGGTTGCACCAATTATTCAGCAAGCAAAGGCAAGACAGACATTTTTAAAGAATATTTCCAGCTGCCATTTTGCATAGAACTGAAGATGGGATTTGATAGCCAAAATGGTCCACTCCAATTCTGTGAAGATGATGGACATCAACCTAGACTTCCTACATTCAGAGTCTGCATTCTTATCACTGAAATATAACCTATACACCTTTCTTTTAAATTAAAAAGCTATATGGTTACTTTTTATAAACAGATGATGAAAGGATGAGCAATAAAACAAGGGAGCTTTATAGAAACACAAGCATGCATTTAAAAAAAATCATCACTAAAATTAATTATAACTTCCTATTATAAGCACACTGCAAATAATGAAAACAGTCTTCTATATAATACATACTTGGGGAAAAGGTTTTATTTGATGAATGAATATTAAACAAAAAATTACACTGCGAAAGAATAGAAGAATATCTTGACAATTGTAATTAAAACAACAGTAACTCTGGAAGCTTAAGAAGTTGAGCAGCCAAAACTTAAATTTTGAAATTTAAATTTTCTCAGTCAAAGCCTTATCAATTGGCTTTATTACCACGGGGGGAATCTTTTTAGAGATTAAAAGCCCAAGGCATTTTTGCTTGTGATTTTTTAAAATTCATAGATAGAAAAAGAGATGTTTTTTATCCAGGAAGTGTTAAACAGCAAAGCGAATCCTTCTACTCAAATATTCAAACCCTTAGCATCTTATACAGTAATACCTTTTCATTTTTTAAAAGGAAGTTAACTAGTTTCTCTAGAAAATCCAATGTTTTTTCCCACTAATTTTACTTGCCATCATCTTCTTTGCCATAAGTACTGCCATCCATAAATTGTAGTTTATTTTCTTGCTTTCTCCTTTTGCTATTTTCAGTTCTGGTGTAGCACTGAACAGTTCTTAGTGGCAGCTAACATATGCTTATTCTTGGAGGCAAGTTGCAAACAAGTAATATCTCATTCAATACCTTTGAAAGTGATAGTGTCAGAATGCTAAAATTTGGGAGGCCCATTTGTAAATTGTCCTTTATTCCATTTTAGAGACAATTCTGCCTTTCCCTTCCTCTTTTCTCAAAAACACTATCATGCAATTATGATTAATTGTATGCAAGTTAACAAAGAACAAATATACATTCAAAATCTAGAGCATGTGTAATATATCTATGTGAATTTAACCACACATATACACAAGGGCTAACAAAAATCTCTAGACCCTAAGCAAACTTTTCAGAATGGGTCCCTGTGGAAAGTTAAACTGCCCTGAAACAGAAAAATGTTATATGCAACTGTCAAGGTCAACATTTCTTTGTGATGTCTGATTCTTAAATTCCTTAAAACTGAAACAATGGTGAACTTTCAAGCTGAAAAACCATGGGCTCGTTTTCTTTTGTGTTCTGTGTTTCACCAACAGCTGTGGCTGGCATTCTTCAGAGGCAGAGTGAGCTGATTAGTGAGGTATCTCTTGGCATCTCATACGCAACAGAAATGAAGTGAATGGCTTCCTATATTTGATGCTGGCAAACTGATTTTTGTTTGGTTCCTTTTTCAACTGGTCCATTTTGAAGGAACACCAAGCGTACTGGTTCCTGATTGGTCTGGAACAGGTTGCTTATTGGTTCTTGTGTAAGTGGAATTCTGGTTGCTTTACTTTGAATAATTTCAAAATTGGTTTATTCACTAAAAATATTGTAAATGCATTTTGAATTAGACACGAATACCAATAAACAGCACTATATTTGTTAACTGCATGTGTGTGTGTGTGTGTGTGTGTGTGTTGCTTTGTTTCTATCTGTCTGCCATCAGCTCAGGTCTAAAGCCACCTCCCTTCCACCCCTAGTCACACCGACACATGGCCAACACTTAAAAATTAAGTTCTTTAATTTTTATATTTCATTGCCTGAGATGGTTTCATCAATTCATTGTCCAAATACACATTGCTGTGACACTATGTTGAGTTGCCATCAACCTTCCATTCAGGTAGAGAAAAATATGTAGAAATTAGCAACAAAAAGAGGTAGATGGGAAAGAAAAAAACAATTGAACCCCAGAAATGACATTGGGAATTCCAGCTTTTTTCCCCATGACTAAACTGAGAATCCAGAAAAGGAGAGTCACAAATTGTAGCATGACAAAATACTTATTTTAAAAGTGAAAAAAAAAATATGTAAAACAAAGTTTCTACACATACTTTTTGCAGATTCCTTACACAGATGGGTTTTGCACTCTTTTAAAACATTGCTAGACTTGTGTTTAAGAAGCTGTCTTATTATTCTTTCCTTTGCTGCAAATGTGTATCCTGTTCAGAAGGTTGATTTGTATTCTGCATTGATCTGTGTAAAATTACAGGATTTTCACTGTTTCTGCATAGGAGAGGGGGAGAGATAGGAAGTTCCAGCTCTTTCTGAGAGATAGGCAAGCCACTTTAGAAAGCAGATGAGACCTAGATTAAGGCAGGGAGTAGGGAAGGTGCCAAGCAGAAGCATTTAGAGAACTCTTTTATACTTCACAGCACCCTCCTCAGCTTCTGTGACCCATCAGCTGGGCTATTTTTAGATAAGACTTAGTATTACTCCAAAAGAATACTATGTTCAGAAGTCTGGTAACTGACATGTTATACCTTTCTGCCTGCCACCCATTAAATCAAGCAACTTAACCCATCATTCAAAGCACTTACCAATATTCATCCAGCCTTGCCCCAATGCAAGTTAAAGACAGACATTTGTGGTTTTTCTACTTGCATGTGACATTTGGTGGGGGAAAATGAACTAGAGGCAACTATCAATCACTTTCCTTAATGTGTCTCACATTAATACAATAACAACAGAACCATTCACTGATTTCATTACTAAAGCAAAACAGAATTTGGTCATTATGGCAGGAATTTTTATGCCAATATTCTGCCATGCTAAATGGCATTACAATAGTTCTGGCTATAATAGACCTGGCTAGGTCTTAATCTTTAGGAAGCAACAAGTGAAGAAAAGATAGAGTAGATAGAGTGGGAAATGCTTTTAAGTTTGCATCATAATTCCATCACCCACAATATACAATGCTGGTTGGAGCAAGTATCCAGGAAGGAAACTTTAAAATATATATTGATTAGTTATGCTTTCTACAGAAAACTTTACATGTGGTCATACAGGTAACACTGGAATAATATGAATGCAAGCCCACAGTTACCCAGAATTGGGGGGGAAACATGATCAAAACTGGAAGGGTTACCACTCATATTCTGCAAAACCAGGGCCTTATCCTTAAAGAAAGAATAAGGATTGATAGACATTGACAGGAAGCACACAGCACATCAACGTTGGTTGCAAAGTATGTATTCTTTTATTAGTACCTTGCTGCTTTGGGACAGCTTCAAAAGTCCAAGACATGTTAATGACAACTGATCAAGAACAAGCTGTCATGAAAGATTAACTACAGCTGGGATTTGGAACCTCGAGGTTCTCTGTTTTTCTCAGGGCTTTTGCCTCCATAAGCTTTTAGGCCTGGTAAACTAGACACAGGCAAAAGGATCTCTGTCTGACTTTGTTGACATGCCAGCAACACACTGATTTCTCTTTGCCTGTCAGCTCCCTCCTATATGATGGTAATGCAGCTGCAGTGCAGAAGCTGAGAATACAGAAAAGTGACAAATAAGCAAGCAATGTTGCATGGTGTGCTGCCCTCCTGAGCACAAAACAGCGAGCCTCAGGCTGCCTGTTTCCTCTTCTATGCAATCAGTTTTACCACTTCATTCAAATTAAGCAGAATCTGTCATTAGGTCTGAAATGGAGGAAGTCTGTTTAGCGTATTTGATTGTTTGTTAACCAGTCTGATTCATAAAGCATAATTTGTTTTCTCCAACATAGTTTAAGTTAACCATTGTTCTCTGTTTGGACAAGTTTAAATATGACTCTTTCTTGTTGCAATAATCAGAAGGGAGAACTGCATAAGCCTAAAAATCACGGTTTCCAATGAAAGCAAGGTAGTGCTGCACCATTACGTGACATAAAAAGTAAAGAGAAGATATCACAATAGATTTATCCACTGTAAGGGGCAGATACAGGAGCAATATGAGAAATATCTGAGTGGGAACCCAGTTATTATATAGCTATTTCCTCACTAGTGATTTACAGTGTTTTTTTCACTTATGATTAAAAGCTGTCCTCATAAATTGGCAAAGCAATTAATGATGGTCTAAAGTCCCTTGTGAAAAATAATACCTTAAAATAATTTTTATTTAACGTATTTATTTTTTTAAAAAGGGAATGATATTATTATGACACCTTTGTTACATAATAGATTTTTGTCCAGAAAGAGCAGCAGAACCATTTAGAAATCAATCAAGAATGTCTCTCCATTGCTTTTCATTTTGTGCCCTTTGTCCCTGGACATCACAGCCTTCCAACATTTCAAACTTCTAACATAATAATGTCGACAGCCAACCCTATTAGAACGTTTTGCAAGGTGTCAGTAAAGATGAAAACATTTATTGCTGAATTATTATCTTCTTAAGATAATAAGAAACATACCCAATTGAAACTCTTCACCACTGATTTTTTTTTTAAATACAGAGAATTCTAATGCTTCATTTTAAAGTTCTTGCAAATAACTAACATCTGTCCTCACAATAACTTAATTGTCTGAAAAAGATACTACAGTTTTAGAATTGTCCAAAACATATTTCAGCATTGACGGTAAGACAAGAATCTAGGATGTCACTAAAGCATCTGGACTAAAATGTTACATTTGCTTTAACTGTATGAATTTAATGGTATTTAATTTCATTGTACAAGGTGCAATGACAATAAACTAAACTAAACTAAACTGAACTAAAACTGGCTTTCTAGTTTTAGAGAATTCAGTTTCCTCTTGTAATAATTTCAAATGTTATTTTAAAGTATTAATATCCCTATTAGCATAAGAAAACCTGAATTTTGATTAGAGATTAACCTGAAATTGATCATGTCAGTAAAGGTCAAATAAATAAACTGTCAGTAACTTCTAAAAATCTTCAACCTTTAATGCTGGAAGTACAACTGAATTTTGATTACAAAAAGAACCTAAAATTCCTTTAATAAAGAAATGGAAGGGGTTATATAAAATATTTATAATTGTATTTACAATTTTTTAAAAAATTGTCTTCTTCATTTCCATAAAGAAATAGAAGTCTAAACGTATGTCCACTGATAAAGCTGAAGGCAGGAATGTTTTTAACAACCTAGAGTTTTCTATTCCATTCTAGTTTCTCTTTTTGCACTCCTTTTTTTAAAAGTATAGTCAGTTCATTCATTTTTCATTCTTGGATTCTTGTTCTCTGTTAGTGCTTATAGATACATATTATTGTTGAAGTCACCAGGGCAACAGAATAAATAGCATGCATTTAGCAGCCATTTAAGCTTGCCAGAAGCCCAGCATCTATTCATCCATTCTGTCATTCTTCTATTAGCATATATTGCTTATGCCTGGTACATATGCCCTATACAGGTAGTGCTCAACTTACAACAGTTCATTTAGTGACCGTTCAAAGTTACAACAGCACTGAAAAAAACGACTTATGAGCATTTTTCATCGCTACAACCTTTGAAGCATCCCTATCATCATGTGACTAAAATTCAGATGCTTGGCAATTGGTTCCTATTTATGACCATTGCTGTGGCTCAGGGTCACTGACCCTATTTTGTGACCTTCTGGCCACCAAAGTCAATGGGAAAGCCACATTCACTTAATAACTGTGTTACTGCAGTGATTATCAACTGCAGTGATTCACTTAACAACTGTGGCAAGAAAGGACATAAAATGGGGTAAAACTCCCTGAACGATGTCTTAGTTAACAACAGAAAATTGGGGCTCAATTGTAGTCGTAAGTCAAGGACTACCTATATAAAACTACTAACCATCCATAAGTACCCTTCCATATAATCTCAAGAACTTCTATTTTCAAGTAGAATGTTTCTGAATTTCTCATAACTTTACAATAACTCAAATAATAAGAAAATAACCTATTCTATTCTATTCTATTCTATTCTGACATTCACATTTCTTTTTCCCTTTTCATTTCTCTTTTTTCTTTGAACTTTAATTGCTAAGGAATGGCAAAATGATTTTAAGAACTATATGTTTGACTGGAAACTCTTACCTGCATGATGATTTCAATGAAATCTCAATGGTAATTTTAGGGAAATGCTTTGTTCACATAACTGAAGCACTTTTCCAAAGCTGCTAAGAGATGCTAGTCTTTCAGGGGAATAGTATCCTATGTTTTTTAAGTAGTTTCTTGGCATCACATATAAATCCATTTGCACCAACCAAGCTGCCAAGCCAATCAATAATGTACCAGCAGAGGCTTTGAGCCATTTCAAATAGATCCCAAATGACACTATTCAATAAAATATAGATGGGCTGAGGGTTTTTTTTTTAGCAGTTTGCACAGGTGATTAGATTGCATGCTTTCATTCCTATGTGTTACGCCTACTTTACAGTAACAAGTTTTCCTACTTTTTTAAGTAGATTTCAGGGAGAGGGAATCTGACATATTATAGCTAAACTGACCTTTCAACATGAGGGAAAAAAGGAAATGTTGATATTTAAACAAATCCCTTTCTAGGTTAAAATAAGACACAATTGCATGGAAAATATTGGCTTCTGAAGTCAAAACTGGGTAATAGTTATAGTTTCAATGGAAAAGCTCTTTATAGAAAGAAAAATCTATAGTCAATTTTTCTGAATAAGTGGGAGAGTCACTGTTTTGCTAAAACCAGTTAAATAATTGATGCACAGCTTAATACCTACAATACTATACAATTATGAAATATCACATGCATACAAAAAAGGTACCAATTTTTTTTCTGTAGTTCATCTCTTCCATTAAATATATCTTGGTGTCCTATGTCCTAAATCTCTTAGCAAAGCAGATCCTTCTTTTCCCAGGAGAGAGACAGAACATCACTTAAAATAGCAAATTGACTACAGTATTTACTGTACCAATTTCCTTTTAAAAATACTAAGCAGTTGATAACATACCATTGTATCTATACTATTGAGGAAGGCGATGTGACTGGCCTAGGTTTCCTGGCCTGTTTTGTATATTTTTATTCCACATCAGATTTCGTTTCCAGTAGTGGCAAGATGTTGATGGCCACAAATTTCTAGGAAGAATAGGAAACTAATAAGAGTATATCTCTTCAATACAAAATTTTATTAGTTGTGAGCTACGATATTTATTTTGGCAAGATTCAATTAATTTCACATTTTGGCTATCTAAGTAATAAATATTACAGGTTACCTAGAAGGGTTCTACAATCAGCCTGAAAGATTGCAGACCAGTTAATTGGTTATAACAGAATTAATCTGTGAAGTTTCCCTAAAAAAGATTGAAAATGCGTGCTTGAATGAAGGTTGTTAGCTGTTGCAAAAGAAGAAAACAGATGGAAACTGTTGAGAAACTTCAGGAACTTTCCCATGTGTGGACAGTGCATGCAGTCTTAGGTCACATCTCAACTGAGACTTGAAGTCACAGGGCCAGTCATATTCTGCCAGGCTCGGTTCCTATTACAAAACTGTTGAGGATGAATGAGTTTGGGACTGTAACAAAACATAATACTGGATGTCTATTTATGGGGACAGCATGTCTATTTTCTCAAGTTTTACTAATCCATCTTCAAACTTTGCTTCTGATTGTATCATCATTTTCATTATAAAGTAAAAAAAAAAGCATAGAAATCAGAAAAGCTTAAAGAAATGAATCCAATTGTGCAGTAAAAAGCAGCAGATTTTGGAGTACTTGACAATTTTTCTTCTCTAAAAATAGTAATTGAAGAACATTCAGTTATGCCCAGAGTCTTAGCTAAGTTCCCTAGCCTCCACTTGGAGAACGGTCAGACTATTACCCCATCTAGCTTATTGTTACTTCTCCAATCTGCTGATCTGCAGATATTTTCAGTCAATCAGTCCTATAAAATCTGTGTTAATCTGGTTTATGATACTAAAGTAGCAGTCCACTTTACTAGCTGCAAGACTGATCCATACTGAAGAAATGCTTGCAAGGCTTCCTTAATCCTATTTGGAGATTCCAGAAATTGAACCAATGACACTGAATAAGCATTTGGCTTACCACTAAACTATAGTGCTTTTCAAATCTTAGCTTACCCAGACAGATACTGTGATGCTGTACAAATTCAAAAGCAGGACTGAGATGTAGAAACATCAGCCTTCCTTATTCAAATTGGCTAATCATGGTTGCAATTCATTGACACTTTGAGCACAACTAAATGTTTATTTGTATTCAAAGTACACCATTAAGTTAGTCTTTCAATATAACTTTTATTAGCTGTTAATAATAATTTGTACTTCTGGGCATTTCCTAATAAGAACTAACTGGTGAAGGCTATGAAATGCTTTAAACCTAAAACCAAGGCAAATGCTCTGATCATGCAGAGGCACTCATGTAGTAGCTGCCTATAACTATTTAAAGAAGCTGTCATTTCTTGGTATTGTTGCTTTTGGTTTAAAACATGCTAGACGGGAAGTTTAGTCTGCTCCCATGTGCTCTAAAGCATTCTTCTGCCTTCGAATCAAAAGCATATACAGTCCTGTTACTTACAAAACACAGAATACCAAATAACATAGTTTGAATAGCTGATATTATTAAACTATAGGATCACATTTGATATAAATTTCCCAGCAACCACAGCTATCTAGACTCACAGGCTCTAGAGCTATAAATCCATCTTTTGATCTAGCTATAGCCGTGTCCAAGCATTCACACAGCAGACACCTTTACACTTACCATCTACACATGAAGGAGCAGCATGTGTTGTCCCAGCCACCTGACCTGGAAAGCAGGAACATTTCACTGTTTGGGAGCGCTCTTCAATCTTATTCTTATTACAGCATCTGTGGGCAGCAATGACTTCACACGTACCAGGTTCTATATGCACTGCAAAGAAGGAAAGTATACCGTACATCTATGTTTAAGGAGTAGAAAGACATATAATATTCTATATACAGAATAAAATAAATCAAGGAACAACCTCAAAGTAGATCAAAAAGCTTAGCAGTTTTTTAAAAATCTTTGCTAAATACATTAAATAAAAGCTGATGAAAAAAATACAATTTTTCAGCAGCCAAATATCAGCAAGAAGACATGCATTTGGGGAAAAAAAATCAAAGGTTACCATTCAGAAATTGTGATTAGTCAGTTAAGACTCAGCTGATTCCAAAACACCAGCTGTATCTAAAACAACAGATTCAATTAACTGTGTTCATGGGCAAATTCAATGGTATACTCATTATAAAGTCATTAGCATTGGCTAATGTTGATTCCATAAAAAGGTTCCTTGTCAAAACATTCCAAACTGAAAAATTACATTGGTGGCATGTTCTTGTCATAAACACTTTTAGACAGCAATATCCAGATAAACTTGCTTTGTACATTAAGTTTCCCCAACCTGTAGCCTTTCAGATGTGTTGAAACTGCAACTTGTCAGAATTGCTATTCCCAAATAATCTAGAGAAATTTCCTGATAGAAAGGCTGCTATAGAATTACTTATAACTTCACTGCTTTTAGAATCTTCACTGAACCAAAACCATTCCAAATCCAAAGAAAAACTACATGTCATGACAATGGAAGTAATGGACATCAAATTGAGGTCAGCTGAAGCTGATTTCTAGATCAATTTCAATTTAATAATTTTGTAGATTTCCCTTTCCTGTCATTGCTTTTTTCTCCTTCTATACTAGTGTCTAAAATTTATCATTTTTGAACATGATTACCAACTTGGGATCCAGGATTTCATGTGGAAGTGTATTTGCCTTTCCTAGAAACCATAATCAAAAAGATTTATAGATGAGATACAATTTAATCCAAGAGTCTAAGCTTTTTATATATTTTTCTGTTATTCCAGCAAGTAACAAAGTGCTCTGAAACTAATAAAGTTACATTTTATAATACTGCATTCCATTTCCCTTCTGTAACTAGGTTTGAGTCAGCTGATATATTATGTTTATTTATCAAATTAATTGATTGTTTCTTCTTTAATTTACATATGATTATCAGGAAAATAAAACTCAAGAATGTTTTTGAGAATTGTAGTCAAAACACTTTGTATTTGTTAAATGTTGATGACTCTTTTCCTTTTTGCTATTAATAATGTAATATAAGAGAATTTGCTTAACTTTGCATATCATAAGAAATGAAGCATAATGGCCACTTAGTTGGCCCAAAAGAGTGGTGTGTGGCTCTTTACAGAGGCACTTTAAAGGAGTGTTTTGCTGGGAGGTTCATAAGTTGCAGACATGATTCTAACTGTAGGAACGTTCACAAGAATGACATAAATAATTAAATGATTAATTTCCCTGGAATTATCTTTGGAATTTTTTTAAAGAATTCCAAAGATAAAAAGCCTCCTTGATATTTTCCTCAATATCTTTAAATTTGTAAATAAGGTAATGAACAAAGCCACAGGTATTGAATTAATTTCTTTAATGTCCTTCAATATCCTTCCCATGCATAAGAAAGGGATCGAAGTCCAGGAACACTTTCTGAGCTCAGGATTTATCATCACCAATTTTTACTACTGTTATATGCATATATATCAAGAAGTAAATCTTGCATTTTATAGAAGTTTTTTCTAAGAAAAGATACTGAAGATCAGTCTCCTAAAGAGATGGAAGCAGAATTAAAATTATTTGTACCCAGAGAGTAAGAAAAGCCCTGGGCTCAGAGCCTATGTATATTTCTGCATTATTACCACTTCCATTTATGTATATTTATTGATATTTCATGGACATTTTCTACTAATGAACCATCATTTCTGCCCTTAATAATCACACAATTATCTATCCTGCAAATGTTTGGTAATAATATTCCTGACTATAAATTTGACACACTGCCTCTCTCTCCCTTTGTCTTTAAATTCTTTAGTAATTCAGTTTTAATGGAAGTTTTCAATATGCAAAAAGGACATAAAGTTTAGATGCAGTCGATAAAGAAGCCACCAAGAATATTTTTGAATATAATCTGAATAAGTAATCACCTCTTGGATTTGATTGATTATTGTATAAATGCTGAAAAGGAATTTAATAGAACGCTTTTGACAAAAAGAACAAATCGTCAATTCATAAAGTTATTGTTTGTACATAATAGGTATCTAGCTGTTGTTCAATATATGGAAGTCAGGACACTGCAGCAGACTTAAATGTTTTTAAATAAAGTGACTAGAAATATTTTCCATGAATTAGATTTCAGATATTGCCTTGAGAATATATACTGGAATTCTAGCTTTTTTCAGTTTTACTTAAAACTCATAAGCTCTCACTAAAATATAACTTATAATATATAGGCTAGTAAATTGATTTCTTAGTATTGATCACTGGAAATATCAGCAATTTCAAAAGAATGTCCTATGAAGGAATAATTACTGTTTAACAACTAGCCTTAATAAAAAACAGAGCTTTAAACACCATGCATCTCAAGCCAGTCTGTTAACATATCTATAAACACTGCTGTGTCTTCCCTTAGAATGCAATAGTAGAAAACAGTGTTTCCTTTAATAAGCTTTTTATATATTTCAAATCACAACCATTTACATCAGTCCAGAAGGCTTGTGCATATAGTATTCTATGACAACATAACTCATTCTTTTTTTTAGTCAAGTATATTTTAAGTCTAGTCAGAATATAAATGATGTGATCAAGAAGTGGGCTTTTTAGAACAAAAATATGTAATTGTCTATTTTAAAAAGTTTTACACTAAAATTGTATCACTAATTGATAACTTGGAATATCTAATAAAATTTTTGACATAAATTTTATCTGCATCTTTTCAATTCTTTACTACATCTTATATTTGACCCAAAGTTTTTTATACATAATTTCAGCATCTTTTCTCATTAAGATTTTTATTTGAATACTGCCCAGAGTCACTGTGTGAGGGAGATGGTAAATAGCAGCATTCTGGAGACATGTGATTGCCTTTTGCAAATTTTCTACCTGAAGGTTTATGTTACGCAAACTTACATGTTGTATTTTATGTTAGATGGTCGATTTATGGTCTGGTTCTCTGTGTTATGGCCTATGAGCAAAAACAAGTACAATATATCTATCCATCAAACAGATAATCCAGCAAAGCTAAATTATTGGAGTTTGAGTCAAATCGAGGGAAGTATTAAACATACAGTAGAGCACAATTAAATTGGAAGCTAGAAAATGTTATCCCAAGTTCTCAAACTTTAAGAGTTCCAAATTCCCATGCTAATTTTAAAAATTAACCAAAATCTGATAAAAGCTAATAACATGGGATCTTGGCAAATTGGAGGAAAGCACCTGGATTTATTTGTTTATTAAAACAATTTTATATGGCCTCCCATCTCACTACAATATGGACTGGATTGCTATACCATGGCAACCAGCAAAGACATGCACCAGGGGAATTTAAAAATAACTCAAGATAAGGGGCACAAAAACTCTTTATCACACACCACACATATACGCATCACACATATTTTAAAATGGCCAAGTTTTTCATTGTACAAATCTTCCTGATTTTTTTTATACCCCACCCCTACTTCTACAGTTACATCGGACAGATAAGGTCCAAAAGACTGCAAAATCCTATGACATTTACAATTATAAGACTTTGCAAATATTCACGAAGATGCACATTTTCAGGGGAATTGAAATTGTGGAAGATATCAGTGGCTACTAGTGGTAGGTTTCCATTGAATATTTTGTGTTACATTATGGAAACAGAATACTGGACTGGGTAAGTTTTGATCTGCTCCAATATAGGTTTTCTTATGTTTGTCTTCTCAGCTGGTTATTAATGTAATTCACTTAATAGCTGAGAAGTATGTCATTAAACAACCAATAGTGGGCAAAAAAGGCAGTAGGACTAGAAGTGACTTCGACCTTCCTGCTGGCTTCCCCATTGAGTTTCCTTCTGGGAGGCTGGCAAAAACCTTCATTCTTTCCTTCTTCCCTGCCTCCCTCCCTCCTTTCCCTACCTAGAAAGGTTTTTGATTAACTCAGACCTTAGAGTGTTACCCTGACTCCTTGAGGATACTCTTCAATACTTAAAAGATATAGTAATATGCTATCACAGCAACCTTGAGATAAACTGTTAATGAAGGAGATTCTATAGTACTGTGGGATTGGTACAAAGAAAATTCCTTTTATGCACCTGGTAGCTTGATATTAGAGCTATAACCAGGCAATTGCTCAGCTTCTCACCAGGAGTGATTATACAAATCTTCCAACCTCTTTTCTTTCTTTATTTTCTGCTGCCCACTGGCTGATCACAGAAGAAGATAAGTGTGCCAATTTCCCCATCTCATTACTATAGACATTGGAAAAATCCTCAGAGTTTCCTTTGGAATATTGGGGACCATTATTCAGATGATAAGCAAATTTGGTCAATGTCCCTTTTCTCAAAACCCCCTCTATTTTTGAATCATTTTGACTGTTCTTTCCAGAATTATCATCCTTGAAAGTTATCTTACACACACTCTGTCCCTCAGTATGTGATTTTTGCAGTCTTCTCCTATGAGCGCATCTGTGTACATTTTGTGTGTGATCTGTAACCTCAGGTCAAAAGTATTATACTTATATATTTATTCAACATGTATCTAACTATAGGCAGGAAGAGACAATGGGCCTTAGAGTATTAATGAAAATATTATTGGACTCGAATGCAACATTTCTAGATTCCAAATTTCAGACTATTTAGGGCTATATGTAGAAAAATGAATATGTGCAGTTAACTTCTATACATCTAAGCACTTCACAGATAAAACCTTACCTACCATAATTATTTTTCCAAGTTCAGATAATTTCTGATTCACATTCAGAAGCATTTGAAAGCCAGTCTTTAATTGGGAGAATAAACTGTTTAGTCCTGGGAGGACTGCAACATGTTTTTCTAATCATTTCATAATGTTCTTGAAAATGTCCTTTGTTATTTGATATTTATTTTGCTGATGAAATTCTTTAGCTCTTTATTCTCAGAATTTCTATTAGTTTTAGGAAAAATACTAATACTGCATTTGTTAAATAAAACAATCTGGGCATGGCTACAGCCCTTTAGAGGTTATATGTTCCAAAACCACTTCAGAAATGAGAAAAATCAACTCAGTTCTTTTGTTGGGGAAGATAGAGGTAACATTTAATAAGGAGGAAAATATGTTCCTTAATCTATGACAAGATTTAGGACATTTATTTTGCATGTCTAAACTCCCCAAACCTTTCTTCTATTAAAAAAAGGTGTAACATTTTGGTGAAACATCTCTAGTCTGGGGTGTTTCAGAAGTTGCAGAAAGGTTATCTATAGCTACATGTAGTCTAAAGATTAAAAATGTATCTAATTTATCAACTAAATATACTTTTGCAAGTATTATGCAGAATATGAAACTTATAAATGTTAAATGCATACCAGATATTGAAAAAACACTATGTTTAAATCAACGTGTATCAACTACTAAATAGAGTTTTCTGCTTGTATTATGTAGTATCATTCCCCTGTCGGAATCTGATTCGGAGGGGTAGACCGAGCAGCTGACAGGGAGTGGGAGTGTAGCTCCATTGATTGTGGAAGAAACTGGGGAAGGGCAAAGGCTGGTTGGGCAGAGCAGGGGAGAGATAGAGCAAGGGAGAGGGAATTCAGAGGAAGACCCAGGCAAAGTTGGAGGTATTAAAGGGACATTTCTTGCTTATTTGACTGTGTTGCCTTTGTGCCATGCCCCGGGTCATCACATGTAGTGTTTAAAACACTACATGTGCAAATGATCAATTCATTCAATAAAAATTTAAAATGTGGATTTGAAATATGATGTTAATTGGAAATAAGGCTTCCAAAAAAATCACAATGTTTTAAAAGATATTTTAACAAACCAGGCACTGTTTCAAACTTTCTGTAAAACTGTGACCAACTTCTCCAATCTTATAAATATTCCAAACCATTTTTAGAATAGAATACAATAGAATTCTTTATTGGCCAAGTGTGATTGGACACCCAAGGTGCATTGTCTTGGTACATATGCTCTCAGTGTACATAAAATAAAAGATACATTTGTCAAGAATCATAAGGTACAACACTTAATAATAGTCATAGGGTACAATAAGCAATCAAATCATACTAGGAAACAGTCAATATAAATCGTAAGGATACAAGCAACAAGGAAGCTGACCTGGAAGGAAGCTTCCCTGGAGCAGCAGGCAAGCAGGCTCTCTGCTTAACTAAGATTAAATTAGCCTATTCTAATTATTACCTGCTTTTAAGACTATTTTTCTATCATATCTTATTCTTCAAATTTTTTATTTATTTTTAAACCCTTTACATTTTTGAAATTTTTGCAGTGTGATTACTAATCCAGTTTTAGTTATATTTCAGCTATGGTTTAGCTGAATTTATACAAAAAGCCAGAGCTGGGCCTCAGCTATAGGAGGGCCTTGCTGCTGCTTCTTTGTTGTTGTTGTTCTACACATTTTACTCCTTCAGCTGGAAGTCTAGCAATGCCTAGCTTTGATGTGATTTCTCTTATCTAATTTAGTCTATTTTATCCACTATTTTTATTATTTTATCATTTTTATTTACCCATGTACCCTGCTTTGTCAGAAGGGCAGGATCCTTGGTATACTTGTGAGGAGCTCTGCCACTGTTTGCATTAGGACTCGTTTCTTCTCTACTCCCGATTCCTTTTCCTTTGGATTAAGGACTTGTTTCACTGACTAGACTCTGCTATATTACACAGCTCCTCCTTTATTGTGCTACTTGATGTAATGAAGACAAGGAAAAGGAGCAGATCTCTCACTGACCCGGTTCCTCAACCTTCTCTGAAGCAATCCAAGATTGAGGACTTTGTTTTAGCTCGGCCTCTCGGTTTGAAAGCTCCTGCTCCCTTTTGTCTGGCTGCTGCTGGTTGTCACAATCTTCTGATGGTTGAGGGCATCGCCCCCCGAGTTGAGAACAAAGGCTTATCTAAAACTACAGCCCCCAACCAATCCTTAAATGAGCCCACCCTTACAAAACTTTTGGCTCAGCAATGTTTCTTGGTCGCAGAAACCACAGCGAGCATTCAGCTCCAGCTTGATAAAATAATAAGTACTTTAAACTACTTAGTTTCCTGGACTACCAATGGGTGCCCTAGGCTGACTGCTCGGCAGCCTGATGCAGCGGCAGGGTTCTCACTGCCAAGCCTCAGCAAAAGCACTGGCCAATGTCATCCTACCAATAGTTCGAACTTTACATCTTTTTTTTTTTGATAAAATTTTTATTTTCAATAAACAAACATACACATACAAAACACAAAACATAAAAACATAAAACTTCTTTTTGGAAAGCGGCTTAGTCCCGGGTTACATCTTTTTGTGCAGATATAAATTCAAATTCATGCTCACTTTATATACCATTTCATATCTTATTTACCATTCTACATTTTCTATATAGCTTCTCCCCTCTTTTCACTTTCTTAATTCTATTTTATTTATTTCATCTCAATTTAAATCATTATGCTTATATCTTTTGTCTGTTCTGTTTCAATTATCTATTATCTTTTCTCATTGACACAAAATTTCTCCTGTAATCACTGACTGAAGTATGACACCTTTGTATCTTTCCCCTAAATAACACTTAAAATAATATATAATTTTCATTCTGATTCTGCTTAGTACACTCTAAAACTACCTACTATATTTTAAAATAAGAAGGAATAATAAATTTATAATATAGTTAAAACAGTAATCCATAACAAATTAAACTCTATTGTTAAATTTTAAACATTTTGCATGTTCCTTTTAATATTTTATCCCATTTTATAATCATATAATGTTCCAGTTTTCTAACATTATTTCAAATACAAATACAACAATACAATTTTATGTACTTTTGCAGAATCTCTTTTTAGATTATATTTTTACCCATTATCTCTGAATGAATCCTGTTTCTTTACATCTTGTTTCAAACTTTGGAACTCCTCTTCCCTTTTCCCCTTTCTTTCTTTTCCAATCTAGTCTTTTTACCCCCTTGTTTAATCTCCACCCTCTTAATCTCACCTCTCTTCTGTATTCCTCTTTTCTGTTGCTTTCTGACATTGTAACGATTTTTCATCCTATTTTTCCCTTTTTTGGTTGTTTTTTTAAATCTTAATTTCTCCTTTCTCTTTCCCCTTTTCCTTTTCTTCCCCAATTAGAGTTGCATGTTCATTAAAGATGGCTTCTTCTTCATCCCAATCTCTTTGTTCTTGAAGTTTCTGATAGGTAGAAATCGCCATTTCTAAGAAATGAAAAACAGATCCAGAAGAGCCCTTCCCTTCTTGTTCCTCTTCTTTTAGCTTTTTAAATTCGATTTTCAAATCATCAACAAGTAGTGCCATTGTGAAAATTTTTTAAAACAACCCAAATGTTTTTAGTCTTTCAAATAGTAATTTCCAAAGTCCCAAAGTCACCAAGCAATCCAAATACACTCAAACTGTTTCATTTAAACACTTTCTTCTTTTTATACTTGCTCTTCCTGGGGTTACAGATGCAAAGTTCCAGTTGAAATATATCTTTTAGAAGTCTTGTTACAATTTAGCTCTAGTCTTATAAGTTCTAAGCAGCCTCCTCCAGTAGAATCTTAATATTAATTCTTTTCCTCTCCCTTCCCACTTATAGCAAAAAAAATTTTTTTTAATTTTTTCCCCCAATGTTTAGAAATCTTTATTGGCCCCTTGGCTTTACCTGTTGATGCCAAAGCAGGTTTTTCCAATTTCCATCTGCTATCACGGTAAGGAAAGAGACTGAGAAAAAACAAACTTTCCCTTTTACTTTCATTCGCCGCTTTTTCCGTCTTCTTTGGGAGCAATGTATCTTTAGTAGTATTTAAATTCCAGGGTATTATGTTCCTTTTTGTCCCGGGTCAGCCAGTAACTTTCACTTCAAACTTCCTCCTGCACAATTCTTATCCGGCTGAAGGCTTCTTTGTGGCGGCCATTGCTGACCGCCGCTCCACTGCCTTCGGAAAAGGGAGTTAAGCCGGCTGAGGAGGGGGGTTGCGATTCCCCCGGACCCCTGCCTGGTTGTCCCCTATCTTCAGCTACTCCTACGGGGTAACTATAGCCTCCAAATCCAACCGGATCGGGGGCACTCCAGCAGCGAGCGCGGCAGAAACCGCACATGATCGCGGATTTCTGCCGCCGCCGAAGCCTTGCAAACCGGAAGGCGAACTTTACATCTTTTGACGCAAACAGTCACCTGGTCTTACAGTCAAAACAGGTGGTCCTCATCATTAAACCCATTAATGGCAACTTACCTCACTGGGGTTCAATACAGCTGGTGAGGGGCCATATATTACAGTTATTGGGGCTAAAAGCTGATGATTTGAAGAAAGTTGAACTTTTACCCTCCCCTGAACACTGCACTAGAGTGCTACTCAGTTTTGACAACTCTAACACCCCAAAACTATTTTTCAGAAGAGGATCCCTGTTAAGATCCTTTGGCATTCTGCCAAGAAAAGTCTTCAAAGATATGTCGATTAAGCCACTCTTGAGTAATCGACAATTTGTGAGTGGCAGGAGATTTATTGCCCCCAAAAGATCCTCAGAGCACATATTAATGTGCCAATCTTGAATGCCATCTCGGATACTACATCATGTACTAATTATACACCTATTCCCGCAAAACCTCCAGTTGGCATCCTCTCAGATGTAGCCTGACTGTTCCTCCTACAACTGGTCAAATCAACCCCCCGCAGCGAGTAACATCTTACCAGGAAGCTTCCCTTGACTTGATCAGCTGAAAAGAAATGGCCCCAAAGGAAGTGACACCAACCCAGGGTACCCATGGTTCCTTAGTAAATAAGCCCCAGGTCAGTGCCTCTGGGATTCTATCTATTTATGAGACTGACTTATGTCAAGACAATTTCTGTAACCAGGAGGAGATACAGCTCTTCAACTCCTTTTGTGCACTTCCACAACCAGAAAGGGCCCAAATCATAAAGTGTCTGGATGCAGTTAAATCCAAGTTCTGGAGTCTTTCACTATCTGATGATTCCCTTGGACTCCAGGGAGTCTATACTGATTTACCAATGGAAGCTCCCTTAGCGCTCTCTCCAGAATGTCTAATTCGTAAATTTGAAGATCCAGGGCTCCTTCAAACTCCGTCTGTTGATGCTGCTGAATATTTGCCAGCTAAGCAACCAATTAATGCCACAAGTACGAACTGGAGTGCGCTTAGAGCCCTACAGCCCCATGAACAAGGCTTGCCTCCCCTCCCTCCTTCCCTGCCTTTGCCTCCTAAGAGGATGACCCTGCCACTTAACAATGGGTGTATCTTTTCAGATCCGAAGGGCACTCTGGGAAAAATTAATCACACAGAATGACTATTAAATCTGGCAACCCCCCCTCCCCCACACACGTAAGTGCCTTTTGTGGAACATAGCAGGTTGGGGGAGAAGATGTGGTACCACAGAATTCGCCAACTATATTTACTCATTTGATGTGGTCCTGCTTCAGGAGACCTGGCCATGTGATAAGATATCCCTTACAGGGTTTATGGTCATTTCCTTGGCCACTACCAGACAATCTATGACAAGAAGGCCTAAGGGTGGTCTAGCTTGCTTCGTCTCTACTGCTTTGAAAGTGGAGACAGTGGAGCTGCCCCCCTGTGGCTTTTTAGCTATGGCGCTCCTAATTAAGAGAGGACGCAGCAAACTGTTAGTGTTCAACGTTTATCTTCCCCAGATGATGAGGCAAACTGATACTAAGGCTCAATGGGGCGTGCTGGAGAATTACATTACTTGTATGGAAACTAAATTCCCAGTGCTGTACATCCTTATAGGGGGCGACTTTAATGCCCGAATGGGAATCCAAGTTCCCCCATCGATTGAGGTACTCTACTTCCAAGAAAGCCTCCAGGCCATAGGACACCTGATTTCAGCCAGACATTCTAAGGATGAATTAACAAATTTTGCTGGCATTCAGTTAGCCCTTTTAGCAGCCCAACACAATAAGATAATTCTTAATGGGAGTACCCTATGTGATCTAGCTGGTGAGTTTATTTTTAATTCCTCATATGGAAGTAGTGTTATTGATTTTGTGCTGGTATCCCAGCTTCTTAGAAAGGCAGTCCATGCTTTTTATGTGGACTGCCTTACGGAGAGCGACCACTACCCTAGGTTACAATCATTGGGCTTTCATCAAATATACATCTCCTAGGGTCCCCAGATATTAGATCCCTATGTGGCCTCCTATACAAGGAGGATCAAATGGTCTTCTAATACTGAAAGAAAGTTCCACTCCTTTTTATCATCTCCGGAGTGTCTCAGCCTATACAATCAGGCCCTAACAAGTAGTGGCCCAGGGATAATCTTGGCCTCTGAATCACTAATTAATAGTGTTCAAAGGGAACTAGGAGCTGTCCGTAGGCCGAGTGGTCCATATCATTCAAAAAGTAATTCTTGGTTTGACAAAGAGTGTATGATGTTCAGGAACCAGATTAATTGGGTTTACCTGCTCTATCATAATCGAGGGGATAAATGGCCACCCGAGGACTACTGTCACTTGAAGTGGGAGTATAAAGGACTAATTGCTAAGAAAAAGAAAGCTAAAGAGAGAGAGAAGTGGGATCTATTTCTCCACTCCATCCAGAAGAACACTCGATTATTTTGGCAAATTGTTGCCAGCTCCTTGCCAGGTCATCAAGAACTCCCTCTCTGCTGTATTTCCAACAGAGATTGGGAAAACCATTTCTTGGCAATTTTCCAGGTGTCAACAAGTTCGACCATGCTTGGGCCACAGCTGCCTCCTGCAGTTCCTGACTCGCAATCCGTGACTCATGCTGAGATTACCGAGCTTATCTCCGAACTCAAGTCAGGCAAAGCCCCTGACCCAGATGCTATACCCCCTGATCTGCTAAAATCCAATCCCGAGTGGTGGATTCCTCTCTTAGCAAGATTCTTCATGCAATTTAAGAGGCTCCCGATTAACGAGAGGCTATGCCCCTGTGACAGAGCTGAGGTTGAAACTGTGGAGCATGTCCTTTTATATTGTCCTGTGTATAACACAGGTAGATCTAAGTTACTATTTCTTCTTGAAACAGACCCTTCTAGACCCAATGTTAGTAATTTGTTCTTAATTGTCTAGGGGATGGCTCCTCATATATCATTTCTTTGGTTTCCAAAAAATTTTTAAGAGCTGTAACCATCAGAGGAGAATGCTGTAATTCTCCTTAGTCAAGTTTTTGGTGACCAATTGTTCATGATTAATTTTCTCATGTTCTTCTTTTGTTGTACTTGTGTTTTGGTCTGTGACCACAAATAAAGTATTATTATTATTATTATTATTATTATTATTATTATTATTATTACTACTACTACTACTACTACTACTACTACTATTAGCAACAAGGTTACAGTCATACAGTCATAAGTGGGAGGAGATGGTTGAAAGGGAAGATGGGAGGATTAAGAGTAATAGTAATGCAGACTTAGTAAATAGTTTGACAGTGTTAAGGGAATTATTTGTTTAGCAGAGTGATGGCATTTGGGAAAAAACTGTTCTTCTGTCTAGTTGATCTGGTGTGAAGTGCTCTATAGCGTCGTTTTGAGGGTAGGAGTTGAAACAGTTTATGTCCGGGATGTGAGGGGTCTGTAAATATTTTCACAGCCCCCTTTTTGACTCGTGCAGTATACAGGTCCTCGATTGAAGGCAGGTTGGTAGTAATTGTTTTTTCTGCAGTCCTAATTATCCTCTGAAGTCTGTGTCTGTCCTGTTGGGTTGCAGAACCAAACCAGGCAGTTATAGAGGTGCAGATGACAGACTCATTCTTTACAGATTAATAGTATGATTTGGTGAGAAAATGAGAGTAGCATTGTGAGTATTGAGTCTTGTTTGTTGTTAAGAATGTACTCATTATGAAAATGCATCTAAATAATTTTAAATACCTAAAACAAAAGATTCTCAAGCAAACAAAGGCAATATGTCATACTAATAAATTGCAAGTAGTATTTGAAATTGCCCTGACATTTCCACCCCCAGATTCTCCTTCATCATAAGCATTAGAATATGTAAAAGTACCATTTTCACATTTAGGACAAAACTTATATGATTTGTACATGAAAAATTAGAAATGTTCATGATGGAAAATAATAGGAAAAAGTCCTGAGACACTTCTTGGGAGCAACTGCTCTGTTCAATTGTTTTAGCCCACCCCCTCCCCCAAATATCTCTTTTATGTTCAAATCCATCTTGTTAGGTTTCTGCACTAACTTTAAAACAAGTTGATCTGTTAATCTGGTTATGCATACTTTGAAAACAAGAGGTTTGCTGGAACATTTGGAAGTGCAGCGCTTCTCTAATGCAGCAATATCTTTTTCAGGTATGCAATGCATAGGCTACTACATAGCCTACAATCGTTTGACATGGTGAAATCCTTATATCTGACAGTTCCCAAACAGTTTCCTTCCAGAAAAGCATTAATGGTGTACTTATCTGCCCTTTTTCATTCCTTTGGGAAAAAATTCTAACTAGGGGTGTTCTTTGAGATCATCCAAAGGAATTCATATTTTGTATTACTAATCATTTTAATCACACAAAGCAGTCAAAAGACTGAAAATTCATATGAATGTGAATAATTCCTCCAGAGAATTACAGAGATTTCAGAGCCGTTCCATGATGTTTCCCGCTACTGATCAGATTAAAGGGACCTGATCCCAGCAAACTACTTACTATATACATGCAAATATCAAAGCAAACTTGAGAAAGCAGCCAAAAGTATTGGTACCCCACCACTTTTCACCAAAGAACCCCAAATTACAGTAAAATGAACTGAAACTGACACAATTACATTACACTATTCTTTATTGTACAACCTATAGTGCAGATACTCTACTTTTGATGTATAACTTAGCATATTCTTGTAAACAACAAAACAATTGAAAATGGCATGGATATAGGTATTGGTACCCCTTAAAAGTTAAAAGGCATTCTTGGATCTTAGTGATCTCTCAATCAGACTATTTACTTTAATTAACACAGGCATCTTCAATCTCATAATTAGTCACTCATTCTTTTTAAATTGAGAAAAGTCCTTGCTCAGGCTTTTTGTGTCATTATGTACAGTATAGTGTACATAGGTTTTTTTTTAAAGCAGAAAAGAAAGAAAGAGGATAATAGCCAAATGTAAAGGCCACAAAAGAGCTTCATATGCATGTGATCATAATTGTTATTACTATTAAGACATTTAAGATTCATGTGACTGAAGCCAACCCCTCCTGGACATGGATGGAGGAGAAAAATTGATCCCAGATTGAATAGAAGAATAGTTCAAATAGTGGAGAAACAGCTAAGGAATATATCAAAATAGATCTTAGCTGACCCTGCTTCCCCAAGATCAAGTTTCAACAATAGCAAGTCATCTCATCCATCACTGGTTGACAGAAAGTGACTTCCATGAGAGAAACCCAAACAAGCCAGTCTGCTAAAATGCATATTTCCTCGTATTTCTACTTGGTGCTCCTTGATCTGAGCTCTATAATTGCCTTTTCTGACTTCTTTAGCTTAGGTATTTAACACATTGTGGGGGCTTTTTAGATCTTAGATTTAAGCCTTTCTTTAAAGCCTCATGCCTGCTTACATGAATTCCATGATCCTGGACCTAATAACTGCTACAATCTTTTCTCTTGTACCCTAAAACCAAATGTGGATTATTTGCTGGAAGCTTGATGCCTGATGTGGCTTGAACAATGCTATTGTTTCGCCCACTGCGATTCTGAAAGCCTGAAGACAAATTTATAGCTTTATGACTGAGCACAATAGGAAGTTTGCTTGATTTATGGTTACCCGGTTTATTCTCTGTCAAAACTATGAAAAATCCTGGTTTAAATGTCCTCTAGACCACAACATTTCAAGCACTCTTTCCAGCCTCAATATAACTGATCTGGGACACTAATATTGAAGTACCCTACTGAGCTGCAAAATATGAGTTTTATATAGATATTAAATATTACTTTGTTTATAATTATCACTTCACATAAATTGACATTATTATAATCCATAATGACCTTCTGGAACTATCTAAAGAAATGAATAAATTTGTGGATGTATTTGTTAGGCTAAAGAATCATTGACCAGCAAATACTTGATATGTGATATAAGGATGAAAAGATAAAGATCAGGAATGGATTGGGGAATCTCTATTTAGCAAACCATAGCTCATTCTTACCTCAGACCTCAGACCTCAAACCTACTAAGTCCTGCTTCTTTCTTTCAAGTCCTGCCAGCTTCTCATAACTTTTATTAATAGATTTGGTTAGAACAGTTCATTTATTCATTAACTCTGGCAACCAGGCTAGGAAACAGAAAGATCTCAAGCAACAGAAGATACTGAAAGATGTGCCAAACAATTTTGGGTGTTCAATGAGCCATAAAGAGCTTCAGGAATTCACACACTAACTGCAGCTGTATCAATACAGCTGCATCTCTGCAAGACGTCAAACACTTGAAGAACTGTCCTTCTATGGAAGTAGCTCAAAAACTAAACAAGAGAGAAAAATAAAAATGGAAGAAATGAAAAAAAAATTCTAGGACCAAAGAGTTTCATAAGTACAACAGAGAACTGGAATCTAAACACTTGGGCCTGCTTTGGGATGTCTTCTCAGTATTTCCTTATATTTACAAATCTATAACCTGGCTACACTTATTCTAAATTATAAATCATGTTGTGGTTGAAATCCTGTTTGCTTTATTGTTTCTCTTTAATAAGCAAACTCTACTCCTTTATCCAATTGTGGACATCTGACATACTTTTTTGAATTAAAGCAGTATTAAATAAGGATATATTAGAATGTATGCTGGGACCAAACATTCAAGAGCTGCAGTGGTGCAGTGGTTGGAATACAGTACTGCAGGCTACTTCTGCTGCCTGCTGCCTGCCTGCAATTTGGCAGTTCAAATTTCACCAGGCTCAAGGTTGATTTAGCCTTCCATCCTTCCAAGGTCAGTAAAATGAGGAGCCAGATTGTTGGAGGGCAATACACTGACTCTGTAAACTGCTTAGAGAGGGCTGTAAAGCACTGTGAAGTGGTATATAAGTCTAAGTGCTATTGCTATTGCTACTGTTATCTTTGGCATAACATACATGGGCAGTTGTTTGGAATAGGCACACTTAAATAGCTATTCAGAATAGTAAGGATTTTTTTGTACCATCATCATTTTCACTTCTCAGTCCTTCAAAAACATTTTGATTCATAAGCAATTTCATGCCTAGTACTTAACGCATCAGGCTAGAAACTGGGAGATCATGAATTCTGAAACCAGCTGGGTGACCTTGGGACTATCACTTCCTCTCAGACCTAGAAAGAAAACAATGGCAAACCTTGCCAAGAAAACAGCAGGAACTTGTCCATGCAGTCTAAAGAATCAGACACAATTTGAACAGAATAAAAAAATCATTGAAACATAACATAGCGTAGGCAATTAATACCATTAGTCTTTTAATGTTTCTGCCAGTTGACCAACGGTACAAAACCTGCCATTCATTTATTGCCTTGTGCTACCCTGCTACAGTTCCTGGAATGGTAAAGATTTCCTTATCCTGTCAAAAACAGGGGGGGGGGCAATTAGTGTCCCCCTCCAACTTTTTTTAGCAAACACTGAGTATATAGTAACCACCTCCTTTATTATTTCAAATCAGCAGGCTCTCAATAATTAAAGTGAGCTAATAACTTATGTTCCATAAGCACTTGTTCAAGTTTGAGGCATGTATTAACTAGTCCACAGATTTAAATGACTGCCTCAAGAGTTGCTGGGAGCAGCCACGTGCCTTTTTTTGGGGGGGGGGGAGGGGGAATTCCTTACAGTAGTATCAACTGGTCCTCAAGAGAAAGAAAGGAGTAGGAAGTTCTATGTTTGAAATAATTATTTTAGTTTACACTCATTTCTGTCTATGTGGCTGTTTTAAGCCTTGTTAATGAAAAGGGCTTGCAGAAATAGTAGGTAAGAAAATAATTTGGGTGATTCTAATATTCAATAAAAAAGAAGTTGATTGCAATCATTGTAATTGATATCACTCCAAATTAAAGATATTCAAAATAGCATAGTAAATGAAAAGTCCAAACTTCCAATCCTAATTACTGAAAGAGTGATTCACTTCATCGTCCAAAGGATTTTACTCACACAACTTGTCATTGTATTGATTAAAACAAAATTTATTGAATTAATGAAACTTTCTTTCAGATAAGTATGTGTAAGACTGAAACATCTAACCTAGATTATAGGATAGATTCATATTAGTATATTTTTCTTTGAAATTAATAGGTGTTAATGAGATGAACCTGCCTTAATTTCATGAAGAACTAGAATCCCAAAATCATTTCTAAAGCTACATCTTAATTTTTTTTTTCTTTATAATTTTTATGAATAATTTTTCATCCCTCAAGGATATAATTTTATTTCACCAAGTTAAAAGGAGGGCCTTTTAAAAGTAAAATATGATTTAGTATAGAAAAGATTTTATTTTAACCACTTGATTAAAATGATTTCAGCAGCAGGAAATGATAATCCTACAATGAAATGTGTCATTATATTCAAAACAGAGCAACTTCTTTGTGTCTGATTTATAGTTCTATTATGACAAACCTCATGAATTCACTTTTTTTCTTTTGATTGTGTTTTTATATAAATATAAATTATCATATTTTTCCTCCTTCATAAAGACAATGTCTTTCAATGCCGATACTAATTATAGATTTATGGCAGCCGTTACCTTTTTCTCCTATAATGTTTTTGAAAAGAAGAATATTCTAAGTATTCCTAAGGGACTATATGAACATGCTTTATAAATATTTTGTATTACAAGAATTAGAGTTGCTTCAATTCAGAGGACTGTATTAATACCAGCTGAATTGGACTGATTTGTTTATTTCTTGAAATGCCTTTTACATCAAGGGACAGGACAGTTTGTATATATTTAGATTTCATTTATGTAAACATAATAGAATGGAAAACTGGGCAGAAAGCCACCCTCAGTTTGTTTCTCTCATTTCTGGAGGAACTCCTAGATTTTAATTGCCTGTGAAACATTAATTTTTATCTGTTTAAATGTTGATATTCTTTCCTGCATCTTTATCTTGTATTCCATTAGTTTTATTTTTCTACTGTTCTTTTATTATTTCGTGCATGTTAATTTTTTAAAATAATCTTGTTATCTACCCAGAGATCTCTCATTATTGGACAGATTGAAAAATTATAGTTGAGATTTTCTCAAGCTGGCAGAGACATACAAAGACTATGCTTGTTTTTTTCTCCCACTAGGAGTTACTTTATTATACAAAATTAAAATGTCTCCAATTGTCTTGCTCCTTACATTTAATCTTTATATTTGTGTCCATTTCTTATTTATTTTCTTGCTTGCCAAACAAGCTAACAATAAACAATCCAACCAAATAACCACCAACACTGACGAGGGCAAGCTATTAGAATACACAACGAGAAGAACCCTACTAGCAATGATGGATGTTACCTAGGTTGGGTAATGAAAGGTCTGCAAGAAAACAACCAAGCTCAGAGACCATGAAGGGTCCCTCAGAAATAAAAGACCAGATTTTGCTATAGATTACAACAGGGACTAACTAATTTTCTCCAAAACAATTTAAGTGATTCTCCAAACATCAGAAATTTGAATGCCTGAAAACTTCAGGTAATTGGGGGAGGGAGATGTCATAATTGACGTTTGATGTTGAGATTAGCAGGATTTGTTTACTTCCTCACTTGACAGAATTGAAGCCGAAAAGTATTAAATTTAAAGCCAGCATGACACTTTACTGTCTGAATCTGAAGTTACTTTTAAAAAGTTTCTGCTGCAGTTCAGCAAGAGGGAGATTTAATTTGGGGTGAAAAAAACAAAAAGATTCTATCTATTTTTATTTATTTATTTATTTGATTTGTCAATCACTTACAAGATAATAAGTATAAGGATAAACATAGTTATGAATACATGAAATGAATACATATAAGAAAAATAAAAGAAACAATAGGACAGGGACGGTAGGCACGTTGGTGCACTTATGCACGCCCCCTACAGACCTCTTAGGAAAGGGGTGAGGTCAACAGTAGAAAGTCTAAGGTTAAAGTTTTTGCGGTTTGGGGAAGAAACCACAGAGTCAGGTAGAGTATTCCAGACATTGACCACTCTGTTGCTGAAGTCGTATTTCCTGCAATCAAGTTTGGTGCGATTAACCTTGAATTTGTATCTATTGTGTGCTCTTGTATTGTTATGATTGAAACTGAAGTATTCATTGACTGGTAGGACATTGCAATGTATGATTTTATATACTATACTTAGATTGGACTGAAAGCAGCATAGTTCTAGGTTTTCTAGGTCTAGAATTTCAAGTCTGGTAGCATAAGGTATTCTGCAACGAGTAGAGGAGTGTAGAAATCTTCTTGTGAAATATTTCTGGACTTTCTCAACTGTGTTAATATCAGATATGTGATGTGGGTTCCAGACTGATGGAACTGTATTCGAGTATTGGTCTAGCAGATGTTTTGTATGTTCTAGTGTGATATTACCAGAGAAAAAGCTATGTAGGATTAGGTTAACAACTCTTAATGCCTTTTTGACTATGTAGTTACAGTGGGCTCTAGCACTTAGATCATTAGAGATGAGTATTCCAAGGTCCTTGGCGGAGTTTGGATGATCATTGGATCATCACTGCAGCCTTCTTATTTGCCCAAGATAAGGGTTTTTAATGTCTCCCCCATGTGGCCGGGAGAATAAAATAACGGGGCAAAAATATTAGGCTGCAAAAGTAGCATTATAATTAATAAGTGAGATTATTGTCAATGGAATGATTGGCAATGCAGGATAGATACACATTTTAAAACTATGAGAACAGTTGCACACAAAAGGATGAAAAACTGGCACCATGGGTTTTTATTTACACAAAGAGACCAGGATATATTTCTTGTGTTATGTTACACTTTAAAAATCTTGTGGCATTTTAAAGACTGACAGATTTATTGCACTCATAAACTTTTTTGTAGACTAGAGTTCTCTTCATGCATATAAATCAATTACAAGATATGTTAACTTCTCTAGATAATCTCTTTCATACACATACTTGAGCACTGACAAAAGTAGAGAAAGATTATGAACTATTTGGCAAAAATGACAAGAAATGTTACCTTGAAAGCTTCTGAACAACATTTTAGCCTCGTAGGACTCCTGTGAGGCAGTTTTAAAATGCAGTACGGAGTAATGCTCAAGGCTTCCTATAGTGTCACTGATGAACACAGATTTCAATTTCACATATATCCAGTATTCTAGCTACCCCACAGGTATTACTTAATACATACAGAGAAAACCCTAGGAAGCCTAAAACTAAAATAAGCCACGTTTTCCATTCTGATTTACGGTATTTTGATGTCATTATGTATTAGCCTTATTAATCAAAAAGTTACACTGTCTCTTGAAATAGGTAGTCCCACTATGACTACATAAGAAAGAAAGCAATGTGCTATAATTTCCTTTTTAAACAACAAATAAAAAACCCTGCTCGGTTAGTCAGGCTGGCTATAAAGCAAATATGAATCACAACAGAGCTCAGCTCTAGGTGAGATATTTGTCTTCATAAATATGTATCTCTTTAGGTTTATTTGTGCCTCACTTAAGCTTGAAATATTGGAAGGATTTTCTGAAGAAGAAGAAATGTTTAGAAATTGTGCTTAGATTCTTCATCACTGCAAGCTTTCCAATATCTGTTTCAGTTTCCAATAGCAAATTGAACTTAGCTCAGGGAACCTTCTCAGAAAGACACTCAAACCATGTTTCATTTGCAGCTGTAATTAAAATTTGCACCTGAAGAATATAGAGAATCATCATTAGTGATGGAACATTCAAAACTTCAGGAAGCAAGCTGTTCCACTGATTGTTTTCACTGTCAGGAACTCAATATGGCGCACAAACTGTAGAATCAATGAATAGCACAAAAGGATAATACAGGTAAGAGATTATGCCATAAAGTAGTTATAAAAATGTTTTGACTTCAGATGTGGGGTCGATACTATTTGCTAAAATCCTTTAGCAGGTAAGCCTTTAAAAAAAAATGTGGTAGGCTTCTTCTTTATTTTTGCTATGTGCACCAATTTGGTATAGTGCTTAAGGCACCAGGCTAGTAAACAAGACACCACGAATTCAAGTTCTGTCTTAGCCATGAAAGCCAACTGGATAGCCTTGGGCCAGTCACTCTCTCACAGTCCTAACCACCTCATAGGGTTGTTGTGGGGAAAAGAGGAAGAGTAGGATGTGCTGGATATGTTCGCTGCCTTGAGTTATTTGTAAAAACAATAAAGGCAGGATACAAATAAATAAAAACTTTTCTTTACTATACAAAAAAGGAACAAGAAAAACACATATTGTGTGGAAGAATTCATTCAGCTAAGTTCTTAAATAAGCCATTAAATCTTGACCAGATAAAATTATATTAATCAGTCTTTCCATTATATATATAACAAGCCATCTCAAAAACAACTCATATTTATCATCCAAAAGCTAAATCTAGAATGGTTCTACCTTTCCAACATTGAATAATAATCATTTTTGTGCCACTTCTCACAACCAATACTTCTACATTACAAATTCCTGAAATGTACACATACATAAATACACACATATACATATCTACAGTACATATTTTGCATTCCCAGTTTTAAATTGTATTGATTGTATAAACATTCTAACAACAAAATGATGGCTATCAGTTCAAAATAGGGCACTACCTGTAGAAGAAGCTCATAGGTAAATGTATCTGATTCAATTTTTTTAACTTTGGCCCTAAAGAAATTAATTACTAGAGCCTATAAATAAATTTTGGGATTGTCAGTATATGTGAGAAAAAATATTTTGTTGAATTAATTTCATTTTAATATAATATGAAACATAATATGCTTTAGGATAGTATAAGAAAAATATCTTTATTAAAATGATATTTCAGTTCTTTATTCCAGAGATCTTACTAATAAATGGTATCAACCCTAATAATACAGCTTCATAGCAGTTTATAAAAAATACCATAGACTCAGAATCATCTAAAGAACACTGCAATACAAAGGGTAATTCAGGAATTGTCAATGATGTCGAACATCTTGATTAATTTGCATTTTAGTTGAATATAGTTATTTTGCAATTTCCAAATCTAGTTTTATTATAACCTGAATAATTTAAAACATTGCTTGCAAAAATCTAATCTAAAATATTAATAGCTCTAACTGACAACAACAATTTAAAAAGATTATCCCAAAGTATAAGTTTGCCATATGTCTTGCATTCTGTAATGTACAAAATAGAAACATAAAATATAAGCTTGCTATGCTTAAAAATATAGCCAAGCATTTTCCATAATGACAAGGAAGTCACATAACACCTTTTGAATTTTGTCATAAAATTGCAGACATGAAAATCTAATAACAAAAAACCCGCTATTGTTTTATATTAATACATTTATCTAGGAAACAAACCCCTGATATTTTACTTTGTTATATTGTTTCCATCTTGAATATAAGATATATTAAGTAGTATATTCAGTGAAGTAAAATATATACTTGGAATGGAAATGGAAACATTTGAGATTCAATGAGATATGCTTAGAGGTCTGGATCAGAGGTTGCCAACTAGTGGTCCATGGACTATTGGTGGTCTGTGAAAAAAATTTGGTGGTCCACAGCGCACCCATATCTGCAACAGGGATGATACCAGCAGCTAATGGATTGATGCGCGCTGGGAGGGAGGATAGCGTGGGGGAGATGGCAGGATCAGAGCCCTGCCTGCCCTGCGAGAGGGTGGGGGTAGGGAAAAAGAACCTCTGAACTGGTGCTGGGTGGTGAGAAACTGATGTCCTGAGGCCAATGAGTCACGTGCTGAAAACCAGATGGCTGGCGGGGAGATAGGGCAACAGGGGTGATACAGGTGGCAGATGGACTGATGCATGCAGATTGCAGCATTGGACCCCTTACCAGGTGTTCCCTGGCCTGCGAGGGGTGGGGGTGGAGGAAAGGAACCTCTGAACTAGTGTTGCCTCCTGCCATCTGCCTCCATGCATTGAGGAGACCGAGCGGCTGCCAGCGATGCCCTCAGGTGAAGATGTTGTGAGGGGGAGGCTCAACCCCTCCCCTCAGGAACTGCAAAGCATTCGCCACCCCTCTGGTACCCACCAAGCCTCCTCCCACCGTGCTTCTCTTTCTCCTTACCAGAAGAGCTCACATGCCCAGCGGGAAGGAGGCTTGGCAGGTGCCTGAGGGGTGGCAAGCACTTTGCGTTCCTGAGGGGAGAGGTTGAGCCTCCTCCTCACAACATCTTCACCTGAGGGCATCGCTGGCAGCCACTCGGCCTCCTTGATGTGTAGAGGCAGGTGGCAGGAAGCAGCACCAGTTCAGAGTGAATTTCCCAATAGCCAGGGAAGACTTAATTGGACCGTGGTTCCTTTCCCCCCACCCCCACCCTTGGGGACAGAGGGGGGGAAGAAAGAGGGGGGGAAGAGAGAGAGGGAGAGGGAGGGAGAAAGGCGGAAAGAGAGAGAGATGAGAGAGAGAGAAAAAGAGAGATGAGAGATCTCATTTTGTTTTCTGTGGGAAATGGATCCAAATGACTCTGAGTATTTAAGGTTGCAGAAACAGGCAGAAAAGCTAAGTGCCTGAAGGACCCCATCCCATCAATGGGAGTCCAGATGCTTCAGCGAGCGGCATGCTGGATTCATATTAGTGGTCTGTGGGATTTAAAATTATGAATTTGGTGGTCCCTGAAGTCCAAACGGTTGGAAACCCCTGATCTGGATAGACTGACAAGCATGAGCATCCAGGAAGCAGGGCAAGTGACATGACATGCATCCCAATAGCATCTATATTTGATGCAAACTATATTATTCAAGTCATAATTGTGATGACATTACAAAATGTCATCATGGTTTATAACATTTGTCCAGGCCAACCACTTGCTGAATATATTCAATTATATGTACTTGGCAAATATTTTCCTCACCTCAGATTCTTTGAATATGTGGGATTCTATTTCAACCATCCCCAGGGCCAGGTTAGATTGGGCTTAGCATTTTCCCTCAAGGCTTTTGACTGAATTTTTGAAGGCTTAGAATTCGTAGGTTAATGGGCCTTTGACACAGAAGCAGGAACTCTGCAGGTAAATGGATCTATGTATTGATCTACCTCTATTGTTATGTGAGTAGACATCCATCATGCCGTGGAATTCCCTTCACTTTCTTCCTGCCCATATTTCATCCCACACATGTCCTAAATTTACACCAATTTGTGTTTAAGATGATATTCTTTGTGTAGCATGTAAAAACACTATTTCCACCTTTTACATAATATTATTCAATAATTCAAAACGATTAAGTAAGTCAGGGCTTGTGGTTGTCATGATATGAAAATGCAGACAAAAGGAATTTACATTGAACTCTAAACACCACATTAAAAACAAAAATAGGATTTTACATACATAAAATATCTACACACATACACACACAGAGAGAGAGTCTTGCTATGGCTGAATAAATTCATAGTTATGCTTTGGGAGAATGTATGATAATGGCAATATACAGATTTACAGCTATCCCCATCATGTCAGCTAATGCCAGCTGACAAAGCTCCAAGGATCTGCTTAGGGCTTTTATTTCATACCAAGTATCTGTGGAAAGAAAAAAACCCTGCTCTACAGTGGATGCATAATGAGAATGATAGGAGTCTCTCCCTGAAACCTCCCCTCTTTTTTTTTCTTGCTGAGCTGGAAGAAAATGTTTATCAGTTTTGTCTGAGAAGGCAAATCAGAGCAAGTGCTTAATGCTGAGCAGCGGGAAACCGTGAGAGAGCTGGGGACAATTTCCTGCCCTGTGTGCCATGCTTTTCACTCCAGTTTAGCTGTTATTTTCTCTCCTGGTTTCCCCTATCTTTTTTTAAAAGGAAAACTTATCTTGCAGAAGCATATATACATTGTAAAAGAAGAGCACATGAATCCTGGATATACAAATAAAATTAAAGCCCTGTCCTAATCCAGATGACCTTTAAAAAGTAGCAGTTAAACACATTTTTATGTCCCCATCTGGACGTTAGTTACCTCTCTCCACAGATATGAATGATTTCTCCAATCACTCAGTGAAAAAATTGTTCAAAAAACACATAGGCGACAAAGCCCCTAAGAAATGAAAACAAAAATCCATTTCCATATTATGAAATGAATTTCATGGTGGATATTTTCCTGTGCAACTAAGATGACTTCTGATGCATAAACCCAAAAGAGAAGAGGAGTAGATTAGTATAAAATATAATGTCCAATATGTGCATTTACTGTATATGTCAGTAGTCAGGAAACTACTGACGGTTGATGTTACTGTACCAGTTTATGAAATGTCACAGACAAATAAAAATAAAAATGAAGTATTTGTATTTGTGTATAAAACAAGGAGAGAGATAATTCAATCTTACTTTCTTTAGGTTTGATAATAATACATTGTATCAACATAAATATGTAAAGTGTTTGGTTTTGTGACTTCTACTGATTATTTTAAATATTTGAGACTTTATATTTTTAAAAATATTTCTAAATATGTAAAAATAAACATGTCAAAACATTTAAAAATATTGATTTGGAAGTTAATAGTCCATTTTGTGGGGCAAAATTTATGCTGTGAAAATTAACATAGTTCCTTGCTTGATTTGTCTTCAGAAGGATCCCAAGGTTAATCCCAAATAAATTATTTTGTCAGATCAGAAAATTATTTAGAAAATTATTTGTAAAATGTCCCTCTTTATGGGCTTTAGTGAAAAATTATTAATTTTCATCAGAGCCAACTTGCTTGGATAAACATACTGTAGAAAAGCTACTGCATGTTGCAAGAAATGTTTAGGCATACTGGGGCATAGATTAGATTTTGATATTGAGCGTCATTAATATTTAACCTTTTGGTAGAACTCAAAAGTAAGAATAGATAGTAAAATATTTTATTTGAAAGTACAAGCAGGAATGGAGTAGTGATTTCAAATCAATTATTATGTGATAAATGGAGTGTCAAAGTGTACCCAAAGTGTGCTGCATTATGTATCAATTATGGCTTAGGAGTAGTCTTCAAAGGCAGTCTTGATACAGCACATTGTAGTAGTCTGTCCTGAAAGTAATGAGCCAGGTTGATATAGTAATTAAGGCATCAAACTAGAATCTATCAGATCATGTATTGTAGTCCCGCCTTGGGCACAAAGCTGACCAGGTAATCTTGGATCAACCACTTTCTCTCAGCCCTAGGAAAGAGGCAATGGCAAGCCACTTCTGAAAAAACCTTGCCAAGAAAACTACAGGGATTTGTCCAGGCAGTCTCCAAGAATCAGACACAATTGCTTGCACTTCATGCTTCAGGTAGAGTCAAACTGGGCAAAGCTTTCCCGCCCATGACCCCCACTTGCCTAATTGGGAAGACTGCCCCAAGTTGGTGCTGCCCTTTCCAGAGGAGTGCTGCCCTGTCTAAAGTAATAATCAGAAACAAACAATAGCCAAATGGTTTCTGAATAACCAGCAGTTCTTGTCCTGTAAGATGCTGTTTGCAGATACAGCACCAGTTTTAAGGAGTTTCTTTTTCAAACTATTTAATAGAAGACATCTGTAATTCAAGAATCGAGTGATAGAATTTATCTTTATTCCTCCTGTGAGACAGAATCCTCTTTAATTTTCCTGTTATCTGACTTTTTAATCTTCAGGTATAATGTACATATATTAACATATTAAATTACTAAATTAAATTAGATTGTTAGCAAAATTCAGATCAGCTCTCTCACTATTAGGGGTGGGCAACACAAGTAGTTCTTCCCTATTATAGCAACCCATGGAAATAATTTTTGCTTGGGAATGAAAGAACATGGTTTCTAAATCTCCCACTGGGCTTAAAATTCTCAGATAACTTTTTCAGATATTTCAAAAGGTTTGTCTGATTGCCCTGGCCTCATAGGTACTGCTGAATGGGCAGAGAGAAGCTGTGGTCAGCTTGCTGCCATTTGGAGGGCAAAGATCCCACAATGATATCTTAAGCTCTTTTCATTACACAGCTCAATTACAGCAAGACTCTACATGAGCTGTCTTTGAAGAATACCTGAAAACCAATGTTGGTGCAAAAATGCAGCAGCCTTGCTTGTGTTTACCACTAGGAATATATTAAAAAGTAGCTTAAGGACTTAAACTGGTTATCAGTCTTGATTCTCCATAATGGCTGAAACACTGAGAAACTGAGTCTCTTGTAACATCTTGTCTCAAATACATATCATTATTCTGTTAATACGGACACTTTATTGTTATATGCTAAGCACATTTTAGATTTTAGTACAAATATTTCAAATATTATTACCAAGAATTCAAGTAGTCCTCAACTTACAACAGTTCATTTAATGAACATCTGAAGTTACAATGACATTGAAAAGTGTGATTTATTATCATTTTTCACACTTACGATCCCAGCAATATCCCCAGGGTCACATGATCAAATTCAGCCACTTGACAACTGACTCATGTTTATGATGTATTGTGAGGTCCTGGGGGGTCACCTTTTGTGATCTTTTGACAAGCAAAGTCAATAGAGAAGCCAGATTCACTTAACCACCATACTACTAGCTTAGCAACTGCAGTGATTCACTTAATAATTTGGCAAGACAGGCTTTAAAATGCAGTAAACTCACTTAACAAATGTCTCGACAACAGAAATTTTGGGCTCCACTGTGGTTATAAGTCAAGGACTACCTGTATTTAAATCAGTCATCACTCTGGACATTTTAACTGTAATTTTTGTGGTTGTTTTATTGTGCTTATTAATAAAGGAAAACATTTGTAGCTCAAGGTTGAAATAAGGGATCCTCCTGAGCTTAGTTGTTTTCTTGCAAATGTTTGATTACCCAATGATGTTACCTAGTTTGAATAATGAAATGTCTGCAATAAAACAACCAAGCCCTGAGAGCAGCAATGGCCAGTTATTGTGCTTATTGTATAAGTAATCATATGTTTGAGTGATTTGGTGGCACATGAATCCAGCATAGACTGTCCATGATAACATAGCTTCTTCATCCACTATGGCCTTTAAGGGACTAAGTATAAGTGTGTATATGAATAAAAATATATTAGTATAGATGCTAAGAGTGGACACCAACTTGATGGAACATTACCAGTGTATACACACACACACACACACACACACACACACAAACACACACCAGGATGTCAGAGTAGTTAAGATGCTGAACTAGGAGTTGACAGACCCAAGTTCTAATTCTCTTTTAGGCAGTAAAGTTGTCTGGGTGACTTTAGCTCAATTATTATCTCTTATACTAGATTGAAAGCATGAAAAACATTTAAGCACTAACCTACAGCATGATAGATTACGATCCATAACTTTCAATGAAGCAATTTTTAGCCTGCAGTCAATTGGTTTGGGCTGATCACCTCTCTCACACACATTTACACTTATATTCACAGTGCAGTTTCTGATCACAAAAAGGCTGCCTACACTATATAGTCCAGGTCAAACAGAAAAGACTGTTGTTTTACTTTGGCAGACAAACCAATTAACCAAAGGCAATAAAGCTTAAGCCCAGAATAAAACTTGGCTGTTGTTTTTTATTAATCAGTGGTTTTAAGATTGAAAGGCACAATAGTATAACAGGTCTACTATATACACAGCTGCTTCCTCCTTTTTCTAATATATTTCATATCAGATGGCCTTGCCAGCCAACCTGCATTTGAAGCTAACAAATATATTGTGTTTTTCAGAATGAATATATTACTGCTGCCTAGGAGTAGTAGGGATGTGAACAAATGGTGTAGGCAGCAAGCAGCTGAATTCAGTCAGTGAGTCTTTTAAATAGTGATGCCATTCAGATTTGTTAAATGGTAATACTGCATCTCTAAACTCCAGATTTTCATTAGATTGTAAATTCCCAGAGAACTTCCTTTCTATATCCCTGTACTCAAAACACCCACAAGTTGGTCCTGATAATATAATTATGAATGATTAATGAAGTAACAGAACCCTAATAAACAAAAATATTTTAATCAGTTGAAAATTCTGTGAAGGTGCCTTCAATTAAGGAATGTCCTAAATTCCCTTAGGAATAGGAATATGTGCATGTTCATTTTTACAACGAGAAGTATGCTGTGTTCTTCTCTCCTTTGTGTCATCTCTGAAGTCAATCAAACTTTCAGCTCAGTTTTGCATAGACAGCTGCACAGTCAGTCTTAGGTAGGTGAGGTTTTTCCTTTAAATAAAGATTTATGTATTTTAACATTTAACAAAAACCATTTGATCAAGAAATCTTTCTTGAAATAAAAGATAGCTCTATACCTGCATAGAGATCTTAAAATCCATTACTATATTCCTTTTATCCATATCATATTTACCTGAAAGGAATAGTAGTTTCCCATCTCTTGCCAAGTAATTTATCTATAAAATAGTGAAGTCAGCAGATTCACTAAAAATATCATAACGAAGAAAGATGCTGTTTTCTATCTGGTCTTCCTTAAATTCAGAATCATCTTCCTTTTAGATAAATATGTATATAAACAATTGTCATGCTCTATAAAAATCACACTTTCAAATGTGATAGCTTTTTTGAGACTAGTTGAAATTGGACTGCCACTGAAAGAAAAACAAGCTTTGTTTTTGAATGGGAGACCACCTGGAAATTCAAATATTTTTTGTTAGAATCAAAAGTGAAAAGAAACAAACAAAAAGCTTACGAAGAAGGCAACAGAAACCCTTGCTATTCTATTATCAAAGAAGCTGCATAGATACAGTCAACAAGAATCAAACCTACTTGAAATTATGTATACCCTATCATTACTCATTCTTTCATTTCTTAATTCCTTCCTTCCTTCCTTCCTTCCTTTGTTCATTGTTCATTCATTTATAGTATATTGTGGTACGGTGGTTAGAGTGCTGTAATGCAGGCCATTTCTGCTGACTACTGGCTGCCTGCAATTTGGCAGTTCAAATCCCACCAGGCTCAAGGTTGACTCAGCCTTCCATCCTTCCAAGATGGATAAAATGAGGACCCAAATTGTTGGGGGCAATATGCTGACTCCGTAAATCGCTTAGAGAGGGCTGTAAAGCACTGTAAAGCAGTATATAAGTCTAAGTGCTATTGCTATTGTGCATAAGAAGTTTTATTTCCTGGAACCCCAAAAATCACCAGCTAGAACCTGGTACAAAAGTGGAAGACTTCTGAACACAGGATTTTCCTCAGAACCTTGCTGCCAAATATATATTCCAACCCATTCACATAAAAATCCATTCTTATTTCTCCCAAGCTCTCCTTAAATCAATAGTACAAATCCATAAACAAATAGCAGTGACAAATTCAGAGTCAGAAATACTTGTAAAGTATGCAAATATATGGCAAATCATACAGTGAGCTGAAGGATCTTGCTGAGACTTCGAATGGATGGAACATGCTTCCCTGGAATCATTTAGTAACACATCCCATATTTAGCATATTGCATAAATATTTAAAAATAAAATAGATGAATGATTTTGTATTACCTAATTCCAGTCACATCATGTACAAACTGGCAAACTACTTTTTATCTTGTTGTCTTATGGTAGGACAGATAAAAGAAAAGTAACAAAAAAGAGAGCTGATCCATCTACAATATCTGAAATTGACACAAAGGTCAAACCAAACAAGGAATTAAAAAGAAAACAGTAAATGACGAGGAGGGGTTGCAGCAGACAAAAAAAAATGATGAAGTTGGAAAAACAAACTGTTATAGTTATGGAATAGTTTTACAATTTACAATCTACAATATTGGGCATTCTACAGTGTGAGACCATCATATATAATTTTCAAATCCTCATTTTATAGCCCCCGAGAACATGCAATATTGCTAAAATATTAAAATGAAATGAACAACTTTAAGTATGTTTTGCAAAGAATTGCCATAGTAAGTTACACATCTGTGAAGCAAAACATGTCCACTTGAAACCTTAAAGCCTATTTCTTTCCCTAATCCATAAAAAATTCCACAAAATTTTCCAGGTAACCAGTTATATCAGTTATACCAGTTATATCACTGCATTTTTGGACATAACCCCACATCCCCCATCTATATGCATGTATCAAGGTAATGTGTGGTTGCTAAATCTTAGTTGAATTTATAAGATAAATAGAATAGATATCTCTATTTCTAGTGGAAAGACCTGTGATACCTTAAGGTCTTTAAAACAGAGCTGTTCTTGTTTTTGACCAGAGAAAAGACAGGATAGCTCCTTGTTTATTTAGCACTTGAATTGCCCAACTACTGAATGGCAGGAGAAGTTTCATGTCTTCCTTGGTGCAAGGCAGTGCAGAAGCACTGTTAAATGTGCTAAAACACGTTACCATGTCTTCTCCAAATACAAGTCAAATAAACCTGCAGAGATGTGAGTGCAGTGGCAGTTAGAACTCTAGGCTGACAATCAGCTAGCCTGTGTTCATGACCCAAATGCTGCTTTGTGGTGGGATGAACTCCCATCATTCTCTCCAGCTCCTGCCCACCTAACAGTTTAAAAGTAAGTAATTTCAAGTAGATAAATGGATACCATTTTTCTGGTCAATTAATATACCCAGGCATATTAATGGGCAACAGTGATGTCACTGTCTAATCCAGGGGTATCAAACTCAAGGCCCGTGGGCCACAGGGAACTTCGGTCTGACCCACGGGCCACTCTGGAAACCATGAAGGATTGGCCTGCGGTGCCTCTTTCAGCAAAAATGGAGCTTGGGAGAGCTGCATGCAGCCTTGCCAAACTTTGTTTTTGCTGGCAGAACGTTGCAGGAGACCATTGCAGCCAAAAACGGAGCTCTGGAGTCCATTTTCACTGGCAGAACACTCGGGCCTCCACAAGCGCCCCCAACATGAGTGACTTCGAGCTGGCCACACCCACCACAGCCACCCCACTCCAGACTCTGAGGTCAAACACAACCCTGATGCAATCCACAATGAAATTGAGTTTCATACCCCGGTCTAATCCTTTCAACCCAAAGTGACTTAGCGTTTCCGACATGATAGCAGGAGCAACCTACAAAAAAGCACTGAATGACAGCAACATAGAGACAAGGCAAAGGCCATTCCCACAGTCCAAAGGAGATGATCTGACAGGTTCTCCATTTCTTTATAGCTAGGGTTTCCAAATGTGTTAGACTGAATAGAATTTATCACAACTGTAACACATTATTTCAGCTGGCTAGAGTATGCATATGTTGTAGCCTAACATGTCAGAGGATACAAAATCGGGCAAGACTGCTTTCCAATATACAATTGTAAACATTCTCACTATTACATCTCCTTCTCTTTCTTAGTTCAACCACGACATTGCTAATCAATCTAATCCTCTCAATATTAGGATTTGATATTTGGCAGAATTCAGTTTTTTAATTACTTGATAATCAATTCTCAAATCAGAGACTGCTAAGTTTCTCCAAAGCTGATTGCCAAGTAAGAAGTCTGTGTTCCACTTGCTACTACTAATAGCCAATGAATAATTAAAGTTTTAAGCTCATTTATTCTTGAACATATTCAATGATTATCAGAGGAACAAGTAATGTTTTATTGCTTGCCATTACTATGTCTTAACTAAATGTAGAGAAAAAAAGAGTGCTATCAACTTTTCATATCAGCTTTGCACAGTACATTACAAATCCTTTATAAAATGGTAATTTGGTTCATCTCTTTCACCACAGTTTATATGAGTTTATAACTCAGTGAATGTCTGTCATGCTGGTAAGATGCTATTACATAAAGCCATTCAGATTTGTATATGCAGAGACACAATTGTGTGTAAAAAATATGCCCTTTCTATTTTACTCTATGTATTCACAACTGGAAATTCACTTTAAATCAAGGTTTTATTACTAGTTCTGCTGCTGAATTCATATGGCCATTGAACAACATACACACTTTTGGACATAAAAGATAAAGAATAGCATGGAAAAATTAGTGTACAATATAATAAAGACAAAGTATAATATACATAAACAAACATGCCTGCATAAGAGACAAAATATTATACTTCAATCATCAATAATTTTTGTTACGTTAAGAAAATAAATTTTCAATACAACTTTCTTCCAATCTTCCAAATTCTAATCAAAATAATCTTAATGAATGAATGAATGAATAAATGAATGAATGAATGAATTCTTCATTGGCCAAGTGTGATTAGACAAACAAGGAATTTGTCTTGGTGCATGTGCTCTCAGTGTACATAAAGAGAAAAAATAAATTTGTCAAGAATCATAAGGTATAGCACTTAATGATTGTCATAGGGTTCAAATAAGCAATCAAATCATACTAGGAAACAGTTAATATAAATCATAAGGAAACAAGTAACGAAGTTACAGTCATACAGTCACAAGTGAGAGGAGATAGGTGATAGGAACAATGAGAAGATTAATAGTAATAGTTGTTGTGACTTGGAGGCTTGAGCCTGCTCTGTTAGAAGACACAGACTTGAGCAATGAGCAAGAGGAGGATTTGGCCTTGAGGTTTGAGCCTGCTTTGCAGGAGGACACAGACTTGAGCCATGAGGAAGAGGAGGATTTGGCTCTGAGGTTTGAGCCTGCTTTGCTGGAGGACACAGACTTGAGCCATGAGGAAGAGGAAGTTCCTCCCTGGTTGTGCCTCAGGTGTCGGCAGATAATCAGGAGAGCGTAGCAGAGCCTCTGGTTGAGGATCAAACTGAGGAATGTTGGTTTGATGCGAGGCAAAGACGCAGGCATAGGCGTGAGATGCAATGTAGAAGGAAAGGACAAATCAGGGACTGAGATGAGAGACTGACACGCCCCTCAGGGAATAAAAGTGGGCATGTTAGCTCTGGATTATTGTTCGGGACAATTTGTTAATTTGGGATAGAAGCTTCGACAAATTCAAGTCCTCACTGATTTAATTGCTGGTTTCGTGGTTTTAAGTTTTTGTCTGTAAGCAGGTACAAGGTGAATCATGCAGTGATCAAAGTGTCCCACAGCTGCTCATGGTAAAGCCGCTTTGTTATACATTATACATTGGCATGTTTATAGTAAAATATATTCCATACTTTCACTGACAACTTCACATATATTTTCTACTTACAGATCCTGGAATAAACAAAATGGATGAAAGCTGCTGCTCATTATAATATGGGGGCAAAAAATCCTCCCACCTTATAGTAAAACTAGTTTGATATTCCTGCAGTGAAGAAAGGGATGCAACAGAGCGAAGTATATCCCATTACCATTTAGGTATATTCTGACAAAGTGAACTAATAAAACAAAAATCCTGGAAGTGTATATGCATTAGTGCTTGTCACCATGGAGAATAGTTGCTATTCTGAAAAATGGTTCATGATTATGTCTTCAAAAATTTTAGCATCCAATATTTAAACACAGAACCTAAGGGCTACTTACATGCATAGAAGTAGAGAATAGAAAATAGAGATAGAAAAGTATGGACAACTGCAAACCCACCCAGGTTAAGAAGGACATTTCACCATCTTGACTTAGTGATGCTTACTTTATAGCATCCCTTAATTCTTCTCTAAAATTAACATATACACTTGAAAATATTTTATTTCACATTTTCCTTAAAAGATGTATTTATCCAGTTAGGGTTTTACCAAACAAGTTGAGTTGGAAAAGAAAAGGAGGGACAACCAATGTTTTCATACTTTTCTTCTCCAGCATAGTGTCCATGCAGCAGGGAACATCTCCATTGTATATTATGAGTTGACTTTCAGCAATGTTTTGACTTTGAATGATTTTATAAATCAATTTGTGAGAATTGAAGCAGGAGGGAATTAGGGGACAGAATGACTTCTTCAGACATCATCTTTCAGTTAAAGCATTTTTGTTCAAAAATTCTGTGTGTGTGTGTGTGTGTGTGTGTGTGTGCTGTGTAATTCTTGTTGCTTGCACTTGCAGACATCTCATAAATCTACATATATCCTCTTCTATTGGATTTTTTTTTCTAAATCTTTTTTATGAATCTGTTTTCTGAATTTGGATCTGTTAGGCAAAACTGAAGGAGTGCAAAGCCTAATGTTACAGCTTCTTTCAGCAAACAATTGCATTTAAATAAGCACATCAAGAAAATTGAACCTTAAACTCATTAATGCAACTAATTATTAATTTGAAAGCCAAGAATGTCCAAATCAGCAAATTCTGCTAGTGATCATTGCCTTCATCACAGTATTTTTTATTTTTATTTAAAATTGTTTAACAATGGCTTTTTAAAGGTAGTTGCCCTTTTTTGCTGCTTTAGTTTCTAGGAAAATGTTTATTACATATTCAGAGATACACATACATAGACACATATGCACACATACCTCTATTTTACTCATAGAACATTCAGCAGACACTGTAGGTGAACAAAAAATAAAATCATAAGATACAAATCAGTCTTTATATGTTCAGACACTAGTGTGTAGCAGAAATCCACATATTTAAGAACTATTTGTGATTTACTATTAAAATCCAACATATACTAACCTTTGTATTATATAAATAAACTGTCTCACTCATATTGAGCAGCAGAGAGAGAGAGAGAGAGGGAGTGTGTGTGTGTGTGTATTCCATATGATGGAATAAAAATTGTTGAACTATTATACTGTTTTAACATTACAATTCTGTTCTGTCTTAAAATACGTTGGCCTCATGCATCACGTTCCCCCACATCAAATTGTTGCCTCTTATTCCAAGGAATTCCTTGACAAATTTCATGTAGGGAATAATTTAGTGAAACAGTATGTCATAAACAAAATTATAATCTCGCTAAAGTAATTCCAGACATTATTATAGAAATATATCTTCATATGCACCTGGCAATAAATTAGGAAGTGAGGAAAGAAGAGAGAGAGAAAGAGACAGATTTTCTTTCTATTGTGTCTATGGGAGAATTATCACTGCCCAACCTTTAAATCCTGATTCCCTTGCACATAAATTTCCTATATATAATGTAGGTATCACTACTGAAAACTGGGATCTTCAGAATGCCGTTCTACCATCATCTTGGAAAGCCATAGCCACAGGAGTAAATATACTCATTTGAAAATGCATTGCAACATTGCATGCCTGAGCAATATTTTTAATTTTATTTCATTCCATTCATCCTTAGAAATGCCTAAGAAGTCTGATATGAGTTTCTAGGCAAGACTTCCCTCCACCTACTGTGTTTCTCATAAAATAAGGCCAGGTCTTATATTTTTTTGAGCCCTGAAAAAAACGGCTAGGCCATCTTTTCGGGAGTGACTTAACACCCCCCCTTGCATCTCTTCTAAGCACCCCATGGGCAGCCTCGCCACCAGCCACTCCTAATGGGTGATCATGGCGGAGAGCAGAGAGCTCCCTACTCCCGCCAAACACCTTTGCTGTAGACCCAAGACCTTCGGTGCCTGCTGCTGTTGCTTTCCTTTCTGCCCATGCCACTACCGCGTTTGGAGCTGCCGCTTCCATGTTTGGAGCACCTCTGCCGTTTGGAGCACCGCTGCCACGTTTGGAGCTGATGCTTCTGCGTTTGGAGCTGCCACTGTGTTTGGAGTACTGCCGCCATTTGGAGTGCATTTGGAGCAGCGGCAGCACTCCAACAGCGGTGGTGCTCCAAACACAGAAGCAGCAGCTCCAAACGCAGTGGTGCTCCTCCAAATGCAGCAACAGCTCCAAATGCAGAAATGGCAGTTCCAAATGGCAGCAGTGCTCCAAATAGCGGCGGCGCTCCAAACCTGAAAGTGGCAACTCCAAACGCAGCGACAGTGCTCCAAACGCAGCGGGAGCTGCAAATGTGGAAGCAACAGCTCCAAATGCAGAAGCGGCAGCTCTAAATGGCGGCAGTGCTCCAAACAGTGGCAATGTTCCAAACATGGAAGTGGCAGCTCCAAACACAGTGGCGACATGGGCAGAAGGGAAATCAACAGCAGCAGGCACTGAAGGTCTCCAGTCTGCAGCAAAGGTGCTTGCTTGGCAGGAGTAGGGAGCTCTCCATGCTCCGCCATGATCACCCATTAGGAGCAGCTGGTGGTGAGGAATGGCTGCCCACGGGGCGCTCCTAATGGCAAGTCCCCCCACCCTTCCTCCCATTTCACATGTTTTAAAATAGGCCTAAATTTGGGGGGAAGGGCTTAATTTCATTTTATGCCTAGAAAACATGCTAGGTCTTCCTATTGGGGGAGGCCGTATTGTTGGAGAAACACGGCATTTATAAAGCTGAGATTTTAAAAAAAAACATTTTATAGTGCAACATCATCAGTGCCTCCAGCTTCTCTTGCAACTACTTCCAAGTACTCCCATTAGTAATTGCAGTATATGCTAATACATTTCAAAGAAAATATAGAACTATTGCACAACTCCTGAAACATCTTTTCAACACCATTGTGTCTTTCACAGCACACAAAAAGTGAACTGGCCTCCTGACGTGAGGTCATTAAACACAAAAGCAGTTTGGAAGAATACCTCATATAAGAAAGCCAAAAATGTAGCCAAACCAGAGTTCATAGGTTCTTCTATTGTTAAAAAGCTCTGCTGCATCTAAAGTGTTATGGTCAGAAAAGAAGCACTGAAGCAGAATTACTTTAGAACTATCACTTTTATGCAGATACAAGTATGCAACAGACATGACTAGAATTCAAATCTGAATTTCTTAACCCAATTTCCATCAGCTCTTTCTCATCAAGCAAGAGGCTTTGCTTTCAAATGAGAATTGGAAAATAGCTTGTATACGAAAAATGACAGAACTATATTTACAACTCAAAAGACTACAATGTAGTTATGCCTTTGAGACTCAAGCAGCATTTACTTTTTCTTTCTCTCTTCAGACAGGTACTTATTATGCCTTTCCTAATCAATCTCTTCCTCCCTCTGCCATCTCCTGCTCCCTTTAAATTGCCCTCCCCATATGCCCACTTTTTAAATACTCCTAACGCATTTCAGGATACACACTAGATAGTAGCAGTGGGATTTAGGCACCTGCAAGCTAACCAAAAAGGCTCCCCTGCCCTTATGGACAAAACTATCTTCCTAATTGCTCTCGATGATTATTCATTTTTAATTGCTTCCAATTGCAGGAAGCCACACAGGAAAGCAAGTTTCAGGCAGAATCCTCTGCAGTTATTAATCCCTGAACTTCCTCTCCTTGCAGGTCACGGTAGAGAATTCAGGGATGGCAGAATATATTTTTAGCATAAAAGATAAATTAATACTATTGATAATTATGTAAAAAAGTATTCACTTTTGAATAATTAAAATTCCACCATACAGCTTTTATCCTATAAATACCTGAAGTTTAGTCCATCATCAGTAGCACCCTTATAAACTTCCGATTTATGCTGATCGTACCATAAGCAATGATGCATTCCTATACTTCAGTAAAAAAACTAAAAATATATAGCACTGCTTTTTAAATTTTATATCTATTTGCTTTTTTGTTTTGTTTTACTTGTTTGCAAATCTCGGGCTTAACTAATGGCTAATTGACATTACTTGGTTTTATTACAAAGGGGCTCTCAAAATCTCCCTTTAATTACTAGTATCAGAAGGAATATCCTGAAGGATGAAAATGGACTTGAATGAAAGAAAAGGGCTTGATGGTCAATTTTCAAAGCCCAGCTCATATTGAGAGCATATGGTATGGGAAAGCGTTTTGACAGAAATAGTCCTTAGGCAGCATACATTTGTAAAACAGGAAACATGAAAGAGGAACTCAACTAGAAACTAGATTTTCCCCATCAATGTTTATTCAGTTGGTTGCCTGAATAAATCCTGAACCAGGATTACGCAACTCTCAGAAAGAGATGGGTGAAATAATATGAGTATATAAGTTAGCCCTTTGGAACAGCCTCTGCCCTAACATTCGAGGGAGCCCTACCTTCTTAGCCTTCCAGAGGGCTGTGAAGATGCCTATATCTTTCCTAAGCATTGGGCAAGGATGTGGGTTGAGCTGTGAGGACACTTGGTCTGACACCTGGGGAGAAAGATATTTGTTTTTAACCATGTCTTCATAGAATGTTGTGAGCCACATAATCATTATATGGGATAGGCAGCCATATATGCCCTATAAATAAATAAACAAATAAAATTACAATCTACTTATTAGTATAGTGAAAAGGATTATTCTCCTCTCCTGCCATATTATCATATTCCATTTTGTCATGTGTAGAATTAGAGTTGATAACAACATTTGGAGGCTTCTGAGAATTGTACTCAGGTCTTCTGGGGACACATTTGGTCCTGGCATCTCAGGTTATACCTCTCTGTCCTAAGTACATATGGCAATGCTTTTATGATATGCTTGTTTTACAAGTGGGCCCTCAAAATGATTCATACTCATGTGGAAATTCAGATAACTACCTTACATGAAATAAGTACTCAATCCATCTAAGTACTATCTGTTAAGGGGTTTCTTCAGGAATTCTGACTAGCAACCTTCCAATCAATAGAAGATCTCCAAGGCTGAGCCTGAAATCTTCTGCTTGAGAAGCAAATATTTTAACACCAAGGAAAAAAGCAGGCTGTTTCCTTTCTCTGTGACTATCAAAAGCCTGTACCATTTGAAGATGTGTAACAACAGATTAGGAGTAAGATCATCATGGGGAATATCTATGGGGTTACTAGAAATTGAAAACAACTTCATGGCACATAAACCATCAATGATTTTTTTTAAAAAAACACGCATACCTTTTTTCATTCTGAGAGAAGGAAATGTAAGAAATGTTATAATGATGAGTGTATTCTATATATGTACGTTTTTGACAGGAGAGCATATTTTTCAGCATAGCATATTGTACATCTCAACATTATATTTTCATCCTTTGGGACAATTCAACCAAGAGTCTACCATGACACTACACACAAAACCTATCCTAAGCCAGATTAATAGAATACCACACTGATATAGATAGTCAAAAGCTACCATAAGTACTGACAAACTTATGGTTTACCTCCATCTGTAGATGCATAGCTATTGTAATTTCCAGTCTTCCCAACCCATTGATTGTTAATAAAGTAAATTAACACTACTGACATCTGTAGCTGCAATATCTCTAGAAGGCAGCAGAATGAGAAAAAATGAAGTACAATGTTCTATTAAACGCTGCAGATTTACAATAAAAGAAATAATTTGACTTACCTGAATGGCTTCTGTGATATGATGAGGCCAGTGTCAGTCTTCCCCAAAGCATTATAAGGCAGAGAGAGAGCACCAATACTCCTTTGCTCAAACTTTGGACGTTCCTTTCACTCATTCTGCCATGCAAAAAAAAGGAAATAAATTAAAATGCCTTATATTGGGGATAGAGAACTTTGGGTCAGATAGTAGGAAAAGAAGATGCACAGTTATAAGATTTGATCAGACTGTTCTTTCTACAAACAATGAAATTATATTTCAGCATTTCTATGTTACAATCTTTCCTAATGACAAGTTACAAATATGTTATCCTAATATAACTTTTTGCCTGTGAAATAACTTCTGAATCAGCAAGAAATCCCACTGGCAGGATGCATATTTTTAGAACACCAAGTCCTTCAATGATTTGTATAAAAAACTTTTTACATGCTTGTGCTAGTGAAAAATAAAACAGTCCTCTAAACAGAATTCTAACAATAGGAACATGAGGAATATCCAAGTTCACATTTTTCTAAGGAAAAGTTTTATTCCCATTATATGTCTGCATACGCACATTCAAACATAGATATGGAACAGCTCAGTGATTTAGAGACATGGTGCAACTTCAACTTTACTTCTCTTGCTTCTAATCATACACTTAGATTGATTAAAGCCAAATTGAATGACAGCCATCTCTGAGAAAATACAGATAGTAGCTTCACTATATGCAGCACAAAATGTCACCATATCATTCTCACAAAGGAGGGTATAACTTTAAAAAGACAGAAATCCATTTATTAATGTGAAAGCATTATATTATATTTATAAAATGCTTAAAATAAATAAAAATAGACATAAGAGGAAACCATTTAAACATTAAGTAATAAGAGTGTATGAACTTTACAGAAAAAAGCTGTTTCATGCTGAAGACTAATTAGAATTTGGATTTTTTCTAATCTTGTCTAACCCCTACGCTTATTGCCCTTGGACCTATGAAGTACTCTCTGTCAAGAAAAGAAAGCAAAATTCATTTGGGCAATGTGAAACAGTTGAATGCAATAATGATATGGTACTTCTGCAACTGTATCTAATTTAGAAAATAAGACATTAGATGATCTGGAGTGGTCCTGAATATTAAATGTTCTGTGGGCCATGCAATTCATACATTTCCACTGCAAACTATAACTTCATATAGTCCACAAATAACAATGGCTGAAATGACCCCAAACCTGATACAACATACTATAGTTCTGTTACAGTTGTATCTCCATAATGGCCTATCCAAGAACACTAAAAACGTCGTTCTATTTATAACTTTCTAAGCATGGCTTGGGGAAAGGGAACATATTTATTCTGAGTAATAGTAGGGTCTTTAGTATTCCAATTCCAAATAACAGCTTATCAGAACTTTTATTTTTCTGCATTTCAAGAGTCAGTCTCACTCTCAGTGGGAAAAGAGAGCAAATTGGCTTTGTATAAAAAAATAAGCACTGAAATTCATTTATTTTTGATAGGTAGGTAGGCAGGTAGGTAGGTTGGTAGATAGGTAGGTAGGTAGACAGGCAGGCAGACAGGCAGGCAGGCAGGCAGGCAGGAAGAATAAATATATGCAACCCAGCCTAGACTACCTCAGCAAAGATACAGGGATGAGATAACTACAGTTGACTATTTCACAATCCTGCCTCTTCCATTAATTACAGAATTACAAAATAACAGTGGAAGGAACCTTGGAGGTCTTTTAGTCTTACCCACTATTCAAGGAGAAGATCCTATACCATTCCAGATAAGTGACTGTCCAATTTCTTCTTAAAAACCTCCAGTGGTGGAACATTCACAACTATTTCCCATTTCTTTCTATGGTCAAGATTCATTCAATTCTCCCATTTTTGTGTCACGCATTTCCCACCACTACAAATCCCATAACTAGATAAGTGTTTAAGCAACTGCTATACTTACCTCCTATTGGGACTTTACAGCTACTGTCTGTGCATTGGCCAATCTCAGGTAGACTTGGTGTTTGAAAAGAAGGGGAAACATTAGGGCATCTAAAAATGAAAAAAGCATCAGTTTACATTTTTTTCATTGGAGAACTGAAAAGTAATTTACAAATATTGAAAGCCTTAAACTATCTTATAAACTTTTTCATAAAATATTGCAGGCCAGATTTCTATATATGTATCAATTTTTACTTTATGTTCCTTCTTCTCTTTCCCCAACCCAATACTCCATCCACCACCTATTCTTTTATTCAGCCATCCTTATATCAAGTTCATGGCAAACAAATCCATGCTTACTTTATGTATATGTTGAAGAAGGTTTATGAGTGATATTATTTTGCATAAAATATTTCTGTTTTACACTTCTGCCAATAGGAAACAATGGTATTTCTGTTTGCCTGTGGAAATGTATGTACTTTAAACAACTGATTTCCAATGAAGTTAACCAAGTTTACTGAATAACCTATTGGTAGAAAAATCAATTGAGTTGTTCCCAAACATACTAGGGAGAAACTGACTAGAAAGTTAGGTCAGATAAGTTTTAAAGGTGTGGCTAGAGAACTATCTATCTCTAAAGCCAGATCAAAAGAACTCTCAATGACATAATCAAGAAAAGTCAGATGACACACACAAAAAAGAACAGTGGTAAATGAAAAACAGCTGGAGTCCTTTCCTAAAAAATAAATGAAAAACTGAAAACAGCAGTTAGGGCACAGTACATGAAGATTAGCTGCACCTACAAGATCTGTGTGCAATTATAGGCATGAGAATGGACTGTTTCAGTGAGTGAGAAATAGAATAATCAGTGAAATTAAAATATACAGACATTATGATACAATATGATAAAAGAAGCCTGAAGTTTTGCCATTATTTTTAGAAAACTTTGTGGAGAATTGAAATATATACATTAACTTGTATAAATTATACAGAAATAAATAAATGATACAGCTACTCCATTCTTGGTACTTTGAAACCTTGTGAAAGACAAGAATGGATCATTAATCTCTAGATTAAGAGAAAAAAGAAATTCATGAACAAGGAAGGAGTAAGTCCCTCTCTTATTAAAATAAGTGTAATTTCACCTGCAGAAAGAAATCATTCTTTCAGATGAGTTTGTCCAATGTCTAGAGGAATTACAGTGCTCTGTTCCTATCTGATACCACCCATAAAATCCATCAATTATAGAATATTCAGAAGTCAGTTTGGGATTTTATTTCAAATTCTTTTTAAATGATTTGAATACGTTTAAAAAGGCATTAGGAGAAAAAGTTTCCTATTTTATTTCCACATTTTAATATCTGTAGGTTGGCAAACAGAGCTGCTGTCTATGGCACTTGAGAAACAAGCCACAAGCCACTTATTTCCGTTTTTCAAATTGTGATCTTTAACTAAGAAATGACCAAGAAATGCAAAGAACAGCAAGCAGAGAAACAAACCTGTCCAATGCAAACACAATTTACCAGGGATGGGGGAAATGACAGCTTCACAATCTTGCATATTACCTGCTGGGATTTAGCAGAGTCTGAAGAACTACAGTAGCTATAAAATTTTAATGCCCAATTTGAATTTATTAACACTGAGACAGAAAGCAAGTGCATGTTGCTTGTAATGATATAGATTCCCAACTGGACACAGAGCCAACTCACAGCTCTTTCTGATCAAAACATGAACTGGGTTTCTCTAATGATTTATTTCTTTTTTAAAATAAGATATTTATTATGAACCTATTACTCTTTCTTGTTGGTTTCAGGGAACTTCTATGTGTCACAAAAAACTGCCTGAAAGGTTTCTGGATGCCAGTGCAATTGTTTTAGATGCACAGAACGACAACAAAAGAGAAAGGCTGCTAGGTTTGTGGATATACACCCTATTTTACGCTCCTGTTTTCCCATTAATTCCTGCTTACAGCAGACAAATATAGTTATATCAAGATACAAATGAAAGGTTTATTTTGAAAAGCATACTTTGCATCATTATTTATCTCCCAAATATAAACTAGCAATCCAAGAATTACAGGCTCTGACTCAGCATTTTAAGAAGACACTAAACAAGGGTGACATAGTAATTTGCTTGGTTAAAACATACAATATCTCTGTACAATTAAGGGGGGAACATTGTGAAGCTAATAAAATATAAGTCTTTTAGTGAATTATACCAATATGAAGCACAGTTGGGGAGCCCAATATTTTGGCATCACAATTTTTTCTTTCCCATCTCAGAATTTTCTTCACAGTAGGAATTCGTCTAGCAACAGGAAATTCTTTAGCAACAGAAATCTTTTCAAACATATCTGTGTGTGAGAGAGTATGTGTGTGCATGCATACGTGTGTGTATATGTGCATGAGCCCAGGACTAATGATTATATATATTATAGTCTGACTTATGGCTGGCATTCAAACTTTTGATCATTGCAACATTCTTGCAGCCATGTGATCGCAACCTGGGCACTTTATACCTGCATGTATTTATGAGGGTTGCAGTGTTCCTCATGACCACAATTTGTGACCTTCCACCTGGCTTCCAACAGGCAGAGTCAATGTGAAAGACATATTTGCTTCATAATTACAGGAAAAAAGTCATAAAATCAAGCACAATCACATGATGACCCACTTAATGACCGCATCGCATCAGACATTCTGGTCCCAATTGGGGTCATAAATTGAGGACTACCTGTATCACTTTAAGTTGATAACATAAAAAGGTTAATGTGACAAAAGCAAGCTAGAAGGTGGAACAAGGAAACATAAAATTAATATACCCGACATAGTGCAGAAATCTGGAGAATTTTTGAATGCATGAGGGTGAGATAGGTTCCACAAAGGAGGTATATCTGCACAACACAGACACTGATATTTAACATCTGTAATCAACAGCCCTCTCTTATACTATCCCAACAAAAAGCACATCCAAGGAAATGAGCTGGTTATCACAGGAGCTTTGGAAATCTCTGAGATGATTTCCTAGGCTTGAATGGAAGGAGAGAACTTTTAGCATCATACATTTGATTTATGTATGTTTATTTAGTCAGGTACTTAATGAGCAACATTATTTTACCCTTGTATTAGTGCTGGTACAATTTTACTGTTTCTATTGCTATTGTAACTGGTGTTTATCTGAATTATATTGTTAATTTTGTATTAATATTTTATTGCTATTTTAATTGAATTTTGGACAGCTGCTCCAACAATGTTAAGGTGGTAAAAATCCTATTGTTTTGAACCTTGCTGCTCTACGCCACTATTATAACTGTTTTCCCTAATGAAGTGTCTTAAGAGATATAAAACTTCAACTCCCACTGTGCTGAATTATGGCAACTGAAATTCAAGGAACCTGAAGTGCACCACACTGGGAAAGACTGTCAGTTTTAAGATCTTTTTCCTTTTTTATTTAGCCTACATTACCCAATGTCACTTCTGATTGTTCACTTCAAAAATACCTGCTGAAACCACAACAGACAAGCATATATGCATTGAAGCACTTAGATCTCTGTTTAAAAAGCATTAATACTATAGCGCCTGTGGAGTGCCATCTGGTGACCTTCTTTAAAAACCTGGGCCATTTTAGAGAAAGATGTATCAAAAATCATTTGGAGGGCTGCTGTAAAATGTTAGTAGAGCAACTCATGGATAAAAATCACCCAGATCCACTTGGAATTGGTTTCAAATTTTAATAAAGTTATAGAAAAAAAAGAAGCTGTCTGTACAGAAGTGATGAGGTGGTTGGGCAACATCTTATGTTATCATCTGGGAAGAATTTGAGCCTCTTATTCCTGAGAAAATGGCAGAGTTCTGAGCTCTATAGCCTGCAGACTAGACCTTCTCCCCACTTATTTGTACACCGAATAAGAATTATGGGGGAAGCATGGTGAACTGAAGACATCTCTGTGAAAGTGGAAATGAAGCCTAATTTTGATATATACGCTCCAATCTAATTGGAGTGCCAGCAATGTATCATCTTTTGCTGCAGTTCTAGCATTGAAGCTGAAATGAATCTTTTCTTTTCCTTCTTTCTTTTCCTTTTTAATGAAAGTAAAAAAGCTCATTGTTTTGTCAATATCTTAAAGCCTGTGCTGGAATTTTCATGGAAGGTATTGAAACAAAATATTGAGCTGAGCAAGGATTTTTTTCCATTGCAATTCATCCCAAATTATTGAAATATTTTGAAGCCCAATTTTTTTCATCTTCTTGTATAATTTCTCCCAAGCTGTTATATAATTATTAGTAAAATATTAATATTTTAGTAATAATGATACCTAAACATTTTAAAGATTTATGTTCTACTAGAATCCACAAATCTGTAGAGATTTCTTATTACGTTTTGGAGGGCATATGAAAACAGATCAGATCTGATTTGTGAAAATTAATTGATAGTGCTGACACTTCCACAAATTCCTCTTTCTTAATATAGTTATCTGAATGGGAAGTATTTGAGAAAACCAGAACTATATCATCTGCAAATAGATTCAAAAGATACATCTCATTACCCAATTTTATCCATTGAATCTGACTGTTGAGTCAAGGTACTATTGCCAGCTCTTCTATAGCTTAGTTGAATAATAAAGGTAACTTTTACCCAAAAAGTAAATGATTGTTAGTGACTTTTATTGTTTAAATGTTTCTTTCATGTGTTTTTATACATGAGTTTTAGAATTTGTAAAAACTGTATATTGTCTCAATATTTTTAGCAAAAAAGAGAGGGATATAAAATATTTATAGATTTTTTCAGATAAAAAGCAAAATTAATGACTAAATAAATAAAAAGGCAAAAGATGTACTAACTAATGCAGGTTAATTGATCCTCTGGGAAAGAGAATATCCCAGCATATAGATGATATCTTGATTAGACAAAGTCTGCTTTGAACTATCAATTTAAAGAGCCATACAACAACTCTCAGTATCAATTATACTTCTTGACATAGGCAGACAAATGAAAGAAATCTTGTTGACAGAGACCTTCAACAAAGCAAAGATGAACTGCAGGAATCCTATTTAGCCTATAAATTTTGAACAGGACCCTGATCAGCACCCCTAGGCACTCTCACCAATGGAAGATGATTAGCACATGCAGCACTGCCCTAAAGCACCCTAGGTTAATAAATGATTCAAGGAAAACTAAGTGATGGTGTAGGCAATTTGCAGAGGTCATGTAAGAAAGACTGCAAACCACTGTGACTTATCATGCATCGTTCTTCCTAGATATGTATTACTATTTTACTCAGCCAGTGTATTTTTGAAAGAGAGACATATTAAGTTCTTACATAAGGGTAATGAGTGGGGGGAAGAGACATAGGCTTTGGATCCCAAGAAGTCCTCCAAGACTTACAATATGTTTCTCAGAGCATTACTTATGTTAGATTATCCTAAAAATTTATTTGTCTCAAGTTGATCTTAAATGAAATTATCCCAAGATTTGCAAAAGGAAAGGAAATTGAAGATAAATAAAAAAGCAGTTATATTGAAATATAGCTCTCAACGTTACTTCCTGTAGATTGGCAGGAGATTCCAAGCACTTGAAGACATTCATTATTCAAAGTACTATTAGATACAGTTATATTTATTAAATTATTTTTATATAATAAATGTTCGTTGATGGAATAATCTGAAATTTCATAAAGGGATCGATGAGCTGAACAGTTTGGGGACCCATTTCAGCAGGGTTGTTCTGACAAAATTTTAAGTCTTAAATTTTGAATCTTAATTTTAAGGCAATGCTGCTGGTAAACTTATTCTATATGTTTATTAGATTTCTATTCCACATTGCATTCATGTATTTTAAAGAGTTTTTATGAGGTTCTCCATTCTATCCCCGCAATAACCCTTTGAGGTGTGTTAGGCTTAGAGAGTATAATTCCTTCAAGTCACCTCCTGTGCTTTTATACTTATGAATAGTCTCCACAGCCTAATCCTTCAGCATTGTTGTGAACAAATTATTTTACTGGCATACACAAATTCATGCAAGTAATCTGGTTGATGTTCTTGAAATGTAACCATAAAATTCACTGATTCTTTTGCTTTGTGAATAATCTTGAGAAAAGTATTCTACACTCATTGTTACATCACAAGAATTAGCACAGTGCTTCTTTCTATGTTGCTTTTACCACAAACAAGGGTACCGTAAGAGCCTTCTGGACTAATTCTAGCAGGTTACTTTTGTTTCTTAAGACTGGCTAAAATCAATTACACGAATGTACCTTCATAAGCTCAAAAAATCAAAAGACCTTGGTCCAATTGAATGGATGATACTATATCTCATCAGTAACTAATTTGATACAATCAGAACCATCTGTCTAAATAGACAGCTTAAAATATGTATTCCTGTAATTTGTGCTGCCCTATAAAGGAAATTTGAAGAAGATATTTATCATAATCTTAGTTTTAAGTTGGATATGAAACAAAGGAATAATACAAGCAAATACTGTCTCCTGTAAAATGCAAACGTAATAGCACTCAGCACTATTACATATCACATCACCACATCTAGATTTCAGAGTACAGCCTTTGATTAAAATTATCAAAGGAAATTGCTTTCAGCCAAATTTTGTCTTCAGCATTTTATTATTCCATATGTCCTATCATGCCTGGTCTGTATAACTTCTCTGGTTGTGCTAATTTGTTGTTCAAAAAAATTAGCATACATAAAGCTAAACACACTTGCTCAGAATTTTAAGTAATAATTAATATATTGTCAGAATTTGTACAATCCCTTGAAGTTTTTGCATATCACTGATATGGCTCCAAGAAGAGGGTATATATAAACAAACCAGCACCAGAAATAATTCCGAAATGGATGATGTATAAATGGATGCATGCAATACTTGGAGCTATTTGAAATGAATTAAGCATTCATAACATTATGCTATTTATAATACTGATAACCAAGCAGACAAAACTTATTTTGAATTTTTTCTTGAAAGAGATAATGATAACAGTATTTAGAAGTTTTTCAAATGTGGATTTGCAAATTCATGTATAGTAGCAAATCAATGACTTATAAGAAGTTCCATAGCTGAATCAAGTTCATTCAGTTTCATACCTCTCTTTTATTTCACAGTAAATGGGCGTTGGTTCTTACCTGACACGCCATTTCTCTTCGAGCTGCGAGGATCATCCAGAGAGTGGGAGGTGCTTCAGTCCGTGTTGATTGTAGGCTGAGCTTAATTACTGAGGAACACCCCTCCCTCCATCACGTGGCTTCATCAAGGCGTTCCCCAGTTTATGCGAAGTCGAGAGGGAAGAGAAATCCGTGCTCTCATCTTACTAGACTTAAGGATTCATTGGCCGAAACAAGACCCCACCAGACGGGAAGAATAAGGGTGGGGCTGGATGATCCTCGCAGCTCGAAGAGAAATGGCGTGTCAGGTAAGAACCAACACCCATTGAGCTGCTCGGATCATCCAGAGAGTGGGACATACCAAAGCTTGGCTGTCCTACGGGAGGGACCCCGTCTGGCTCGGGAGCCTCTCTGGGTCCTTGAGGACCCGCTGTAGGACACGTCTGCCAAACGAGGCCTTAGCTGAGGCAAATATGTCAATCTTGGAATGCCTAATGAAGGGAGACGGAGGAGTCCAGGTGGAGGCCTGGCAATTATCAGTGATTGGGGCCTGAGTGACCCAAGTTACCGGTGTATCCGCATCTCTGGTGGGATGCGCTGTAATTTCACTAGTACTGGCAAGCCTGTGACAAGCGAGATCTGGAGATAGTAGCTCTGATCCAGGGGCCGAAGGTTGGAGGGGACACTTCGTAGCCCAATGTCTTGGGTTGAAAGGAAAGGAATAGGGATTCAGACCTCCTGAAGGGCTTGGTGCGTGTAAAGTAGATGCGAAGGGCACGTTAAAGGCATCTCTCTCTCACATGAGGGTTTGGGCAGAGGTTTGGGAGAATGAGCTCCCCTGCCTTGTGAAAGGCTGGGTTGACCTTGGGCAATAAGGCAGAGTCGGGCTGGAGAACCACCCGGACGGTGAGAAAGATGCAGAGGTCCTTTCTTACCAGCGATGCTGCAATTTCCGATATTCAACGAGCCGATGCAATGGCCACCAGGAACAGAACCCTGAATGTTAAGAGCTGGAGGGAGGATTCCCTGAGAGGCTCTAAGAGGTGCTCAGTGAGGGGCACAAGGACCCTATTAAGGTCCCAGGCAGGGTATCAGTGAAAAGTTGGAGGACACAAGTTAGTGGGTTGTCTGAGGGATGCCTTAATACAAGGGCTGACCTGGGATAGGTGACACCGCTTGCCGAGTTATTTCGGGTGACCTCATGGGTTCGGTTAGTGGAGGGCCATCTGGAAACTAAGATGGGATCAATAACTTGATCAGGGAACTTCTCGTTCCTTTTGTTTGTTTGTGTTTAAACGGTTCTGCTCAAGTTCTAGACGGCTAGCTAGAGCCAGTGGAATCCGGATGCAGAAGGGGCCCCTGAAAAGGGGAGATCCCCCGTGGGGGGATTTTCCAGAGAGGAGCTACCGATAGGTTGTGGAGGACCGCCAACCAAGGGCGCCTGGGCCAGGGGAGAGCCACCGGAGACAGTTCTGCGTTCTCAGGGTCAGCTTCTGTATGACTCTGGGAAACTAGTGCTAGTGGGGATGTGCATGGGGGCCCTGGGAGCTGGGGCAACGTAGGACATCATAATCCTAGGCCCCATGGGAGGGGAACCTCGAGGGAAATCAGGGGTGTGTGTTGAAGGGGATGTGAAGAGATCCTCGACTGGGAGGCCGAAGATTGGTGTCGCCCCAAGAACAGAGATGGGAGGAGGCGCTGTTCGGATTGGTCCACCATGGCCCTGCTCAACCAATCCACTTTGGTGATTGACACTCCTGAGATGGCTCTGCTTTAAGGAGGAAGAGATTGCGTTCTGCCCCGTGGCAGAGGCGCTTAGCTTCTTTCATTAAACGAGTGGTCTGGGTGCCCCCTTTTCTGAGATGTGGCTTTGGCGGTGACGCTGACGGAGAGGAGGACACGACGCCCGCATACCTGAGGGAGGAAGCTGCACGGGGCCAGGAGTATGGCGTGGAGTTCCACCCAATTTATATTGCATGCCCGTTCTGTCTCTGACTATCTGCCCTGTGCCGGGAGAGGGGATCTTGCATGATACCACTACACCAGCGGCGCCCTTCGAACGAGTGGATAGAGTGCCCCATTCGGACAGGCGAGTGAGTCTGTGGCGAGGGAGGACCGTTGGGGCTCCCTGGAGTAGTGGCCCTTGTTGATGGTGGGGCTGTACCACCGGGGGAGAGGGGTAAGACCCCTTGGAGGGACCCTGAGTGTGGATTTTTGGACTACTTCTACCAGATGCTTGAAAGAGAGCAGGAACCACTGAGGGGTTCTGGTGAGAAAACGGGCCCAGGGAACAAGAGAAATGCTTGAGACCAGCCTACCCAATAATTTAGACAATTCTAATAGTGTTGCCTTTTGATCGCTGGATATGTTTGACGGATCCCTGTATGCTAGGAATCTCTCCGAGGAGAGAACTTTTTTTCCCTTTTAACCAAATGAATTACGGGCTCGAGGTGGTTTATCCGGTCAGATGGTGACAGTTGGCGCTCGCCAGATTACGAGGAGCCCATGGTCTTGCGGGGCGGAGAGAGAGCTCTGGGGTCCCTCTCTGCTGGACATCTGGGGGGGCAGGATAAGGAGTCCCCGAGGTAAAGGTGGAGACGAACGGAGAGGTTCCTGGGGGAGCCGCTAGAGCCGCAAGAACCTTGGAAGGTTCAGGGGACTGATATCAACTCAAAGGGAGGTCCACATAATGAGAATGGTTGAAACAGAACCTGCGGGATTTGGAAGGGAGAGCCGGAAGGGGATGGGTAGAAACGCTTCTGGAAGAACAATAGGAGAGAGCCGGTCCCCTTGCCTGGTACCCAATAGGAAGGACTGCAAGGTGTACACCTTAAACCTGCGGAGGCAGGAAGGATTAAGTCATTTTAGGTCTAGGATCATTCTCCATCCACCTGAGAGAGTGGGGACCCCAAGAGGTGGGAGCAAAAGGCGCTGTCCTCGTTGAGAGGGTGGGACGGGTTGGATAGCCTGTATGATGGGGTGTGTGTTTCCGAGCCAAGGCGTCGGAAGAGGCTTCCGCTTGATCCCGACGGGTCTCTTATGGGTGCCGCCCCTTCTGATCCTGTCACCCGAATCGGCTGGATCCTTTGGGATGGCCGAAAGGAGGGGGGGATCGGCACCTGGGAGGGGAGAGAGGCTGGTGGAAGGGTCGGGGATGCTCTCCGACATGGCTGGGGGCTCTGGGCTCTGGGCTCTGGCCTCCACGAGAGAGGGAAGGATTTTTTGCTTCGGGACTCAACCAGCGGGGGTTCCAGAGCTGAGCCGGTGTTTTGTCTCCCTTGATGGGAGCAATAGCCAAGACGTAGTTTGACATTTGCCTGTCGGTGTTTGAGCCAGGGTAGGCGGGGGGCTGTGACAAGAGAGGTTAGGGCACTACTGGAGAACTTAACTGAATGATAAGTGGCGACGGCCGAGGATTCTGCCACGCCGAAGGTTAGCGATGTCCTGATGAGCCCTTGATGGGATGAGGGGACATGCTGTTATAGTTAATGGATCCATCGGGTCAGGGACCTGGTGAAAGGGGAAGCGGCAGAGCTGATCTGAAGTCCCAAGTATAGGCTTGGAGAGCCCGTTATCGTAAGGCTAGTTCAGGCCTCTTGTCCTCGGTTGACAGAACCTCCAGAGGATCGCAGGGGAGGAGGAGGATGCTAAGCCGACAATGGGCTCATCCCCCTCGAGGGTATTAGGAGGGCTGGAGGAGTCTGGATTGGGGATAAAAACCCCTTGTCCTGGCTGGATGGGGCAGGGGAGGCCCCGGTGGAAGTCAGCTGTTTTAAACCAGGTCAGAGAAGAGGGGCGTAGCCGGAATCACTTCGGCTCCCACAACGGGCTGCTTGAAAATTGGAATCCTCTGAACCCTCCTCCGAGGAAGGGAAGGCAGAGGGAGACAGTGTGTACAGGCCAGAGATGCTATTTTGGGGCCTTAAGGATAAGCGATTTGAACAGGGGTGGCTTGAACAAGCTCACCGAGGAGGGATGGTCGGGGGTAAGATCCTCATCTCCCCCTCCATAGACGTTTCTGACAAGGGTTCACTGCAATGAGATGGCCCCAATTCGAATTCTTCCTCCTCCCTGAATTGGTCTAGTTACCTTCCTCGTCCCCCTGTTCTCTTTCTGGAAGAGGACAGTCCCTCTGTAAGGTACCTGACTGTGGTAGGATCCGATCCAAGCAGGGACCTGACCGATGGCAACTCGTGTTCGGGAGTCATCGGGAGGAAGCCGGTTCTGGAAACCTGTTGGAGACCTTCCACAACCCCCTGGCGGATAGCCAGCTCCATCCATGACCTCATTTGTTCTTGAATCTCGATTATGTCCGGCTCCTCTTGGCACAGACCAGCGGCCGTAGAAGTAAGTGTAGCTTCGAGTGCCCGTCTGGTCGGTGGACCAGGGCCTGCTGCCCCTGGGGAGAGCTGCGCCTGAGGAGGGAAGAGTAATCTGGAAAGAAGGGGGGGTGAGTAGAGGTAGAAGGAGAGGAGGGGGGCTGGAGGCACCGAGAGAGACCCCCTGAATCGCCTGAGGAATTCCTTCTCCAATGCTTATGATGCCTTAAGGCGTCTCATACAGAAATAGTGCTTATGTATCACATTGTAGAGCTTTAGAGCTCTCTGTAAGCAGTGCACAGAGTCAGCATACTGCCCCCAACAATCTGGGTCCTCACTCTATCCATCTTGGGAGGATGGGTCAGCTGATTGCAGAATAGCTATGCAGTATTGCACTGTCATCACTGTGCCACCGGGGCTCCTCAGAGGCCTTTGAAGTTTCCTTAGCCTGGCTGCGCAAAAGGTGAGACTTATAATTGGCCTTCAAGGAGGGCCTTAGTTGTCATCTGCCATTTTAAGAGGTAAAGATCATACAGAAGAATAATAGAGGCGGTTGGCTCGCCTAGGGTTCGGCCTACGACAAAAGGCCGGGTGTCCTTTTGGCTGGTCCGCATCCCCCTTTTGGAATTTGATGTAAAAAATATGTGATATTATTATTATGATTATTACAGGGCTTTCCCATGTATTTTGATTCCATTTTTGTTTCATAGTTGCCCATGCTTAGCAAGATAGAAGTACAGGGTCATTTGCCATTGTACTATTAGTAATGCTCTGAGCATTGTCTATCTATATTAAAATATACGTATATATGTATATACAGTGTATATATTCATATATTATTATTTATTTTTAATAATTTATTTTTATTTTATTTTTTATTTTTTAGTCACATAAATTCCGATCTCAATCTGTGGCCACCCAGGCAAAACTTATCCAATTGGTCAAATGAACGCCTGAGGCCTCTTTATGGCACTGGGTTGGAGAGGTGAGGCCTCCAGCAGCTTGCTCCCAGATGACAACAGGGAGTACCAGGGGTGCTGCTCTACTTTGCCCTGAGCGCTGCTGCGGAATAGTCAACGATACCAAGAGGAAGAGAGGCTCTGAACAGGCTGGGGAAACCTGTTTGGCGAGCTAAAGCACTCGCAGTGGTCAGAGTGGAGATCGGAGAATTGATTAGCTCCCGACCACGAGGCGGCGCCCAAAATGGCGGCCGCCTACCAGTCTAACGTTGGGGCTGCTCAGGGCAGAATTAAGCCCCTCCGGCAAGGCTAGGAGGCTGATAGGGGCGGTGCGGCATTCGTGTGGGGGGAAGAACCAGCAGCGCTTTAAAACGCAAGCAGTTCGAGCCGTTGACAAAGAGCGGCTGGAAGCGGCAGGAATTGAGATCGAGGCTGGGGGGGGGATTAGCGCAAGAGCACTCAATACCGCCTGTTTTCCCCCCCCTGGGGGGGCAAGGAACGTGCTCCCCTTTCTCTAGAGACACAGCCAGATTGCACAGAGGCTAAGGAAAAAACACAATTAAAACAAACCTTAAGCAAATATAGAAGTCCTGAAACGGCCAAGGAGGGATAAACAACGCAGCCTAACTCTCACGAAGGCTGAGCATAAACTGGGGAACGCCTTGATGGAGCCACGTAATGGAGGGAGGGGCGTTCCTCAGTAATTAAGCTCAGCCTACAATCAACATGGACTGAAGCACCTCCCACTCTCTGGATGATCCGAGCAGCTCAAAGGAGAAACACAGATTTACAATAGAATACTAATTTGTCTCATTATATTGCTGCTGTGCTCACATTTAAGCATTATGTGGTTTTGGTTGCTTTTTATTAACAACTTGTTTTCCTTCAAGGAATTACTTATTAATTTTATCTAGGGTAGATTTCTGAAATTAATTATTTTACTTAAAGTATAAGTATGTCTTGATTCTATGTCATAAATGTGATAAAAGTTTTTTAAAAAAATGATAAGCCTCAGGTGTAAATAATTTAATTGCAGAAATATCTGAAAAAAATCAGGTTAATAAGAGGTACAGTGATCAAATTTTAAGAAGTGCAGTATGGTTTTATGCTGAACTGGGAATGATAAAACAAGATTTTTATTCTTCAGTCAGTTGGTGACAAATGTATTATACATGTGGAAGAAAACTAATTGTAGGATAAGTACACTTGAATTGTGGAACATTTTCTGCAAATATGGAATTGATGGTTGGGTGCTAAATATAAAAAGAAGAATATAAATGAAAAGTGATAATATGTAAAAATATATTGAATGTTTAATATAGGAGTCAATATTGATCAGGGAAACAGACATGGATATGTCCTTAGTTAATGTATTTATGGATACATGTATAAATAAATTTGTGGAGGTATCATAAGTAAGTTGGGGATATGAAGATACAATTGTATGCAAAACTTTAGGTCCTTCAAGTGAATAGAAGCTGATTCACTCTTTCTGTAATAGAAAGGTAAACACTATGTCTTGCACATTTATTTTTTATTAAATTTATATGCCACCCATCTCACTCTAGAAAGAATCTCAGGACAGATTACAATTAAAATTGTAAATATTAAAGTATTAAAATATTAACAATAATAAATACAAGTTTAAAAAAAAACCCAAAGGCGAGGACAGAGGCATCTTCCCTGTTAGTCTACCAGCCATCTCCAATACAGAACACCCCATCAAAACCCCAAACCATCCAGTACATCCACACAACCAACACTTCTCTGGAAGACTAAAATGGTGGTGACAGACCTCATTTCAGGTGGAAAAGCAGGCAAGTCACAACAAAAACAGTTCTTCTAGACCTGACTGGATGAAACTCTTTTGACTGACAGGATCATCAACAGGAGTCCATCCCCCTTCTCCAGACTGAGTGAGGTAGGCCGATTTCATTGGGGCAATTTGAGACATAGTTAAAGTTTAAGTGCTGTTGTTTAAAAAAAACAGTAAATATAGCTAATGGAAAAATTTACAAGCTTTCTAGCCAGAACCTTGTAATACAAATAGCAGCTTTGAAATGTTTTGTATATCTACTAAATAATTTTCTATTCTTGCTCAAGATTCTTTTTTCCTTCTCTTCCTAGAAATTTTTTGCTGATTTAGAACTATTTTCAGGTCTCCTTGCACACATTACATATTTGTGATTCCCCCATAATTTTTCAAAAATATTGAAATCTACTTGGGACTATGAAAGCTATTGCAAAATCTTTATCTTTTTTCTTCTAAGTACTTCGTAGTCAATTGGAGGGTATATTACAGCTCTCTATCTTGCTGAAATATTAAAACATTTTTCAGTTTTAATTTCTTCTTCAGATAGTTGCTTCTAATTAAAAAATGATATGAACAATTATCAGTTATATATAATGGCAAAAAAGACTAGTTCAAGTAAATAAAAGTTTGTACCTTGACAAAATGTTTACAGAAGCACTGATTTAAACCAGATTTAGTTGGGTTTCCTTTTTTTATCTTATTCCTTTTTTTACTTTTTATTTGTCACTCTATTCCTTCATTTTGTATAACACTCTTACCCAAAATGGAATAGTATGATGAATACAGATCTATATATACACTGATAAAACCAAATAAACTAGAAAACGAAGAAATAAATGGTTCTAAATGTTGTCTTTGTCCATTTAAACATATATAAAATTGACTGACTGCATTTTTATCTTAATTTTTATTCCACAGAACTCAAGAGGTATAAAAACTCAATTGTTTTTATAAATTCCCATAATCTAGATGTGGATACTGATTGTCTTTAGGCTTGCTTAATAAATATTTGAATTATGGCTTTAATTTGGATGTAAATATAAATTTGAATATAAAAATTCAATAAAATGCTTCTTTCAATTAATTAAAACATATCTGCATAAAGAAGGTAAAGAAAAAATATTTGAATATGTCAGCAAAATAAAATATCAACTTACTATGCTTAAAGCTGACAGATGTATTTAGTTGATGACTAAACTACTCAGCACAAAAAGCCTCGTGTTTCTCTTATTCTTATAAGTCTCTTCTTACCTGATTCTTCTTCTACAAATAATTGTTAGATAATATGAGGTTGTAGAGATGCAAACAACCAAATCTTAGTCCAAACAACCGAATTGCTGTATGAATTTCATTTCAAAAACTTCCCCATGCCACTAAATATTTTCTAGGAAAATACTGGAGCAACAGATTCCAGCCTCATCTGAAGATGCATCTCGCTGACAGAAAAAAAGGGCAAGCTAATTCAGGGGTTTTACTCATATTAAATGTGGACATGAATTATATTTATTGCACTACGAATAAAAAACATCATGAGTGTTTCTTTAAGAGACTTGGTATGAACTATAGAGGGGAGACTCCTGGGAGGAAGCAGCAGGTAAATGCCACATCTCAGGAAGTGCTCATTACGTTTTAAAGATAACCCTATATTGCTCTCCACACTGGCAGCTATAATTAATGGCCTGAGTACCAGAGAACAGTAAAGTGAAGCCAGAGTAGAAAAAGTTACCATCACTTTTCCTCTTCAAGCACCATAGGACCTGTACTGTACACTGCAACCAAGCCTAAGCATCACTGGGAACCTGAAAGAGAGATGACCTTCTGGGTATCCCAGAGATTCTCAAACCCAGTAAAAATAAATAAATAGGAAAATGGAACCATGGTAGAATCACACTGTTAAAATCTGTCATTTTAGAACACTAGCTACAGGGAAAAAAATACAGAAAAGCTTTTCCCCAAAAAGACTAACTAATGTAAACTATTGCCATATGAATCATGCCAAACATTTATGATTTTGCAGTACTTTTAGACTCTGCCAATCTTAATTTCTGAAACAGAAACAAAGCCAAGACAGCTGCATCCAACACAGATTTAGTCTCCATGAAGCTTTTCTTCCAGGACTGATTTGAGTTAGTCCCATTGCATGTGAAATGGAATAATAATAGTTTTATTATGAATTGCCATCAAAAGAATCAAGGGTTAAATTAGCTGCTGATAGAACCTTTTCCAACATATCATTTAGGTCTTATGTTTATAACTTTCCTTCAATGAAAGGAAGTGAGAATGCAAATAACCAGGGGTGGAATTCTATCAGTTCACACCTATTTGCTAGAACTGGTTGTTAACATTCTAAGCAGTTCGGAGAACCGGTTGTAAGAAGAAATTACTGGCCTAATCCTGTAAGGAAGGCAGGAAGGATACATTCTGGTGTTGCTTACAGTAACTGCCTCTCTGTAACCCTTATTACATTCTTGGCAGGACTAGACTTCCTGTCTCAGGAATCTCTCTGGAATTTTTTTTTCCTCCTTTGCTGGTACTTTGCTTGTGTGCAGTGACCACTGAAAAAAGTGACTTATGACCGTTTTTCACACTTATGACTGTTGCAGAATCCCCATAGTCATGAGAGAACATGCGTGCCTCGATGTGAGTGATGTTGAGTTGGCCACACCCAGCCAATAACATGACCACAAAGCCATGTCCACCCAGTCACATGACCACCAAGCCATGCCCACCCCCTAAGCCATGCCCACAGAACTGGTTGTTAAAATTTTTGAATCCCACCCCTGCAAATAACCCTAGGTCTGATGAAATGCCTCATAGTTTGGGGAAACAGATAGAAGGAAACAAAGCCATTACAGAAGAGAATCTTGAATCCAGAGGAAGTAAGTAATGGGAGAAAGAGATCTGAGTAATTTTGCCTTAATTATGCTAGGTATAAATAGTACAGGGAAATTGCTGCAAAGATTTTAAGGTTCTGTTACACTACCTACTACTAATAAAGATTTTTTCCAGACATCTATTTTTTTTCCTGAGTTTACCAGCCTCACAGGATATCACACGAGGTTAATTTTATAGCAGATCATTATTTGAATTCAGATCAGGTCCAATGCTCTAATCCAGATGCCCTTCAAATATTTTGCATTACATCTCATAAGCACTGACTGACCCTGTAATCAAAAACATTTGGAGGGTACCAGGCACCTTCCTTCATCTAATCACTGTTGTAATAAACTTTGGGAAAAATTATTCCAATGGCAATATTCATACAACATGTTAATCAGGTCAGATAAAGATGCCATGCTTGGTTAATCTTGACTATTTTTAGCTATTTTTCTGCCTGTGTGTGTGTGCGTGTGTGTGTGTGTTTTCTTAAGTTTTCGCGGGTACTTACATGTATGGCATTCAGCTTTGTTCGGGTATTTTCCCATGTCATTGTAGTTGTGCTTTTAAAGTTGTAGCAACATTTCAGCAGAGATCTCATCTGCCATCATCAGGCTTCTGTTTAGTGTTCACAGATGAACACTATGCAGAAGCCTGGTGATGGCATATGAGATTCTGCTGAAAAGTTGCTACAACTCAAAAGCACAACTACAATGACGTGGAAAATACCCGAACAAACTTGAATGCCTATATATGTATATATATATATGTGTGTGTGTGTGTGTGTGTGTGTATTTTTGGTTATTGGGTTTTCTCCCGCGTAAGATTGGAAGTATCTAGGCAGCGTTTAGATGAAGTCTCATTCATCATCTTCAGGCTTGTGTCTTCGGCTCTGTGCTTCTCAAAGTGAGAAGCAGAATTCACTCTGAGAAGCACAGAGCGAAGACACAAACCTGAAGATGATGAATGACACTTCATGAAATGTTGCCTAGATACTTCCAATCTTATGAGGAAAACCCGAATAACCAAAGATCCACATACAAATACCACGAGAACCTCAGAAAACAAATATATATATATATATATATATATATATATATATATATATATATATATATATATATATATATATATATATACATACATATATACATATACATATACATATACATATACATATACATACATACATACATACATACATATATATATATATATATATATATATATATATATATACACACACATATATGATCCTAACCTATTCTTAATTTATAGTTCAATTTAGTACAAATAAAGAACATGAGATAATGCAGTAACCACATTAAGTGGATTGTGTCAACAGAGCCATTAAGAAGCCCTAAATCTTCTTTGATAGGTTAAATTACTTAAATTTCAGGAAAGATTCACACTTTGCCCAGAGGTAAGTAATGGAAGAATTAGAAAGCCCTTCATTCCATGTCATCAAAATAGTATAATTGAAACTCTCAAGCTATATCTAACTTAAATTAATGCTATTAGTATATATTCCAAAGCTCAGAATACAAAACGCATTATGTCCATGAAAGACTGATTTAGAACACAAAGAGCTAATAGAATTATGTAATGCATGTTGACTCGTATTCTGTTTATGACCTAATGCTGGACTATGGAATCTGATGCTAACAGGTCTTCCCATTACTAAGGAACACATTCAACCACATGGGTTTTGTCCTTGGTGACAAGTAGAGAGATTTAATTCAAAATTCAAAACACGCAACATTCAAATTCCTTCCCATTTTTCCCTCTAACAACTATTATAATAACAGCCAAAAAAGGATATTTCACTATATTTTTATCTGCCTTTATTTCAGGAACTGATTACAAAAATGAACTCTTCTAAGTTATTCTAGGGCTAGGCTATTGAATAACAACTATTCTACATCTAAATAAGTTATATGGCTTACTGGAACTTTTAATATTTACCTATAGTGGTCATAAGAGGTTTCAACTACCTGCTATCTGTGGTAGAACATCATCAGTTAAAACAAAAGGTCTAATATATTTCTGATATTCTTTATTGAATTTTGTTATAAAATTGTCACCAGAAGAAAATTATTGGGGGTAAAAACAGTTCTGAAGAAACAAAAATTCATTATATCCTTTTCTAACAAGCTGTAAGTGAATTCTATTTATTTAATTTATTTGTCAATTTTTATGCTGCCTATCTCACCTGTGTGACTCTGGGTTATAAATAAAGCCATAGAATCATATAAAATCAGAGTTATAAACAAAATTTTAAAAAGGACTAAAATGAAGTTTAAAAGAACAGTTGAAGAGTTAAAAAGGCAGAGGGGGTGCCCTGAACCTACCAACTACCCCCAGAATTGCATACCACTCTTAAACCTCCATGCCGAACCTTGATACTCTTCCAGCAGGCTAGAAGAGAAAGGGCTTACCTTGCCTTTGAGAGCAAGATATTCCATAGGGCAGGGGTAATGGCAGAGAAGTCTCTCTTCCTGGCTCCCACCTACTGAAATTCTTTAACCAATTGGGTCCACAATGTTCACTTGCTGCCTGACCAGGTGGAATGGGTCAGTAAAATAGAAATGAGGCAGTTCCTCGGGTAACTTGGTTCCAGGCCATAAAGATGATAGCCAACACCTTGAATTGGACCTGGAAGCCAGCTGGCACCCAATGCGGTTCATGTAGCAGAGCTATTATATGTGCAACTCTATGGGTGCCCAAACTGCTCACCCCACCACATTTAAAATCAGATTCAGCTTATGGATACTTCTCAAGGGTAGCCCTATGTAGAGTGCATTGCAGGAGTCAATACAGGTGATTTCTAGGCATAAGCAATTGAAAGAAATTGTAAAGAATCGTCTATTTTTTCATTTGCCACAGAAGAAAACAGGGCTGATGAAATATGAATGTATGTAAGCTTGCCCATAAGCACCTCTGCTCCTAATGGATGAGGAAGTCATTTTGAATTCTGTGATTGCAAGAAAATACAGTTATATCACAGAAGTAAGTTAAGGTAGGTAGACTACTATCTCGGTTATTTTTCTCTTTTCAGGCAACACCTCTTGACCTCTGCAGGTGATTTTATCTACTGAGACAGGTGAACCAAGTGTTTCAATAATTTCTTCTTCTCTCTGTGGCACTATTTCTGCAAGATTGAACACCTTGTCAGCTGCAAGTGTCAATCTGCCATCAGATGTCTATCTCTGTCAAGGTCATAGACAGTTCAGTATTACAGAAGGAAACTTGGAGGTGACTTATTACCTTCCCATCCAAAGTCCAGTATGCCTGCAGGTCACTGGAAATTCTACAACATTTATATTCTTTGTTTCTACCCAGTTGTTCTTGCAACAAAAATTGCAAAATAATATGAAATGAGAATGACCATCCTATCATCTGAAACAAAAGGATATGGCACATTTTTTTTCATCAAGAGAAATCTTTAAGGAGATGTAGCAAGAACAAGGTGAGGTTGATGGATTGGGCAGAAAAAAGTAGGTCTCTCTCTCTCTCTCTCTCTCTCTCTCTCTCTCCTCTCTCCCTCTCCCCTCCCCCCTCCTCTCTCTCTCTCTCTCTCACTCACACACACACACACACAAGCACAGTATATATAGATTTCAACTGTATTGTTGGTTACCAAGGATAATTTTCCAAATTTATATAGCTACTTGTTCAGAAGGCTTTCTGTTATTTTCTATGTTCAAAACAATACAACTTTCATTTGTTACTTGTTGCAATACTCATGTTCATATTATGAACTTCTTATAGACATCTTATGACCCTTGTGGGAAGAGGTATCTCTGCAATCTGATTCATCATAGCTGAATAACTGATCTGTCATAACAATAGTTAACTCCACGAGATCATTCTTGTTTTATCACAAAAAAGAGATGGCAGACACGCCTGGCAGACAAGACACACATAAAGACTGAATTATGCACCCTGACTAAAGTACTGACAGCTAACGGCTTCCACAAAAGCAAAATCACCAGCTTGATCCACAAAAACACACTGAGACATAATGGAGACCTAGAAGATGAACATACCTATGGAACAGCTGTCCTACCCTTCATAAGAGGTACTACAGACAAAATCTGTAAGATAATACACAGGCATCACATCAAGATGGCCTTCAAAACAGACAGAAAAATAGCAGCCATCCTAAGAAACCCCAAAGATAAAATTGACCTGGAAAACCAAGGCATATATGAAGTCCCCTGCCACATACATTGGGCAGACCAACAGAAGAATAAATACCCACCTGGATGAGCACAAAAATGCAGTCAAAAAGCTGGAACACACTTCCTCACTAGTCCAACACATGAAAGCCACAGGTCATAGCATCGAATTCAATGGCACCAAAACCCTAGCCATTATAGAAAACCCCAGCCACAGAATTATCAGAGAAGCCATAGAGATTGAAAAAAACACCTGAAAGCATGAATAGAAGAGATGATTCCACCAGACTGTCAATTATTTGGAAGCCTGCACTTACAAACAAAAAAATCTCCACACCACAAGCCAGGCAAACACCTGGGCACAAACAGATCCCCCCTGATACCTCCAGCTCAAACACACCCCAACCAGGCACCCAGATGAAACCTAGTTTCCTAATAAATGATAGCCGTCCATTTACTCGGAGCCAAGCCAAACTAAAAGCCTCCAATATAGGAACACAATGTTGCCAGCCAATCAAGACAAAAAAAGCCACAAAACAGACAGAAGATATTAGAAACACCAATCAAGCAGAACACAGCAAATTCCAAGACCAATAAACACAGACCAAGACTCCCAACCAATCAGGATGAAGAAAAAAACATTCTGGCACAGCAGTAGGCTAGCACCAAATTTAAAACAGAAGCGGCTGTGAAAGTCTGACTCACAGACGAACACAATACAGAAGCCTGATGATGGCAGATGAGATTCTGCCGAAATGTTGCTACAACTTTAAAAGCACAACTATAATGACGTGGGAAAATACCCGAACAAAGCTGAATAACATACATGTAAGTACCCACGAAAACTTAAGAAAACAAATACACACACATGCACACACACATACATACTGTATGTATATTACAAACATATCAATACATGTACTGCACTATTCCTTTATTTTAAAAAATGCTTCTTTGCAAAAAGGAGTTTCAATTTCCATTTCTCTCATAATGTATCTACACCACTAGGCGGTAGCAATAAGACATACTTTCCATATGCCTCATCAATAAGAAATGCTGTTAAAGCCTATGAACCAAAACAGCAAAGACAATGAAAAATTTTCCCTCTCAACCTTTCCCTGTTTGGGTGCCTCATCCATCTGCTGAAGGTCAGTCAATACAGCCAGATGTTCTCAGATCCTCCAGGCATTTGAAATGTGAGCATCCGTCCTTGGGCAAGTCAGAGAAATGCTTATCACATGAATGAATAATGCGGGCATTATTATCTGCATATAGAGTAGCCAATTCACAGCTCTCATGGGGACATCCAGGCTGCAAAAATACAGGTTACAAGGCAACACGCTATTTGCTATCCTTCAATTCATACGGGTCCTGCCAAATTATATCAATGACATTACAGCCACTGGGCCAAGTTTCACTCTGCCTTTTTCCATGTATTTGAAAACATGAAAATCTCTCCATAAACCTAGCTCTCCATTTTAAATAAATGTTATCTCTCATTGCTTCTCATGGGAACAATAGTCAGAAATTCAGAACTAGCTTATCCTAAACATAAAGGAGGAAGGAGCTATAGTACAGTTAAGCATGCGGCAACACTATGAAGAGAGTCTTGAAGAATATTCAGAAGCTACAACTAGTACAGAACACAGTGGCATGGACAGTTCTGGAGGCCCTTCAGGTGGCACATCTGTTATGTGAGTTGCACTGGCTGCTAGTTTAATTCTGGATCCAATTCGAGGTGTTGGTGAACACCTTTAAGAGCCTTTATGGCATCAGTTCAGGGTATATGTGGAGCCACCTCACCCTAACGGACTAACTCATCTCACTTGGTCCAGTGGAAAGGACCTACTTCACATAGTGTTAGCCACTCCTGACCTTCTAGAAGAGCCTAAAAACTTGCCTCTGCCACTTGGTCTGGGGCACTAACAGGAGCCTGCTACATTGGGGGTGGCTGTTGCGTGGAAAAAAATTCTCACCCCCAGGATGCCCATCATCTTAGCATTAACTTTTAATCTGTTTTTCTAATTGTAATTGTTTTCAGGAGTTTTTAACTTTTTAACCTATTGTAAACCTCCCAGAGTCACTGCATTAGTGAGATGGGCAGCATAGAAATTTAATAAATGAATAAATAAACACTCTGAAGAGAGTCCAGTTCTATTCTATAATGTAAAGGGAAGGATTACATTGCAGCCTAACTGCAGTTGTTCGGTCTGCCTCTCACTTACAACAGTCTCTGCTCAACTGCGTTCAATACATTTATAGTCAGGTACTTTTGGCTTTTGTTCCTTAAGATACTGAATGAGCAAGTTACAGCTGAAAATCTGCAGATTAGTCTCCAGTAGAAATAATTTTCCCCTAGCTCCCCTTCCCTGGCCTTCAAGAGCATTCATCTGTGTCTTGTGGCATCTCCATCTGCCCCAAACTGTTTTGGGTCACTGGCTGCATATGAATGTTCTGTCATGAATTCAGTGACTGGGTTCACACATCAAGCTACCACATAAGATACAATGGGTCACTGAACAAGCTGCAGTCGATACAGTCAAGCATCATATTAAGCTATAAATAATGGTCTGAGTAGCTACCATTATATATTCAGAAGATCATGTATGCCTTTACTTCCCTAGATATATATGGCCTAAACTTTTCTACCCCCAAAATGACGCTATAGAGCACTGCACACCAGAACAACTAAACACAAGAACAGTTTTTTCCTAAACGCCATCACTCTGCTAAACAAATAATTCCCTCAACACTGTCAAACTATTTACTAAGTCTGCATTACTATTACTATTAATCTTCTCATCATTCCTATCACCCATCTCCTCCCACTTACGACTGTAGGACTATAACTTAGTTGCTTGTATCCTTACAATATATATTGATTGTTTCCTAGTATGATTTGATTGCTTATTTGTACCCTATGATACCTTATGTACCTTATGATTCTTGATGAAGGTATCTTTTCTTTTTATGTATACCGAGATCATATGCACCAAAGACAAATTCCTTGTGTGTCCAATCACACTTGGCCAATAAAGAATTCTATTCTATTCTATTCTATTCTATTCTATTCTATTCTATTCTATTCTATTTCTTCTGCTCTGTAGGCATCTGGGTTTCTAGAATGAAATCACTATTCAACTTTGAGAGTCTCACCTACAGTATTTTTCATATCCAAATAGAGGCTTTCTACAATGCCTTCATTGTATCTTTTGTTAGCTCACACTTTAAACATATAATGCAGTTGTTTGATGTTTGGCTTAACTACCTAGAATAATTGAGAGTCAGGAAACACATAAATTTCATCAACATCGACAACAACATCATCATCACATCATCATCTGTGATCAACCATAAAAAAATCTGCCTATCCCAGGTCCCTGGGAAGGACTCAACAGGTGGATAAACTTGCCAAATCTAAACATCTGTCTGATTGTATGACCATCATAATAATCTAACTGCAAAGTGATGTCTTGGCTTATAACACACATTTAAATGTGGTTGGAAAAAAACTGTGGATAATCAATGTGCCAATACTAGAAGTCAGTAGAATAGAAGACAAAAAATTACAAAAGATCACAAAGTATCTGAAAATTGTAGCTAGAAGTTTTTGGCATATATCAGCCATGATGGTCCCAGGGATTATCCGCACATTAGGCGCCTTGCTAAAAAACATTGAATGGTGCTTAGAAAATCTGGATTGGAAAATTTTCCATTTGTCAATTACAAAAGGCCACACTGCACATATGCTTCACTAATGTGTGCGAAGGCTACACCAAACAGCTGTTATTTCATATTATTGTGCAGGTAATAATAATCATATAACCATCATTATAACTTGGTACATGTGAATGCTTTTATCTCTACATGCATTATACATGTGACTAGACCACTTACTTAAGCTGAGTGCTCTATGCTGATTTTAGCTTTAATTTGAGTCTTGGCAGTGATATAGCTGATTGATCAGTTATGGGTAGGTCTTGTTAATGGACAGTTATTTCCTGAGGGACAGAAGACATATAGCAGCTGTATATTTTATGCTATGATTGTTTTCTACGTATTTGGCTTCTCCAAAGTCTATCCTCAATTCCAGCATTTGATAACTGTCTCCATCCAAGGAATACCAAGATGCTAGTATTCAAGTAAAAAAAATGCTCTCCTGGAAAGTAGATGGTATGGTAAAAGTCCATATTTTAGCCTAATTATCCACTTTCATTTTGGTAATTTTGTACAAGTACGGTTACAACAACATTCATTTACCATGATGGAGGACCTAACTTACTAAGTCGCTCTATCAATAAACACATTAAAACCAGAACCTATGGTCTCAAACTCTTTCTAAGTTTCTGGTTCAAATATTTTGTTAAATCAAAAATGTACTTTATATAGTTCTGGTCTTCCATATTGTGTAAATCCAGTCATCATACTTTATTAAACATGGCTTATGATTGATTTACTATGTTGTATAAATAAAATAAACAAAGATGAAAGAAACCATGGGTTAGTAAAAAAAAACAACGTACATCAATCCACTCAGTAACATTAAAACTACAACCTTGGTTTCTGTCCTTCATTCCCACACAAAGAAATGTGAACTAAAGTCAAACATTCCTTTTCCTTATACATGCTGTACGACTCAGCAACTGAAGCCAAAATATGCAGGGAGCCATTCACATGACCTTTGTCTGCAACTCTTTTAAAAGTAATGCCTTCTCCAATAATCACGAAGTTGCCCTCCACAACTGCCATGCAATTCTGGAAAAGGATGTATTTGTTTAAATACACACAGGCAATATTTTATTTTTTATTTATTTTGATTTGTCAATTGCTTACAAGATAATAGGTATAAGTATAAACATGAGTAAGAATACAGGAAATAGGTACAAATAAATGGGGACAATAGGACAGGGATGGTAGGCATGATGGTGCACTTATGCATGCCCCTTAGAGACCGCTTAGGAATGGGGTGAGGTCAATAATGGATAGTTGGAGGTTAAAGGAGTGGGGTTTTGAGGATGTAACAACAGAGTCAGGTAGTGCATTCCAGGCATTGACCACTCTGTTGCTGAAGTTGTACTTTCTGCAATCAAGTCTGAAGCAATTTACATTGAGTTTGTATCTGTTGTGTTGTATTGTTGTGGTTGAAGATGAAGTAGTCACTGACTGGTAGGACATTGTAGCAGATAATTTTGTGTGCTACGCTTAAGTCTAACCGTAGGCGGCATAGTTCAAGATTGTCCAAGCCCAAAATCTCAAGCCTGGAGATATAGGGTATTCTGTTGCGGGCAGAGGAGTGTAGTACTCTTCTTGTGAAATACTTCTGGACTCACTCAATTGTTTTAATGTCTGTTATGCAGTATGGATTCCAGACTGATGAGCTGTATTCGAGTACTGGTCTGGCAAAAGTTTTGTACGGTCTAGTTAGCAATTCGATATTTCCAGAGGAGAAGCTTCGTAAGATTAATTTCCAACTCTTAATGCCTTTTTGGCAATGCTGTTACAGTGAGCTCTAGTGCTTAGGTCGTCTGATATGAGAACTCCAAGGTCCTTGACAGAGTGAGGATCATCAAACCAGGTTATATCCACCTAGTTTGTACTGATTTTTTTTAACCAATGTGTAGGACAGAGCATTTGTTGGCTGAGATTTGGAGTTGCCAGATGTTTGACCATTCTGACACATAATCAAGGTCGCTTTGAAGGATAGTAGCATTATCGGTGGTGTTGAATAGTTTTACGTTATCCGCAAAGAGGATACAGTTGCTTATAAGGTGATTGCAAAGGTCATTTATATAGAGTATAAAGAGTATGGGTCCTAGAATGCTGCCTTGGGGGACACCGCTGTTAACTGGAGCAGGGTTTGATATATCTTTTAATATGTTTAATATATTTGCATCTTAGGCCAAAGCACCTTTTCCCTTTCAAATTCAAAGCATTGCATAACTTAATGTTGATAAGCCCCTCTGGGTTCCTTCTGCAGAAATACATTTTCTGTATCTCTTCCCCACAGTAAAAACAATCAGACATGATAAATTCCCTTCCTTGGAGCATAATGATAGCAAGAGCGCTATTGAAATGTAGTCAACAAATAAGGTCAACAAGTTATGGAGTCATGTCTGCAAACAAAACAAATGCAGTTCATGACAGTGCCAGTTAGGGGACCAAAGAGGTTCTGGTGCTAAAGAAGCATAAGGAATTCAGTGCATTTTATACTGCAATTATTATTTCCTCAACTCCTTGTGATTCACTTCTACTAAATTCCTGCAGCAAGAAATTACAACTTTATAATTGTTTTTTTTCTATGATTTCAGTGTGTTTCTCCCTTAGCAATTTACAAGAGCACAGTTAGCATTATTATCAGGCACTGATAGATTGCATTATCAAAGAAAAAGAAGCTACATTCTAGGGCAGGGGTTTCAAACTTGATTTCATTGAGGGCCGCATCAGTGTCAAGGGCACCTGTGGTGTTGAGGGTGCCTGTGGTAACTCTACCAGCAAAAACAGGCTTGCGAACTCAGATTTCAGCTGGGACAGCCTCCTGCAACCCGCTGCCAGGGAAAATGGAGCTTGGGAGGGCCGCACATGGCCCTCCCAAGCTCTGTTTTCGCTGTCAGTGGCCAGTCCTTCATGATTTCCAAGGTGGCCCCATGGGCCTGTTCTAAGTACCCCATGGGCCAGATTCGAGCCCCGGGTCTTGAGTTTGACACCTCTGTTCTAGGGAATCAGGGTAACAAAGGCTAACTGTGACAAAGCAATGAGCTAATTTAAGCCAGTGCACATACACACACACATACACACAACTGCATCTTTGGTTCACTCCACTTTGCACACTGCAGACAACACCAAGCTCAAATTTGCAGACAACACCAAGCTAGCAGAAATAATCAACACTCCACAAGATAGGCTTAAGGTAGAGAAGGATCTTGACAAATGTGATCATTGGGCGCTATCTAAAATTGAAATTCAAAGGTGAAAAAAGTAAAGTTCTACATTTAGGCAAGAAGAACAACATGCACAGGTACAGCATATATGGTACCTTGCTCAACAATAGTAACTGTGAGAGGGATCTTGGAGTCCTAGTAGACAATCATTTAAATATGAGCCAGCAGTGTACAACAGCTGCCAAAAAAAGCCAACCTAGTCCCAGGCTGCATAAACAAAGGGATAGAATCAAGATCACGTGAAGTATTAATATCATTTATAATGCCTTTGTAAGGCCACACTTGGAATACTACATCCAATTTTGGTCGCCATGTTGTATAAAAGATGTTGTGACTCTGGAAAGAGTGCAGAGAAGAGCAACGAAGATGATTAGGGGACTAGAGGCTAAAACATATAAAGAACGGTTGCTGGAACTGGTTTGATAAAAAGAAGGAGTAGGGGTGACATGATACCAGTGTTACAATATCTCAGGGCTTTCACAAAGAAGGAGTCAAGCTATTCCTCAAAGCACCTGAGGGAAGAACGAGAAGCAATGGGAGGAAACAAATCAAGGAAAAAGGCAACTTATAACAAAGGAAAAATTTCCTGACTGTTAGACAATTAATCAGTGAAACAATTTGCCTTCAGAAGTTGTAAACGCTCCAACACTGGAAGTTTTCAAAAAGAGATTGGATAACCATTTGTCTGAAGTGGTGTGGGTTTTCCTGGACTTGAAGACCTCCAAGGTCCCTTCCAACTCCGTTATTCTATTCTAAGTCCTATTCTGTTTTGTCATTAAACCATTTGGTTTGATTTTTCACAACATTCTTTCTTTCTTCAAAAGAGAGCATGGCAGTGATCTGCATGAACCAGATTTGCTGCAGGAATTTATTAGAAGTAAATTCTAATAGAAATGTGGTTTCATCTTTTTTTTAAAAAAAAAAATGGTTTCAAATAAAGTGGCTTTTTATTTTATTTCCATTCCTGCCTCCACTCCAGAAGAACTTGTAAAAAATAAAACTCTACTTTCTTCCAGGCCTTTAAACAACTCTACTTAGTGGGCAAAATGCTAATGAAGACCTTTCTATGATCCTAAATTTTATAGCATCATTCATGCCTTGCCCATTTCTCTAGATTACAATAATAAACAGAATTTTGGTCTGTCCTTCAAAGCTACTCAGAAGCTACAGCTCTTATTCAGGGGATCAAGCTTTTAAGAGTGTTTCTCAATTTGCCAAGTACAACCATTGCTGCACGAGCCTCACTTAATTTTAGGGCATAATTCAAGATGTTATTGTCTCTTAATTCTGAAGTCCTATAGCATTTTAGCTCTTCATTTCCTATTACTTTGTCTACCTTGTGATCACACAATTCTTGCTTGCTGGAAAGTGGTGTTTCTTGCAGATATTCTAGTGCACCATTTTTGTCATGAAGTTGTTTCTAATCAATCTGTGAAATCTTCTTGCAGCAGCTAACTAAATGGTCAGCTTCTTTGCAAAGACATCATTTGCTGTTCGTTGCAATATTCTCAATATTGGTTTTCTAAGCATTTGTAGTTAATGCTTAGTCTTGTGCAGCCAGAATTTGCCCCTCTTATATCTTTCTTCAACTTTCCTTCTTTTAGCCATTGCCAGATCTTCTTGTTATCTTCTTTGCTCGCTAGTTCTTTATGTACTGGCTATTTAATAGTTTTCCTTGCTATGTCTCTTTTCTACTCTTCCTTTGGACTTTCAAATTTATCTCTTTGGTATTTAGAAAGCTTTCATGGTATACTAGCCCTTTAGATGACTTTTTTTCTTCTTTAACTGCTTGATGTACTTGCAATATTGTAGGCCCGTGATGGTGAACCTATGGCATGTGTGCCACAGGTGGCACGCAGAGCCATTTGTGCAGGCACACAAGCCCCAGCCAAACTTAGCTGCACTGTGCATGTGCACCTCCCAGCTGATTTTCAGCCTGTTTGAGGCCTTTTTTGGCCTCCCAGAGGCTTGAGGAAGCCTCTGCAGCCTCTGGAGGTGGAAAAACAGGCCGGTTTTGTCACTTCCAGTATTTCCGGAAATACCAGAACTGATGAAACGGGCCCATTTTTCGGCCTCCAAAAGCTGCAGAGGCTTCCCTCAGACCTCTGGGAGGACAAAAATCAGCTGGGAGACATGCGCATGCACAGTGCAGTTAAGGGGGAGACATGGGGGGATTGCGTGCGCATGCGCAGGGGACATGGGGGAGCTGCGCACATTGCCTTCTGGGTGCGGGCATGCGAGCTCACGACCACACGCATAATTTTTGGCACAGGAGCCCAAAAAGGTTAGCCACCACTGTTCTAGGCCAACCTATGTTCCTTGGCAAACAGAGTCTGTTGATATCGCTACATGGATAAAAGGCCATGATTCATTGTCATTATTTTTCTGACAATCCTATTCCAGGCTTTTAGTTCTGCTTGAATCCAGTCTACTATTCCAAATGCATATCTAATAACTGGAATTACCAGGTTATTAATTTCCTTGAGAGTATTTTCTCCACTGAGTTTATACTTCAAAAACTTCTTCACCCTTCTGATAGATTCATTACTACTTTCTTCTCAATTTCAGTGTGCTTGATGTTGTCAATCTGAAAGATGCTTAGGTCTTCAAAATGATCTTCATCCAGATTCTTGATGTTATTGCCACAGGGCATCTTGATTCCATCAATGTTCATTATTTTTCCCCTGTTAATGGTAAAGGTGGAACATCTGTCCCGTCCAAACTCCATTTCAGTATCATTGTTACTACCATTCAGCTGGTGCTTATATTTAATATTACAGTAAAGGTAAACATTCCCTTGCACATACGTGGTCCCTATTTTTCTACTTGCATTTTCACATGCTGTTGAACTGCTAGGTTGGCAGAAGCTGGGACAAGTAACAGGAGCTCACTCCGCCTAACTGCCAACCTTTCTGATTGACAGGCTCAGCATCTTAGCCACTGAGCCACCATGTCCCTTAAAATATTACAGTACTGACATCTTTTAATACTTGTGCTAGCTGGTTTTGGGGGGTGTAACAAATTTCAATGTTAACAATCTTATTGTGTTGTTTTGTGGTGTTCTATACAATCAGTTATTATTTGTTCCAATTCTTGTTGTCTAGTTAGAGAGTTCTGTTTTTTCTGAGGAGAGGGACCCTGGTTTGGGAATGAAAACAGTTCAATAGCAATGCTGCCTTCCTCTGCTACTTATTTCCCCTGATTTGCCTCTACTGTCTGAACTATTTCTAGAAAAGTTTCAATTTCTCTGCTCTAGGTTGACTTTTGCAGGTCTTCCACTTGTCAAGCCTGAAATTGACATATGTGTAGCCATTTTAGTTAGGCTTAGTATATATATATTTTTCTTACTTTCTCTGTGGCAGTCATGAGGGGAAGGGTTTTGGGCTTGCCACATTTCTAAGGGGGGAGGAGTGGAGATAAAGAGAGCTAGGTGATTCTTCTTCCCATAGGAAATGAGCTGTCCGTGCTTGGGCCCCTTGAGGTGGAGATTTATGACATCAAAAAATATTGATATTACTTCTTTGTGACTTTTGTGGGTTGTTTTCTAACTTTTAATATTGTGGGGTAATTCCAGGTTGTGTCAGATCTGGAATTACCATGGATTTGCTAATCTGATGCTCTCCTAAATAAAAGAAATTGTCTTGGAAGGTGGAATTTGTTCTACTCTTTTTAAATGGATTTCATCACTTGGAAACCTGACACCAATTCTATGTCTGAATACTTCATTTCATATTATAAATCAACACTGATCTGCTAGTCTCTGTTCTGTTATTTCTGATTCTGGATGTTGTTCTTTCAAGTACTGAGACTCCTAAACAAAAACTTCTTAGGTGCTAAAAGTCCATATTGTGAGAAAGTTTGATGCCCAAAGTGGAATCGAGAAACAACCTTTTCATATAAATTAAGGATACACCATGTGATAAAAAGTTTTCCCATGCATGGAAATCCCACTGAGAGTGCCTGTACAGGAACGTACCTGGATCCTTGTACAGATCCTATCATTAAGCTGTGATTCAAATGTATTCACTCATTCAGGCCACACGAATTGGTCAGTTTCACTTGAGAGCATTTTCACTGATCCACTGCATAACTATGAAACTGAATCCTCTGGAAATTTTGAAATAAACTAGAAAGTAAATGGGTTTATATACCACATAATCTATTTGATAGGTTTGGGTTCAGTGTGTTGTATAAGCAAGCTACTGTGGCTTGTAAACTAAGATAAATTGTATATGCTCTCTCCTTGAACTCAGTTATGTGGCTTTCAGGACAGTTTTAAAAAGAAATCAGATTATTCATGATTTTAGCCATCACAGCACTTGAATATTTTGCATGGTTTTTGCATTTGCAGCTAAATGTTAATCCAGATTTTTTTTTTCCAGATCAACATTAATGTTTGCAATAGAAATTACTGGACTTATCTTCAGTTTCATGGTTTACACAGTTCAAGTTGTCTCCCCAATATTTCTGGGTTTCTAAAGCAGCAGTAAAGAACATTTGGCAGAAATGGATTTAAGATGAACAACTGGAAGAGCATTTACATAAATGGATTAGGAGCATGTAACTGTGAAGAAGAGATTTAACACTATTCCATACACGGCATGAGATCGGCATTAGATTTATTATACTTAGACAAATCTCCTTAATGGAACTTTAAAAATTAATCACTTCCTGTGATTTTTAAGTAAATGCAGTAGATTTGGTTTTATCATTGTTTGGTCATTTTGTCCTATCTTTGTATTTCCACCATCAGAAATGGTATAGGGTCTCCCACTTGGGCGGGGGTTGAACTAAATGACCTACAAGGTCCCTTCCAACTCTAATTATCTGTCTGTCTGTTAACCTAATACTGCACTTTTCAACCATTAGTTTCAACCTGATGAAAAATAGATATGAAAAATGAAAATAAATACAATAGCAATAGCACTTTGTCTTATATACTGCATATTGCCCCCAACAATCTGGATCCTCATTTTACTGACCTCAGAAGGATGGAAGGCTGAGTCAACCTTGAGCCAGTAAGAATCAAACTGCTGAACTGCTGGCAGCAGGCAATCAGCAGAAGTAGCCTGCAGTACTGCATTCTAACAACTGCGCCACCACATCTCATTCTATGGCCTTCTGTATAACACCTGGATTTATGAAGCACATCATACATTTCCGCAAAGACATATGATTACAAGTTGAAAATGAGTGCTAAAAACAAATCCTGGGCTTTTATCTCAGAAAATTTTATTTATTTTATTTTTATCTTATTTAAGTCTATCTTAAAAAGCTTAAAATGTGTTTCTTCTTTACAATCAAATTCTCCAGAACAGTTTAATTTAAAAGAAATATAGATCCTGGCTTCTTACAAGAGAAGGAGGGAAAGAAATTCAGTTGATGTAAGAATGCTAGTTTAAAGGGAAAAGGTGGTATAAAATTCTTCCAAACAGGTGGATAGTAACAGGCTGTTACAATAAACAAAAAAAAGTCAGAAAATTTGTGATTTAATTTTAGTCACAGCAATCCTGCTCTTTTCTCAAAATGTATAAAATAAAAGGCTGCAGTTTTGCAGTATTAATTTGTAGTTGTTAATTCTAGTTAAAAGACATATTTTTTCTAGTAAAAGATCTAAATAAAAATATTTACCTACAATAAATATACAATTAAGAAGTAACCAAAAAAATCTGCAATGAAATCCAGGCAGGAAAACTCTGCCATTAAGATAATAACCCTGATCATCCTCTAAAATATCTATAGAATAAAAACTGTTTTTTTTATTTTATTATTTATTTTAACCAAAGTATAATGAAATTCAATTTTAGCATTTTCCCCTAGTATAATTGGCTATTGTGTGGTGACAAGCTTTATTTGGAGCGTATTTCAGTTATCTTTCCTTCCCTTCCCTCCCCAAAATACAGTTTTAGTCAATAATAAATCTGCTTGAAAAAGTTAAAAAAGATATGAAAGTAATGTTTCTGAGCTTACCTAAAACAAATTTCCAGAAAAAAATGGCAACTGATAAACAATACGTAACATAATTGGCTGAGGAATAATAATAATCATTCAAATGTCAATGCAGTGAAATCAAATCAAATCAATTCTTCCTTTTAAATGCAAAACTCTCCTGACACATAAGAATTCCCTGAAGTCAAAATTTAGATTTGCCAAGAAGGTTGATTTTTTTCAGGATTATTTAACCCAATGCATAGGACATAGCCATGTAAGAAAAGACAAAAAGGGAAAGTAGAACTGTCTGTTAGGAATATTAGAATCCTCCTTTGTCCAGCATTTTCTTTTCCATGATGGACAACCAAATGTAAACGGAAAGCAATAAGTAAGACATGCATGACAGAATAGGACAAATCTTGGTTCGTTTCCCATCAGCCAGTATTCAGAGCCATACTGCTTCCAATACTGTATGTAATATACAACCTCTAAGACTGCATATTAATAACTTTTCTCCTTCAAGAATTTGGGAACCAGTTGTGTACTAACTAAAATGGTATATATGGGAATTACCTTGGGAGGTGGGAGTGAATGATCAGATAATAAAAGACTTAGTCCATAAAGAAAGAAACTCAGAAAGGAACTTCTCTAACTTCTTCGGTTGGAAAAGAGCCGTGGGACATTTGCAAGATTCCTTCAATGCAGTTTTACAATAAAGTAGAATGAGCTCATCTGGTCATGTGCCCTGTACATCGTCCACCTGACATCAGTTGATAGGAAACCCTTTTTAAAGTCCACCATCACTTTTTCATGTAATAACAAATTACACAATTTAACTATGACCTATTTTCTTTCATTTGCCCTGAAACATACTATTCAGCTTCACTGGACCATTTTAGTTACTATACTAGGAGAGATCGAAAACATATGTCTTATCTATGTTCTTAGTATGAATATTACCTGCACATTTGTCATGTTCCCATTTCAATCTTTTTTAATTTATTTTTTAACTGTTAAAACAATGCTAAACATCCTAATTTTACCATACGGAAGTCCATATATCTTATTCCAGACAACGTTAATATTGCATTGCTGTACATAAAGAAGATCATTATTCTACTTAAAATGCAGTTTTCTTCACTTATCATCTACCATATGACCAATACAGCTCTAGTCAAATTTGAATCCTTTATATTATTCAGTGGCAGCAAGTAGACATGGTTGTCCTGTATCTCAAAGTCCTCTACTTGCATAAACTCCGTGGTATTCCCACATTTCTCTGCATATGAAAAGGTAAAGATGTCCTTGAGTCAAACTTGATTCCTGGTGATTACATGGACACAATCATGAATTTATCTTGACAGTTATGCAGAAGTGGTTTTTCCCTGCCTTATTCCATTACGGTTTTTTGATTAGCATAATTTCTTGGTATTTCTTGGCAGCCTTTCAAGTGCTAACCAGAGCCCAGACAAGTTCAGCTAGGTTCTGCCATCTACTGAAACTTGTATCAGAATTACTCAATTGCTAAGAAAATGTAGGAGACATCTTTGTCAACATTTAAATTAGCTTTCTGTTAAGAAAGGAGCAAAAAAAGCACTTTCAATTAATTTAGTAAAACTTTCTGAATTATTTAATTCATGATACAAAATTACCAGTCTTTAATTTTTTACTTTTTTAAAAGAAGTAAATATTGAAATATTACATCACATAATAACTGTTACATAAATTTGATGCCACTTAATAAAGCTATGTTTAAAAATAAAATAGACCCGTGATGGCGAACCTATGGCACAAGTGCCAGAAGTAGCACGCGAGAGGTCACCCGGAAGAGCCCAACTGTACATGCATGTGTGCACTTCCACCCAATAGTTGATTGTCGGGTATCTGGCGCACATGCGTAGGGGGCAGGGGTGCACGGGAGACACAGTACATGCACAGAGACGCATGGCATGTTTGGAGATCACACTCGCATGTGCAGAGATGCACAGTGTGTGTGAGGTGTGTGTGTCATGCACGCATGCGCAGGGGACATGGGGGGAGCACGCATGCCTTCTGGTCATGCACACGCAATTTTCGCCATGGGAGCCTAAAAAGGTTAGCGATCACTGAAATATACTTCCAATCCCAAATTAGGCTACTGAATCAAAGAATGTGTAAAAGGAAAACCAAAAGTAGTTATGTAGGTTAAAAAGAGCAACAGGCTTAATTACGGTGCTGAAAAGAAATTCCCAAAGTTAATGTGAATTCAGAAGTGCTTTATTCATTAATCCTAAGAGCACAGCTTAACCCTAAACAACTATTCTTTATGGGAATCCAGTTGTTAAATCATGAGGTCTGAAGGAGAGAGGGAAGGAGAAAGGAAGGAAGATCATCCCCTGCACTAGGGAACTTATTTGTGTGGGACACATAGAGGTAGTGGGAAGATACAAGTCCTTCAGCATTAGTGTTATAAGAACCCATTTCTCAATTTCAGATTAACACTATGTAATACAAAAACCATTCAGCTTCCTATTCTTCACCTTAAAAATATTAATCATTAGAGTTAGAGAAATTATCAAGCAATTAGTGATGATAATAAGAGTTACCTCTTGGAAATATAAAGTAAAAGAGAATGATAATAAGAAATTATCATCATTCACTTGTACTTTATACTCCCAAGGGGTGCCTTTGTTACTTAGCAAGGAGTTTAAGGGTTTTATATCACAATGGCCAGCACTGAAGTATTTCCTTTGAAACCTGGCCATGAAGTTGCATTCATCTGATTTAATAATGCATCCATTTTTGGCAAATGCTTATACAAATTAAAGCAGATTCCTGAGATTCAGATTTTCTCTAAGAAAAAGTGCTGAACATTCCTTGATGTTCTCCATTTGCTAAAAAGAAAAAAAAGTTGGTAATAAAGTCCAGCATATTACATGCTATTTACCCTGCAAAATTTCAAATCACAATAAAAATCCTTTGTACTTTGTCCACGATCCTTTCAGCACGAGACTCTAATATTATTCTGTGCTTACCTTACCAATCTAGCTGCCTTCGTTAATTCTGAATAATACCAATTTCAGATAAGCTCTTGGATGTCTTATGACTCAATTTGCTAGCTCAGGGATTCTCTCAGACATTGACCCAATTAGATAGAGAAAGAGTGGGAATGGCCCTTGCTGTTTCAAGAATAGAATTTCAAGAAAATTCTGCAAGGTAATAATTGTATTGCTAGCATTCTCATGGAGACAGTGGTCAGCAGAAGAGCTCATCTGCCAACTGTCTTTTTTTTTGGGGGGGGGGGTTATGCAAGAGCATCTATTTCCTCACAGATAAAAGGACTACTATAGATAAAAAAATGAAAAAGTACTTTCATCAGACGATCCAATGCAATTATGTCCAATAGTGAACCTTCCACTAAAACAGGGTAGGAAACTTGGTCTTTTATCACTTATGGACTTCAATTCCCAGAATTCCTGAGTGACCCATAAAGGTTTCCCCATGCCTGGTCTACTGGTTTTCAGTTGTGAGGAAATCAATTTTTACTCGAATGGGACTGTTTAATATACAAATGTAGGACATATAAAGAATATACATGTCCTACATTTGTATATTAAACATTCCCATTCAAGTAAAAATTGATTTCCTACAACTGAAAAACCAGTAGGCCAGGCATGGGAACCTTTTATGGCTCACTCAGGAATTCTGGGAGTTGAAGTCCATAAGTGATAAAAGAGCCAAGTTTCCCTACCCCTGCACTAAAAGCTATAGGGTGTGACAAATTTTAAAGTCTAACACATGTAAACAATGATATTAGAATGCAGGTTTGGAGTTGGATCCCTTTTATGTATCAATCAATGTCTTCATGGGTGTAGTTTATTTGCATCCTTTGGAAAGTTTAAAATTGTTTCCAAAGAGTCACCCAGAGAAACGGTTACTGGTCCATGATGTTGTTGCATCAACTCTTTCCAGGACAATAAATTCCAGAACTATGTAAAAATGAAGTAGGAGATATAATTTACAAAGGCCACATGGTTTACTTCAGACCCAATGAAACAATGACTTAGCCAACAAGAAACTGGGTTTCCACATCTTAATTAGCAGAAGTGTACTATACTATGCCTTCACCCTGAGAAAAAATAGCTATCAATACAAACAGCAGGCCTCAATGAGGGGAACACTTCATGCCACAATGCTGCATCCATCATTCCAAAAACAATTGCCTGCTTTCTTAAAGCTGTGACCATGGGATCTGCTACAGTGCCTGTGATGTAACAAAATTCCACTGCAAGAGCAACATTGCTAATTCAAAGCATACATAAACACTCATTGTGTCAAGAATCCGGGGGACAGATATTTCTTCCATTGATCCCCAAGGCACAGTATTGTATTTTTCAAGAGATATCCATCCTTAATCCATTTGATGACATCACTCAGCTATCGAAGCGATGATACGCTTGTCTTTATTATAATACTTCAATATAGCGCAGGCTGGGTGACATCCTAAGGCCATTTCTCCACTAACAACCTTTAAAGCCTCTGCACAGCATCCTCCAGCCTTCACTGGAGTGGTATAAAGCCTGTTCCTCATTGCTATCGTACTACAACAATGGGTGGATGACTCTAGAAGGTACTGAAAGTCACAAGTATGGAAATGAATGAAGTAATATCAGTTCTGGAGCAGACATCCATCAGCTGGAAAGGCTTTTTTGTCTGTCCTACTCCATCCCTTTGGAAGAATCCCTGCAAGTATTCCAAGGCTGACAGCCAGCCACACCTCACAGCCTTGCTCGCAGATTTCAGGGGGGGGGGGCAGTCACCCTGTCTCCAGCACTTGAGACAGGAATGTTCTGCCCAGCTTTTTCTAAGGATCCAAAAAAACCCAAAGGCTGTGCAAAGAGCATCCTGCTCCCCCCCCCCACTGTTTAAAAAAAAATTACCTGTATCTCTGCCCTCTGATTCTTGGCAACCTTCCCTTTATCTCCAGGGAGAAAATCAGAGCTGAGGAAAATGACCATCCTAAACCTTCCACTATGTGGATGATTGGTGGGTTGCTGTTGTTGTTGTTGTTTGGTTTGGTTTTTTTTGGTCAGGTGTCTGGTGAGATTTACTTTGACGGGAGAGTTTGTTTTGACTTTGCACCTCCGCCATTTTTATCGAACTTCCCCCAAAAAAAAAAACCCAACGAACACCCGTTGTCGCAGCCAAAATGGAGTTTGCCTGTCACTCCCTCGCAGACCTGACCCTGCTCTGCCCTGCCGAACGCGGCACCCGAACTCTAACGGGAGCGCCAGGATAAAGGGAGGCTCGCTGACCCCCCCTTTACCAAACGGAGAAAACGCTCGGCTGCTTGAAACCGACGCCGGTGGCGAATCCCGAGGTGGGCAACAACTTGGCTCTGCCTCTGGCGACCCCGCTTCAAGTCCCGAAGCGAGAAAGTAAACCAGCCGCTCCGCCAGGCTTTCTGAAAGCCGGATCACGAAGTCCCTTCCCGGAGAGGGCAAACTGGCAAGCCGCCTTCGATTCCCAAGTCCAGGGGAGCGGCAGGAAGTCTCCGAGGAGATCCCCGCGCTCGCCGGGGGACCAAGGGCAAACTTTACTAGCTCCGGTTCGGCGCCTTCTCCTCTGGCAGCGCTTCCGTACCCCCGACTCCAGCCCCGTTGGCGTCCCAGCCCCTTACCTTTGGCGCGCCTTCACAGCCGCTCCGCCGGCGCGTCCTTGCGGCGGGGTACGCCGCTCCCCATTTTCATCTCCCCAGCGCGCTGCGTGCCGGTCGGTCGGTCGGTCCGGATTCGTCCGCCGTGGCTGAGACTCAGCAGCGCAGGCACGTGCCCGAGCCCTTTCGGCTCTGGCGCCAGGAAACGGCTGGCATCGCCTCGCTTCGTCCCTCTGGCGGGGCTGGCCGGCTCTGCCACTCCGCCGCTCGACACACGCGCGCAGCTTTTGGAGGAGGCGCCGCACGGCGCGGCAGCAGGCTGCCCGTGCGCTGCTCGCCGCCAAGCTGAGCTTCAGGCTCCTCGGGGGGCTGCCGGGGAAGGAGAAGAGAGGGCTCAAGGAAGGGCTGCAGCGACTCCCAGAGCCCGAGGAAAGGATTACGTCTCGTTTATTTATTTATTTTGCCCGCTTGATCGCACTGCAAAAAGTCGACCTTTTTTTTTCTTTTTCTTTTTTTCTTTTTTTACTGTCGAGAGATCAAAACGCAACTTAGAACGAGATCTTCCTCCGGGAACTCTGGTGACCGGCTGGTTCTCTATCTGAAACTAGAGGTATTTCCGTGAAATTCTTAGCCTGTCTTTGTCGGCAGATAGTATTCGTGGGCTTTTCCATTTGCAAAGGTACGCGGCGGACAGAAATTCAAGGGAAGAACGCTTGCAGAGATAAGGGAAGGTTCCCCCTTATTGAATTTATCTGCCCTCAGGGATTCAAGCACGTACGAGATTTGCAACGAGAGGCGTGCAATATCTTTTCCTCCCATGAATGCAAGGAATGGGACTGATTTCTTCCCTAACTCACCCGTAATGCTAACCCGTAACAGCTAATCGGAAAATCACGTTTGAGTTCCCAGCATCGCTTAATGCCAATGTTTAGTGTTAAATGTATTATCGGCATTAATAGTAGAATTATGTGCCCATTCGTATCAATAAATGGTAGAAAGATTGGATTTCAAAGGAGTGGGGTTGACGGAAAATTTTCAGTTTCCTTCATCTCTTCCCTTTCTCCCCTTTCCCCAAAGACAAAAGGTCCATTCCCCCATGTTCAATTTTCCTACAAATATTATGTCACAGTGGCTATGACTAAAAACCCAAATAAATTATGCCCGAAGTAGAATGTGGGCATAACCAATGAGTATGAGTTTTGTTCACACAAACTTCTAAGCCAAGATTTTTTAAATCCATCTTTTGCTGAGCAAGCTACCATGGGCTGCATTGCAGGCATTACTAGAGCTAAATGAAGCATACAGAGAAGTGTCTTGGAAAGTACACTGCCATGAGCAGAACATCCTTATCAAAGTAATGAGGCCATGCTAACAATTGGGAGGCTTAGCTATTTAACAGAGTTTCACGTTTGTCGTGTATGCTCTTCCATGACACACAAGATTTCTACTAGTACTGCTAGTAGTTATGCCTACATGTGGAAACCTTCCGCAAGGCCCTTGAAAGACCATAGTCAGCCTTTTGGAGAATGTAAACTTAAAGAGAACCACCTTGGAAAAGGCAGGCACCCTTTCCCATGCTTTACAAAGCCCTACTCTAAAACTTAATGAATTCAGATTCATGCTAAATCAGAACTATGTTAGTGAATAAATTCATTCAGAGATGTATCTGTAAAGCCATGCCCTTCACACTCATCCATTCATAAATAGAACTCTTCGAAAACCCACACATTCATAACACAAGCTCAGGTCATTTCACTTTTGCCTTTTCTCTCATATTTTTTCTCATCTTTCTTTTTTTTTACATTGTTTCTGTATACTTGGTGGTATGCATTAATACACTTACAAGCATACACGAGGTTAGCCTCTCAGATCCATTTTGGACCTTAGGAACTTCCAAGAAGTCCAGGTTCAATCCAGAACGGATTGCCCTGTCTGATCATCTGTGGTGGGATTCAAAAATTTTTACTACTGGTTCTGTGGGTGTGGCTTGGTGGGCATGGCAGGATACTGTAAAATCTCCAGTCAGACGTGGTATTTGCCGGTTCTCCGAACTACTCAAAATTTCTGATACCAGTTCTCCAGAACTGGTCAGAACCTGCTGAATCCCATGTCTGCTGTTCATGTCAGGTTTTTTTTTCTTCAGGCAAGATTAGAAGTCTATGTGATTATATAGTGTATTTAGGAGACATAGGTCTCTCTCCAAGACAGAGGATTCTAAAGGGTTTGACTGTGTCTTGAGAATTATTGCATAACAGCTAAGGTTCAGGGAGCAGTATATAGCAACAAGCTTTTAGTGGGGTTACTACAGGTCTAGTACAGAGCTGCATTTATAATTATTTAAGAAAGCATCAAGATTACAAATATGAATTTAGAATTCTGTTTCTGTACCAACCTCTTCTTAGGGGTGTGTGTGTGTGTGTGTGTTTAATGCCTTAGGGCTTCCAATTTACAAACATCGTCATCCCCATTTTCAACAGATACAATGTAGGTGGTATCTGCAAAATTTGCTTTGGACTCCTTTCTTATACCTAAGTTTGAATACCATCTCTGTAATGTAGCCTGCAACATATGTGATTAACTTCCCCATCAGGGTTTTTTGGGGGGGGATTAGGGGCTATTTTCACTTATAAAATTAGCTACCTAGAAAGCCTTTAAAAAGACCGCCCCCTAGAGTCAGAAACTATTTTCAAATAATTTTCCTTTTCTACAGGATAGGTTTTTTCTGTTAGATGGCTTTGAATAATTTTATGTTTCTTGACTCTACAACTTCCCAATCCTTCACTTAATCCTTATCCTCTACAGAATTCTATTGCTATGCTGATCATGGGCAAACCAGGCAGTGGTCCTTATTTCTTCACACTACCCTCACCCTTTTCAAAAGCCAGCTTAAAATAACAAGCCAGGTTTCAAAGACTGCACATTCTCATCCTTTTTTCTATCCAGGCAAGTCCTTCTGCTTACAAAAACTTGTGGTGTTTTTTCTATAATAGGTGAACAGATGGGCCGTAGGAATATAGAGGTGGGAGCAACCAACTAACTTGTTTTTTTCCTGCGGAGGAAGATTGACTGTGCAGACACATATATTATCCTCGTTCACTTCTCTGAAGCCTTTTTCAAAGGGTTTTCTTTCCCCCAAAGTCTATCTGAAGAGGCAAACTATTCAAGTTACTTAGATAGCAAGGAAGCAACCTGCAGAAGGAAGGCAAGGAATTTTATTTTGAGACAAATAAAGAATAATCTTCACTGGAATATATCCACTTATATATGGATAGTTCAAACAAACAGGACAAAACCTAGCTTTAAAAGTTAGGAGTCTCTGATAAAAGTAATTTTCAAATTAAAATGTTCTTTTGATGATGGAACTCCAGGTTGTAATTGGAAACATTTGTGTGGAAAAGTTCAATATCATTATGACAGATAATATTCTTTTACCGTTTGCATTCTTTCTCTCCTTTCAAGTAGAAATGCTACTCTTTCACCAAGAATATTGTCATCTTCTATGGTTTTTGTTCATTCCTTCTTTTAGTGCAATGCTAGTAATTCTTCTGCATGCTTTTTTAGAACTCTTCAATTTTATGGAGAAAAATTATTTTCATATTGTGAAACAAGTGTGAAATGCTCAAGGAATTAATGCAGGATGCTCATAGCTAAATTTAATCTTTCATACCTAAATGTAATCTTTCCTTTAAGAAAGCATCTCTCTCACCTGCACCCTCTCATGAGAAATTGGTGTTTAGGAATAATGTTTATTTTAGAATAAGTTTCTTCTTTTAGAAGAATTATTCCCTCCCCCTTTTAACAGATGACTAGAAAATGGAAAAACTCTTAACCAGTTGCTTATGTAAAAAGAATATGATTTACCAAAAAAGAAAAAGAAATTTGGAATAGAGAATTATACCTACATTATAAAATCAACAGTCTCAAGTTTATTTAAATAATAATAATAAATTTCTTCCTTAAGGGTTCACTTAATGAAATTTGTCAACTGGCTATTTATCAACCTAAAGGAAAGACTGCACAATATAATTCTTGTGGTCAAAATTCAATTTGAAAATTGAGCTGTTTTGATTTGTGTAAGATGATAGGGATGCTTCAAAGGTTATAATGGTGAAAAATGGTCATAAGTCACTTTTTTCAGTACCGTTGTACCTTTGAATGTTCACTAAACAGTCTGTTTAAGTCAAGAACTACCTGTATTGCTGCCATCCGCTTATTGTCTCCCTGTGTCAACACTGACAGTTTGTGGATTTCTCCTCCTTCCACCCAATTTGTTGCGACTTCCCTTCTTTTATGAATTCCACTTCCCCTTTTTTATGAATTCCCTCCCCCCCCCACTCCTCATTCCTGCAGATAGAATCAGGGAGTGAGAAAGTTAAGTGTCAGCTTTGCAAGGTAGACCAGACAGGAAAAATGGCCAGATTAGTTCCTTTCCCCACCTTCTTTGTACCCCAAAATAATAGGGGAGCCTCTTAACAGCCCCCCATGTTCCCGCTTCAGGCAAAGGTGCCTTTTATCTGACATTTCTCTTGCCTGTCTCTTTTTGTCCTGTCTCTCAAGGTCATTCCTGTATAAAATTACTTTGAGATGTTCACCATAGTTTTTTTCAATAGCAGCCACCATCTTATATATTTTTTAGTCCTCCTCCCCTAATACTTCTAGAAACACCTTTGCCAAATATTTTTATCATACTGCCCCTCAACTTCTGCAGTATGTTCTAATCCACAATGATGTTCTTATTTTAGTTCCTGTTTCCTTCTTGCTTTCCTCTAGCCCCCACCCCACCAATCCCTGGCCCCAACTTCAGTTTTCATGTCAGATCTTCATAGGTGATTTATCTTTCTTCTCTCAAACATAGCATCCTTGGATATAATTTCCCTGGCTCATCTCCCAAATTTGCACTCTGTTCTCTGTTTCCATCTTTGGTGTTAAGAATAAGGAAGATTATCTTAACAGAGATATGCAAGGTTTGTTGCCAAGGCAACAAGAGGCGAAACATACTTTAAGTACATAAATACAGCCAGTTAAGATTCAGAAGTGGCTCAGAGAAACAGCTCCCTAATTCACTGAATTAGAATTCATAGAAGGTGATACAACATAATCATATTTCCAAGTTTATGTTATTATAGCCAATCTCGATAAAAGCAGTTTTAACTTTCTGCACAGTTTATTTCTGAGTGTGGTCTGCCTAATGGATATAGCAGTATCATCATCATTTTATCCGTACTGTACTACTACAAAAGTCTGAGGAAAGTTAGGCTGTGAGATTGTGACTACTCTGAATCATCCAATCATACTCCATAAAAAAATAGTTCAATCTGTGTCTCCCTGGTTCCAATTCAATACATTAAGGCATTATGTCATATTGTTTCTTTCATGATCTCCTTTAACTGGTTCCAGGAATTAGGATTCAAGATAGATACCCATCCCAGGAGGCATCAAAATATGGAACTTACTGAGAACAGCTCTACCATTCCCTATACGGTACACCGATAGTTTGTAGTTACTGTGTACACTTGGGAGATCTTGGTGAGGCTGCTATATAATGAATGTTCAATGTCTGTATAAGAAAATACACTGTTTATACTGAATCAAGCCAATGATTGTTCTTTCCCCGGATCAACTTTTCCCTGCTCTTTAGGCAGTTTTCTTTCTCAGTCCTAATGTAAGAGATCCTTTTACTGAAATCTCACCCTAAAACCTTTATTTTTATTTCAATATATATGGCTGCCCATCTCAAATGCATGATCCTGAGTATCTAATAGCAGTTAAAATAGAACAACAACAATACAAGTAATACAGACATAATTGGCAAAAAAGGCAAAAACACAAAAACAAGCCACAGACAAATCAGTATAACTATTGCATGGGCTGTATCATACACCCAGATATCCAAGGTTAGGGACATAAGTATGTCTTTAAGGCTTTGTGAAAAACCACCAGAATCTTTATTTATGTCATGCACTTCATTACACCAATATGTCATTACACCAATATTCTTAGGCTACAGTTTCCAGAAAAAAATACTGTTGAGGATCTGTAAATGATGGAAATCGTTAATATAATTGCAATTTTATCATTGTTATGTTAACAGTTTATATTATAATGATACAGTAAAAGATTAAAGAGCCACTATAATAAAACTCTTAAATTCTACAAAACGGATTTACTTGAATGGAGAGAAACAATACTTTTTTTAAAAAAGGAAAGAGAGCATCCAACTCTAATGAATGCTTAAAGATTTTGAAGCTGAGCAGGCTAATAACAGAGGAAGTTGTTGAAGTCAAAGGCCAAGTAAACCACCAATCTGTTAAAAAACAAAACCAAAAAAACTGCAAATGAGATAATTGAAGATGCATTGGAGTCATTCAGGTTTGAAGCAGCATCTCTGAGCAGGACCACAGAAGCAGGGAGAGGTATAAAATGAAGATCTGTGATTATAATCCAATTGCCCCATAAAAGGAATAGCAATAAATCCTGCCTTTTTCAATTGCAGGGACAGACAAACCTTTGAACTCCTTAAGTGCTCTTCTTTCTCCTGATGAATTATCCAGGCAGCATTGAGCTATTTGCTGAACTGTAATGTACTACACAAAATATAAATTAATATATTGCTCATTACACCCTGAAGTTAGGTAGTTCACCTAATGCACTACACTATGGAGGCTATTTCAAAGCATTCTCTGATGTTTCAATGATCTTAAGGTTTTATTTATTTATGCTTTTGTTTAAAGGCTACTAAAGAACTGTTCCTTATTTTACCCCACAAAATGGGTCTGTTACTAGAGAGTACATTTCTCTTCCAAAAGTAACTTTGTATAAGCAAACTAATTTTTTTCTGAAGCTTTGGCAGTACACTGCAGTTATGCTACTGTAAAAGAAACCTTTTGTGCTGAAACAGAAAAACAAGTGTTCTTAAACATTCCTCATTCCATGATTTGACTGACTTGCAGGATGTTAATATAAACTATGTTAAAAGCAAACATTAGAATCCACTTGTGATAGGTACACTTCTAATGAAGGAATGCACCTGTAAAATTTATTCTGGAATAAATAAACTATCCTTAGCCTAATTTTAGAATGTTGGAAGGAGCTTTACTCATGCAGATCAAGTTCAGAATTTTACTACATATCACAACAAAATGAGGCCAGGCTAGTACCTACTGGAAATATCAACTAATGCTTTCCTTCAGCTTTTGCCAACCTGGTGCCCTCCAGATGTATATGGACTTTGTAAATGCCAGTACTGTGAATTAATCATTAAACTTGAATGTGCAACAGCCCCATGCTAACTATTCCATCACAACTAGTAGGCTACTCTATAGGAACCTAGTTCCTTTGAGCCTTTGTACATTTGGCAGACATAAAGATACCATCATTCTTCAGATCTCTTTTACCCAAAAGAAATTTGTCTTAGGAACATTGCCTTAGAACATTTTCATACTCAGGGAAGTGGCAAATAAGCCAAAGAAGCAATGGATCATGCCCAGTATTTCCTAGCCGAATCACAGACAACTACAATGATCTAATACATATCGATTTTACAGAAGACAATGTTGAAAAAACACTACGCAATCTAAAACCATCTCTATCTATTGGACAGGATGTGCCTACTTCTTAAAAAAGCTATCCACTGCCATAGCCGAACCTTTAAGCATAATCTTTGAAAAATCTTTCAGGACCAGCTCCTTGCCTAACCTGTGGTCACAAGCCATGGTCATCTCCATCTTCAAAAAGGGAGACCCCAGCCTAGTTGAAAATTACAGACCAATCTCCTTATGCTGCGTCACCTGTAAAGTCATGGAATCAATTATTAACCAATCCATTATCCTTCACTTAGATACAAACAATCTACTCTCCAATAAACAATTTGGTTTCAGAAAAAAACTATCCTGTAATCTGCAACTCTTACACTGCAAAAACATATGGACTACACAACTCGATGAGGGCAAAACAATAGACGCAATCTACATAGACTTCTGTAAAGCCTTTGATTCAGTGGCACATGACAAACTACTCCTAAAACTAAAATCTTATGGTATATCAGGACAACTGCATAACTGGATAGAAGCATTCCTGTCAAACAGAGAACAAATGGTCAAAATTGGGAGTGTCCTATCAAATTCTGTACCTGTCAATAGTGGTGTCCCCCAAGGCAGTGTTCTAGGACCAACTCTCTTCATACTCTACATAAATGACCTCTGTGATCATATCAAGAGCAACTGCGTTCTTTTCGCTGAGGATGTAAAGCTGTTCAATACCACAGACAATACTGCTACCCTTCAAAAAGATCTTGACTATGTATCAGAATGGTCAAACCAATGGCAACTTCAAATCTCAACAAATAAATGCTCTGTCTTACATATTGGCAAAATAATCAGAAAATAAAATACAAGCTAAATAGTCAAGTTCTTGATCCAAGCTCTGTAAAGGACCTTGGAATACTCATCTCTAATGATCTAAGTGCTAGAGCCCACTGTAACTACATAGCCAAAAAAGCATTAAGAGTTGTTAACCTAATCCTACGTAGCTTTTTCTCTGGTAATATCACACTACTAACTAGAACATACAAAACATTTGCTAAACCAATACTCGAATACAGCTCATCAGTCTGGAACCGACATTACGTATCTGATATTAGCACAGTTGAGAAAGTCCAGAAATATTTCACAAGAAGAGTTCTCCACTCCTCTACTCACTGCAGAATACCGTATGCCACCAGACTTGAAATTCTAGACCTAGAAAACCTTGAATTATGCCGTCTTCGGTCTGATCTAAGTATGGTATATAAAATCATACGTTGCAATGACTTACCTGCCAATGAATACTTCAGCTTCAATCATAACAACACAAGAGCACACAATAGATACAAACTCAAGGTTAACCACACCAAACTTGATTGCAGGAAATACGACTTCAGCAATAGAGTGGTCAATGTCTGGAATACTCTACCTGACTCTGTGGTTTCTTCCACAAACCCCCAAAACTTTAACCTTAAGACTGTCTACTATTGACCTCACCCCTTTCCTAAGAGGTCTGTAGGGGGCGTGCATAAGTGCACCAACGTGCCTACCGTCCCTGTCCTATTGTTTCTTTTATTTTTCTTATATGTACCCATTTCATGTATTCATAACTATGTATATACTTATACCTATTATCTTGTAACCAATTGACAAATCAAATCAATCAATCAATCAATAAATAAATAAATAAACTTTCCCAGAAACAAGTATTAAGATAGCATTAAGGAAACCATGCACATTGGAATACAGAAAATATTTATGCATTAGTATAGACATAAATACTTATTTGATCTTTGCCATTTCAATTGCAACAATGCTTAAGAACCTTACAGTTTTATAAAATGAATTAAAATGTCAATATACCACTGTACAATAAACCAATATATAAATCATAATAGACTCATATTATAAAAAATACCCCTTTCTCATCCCCAGGACAGAAAGACATAACAACTGCTTCTTTCCTTCAGATAAATTTGACAGAATGACTTCAAATTGCTAATGCTTGTGATAATCCCTTGTCTTCCAGAAACCGGTATTGGTTGATGTCTTTTGTATACAATGCTTTTGGAATAATTCACTTGGAATATCATATGCAGTCATTCGGGGGATATTTGAGGAAAGCTATATAAGCAAATCTAACTTGGCAAAAATATTCTTCCATCGTATATTCATTCGAGTTACATGTGAAAGGGTTGTCTCCATATATAATGATGGCCTAGGAAAGAAATATTGTGTGCTGAAGATAAATATGATTCAATCTCAATATAGAAATTTCCTCTTGTCAAAAAGCACCCCATGTATGTCAAGATGCACAGAATAAGGTTTTGTCTTTAAACACACCTAACTGAAATAACATTCCCTTTGGGATTTTGTCTAGCAAGTATGGAATGGCTGGCATGTCTGTTAGATAGATCTATGTAACTGACTTTCTTAGGAAAAGGTTATTTTACTTAGGAAACAGAAATTAAATACATAGGTACAAAATGGGAGGTTCCTGGCTTGGTAACTACATGTGAAGAAGATATTGAAACTATAGTTGATCACAAGATGTGTTTCGAACTATGATTCGGCAGTGTGAGATGGATGCTTAAAAAACAGGTAGATTACAAAAGTTTCCAAATAACAGAAAACAGTAAGCTCTTTTCTGGCACTGATCTGAGGCTACAAAGGAATCAGAATAGATTCCAGAAAAAACAAGATGATGCATATATCTCTGCCTGCTGCTTTCCAAATCTCCATGCATTCAGGTGAGAAGCCCAAAGAGAAGATATATTGATCCTGGCTTGACACAGCAAGATCCAACAACCAACTAAAGCAACCGGCTTAATGCTCAGATAAAGAGTTATAGCTCCACTTCAGACCTCATGCCTGAACATTGGATGAGGCAGAGATACTGGAGTTTTGTGTGAGTGTCTATCTTCTCTCCCCACTTGGAACTCTGCATGCATTCAGGAAACTATGCAAAGGAATTATAGTTCCAAAACATTTTACATTAGTAATAGCAGACCTTCAGTACTATGTCTACTTTGGAGCATGGCATTTTAAGAAAAGAAAAAAATTAAGATACAAACTGGAATAGATCCAAAAAGCAAGACACATAATGAAAGAACTAGTAAGTTAAGTTTTAGGAAGTAAAATAAGGGAACTGGGTATGTTTAAAATCAAAAAGAGATTACTGAAGAGGGAAAGGATAGCAGATTTCTTAAGAAAAAGGTCAGCATCCCTTCTTTATTATTTCAGAAAACAGAAGATAGAAACACAGGTAGATTCTGATTAAAGGTTACAAAAAAGGCTTCTCAACAGTAAGAAAAGCTTGAAATTAAATACCAATAGGGCACAGTGGATATATTTAAATAAAAGTAAGGTCATCTTTGCTGGGGATGCTTTAAGTTGGATTCCGTATTGTTTTTGTGTGTGTGTATGTGTGTGTGTGTGTGTGTGTGTGTATTCCAGACTCACCTCACAGTGAGATGGGTGGCTCAACAAACAAACAAACAAACAAACAAATAAATAAATATTGCAGCACCTACTAAAATGTGGTTGACCTTGAAAAGCTAATATTGGGTCTGGTTGGCACTTGCTTAGATAACCGCCAGAGGTGCCAAGGCACTAGGTTAGACTAAAAACATACCATAAGAAGGCAATTGCAAGCCATTCACATTTCTTTACTGAAAAACCCCCTGCCTGAATAGTCCTCGACGTACGACCTCAATTGAGCCCAACATTTCTGTTGCTAAGTGAGACACATGTTAAGTGAGCTTTGCCCCACTGTATGTCCGTCCTTGCCACATTTGTTAAGTGAATCGCCGCTGTTCTTAAGTGCGTAACACGATTATTAAGTGAATCTGGCTTCCCCAGTGACTTTGCTCATCAGAAGGTCGCAAAAGGTGATGACATGTTGCAACTGTTATAAATATGAGTCACTGTCAAGCATCTGAATTTTGACTCATGGGGCTGCTGCAACAGCTTTGTGAAAAATGGTCATAAGCCACTATTTTCAATGCCGCTTTAACTTCAAACCGTCACTAAATGAATTGTTGTAAGTAGAGGAATACTTGTACCTCTGAAATCACAAAAAGTTAAGTTTTAAATGCCCTTTTCCAGTTTTAGAATGACTTTATATCTGCTCCTGCAGAGAGACAGAATCCTCACCCAGCACTTAAAAAAACATTAAGGAGAAAACATGGTGTGATCATCCATGAAGACTTTCAGATAAAGAACAGCAAATAAAGTGTTTCTCCTATAGGGAGACTTTCTTTTCTTTGCATTGCAGTGTTCATGTTATTTCCTAACACAAACGTTAATATCTACATCCAAAAACCAAAATGTCAGATTCAGCAAATCTCACCAGACTGATTATTATATTATATTTCGGAATAGTGCTTTCAAAAAAAAAAAGCTATGAGAAAGATGTCAAGCTAGCAGTAGTGCCACCTGCCCCTCCACCCTGAAAGCTTTCATATAGTTTTGTAGGGTTATTTTTTTTCTTTTTCCTGAAAGGCAATTGCACTTTGATTAAAGGTTTGAGCAAAGGTCAGAATAAATAAATAATGATAAAATCTCTGGCAGTCTTCTCTGCATGACCCTAGCCTCGGATGTAAATCAATTAACAAATTATACCAGGCAGTGACAGAAAGAAAAGCTCTGTGCCTGATATTACTTTGGTATATTTCCAAAAAGCTCCTCTTGTTACCAAAGTTACAGAAAACCTGACCCGCAGGGATAGATAATGGAAGAGAAGCAACTTTTAAATATACAAAATGTAGAACATATCCAATGATTGTCTGCTTGTCATTACCCTCAAGATGTATTTCACTATGAGAAACATTATGGTGAATGTATGGAAGCAAAAACAATAATAAAGTTTTCCGGTGGGCAATAATCAGAAAAGAAAAGTAATATAGGAACTCACCAGACAGCTCAAATTATATAGCATCTGTGATACAGAGCTGTCTTCAAATAATGCCATTTCTGCATTCTATCTTTCCCCACTCCTTGTAATAGATTATTGTTATTTATTGTCCTAAATCTTAGTCATATCATCATTAATCCTTAGTTGATACTTAGAACAGTAAATAGCACAACCATGCAAAAATGAAGCCTATTCCTTTCACTGCACCTCTGTATGCTCAGGGAATTGCAGATCCTGCATCTTTTATTTTGCAGTCCTTTAAGTATAGGTATTAGATTGAATAAGAATGCAAAAATGTATTTGTGCTAAAGGAACATTAAACTTCTGTCAATAATAAATAATAGATTGATGACCACAGCTTCAGTAGATATGTGAAACTAAAGGAGTGTTGATTGTTAGTCAATAAGAGACAACTAATGGTGAAGAGCTTCTGTGCATATATGTCACTTCACAACTATTAATAATTAGATAAAAAGGGAGGAAAATAGAAAACCTCAAAAGGAAGAGAGACCATTTAAAAGGAAGACCATTCTTCTCTTCTTATGTTTTCCAGCAAGTGGCAGGATTCACATATTTTGGAAGACATAATGAGATTTTCCAGTTTCTATACTATGCAAATCTAATCTGTGGTTTGTTATTTAACATGGTAAGCAAATCTTGGTTTATTCAATAGCCAAATGTGGCTAGGATAATGTGCGAGTGCCTTGTGAAAAGGAAAAGGGCTGAGTTCAGCCATCTGTTTTTTAGCACTTTCTTTAGAGACCTGCTAGGGAATGAAATGAAAACATTATGCTTGATAATTATTATGGATGAAAGAGTTATTGTTGCATACCTAACACACATTGGTCTTCCTTTGATGCTGTACAATGTTGTTTGCGGCTCTATAATGTCAGTGCACCACTCTTTGGCAACTCCACTTCCATCTGCAACTACCCCTTTTTAAATTTATGCATAGGTTATAAATAAGGGAAAGTATGAATCTGCATTCTCAGTTCCTCCTAAATGGCTATTTAACCATGAGTAGAGAATGTGAGTCACTTTGAGAATGCCTGGATAAATTTATCCTGAGCCAAGATGCATGAAAATGCGCCCGGCCTCTTGAATAAGATGAATTCCTCCCCCACAAACACACAAACCACAGTTGCCAGCATAGAAAGACAATGATGCTAACATGGGTTGCAGGAGATCTGCATGGAATCCATTTCTGTACTAAAGAAGTTGCATTTCAAACATGAATTGAAGCCATTGGGCTGAAACATCTCCGTGCTGGATTGAAATCAAAAAGTCAAAAGGAATCACGAGCACTGCCATCTCAGGGAATGTTTTGCGCTAGAAGAACTGGCATAAGGTTATTCCCACAGTTGGGATATTTGTGTGCATTTTAAACCATATATTTAGTAATTGTAAAATGTAGGATTTAAAAACACAAAGAGGTATCCCAAATTTTCAATCTCTGTCCTAAATATTCCTGTCTTTTATCTACCCCCACACTGAAATAACCTTACACTAGTTCTTTTGAAAACATTCTTAGATATTATGCATTCATATGTAACTTTATTTTTTTCTTCAATAACTTGTGCATAGAGTGAATTCATCATTAACTAATTTCTGCCAATATCAAATCTATTGTGCTGTCTTCCTTTATTCTAACTTACCCCAAATCCTCCAGATGTAATAATATTTATTCCTTTATAGCTTGCTTCCTCTAAGGCTCAAATGCCGCCCTGCTCCTCCTTTGTGTATAACAATAACACTTCAATTTATATACCACTTGACCGTGCTTCACAGCCCTCTCTAAGCAATTTACAGAGTCAGCCTATTGCCCCCAATAATTTGGGTCCTCACTTTAAACCACCTCGGAAGGATGGAAGGCTGAGTCAACCTTGTATTGGGTCATATGGAATGGTGTAGCAATGCAATGCTGCTTCACTTTATATTTAAATCAGGTATGATAAAACTGGTGTGTCAGAGTGGACACAGTGTGACTAGGTGAGACAGCCCAGGAGCAAATTCAGCACACAGGTTTATATTTACACATAGCATATATACTTACAAGTACTTTGATACAGGCCTTGAACAAACAGCAATCAGTAATCAGTTACACCATGGAAGGACATATGGAGAGAAAGATACACCCTCACAGGGTTTCTCTTAAATTAGTCTCTTAAAGAGGTAGCAGTCAAATAACCCTACTGACTCATTGCTACCATTGCATCACATTACATCGTTACAGTATTGCAGCATTATAACATTACAGCAGCTGGTCAGCTATTAAATCATTACCCTGATATGGTGGCCCATGGGCCAATTGTGTCATATGCAGGCCAAGCCCACCCCAACTCCACAAAGGGGAAAAACATTGTAATATGTCACATGATGGTAACATGACGCCACAAGTTTGACATCTGTGCTTTAGAAGAATCTACTACACAGCGAGACTTTCAACCAGGTTTCTAATTTCTCCATTTTATTGAAAGGCTAGTATAATATGTGAGTTGAGCTATTGAATTGTTTTACTGGGCTCTGACAGACAGACCTTTGACTAATAAAAGAATATTCAATGAAACAAACAAATAACATCTGTCTGTGTATGAATTATGACTGTCTCTCTGTTGTTTTACAGGGCTCTGCAGTGCCTCTTGACTTAGGGACAAGGAGGGTTAAATGTGTTTTTCATCTCTGTTGTCACTACTGCATATGCAATATGTCCTAGAGATAATAGGAGGTACGGCATAGCAAAAGCAAGTGCATTTTTTGTATGCTTAACCTAAATACAAATAGCCATCCTTTTTGCAATGGCATTGGGCATCTATGTTGCTGTGAATTATCTGTTTGAAAAGCCAAGTGCTCTGCAGTAAGCAGCATTCCACACAATTGGTTCCCTAGGCCCACAACGTTTCTTTGATGCCAGGTTTGCCTCCTTCCAGGTCCAACTGCCAGTCATATTGCAGAATATAACCTACTAATTCCCTAATTAATTTGTTCCCATTAAGAGCAGCCGTTCCAGTTCACAAACTGGCACGCCCCCATCTACTCAGCAGACTTTTACAGCTGCCCCCTTTCCAAACCTACGGAAGAAGGTCTCAAGACAGATTGGCTGTGGGTGATTGATTATTTCACACAAACAAAATGGTTATGTATGAGGTTTTGGGTGGAAGGGAGGGATGCTAAACTAGGAGAGAAACAGAGCTTGCATAATGGCAAAGAAATGGTCCTGTGCATACAAACACACATAGACCTTTTTTTACTATAAACATGAATACTCCACAATAAACAAGCAAGCAAAAAAAAACCCCTCACCCAAATTCTCTAACTGCTGAGAAATTACAGGGATGTTTTTTATTCCTATTGCTGTAAGGAAAGGAATGATTCCTCTCAAAGAAATGTAAATCTGATTGTTGTGTTTCTGCTACTACAGCATGTTTTGGTCACTGAATGTGTATGTATATTTAGAAGAGCACTTTGGCTTGACCACTGCACTGCAGGATGTTGACAGCAGATGGTAGACTAAAGCAATCCAAAGTTGCATTCTTTCAGAGACCTACACACACCAATGGTCAAGAAAAGTAAGTAACCATAATGGTTGGAACCAAGATTTTTACTCCCTTCGTTTCTTCCTCTCCTTCTGTCTTTCATCCACTTTACCAAATGGGTTGCTAGTGTTGGAAGTTAGATTCTCCTCTCTTCTAGGAAAACAGCCCCCACCTTTTGTCAAGTAGGGCTATTAAAATAGCTGGAACCAGCTTACTTTTCACAACAAAGGAAGGAGAAAATTACAAGCATGAGATACAGAGAAAAAAACCCTACAAACTAGCTAAGATCCTTTCCCATAGAAATCAAATAGATGGCAAACTTGTGAAAAGCAAACCAAAAGGTATAACAGAAAACTCAGGATATTGCAACCTAATGCAACAAGCAGCTACAAAGTGAACAAACAGCTAATATAAAACAATTACTCCTATCCCAGGAAGAGACCCCAATATCAAGAGACAGGAACTCATCACACACACACAAATCAAGGACTTCAAGGGTTCACACTTACAAAATCAAAGGATCTGAAGGGTATAAAAAAGGGTTTCTCTACTCACAAGTTTAGATTAATCCTAGGAACGCTGTGAGATTTCTTACCTGCCTTCCTATTAATAAACTGATTCTGACTTCCAAGCAGCTGATCAAATCATTTTGCATTTCTCCCAGCTGGGAAATTTGAATCCACAAAAGGAAAGAACTTTGCCTATTCCTTAAAGGGCAAGGTTTTCTTTTTTCCTTTCCTCACTAGAAAACCAGGACATTATTTTATCAGAAATTTGAACATATTCCTTGCAGAAGGTTTCAGATTGTGCCAAAAGTCAATCAAAATATGTCAGGCCCTTAGTAGTAGTAGCACAATATTTAGATTTGCACATTTAAGTCAGTAAAAGGGCTACAACAGTGGTGGAATTAAAAAAAAAATTACTACCGATTTTGTGGGCGTGGCTTGATGGGCATGGCAGGGAAAGGATACTGTAAAATCTCCAGTCAGAGCTGGTATTTGCCAGTTTTCCAAACTCCTCAAAATTTCCGCTACCGGTTCTCCAGAACTGGTCAGAACCTGTTGAATACCACCTCTGGGCTACAAGAAACTGAAACTTCTAAAAGGCATTCAGATATAAAGGTTGCGGCTTTGCACCTGAAATTTATCTTCATTACCATGACAAACAGTGTAAAAATTTCCTGTTCCTGTTCATAAATGTGTTGAAACATCATGGTACTGAAATTGTTCATACAAATATTTTAAAAAATTCTATTGACATTCTTATTTTTTATTAAAAAAAAACAATTTAAAAGAGAAGATTTTGTGTCTGATTACCTTGCCTGCCATTTAGTTGTGGTGCACTTTTATATATAAAATCATGGGCTAAGTTTCTACTGAAATGAGCAACGATGTAGTGATGGTAAAAGCAAAACATTAACATAACCCCAAAAAATTAGACAGCTGTATGCTTGGATTTCAAATGGTTGGTATGAACAAAAATCAGCAACATTCTTAGAAAGTTGCTATTTTTTAATTTCATCTATTATTCTGCATTTCAAACCTCCTGGCCCATAGCAAATGAATACTGCTTTTTCTTTTCCCGATTCTGCTGAAACATACATGATTGTATGGGACATATATATAATGGTAATTATAATAACTATAACTAATAACTAACTGTAACAACTATAACAATTATAACTATACACACACAATTTTGCATTCATACAGAATTCAAACAAAGGTTATCACTAACCAGAAGCACTGTTTGCTTTACATAAAGTTAATGCACCAAGCAAAATAAAATAAAATAAATTTGCTTGCCCTTATCATTGGGTTTGGTAGTATGAACAGAAAATTCAATTAGTCCAGCACAGTAGGAATTTTGGATATCTCGAATGAGAAAAAAGGAATTGTTTTGTACTCCTCTTTCTCTCTCTTTTTTTTAATTAGCCTAAATGTAAGGAATACATCATGCAGAGATGAAGCATGAAATAGAAAAGACATCTACAATCTATTTGTGAACTTGCCACATGGACAAAGTAGCAGAAAGCAGCCATCTGTTCTCATTCTGCATACTAGCATAGATTTTATTTAAGATAGGATGCCTCTGAATGTAACACTATGCTCCAGTGTCAAAAAAAGGAATGACCCCGCCGCCCAAAAAAATCCTAATCACTCTCTATTACCATACTGTTTAGCAAAACAACCAGAGTTGGTATTCAGCAGGTTCTGACCAGTTCTCGAGAACTGTTACTGGAAATTTTGAGTAGCTTGAAGAACCGGCAAATACCACCTCTGACTAGAGATTTTACGGTATCCTTCCCCTGCCACGCCTACCAAGCCACGCCCACAGAACCGGTAGTAACAAAATTTGAATCCCACCACTGAAAACAACCCTCCCTTTAAAAATGGATGAAAGCCTTGTCAGATAAATATCAAGTAAATAGAGTATGGTGAGTATTCTCAGAGACAAGCGTTAGAAGAAAAGCTTTATTTCTAGCCTTAACTTTTCAGATCCAGATGTCCTTGCTTTTACATTTCATTTTAAGAAGATCTATGTTATAATAAGTTATAGCTACATGAAAATTCACCATTGCCAAGAAAGCCATGACAGTTCATGACATACAACTGATTAAATCATCCTTGACAAAATAAACAAAACAGATGAATTGTTTTTGTTTGGTAGAGGTGTTAATACTGTCCTTTGCTTCTTTCCAGAGGTTGCAACTTCTGAGTATTTCATTATGGCACTCTAAGGAACATACAATATCTCCAAAATATCTGTGCCTCCTCCTCCTACTAACATTTTCACCCTGCTATATTACAGAAAGAATAAATACAATGCCACAGAGTTTGTAATTTATCAGCAGAATTAACAGTGAGCCCTAATTTAGATGCCATGAAAAACCCAGTCTTTGTGCTAAGTATGTTATTAAATATAAGGGACATGGTGACTCAGTGGCTAAGACGCTGAGCTTGTCAGTCAGAAAGGTCAGCAGTTTGGTGATTCAAATCCCTAGCACAGTGTAACAGAGTGAGCTCCCATTACTTGTCCCAGCTTCTGCCAACCTTGAAAGCATCTAAAAATGCAAGTAGAAAAATAGGGACCACTTTGGTGGAAAGATAACAGTGTTCTGTGTGCCTTTGGCATTGAGTCATGCTGACCACATGACCACGGAGATGTCTTAGGACAGCACTGGCTCTTCGGCTTTGTAACAGAGATGAGCACCTCCCCCTAGAGTTGGAAACGACTATCACGTATGTGCGAGGGGAACCTTTACCTTATTAGTATAAATTAAGGATGCTTAAAAATGCTTGCTCCTTGGGAAGAAGGCTGTGACAAACCTAGACAGCATATTAAAAAGCAGAGACATTTCCTTGCTGACAAAAGTTCTGTCTAGTCAGTTATTGTTTTCCCAGTAGTAATATATGGCTGTGAGACTTGGGCCCTAAGGAAGGCTGAACACCTAAGAATTGATGTTTTTGAAGAGAAGACTCTTGAGAGTCCCTTGGATTATAAGGAAATCAAATCAGTAATCCTAAATCAACTCAAACTGTCCTTTGGAAGGATAGATACTGAAGCTCAAATACTGTACTTTGACCACTAAATGAGAAAAGAGGATTTATTAGATTTATTTCCCTGATGTTGGGAAAGATTGAGGGCAACAAGAGGGTTAGAGGGCAGAGGATAAGATGGTTAGATAGTGTCATTGATGCAGTGGGCATAGGTTTGGGCAGACTTAGGGAGATAGTGGAGGACAGAGGGTCCTGCCATGGTATGGTCCATGGGATTGCAAAGGGTCAAATATCACTTGGAGTCTGAACAACAAGAACAATGAATTAAGGAATCTGCTTCTCGGTGTAGTCAGTTTCTTCAGATTGATGTTATGTCACTGATGTCATTTTCTGAATATGACTGTAAAACTGATTAATATCTAGTGCAGTGTTTCTCAATCTTGGCAGCTTGACTTCAACTCCCAGAATTCCCCAGGCAGTTTCCTTCTCAGTTTTTTTTAATTACATCTTTTGAATAGTGTATACAGTAAATGTGGTTTATCTCTATGAACCTCTTGGTAACTGATTGTCTGAATGCCAAGCTTCCAGGAATTTCCTAGGATTTTTGAATTTAGTTTGATCTAGGATGCTCCAATTCCAGTTGAAACTATGGTCGAGTTTGTCCCTGTGTTGTGAGATTAAGTTTTCATTGTGTTTTCTGATTGCTAGTTGGTGTTCATGGATATGCTCTATTAGTCTTCAATCTGTCCTATATAGTGGCCATTATAATTCTTACACTATATGTTATGTGTTAAAGGTGTGTGGGTATCCATTTTGTTGGAAGATACTGTATATACCTGTCAGACACGTATATACAGTATACTTGTCTCAACTTTAGCAGCTTTAGGATGTGTGAACTTCAATTGCCAAATTCCTGGGAGTTGAAGTCCACACACTTTAAAGTTGCCAAAGTTGAGAAACCCTATTATAGATTATTCCTGTTTTTACCTCTTAAGTTTCTGGATCTTTTCGGATACTTAAATGTTTTGGAAGACCCTAGTTGGTTTGTGTATGATGGTGATACTGTGTGGTTAAATAGTATATGCTTATTTCTGATATGTTTTTGATGTACGGTAGTGTTATCTTTTTCATAGCACTACTATACATGGAAGATGTTGTGTAGGCAGTCCATTTCCATTTTCTAGTGTTCTGGGTTGCTGCAGTGCATTTGTTCTTGTCTGGTAAGTATATGCAATATCTTCCAACAAAAATGGATACCCACACACCTTTATCAAAAAAGTGATAAACTCAACCCACTACAATACAACTAGCACAAGCTGTGAAAAGGATTGAGAAACCAATGAGCATCCCTGCATCAACTGGACCATCCATCAAATCCTTGAGGAAAACCATATTAACCATCTGTATCCTTGCAGGCAAGAGTGACACCAGTGAGTTCGAAGGCAGTCAGGCATGATGTGTCTACAGTAACAGACTGATGCTAACATATTATGTTGCAATCACCCAAGACAAAAACCAGAACCATTGTATGGCTGCCCTTATGAGTCAATCATTAGTGGCTTCAAGAGAGGCACATGCTTATCATGAGGACCACAAATTTCTGAGCTGCCTAAAACTAAAAGCCACTAGACAGGAGAGTGCCAATGGCTTTAGGGCCTTTATCACTGGTCCAGTGCAGAATCCATCAAGTCAGGCAGACAGGGTCCTGGAGGATGGTACACTAGCAGCAATTTTCCAGAATGGATGTTTCTGATATTTATTAAGGCATTCTCTGCTTCTACTATACTTCAAAGTAAATGGGAATATAAATGCAAGGGGAAAAATGTAATTTACAAAGAAACTTAATAAACCTTTCTTTCACAATAAAACCAGTTCAGCAAAAACTTGTGAAGTATGTGAAGAAACCTTGCACTATGGTGTCAATCTTACAAGTGAGCTAAGAAACCATGTAGGATTTCTCTCTGTGAGGAGTAAACAAAGTCCTTTGGAAGGGGGATGGGCATGGCAGGCAGGGTTGTAGTGAGAAGGAAAAAAACCCCATGAGCAGCAGAAAGAACAAACTGATTCAGGCATTCCATCTGTCACTAAAAAGAAGGAGCAAAAGCAAAAGGTATGTGGACTTCACGTGGCCAAGTTTCAGGAGCACTGAATCAATCCATCTCTGCTTTGCCTAAAGCAGCCTCGCTTCATCTGGCAGAGCACTTCCAGAGATAGGCCAATGTTAAATCTTTCCACATCTGCAATCTTTACAGTACAACCTCTGTAAATGTTGCCTCAGAGCAAAGCAGGCAGTAAAGAAGGAGGGCATATAAATAGAGATCAAGACAAGGCCCAGCACTGCAGGCAGTAGAATGCTGATTGCTATTCACTAAACTCAGCACAATTTTAGCTGCTTGTTGTCTCATTAAAAAGTGTTTTGAAGCCCAGCAGCCATCCTGGCTGCCTGCTTACATTTGCACATATGCATGTTAATTAGCAGCAGTGTGGAACTTACAGGCACTTATGCAACATAAGCCTGACCCTTGTCTAAGGAAAACAGTCTATGAGCATGAATGTTACCATTCAAACTTAGTTTGGTCTTAAGTGGAAATCAAAGCATCGAGTTTTACCAGGCATGGAAATATAAATAGATGGATACTTAAGTTTCATTGAAGCAGCCAGCCCATCTGACCTCTGTGATCACAGATGATGTGGTCTGCAAGCCAGGCAAATATAACACTCTCACTTCAGATCTTTGGGGAAATCTAAGAATTGAGTTTAGGCAAGTATACACAGTAGGCATAGTCAGGCTTTTTCTAGGATTTGGGAGAGGATAGCTTTTTTTAAAAAAAATGAAAACTCCCCACTATACGAAACCTCTAGTGGAGCTTCCATTAGAGTTCTTGTATACTCCACAATGGTAAGGCCTTTTTCCACTGAATCTTGACAATAGGGATCAACAGAGTGGGACCACAAAAAGACCATCATGGGCTGCATTGCTATATTATTCATTCCTCAGCAGTTGGAAAACAATATTCTCATTCAAGGATAAGAGTCAAGTAAAAATGATACCTATTTAATCCCCCTCTCCCTTTCATATATTTCTCTGTCCATCACCAGTAACGTATGAGCTATGTGGGAATGAACCCCTTGCATCAAACATGGCTGCCAAACAAAGACCCTGAACATTTGTTTTCATTTTCCCACCGGACAAGGTCACCTGTTACTGTTTAGCTTTATTTTGTGATGTGATGTTGATCGATTTCTCATTCAGCAAAGGAGAAACACATTAATAGTGGCACCCATGCCTTTGGGGAAGTGGAGTGATTTTGTGATGGCATTCAGACAGATGTTCTTCAGTGTAATTTCTGTCCACTTCAGAGCCCAAGTTGATGTTGTTGTCACTGTTGCTTCTCCTTATACTCTTTGCTTACTTTATTTAAACGGTTTCTCTCCCTTCCTACAAGTCTTCAGAGAGAGCTATGCCATTATATTTTCTGTTTAACTTGTTCTGCAGAAATAAGCTGTGGGTGGATTTTCTCTGTGGGTGCACACAGAAATTCACAAATGCAAATATTCTTAAGGCTGTTCCTCTAATAGTAGAATATTGCTTCATCTCTTTCAAATAATTCCCAAATCCCAAATAGGTAAGATATTTTGAAATAAATAGCCTCTCCTTCTATTCCCTGCAGATGTCTTTGGCTGCCCAATCCTATTTCCAAATAACTGTTTCTGACAGCTGTAATCTAAAGCATCCTGCCCTGTTTTGCTCTGGGACTCAAGTTCTGTCTGCAGGGGATCATCCAAGTAAATTGCAAAGTAGAGCAAAGCTAAACAATACAAATATCTGTCATCACTCGGTTGAGATATCCACCTTCGGTAAAATAGCACTCTGGTCTATAGAAGCAGAAGTGATATAAGTAGCAAAATAAGTTGACTAAATGCCCCAAGGCTACACAATGTATATTTAATTCAATGTTTTATGACACATTAGGAAGAGACCAAATAACTATTGGTTTTTAATGTGGGCATTGTTTTGTTACCATTCATCTTTTGTGCAAATTGTCATTTGAGAGTAGCAGGGCAGCAAGCTGAAAAATGCAGGTAGTAACTATTGCAGTCAATAGCCTCTCTGAATAACCACAGCAGGAGATCAACTCATCTATTTTGTAATTCAGCCTTCCTCGATCTTCTGGAAAACCAAAATTTCAAGATTCATCATTTCTACTCAGCATTTGGTTTGAAAATTTTGGAAGTTGTGGTTAGAATGCAGCACTGCAGGCTAACTCTGCTGGTTGCCAGCTGCCAGCAGGTTTGGCAGTTCAAGTTTCACTGGCTCAAGGTTGACTCAGTCTTCCACCCTTCCGCGGTCAGTAAAATGAGGACCCACATTGTTGGGGGAAATAAGCAAGGTAGTTCAAGACATGATGTGTCATAATTGTGATGATTATGGCTTATAGCTCATGAAAACTCCAAATCCACAATCTCAGAAAATTAGAATATTACATGCAATCAATAAAACAAGGATTGTACATAGAGCAACATCGGACCTTTGAAAAGTATAAGCATGCATATGTACTCAGTACTTGGTTTGGGCCCCTTTTGCAGCAATTACTGCCTCAATGCGGTGTGGCATGGAAACTATCAGCCTGTGGCACTGCTGAGGTGTTATAGAAGACCAGGATGCTTCAATAGCAGTCTTCAGCTCTTCTGCATTGTTCAGTCTCATGTCTCTCATCTTTCTCTTGGCAATGCCCCATAGATTCTCTATGGGGTTCAGGCCAGGCGAGTTTGCTGGCCAATCAAGCATAGTAATCCCATGGTCATTGAACCAGGTTTTAGTGCTTTTGGCAGTGTGGGCAGGTGCCAAGTCCTGCTGGAAAATGAAGTCAGCATCCCCATAAAGCTCATCTGTGGAAGGAAGCATGAAGTGCTCCAAAATCTCCTGGTAGACTGCTGCATTGACCCTGGACTTAATGAAGCACAGTGGACCAACACCAGCAGATGACATGGCTCCACAAATCAACACAGACTGTGGAAACTTCACATTGGACTTCAAGCATCTTGCAGTGTGTGCCTCTCCATTCTTCCTCCAGACTGGGTCCTTGGTTTCCAAATGAGATGCAAAAGTTGCTCTCATGAGAAAAGAGGACTTTGGATCACTGAGCAACAGACCAGTTCTGTTTTTCTTTAGCCAGGTAAGATGCTTCTGACATTTGTTGTTGTTCAAGAGTGGCTTGACAAGAAGAATATGACATTTGAAGCCCATGTCCAGGATCCGTCTGTGTGTGATGGCTCTTGATGTAGACTCCAGCCTCAGCCACTCCTTGTGAAAGTCCACAACACTATTGAATGGCCTTTTCCTGACAATCCTGTCCAGGCTGCAGTCATCCCTGCTGTTTGTGCACCTTTTTCTTCCACACTTTTCCCTTCCACATAACTTTCTATTAATGTGCTTTGATACAGCACTTTGGGAACATCCAACTTCTTTTGCAATTACCTTTTGAGGCTTTTCCTCCTTATGATGGAGGGTGTCCATGATGGTTTTCTGCACAACTGTCAGGTCAGCAGTCTTTCCCATGATTGTGATTCTGAATGAACCAGACTGAGGGACCATTTAAAGGCTCAGGAACCCTTTGCAGGTGTTATGGCTTAATTAGCTGATTAGAGTGGGACACTTTGAGCCTAGAATATTGAACCTTTTCACAATATTCTAATTTTCTGATATTGTGGATTTGGGGTTTTCATGAGCTGTAAGCCATAATCATCTCAATTATGACAAATCACAGCTTGAACTATCTTGCTTTGCATGTAATGAGTCTATCTCATATATTAGTTTCACCTTTTAAGTTGCATTACTGAAATAAATGAACTTTTGCACGATATTCTAATTTTTCGAGTTTCACCTGTATGGGTTCTTGCAAAATGAGATGTTATATATTGAAAATAAAATAAAAACATATCTAGAAAAAATATATTGAATACCACAGTTATGTTTATTTTAAGAGATGTCTGTTTCTTAACAGTGAGAAACAAACTGATTTTATATTTGAAGTGCTATTTTCTTTGCTTTTTGTCTTGCAAACACTGCTGTCATTTGTAAGAATTACCACTTTCAATTGCAATTCTTAGCAGCTGAGTCAATCATTCCTGATTTGCAACAAAAAATCCATCATTATGTGAGCATCCATATGTCTACTTATCCCTACTTTTGGTTTCCTGTCCTTCAGTCAGTTACCTACAACCAGCTGGAGGCCTGCGGGTGATATCAACAAAAGGTGGTAATATCACAAGAGTCCAATGCTTTTGATCCATCTTGATGTTTTAAAGCTGGGACGGGACAGGAAAAACTACTCCATTTCTCCCCTTAGAAATCTCCATATCCTACCAAATATTCTCAAAGTCACACATTCAGAAGAAAAAAATTGAGGATATGACTTTGACTTTTTTGAGAAGAGGGTCATTATAAACGGAAATGTGTAGTTCACCTCCTACTCCTACTTTTTAGGGGAGAAATTGACATCAGCAAAATATGGCCCTATTGTCATCAGAAGTTATGCTGAGAGGCTGAATATGGCCTGTGTTTTCCTGATCTCTAATATGAGAAAAAGTGATACTAAGGATACATACCTAGCTTAATTGTTATAAGTTGTAACTCATAAATGAATGTCCTTCACTGCTGTGAACATTTCATATCTAGGGTGCTATCAGAGATTATGCTAATTTGTATCCCAAGAGAAGACCTTTTGCAGCTATGCTGTCTTTTCCCTCTAAAAAAGTTAGAAGAGGTGATTAAAAAAAACCCAGGTGAATTAGATACATGACATCTGAATGGACTTTCCCCTCTATGAATAGAAAAGAACTATTTGCATGATAAAAATGATATCTGAGAACATCCACAAACAATAAATGCTTTCTATATGGAAAGGTTTTTCTAATATTTAGGTTTTTTTTAAAAAAAAAGTGGTAGTAATAGTTCAGTTTTCATGTAGAGATGCTGTAGGTAGAAAACTTTTCTCTTTTTCTGTTTCAGGCACAAATATGTGGTCCTGATCTATTTATAGCCTGAGAGCAAGGAGAGAAAAGAGGGAGACAAAAATTTTGTGATAAAAATACTTGCTGGTTGGGGAATTCCGGGAGTTCAAATCAACAAATCTTAAATTTGCCAAGTTTGAAAAACACTGAATTAAGCTATATGTGGTTTGCTTAGGTTTATCTTAATATGCTAGAAGCTCCAAGTCATTGTGGATAATAAATCAAAGTTATTTATACATTTATTAATATTATCAATAATTAATATTCATAATACCAACAAAACATTACAGCTAAATAATGTCAGGTGTGATCCCAGCTTCTATTGAACTTTCGTTTTGTGCTGAGTTCCAGCAGAACTTACTCTGGTCGGTCTAATTTAACCTAAGATTGGAGGAATGATGAATGGCAGTAAGGGCTTATCTTCTTATAACAGCACCATTCTCTTAGATAGAGAGATCTTTTTTTCCTTTATTCATCCTTTCTTACCTTCAAGGACCATGAATCACCTTCCTTGCTAAGAATTTTTCCTCTTTAGTCACTTGCAGTGGGTGACAGCAAATTGCTAAAACAGCTATTAAATGCAGGGGAAATAGAGATCTACAGAATGTTCTGCCATTGACCAAAATAACATGATAACTATCTAGCTATCTACAGAAAGAGAACATAAAAAGGAAAAATTGAACATAATGGGTCCTTTAACTTACTGCTTTCAGAAAGGTTGGAAGGTTTGTAAGAGATTTGGAAATGGACCTGTTAAATACTTATTTCAAGGATTATCCAGATAATATTTTGGTAATTAGAAGCTGATGCGTCTTACTTTTTATGAATTGGTATGTGCCATTCTGCATACCTCTCCACAGACTGAATGCACCTGGGAAGATCTGCCTACATTATTTGTGTGAATGTGAGGAATCGGTGACCCACTCTACCCAGTAGGAAAGAACTGTATGAAATACTAGAAATGGTTAGATGTTGGGCTGCTCAGCTCCAAGCGAAATTATTAATCAATAATTTCAAGCTAATATATGGGAAAAATATTCATCCACTCTCAAATTGGTAAAGATAAAGGTTTTCCTCGCACATGCGTGCTAGTCATTTCTGGCTCTAGGCGGCAGTGCTCACCTCTGTTACAAAGTTGAAGAGCCAGCGTTGTCCAAAGACGTCTCCATGGCCGAAGGTGCATGGAATGCTGTTACCTTCCCACCAAAGTGGTCCCTATTTTTCTACTTGCATTTTTACATGCTTTCAAACTGCTAGGTTCGAACTGGGACAATGTAACAGGAGCGTGGTGCTAGGGATTTGAACCGCCGAACTGCTGACCTTTCTGATCGACAGGCTCAGCATCTTAGACACTGACCTACTATGTCTCTATCTCAAATAGATACAGTTTAATTTTTCCTGTCATTATCTGATCAATTTTCCTAAGCAAAATAGATAAGCCAATTTTCTGTCTTCTGCACAGTAGTGGGTTTTTAAGCTGTGCAGATGCAGATAGATAACTCAACAAGACATCCATAACATACTACATTTATTGGTTCATCAGGTATCCTCATAACTCACATTTGTGATGAAGTTCTTCTTTAATGACCAATCCTTTGCATATCTGCCTTGTAGTAAAATATGGTTATCCCCTAACCCATCTCGTAACGATAGAAAGTAGCTGCCATGAGTTAGAGAGTTCAGGCAAAAGTGAGGAAAACTCCCCTAACCCATCGAGGGTCAAAACAGTGACCAATTGGGATTACAGATGTGGTCACATGACACGAACTACATTTCCCAGGATACCTTTTAACTACATTTACCATGATGCATTCCCTTAAGGGGACAGCTCACAATTCCTATGTAACTATCCAATTCCCATAGACTGGCTCGGACAGCACACTCCCCGTCTGGAATTGTAAATTCCACTATTAAAAGAAGAAAGAAAGAACATATATAAAAAAAACCATAAAGGAAGATAATCAGTAAATAGTAATACTATGAATAGCAGATAACTATATAACTAAGATAAAAAGTTAGCTATATCACTAAGAAAAACAGTAAACATTAATAAAGCATCAAACAAAGCAAAGCATGCAAAGCTTGAGGTTCAATCTTCAAGTTTGGCCTCTTGGTGCAAGTCTGCTGGTCACCTCTGGTGGCCTTTTAGGGTTGGAATGGTACTCTTGCTTCCACGGTGTCAAAGGGCATTGGGAAGCTGTTGGAAAGGGTGTTGTGGAGGCATATGCCCATATAGAGCATCTTAGTAGATGTCTGGTGGTTGTTGGCAACCGTTTAGGGTGTCCTAGTGAAAGTGTACTGATCGCTGGCAGCCTTTTAGTCTGGAATGGCATTCTTGTTTTCAATGGTGCTAAAGGGTGTCGGAAGGCTGTTGGAATGGAGGGTGCTAAGGCATTTGCCTGGGTTGGATCCTGCATCCGATCATCACTGACAGTTCCTACGATCCCCCATCCTAGTGGAGATTTGATGGCCAGTGGGCTTTCTACAGGGTCGCCAACTGACTCGGAGTAGAGAAAGGCGTGTGGGGCATTATTTCCCAGCAAGAGTAGGATATCAGCTTCCGGATCTAGAGTGGGGAAGTGATGAGCCAGGTGCTGTAGGTGAGGTATGCTACTTATGACCTCAGGTGTTGCGATCTGACTGCAGTCATTTGGCATCCCACTGCATTCAAATACGGAAGGTAGTGGGAATCGGGAACTTCCATCCAATGACTCTACACAGAGTCCTGTAGCTCTCCTCCCCACTGTGCTTCTTGGTCCATAGCACATTGATACAATGAAGGGAAGTTCATTCTGTTGCACCTCAAAGAGGTCAAAGAATGTGGGTCTGGCCAGGGTGCAGGTGCTTTGAGTGTCTATCTGCATGTACATTTTCACAGCATCTTCAGGGCATCCTTCAGGATACACTTTGGCTAAACAGATGGGACGACACGAACAAGGGCATGGTGAGACCGCGCAGTGCTGTGCAGTTGACACTCATCCTTGGTTTTGGTTGTGGTTTGTCAGTCTGCCGAGGAGCCCTGCATGCTTCTGCGTTATGTTGAGGCTTCCTTGTCTGAAGGAGGGCTACAAGATATCTGCAATGGAGGCTCGGAGTCTGGATGCAGCGCAGTCGGGTGTTGGTCACTATGGCATAAGTTGCATTGCACCTTGGCTATGCAGTACTTGGATGGGTGTTTGGATTCGCAACACTTGTAGCAGTATTGGTACTCCCTTAGCAACTCTTTTCATTGGGTCAGTGATTTCGCTGCAAACCCAGTGCAGCTGTTAAGTAAGCGATGAGTGTGGTGCATAGAACAAAACTGTATTCTCCTTGTGTTCGGAGATCTAACTTGGTTTGTATCTGATGAGTCCTCTCCCCAACTATGTGTAGATCTCGGTTTTATGGACAACCATGAAGGGTCTTGGTAGTGTGCATAGGGCCTGAGGGTGATATATGGTTGCTGTTGTATCTTCTGTCATTAGGAGGACTGACAGCTCTGAGTCCACGGGCCTGGTGTGTGTTGCACACTGTCGCCTGGTGGGACACGAATTCTTCAAGAAGTGTGAAGGGTATAAAGTGGTGGCGACCCTTGGCCATGAAGGTGTCAGACAACTGGAGCCACTTTTCAAGTAGCACCTGAAGAAGTTTTCGAACAATTTTGTTCTGCATGTCGATGTGATTGAGACAGGTGAGTCCCGGTATGTTGGGATCCCATTGTGCCATTCTCAGCTGGACAAGTATGTTAGCGAGGTCTATGATCCAGCGAGGCTTGTCGATAGGAATTTTAGGAAATCTGTTGAGGCTATCCAAGAGTATTGCTTCTACGTCCTTGGAAGCACCGTACAGTTCATCAAGCCTTTTCCATGATAACCATAGGGCAGTGGCTGGGTCATCTAAGTGGGATGCATAAAATGCCCTTGGTATGTCGGCAGACTGTGGCCCTAGCCATGCTATCAAGTGTCCGATTATTTCATCAGGGTTCAGATGTTCCTCCTGAATGCGGTGCAGGAAAAGTTTCTTCCATACTAGATACTCGCCACCTGGCTTGTCAGAGAATTTGCAAACTCCATTGGCATGCAAATTTAGCTTTCCACTCTGTACAGCCAAGTTTCTCCAGTAATCTTCAGCATTTGCTCAGTTGGGGAGAGGTATTGACATAGAGGGTTCTTCCTCTGGATTCTCATAGGGTGGGTTCGGGTTGTAAGTCAACAACGGGTTGTAGTCTCCTCCCAGTACTTACAGAGGATGTCATTCTCCCATACTGGGGATGATGGTCAAGCGTCACGCTGCTGTGTAGGCTCGGCACGGTTACCTTGTGGTACCTGGGAGCTGGATTGATATTGAGGTTGTGGCAGGAATGCTGCTGCCTGTGGATTGACTGTGGCAGTTGTCATTAATGGCATGTCGACTCATGACTTCTCATGTTGAGAAGTCGTTGTAAGCACTTGTGGGCTACGTTGCTCAGCCAGCAGGGAGTGAGACGTTGCGGTAGGATTACCGGTGCTGGGAAGAGAATTTCGGACCTTAGTACGTACAACATCAGTTGGGGAAGGTTTGTTGGTGGTGGGAAGTGAATCTCGTATTTTAGGTCGTACGTCAGTAGCGTAACTGACTGTAGAGTCTGTGGTTGAGATTCATCCCTGTGCTTCCCTAGTTGAGGGAGACTGCTAGGCAATTGAGGCAGTTGCACCTGCTCATTTTGAAGCGAGTGCTCATTCATGTAGGCTTTGACCCGTGTATCTGGGCTCTCTTCTCCCAACTCTTCAAGGTTGAATTGGACGGAGGTGTTGTCGGCCATCTTCCGCAATGCTGCGGCCCATGCCATCTTTATTGCAGCGTCTCTTTGCCATTTGGCCAACTCCAATTGGGCCTGAACTCTGCCCATTTCTGCCTGTTGGTTGGCCTGGGCTTTGGCCACTTCTGCCTTTTGAGCTGCTACTGCCACCTTCTGCCATGCTACCTCCTCTGTGGTGCGTAGCTCTGCATCTACTACTGCTTCTACTTCAGCTTCTGCAGCCCATTCGATGTAACTTGATGCTTTGTAAGCCTTAGATGCACCGCTATGATGGGAGGATGCTCTGGAAGGATGGTGAGAGCCGGCAGCAGAGAATTGGTGCAGGACACTAGAACCTGCCTGCAATCTAGCTGATTTGGGATGGAGGGAGGAGGGTTTCTTTGAGTGGTCGGAAGAAACTGCTTGTGATTGAAGGCCTCTGTCGGATATGGTCTTCTTCCTCGGTATTTGCTCCTCTTGTAGTGCATCGAGGAGTGCGGCCTGGAGAGAATTTTTCTCTTTCCAGATGCAGTCTTCATGTTCTTTGTTCGCCTCCTCGAATCATTGAATGTGTTCTTGGAGCTCTGGGTCTTCCAGGTTCATCTGTATGTACTTGAGCTTACTTTCACAGTCTCTCCACTGTGCGCAATGCTCCTCTAACTCCTTCTGAATTAGGAAGAGGCTCTTGAGGGGCAACTTGGTTTTGGGGGTGTCACAGATCTTGACCAGCTCCATCCATGCATTTGCATGATGGAGAAACTGCCTTTCCCAATCCTCTCTGAAGCGTGTCACCATGGATGAGGTAAGCTTCCTATGCTGTCTGAGGTTGTAGGTCTTTTGAGGTACTGCAGCTTCTCCAGAGGGACATCTAAAGGTGGTTGTTGGGAACCAGGTTCCATGTTTATGACAAGGGTGGGTGGAGGATTCGGGTCTTCTGGTACATCAGAGACATCTGTCATGGCTGAGGAAGTTGCCATGCTTTAAATTGGCAAAGGGAGAATTTTAGAAACTTTAGTGGTTTTCTGTGTAATTCCTTTTTTTGTACTAGGGGCGCTATGCGCAGGTAGAAGAAGGTAGGATTTCTGCTGAATTTAGTACTTGAGCACGTAGGTGGTGCTGCAGAGTCTGGGTGATGCTTGTACAGCACACAGTATGGCTGTTTTTTAGGATGCATTGTGAGCTTGCAACATAAGGGGGCACTAGAGGTTGTGTTGCGAAGTCTGAAGACTTGAGGGCTGAATGCAGAAATATGCCTGCTAGTGTGGCTTGCTCCACAAGGAGGCACTAGAGGTTGTGTTACAAAGTCTAGAGACTTGAGGGCTGAATGCAGAAATTCGCCTGTCAGCATTGCTTGCTACACAAGAGGGCACTAGAGGGTCTGGCAGACGCTGTTGCTATGCCCATGTTAGGTTGCAGTTACTCTTGGGACCTTTGAATTAAATTGATTAAATTGTCCACAATAGTTGCAAAAGGGGATTGTCATTGGATAAACACTCTGGTCAAATTTGAGAAACTGTTTTTAAAAAAATCAAAATCTGGGAAATTTCTCCTTGAGCCCCAGATGTAGCTATGGGCTGCTTTGCTTAGGTCTGTTCGGTTGCAGTTAATCTTGGAACATTTGAATTAAATTGATTAAATTGTCCACAATAGTTTCAAAAAAGGGATTATCAGTGCAAACACGTATTGGAAAACTCAGAGATTTTTCTTTGAGCCCCAGAAGTTGCTGTGGGCTGCTTTAAGATTCAGGAAATCCCCTTTCTGGAAAGTAAGCATTAATAAGTCAGCAGAGATAGCAAGACTTCCTGAGCCTCTCTGGTTGGATAGAGAAAGAGGGGGGGAAATTACTCCCAGCAGCCAAGCGGGCTTTTTATATATATATATGTTGCACAGATAAAAAGAAGATCAAATTCCTTTGCTTGGGAGGAAAAAGGAAGTCACTGTAGGTTTTTTCAAGTGAAGGAACACTTTCAGCATTTGTATAGAGTTTTGAAACAAAGGGGTCTGCCTCATGACAGGCCGTTTCTATGGTGACAAGGAATGCAAGGTATCTTTATTGGTCACTTCCTGCTGAACATAGGAACAGAAAGAGATAGAATAAAAAAGGCAACCCTCTCCAACTGTTGAGAATTGTAGCTTCATCTGTGTTTGAAAAAAAGTTTGCAGGTAGTAACTGGGGAGAAGTAGGGCAGATGGGTAAAACCTGGCTTCTCCCTTTGTTTTACAAATTGACTCTTCCCAGTTAGGAGTTGTAATTTGAGACACAGCACTTCTTTCACTGAAAAGGAGGGGGAAATTGCCCCTTCCTGGCTTGATACGAAGACAAAGGAACCCTGGCAAATTTGATAGCCTTTGAAATCCAGAACATAGAATATTTGGAAAGTCTCTTGCATAAAAGGGGATGGGGGGATTCTTGCCCCTCCCTGCAATTCAAACTGAGGCACAGAGCTTAGCATTCTACATTCATTCCTGGCTTCAACATTACTTTGCTTTATCACAAATCCAAATTAACAGTCTTTATACTGATGGGCTTCAGGACTTCAAATTTTAAATCATCTTTTTACTTTTTAATCCTCCTTTGGCATCAGGAATTCAAATTAAGCAATCCCTTTATTTTTCTTGGGCTTCAGGAATACAAAAACCATCTTTTACTTTTCTGTCTTCTGCACAGTAGTGGGTTTTTAAGCTGTGTAGATGCAGATAGATAACTCAACAAGACGTCCATAACAAAGTACATTTATTGGTTCATCAGGTATCCTCATAACTCACATTTGTGACAAAGTTCTTTAATGACCAATCCTTTGCATATCTGCCTTGTAGTAAAAGATGGTTATCTCCTAACCCATCTCGGTAGCGATAGAAAGCAGCTGTCATGAGTTAGAGAGTTCAGGCAAAAGTGAGGAAAACTCTTCCAACCCATCGAGGGTCAAAACAGTGACCAATCGGGATTACAGATGTGGCCACATGACACGAACTACATTTCCCAGAATATCTTTTAACTACATTTACCATGATGCATTCCCTTAAGGGGACAGCTCATAATTCCTAAGTAACTATCCAATTCCCATAGACTGGCTGGGACAGCACAGCCAATTTTGGTAGTATCCATACATTCTTCAGAGAAAATATGGAGTCTTTTGGCATATTTTTCAGTCTAATACACATTGTTAAAAGGCTTACATGCTGATAAAGTTTGATAAAAGGCATGCCTTTTAATAAAACAGGTTATGTTTGAAAAGGCACTAAGGCGGCTCCTAATTTTGGCTATTATGACATCCCTCCCTACAATGTTTCTGAAAACAGCATTTCAAGGCAGCTTTATCATTGAGTTTTTTTAATGCACACCCCGTTAATGCCCCTGTCAAGCACTTCAAACATTTTTAGCCAATAATTGGTTCTATTTGCACCCTAAGCTTTATAATGGCACGATTTTGTTTGCTTAAAATAAGGATAGTAATAATCCCACCATGTTAGTTCTTGATTAGAACATTGCTGAAAATCTGCTTATTTCCATGATAAAATTTGTAACAGCTTGCCTTTAATGTAAAAATCAAACACACAATTTATTAGGTCTTAACTAGAAAGTGGACATAATATGGGGGGAACTGTGTTTGGATTATCACAGATCCTCTTAAATGGTTTTTAAAAAGTAACATGTAGATGGAGGCAATAATTTTAAAAGAAAGCAGCTAAGTCTTCTTTATGTATGAAATTACCTTAGATTAGATTCTCTCCTCCATAATCTGGATTTAAGCAAGGGGGGAAAATCAGGTAACAGAAAAGCACACTTCTGGCCACTAGGTGGTGGCATATAGCAAGACTGGAAGTAAAAGTCTTCCTTTACAGAAAAATGTTAATTGTAGCATCTCTTGTACTGGCTGTATTTTGCACAATATGCTAGTCTAGGCTAAAAGCAATTGGGTAATTTCTTACACAGTGTGTCACTGGAACCCAACCATTTCTTAGATTATGTGAGTCAGGCTATCATATTAAGCCCTAATGTGCTTGATTGGTTTGGATATAGCATGTTATGAATACAGAAATTATATTGCATTTATTTGAATATAAAGCTTATTGCACTGTGTGCATTCAGCTACTAGGTCTTTCCAGATGAGGCATTTGTTTTGAAGTTGCTGGGTTTTTTTCTGATAATTTTACAAGATGGTCAGATATCATCATCTTCCACTTGTAAATTACCTGTGATTTGTTCCATTTTTCTTTCCAGGAGAAATATATATTAAGGGTGGAATGGCTACCTGTGGTAATAATGGGAGTTTTCACGGGGAAGCACCCTCTGTTTTAAAGGAAATTGGTAAAATGTCAGCAACAAGATTGCTAACTTTTGAACTTTTACCTCAGCAGTTTAAGTGCAAGGAAATAGCATAGCTTTCATTTTGACTCTACTAGTTCTTCCAAGAACCAGGAGATATGCGCATTATACCATTCACTTGGAGAATAGAGAAAGAACTATTTGGACTACCACAGATTTAACTCTTTTAGTGCCTAAAGAAAAAGCAGTCTCGGCCACATCAAACATGAACAGTCATTCGTACATCCTTCTCTCTCTCCCCATCCTTTCTATGCTCAGTTGAATTAGTAACAAAAGAAGCATGCACAGAGACTTTTAGCAAGGGGATTTTAAGTATATGAGGAAACTACACTGCTCAAAAAAATAAAGGGAACACTTAAACAACATAATGTAACTCCAAGTCAATCACACTTCTGTGAAATCAAACTGTCCACTTAGGTACCAACACTGATTGACAATCAATTTCACATGCTGTTGTGCAAATGGAATAGACAACAGGTGGAAAGCATAGGCAGTTAGCAAGACATCCGCAGTAAAGGAGTGGTTCTGCAGGTGGTGACCACAGACCACTTCTCAGTTCCTATGCTTTCTGGCTGATGGTTTGGTCACTTTTGAATGCTGGCGGTGCTTTCACTCTAGTGGTAGCATGAGACGGAGTCTACAACCCACACAAGTGGCTCAGGTAGTGCAGCTCATCCAGGATGGCACATCAATGTGAGCTGTGGCAAGAAGGTTTGCTGTGTCTGTCAGCGTAGTGTCCAGAGCATGGAGGCAATACCAGGAGAAAGGCCAGTACATCAGGAGACGTGGAGGAGGCTGTAGGAGGGCAACAGCCCAGCATCAGGACTGCTACCTCCGCCTTTGTGCAAGGAGGGACAAGAGGAGCACTGCCAGAGCCCTGCAAAATGACCTCCAGCAGGCCACAAATGTGCATGTGGCTGCTCGAACGGTCAGAAACAGATTCCATGAGGGTGTTATGAGGGCCCGACATCTACAGGTGGGGGTTGTGCTTACAGCCCAACACCGTGCAGGACATTTGGCATTTGCCAGAGAACACCAAGATTGGCAAATTCACAACTGGCGCCCTGTGCTCTTCACAGATGAAAGCAGGTTCACACTGAGTACATGTGACAGACATGACAGGGTCTGGAGATGCCGTGAAGAATGTTCTACTGCCTGCAACATCCTCCAACATGACCGGTTTGGCAGTGGGTCAGTAATAGTGTGGGATGGCATTTCTTTAGGGGGGCTCACAGCCCTCCATGTGCTCGCCAGAGGTTGCCTGACTGCCATTAGGTACCGAGATGAGATCCTCAGACCCCTTGTGAGACCATATGCTGGTGCAGTTGGCCCTGGGTTCTTCCTAATGCAAGACAATGCTAGACCTCATGTGGCTGGAGTGTGTCAGCAGTTCCTGCAAGACGAAGGCATTGATGCTATGGACTGGCCCACCCATTCTCCAGACCAGAATCCAATTGAGCACATCTGGGACATCATGTCTTGCTCCATCCACCAATGCCACATTGCACCACAGACTGTCCAGGAGTTGGGGGATGCTTTAGTCCAGATGTGGGAGGAGATCCCTCAGGAGACCATCCGCCACCTCATCAGGAGAATGCCCAGGCATTGTAGGGAAGTCATACAGACATGTGGAGGCCACACACAGTACTGAGCCTCATTTTGACTTGTTTTAAGGACATTACATCAAAGTTGGATCAGCCTGTAGTGTTTTTTTCCACTTTAATTTTGAGTGTAACTCCAAATCCAGACCTCCATGGGTTGCTAAGTTTGATTTCCATTGATAATTTTTGTGTGATTTTGTTGTCAGCACATTCAACTATGTCATGAACAAAGTATTTAATAAGAATATTTCATTCATTCAGATCTAGGATGTCTTATTTTTGTGTTCCCTTTATTTTTTTGAGCAGTGTATTTTAAGTGGTTGAAGAAACTTCACGCCAGGGCACTTTAATGCTTTAATGCTTCAAATTATGTAAAAAAATCTAATTAACAGAGTGATTGTATCCCTGGTTTGCATCTGACTATTGAAACACCACCCCTAGTAATCTGTATTTTCCACCGTCTCCATGACGTTGTCTCCACCATGTCCTCAACCCCATCCCAAGAGTGTCTCAGCTGTTAAGTTGTCCCTAGTTGAGATGTCAAAGTTGTCTTTTCTCCTTGAAGTTTGAAGTGATTTATAAAAATTACCTGAGTGATTTATAAAAATTAAAAAGGCAAGATTAAAAAATAAATAAAAAATATAAAATGTGACACCCTTGACTAAGTATTCTGTCTGTGGCATAGTCAGGTTATCTATAGAGGGCGGTGTGCATTAGCCATTTCAGACTGATGTGCACCCCTCTTCTTTAGCTCTCATGCACTCTCTTATGCCACCATTTTTGCTGGGCAGATGTGCTGATGGCTACCTTGTACAGGAATTTATTATCCACCCACTAAACGACTGCTTGTGGGATTGGAGGGGGCCATGCCAGTTTTCTACATGGAATTGGAGGTTTACTTGTACCATTTCCTGCCTTAAAATGTACAGTAAAAGAAGAGGGGGGGGGGTTGACCACCTATCAGAACACCTTCCCAATCCTATTAACATATCTGTCTCCTGACTGGTAGATAATTTCTTGCCAGCTGGTGATATTCAGATAGTAAGAAGGCAACAAAGCCAAGAGGTTTCAGGAAACGTCTTGTTGAATATGCTCAGTATATGTATAATCAGGACACCATCAATCAATTGCAAGTCCCATCAGAGGCAATGGAGGTAGCACAAGGATCTGCAATGGGGAGAATTTATTTTATGTTGGCATGAATTTCCAGTCAACTCAAAGTGGATGGCACTTTAACTCAGTAGTATGGAAAAGAGCAGAGTTACCTGTCAAAGAGTAAATGCCACATTCAAATCTTGACCCATCATGTCATCTTATATAACTCCCACTCAGCCACAGAAGTTACGTGCTCAATACATATTCAACCCTAACACAATACCAATAGCAAAACAGCAATAATGTGCAGCAAAGTCTCCCCAAACCAGTTTCTGTGCTATTTCTTAAAAACCTGATTCCACATCCCCACCACCTTCCTGCCTTTCAGAGATATTCCGGCAAGAGGGAAATATATGCGGGGCTGTTGATGGGCAGGTCTATCCTCATCGAACAAGCATTATGCAGCTGTCCCACTTTATTTGAAAATGATTCAGAATTATTTCATCCTTTGAAAATGAAGAAGAAATGTTTCTGACCTTCTGCAAGCACGGCACCACACTGTTATTCATCACAGCAGTCTCTTTTCCAAGCTTCCACCTAAGCCGGAAAAAAGATGCAGCTTTTTTAAGAATCACACTAACTTTAATGGTTTGACTCCCTAAAGCAGCTGTAGCAGTGAACAGCACTGAAGAAAAATAGTGCCATCAGTACTTAGAAATAATTGCTGTGGAATTATTAGCCCTTTGGCAGTAGTGAAAAAGTTATTTTTCCCATCAAGAAGCAGATCAGAGAGTGTATGAAGATATTCCGGGCCTCTAAATATATACCAAGTGTACATTTTGGTACTGCAATAAAACATTTATTTGAAAGAGCTATAAAATGAAAAACTGTACCAATAAAATTCAGCCTTGACTCTTCACCACAAACCATACCTTTAAATATGCTAATGCAGCAGTTATCTCTGCTGCGCTCAGCATTGTCATGGAAACCTAAAGCTTCCCACAAGTCTCAGATACAAAGTTGTTTTAAAAAATAATGTTTTGACAAATGACTAGAAGAGAGTGTTGATCACTAGGAATTCTACTTTGCTAAGCATGTAGACACAAATCAACTCTTGATGGGGGGAAAACAAATTTTACCCAAACAGAGCCTTTTCTATATATTAAGCTGTGATTTGCTTATCCATGATGCAATAGATAAATTACTCTTAGTTTGGTTCATACAACACACCACATCAACACATCAACTAATAATACATTATAAGTTTAACTTTCTATGAATTCATCTTGCATTTCCTTGAAGATTAACTCAGATTTCTTTGTGAATCTTGTATTTAAAAAGATACAGTGAGATAATCCATTAGATGTTACAAAAGACTCGCTTTGGGTATGAATCAAAGGTACAATTCTTGACATAAGAGTTATTCTGCCCTTATAAAATGTGGACAACGTGAGTTTAATTGAAAATCCAAACTTAACTATGTGTTGGTTTACATTGGATGAAAACAATTAGTGCACAATTTTTCTATCAGGGCTACCAGATCTGGCCTGCAAATATCTGGACAACTTGTTGAAATAATTGCTATAGAATTATTACTCCTTTTGGCAGTATTGAAAAGGTGATTTTTCCCATTAGAAAGTATATCATGGAATGCACATATTGAGCATGAAGATATTTTGGATCTGTAAAGTGTATATCAAGCATGTATTTGGTGTTGCAATGAAACATTTATTTGAAAGAGATAATGGATGAAAAACTGTAACAATAACATCCACCCATTTTTTTTCAGTCATACCTAGAACCCTGAAGTTTGAAAACTAGTTGATTTCTGTGTGTCTTGGGTGCTATCTAGTAGTTTTCTTGATTTTTGCAGTCTAAATCTAGTAGCTTGATTTTCTATATCATTATTTCTATGCAGAGTTGCTTGCATTGCAGAATTGCATATTATCCCCAATCTTTGGTGGTATCCAAGTGTTCTTCTAAGGGTTTCTGCTGACCTTAAAAATATTACACTAAATGGCAATAATATCAATGGTATTTAAAGAACTTGCTATGAGAAAGCTGAACCTTTAATGGGAAACCTCAGCAGTGAAAGAAAAACAAAAAAGGAAGTTCCAGCAGTTAGTTACAGTATTGCTGAATGGCAGATCAAATCCTCTTTGCATATTAAATTTGCAGTATTTCTGGCCTTTCTGTCTTCTTTTTAAGAGAGAAAACCCCAAATTCTACAGCCTCATAATAATTTGGCTACCTTTTCTGCTTCTTTTTGACCTCAGGTGTACAAAACTTTTCAAGTATACTCTCATGATGGTATTGCTATATAGACGATTTTTAGTACCTTGCCTAAAGATTCCTAGCATGGAATTCATCTGGCTGGAAAACATACCACCAGTCTTCTCCTATTACCCTGAGTAGCCATCTTCCTTTAGACATTTTGCAGATTTTCAAGCCAAGAAAGGTGTCAGTTCAGCTCATTCTGTTCTGGGAAAGTACAGCAAGGACATGAGCAGTACAAAATGCTGAAGGCTCATAGCTTCCTGAGAAACAAAATATATATCATCTTCCTGGTCTGCACTGCCAATGAAGTGTCTATTATGATCTGTATACAACCTTCGTATTCTCAATTGATTGAACAATACATTGCCAGCGTGACTAAAGGGCAATAACTCAAATTGGTTGGCAATCTTGAGAAAGAAAATGACATTCTTGCTATTGTAGTTTCTTTCCATTCCTTATTGTGGTAAATATTGTTTTATGATCAAAATGAGGATTTCATTATAAATAAATAAGTGTACTTTTATTCATTACAATAATTTTGAACTGACCTTATTTATTTATGTTGATATTTTTGAATGGACTTTCAGAATAAATGTCCTTCCCAAGTGGCTTAGGCACAAAGTAAATAATTGTGTAAGGTTTTTTTGAAAAACAAGTTTTTAGGTTCCCTCCCCTAGGACAGGGGTCTCCAACCTTGGCAACTTTAAGACTTGTGGATTTCAATTATATAAAGTTATTATAAAGACATAAAATGTCTGTGGGTGTTGATAATGAAAAAAAAATAAGCAAAACAAATTTAACAAAAAAATTACAATTGCCTCTTTTAATGTGGTGCATTCCAAATGTGAACAACCACAATTTCCATAATTTTCCAGCAGTAAGCCTATTAGTCTGCTAATTATCAATTCTGTGAGTTGCAGTGGAGGAAGATTCAGGAAGCCACAAGAAGGTAAGTCAATTCCAAGAGGATTGAGGTTATTTATTGGCCATCAAGTTAATAGTCTCCTTTATAAACACATCTTCCTCCTGTTTTCATGGAGAAGGGGCATCTGCAGGACATGGTTGAAGAAGTCAAAGAAGGTTGCTATAATGATGCAATTAAACCTTTGCACTATTGTGACCAGCACTTCAACTATTTTAACCACACCCTGCAGTTGCCCTTGACATGGAATTATTTATATGAATAAAACCGTTCCCCCCCCCTCAACCTTTATGGCATTCAACTTTGTTTGGGTATTTTCCCACATCATTGTAGTTGTGCTTTTAAAGTTGTAGCAACGTTTTGGCAGAATCTCATCTGCCATCATCAGGCTTCTGTATTGTGTTTGTCTGTGAACAGACGAACACAATACAGAAGCCTGATGATGGCAGATGAGATTCTGCCGAAACATTGCTACAACTTTAAAAGCACAACTACAATGACGTGAGAAAATACCCAAACAAAGCTGCCGAAACGTTGCTACAGCTTTAAAAACACAATTATAATGACGTGGGAAAATACCCGAACAAAGCTGAATACCATACATATACATACATACATACATACATATATACATATATACATATGTATGGCATTCAGCTTTGTTCGGGTATTTGCATACTGCTTCATTTCTACCCCCTTCTTAGGCTTCTTTGCTCTATCATGCAGCAAAAAGTTCCCATTGCATGGGGCGTCCCCCAGGCAAGCAGTGGCCTTTGCTTGGCATCAGTGCTCCTTCTGCAACTGGGAACCTCTTAGTGCCCCTGAACAAAAACTCGTTTGGCTTGTTTCTCAAGCCCAGTTGCCTTCATGTGTGAAACCCTTGTGGCCTTACTCTTTCAGATCCCATCTCTGTGACTCTGAATCATTCCCTTCATTTGATGTTCAAGCTCTAAGTACTACTCTTGCTTACTCCAGCTAAAATGTGCCACACAGAGAGAAGATAGAAAGATGTCAGCAGAGCTGGGAGAAGTTCATGGTTGCAAAACTATGAGGGAGAAAAAAGGGCACCAAAAACCTTGGCACCAAAAACCTTCTTTGACTTCTTCAACGCATAGAAGAGGCAGCAACAAAATGAAATAGCTGGAATCTTGACCGTCAGTATTTCAGGTCCTTTCTATGCATGTTATTCTTAATTCTTTCTCCTCTAATTATCTTCTTGATACCTCTTCTGTTCTTTTTTTTAAAAAAAAACCACAGCAACTAATTGTAGCAGCTTGGACTCTTTTCTTTACTCAGTTGTGTGTTCTGTGTCAATGAGTTATACCTGTGTCAATGAGTCAATCGAATATACCTTAGAGATCATCTAGTCCAATCTTCTGCGTAGTGCAGGATCCACTCAAGCGTTTCTGACTGCTGATTATCCAGCCTCCGGTCTTTTCCACTGTTAAGATAAAATATTATTCAGCCATCCTTGAGTTAGCACAAAATCAGACCAGCATAATTCTTCTCACCATTAATATTTTCTCTTTCAATTTCTGATTCTGTTGTGAACTTAGTCCTCTTAATTTGTGGCTATGCAAGTAATTATGTGCAAGATGATGGGCCTTCTGCGCTGTCTTTGCTGCATCTTCTTTCAGCATGACACCAGCCAGCAGGGAAAACATTCATGGTAAAATGTGTGTGTGGGTTGGGGGGACTTCAGGATTTCACTAGATTTCCCTAAGTGGCTTCCTTCCCTTCTCATCCATCCATCATCAAAATTTAAAAACAGAAAAATCTTAATTTAGCAGGCATCCACTTAATGATTGCTTGTTATGTTGACATAGCAGATGTCAACATTTAATAGATTTCAAGGCAATGGAACAACTCTATACTCACTCCCCATCTGCAAAATAACAAGTCCATTGTTTCAAAGTCTGCCTGGATAACTGATGTTTGAATTCGTCACCTTTCCATAATGCAGTAAGTACAGTTGATATAAACAGCAATTTACATTATGCAAATGATGCAAACTGATGAAGTAAAAACTTCAATTGTGTCACTGCACAAATTATATAAAATATGGAAATTACATACTTTTAAATTTAACCAACATTTAAATTTGACAATTCAACATTTGAATCAAGGTTTTTTTTTCCTGCCATTTGAAATAAAGAAGCATATGGAAAGACACTAAGACAGCAAATGGTCCCCGAGGGAGAAGAGGCAGATGCTGCTATGATTGTGCAATTAGCTGGGCCCTGAAGTGAAACTGAATAGATACTTGACCTGGAAGAGAAAGGAAATGATTGGAACTAAGAAATAGAAACTAAGCCCTCGCTGTTTCCCAGACAATAACAAGAAGGAAAAGTACGGTTTCTGCACCTCAAGATAGAGAGACACTTCAGATAAAGTAGATTAACCCAAATGCATCCCTACTGTTTCCACAGGTGAAATAGGGGAGGTCTATTTTTTTCTATTAGGCTGGAAGGCTAGAGAAGCGGAGATTGAAAAAGAGAGGTAATAGGCACGAAGACACTTGGAAACGAATTGCTTATTAAGTGGACAAATGCTGGCAGAAACAAGGCTGCAATTAAGCCTGGCTTGTGACCAGAGAATAAGGAAAAAACCTACACCTCCCAGCACCCCCATTACACACCTTGGATTACACAAAGTACTTGTCCTCTGACTTTGTCTGTTACATAAAGGTGGCAAAACACAGCAGATTATACATACTGTGAAGTTACTGTTGGGTCATATTGGGATAAGGAGACATAATGCAGAATTTATGCATAATTATCAGTACAGAAGTTTAAAGATCTTTCACTCTTGGGGATAATATGTGGGAAATGTTGTAGGGCCAAAAGAGAAAGTGATACTTTTAGGAATGGTTCTGTTAAGGTTACAAGCTATCAGGCAGGCTCCATTGCCACTTTGGGCTGTTGAGCACTTGTTTGGGTAAATAGCGTTGAACAAGATCCATTACTTCCTGTTGAAGCAGCCTCTATACAAAAAATGGTTGAGATCAATCAAATATACTTCTAAGCCTAATCCTTAAGTTCCCCAAGGACTCCTTCCTGATTCATGCAAGAAACATGATTATCCTTGGTCTCAGAGACACAACCAAGCTAACAAAGAAAAATCCCAGCAAAGGACCAGTCACATAAAAGCCAAAATTCAGAACCCTCATACATGAATCCCCAGTACAGGTAGTCTTAGACCTACAACCATTCATTTAGTATCCAAAGTCACACTTGTCTTCTTTTAACAACCCCATAATCCCTTGCAGGATGGAATCTGGACAAGTGAATGGAGCTAGCAGAGTGTTTACTGGCCAGATGCTCTTCCTATTGCCAATGCAGAGTTTTGTTCAGCAGATATAGTGTCATTGTGCCCAGAGAGAGAAATATCTGCCTCTACTTAGGATTGAACTCACAGCCTCCTGATTGTGAGGCGAGAGCTCCACTGCACCACTCTGACCAAAGTCACAATGGCACTGAAAAAAGTGACTTATATCTGTTTTTCAGAGTTATAATCTTTGCAGCATTGTCACATGATTAAAATTCAGATCTTGACAACTGTCATGCCCCTGATGGAGACTGACTCTGAGGGAGAGGAGGAACAGCTGACAAGGAGTGAAAGTGTGGCTTCGGAGGCTGGGGAAGGGCAGAGGCCGGCTGAGCAGTCAGAGGAGGACCCAGGCCCATCCCCTATCCATCCTAGGGCACGTGGTCTACGTGGGAGGAGAGGGCCTTGATCCTCTTCATGGTCTACAGCTGTGGCAACTGAATAAGAATTTGGACCTGCATACTGGTGAACACTGGAAATAAAGCGTGTAAATATTTCTAGTTTATAGTTCCTCTCTTGAGTTTGGGGTCCTTCCCAGTGTGTGTTATCTATGGACATCCTCCGGCCCTTAGCTTGCCTGGTTTGTGTTGTTGTTTTCCTTCTTTGTGTAACTGTTTGTATGGGAGTTTTTTTTGTCTTCCATCAAAGATATTCGGAGCTTGGAAGCAAACTGAAGGAATAAAAGGGGCTCCACCTGTTTTCTGTGACTGTGTTTGTTTTGTATCCCACCTTGGGTCAGCACACTGGCCCATATTTATGACAATTGCATGTCCTGGGCTCATGTGATCACCTTTTGTGACCTTCCTACAAGCAAAGTCAATGAGAAAGCCAGACTCACTTTACAACTATATTACTAACTTAACAACTATGGCAAGAAAGGTTATAAAATGGGGCCAAACTCACTTAACCACTGCCTTGCTTAGCAACAGAAATTTTGGGGTCAACTGTGTTGTAAGACAAGAACTACCTGTAGAAACCAAACATAAGGTTATAGTGGAGTGATGTATTTAGGCCTGGAGCAGGCCATATGGTTGTTAAGAGCACTTGGTTGGCTGCCAAGCTTCCTGTCCACATCAATTTTGTTTGAATATAAAAAAATCATTGATATGGCAGGCTGAGAAATAAATGCTAGCATCAAGCATTGTTTTTATTGGCAAGAGTGCCTATGAATTGAAGGTCTGTATCAGAGAAGTTGAGAGGTACAGGAAATTCTGGCTATGAAATACTGAATGGAAACATTTGAGGAAATGGGGCATTTGTTTGAGGATCTGGCTTGAGATCTAAACACACATGACAACGTCCGTAGAACATGCTAAGCTAAAAAGCTGGGTCCACATGACCTGCATCTTCCCAGGATCATGTAGTTCTTTAAGCAAACGGTCTACCTACACTTTCTTTCACCACGTGATAAAATAGGTCTCTGAAAAGAGCACAAAATAAAACTGGGGCACGCCCCAATTTTCTGAAATCCAGAATGTCACCTGTTTGGGGGTTGAACATACCAATAAGCCTTGACTGAATATTGCTCTTAATTGAATATTGCTTGGTGACTTAAGATTTGTATATGAAGACCTGATTTAAAAAGTAAAAGCCTGAAGTCAGGTGATGGAAGTAGGTAGTGGTGGGGAATAGCTCCAAGCCCTTAATTTAGCTCACTCCACCAGCCCTTTAAGCTTTTTAGCTTTTTTTTTTTTACCGAAGATGTTTTTTTTCCCCCTGGAACAGTAAAATCATTTAAAATAACAAGAACGTATTTAGAAAACAATGGGATATTAGGAATGACAGCCTATTTCTAAAGCTGCATACCTTCCTAAAGCGAACAAGGTGTGTTACGCAGCCAGAGCTGTAGGAACAATATGGTGAAAATCCTAAAGTGCGGGTGCTCCTGAAGAGCAGTGTTTCTCATCCTCAGACATTTTAAGCTGTCTGGACTTTAACTCTCAGAAATCCCCAGCCTGCTTAAAGTGGCCGAGGTTGAGAACAACTGGCTTAGAGCCCTAAGTATCTTAAGCCCCAGTATATTTAATGTGGAGGGAGGATCACAAAGCCATCCAATGTGTAGCTGGATTTGACTGGCATCAAATAATTAAGCAAGATCAGACTGGCTGCTACTAGGATGGGAGACCACCAAGAAATCAGAGTTGTCACTGGGAAGTAAAACAAGTAAATCATTGCTGTGGTTGTCAAGAACAATTGTAAGATGCGGGAAAGATTAGAAGACAACCTGACCAGTGGTGGGATTCAATTTTTTTTACTACAGGTTCTGTGAACGTTGCTTGGTGGGAAGGATGTGGCTTGGTGGGCATGGCAGGGGAAGGATATTGCAAAATCCTAGACCCTTCCCACCCCACTAACCTGCTTTCCAGCTCCTTTCTCCTGTGCAGGGCAACAAAAGAAGGCCCAGCCAATCAGCTGGGACTCGGGAGGCAGAGAATAGATGGAGGCGGGGCCCAGTCAGAGGTGGTATTTGCCAGTTCTCCGAACTACGCAAAATTTCTGCTACCGGTTCTCCAGAACTGCTCGGAACCTGCTGAATCCCACATCTGAACCTGACCACTAGGCCTACAGGAAGCTTTCAAGACACTCCTCAGCAACGGGAGGCGAGCCCCCCTCCCCCAGGCATAACACAACGACTCCCCACGGAAAGGAGCGCCTCCGCGGTCCCTAAAGCGCTTCAGTGGGAAGAGAAACCTCCGGGGAGCTGGGGAGGAGGTTCCGAAGGCGCCTGAGGCTCGCGGTGCGTCGAAGAGGACGCGGTTGGGAGGAGGCTCTCGGAGATTCCCTGACGCGCCTGAGTTCAGCCCGAGCCCAGGAGGAGGAGGAGGAGGCGGGAGCAGAGCCCGCCAGCGCGTCTCCTTCTCTGGCCGCCCCGAGCCCGCGGCGCCCGGCGGCGGCTGCAGCAGCAGCAGCAGCAGCAGCAAGAGCGGCAGCATGTTGGGCAGAGTTCGCTCAGCGGTGGCGCAACTAGTCGGGGGTCTGGGAGGCGGAGGAAGCCCCCGCAGTCCGCAACACGCCTCGCCCGCTGCCAGCGCCTCAACCGCGTCGTCCCCGCCTATTCTGTCCGAGGCTGCCGGGCCCAGTGTTAACGCCGCCACCACCACCTCCGCTACCACCACGAGCAGCTCCTATCGCGAGGGGCCCCGCGGCAGCTTCTCGAGGCCGTCTTTTCTGCAGCTCACGCCAGAGGAGCTTCTGCTGGCCGACGACCACACTGGCAGAACCGTCCAGAGCCCCCGCGAGAGTCGCCGTCGCCTGCCCTGGAGCACCGGCTACGCCGAGTAGGCGACAAAGAGCGGGCGGCGGCGGAGGGAGGGAGCCCCTCAAGCGCCTTTGGCGGGCGGAGGGGGGGGGAGACCCTGCCTTCCCAGAGTGGAGGCGCAGGGGTGGAGGGCTTAGGCCCCGTGCAAGGAAAGCAGGTGACAAAACGGTGCCTCAGAGCATGCACAGAGTGCACTTAACAGTCTTAGCAGCGAGCCTGTTCTTAGTGTTTTTCGAATGAGAGTTAAGGAAAGATGGGGTGGGGACGGGGGAAAATAAGCGAGCGATTTAAGTCATGACCTGCTCCGGTTTGCCCGTTTCTGTGCGGCGGATCCCAAGACAATTTGTTTGCCCCGCGTGAATGGCCGAAGCCTAGTATAGGGGATTCGGAGGAGGTTTTAATTTTATGCCCGACATCGAGAGAGAGCCTGTAACTTTAACCTATGCTTTAAAGAGGGAAGATTTCGCTTCCCTCTTTAAATAGGGCTAGAAAGAGCAAAGTAACTGTGTGGGTGACGTTCGTTTTCCAGCCACTGCTTCGGGCCCGTTGGGTCACGATTCATTCATGCGGACCGCTCCGGAGCTGCTACAAGATTTATCTTTTAAGCAAGCTAGTAAATCGTTGGTCTCCGAGGGCAAGGGCCGAGTGTTAAACCGCGCCGTTAGGTGGATGAGCTCCTAAGGGTAGCCAGCCAATCGGATCTCCTCGTGCCCTTTTCTCACCTTACGCAGCTGAAGATGATGCAAGGGAATTTATTTGGGAAAATAATATGGAGAATCCAAATCGTTGGTTTCTTTCTACTGCTCGTTAAAGAAGAAGCGGCGATTACTACATCTACGTGCTGTCTCTATTGCATAATATATGCAGTTAAGTTAGCCGTGTTTTGTCCAATTTTCAGGATCGTTGGCAATACATATATGCATAACCATAAAGGGAGGATTGTACACTACATTGAAGAAAATGTAGTTGTGCTTGAAAGTATTCCAAACATAGCCACTGAGACGATCCACATTTGCTAGGAAGAATGCTGGTGCGGTCAGATGTAGGCTCCAAAAAATCCAGACAGATACATTAGATACAGAAAATGCTAACAGTCTGCTATTTATCTGGTAATGACACTTACAGTGTTACACCCTTAGGATATTCTTGCTGTTTTAAAGAGTTATCTTGGGTGAAAAATTAATATTGTAAACTACCCAGAGAGCTTCAGCAATTGGGTGTTTTTCTTTAAAAAAGACTCTTAGACTTTATAGTTTACCAATAGCCCAACTTTTTATAAAGCAGTGAGACAGCCAAAATGTAAACGTAGATTGCTTGAGTAAAAAATGGGTGAGACCAACACAGCTGAGTTTTCTGAGAGTGACTAGGTTTACACAACATACTAGGCCATAGTTTTTTGTTAATGGGTTGTTATGTTCTTTGAACCCACCAAAACTCAACTGGATTCTAGTGAGATATAATGCAATAAATAAATAAACCTGGTTAATTGGGTTTAGTTGCATAATTATGCAAACAGTGGTTTAGTGTGTTATGTATACTGTACGTAGCTAAGGTTTTCTTCTACACTGTATTCTTATTTCAAAATTCTCGTGGAATATGTTAAGAGAAAAAAATATTTTCTTGCAATACTTCCCTATTTCTGTCCTCCTTAGATCAATGTATGTGAACAAAATTTAAGCATCCCCTGGGGTATTATTGTTGAATTTTTTTAAAAAATAAACAGAGAAGGCATTTTTCTTCATTGTCACCTCCATCACAGATGTCTGCAGGATATGGTTTAAAAAAAAGGCACATTGGCAGTCATGACACACAGAAATGGTGGAGTTTCCATCGTCCAGTTGCTGCCACCATCTAAACTTTTGCCCATGCCCTCTGGACACACCTAACCTTCAATGTGGCCTTCTGTCTGTTCTGGTGGTTCCTGGGCCTGGCAGTTGGGAGCTAAGCTACAAACACGCAGAGGATCCAAAAATAGCAAGTTACTTTTTAAAAAATAGACATTCAAGGCAATTGCGTGCCTTGTGTGGGTGTCTGAAAATTTAATGTTTTATTGTGAGAAAGAGTCCTATTTTTTATCAGCTAATTTGTGAGCAAATGCTTCTTTTCTTGGCAGGGAAATTTGAGAAACTGTTATCTGGCTGGTAAAGACACAAAAGTCTTGCCAGGAAAATGGTGAACATGTGTACTTTAATCAAGGCTGCTGAATTCATATTGTGTACTGTTAGAAATATTGAGGTGACCATAAACAGATTTTTACTTTTTGTCTGTTTCTCCATTCATTTTACTTGCAAATGGTAATTGGCATTTTACTTGCAGTTTATTTAATATCTCATTTTTCTTACAACTTCATGCTGTGTGTGTGTCCTGACTTCAGCTTGCCTTTGTTTAATAGGATTGGCTGTCTTAGTTTTAAGAAGGTTACTACCAGTAAAACTCAACCCTGAGATAATAATATCAGTTCTAAATATAATTTCCTTGACCTAGGAGAATATCCACTTATCTGTTTTCCTGCTACTCCTGCAAGTTTTTTTGTTTGTATGTTAGCAGGTTTTCTCATTTCTTGTTTTTAACAGACTAATGAATAACAATAAACTGAAGTCTCTTTCCTCTTGAAGAATTTATTAACATAAACTGAGGTTATTATTGCTAAAATTGTAGATTTTTTTTTACCCAGTTTAATGCAATAATTTATACAGGAAAAAATCCTGTGCCATTGGCCAGATTGATGCAACAAGGCATAGTATGCTTTGTTTGAATTTTGGCAAAGAATGCTGCATAGAAGATGTTCAGGACCTGTTCCCAGAATGTGGAATACTATCATGGGTTTAAAGTACAAAGGCAGATTCTGATTGAATCTTAGAAAAAGCTTTCTATCTGTAAGAATGATTGGACGGTGAAAACGCGTGCATAGAGCAGGGGTCTGCAACCTTAAACACTCAAAGAGCCATTTGGACCTGTTTCCCACAGAAAAGAAAACACCGGGAGCCAATAATTTAACAATTGGTGTGACTGGGTGGGCATGACCGACTCGACATCACTCACTCCCACCCAGTTACCTCTCTGGAATATGGAGCGAATCTCCATCCCTGCCATCACCCTTACCTTCTCAGGCCTGGCGAGGAGTGACGGAGAGGGGAGGGGCCACCCAGTGGTGGGATCAGCCAACAGGGAGCTGCAGCAGAGGGCCAAAAGAGTCGCATGTGGCTCTAGAGCCACAGGTTGCAGACCCCTGGCCTAGAGAGATGATGGTCTCTCCTTGGATATGTCTGGATTCCTGTAGTGAGCAGGCAGTTGGGGTAGATGACCTAAATCAGTATTTCTCAATTTTAGCAACTTGAAGACTTGGGAATTCTGGGAGTTGAAGTCCCTATATGTTAAGGTTGTTGAGATTGACCTAAATCAGGGGTGTCAAAATCACAACAACACATTGTCACGTGATGTATCACAACTTTTCCCCCATTCACTAAAACAGGGCCAGTGGGTGACACATCCGGACCACAGTCTGCACGTTTGACACCCCTGACCTAAATGGTTACTTTCAACTCTGTAAGTCTTTGATTCCCAATCCAGTCACTGAGTTAAAAAGAACCTCTAGTTCTTCCTTTAGTGCAGTGGTCCCCAAACTTGGCAATTTTAAGAGTTGTGGACTTCAACTTCTGGAAGTTGAAGTCCACAAGTCTTAAAGTTGCCAAGTTTGGAGATCTCTGCTTTAGTGCCACCTCTACTGGAAACTATCAATGCTATTTGTAGCTTCAGTTTTACCACCTGAAAGAAGAATATATTTACTTGGCCAACTCACATGCAGAGATATTTCCACCAGGATATGGGTCATCATGCAGTGCTACATTTCCTTCGCAGCTTTCCTTGCAGAATTCATTGAGCTGATATTTCCCGTTATGTATCATCTGATCTTAGTTTGTTTTCATGTTGGTATTCACACTTTTCCTATCTTTGCCTATGTTTTGGAGGATTGCCTGCTTCATTTGGTTGCACACTAATTCTATAATCTATAAATCCACATTCCAAAGGCTTCTCTTATCCTGTTTGTGATTCAGCACCTACAAAAGAACTGGCAAGACATAACAGCATACAGTCTGCCAACAAAGTTCCAATCTTAAATCCTGACAGCAAGCTAGTTACTTATTTTTCAACAAGCTACTCTCACCTGTTCAGCCTTGCTCTTTATTTCCATACTATGATCCCATCTGTCACTCAGAATACATCCAAGGTATTTATAATATCTCGCCCTCTCAAGTTGTTTTGCTTGTATGGTAGATTGTTGAGGGATCTTCTTTTTACTTGATGCCCCCTGCAATTGACTGTAACTTGTAATAGTTACATTTTACCTTCTTAGTTTCTTAATCCTTTTTAAAAAATCTTTGGAAGCATATTGAAAGTTTTCCTATCATCCTGTGGGGGTGGGGAGAGGTGAGGAAGTGTCTGTTTGGAAATTCTCCTGAGTTCTATACCAATTGCGTCCATAATACCATATACTATTTGTGCCTTGCAAACTGTAGTGTTACAAATTCCTACCCGGACAATGTTTCCTGTTTTATGTTTCTACAACTTCCTGCTGCCAAGCTGTGTTTTGCAATGATGTGAAGTTGCAAAGCTGAAGAAAAACAAAGATAAAAGAAACTTATATGGGCAGAAAGTTTCAATTCATTTTGTCTGGCATTTTTGTGCTTGGGGATTTGCTGGCTTTGAGGTCCTTTATCAAGTTCTTTCATCAGAAATAAATGGTTGCCTCCAAGGGCTTGAACAACTCTTAAAACCAGGAGTTCTGTTTGGATAACAAAGAAGGCAGTGTGAGGTTAATAAGCTTGATGAAATAGCTTTAGAGCATCACTTCTCATGGTCCTATGCTGGTCAATCAGGTACCAGAAACCATTCATTGACTGAAGGTAAAATGAACCCACCTAGCTCAACAGGGCTGGTTTTTAGGTTAAAAAAAAACCCCTATGCCAGGTCCTTCCTCAAATTGCTTCTGTTTGCTAAAAACAGCAGCAATTGAATCATTTGTCCCCATTTATGGTCCTTCTTTGTGCAAGATGAATCTGAGATAGATCTGGCCAATCAAATCAAACCCCTATCCTTAAATTCACACTATGATGGTCTGTTTCTTTCTTTCCTGAACAGGGTGATAAATGCTGGTAAGAGTCAGCATAATGAGGATCAAGCCTGTTGTGAAGCCGTCTTTGTGGAAAAAAGAGACACCCTGAGAAATAACCCAGGCCACAAGGGAATCTCTGGAGAGTCAGAAGTGAGTGGTGAGCAACTGGTTGACCAGAGCTTCTTCCACTGCTGGGTTTCAATCCGTAATGGAGTTTGTTTGATTTTGGTTTACTGTGTTGAATGAACCCAATTTTTGCAACTGACAACTGATAGTTTTTGGCTTTGCAGTTAGAATGTAATTGACTGACCCAGATTGGATCCTGCAGAACGCAGTTTATAAATAAATCAGGGTATGGCTTCATAATGATTTTACTCAGCTAATAGTTTCAACCATAGTTAAATCATAGTCTACCACATTATGTGAACTTATTCTGGCTTGAGAGTGGAAGTTTGATTCCCAAATTAATAGCAATGGTCATACAAAATAGTTGTTGCTTCACAGATCTCACCTGAATTGGCAACCATTGCTTACTTGATAAAGGGGAATTGTGAAGCAGTGTGTTCCATAAACTTTCTCATTCACCATAGTCACAGGAATTATTGCAGCTGGACTTTAAAAGATCAGCTTTTTAAAAGGCCTTTAAAGCAGGCATAATAATGCCCGTGGTCTCTGTAGGCATTGGGTAAATAAGATACCTACTGCATTGCTCAGGGGCAAAAAATTCATCACCTTGCTACTTCATCATCTTTTCTGCCCTTTCCTCTCTCTTTGCAGTAAAATAAAGTCCAGGAATTAGGACATCCTTGAACTGATGGCAGTTTGGTTAAATTGATCGCTTGGCTGAGAAGGTGCTGAATGTTGCTTCAAACTGCAAAGCTTGCAGAATTTCACCATTGTGCAGTTTCATCAGTTTTACTTTTTTAAAATTTGAGTTTCCTTTCTTTTGGCATTACTTCAGGATAATTCTTCTCAATCTCTCTGCAGGGCAGCAAAGGTCTGTTCTTTTACTACTGGGGTTTGTTTGACGGACATGCGGGAAGTGGAGCTGCAATTATGGCATCCAAACTGCTTCATTTTCATATTCGTGACCAACTCCAAGATTTGGTGGATATCTTACAAGATTCCTCTGCTCCTCCAATTTGCCTGCAAAAGGGACCCAGCACAGTTCTCACAGAATCAAGCAAAACTTCTCTGGCAGAAGATGCAGAGGCCCCAAACAATGCCTTGCCACGCTTCCATATGGAAAAGGTGGTTTCCCGTGAAAGTTTAGTAGTGGGAGCCATTGAAAATGCATTCAAGCAGATGGTAAGTAAACAGAACAAAAATAGGTTGGAGAAAGCAGATTGCTTTTCTGTTCCAATAGAACAGAATAACATAATTGGAAGGGTCCTTGCAGGTCAGTTAGTCCAACCCCCCACCCAAGCAGGAGACCTTACACTATTTCTAGTACAACAGTACAGAATTACCATGGGCTCCAGCATGAGTCCAAAAGCTTGGAAGACTAAAACTCTGGTCATGGTAGCCTGCCCAGATTGGATCCTGGGCAGGCTACCAATTACAATCAATTTCCTGGCTTGGCACAGACTTTAGAATGTATGTAAGCTGTTACTATGCATGTGATTATCTTAGTTTGAGGAAGCACTTCCTTGTAATTGATGCCTGATTCTATATCAGAAGTGGAGTGAAATGGATATGTTGCATTCAGAGATAGGAGAGCCAGGGTAAACAAACAAACAAAATCTGCTTGACCTTGCAAGCAGGCAAAGGACCTTGTGTATGTTATTTATGATGTTGACTATCTCATAGATTTAAACTGGTGAAGGATATGCTAGATCTAATCCTCAGAATCAAATAAACTCAGTTAAACTAGTAACAGTTTTATATTAACATACACAGCCCCCATAGTCACTGGCATGGCATATAAATTGGAGATCAGGGATGTGTTCCAATCCCGCCTGGCTGTCTTCCACCCAGACTATGCATTCACTTCCTTTTGCAGTTAAGATGCTGACATGGTGACATATGATTATTTTTGGCTGACTAGGTATTTGCTTACCTAGTTATAGTTCCTGAGTAGAGCCTGTTCTGTTTTTCTGTAGCTCAGCTTGAGATCTTGTCTTTGAGGCTGCTCAGGGGAATAAAACACAGATAAAGGCACATTGTCAACATATAGCATTAATACTGTACCAGTTTAGTTGTTATGGCTTGCCCGAAGAATTGTGCAAACTGTAATTTAGTACAAGTACTGAAAGTGTTATTGGTGATTCCCCATCTTGTCATAAAATTATATAGCGAGATTTACTAGGGTAGGGTTTTTGTTTGTTTCCTCAGATATTTGAACTGTGCTTGCTAATTACCTTTCTTTTGATTAGCATTTTCTCCCTTCTTTCACATATTTCAGACCAGGTAAGTCTTAATAGACAAAAGATTAAGTTAGCAATTAATTTAGACCTTTGGCAAACAGACAGGGATAGTCACAGATTAACCACTACTCTAAAGGCATGAACCTGAAAAATACATTACAAATGATGGCAAAACATAGCCACCCATAATATGGGGTGTCCTCTTTATTTTAAGTCATTGTACATCTGTATGGAAGGAAAAAAAGGAATGTTGGAAATGTTGCTGCAGGAACAGTTCCTATTTTTAACTGTTTTGCATATCATTTTATTTTCCTGGAGGATTAATGGCTGCTTAATTGCCCACTATATTAACCATTTGCCCAATTTTGGAAATAATACAAAGCCATAATTGAAACTGTTTAATAAGCACAAAACAGGGCTACTGAGTGTGATTAAGGGCCTCTGCTCTAACAAAGAATGACCTTATTTGGGGTAAATGATTCAAGATAAATCAAATCCTGTTATAGCATAATGAAAACACAGCCTTTGTTTCAATATCATTTGTCCATTTAAGATCAACTTTTGATGTACGAAGCAAGAATTTATCAATGCATAAAGTTGTAATTGTACAATTTGAAGGTAATGCCTAAATGACTATCTTGTTTCTGCAACTGCTTTTGTTTTTCTGTCTTTTCAGGACTATCAAATTGAGCAAGAACGGGTAACTAGACAGGCAACAGGAGGCTGCTGTGCACTGACTGTGGTTTATCTTCTGGGGAAGTTTTATGTGGCCAATGCTGGTGATAGTAGGTAAGTGGGCTGGAGAATGTTTTGGCTCCCTGCCAAATTAGAACTGTCCAAAACATGTATCTGTTGAAAAAAAAAGACATTTTTAACTGCCAGGTAGCATTTAGTCAGAGTCCTTCTGCTTAAAGTCAATTATTTTTAAGGTTTTACCTGTAATTTGCACATAATTTTAACAACAGTTAAAATATTTGTCTTTCTTCTGTTCATTCACCATAAATACCACCACACCAGTCCTTAAGAGAGTGTATATTAGTGACAGGTATATAACTAATGAGAGCTGGTTTGGTGTAGTAGTTAAGGCATCAGGCTAGAAACTGAGAGACTAAGTTCTCAATTTGCCTTAGACATGAAGCCAGCTGGGTAACTTTGGGCCAGTCATTTCCTCTCAGCCTTAGAAAGGAGGCAGTGGTAACTAACTTCCAAAATATTTGTCAAGGGATTAATCCAAGAAGATATAGACAGATGTATGATGCTGTGTTGTTAGTAATGCTGTCCAGGATCAGAAGTTCAAATTTTGCTTTCAGGAAATGGTCTGACACTGTGATGTTGCTATAATGCTATAAAGCTAAACGGAACTAAGTCTGATCAATATGTGGATAAGAAACCATTAGGAATCTAATAGCTGCCTTGAATATTATATTTAAAAAGTGAGCTATGGATATAATAAATTAATAAAACTTGTGCTGAATAGAGGCCATCACTGTCAATAGTAAGAAAAGTTGGACAAAACTCAGAATCAAGGACTGTACCTCTTATCAACCAAAGAGTCAACTGACTGATGTTCAAAAGATAATGTGGTGGTATCAGTGATGGAGCTCGCTTAAGATCTGGGTATGACACAGTTGTGGATCCCAAGCAAATTAGACAGCAATGAATTTTAATTTATATTTTGTGATCTGAATATTAAGGTGGAAAAATTAAATATTGATAAATATAAATATGCTCTTGCAACATATCTTGAGGTAGATTGTAAACGTTGCAAGAGGGAAATTCAATTTTGAATTGTGATTATTCATTTGGAGTTACAAATTATATTAAAATTTGTATGCTTAGTTCTCCCCTGAGATAGGGGAGTCATTCTATTTCCCTTTCTATTGTTGGGACCCCTTTAAAAGTATTGATGATTAAAGAGTAATCATTATTTTAGTCTTTATTGTAGTTTCTGCCTTGATTCAGTGCCTATTGTTTTAATTGCTTTTAGTGATTCAGTCCTAAATGTAGGGTATCACCATATTTAGGTTCTCATCAAATAATAATTTAAGTGCTTGTTAAATAACTTTTACTGATTTAAAACATTTAGAATTTGTCAGTAAAATAAATTTTACTGGATTATTAATCAAAACGAAGCATTGATGCTAAGGATTAAGGATTCTGGAATACTTTTGGAATTAATTAATAGATGCTCAGTTTCCTCATTGAGTCTCCTATTTTGCACCCAAATTCATATCTTCTTCTGTGTGCCAAGATGATAACCCCCAGGTGTATTGTATACATTTCTATCTGGGGATGGTGGGGGTTACAAGTAAAGGATCATTTGGTAAAGGCTACAAATGTGGATAACAAGATAGAGAAAAATACACTGGTATTATTTCTCATTGTGGTAGTTGAAATGGGGAGAGCTTCTACTAATAGGAAGCAGTACATATACTTTTGACAAGTTATTTTTTCAAGATTTCAGTGAGATTAACTTTTTTATCAAGTCAGAATAATCAATTAGAATTTGTTTTAATGTTTGAATAACCCAAGCACTGTAAAATTCTGTAACAGGAATCATGTGAAGCCATAATTGTGTTTTTACTTGTTTTTGCTTAGTCATTATGTCTTGAGAGATAATTGCAGTTTGTAAAGAATGGTTTATAGATGAGCACAGGGCTTAGCGATCATTTTAGTGTCAGATTCATTACGTAATATTGCCAAAAGATGAAAATAAAACCCGTGTTTGTGTGTGTGTATGGATAATCCATATTTTACGTTATATTTTGATCAGAATATCCAAGCACTTGGGTTTGGATGATGTGACCCATTATTCTGGCCGTACTTTTCTTCTCATGATCCCCTACATCCTTTCAGCACCATTTCTGAACCCTAGTTTCTTAGACTGATTTTTCTCCTTTGTTTCCTTATCTGTCTGAACAAGGAACACCTTTCCTCTCAGAGCAGGTAACTAACATTGCTTAGTAATTTGGCTTAATTGTTACTGTGGAATATAAGGACATCTAAATATGTCTTTATGGCTGCTCCTTTTCATTATGCTATGTCAGTGTTCTTTCTCTGAATGTTCTTGAGTCACACTTAGGAATTGGCATTCACCCAATTGTTATGGAATGTTAAAGAAAAAGGCTATCTAGCATTTCCTTGACATTTTTAGTTTCTAAACTAGCATATTATACCAATATGAGCCAGAGCCTATGCTATGAGATTTATCTTCATGCTATGTGGGGAGAGTAATCTTTAATAACTATGTCTGAAGGTCCAATCCACCCATTTCCCCTTTTTCCTGCACAAGCATGTGACTACTAGAATGACATGTTTATATCTCCACTTATTCATGAACCTCATTGAAAGGACTTCAGCAAATCATTCAACTTGCTTATACAGTAGAGTGATTTGAGGCATACAATAAAATATTTTAATCTATTTTGGGTCTTTAGGATATGGCAGGGAAACTTTTAAAATCTCGAAATAAAATAGAGCGAAGCCCTAGCAAACGATTTCTTCAGGAAAAAGAAGGAAACTTTCATCAATAGATTTCTGGGCTTTCAGGTGTAACAACATTATCCTTTTCCATCAACAAGAAACAGACAAGGAAACCTTAGAGCATCTGGAAATGTAGATCCCTGGCCGTTACTTTCCCAGATTCCATGTCCTTCCCAGAGGTTCTCTCCATGTGGTAATGATGGTGCTTACCTAATGCTGCCTTTCTTTACCCTCTTGTGTATCTGCTGCTTGCACTTCCTCTGCCATCTCTTTCTCTCTCTTTCTCTCTAATGTCATCATTGCATGTTTCATTGCAGGGCCATTGTCATCCGTAATGGGGAAATCATTCCAATGTCCCGGGAGTTTACTCCAGAGACAGAGAGGCAAAGGCTACAGTTTTTAGTAAGGAAGAACTTTCTTTCTATCTGATATATATTTACTATATCACCACCAACAAGAACAACCTTGCCAGGTATATCCTTGAGAAACTAATTCTGTACAAACAGGATCATCAGAGTTTATAGTGGTTAACTGAAATAAGGTTTGCAGGGCAATAAATTCAAAACTTTTTTCTTTTGCTCATGGTTAATACATCTATGCTTTATGCAACATTATCTAGCATCTTTGAAGCTTAGGGAATTTTCAGTTTCCATCTGGAATATGATGTGGCTGGATTTATTGTAAATAGTAAAAAAAATACTCTCAATTACTATCAATTTGCATCTGGTATTTATTTTCCTTAATGAGCAGATGTTTAAGACCAGAGCTATGTTGTTACAACCTTATATCATATAAGGGTTGTAATGTATAATGTATAACGGGTGTCAAACACACAGCCCGTGGGCCAGATATGGCCCATGCAGGCCATGGCCACCCTGGTCCCACAAGGGCAAAAACAATCCTGATACATGATAGAGCCTACGATGCAATCGGGTTTGACCCCCCTGATGTATAAGAATTAGCAGCAACCACAGCAAACTTCAGTGAATTCAAAATAATGACATATACTCAATGATATCATCATGTAAAAGCTGCAATTAGGTACCTGAGTCTTATGCATAAGTTATGACCCAAGTGCATAAGTTTGTGGGATAAAGTTATGTGTGTATTTATTACTTTTGCTCCTCCTTGCTTCCCCATGGATGCCCATAATAAGATATTGTTGTGTGACATTTGATTGCAAAAAAAAAGCTAAGTTTTGAAATAGAATTCTAGAAACTCATGATTCTGCTGATCTCAGAATACTCTGAAGAAATAGTTGAGATATGGAAGCTGAATTGTAATTGTTATAAAGTGGTGTGTCTCAGCACTGGCAACTTTAAGATGTATGGACTTCAATTCCCAGAATTCCTCAGTCAGCTGAGAATTCTGGGAGTTGACTGACATCCATGCCTCTTACATTTGCCAATACTGAAAAAACACTTTTTCTAAAACACTGATTAATTGTATTACAATTGTTTAAAAAAATTAATTAATTAAAAAGGGAACATTAATCAGTCTTTTTTCTCCTATGTTGAAGATTCAGTTGAACCCTAGCACTTAAGAGAACAAATAAATATATGAAAAATAACACTTAAAACATATAATACCATCTCTACTAAATAGTGACACACCAGGACAATCTGAGCAATTTTGAAGATTTTACAGTAAACTGAAGATTGTACTACTTGTCTTGCTACTACAGTTAATATACGTGTAATATATTCATATACTATTATCTACCTTATTTCCATATTTCTAACTCTCTTAATGAGGGTATGACAGACAGAGATGAACTAAAAACAGTGTTTTTGAAATAATACATTTTTTAAAAAAATGCAATTAGGAGAAGTCTAAGCAGCATCTCTTATACAGAATAGTGTGATGGACATTTCCCCTGCAAATATATACATATTGCCCTGGAGGAAATCCTATTTACCTATAACATCAGGAAATTCCATTTCTGACATCACACAGGGAAAAAGGTTAAATTCTCCCTCCCAATTTTTACATTTCGATGGCACTCACAAAGGTAGCTGGTTTGATGTTAATGGTCAAGGGGAAAAATGGGGAAGCTCTGAGTTCTAATCCCACCTGAGTCACAAAGCCAGCTGTATGACCTTGAGCTACTCTCTCAGCCCTGGGAAGGAGGCAGTTGCAAACCACTTTCAAAATGTTGCCTGACTTGTCCAGGCAATAAAGGGGTCAACACTGACTTAAATTTGGAATTCATATTTATTCCAAATTTCTCGTTTGGCCAAAGTGCCCAGTGGAGTGAGTTCTTGCCTTTGTCAGAATAGTGATCTCCAAATTGCTTTAAACTCTGTTCAGTAAAAATAATGGCATGCTTTGCCTGCCTACATATAATTCATAAATACATTTAACAATGTAGAAAAGGAAAGGGTAGGCCCCAGAGGAAGATTCAAGAACTATCTAGGGTTCCTCTAGCTTGTCTACTGCAAACTACTACCCGTTCTCACTTTTCATAGTAGTGAAATGGAATGTTGATGCATGGCATTTTAAAACCTTGTGACTATATTTTCAAGAGAAAAACATCTTGGAGCGAATCTGAAAGTGAGAAGTGATAGAGGGCAGAGGTACTAATTGTAAGAAAAGCAGCCTAGTCATACACACACATTTCCTTTTCTCTCTAAGGAGAGTTTTTAGTTTTTTTTTAAAAGCCTGTCTGCATATAACAGTTATTGCCTTGTAGTTCAGTGAGATGGATTCATTCATGCACAACATTATACATGTACTTCCCGGGATGAAAGATAATTTACAGTCAAGCAAAAATCTATGAAGCGTGAACAGCCTTAAGGTGTTGTTGGCCCATATTTTGAGCCTTCAACTCTTATCTCTTTGGCAAAACACCAGACTGAATCTTATCTGCTGTTCTGTTCAAATGGCTTCCAAGAGCCTTGGAAAAGAGAAAAAAGTTTTGAATAAGGGATCCTCTTCAGCTGGCTGGGTAAAGATACTGAGCAGCAGGGAGCCCATCTTGCATTTTTGCCCTAGGCTAAAGCAGTTCACTTTCTGCCAAAATCCTTTATGGCTTAAATCATTTGTTGTGCCAGGCTGATAGTCTGTATTGCCTTATGAATGTGATCCAGGTTCTTGAAAAAGCAAAGCCTGTTGTAATTTTCAGCAGCAGTGTTTTTTGTAGCAGAAAACCAAAACCACACTGCCCTGCATTTCTTTTCCCAATGCCACACTCCTCAACTGCTACTCTTCTTAAGTGTATAAGGGAATTTTTTTAATGTGGCCTAGTTCTCCCTTTGCATTTTTTTTTTTTTTTTGGTCAGACTCATCAGGAGAGGTGGGGTAAAATTTGCCTCCTTAAAAGTTGTGTGTTTAGGATCTGATTGAGCCAATGTTTCCTAATCTTTCTCTCTTTTTTGGCTCTGGGCTCTATTCTTACCTGACTGTTGGATTTAATTACTTCTTTGGGGCCTTCCATTACTAGCCTAATTGCCTCTTTGGTGATATTGGCAGGAAAGGATGGAACCAGCTCTGAAGACTAGACCAATCTAGGAAATAGCTAGAGCAAGAGCAACTTCAAACCTGTCTTTGAATTGTAGGGATCTCTTTCATATAGGTAGCCAGTAGGTAGATAGATGTCCATGTAGAGATGATGCACATGATAGGGATATTCCCATAATTGGAATTTGTAGTAAAATGACAGCAGACTGAGCAGAGAAGGGGACCTGGATTACAGACCTGAAATCTTGTTGCCTTCAATGCCAAATATTTGTGTAAGCCACTCTTTCCTATAAAATGTGTCTTATTAGTTTCAATTTTTGTTTCTACTTTAGTCTGAAAATGGTCTGATGACCCATCTGAGCATGAGACAGATTCAGCTACTCATGCTTCAGCTTGTATTTAGATGAAGAATGAATGCTTTGATTTTCCATTTTCATCTAGACATGGACAATATATAGTAGTTCAGTACAAAAAGAAAAAAGATTGGGACATTAAGTAAATTTTAACATCTCAGTATTAAGAGAGTTGGATTGTCCCGGCCTTTACTATATTACTATATTGTTCCTTTCTGGGATTCTATTATTGAGTGCGGCCTTTATGAGGACTCTGGAATATGGAGCCAGCTTGGGTTTCTGTTACTTTGATGGAAAAGATCCAAAGATTTTCTCGACTTTGAGTTTTTTCTTTTCTCTCATAGGGTTATTTGAGGCCTGAATTACTGGGAAATGAGTTTACTTACTTTGAGTTTCCCCGAAGGATCCAACAGAAGGAAGTGGGAAAGAAGATGTTATATAGGGACCAAAATATGAACGGCTGGTAACTTTTCTTTTTATTTGAAATAAAGCATGCTGATTCTTAATATCAGTCATGATATTAAGATAATTTGTTTCTATCATCATAAGCCATTCGGATGTTCCACGCCCCTCCCCCCCTTGCTTCCTTTCTGTCATGAAACTAAGGTTAGATACAAAGGAAGACTTGGGGGGGTGGGGAGAGATTTAAATGTTTCATTAAGAAAACCGCAGGAGGAAAGAAGCATAAAAGTAGTCCTTGATTTATAATTGAGCCTGGAATTATGGTAATGTCATGGCAGTCATTAAGCAGGTCACCATGTGACCATGGCCGATTTTACAATCTTTTTTACAGCAGCTTGTTAAGTCAGTGCTATTTTCATTGAGTGCTGCCGTCATTAAACAAATCCATAATACCCAACGGACAGTTTTTGCTGGAAGTAAATGCCAGTAACTAGCAAAAGTCACCCAAAAATCATGGTCATGTGACCATGGACATTGCAAAGGGTTTCTATGTGCCCAAAATGCAATCATGTGACCATGGGGGGAGGCATTACATGTGATTTCTGGAACTTTGAAATAAGCTTGTAAGGTCTGGGGAAGTCCATCATAACTTTGAACAGTTGCTAATCAAGGACTATCTTTATATGTGTTTACATGGGCACATATTAGGGAAATTACATAAATGAAATACTGCTGACCTCAATCTTTTTTTCTAACTATGAATAGAAGAGATTCACCAGGACATTTTCTCCTTCAGCACTTGGTAGTTTTATAAATCTAACATATCTGAGGCGATGGTATTTTTCAGCATGACCTTATTTTGTACGTGTTTCCTTTTCAAACTAGGGCATATAAAAGGATAGAAGAAGATGACCTGAAGTTTCCACTTGTATATGGAGAGGGTAAAAAAGTAAGAGCTAAAACCAATGTGAGAGTTTTGGGGGAGCTATTCGTTTCCAGTGAATAGAGACAATTTAGGATTAAACAAGCATGAGGTGGAGGGAGGTTTGGTTGAGGGATAATAGAATTGGAACCAGATTATGCAAATCTTTATCACTTAAATAAGCGCCAGTTTTATGTTACAGTTTTAGAGTCAACAGCTTTTTTTTAAATGTGCTTAATGTTTTGATACCAAATACCCAATTTCCCCGAAAATAAGAGCCAACTGGAAAATAAGCGCTAGCATGATTTTTCAGGATGCTCGTAATATAAACCCATCCCCAAAAAGCCCCAGTTAAAATTGTCAGCCAGACGGATACATTTAGTACCATATTTCCCTGAAAATAAGACCTAAGTGGAAAATGAGCCGTAATGCCTCATTTGGAGCAAAAATTAATATAATACCTGGTCTTATTTTTGGGGAAACATGAATAGATGCATTTAGCATTTGGATTGTTTGCATTTTTTTATTTTATGAAGAAAAAAACAAGGGAAAATGAACAACTTAAAAATAAAAATATGAAGAAGAAAAATAAAAGGAAAGTATACATTTGAATACAAATACAATTTTGTCTTTAAGAAGTTAATATGAAACTTTAAATATCCATTTCTAATATTGTTTTTCAAAATGACTTTTATACAGCTGAAAGTAGTTGCTTAAGAAAAACATTTTTAATAAAGTAAATATTTGGTGACCCAATTTGAAAACATTTTTTCTTCTATTGTGATTCTTAATGCATTTTTCTGCTTTGATTTTTTTTAGATGGAGCAACTTTTCAGACTTTTAAATATTACTAATTCTGTGAAAAATATCTTGTCTTCCAATGTTTTGCACTGACAAATCTTGTTTCTAACAATGTAGAATTGAATAAATGTCTTCGTATTGCATCAAATGTTTACCGGCTACTTGTTTTTCTAATTAGGCTCGAATGATGGCAACTATTGGGGTAACTCGAGGCTTAGGAGACCACGATCTCAAAGTTTGCAACTCCAACATCCACATTAAACCTTTCTTATCTTGCACTCCAGAGGTGAGCACAACAAAACTAATGATCTGATCCTTGAGATATACTGGTAGTCCTCAATTTGCACCTATTCATTTAGTGACTGATTGAAGTTACAATGACAATGATAAAAAGGACTTGTGATAATTTTTCAGACTTACAACCATTGTAGGATCCTCACAGTCACATGTTCAATGTTCAGATGCTTGGCAACTCATGACAGGTGCAGTGTTCCTGAGGTCATGTGGTCACCTTTTACGATCTTCTGATAAGGCAAATCAATGGGGAAACCAGATTCAGTTAACAACCATGTTACTAACTTAATGTCAACTCATAAAACATTTTGTATACACGTTTTATAGTTGACAACAGAAAGAGGGGGGGGAGTTTCAAAGAGCAGACAGCAGAGTGAAATCAAAGGTACATTCCATTCATATTTTCTTCAAACACTGATTAGATGACTGAAGCTTCTGCCCCGCAAAAATCTAATTGGAGAGCATGATTGATGACTCTTGGCTATGGACGTTTTTCATTGGATGATACACCCAGAGGAGTAGGGGGGGAAGCAGGTTCATGGGTGACAGTAAATTACATATCTCAAGAGTTGGCTACGTCCAGGTTAGTGCTGAACATAGAATGATAACTTCAAATAAATCCTCTTTAGTTTTGGGAGTGTGGCTCGAGGCTCATGATTTAATTGGAGTAACTGTTGGAATCCTGACACTTAACAGCTATTATTCACTTAACAACTGTGGCAATAAAGATTGTGAAATGGAGCAAAAGTGTTTTGCTTAGCAAATGAAATTTTGGGCTCAATTGTGGTTGTAAGTCAAAAAGAAACCTGTTGCTTGTATGTATTTATACCTATGTGCTTGTGTGTCTGTGTGTCTGTGTGTGTGTGTGTGTGTGTGTAATTGGAGGTGGGCATGATTTGAAAATGATAGAACTTAACTAATGCAACTCCACACAAATATCACCTTCCACATTTGCATATTTCAGCCCCCAGACTTCTCAAATACGCAGGGACAAAAAAAATTAAAGCCTTAATTGTGGAAGAAATTTAAATGCTTCATAAATAGATAATCTGTCTGAAAACTTTGGTTGCCACCAAGTCTGGTGATACCATGACATGTAGACCCCTGGTTTGACAGACAGACCTAAAAAGGTTGCCCCTCCAACCTTAAAGATAAGCTTTAGCTTTATTTGTTTTAAGGAGAGTATATTGTAATATTTGTGTTTTCTTTCTGTTACAAAGTATATCACTTAATTGTTAATTACTTCAGGATTTCTTTTAATGGGAAGCAGTATAGAAATGTTGAAAATAAACACAGTTATACCTTGGTACTCAGCTGCTTGGAAACTCATTGAATTTGGTATTCAATGCATTAAATGAGAAAATTTTGTCTTCTTTGTTTGGTACTCAACATACAAGCTAGACATGTTGGTGTCAGATGCCTCATGATTCACTCCCCTTTCCGAAACAAAGGGTCATGCATTAGTTATGTGGTACCTCTTCCCCAGAGCATATCCCCTTTTGGTCTTATCTTAGCTTCTGTGGTCACTTTGTATATTTTTGAACTGTTCTTCTCATCAGTACAAATAAAGTGATTTTTTTTATTTTATTTAATCTGTATTTATTAATTTTTAGATTTATTTCTCATGTAAAGTAATATACAACCAGGGGTGGGCTTCAAAATTTTTAGCAAAGGGTTCTCTGCCCAGTTGCTGGGTGGGTGTGGCCATGGTGGGCATGGTCTAGTCGGCCTCCTGCACCATGGAGGGGTGAGGCATTTTTACCCTTCTCAGGCTCTGGAAGCTTTCCTCAAGCCTTCAGGAGGGAGAAAATGGCCTCCCTGGGCTCCAGAGATTCTCTGGAAGCCGGAAATAGGCCCATTTCCGGCCTTCCTGAACTTTCGGGAGACCCAGTTTTTGCCCTCCCTGAGCCTCTGCACATGCCCTTAAGTTACCTGCATCTAAAACAGGCCGCATGGGTACTCCTGGGAAGGGTGGGGCAGGGTAGGTGGGGCCAGCCAGGAGTGGGATTTGGGGGTTCTCCGAACTGCACAGAATCCTGGCTAGCTGTCCCAAATCCCTGCGAACCCCCAGCAGCCAACCTCTGTATACAACCCTTTGTTTTTACATATTGCCTTAAAAGTGCACATTGTCTTTGGTTTGGGAACACATTAAATGTATTTACACTATTCCTTATGGAAAAATTTGTCATCATTTTTGGTGCTTATTGCACCTCCTGGAATCTATTAACAAGGAGTATTGGGGTACCACTGTAAATACATTTTATGCAGTATGCATAGGGGAATCAATATTCCATTAAGAATCTTCAAACAAAGATATACTTAAAATGTCTTTTTTCCCTTTTTTATTAATCAGCCAATAAGGCTGGGCAAATTTGTTTCATTTTCTCCAAATTTTCAAGTGCTTTCTTCCCATTTATGCTTTTGGCAAGTTCAAACCTCTGGGAATTCCTACCATTTTTGATTGGCAGGTTCATAATGAGAGTGATCTCTTAGGTATCTCTCTTTTTTTTTTTTTTGCAATGCAAATTCCTAGCAACAAAATTGTATCTTTGTGTTTATCCGCAGGTGCACATTTATGATCTCACACAGTATGAGCACTGCCCTGATGATGTGCTAGTGCTGGGCACTGATGGCCTCTGGGATGTCACTAGTGATCAAGAAGTGGCCACTGCGGTCACTGATGTATTGATGGGCTATGAACCCAATGATCCTTGCAGGTAAGTAGAGCTGAACGTTCTTACTTTCAAGTGTTGGGGATGACACTATTTATTGGGTAGAACAGTCCTTTCTGAAACACTTACTGTCAGTCCCAGTCTCATGTCGAGACCGTGTTCAATTAAGCTTATGAAACTTGGACAAAATTACATTTTGTATGTAAGTAGAACACTGACTGAAAACTGGGAGGGAGAGAGGGCTTCTGAAGTCTGCAACATTCAACAGGGGAGAAATTTTCCCTTAATATAAGCAGTCTTTACTTATGATCAGTCACTTAGCAACAGTTTGAAGTTATGATGGACCCCACAAAAGCTACTTACAACCTGATTTTGAAGTTATAGTGGCCACACATGTATATACACGCACATACATACATACACACACACAACAGTAACGTGACTGTATTTTGGGTGTTTGGCAACTGGCTCACCTTTACATTCATTTCCATCATCCATGGTCACATGACCACAATTTTCAATATTTTTAATGGTTTCTAGTATTTACTTCCAATTTCGGTTTAAAAATAGCATTAGATAAAATGCATTCACTTAACAACCATATCATTCACTTAAAACTGCCACAAAAAGTGTAAACTTGGGTCAGTCATGTGTCAACCAGCTTAATGTCCACAATGACTTATGACTGTAATTCCAGGCTTAATTACATTCATAAGTTGAGGATTTCTTGCAGTCAAAATTCTACTCAGTTCTATTTTCAAGGTTAGTCAGATGCTTAGGATCTCGTGGATATAATTGTACCTTTTTGGAAACGCATTTTTTAGATGAAAAATAGGCAGATTTTTCTCCTAGTCTTCTACTCATGATGGCAACTTTTCCATCTAGAAGTTTCTTTCCAACTTTTCATATATAAACAGGCTTTTTCAAATATGGAATGGAAACCTTTATTTTTTAATTATTTATTTGCTTAGAAGTCTTTAATTCTTTCTGTAAAAGTACATATGTAATTCACTGGTTGCTTTTAATAGCTCACATTTTTGCCAACCTATGCTATACATAAGGTTCCTTCTATTGTCACCTTGCCATGTCATTCGCTGAAATGAATGAAGTATCTTGTTTCATGATATTATAGAGATTTGGACTCGGATGTCCCTGAATGAAGGACAAATAGTTCAATCCATTTTACTGTAGTGTATCTGACTATTTCTGTATTTTCTAACAGCTTTTCTGGTTGAATCTACCACCAACATATATTAAAATTGCAAGAGGATAACTTTAAGTCATTCTCTCCCCCTCCTTCACAATCTAGCAATTAAAATGATGTGGTGATTACAATGCACCTATGAATATTAACTTCATAATAATATATCATGTTAGATTTCTTGCCGTTTTCATGTGAATAGTAATTACAGGATTTATTTTCTTCCAGATATACCATGGCAGCCCAGGAATTGGTAATGAGATCCAGAGGAGTTCTGAAGGACCGTGGTTGGAGGCTGGCCAATGACAAACTAGGCTCTGGAGATGATATCTCTGTTTTTGTTATCCCTCTAGGTGGTCCAGGAAACTATTCCTGAACCTTGAGCCTCCAGGATAGAGTTCTTGATTCAAAACTATACAAAATGTAACTTAACTGAAGATTGTAGATTCCCTTGCTGTTGAAATATTTTGTTCCTCAAGTCTTCAGAAGTGGATTAGAAAACCCAATCATAAAGACCGCAGTTTCCATCCAGTTCTCAACTTTTTCAAGCAAGTGAGAGCCATGACCCATAGCCGAAATCAAAGCCTTTCAGGAATTACTTCCATAAGGTCTTGACGTGCTGTGGAAATCCTTAATTCTCAGGGCTGTGTGGAGTCTGGGGTGTGGTGCCAGGGAAAGAAAACTGACTGTGGTTTCCACCAGCATGGAAATGCTCTTCATACTGATTGTTAGTCCTGGAGTTATCCTTGATCCGTTACAGTACTGAATCATTTGTAAATATTTTTCCTTTTTGTTTCCCCCATGATTATAAAGGGACAGCTCAAGATGCCAAGGACCACCTCATTCTGATTCACAATGGCAACTGTGCCAATGGCCACTGTGTCTAGAAAATGCTATCTTACTTGGCAATTAATCATATGTGAATTGTTAAAAAATAATGTCAAGTAAGTGTTGTTGACTGGTTGTTAGTTATTTCTTGGATTTCTCCTAGGCAGGATATGCAGTTTTTCCCTCTGAACGTTGAATTTCAGGCTGAATGCTAAATAAGCACTCATTTTAAAAGTATCACTTATTTTGCGGGGATTTTTCTGTATCATGTTTAATACTGTACATCGTTTAACAAAATTTGCTAATTTTATAGGAGTCCCTCCTCTGAATGGCAGTGGATGGGTACAACTGATTTCTATCATAGAAAATATTGTGAAGAAAATCTTATCTTGTATTGCTTTCTCCACAAAGTGGTGGAACATATGGTGATCTAAGTCAACAACTGAGCCTTAAATAACAATATAGAGAAATCTTCTGCAGGATAGGGGATTGCAAATATGTATCTAAGCGCATCTAGAGAAGTTAACGTTGTAGAAGAGATTTTATTTCTAGTCACCTGTGCTCTTTTATGAAAGAGTCAAAAATTTCTGCATGAAAGATCTACCTCTATAGCCCAGAGCCCCGAGTTCTTGGCTTAATGAATAAAACATATTATGTACTGATTTAAAACTGTCTGGCAATGGTAGCTACACTTTATAACTTGGTAACTATTTCATTTAAAGGGACCTAGCAACTCACAATCTGCAGTTTACAATACAATTGTAAGGAATTGAGTGATAAGACACAACAAAGGGAGGACTGAAGACTTATCATATTTATTAAAAACTTTGATGGATCACCTCTAATTCATGAAAGGTATATGCAATGACAAACTTGTGCACCTTTAGAAAACTCAATTTTCCATTTACTGCAAAAATAATAACAACAACATGGCTACCTATCCAGAAATGAGTGTTTTTTTTTCTTTCCTTCCCTCTCCTTTCCTTATCCTTTATCTTATTTATTTTTAAAAATAAGTTATTAGGCATTAAAGTAAATATTTCCACTCTTATTTATAGTCTGTGTTTTAAAATATTTCATTTGGACCATATTTTTTCCATTTTTGCTAGGGAATAAGATCCACTGAATTATTTGGATCTTCTATGTAAACATTGACATTTCCCCTGTAAAGACTGAGCACGAAAGCTTTGATTTATTTGTTAACAATGTGAAGTTTTAATTTCTGATGACAGATTGAAAGACTGAAAGGCTGTGGGTATTCATTGGCATAAAGTAAAAACTAAGAAATAATCTTAAGAAATAAGATTAAGAAATAATCAAAAGCACTTCAGTATTGATTTCTCTTTTTCTTTTGACCTGCTATGACTTTATGGTGATTGATGTGAATCATGTCGCTTGTGAAAGATGAAATAAAGAGAGTGCACCTCTTGGGAAGCACAGGGATATAATCAGAAGATTAGAGCATCTAGATTCCTCTTAAATACTTTGAGTCATAGTTGTGGCATAGTGAAGGCTACATCCAAATGTACCCACACTGATAGTAGACTTCAAGTGTTAATTCTAAGTCCAATGTCAGAATTCACACTCTGGGAAGTCAAAGCTATGCTTGCTGGCTGTATCCCCAGAGTACTGAGTCTATTGCAAGGGTGGATTTACGTGCATTCAAGCAAATGCAAGGGAAGCTTTTATCACATGCAAGTGAATAAAAAGTTAAATTCCAGTTCAGATTTGGCACTTGGGCTCAGATTCACATAACCTGGTAATTTGTCATTAATCTGTACCCAATCTGTGATCTTATCATAGCAGTCTGGATCATAAACTAACCAGATGAACCATGTTCATACCACATGCTAGATAAAATGTGATTTTAGTTTTTAGTTCAGTGTGGCTTTCGAATTACACTGGGTGAATATACCTTCAAAAGTTTTAGCCCGCTTCCTCAACAAGCTAAGCCTCCCTGACTATTCTTTCGAACACTTGATAGTTTGTATGTCACATTAAAAAAAAAACCCTAGTTATGTTATGGCTAGGACAGAATTGGGAATACTGTAGGGACCACTTTACAATGAAAATAAAAGTTAAGTGAAAACCTGATTTAAAAAAAAACAATGTTTACGAGACTGCACTGAACAAATACAATGAGAGTTGGGTCACTGGTCCTTGAATGAACAATCATGGGTTTGTTGTGAGTTGCCTGAAAAGTGTCTCTTTTCACTATGTGCTTTTAAAGTGAGTCATAACTTCAGTGAATCCCAATTGTATGAATATGTAAAATACCTTAATCTTATTAGCCTATTAGCAGTTAATTATTAAATATGAAGATTATTAAAAAATTCTTGTTCACTATCTTAAACGTTTATACCACCTCCTCTGCTTTTACTGAATTTCTTTATTCAATTTCTTATCTAGAAATTTCATTAAAAAGTTGAATACTCTTAGTTCACAAGAGCAATCTTTGACATTCATAGCTGGGGGGAAAAACACTCTGGGAATTGGAAATGGCCAATAGAGGGCAGCAGTGTTACTTGGTTGCATTGCTATTGGCCTGTACTGGCTTCCCAAGATTAATTCTGTGAATTCTCTCACATTTCAGCCTTGGTGAAAAAGTTCTCCAGTTTATATGAAATTCTGCTACTCCCTCTTCAGAGCTAGGGATCACTCTAAAACTCCTTTTTAGTTGCTGCATAACATTCTTCTGGCATGTGTAAATTAGGAGTACTGTATTTTTTCTGTACAGGAGAAATTGATAAGGAAGAAAAGTGAAAACAATGTGATGAATCACAAACTGGCTAGCTACTTTTTGCCTGTTGTATTATATTAATAAAATTAGTGGTTCAGTGTGTAATACAAATCCAGAAAATGTGGTTAATAGATTAAAGCTTTGTCGAGCAGAGCTTATTACCAGACCACCTGTGTTCACTGGGTGATTGTTTCAGAAGATTCCTCAATGCCTTCAGTAGTGACAGAGCTTCTTACCTGCCTTTCATTGGAAGAGTTGTGATGTCTTCAGAGAGGTAGCTGCCTGGAAAACAGCCCAAGTTGAACTGTATAGCAGTCAAACATCACCACAGAAAAGCTTCATGACACTTCATTTTATGTCATAAACTGCTTTAATATTTATGTCATAAAATGTTTTACAAAATTTGCCAAATTTCAGTGGCATGGAAATCAAGGCTCCTGGATTTTGGACCCATTATCTTAAGTTAGCCCATTTGAGGCAATTTGTTCAAGGTGTTTTGCCCTGTATTGTACCATTTCAGAGTTAAAGACTACAGGAATCAGCATGTTAGTGGCATACAAGCAGTCCTTGACTTAAACACTTCATTTAGTGACCAAAGTTACAACGGCGCTAAGAAAAGTCACTTATGACCATTTTTCAGTTATGACCTTCACAGCATCCAGATGATCATGTGATCAAAATTCAGTTGCTTGGCAACTGGTTCACATTAATGACCCTTGCTGTACCCTGAGGTCATGTGATCCTCTTTTGCAACCTTCTGACAGTCAATGGGAAAGCCAGATTCCCTTCACAACCAGGTTACTAACTTACCAACTGCAGTGATTCACTTAACAACTGAGAGAAGAAAGATTGTAAAATGGGGCAAAACTCATTAAACAAATGTCTCACTTAACAGTAATTTGGGGCTCCATTGTGGTTGTAAGTCGAGGACTACCTGTATAGATAGATTAAAAACACCTAAACATAAGGGTCGCTTTTGTCTCCAATAAACTTCCTGAGTAACCACGGCAACTCCCTCCTGTCCACCAAGGAAGTGCCTATGACAGAGGTCTCCAAACTTGAAGTCCACAAGTCTTAAAAGTTGCCAAGTTTGGGGACCCCTGGCCTGTGAGACCAAGTTGGAAGTAACTACTGAAGAGAGAAAGCCCCCCAGGAGACTTTTGTCGCGGTGCGGGTATTACTCAGAGGTGCCTGGAAACGCCACTCCGCCTAAGCTCAGCCTAAGGAGTTCCCCGTCTGGGATACGTCGCTGCCTTGGAGAAGCACGACACAAGCCGAGTCCGGCAACAGGTCCCACGCCCCCGAGCCTGACCCGAGCCTAGCTCCTCCTTTCAGGCGGGGCAAGAGGCGGCCGGAGCGGCTCTGACAATCCCAGGAAGCCTGTCCACCTTTGAGCTGCTCTTCCCCGAACCGACGAGGCGAGGGATCCGGGACTGCCGGAACCAGACTTTGTGGTGAGGTAGGCGCCCGCCCTGGGAAAGTGTAGCCCCCGGTAGATGCGGCTAGGGCTGGAGAGCCCCTCGAGTAACTTGGCTTGTTGGCTAGGAAGGAGACGGACGACAAGGAGGAGGGGGGTGGCGTTGCGCCGAGGATTGCCTGGGCGCACGCGAGAGATTGGGCAGGGCCGTCGCGACTGTCCTGAGAAACGTGGAAGCCCCCCCCGCCCCGCCCCCGATGACTTACAAACTCCTCTTATGTAGTTGCTCTGGATTGAAGCGAAACTTGCCGAAATTCGCGTGGAATCGAACCACTGTTACGTTAGCTTTTGCTGGGCTGCGTTCACGCCCAGGCGAGGAGATCGAAGAGAGTGCTGCTTTAAAGACCTGGCAGAGAGAGACCCCCGCCGGCGGCCCGCCCGGGTGACTAAGGATGGACTGCGTTTAAAGTGATGCCGCACCCTACCGAGTATTTAACTGTGTGGTAACTGGGCAAAGAGCATAGAGCACAAACGCCGTTTCTTGTTTTGCAACAATGTACAGAACTGGGATTTCTTAATGTCTGGTTGTTTCAGGTTAATGCATAGCTCTTGGGTGTAAGCGCCAGGTGAGATTGGAGGTTGTAAAAGAAAATTGTGTACAGTATAGAGCTTTAATGTTGGGAGCCGTTTGTTAGTTCTCTGGTCCAGGATAAAGAGGTGGCATGAGCAATAAAAGCAGTTGTGATTTTTCTGGGTGGGTAACAAGTACAGTTTGGAGTAGTGGTTAAGGCACTGGAATCCTAATCCCACCTTTGACATGAAACCAGCTGTGTGACCTTGGGCCAATTGCCCATTTTCTCTCTGTCCTTACTTGGTTTTGGGTGAATATGTTATATAATCTTGCCATTGTTTGTATATCATGGCTTAGGACATATGTGCAGCTTATTTTAGAACAAACTACTGCTTGGTCTTGTACCTCAGGCTTTGCTGAAAAAAGTCTCTCCTTGACCTCTGAAAAGCCATTCCTATCCAAAGAGGCAGGAGATACAGGTATCCGTGAGTAACATGCTTGAAGGCATTTCCTTCTTTGTCTCTAATTATGGTAGTACCTTGTAGTCAGCTGAAGCCTAGCTCTTTTTAAAATCATATATATTGGCTTTCAGTTATATTCCAAGGATGAAGTACAAATATTTTGGTTACCAAATGAGAAGAGAGGACTCATTAGGAAGATGTTGGAAAGATGGAAGGCAGAAGGAGAAGAGGTTGTCAGAGATGGTTGTCATTGACATAGTGTCAGTGACACTGTGCATGAGTTTGAACAAGCTCTGGGAGATAGTGGAGGACGGCGTGGAGTGGGGCTGGCAGGCTATGGTCCATGGGATCATGAAGAGTTGAACACAACTTAGTGATTGAACAACCAATATATTTTAAGACAATCCTCCATTTCAACAATTCAGATAAAGGTAGGGTCTACTTCTGAGGAAGCAGAAAGGGATATGCATGGTAGCTGCACCTGATTGGCCTCTGCTCACTGAGGACTCTGTGCAATGGACATCCTCTTCTGCCCATGAAGATTTGAAAGCCTAGCCATGTTTTTTTGTTCCATATGAGTAGGTAAGAATAGGAAACTCCTCCTTTGTAAACTCAAACTGAGTGGGAAATGTTCAGAGAGGACTTTAGTTTATATCTACTTCTAATGTTGAAATTGTTCTTTTCATCTTTTAATCTCTGGTTTCTCCTGCTTTGGACAAGAATGGGGATGTGATCAATCTTTGGCGAGGTTTTGCAAAAATATGCTGCCTTGGAGTAAGAAAAATGTGGATCTCTTGACAGAAGTACTTCATGTGGCAGGATAGTTACTGTTTCCAGATATTCCTTGTTTTCCTTGAAACGGGATTCTTGAAAATCTGTCTTGCCATGTGCCAAGGATAGTGACTTCCTGAGACATTTTTGTAAAAATATTGTTTGTGCTTGTTTAGCTCACTTTCATCTAGTGGCAATCCTGGGGAGGAGTGGGGGTGAGGAGGAGGAAGCTGTGCTAATCACTTAGGAATAAAGAAGCATTCCAAAACCATGACTACATTTTCTCTTTCTTTCTGGGCCTGAAATCGAGCTGCCAAGTCTTTTCAGTTGCAGGTCAGGCCCCCTAAATTGTGATCAAGCTTTTTTTTTTTTAAAGCATTCGCTATCTTATATTGGTTCACTAAGATATTTGGGACTGGCAGATGTTTTGTTTCTATTGGGAACTTCAGCATCTATTGATTAATAGATAAAAAAGGCAGCCTTAGTAGGGTAAAGGTTTTTTTTTAAAAAAAGACATGCTATTAATTAGGCTGTTGGTGGAAGAGTATTTTCTATTAAACTTTTATCCTGCTTTTAATAGACCCATGATATTTGAAGTTTCCATGTTTTCCTCTTTAATTTTAGTACAATCAAAGAGTTCCACATGAGACAGTGACAAATATTTCAATAGTTTAAGAATGGCATTTTAACTGTAGGTAAAATGTGCCTGTTAGGGGGAGAAGCTTCAATGTTTGTCTTGGTTTTTTAAACAATCTATTAGCAATAGCAGTAGCATTTAGAGATATATAACACATGCCATCGCACTTGACAATGCTCTGGCTGGCTTACAATGACTAAGCATTATTTTCATATTGCCCCTCAAAATCTGGGTTCTCATTTTATCAACCTCAGAAGGATAGAAAGCAGGAGTCAGCCTTGGGCCCTGTCAGGATCAAACTCCAGGCTGTGGTCAGAGTTTGCCTGCAATACTGCCTTCTAACCATTGCACCACCAGGACTCATAACTAGTCCAAATCACTTCTAGGGCTTAAGTATATATATTAATTTGATATTTATATATCTTTTTGAATGGAATCAAATATGGTTAGAAACAACAAGTGTCTGTAGAGATTCTCAGTCATCCAGATCATGGTTGCCCCAAAGGTGCTTTTTCAGGAGGCAACTGGACTTTCTTGTTTTTTCTTTTGAAGACAGTTTGCTTCTCATCCAAGAAACTTCTTCAGCTCTGACAGGATTCCCCATTCCCCACTATCCTGTCAGCGAAATGTCTTCAAAAGAAAAAAACAAAGTCCAGTTGCTTCCTAAAAAGCATCTTTAGGACAAAACTATAAAGTGCTTTTTTGTCGTGATCATAATTTTTTTGAAGCTTCAATCATTTGTTATTTTAAGTTTATGGGTTTTAACAATATCCTTAAAACTGAAATGTCCTCCAAAATCACTATTTTTGTTTCACCTTACAGAGTATTCTTTCCTAATCTTTCTTCTAATTGGTTCAACAAAATGTGCTTACCACTGGTAACAACTGTATAATCACAGTCTGTGTTGGCTTAACAACTCAGATTTCATTGACATTAAAATACTTTGACAAAATTTAGTGTTCTATTCAAAGATTTCTTCAAAACTGAAACCATTGCAAAACTGCAGTTCTGACATTAAGATCTGCTTATGTGAAAGCAATTTGTAACATATATATTGTTTTGCTGAAAGAAATATTATCCCTGAAAAAGAAAATGATCCAACAGTATGTCTCAACCTTAGCAACTGTAAATATGTGGACTTCAATTCCCACAATTCCCCAGACAGCAATCCACATATCTTAAACTTGCTAAGGTTGAAATACACTGAATGAGAGTATAAATCTGTGGAGAAAAAAGCTCATATGCCAACATTTTTATGACTTGGCTGTTATTCACTTAGTTCTGAAAGCTAAACATCTAAAAGAGATGTTTAGTTTAAGTCATCTCACAGAGTTGTTCTTTGTTTTCTTATGACATTTAACAGCCTGCCATTCTGGTCAGTACAATGAGGCAAACACAGAGAAAGCAGGATCCTGTCACCCTTTTCCATTTGCAAGAGCCAAATATCCCTTGCTTCTTTTAAAGGTAGCAGGCTGGCTTGACCAGTACAGGAAAATTCAGGAGGCATCTTAAGTTGTATCCTCATCGTTTTGCCTTTACATTGTTTCTTGTTCTTTATAATCTGGCATGGCTGCCTTGGCCAATTTTGATGCTTATCTCAATCTTCTGCTTGGATAGGTGCAATGTTTCATGACTACTTTGATCTGTCACAGTAGCTATGAAACTGTTATTGTTATGGGTTCGAATTTCGGTCTGCTACTGCTTCTTGTGTATTTACCCGTCATGATTGGTCTTCTCCCAGTTGCATGCTGAAGAATGCTAGTGTTTACAAAGTGCACTTGGGTATATTATTTTCCTTTACAGTTAGTTGAAGCCTGTGTGATGCAGTAAATCCTATAGCATTTCTAGGGTGGTAGAGTTATTCCTGTCTTATTCAATTTGAGCCCTGTCCTCCAAACAAACTGAAAAAATTTCAGACACAACAATATTTTTGAGGAGGCACAGCAACTTTACCTAGGCATGTAGATGAGGTGAGTAGATGCCAGTTGTTTTCTGCTTGCAAAAAAGACACTATTTGCAGAAGAACCAGCTGCAGTACTTAAAGAGGCAGGGGACTCTGTCTTGTTCAGGGCTGAGAAGTCAACATAGTAAAAAAAAAAAAAATCACCAGCAGAGCCAAATAGGTATAAAATGAACTGGAAGTGTGTTCTCTTTTCTCAAGAGGCAAAGTCTAAACAGGCTTCTTTGGAGGATTTGGGATGACATGATGCTGTAAGACAGCAACCCCTGATCCTAACCCAGACCTCAAGTCAAATATTGGTATTGAATGACACATTTTTAATCTGATGGGACCAGATCAACTTTGAGTTCTCATCAACACCCATTATCACAAGCCAGTTTCGAGGAGGGTAATGATACCTCCCACGTGTCCAAAGGGCAGGCTGCAGATTTTGTATTTTGTATTTAAATTTATTAACTATCTTGAATGCTCAACTGAATGGCAACATGGAATGTGATTAAAAATATAAGAGGCATGTCCTAGTTAACCCCAGATTATTTTTGATGCACCCAAGTTTAATATCTATTCTTCTGTGATTTGACACGGTTTTTCTCCTCTGGATTTCTAGTATTTTTGTTTTTAAATGAACATGTTCTGCAGACTGAAAAAAAATTGAAAATCCCTGCACTAATAACATCTTTGCTTGAAGCTTCTGATTCTAGTTACATTTGTATTGATCTCTACTGACATCTGATCCAGGTAATGTTGTGATTTTGGCAAAGTAAGCAACAAAACAAGTAAAGTTAATTGCAAAATGGCAGAACTATTCCAGACTATACAAAAGATTGCCCAAGTTGAATGATTCAACCTAAATCAGAAGGAAATAAGACTTAAGCAGAGAGTTATAGTAAGCCTCCCTTTCATTTTCCTTTTGGTCACTTTTATATGAATTGTCAAATGTGTAGTCATTAAAGATTTTATTGCTATTATACCAGAATTAATTTTTAAAAATCCTTTCACTTTAATACAGGAACTTTCATACAACATTTTAGCAGATTTGTTAATGGTAGAGATTAGTACAAATCTCACGGGAAACAGAAAGTATGTTTTTGTGATTTTTTTTTTTTTTAAGAAATTTGGTCCTACAGAATTTTGCTTTGATTCTGTGTGATAGGAATCAGTATTTCTCAATTTTGGCCACTTAAAAATGTGTGGACTTCAACTCCTAGAATTCCTCAATCAGTAAAGCTGTATAGGAAATTCTAGGACTTGAAATCCACACATTTTCATGCAGCCAAGGTTGAGAAACACTGTACTATATTACGGGATTGGGTTCGACTCCACCATCTATTTACTGAATCTAAAAAAGAAAAAAAAGAGGCTTTTTGAGATAGTTTTCTCTGGGTTTTGATCTGCAAAGATATCTTACATGTTATCATCTTCTTTAATTTCAGTCTCTGAGCAGCCATGTCTCCATTTCTGGATCTGGGTGCTGCTTCAAAAATGTCCTTTTATCTTGAAAAGATGTTTTATGCATAATCCTATTTGTGATTTTTCTCTTCTTCTTTCTTAAATGTCACGTGATCAAAATTCATACAATTGGCAAGTGACTCATATTTATGACAGTTGTGGTATCCTGGGGTCATGTGATCATCTTTTTGCGACCATCTGACAAGCAAAGTGAATGAGAAAACCAGATTCACCTAACAATCGTGTTACTAACTTAACACCTGCAGTGATTCACTTAACAACTGTAGCAAGAAAGGTCCTAAAATGGGGCAAAACTCACTTAACAAATGTCTTACTTAGCAACAGAAATTTTAGGCTCAATTGTGGTTGTAAGTCAAGGACTATCTATATCATTCTGGCAATTATCTTTCATACTTTAAGGCAGTAGCTTCACAAGATTTTAGGTAGAAATGTTGGTCATTCCTGGGCTTGCAGTACTGGGGTGCATGTATTTTGGAATTTAACAAAGAATGCTAGAAGAAGGAATATTACAATTAAACCTACAAAGATACTAAAGATGAAAACAAGAAAAGTCTTGCAAAATATCTCTAGGTGAAGAAGGAGATTTTAACCTCTGAATCTCTGCCTACAAAGCTCAAAACATTAAGATCTGAATAGCAGAGAACTACTGACTTGGATGTGTTCTGAGTGAGCCCAGTCTATAAGGTTATTTTCCATTTCCAGATTTATTTATCAAATTTATAAAATCTTTTTTACTCCTTTCTGTGTGGTATAAGTTAGGCAAGGTAAATATGTAAATAATGTGATTCTTGCCAGATCTCAGATATGGTGGCTTATTGGAAAATTTCTAAACACATGACAGATTACTACTTATGGGAGGCAGAAAGATCATTTTTTTTCTTTTATTACAACAATGTTTACCACTTAATAGATAAATCTCTATGCCTAACAAACACTTCCCCAAAAATCCTGCTAGATTAAAGGCTCAAGTAATCATGATGTGAAGACTTACAACCCACCCTCTTCAAATACTTTTCATTGGCTAAGAAGGAGATACTATTTATTATTTTATTTATTTATTTATTTGATTTGATTTGATCTACTATTGGTAGAATTAGCCATCATTTATCTCCTTAAATCTTCTCCTCCAAAGACATTGTTAGCTGTAGAGAAGAAAGAAAAGACATAATATAGGAGGAGAAAAAATGTATGTGCATAATTTAAGTCTGGGAAGTAGCTAGATAAAAATTAAACCACCTCTCCCCTTGCCCACATCACTTTTAATGGATCAGTGATACAAACATAATTGAATAAAACTGTTCTACTGGAAAATAGAAAATATATTGGTATATTATTTATAAACTGCTCACTTAGGTTGGGTGGGTGGGTGGATGGATGATAGATAGATAGATAGATAGATAGATAGATAGATAGATAGATAGATAGATAGATAGAGGTAAGTAGGTAGGTAGGTGGGTTGAGCACAGAGAAGACTAAATATCTGAACTACATAAGTCAGTTGATGTGCCTTGACAGTCAAATAATTGGGGAGTTTACGTAAATTTGCATTCAACCCACAACCCTTTTTTTCTTCCATCTTGATTTTCAAGCTTACTTTGGAAGGTCAAATTAGCTTCGGATTTGCATTCATAAAATACCAGCTTCATTCTTTTCTTAAAGTGATCTTATCTATCCAGTACTACAGCATTACTCCTAAGTCAATAAATGCATGTTTAAGAAAGAAAAATAATGTGAGGATATTCTTTAAAGAATAAATAGCTTAGCAACAGTTTCCAAATACCACGTCATGACACAAATCTATTTGCAGTTCAGAATGGTAGGGAAACAAAAATCTGAAATCACTATTTTATACCAGATTAAAACAGATGGAGCTTCCTTTAATAAAACTGTGGGCAGAACTTCAGATGTTAACTGTGAACTGAATTATGTCATAAAGGCAGGGCTTCCTAGCCCAGAGTCCTTAAAATATGATCAATTTCATTCCTAATTAGTCTAGCCAGCATGGCTAAGCCAGACAGGCAGGGGTGGGATTCAATTTTTTTAACAACTGGTTCTATGGGCATGGCTTAGTTGGTGGACATGGCTTGGTGGTCATGTTATTGGCTGGGCATTCACATCGAGGCATGCATATCCTCTCCTGGCCTCTCATGACTGTGGGGATGCTGCAACAGTTGTAAGCCTGAAAAATGGTCATAAGTAACTTTTTTCAGTGCCATTGTAACTTTGAATGGTCACTCCACACAAGCAAAGTACCAGCAAAGGAGGGGAAAATAAACTCCAGAGATGTTCCAGAGACAGGAAGTCTAGTCCTGCCAAGAATGTAATAAGGGTTAACGGAGAGGCAATTTCTGTAAGCAACACCAGAATGTTTTCTTCCTGCCTTCCTTACAGGACTAGGCCAGTAATTTCTTCTAACAACCAGTTCTCCGAACTGCTTAAAATGTTAACAACCAGTTCTAGCAAATAGGTACGAACTGGTAGAATCCCACCCCTGCAGACAGGGCAGCTGGCCTGATCTATCTGAAGCCCCGTTGGCATTGTCTCTAAGAACTGGTGGCTTCTCAGTACAGATATATTTTGCTTTTTTGGAATCCAGCCATTGGGAGTAGTTCTCTCTTCTGTTTAACAGTTTCAAAGTTCAACCTGGTGTTGCAATTAAATCATGAGATTACATGACGTAGGCTGGTGGCAATAGCTTAAGTAGGCTTTGAAAATGGTCCTGTATGTACTTGTCACCTACCTTAATAATGTGTTTGAATGGACATGATTACCAGTATTACTATATAGATATGCACCATGAGTAACTTTTTTCAAGGTAGTTTTTCATAATTCTCATATCATACATGCAAAGCCTAGCTATAAATTGATAGACACAGAAAGTTAAAGGCTGTTCTGCATAACTGTAGCAAAAGCATGTTTCTGATGATATTGAGATATATGGGTAAAATTTTCTTAAAACCTCTAATGTTGAATGAAGTTGTGAAGACAGCAAAAAGAAAATTGATAAAAAGCTATTTTTGCACAGCAGCTAATGTATTTATAATGCTGCAAGTATTTCTTTTTAAAAATAAGTCTTTTTAAAATTATCTCCTCAAATGTTCTAAACACAGCTGATTGTAAAACTATTCCCTTCTAGGAGGGAGATTAGTTGATTCCTTGAGAGCAAGATATAAATTAGCACATTTGCATAATTTGGAATATCCCAGTTTATGACAATTGTTTCTAGGTCTAATTTCAGTAGTAAAGGTGGTCCTCTATTTATGACTACAATAGCAACTGGAAAATTCATCATTGTGGTGAGGTCAATAGTGAGACATAATCTCATTTACTATGAAACATCGTAACTTCGAACAGTTGTTAAACAAATGGCTGTAAGTTGATGATTTACTGGATATGATTCAGCTTAATACTTTTGGGGTTCACTTAAGGGGAACTGATTGCTTTAATTAAGTCTACCATACCTGGGCTGCAAAAATAAATTATTAGATAGCAGCAAAAATTAGAGATTTTAAAACATCTCTTTGATGTCATCTAAGAGTCATTTGGATGATTGTGGCCTTGATATAGTAGCCTTACTTTTATCTACCTAGAGATCAACTGTTGAAGGATAGGTATCCAATGGCCCTTAAAAGATGGATTTTTGGACAGTAAAGGTAGAAATTAGGAGTGGGAAAAGTATTATTGTACAGTATATAAATAAATTGATCCAGAAAATATGCTATTCACTAAGCACTTATATATGCAATGTGAAAATATATAAATTGTTTAAAAAAGATGGATTTTTAGAGTGAATAAAATTCACTCTATACATGAAACTAGGGAAGCTGAAGATGTGCTGTTAATTGGTGTTATTTCCAGATACAGGGCTGTTTGGATTATTAATAATGGATGTTCAGTTACAAGATGGAGCAAACCACAAATAGGTGCAATATACAGTATGTTGAAACAGAAGACCTTGCTAAATTATCCCCAAGGCTATCTCTTCACAGTCTTTTTTTCACAGCAGCCAGTCAGATACTGAAGAAAAGCTTGGCAGAACACCAAGCTCCTCTTCAAGCTCCTCTATTCATGTTTTCCAAGCAAGTGCTATAGAGTTTATAAGATAATAGTATAGCAATAGCAGTTAGACACCACTCCATATTGCTTTACAGCAGGGGTCCGCATCCACAACCCCTGGCCATGGCTCATTCAGAACCAGGCCACACCAGCAGTGGGTGAATTCATATGCAAAGAATAAATTGCTCAGCTACCAAGGGAAAGGCTGCCTCCTCCCCCATCCTGCATGTGGATTTGGCATGTGCCAGGGTCTGTCTGGCTCTTGTTCATGTTTTCATGCATGATTAGATTTATGTGGCTTAGCATTCTCCCTGCTATAATTCCCTGTTGCTAGTACCTTACCACCATACATCTTCAGAAATTGGGACAGCTGATTTCTGTCAACTTATGCCATATTTCTTTTCTCTATCCCTACATAGGGAACCACTTCTCCAGAGTTCTGGGTATCTTTTGACATCACAATTTTCACTGGATTATTCAACACTAATTTATTAATTTATTGGTGTGGGAATTGCAAAGAGAAAGTAAGAATTGTGAGACCAATACATTGCGCTTAAGATTTAAGAAAAAAGGCATTTACTTGTCTTGAAAGGGTTGACAAGGAAACAACATAGAAATCTGGAGAGGATGCTATGTTATAAAGCTTAAGAGTATCCAAAACATTCTAAAGACTAGGGTGAGATTAATTCTTCTAACAAGCCATTCTGCTTTCAGTCGAGCTATCTCAGGGGTGTCAAAGTCATGGAGTCACGTAAACTATTTGGACTTTTTTTCCCCTTCGCTAAACCGGGCGGGGGCAGCATGTGACGCATCCAACCCACAGGCCATGAGTTTGCATCTTTAGGTCTTTTGTGATCATAGCCTTCATATAATAAGTGATAGAAAATCACAGTCAAATGAAATCATGTAAAGTTTTAGTAAAGGTGACTAATATTATTAGCCCAAATCAATTGAATGGGGATGAAACTTCTTCATTGAAGAGTATGGACCATAATCTATCAGGTTAATCCAGTGCAGTCTGGTGAATAGATGTTTTCCAACTTCCCAGACTAGAATTGAGAGGGAATGACTGGTCCAAGGACATCCAGCTGGTTTTCATGCCCAACCAAAATTTATAACTGGATCTATAATCTGGATCCTTCTGCTCCTAATCCAGCAAGTTAGCCACTTCACCCCAGCAATCTTTATTGTTATATGTTCTTTGATTTCTGCCCTATTGAAAAAAATATATAGGAATCTTCTTTTTAAAAAATTGCTGAACTTCTGAGTATGCAGGCACCCACACCGTATTCTTTTTTTTAAATATCTACCCAAAGATCACAATGTACCAGAAGGGTTAGTTGCATCTAAGGAGGGGTAGATCATCCACAGGCCAAATGTGGTTCCTGGAGTGGGCAGAACTAAAATATCCAGCCTACATTTTGTGCAGGGGAGCAGATGGACTATTTAATGGACTATTTAAGGAGCTCACTAGGTGACACTCTTATGTCTATTCCCATTGTGGCTCTTGGAAAATGGTTTTAAAAAAATATGTCTTGCAAGTGGCCCGTGCTGCTGCCGCTGCGTCACAAGAACCATAATTCTTTTTGGATCACTGATTTGCACAGCAGCAATAGAACATGGGGATGGGAATGGTTTGTTTTAGTATAGGAAGTTATTTTACCTTAAGTCTAAAATAAAACCTTTTAAGTAGGTTAAAGGGCTGACTTAAATTTTTATTCTGCAGAAAAATATGTCTCCTGGCACGTGGAATAGAGAAAAATAATGGTTTAAACTTTAGAGTGAAGTCCCTAAAAGATTATACTACAGTTTTCATTTTTCTGGATTTTTTTTCTCAAGTACAAATGCTTATTCATGATTGTTTTGCTTCTGTTGCATCTCTATGTTCTAGGCTCATTTCATAGTTTCTAAAATAAACTCTGCTGGAGTGAAATTAGTGTAAAGCTTGGATGTTGTAATGCTTCTGTGGTTTTGTAGCTGATTCATAACATCTATTTCAAAATGGAGCACAGTTATGTTCTTCAAGTTGTTCATGAGAAGGAAAATAAGCAAGAAGCCAAATTTTCATCACCGAGACATACAACTGAGTTTCTAAATATTAATTTTTTACAGAGGATTCTGATAGTTATCTCTGATAGTTACAAGAATATATATTTGCAACTAAATAGATTCCAAGAAGAATGTAACACATAGTAAATTAACATATTGTATTTCATATTGTCTTTTAAAAATAGAAATATTACTTTGGAATTTCTGAAATAGTTAGAAATGAAATAGTGGGTGAACATCTTTTTTGTTTCCCTCTCTCTTCTATTGCTATTATTGCTGTCTCTTTATTTTCAGAATTACCAAGCTGTTACTCTTCAGCTGAGCATACCTCTCATCATTCTTAATGACACCAATTTTGGGAAAACCTGTCTTAGGTTCCCTCATTATCCAAGATGGTGGCATCTTAATCAAGTTGAAACCACCATGGAATAGGGTGAATTGAACTTTTGATGAATCTTTTGTCCTGCCAAGGAAGCGGATGGTAGCATATGGCAAGAGGTAGAGATTTTTCTAGCAGATTCCCTAACTGCAATTATGTTGGGTCCCTCAGGACAGCATGCACACCCTATAGCACATTGATAATTTCTTTTGAGATAAACCAAGGCCCCAAAATTCTCACAGCAGGATATATTGGCAGGGAAATATTGTATTATTTTAGTACATTACTGGGTAGTGTGTGTAATATTTTGAATTTTCCAATCAGTGTATAGATATAAAACCTAACACTAGAAGTAATGGCTTCCATTCCTTCATTTTAAATATTCAATTTCTGATTATATACAGTACTTCCTCCATAAGTCATTTCAAATAAAGAATTTATACTTCTTTGATTCAAGCTTGTTCTATCTGGTTCAGAATATATTTTGTTCACATGAGGAGTAATATTTTGTAGTATTACACTTACTTGCTGTAATGTTTCAATAGCCTAATGAACTAAACCCCAGACCTAGCTTTCTTTTTCTCTACAGCCATGGCAGCCATCAGGAAGAAGCTGGTAATTGTGGGAGATGGTGCTTGTGGGAAGACATGTCTATTGATTGTTTTTAGCAAGGACCAGTTCCCAGAAGTCTATGTACCAACAGTCTTTGAAAACTATATTGCTGATATTGAAGTAGATGGGAAACAGGTAACTCGTCTTCTTTAATAATAGAAACAGCTTCTAAGGGATGTTTGCTTTCCTCTCTGGATGTCACTAGTTAATATTGTCAGAGAGTTTTTTTGTGCATCCATTAGTATACTGATACTGAGTCCCATTAGAAATGTCAGTATCTGGTTGGTCAACCACCAATAATCAGGACTTTATATTTGTAGATTAAATGATTAAATTACATGCATAACTCCTACCCAATAAATATGCTGAAATGATAATTCTGCATCAAAGAAGCCTACATTCCTTCTCTCTAGTTAGATATCGATCAACTTCTTTATGACCTTTATGTCTATGAGATTTTTAGCATCGTAAATACTACTATCTTTTCTCTATTTCCATATGTGCCCCAAGATCCTTTACCACCAACCTCTGAAACCAACAAAGACTTTCAGAAAAAATAAATAAATACTAACCTAATTGTAAACTGTTCAGTGTCTTTTAGATAATGAGAGTTGTATATAAATTTGATTAAAAGATAAAATACATTCCAGATTCATTTGAAATATAATTAAACAGATAACTGTACATTTGCCTGATATATCCTCTTATGCCATGTTTATTTTGCTGAGTAGTTTTGAGCAATGTTTGCCTAGTTCCATAATTCACCAGCTGATGAAGGCCAATTTGATGAACACGTATTTGTTTTAAGGACTAGAGTTCAAAGAAGTAAATTAGGAGGAGTCTGATCTTCCATCTCTATGCAAAACTCCCCTTTTATGTGAAGAGTCAACCCTCTGCATCCTTACATTATAGAAAAATATACAAATATTTAAAATATACATAGCTGTCCCGTACTTCTGGTTTGGTTATGAGTCCAGTTGCTATATGTCAGATGATTTCATATCATATTTGCCTGCTCATTAAATTAGTATAAAAATTTTGAATTTCTGAAAAGTGGAAATGTCAATAAAACTCTTCTGGTGCTTCTTTTAACATTCCATTGACTGACCTGAAGAGATGATGTTGTATTTAATTTTGATGGTGTTTATGAACTTGGTGTTGAATGCCCTTAAGAATTATGAAGAAAAGCGGTTCTGCATAATGGCCTTAGTACAGGGTTTAATATATTTAATTGCTTAATACTGGTAGATATTTTGCCAGGCTGCTTAAAATTGCCAAGGAGCCAAATATAAATGAGGAAAGCAAAACAGTTGGATTTTTCTCCTTTCAGTATATGTATTTAACCACAGTCACAATTACTGTATGTTGATTAAGGGACTGGGTTGGTTTTTTTTTTTTTCATTTATAGGTGGAGCTGGCCCTCTGGGATACAGCTGGGCAAGAGGATTATGACAGGCTGCGGCCTCTCTCTTATCCTGATACAGATGTTATCCTCATGTGCTTCTCCATTGACAGTCCAGATAGTTTAGGTAAGGCTATAAAATAACAGTTCAAATTATAGGAATGGTCACCATGCTGTGTGTCTTCCCATGTATTGCTAGAAGCTCTCATTCTATCTGAAGTAGTTATCATGCCATCTGAAGCTGCTGCTTTGGTCAATAAAGCAGGAGACAAGCAATTCTCTGCTGGACAGCCTTATTGTCATAGTCAACAATATTGTATTAGAGTGTCACAGTCAACAACATTATCTGAAATAGTATAAAGTTCTCCTCCTTGAGTAGGGAGGTAGACTAGATAACCACCAAGGTCCCTTCCAGTTTCTATTCTGTTCTTTTCTGCTCTATTCTTACTAGAGTGATAATGCTTTTCAAATGTCCAGGTTGGTTAACACTGGACAACCAATACATGGACAAATGGATCACTGAACATATCAACACAGAGTTTTGCAAATGACCAGGCTCAAATTATCCTATTTCAGACACATTATGCAAAAACCTGGAAAAAGTTCTAATACTAGGAAAGGCGGAAAGAAAAATGATGAGCAGCCAGCAAGGTGGATAAACTGAGATTTAATGTCAATGAGCACATTCAGAGAGACCAGGTTAGACAGATCTTCATGGAGATCTATGCGGCCACTAAGGGAGGACTTCAAGACAACTTGTTGGCACATAAGTCAGTCATGTGATCCATCTATTCATTTCCCATTACTGGTTGCTGCTTGTAGAATAGGCCTGCTTTTTCAGGTGAATGAGTTCATTACTTTAGAAAAAAAATACATCAACTGTAGAAGAAAGTTCAGATTTTTCTCAGCCTTATTTGGTTACTTTTATAATATTGGTTATCACAGAGATTACCAACAAAATTTTAACTGTAATTGTTTTTCAGTCTTTTGGTCACAATAGTACCTTAACATGACAAAAAGCTGAATATTAGGGACAAATTTTTTGATTGCTGTAATAGCCTACATACCTGGATGCTGCTTAAGAGAATGCACTCTGGCAAAGGTTCAGGATGTCTCCTCAAAGTCTGTACTAGACAAAGGAATCTTTAAGGATCTAATCTGTTTTGCTGGACGGAGAATGAATAGCTTCCTCCATTCAAGATTAGCCAGTTTGGATAGTTCCTTGAATATATTTGCACTGTGACACCATTAATAGTTTTTCAGTATATAAGGACAGAAAGGACTCAACAGTTGCCTTCAGGAGAAAGATGAGGATAAATTAATGTTGGCAGTATTGCAGAAAGGGAAAATTCAATGATGAAGGAATATGTACTTTTTTCTGCACAGAAAGCGTTTGTGACACTAGGTCTTTCTGCAGCTCTATGCTACATGTCTGCGGGATATTTCTGACTGTGGTTCTGCGGTTTAGATGGGGAACTTCCAACACACTCCTCAGTCACTTCTTCCCTTGTCTTTTAGTGGTCTAAAGAATACAAAGTTCCCTTACATCTGTAGTGGGGTCAGGTGGACGAAGCAGACTGACACTTGTTTACTGTCCAAGATTCTGAAATAAGACTCTCATTGTATTCACTCTCACTGAAATGGATCTTTTCCTTTATATTGATGTGGGGATTACACTTATGTATTTGTTCTGCTGGGGGTTTGCTCACTGAGTGGGTTCTCTCATATCTTTGCTTCTTCCAGAGAACATACCAGAAAAATGGACACCTGAAGTGAAACATTTTTGCCCAAATGTGCCTATCATCCTTGTAGGAAACAAGAAGGACTTGCGTAATGATGAACACACACGCAGAGAGTTGGCAAAGATGAAACAGGTATGGATCCATCCACACTTGTTTGCTTTTTTGAATGCAATTCTCCTATTCTTGAAGATAAAATACTGTGCAACTGTGGTTTAATTGTCTTGTTCATGTATTTATTGAAGCTTTCAGTGCCTTCTAATTCTAAGGGAAAAAACAGTCATTATCACTTGGGATCTTTACATTTAAGAGTAATTGTGTTTGTACAAGTATTGGTTGGTTATTTTTGCAAATAATCAACTTGAAGCAGTTTCCAGCTATCTCTCTTTGGTTAAGATAAACAGCCAGGCTGGCCTTTTGCCTCTGCTCTTAAATTTTCCTTCTAAACTTGAAGTCATGCAAGAGTTCTTGTGTTCTTTTTTAATAGCAACTTTCTCAATGTCCCTTCGAATTTATGTATAAGGTCACGTTCTGAGGAAATAAGGACCTTCAAATAAATTTCTGACTTAAAGCTAAACACCTTTGTGTTTCTTGACTCTCTTTGAATAGGAAGCTGTCAATATACGAAATTCAACATAATCTTAAAATATCAAAAAATTAAGGTACAATCAATATTCATTTCCTCCCATCTTTCTCACTGAATTCTGGGACTTAACAACCTATAGAAGTGACCACATTTACTTTTGAGAAATAGTACATCTGTTTAGTTATTTCTATTCTGAATTACCTGTAAACAATAATGCTTGAAGAAACTCGATTAAATTTAAACATGCCCTGGATTTTCCAGATGTTTTCTACCTTTCACATAGCCTTTGTAAATGTATTTTTTCATTGTCCATTCTTGTAGAACTAGATTCCTTCATTCCCTTCCATATCCTGTGGAAAATTCTAAGATGTAAATCTTTCATGAAGATTTACTGTTTGTAGTTTGACCTAATTAGTATTCCACCCTCATTTGGAATTATGGCTGATTAAAGAAGCTGTTGATTTTGCATTTCCAATTCTAAACAGTTGATCTTCCTTTGAAAAGTGAAATTTGAGTACAAATTGATGCTCCTCTTTAACCACCCCAGTGAAGTTTTTAATTTAGTTCTGGTTTGCTTTCTCAGGACACTTAAGCAAAAAGCTGAATCTTAAAAAAAGAGCTTGAAAATAAAATTAAGAAATATGTATTTTTGTTACCAATATTTGTATGTCTCTGAATTACATGTTATAGTTTGCTTTAACTGGTTGTTTTTGAACATCATGACAATCCAATTAGCATGAAAAAAATAGGGTACACATTAATAAATCCACAGGCTTTTCCAACAGTCCCTTTACCTTTTTTCAAGTCTAGCATTGTTTTTTTCCAGCTAGCATGGATAGGAAATTATTCTGGAAGCCCTGGCAACTAAAATTCCTGTGCTACTCTGGGTGCAAAACATGCTATTAACTCAGCTTGTATTTCCAAGAGGGTTTGGACTTGGCTCATGATTATCTGGTTATTTTTTTCAACAATGCCTTTAGAATGGGATTCAAAGGAAATTTGTCTTCTATATATGCCAAAATCCTACCCACAGTGTCACAAAGACATTAATGTCAAGTGTACTTTTTTATTTGATGACTGTTCCCTTCATCCCAATAGTGTGCAGCAGATAAGAACCCAATTTAGTGCTGCACTAAGGATTTATGCCATGGTTTCCTACACATCAATGTTACATATTGGGCCTTTGTCAGAATAATGGCCTCAATCCCAAACAGCTCTATGCCTGTTTTTTAAAAAATCAGCAGAGTCTCAGGGCTGTCTTGAGTTTATACTTCTTCTGTCATACCAGCAAAGTGCACAATGATAGTCTGAAAATATAAATTATTAAGTTATGTAATGTGTATGCTTCAGGTTGCAGCTACAAAGGAGGGACACCTGGCACAGTTCAGGAAGGGACCTTTTTCAGTATTGTGCTCACCTATTAGAACAGCATCCTATTGGCTTTAACTCTGTTGGCCTTTGTAATGACTTAAAAGCTTGGTTCTGGTCACTGGGTCTCGGGGCCAGAAAGTGGGGCTGCTGAACCTATCTATACATTGGCTATGTTAATTGTGATTGATGGATCCGTTTTTACTTCTGCTGCTGTTCAGTTGTTTCCTTGCATTTATTTTTATAAAAGCAATATGGGCAGTCATAGTTAAATTGAAATTATACTTTGCCAAAAGTTTTTGAGAACTTGCTGTGGTCATCATAAATGCTTTCTGACTGTCTGAGGAAAAGAAAAACAAACGATTAACAGGAAGTAAGTGCTGGGATTACCTTGGATTTTTCTATTGTTATATCAGGCAGTGCTAAATAATAATCAAACTCTTTTGCTTGTCATCATTTTTATGAAGGAGCCTGTGAAGCCGGAAGATGGCAGAGACATGGCAAACAGAATCAATGCTTTTGGCTACCTTGAATGCTCCGCCAAGACAAAGGATGGAGTGCGGGAAGTGTTTGAAATGGCCACCCGGGCTGCCCTGCAAGTCAGGAAGAACAAAAGGCGCAGAGGTTGCCTGCTCTTGTAAGAGTGTTGGCAAAAGTTGTGACTGTGCTGTTTGAAGCATGCACCTGTTCCACGGATTGCATGGAAGCAAGCATGGCATCTCAATAGATGGAAGAGTACAAATTTAATATGATAGTTGGCTGACTTCGGCCTCCAATCTTTTGCACATAAAAGGTACTCCAGGATACTACACAGCAGTGGACCGTAGGTCATTTTTTTGGGCAGCATGTCTATACCATAATTTTGTATGTTTGAAAAGTCAAAATAAATCACTTGAATCCGGTTTGTAACAATTTGGGTATAGGGCTAACAGTTTATATGACTTAATTCTATACTTCTTGCTCTTTTATACTAATTCTATAATTTGGTGCTTTGTATGGATTTTCACAGCTTTTATGTTTTCACAAATAACAGAAGGTAGATTTTTGGAATTCTGCAACATATGAAGCTGGACTACAAGCTAATGTATTTGCCAGTCTCCCTCCATGATCTGAAAGGCAAGGGGCTATGAATGTCTGGGAGGAATCAGCCTCTGTTGTGATTGGTGTTCTCTATTGCACTTCTGTCTGAGGAATACAGAATTGTGTTTTGGCAATACTATAGTCTCAGTTCCTTATTAAATTGATTTTATATGATTTGCCTTTTTTCTTTGTTCTTGAAGTCCTGCCAGCTAGATTAAGGTTGGGCACAGTTGGCTTTCCCATCTATTACAGAATAGCAAGTGTTGAAAGGAAAGGCCATTGTCGCTCTAAATACCGAGAGGAATAAACTTTGAATAATGTGCTTTGACTTTCATGAAATGCACTGAAGGGACTAGATTGTGTTTTATCTGGTGATCATCTGAACTGTATTTTTCAATAAGATTAGGTAAATGGGCATTTTTTAATGGCTTGGGGGAGGGGGGATTTTTTAATATCACAAAACAAAAGAAATATGTAATTGAAAGTAAGCCTGAATGGAATGAAACATTAAGTATAAAGTTTAAGGATGGAAGAGACATTCCATCTGGAGCTTTCTGGACATATGAGTGTAGATTTTTTTTCCAAACTGAAATGAGGAAAATGAAGTTGGAGTATTCATATTTCATGTCAATTTTAATGTCAATTTTAATAATAACTCCAAAACCTCAGAAATTCCATGAGAATGAAATGCATCTGATCAGCCAATGGCTATAGCAACAGATTGGTGGGTCAAAAAGATAATATTTTTTTTTAGGAACTGTTGTATCTTAAGCACCACAGCATCTGTCTAAGTAGTGGATATATTATGATATCTCTGTAAGCACAGCTGCACCAGGAACAGCGTAAAACACCAGCATTCTTCTTCTTCTGTTTACGTCATAGGATGGCAAACAGCCAAACACTTGCTATGGTTGGTGCATGGTGCCAGCTGCTCCCTAATCATGCAGATCTCGGAGGACCTACTGAATAACCATCACCAGCAATATAATGCACAGGACCACTTTTTAAACATACAGGAATAACAAGTGACTTAATGTGATAAAGGATATTCTTGTTCCTTTGAGACAATATAACTGCAGACGATTAGCTCTTTTCTATTGGCTAATCTAGGGGTAAAAAATATGTGCTTCTGAATTAAAGCAAGTCTTCTGCTTAAATAATTCTCTACCTAGTGCTATTCCCAAGGCTGAAAAGGTCCCAGCACTGAATAACACAAGAATGAAAGAAATTGAGTCAGAAGTCAAGGCATATTTCAAATGAAAACTAAATTCCATCAATATCTAAGAGGTCAGAAAGATTATCCCATCCAAAACCACATGGGGGTGGTGGTGGTTAATCTAAATTCAACACACCTGTGTAATGCCAGGCAGGGGGAGGAAACAGAAAATGGGCAACTTTGCCTCCCCTGTCATTTAATCTGTTATAGTTTTTTTAATCTTTTATATTCAACTTGGCTAACCAGAAGTAGATAAAAACTCAATTTCAGCACTTTGATAATAAGGGAGAAAAATAAGTCCTTCCTCCATACTGTGGTTCTGACTGATTCAGGCTGAGTCCTCAGAAAAGCTGAGCATCTGTCATGCTATGTATGATGCTGGCTAGGGAATTCTGGGAGTTAAAGTCCACAAGTCTTCAAGATGCCAAGTTTGAAGACCCCCTGCTTTAAGATAACGTCTTAAAAACTTCCCAAATTCTTTTTTGTGTTCATTTGGGTATAGGGCCAACAGTTTATATGACTTAATTCTATGTTGCTTTTTATACTAATTCTGTAATTTGGTGCTTGTATGGATTTTCACAGCTTTATGTTTTCACAAATAACAGAAGGAAGATTTGTGGAATTCTGCAACATATGAAGCTGGACTAGAAGCCAATGTATTTGTCAGTCTCCCTCCGTAACCTTGAAAGGCAAGGGGCTGCCAAAATCTTCATATGCATGCCTGGGAGAAATTAGCCTCTATTCTGATTAGTGTTCTCTTGCATTTTTGTCTGAGGGACACTGGCTTGTGCTTTGCCTTCAGTACAATATCGCAACAGGATATAGGTAGAAAATGATTTTTTAAAAACCCTGGTCCTTGATAACCCCCCATCCCGAAAAGGGGAAAGGATGAAACAAGAGAATTTTATAACTAATACAGAATCATGGTGCATATAATTAAATCTTATATATTTTAATAAATTTAGTACAAAAACTGGTTACATAAAATCTAAGTCTTGAGACTAACAAGTTTTGATAAGTTTCCCTCTCCCCAAAATTCTTCATAATCTCTACTCATAATCTCTTTGAAATATCAAAAATATTTCAATTACCATTCCTGTAATTTAATTCCTCAGACCTACCCAACATGTGCTCATATGCACTTGTTCTCAGCATAACAAATGTGTAGCCACTCATGAAAGAATACATAATTCAGTCGCTATTGGTAACCACACATGAACTTGTATCTCATTAATTTTTTTTTTTTTAAGCAGAGAATTTTGAGAACCCTGATATTTACTCCTGAGAAATAGAAGGTATGAAGATCAAATAAAATTTGGCTACTTGTCTTCTCTGTCAATCTTGCCGAAAGGATCAAGAAGGCAGCATTCACCAGGATTGTGCTTAAGACACAGCACTAGTTTCAATGTTCATATCTCCACTGTGGCTCCACTTGCTGCTGGATATAACTATCTTGTAAGCCGTTATCTGTAGATAAGATAATTAGGTGAAGCAGGTAGGCGGATAGAAAGGAGAAGGAAATCTATTTGCTATCCTTGCACTGACCAAGCAGCCTTTCTGAACATTTAAAGGGGTACACTTAACTCTTGTTCTCCAAGATGCATAAAGTTTCAGTGTAGAAAGGTTAAAGACTGCAAGCAAGTTGGATTTTGGCTGGATATCAGTTGTCAGTCTATGTAATGCTTATAAAAGAACAACATCATCCCTTAAACAATGACATTCCAATTTCCCATCCCCTTTAAACACTTGAGGCAATTCACAAGAGCTTCCTCTTCCTAGCTGCTGATCACGGGATTCTGAGAACCAGTAAAATCTAATCAAATCACGCCAGCCTATGAGCCATCAATACTATCACCAGCCAATACGGAAGTTGAAAAATCATCATTTGGCCAATGCTGTGGCTTCCAAGCAGAGGGCTAACAAAAATATTCCCTCCCCCACACCACACAGTATGGGCACAATTGCCAACTCTAATCTCTAATTGGTCCACACCCTCCCATTTTGCAAGCCAAAAAGTTGATAGGATGTCTCCAGAGTTCATTCTTCCTGAGATTAATACTGCAAAAATTCATGCTTCATGCATACAGGACAAAGGGAGTTGGTTATAATTATTGTACAACTGAGTAGCAACTGAGTAAAAATTACAACATTGACTCGTGACCTAATATTATTGCAATTTGACTTGCATTTAAGAGTACTGTTAAATGCTTATTTCATGGGCAGAATATTTCCTACTTCTTGCTTTTGGCTTCCTTCAACTTAAGGTTGTTCAACTTAGCCCCATTTTTCCTTAATTTGAGGGCTGACTCTCCCTTCTCTTCCCCCAAGTCCACCAATCTGAAAATGAACAAGTTAAATTGGCTCTCTTCCAAACATCCAAAGGATGACTAACAATTAAAGGTTGCTTTCAACACTGCAGTCCTTTCCTTACCTGCTGGCTGATCATTTATGTTGAGAGCAGACAGCGCTGCTATTGGCAACTCATCCTCTACTTCACTGTGTTTATATCCCTTCCAAGCTTGGTTGCGTTTGCAGTATTTAAGAAACCTGTGGACATAGTTGAAGTATTAATCCAATTAAGGCAGATCAGAATTTGGAATGGGAAAACAGGATACATTTGGACTTAAACAACTCACACTTTTGAGAACTACTTACAGAAGTGACAGTCCCAAAGGTGCCCCCTCAGGAGGCAACTGGACTTTCCTATTTTTTCTTTGAAGAATCTCTAAAAACAGGAAAGTTCATTTACCTCTTAAAGGGGCACCTTTGGGACAACCATGATTTGGATGACTGAGAATCTCTACAGACTTTTAGCTACACAGTTTGTAATGAACACCCTTTCAACAATGTGGGAGTAGGAATGAATTTCCAGAGGGAGAAAAAATTGCAGACTACAGGAACCAGGAGCACTACTCAGGTGACTCTGAGGACACAGGTAAACCTCCAAGTGCTTCAACAACATTCTAAAAGAATGCAAATGACGAGCTGTCTCCAAGGAATATAAATCCTTCCATTCACGGCTATTCTGTCAGAGCTGAAGAAGCTTCTTGGATGAGAAGCGAAAAGAAAACAAAGTCCAGTTGCCTCCTGAAAAAAACACCTTTGGGACAATCATGACCTAGATGACTGAGAATCTCTACAGACTTACAGAAGTGGCAGGGTCACTGAGGCAGTCATGGATCAACTATATGAGATTCCAGATGGCAAATAAACCTTTCAATACAGGTTTTATGAGACTTCTCAAGCTGAAGACTGTAGGAATAGATAATACTGGGGTATGTAGCACTTCCATGTCATAGAAGTATAGAATCTAGATGAAATATTGATTCCTTCTTTTCATGTAGCACCAGGCACTGTAACTTAGCAATTCTTTACCTGAAAATCTCAAAAGAATCTCTAGCACTGCTTATTCAGTTGCGCCTCTGATTCACTGCAGGAGGAAAAAAAAAATTACTAGCTGGGCAAAGACATGAGGAATAAGGAGGTCAACACTTACTCATTCCAATATGGATCCTTGCTTAGTGTAGTTGGGTTGCCTATAATGATCAAGAGCGCCTTAGCTCTTGTAAGGGACACATTCAGGCGCTGAACATGAAAAGGAGTAGTGATACAAAAAGAGAAAAAGTTAGCATCTTAGATCACTGGTAAAGAATTCCACATACTATAAAACGTTCAAGTATTGAGATACAGATTTCATAATTGTCACTTAAAGATGATAAAAAGTTTCCTTAATTTCCACTCCTACATCTCCTAACTGAATCTTCTGGATATTCTAAGAAATAGCCTTTATCTAATACAAAACTACTACAACAGGGGTTTCATTCCCAAATTGGTGATGTTTGGTTTTCCTTAGTTAAGAAGCTGAACTAAGAATGGAGGAAACGGGGTTTTAGTCCCACTTTTGGCACAAACAGGGTGACTTTACGCCAGTTTAACAACTTTTCAGCGGCCAAATAGTGAAGTTACAGTAATGCTGAACAAAGGGACTTATGACCTAGTCACCATGCCTGGAATGTCTTGGCCCGTTACAGAGCTGAGCATAAATTGCTGCATTTTGTATTTTCCCGCAGCTGCTGACCAGCACACCTAGCCAATGTGAGATATGTTTTTCCTACAGAGGCCATCTCATGCCATTCTGCAAGCAAGGGCCATTTATATCATTCAGCATGCATAATTTGGGGGAGGAAAGCCTTAATGATCATGACAATGGTGCCCACTTGTAGAGTGGTGCAAGGCATCATCTGTAGGAAGGGTGCCTGTTAGTAGCTGCAGAAAAACACAAAGGTGCAAGTGAAACAATTTACACGCACTGCTGGGCCTGGTGACCAGTCAAGGCATCCCAGGTGTGGTGAGGTGTGGGGAAGGCCTGGATCTCTCTGTCTGCAGCAGGTTTCCACACACTGGTGAACTCTAATCAACCACGTTCTCCCAAGCTTGTGATAGGGAGCAGGCCATAGCATCCAAAGTTACAGCAGGAACCTACATGTCAGTAGGCCCTGTAGCAGCCAAGGCCTTCCAGACCATGGCATGTTTCTATGCACAAGTGGGCCCTACAGCTTGTGCTGGGACACCCAAGGCCACCCTTGCCCCTTAATGATAACTGGGAGAGTCAAAATTATGGTTGAGTGAAGCAGTCAAGTGATATCTCACTTAATGACTCCTTCACTCAATTAGCAATGATTCTGGTCCCAGTTATGTTTATAATTTGAGGTCTATCTGTACTTCTAAAACAGTTGCTAAGAAAATGGCAGGAACTTATCCATATGGTTGCTATGGATCCAGACAGAGAATAAAAAACAGTCTAGAACTTAACTAAGGATCACCACCTGGTGGTAACAGAAGAGCTAAGAAACTCCTACTTTGCAGAGCTTCAGGTTATATTAGCTTTTGTTCTAAAATGCTTTGATAAATCATACTTTGCTCATACCATAAAGGTGTTTAAAGAAAGTTGTAAAAATGTCAACTGATGAAATTCCTGTGTAAAGCACACACGGTCCTGCTCTAAAAGAGCTATTAGATTTATAGTAGTCTTAGCAGTCTTATATCACTGGTTTTGAAGCATCAGAAGAGAGTAGATGATGTTAATAATCCTTTCCTGAAATTCTTCCTATATTTCTAGGACAAACTGGAGCTATAGAAATATGATATGGGGATACGTGAAAGTATATACTAACCCATGGTTTATTTATCCAAGGTTTCTTAAATAATCAGAAATGGCTTGAATCACACATTAAGTTATAAACAATAAATTTACTAGACAAATCTGGGCATGTACAAAAACACAAAATAAATTACATTTTGTTATAGTTTCTCTAATGGCCCCTCAAAAGGAAAAGCCACTTGGGAGGATATATTTCTGGACTGTTCTGGTCCCATAAAAAGGCCAATCAGTCCCGGGTGTGCTAAAGATTATATAGCATGTGAGAGATCAATGTGATACCTTGGGATTATTGAGGAAACCAAGGTTGAACTCTTCATCCATTCCGAAGTAATTGCTGCTACTGCGTACTGTTGAAATGAGCACCACGCGACGCTCCTGACCCTGGAATTCTTCCACAGAGCCCACCTGAGGTGCAGAAACATAAAAGAATTCTAGCTAGGATGCAGGAGTTATGGAACTCCAGAGTGATAGATGGGCTTAGTGGGGCGCTTTTTCCTTTCATTACAACTGGGTTTCCCAAACTGTGAAGCACATAAGTAGCCTTTGTTAAATAACATCTCACTCAATGGCACTGAATGAGCTGGACTTACAATGGGTTCTAGACATTCTAGCCATCATGGCATCCCAACTTGCAGTCACATGATCACGATTGGGGCACATGGCAACTAGCTTGCAATTAGGATGTTACAGCATCCTGCAATTAGATGATCACCATTCGGGATCTTCACTGCTAACTTCCAACAAGCAAGGTCATCTAGAAACTGGCAAGAGATTGCAAATAGCAATCACCGGACAATGGGATGCTGTAACCATGTGGGATTTGCTTAATGGCAGCAACTGGGATTGCCGCAACTGCCATTGTTAAGTTAGCACAGTCACATAGCTTCAGGGTAAAGAACAGCGTCACTTAATGACTGAATTCCCAGACCCAATTACCACAGTTAAGTGAGGACTACCCTCGAGGAGGTGCAGACAGGGAAGATGTGAAGAACCTTTTATAGTACATTGTTACAATAAATCCACCTTTCCCAAAGTTCCACTGTATTTTCATTGTTCATGTGTGTTCATCCTGGTTTCTGAATGTTTAACATGAGTATGTATCTTAAATTTACAGTAAAGGCTGATATGATTGTTGGATCTTAATAACTGAAGGATTTTTTTTTAAAAAAATAGAAAAATCCAACTGATGCTATGCATGCATGGTTATTGCAGTATATTAGGTCCTACCTGGTCATACCAATGTAGGACATAACAGTACATAATCAAGGCTCTCTTGGTCCAGATCTTACCTTTAGTTCGTTGATATTCATCAGGTCCTTTAATTTCATATTTATGGCCTGTCTTATCTTCTCTACCTAAGCAGAAAGAGAAATTAGTGTATCATTAGTCCTTAGTTCAATTATTGGTCCTCGGTGGAGATAAAATCTTTGTAATGCTGATTCTTTATTTATTCAATGCCAATTGCAGGTGTGAAACACTTGCCTTTTTTCCTTTATCTTAAGTACATACATGTCTGTGCTTTCTTTTTCAGTGTTACAGTATATGCTGGGAACAAAGGAAGTATAAAACAATTATCTTACTTCCAAGTCCATAAACATCTAAGCATTTTTCCAGCAATGCTGAAATATTTAAAACTATAGTGCGTTTTAATATCAAAAGTATAAAAATATTGGATGCATATGGCACTATAATGCTATTCAAAGCACACATATGGAGAACATGAGGCATAATGTAGGATATTTGCAAATTGTCAAAACAAATCCCATGTCTGGAATAACGTCTGATGCATTTTTGATGTCATGGCTGTAAATTCTGGCTCATCTATGTTACAGATTACATCCTCCTGAAAATTACAGGCATGGAAGCCATTGAGGAAACTTCTGGTTACATCAGACAAAGGATATTTTGACCACGTGAAGAAACCATGGGTTTACCATTCCTGAAAGAAGAGAGTCTAGTTTAGTCAGCTGAGGAAGGTCCCACCTGTTTTCTGTATGGGGAGATGACCCCAATCTCTTTGGGAAGAGTTTTGATTCCTTTTTTGCCCTGATTTTCTAGAAGTAGTTTCTTGAGATAATCCATCAACACACTAATCTCAGCAGTATTAAAAAATGAAGGGCTCCTCCCTTCCTGCTGGTCTTCCCCACAGACCCCATGGAAGATGATAGGAAATTTCTGCAAGAAAGGGGAAAAAATAACCTTAAGTATTTCACAATACATGTATGTGATTATGCAAATGTGATCCTGCTCAATGTATAAAGCTCCTCACCGCCTTGGGCAGTTCATTCCAGTAGCAGTAGGAATGAATAATTAGGTGATCACCACATTCCAGGAGCTTTCCATCATAAAATTTTTCATTGGAGAATCTGAGGATGTCTTCATGAGACCTGGAATTGAAGGCTGAAGTTTTAGCATCTAAGCAAACTTGAACAACTTACAAGAGAGAGGATGATGTTTTCTTTATCTCCTGCCAGAGATTAGAACCTGAAGGCCTGGGTTGCCTGCTTTTGTGCTACTCCAGGCTCTCTAGACCGCATGGTCAAGTCTATCAGAGATAACCCCCATCTACAAAACTGGAAAAGCAAGCCCTTTCTTCATAAGCATATCTATGGAGAAGAATGAGCAAAGAACAGGATAGAACTTTGTACATGGAATGCACAGTGCCTTTCCATATGTATTATAAATAGAATAACGGAATTGGAAGAGACCTTGGAGGTCTTCTAGTTCAACTCCCTGCTTAGGCAGAAAAGCCTACACCATTTCAGACAGGTGGTTATCCAATCTCTTCTTTAAAACTTCCAGTGTTGGACCATTTACAACTTCTGGAGGCAAGTTGTTCTACTGGTTCACTGTTCTGTCAGGAAATAATCTCAGAAATGTTCTGCAATTATGTTCTAAAAAGCTGCACTCTTTCCAAGGCACTTATACGTCTGCCTAGCTGAGATTTTAGACAACATACATAAATAAATCAATTGAAGTCGTACCTGTTCCATTTTCATAACATGCTGATCTTACTTACCTTTTTATAGCTGAACTCAGTCTAGTTAATTTGTGATTTGATATCACAGTAGTATGCGAACTGAATCCAGGTAATTCAGTAACTAAGTTAGGCATGCAGGGTAAATGAAGTTCTGTGATTTAGGGTGAACAGAGAATTTTATAAAAGCTACATGATATTGTTCACCTAGGCACTTATATTATTACAGGTAGCCCTTGATTTACAACCAATTATTTAACAATCATCCGATATTACAACTCTCAGACCATAGGGTGCAAATTATTATTGAAAACTGTCACTGGAGAAATTTCCAAAGTAGAAATCCCACTCATTCAGCCAATGTCATGGAGGAATTTATGGCAAAAACCTACTTTTGATTTTGACAGGAAATTAGAGCATGGAATGTACCTGTAATTACGCAGAAGCATAGTGACAAATTGTGGGTTGTATTTTTCATTTGTCTTTTGGTATAATGGGTTGAAGCACATCAGCCTTTCCAGCAAAGAAAGTCCTACAAAAGCAAAAATGTCTCATAAGCATTGAAAAATTAGGACAGTTTGTCCCTCTACACAACTTCCCTTTCTTAGAGCAGTAAAACAATCCAGTCTAGGGGAAAATCCTATGGGCTAATTACTTCTAGAAACAACAAGATGACTATCTCTCTAATCAATATAGAATACTCCTAAAATTTCAGCCAAGGTAACTAACATATAACATACATTCCTGGAGCATTTTGTGGATATTTTTATTTAGTTAGTTATTGAGTTATTTGTCAAGCAAGTATTAGATAACAGGTATAAGTATAAACATGGTTATGAATACATGAAATGGATACGAATAAAAAAAGAAACAATAGGACAGGAACAGTAGGCACCTTGGTGCACTTATGCACGCTCCCTATAGACCTCTTCCCTGGGGTGAGGTCAATAGTAGACAGTCTAAGGTTAAAGTTTTTGGGGTTGGGGAAGAAACCACAGAGTCAGATAGAGTATTCCAGACATTGACCACTCTGTTGCTGAAGTCGTATTTCCTGCAATCAAGTTTGGTGCGGTTAACCTTGAGTTTGTATCTATTGTGTGCTCTTGTATTGTTGTGGTTGAAGCTGAAGTATTCATTGACAGGTAGGATATTGCAGTAGATAATTTTATGTACTATACTTAGATCGGATCGAAGGCGGCATAGTTCTAAGTTGTCTAGGTCTAAAATTTCAAGTCTGGTGGTATAAGGTATTCTGCTACGAGTAGAGGAGTGGAGAACTTTCTTAATTTGAAACAATCTTAAACCACATAGGTAGAATTTCTTAAGAAGACTTTACCACTGCTCGTATCCTTTGCAATGAAACAACCACTTCAGAGACATCATTAATTAAGTCTAAAGACAAACTGAAATGGGATTCATGGAAGACAGTAGAGTTCCCCATTACATATAAGCTGGGTTGACAAAATCATAAATGAGATGATAAACTGCCTGGGAAAACCAAAGGAAATCATCAAAACCATAAAAAAGCAAAAGTTAGAATATTTTGGACATGTGATGCGACACCTAGAAAAATACAGCATACTTCAACTTAATCTTCCAGGGAAAGGTTGAAGGCAAACAAGATCCAGGCAGAAGAAGAACATCATGGCTTCAAAATCTAAGGGACTGGTTTGGACAAAACTCAGCAACACTTTTTCATGTAGCTGTTGATAAAAATAGGATTGCCAACATGATCGCCAACGTCCAATGATGGATATGGCACAAGAAGTGGAAATAGAGTTCCCTCAGAGCTATTTTTGAAACAGACATCACTAGCACTATGGTTATTCAATGGTAATGTGAGAGTTCAATGGCTTTACATTTTTTTACATTTGTTCTTTACCGTTAAATAGCTATTTTGCATCATATAAATTGTTACATTAAAATATGACTTGCCCAAGCCATGTTGAACTGCCAGAGGAGATCTCAAAATTGGTCCTAGTTGCTTGGGATCTCCTGCCAAAACCAGCTGACCTCCATTGACATTTGTCTTTGGGTCCATCATGTCAAGAATACCTGAAAGAGAGATGGAAATCTATTTGCTTTGTTAGCATTTCTTCTCCTTTCCCCCCCAAAGTTTGCTAGGTTGCTTACTTAAAATATAAAAACCATTCATATTAAAACATGCACATGGAATAAGATAAAGCAACATTAAAAATGAGAAAACAAGTACTAAATATTAGCACTTATAAAAAGCTAAAAAGAGGAAATAAAAAACACTAAGCAAACAAATAGCCTTTCAACATACAACAGAAATATCTACAGTAAGAACTCTTAGGTTTTTTTAAAAAAAATTTTTGCTGCCCATCTTGTTGTGGGGCTACTCTAGGCAGCTTACAATGGTAGAATGCAAAATTATAATGTAAATATAACAATAGGAAAACAAAGAAACTATAAACATACAACAATATGAATTAAAAAATGGACTGAGCTGGAATAGGATGCATAAACGGAGAGAGTGGGACCTGTTATTAGTCTAATAGCTACCTCCACTGTGATACTCTCCTATTGAGTCTCCAAGCCAATTGATAGAGCCAGATCTTCAGGCTCTTACAGAAGGACAGGGGGGTGGGGGTAGGCCTTACTCCAGGGGCTAGAATGTTCCAAGGGGACGGCACTACAGCAGAGAAGGTTCTTTTCTTAGATCCCGCCAATGGAGTTCTTTGACTGATGGGATCTATTACAGTCCTCCTCTGTCAGCACAATTGGGAAAGGCCTGTCCTAGCGGCCCATTTCACAAAGTTTCCCTTTGTGAGTTGTTTAACAATAGGCAAAGATTATTCCTATTTCCACATCACAACTAATAAGTATTAAAACCTAGAACTGATCAGCTCCACAACTGCTAGTTTGTTAGTTGTTGGTAAGAAGCTAACGCAATGTGCTAAATGCTGCTGGAAGGCTTTATTATAAACACAAACTGCCATTCAAAACATTCTGTATCTTCAACAGCAGAACATTCAAATATCTAGAAATGGACTTCCTCAACCTTCCCCAGGGACTCCGTCTCTCCAAAACATAGATTACTAGAAATTCTGGAACCACAACTACCAACACTTCTGGCAAATGCCAGACTGGGGAAGTGCAAGTTAGTTGACAAGAACCAGAGCGAAGATATATGACAATATTCTCATCACCTGGTAGATGATATATCATTTCCATTCGGTCCTACTGAAAATGAACATGCTCGTCTTGTGTAGAAGAGAAAGGGATCAAAAGCTACAGAAAAGTTATTCCTCACCTGAAATGGCAATCAGGCTCTCTGGTTCCACAGCATGGCCACTCTCATCAATAAAGACATGAGAAAAATGTCCTTGAGGGAAATCAGCTGAAGCCAATCTAATTAAAAGAGATATACAAAAATCTTTGAACACATGCAGAAATATTCAGCTTTCCAGGAAAAGCACTATTACCTTAGGTCCATGGTGGTGAACCTATGGTACGCATACCTAAAGTGGCACGCAGAGCTACCTCTCCGGGAACACCAGCTGTCACCCATTGCTCTTCAGGTTCTGGTGTGTCTCTGGTCTTTGAGCGTGGAGGGGCGCTGGAAACAGGAAGACCAGGTGGCTGTGCATATGAGCGTGCTGAGAAGCTGAACTTCTGGTTTCCAGCACGCATATGTGCTCCGGCCAGCTGGTCTTCGTGCATGCATGTATGCCAGAAACCAGATCAGGTGGCACGTGCGCACTGGAAACCAGAAACTCAGCTTCCTGGCATGCACATGCACGCCGGGGAGCTGCTTTTCTGGTTTTTGGCACTTCCGTGGGTGCGGGTACATGTTTTTGTGTCGGCACTTGGTGTCAAAAAGGTTTGCCAACACTGCCCTAGGTCCTCTCTTGTGTGAAAATGACCTTTTCCCCTAAATCATGTGAAAACTCTCTGCAGGAAAATAAAACCTTTAAAACTCCTTATTTATCCTTTAAACTAATTTTGGCATCCTTTACCAAGAGACTTTGAGGAAATATTCATTTCTTTCCCACCTCTCGTGTGGGCAAGAATTCGTAGAACTGTGATCCTTGTTCCTCTTGCAGCAATCACACTGAGGAAGGGTAGTCTAATATTACTTATTTGGTTAAATTTATATACTGCATCTCTCCCAGGAGTTTGTGAGATTTTCTTGGTTGCAATACTCCTCAAGTACTTTTCTCCACAAAAAAGAACCCTTTAGAGCTGTGTTTCTCAAACCCAGCAATTTTTAAGATGTATGAACTTCAACTCCCAAAACTCCCTGGTCAGCATGCTGACTGGGGAATTCTGGGAATTGAAATCTATACAGCTTCAAGTAGTTGAAGTTGAGAAACATTATTCAAGCTAAGAGATTGTTATGTCCCTGGAGCTTAAAGAGGTTCCCACCCAGGTCCGTTCGCGCTGCAGGGGCGGTTGCCCTCTCTCATTGGCTGGTTCTCCCCAGAAGCCAGCTATAAAAGCAGGCTGCGGGGTCCAACCAGTCGCTGATCGCTGCGAGCCAGTTCCAGGTTTGGCAAGCACGTTCAGTCCTTTATTATTCTAATAAAGTATTGTTGCACCCATGCCCTGGTTCAGCCTCTCATTATCCGAACTTAACACTGGCGACGAGGGTGGGATGGCTACCAGAGGCAAAATGCAACCGCTGAATCACTAGCCGCTGATCCACAGCCAGAGAGAACGATCAGCAGGCAACGACAGCGAACGCTGATCTGCAGCCAGAGAGAGCGGTCAGCAAACAGCGAGAGTGAGAAGCGTCTGTAGCCGCTAGTTAGCCAGCTACAGGGAAAGTGAAGCACTGCGAGCCGCAGCCGCTCGTTTCTTTAGGCGCGAAATTCAAACGGCTGTCATTTGAATTTCCGCCCAAGAGTACAGCGCGGTGCTGTATTTCAAAGTCACTGACGCCCACGCAGGCGCGAATTTCAAAACGCTGCCAACGGCCGTTGCAGCCTAACCTCGTGTGAATCCAGAGAGAGGGAGAGAGTTGTGAAAACCTCCCCAGAGCTGAAGTCACTTGCCTGCCATAGGCACAAAAAAAACCTTCCTGCTGCTGCCCCAGAGAGATTTTCTCAACAGATTATCCAACGAGATTCTCATCATGAACTCCAACCCAGCTTTCCCATCGTTCAAGCCGGATGAGGAGAAGTGGGAGTCATACAAGAATCGTTTTAACCACTACATCGACGCCATAGGGCTGGCTGATGCAGGGGAGCACCGGAAAAAATCATATTTCCTGATCTACTGTGGAGCCATCGTCTTTGATACTGCCACAGCACTCGTGGCTCCACGTGAGTTAAAAAACGTTCCCTGGACAGAACTGTTAGAAATCCTTACTAACCACTATTCTCCTAGACCCTCACAGATTGCCAGGTGGTTCACCTTCCGAATGAGGAAGCAATCAGACAAAGAGACCATTAACCAGTACATGGCTGTCCTCAGGACTGCAGCACTCCATTGTGGGTTTGGGACCTACCTGGATGACATGCTCCTCGATCAGCTAGTCTGCGGAGTCAAGGATCTTCACCTCCAAAGGCGCCTACTCGCTAGGAAGGACCTCAACCTCGCGCAAGCCGTCGAGGAAGCCCTGACAGCGGAGCTGGCAGCACACTAAGCTACCGAAATCCAAGGTCCTGCTTCCAAGCAAATTGCAGTTTCAGTCCACTCTGAAGAGGTGGTCATCGAAGAGGACCCCAGCGATGCGGCCGACATCCACCACCTCGCCCACGCCAGACACCCGCAGGTAGGAGCCAAGCAAGAAAGCATCAGTTCACCCAAGCACATCACCCTGTGCCTATCCTGTGGTGGATCTCACCTGAGGGCCACCTGCAAACTCAAGGGAGCCACCTGCAACATTTGCCACAAAAAGGGGCACATCGCTAGAGTCTGTCAAGCCGCTCACAACTCGGCACAAAGGCACCCTTCCTTTTCACATTCTGGACCCCAAAGGCAAGTATTGAACTGTCACTCGCCACCATGCTAAGCACGCTTGCCATGCCATTAGTAAAATCTCTCTCTCCGTTTTGTTAGAAGGTAAACCTTGTCGCATGGAGGTTGACACGGGGTCAGCGCTCTCAATTATCTCTTGGAGCACCCTCAAGAGACTACAGCCCAGTCTATCCAGAAACCGGCTCCAGAAGTGCCAGTTTAGCCTGAAGGACTACCAGGGGAAGGACATTCCTGTAATCGGCAGAGGCAAGTTTCTTGTCAATTTTAAAACTTTCAAAGGCCACCTACCTCTAGTGGTAGTTAACGGCAACCTCCCCACACTCTTGGGGCTTGATTGGTTCCCCCATCTCGGCCTAGGGTTAACAGGAGTCCATGCTGTCTCAACCTCTGACACTGACTCCTTATTCGCTGACTACTCAGACGTATTCAGCAATGAACTGGGGTGTTATAACGGTACCCCTATCTCATTCTCAGTCGACCCCCAAGCAGTCCCAATCAGGCTAAAACCTCGTAGAGTCCCATTCGCTATTCGGCCTAAATTAGATGCGGAACTGGATAAATTATTAAAACAAGGGGTCATTGAGCCAACAGATTTCGCCAAATGGGAGACGCCCATTGTCACACCCCTCAAAAAAGACAGTAGCCTGAGAATTTGCTCGGACTACAAAACCACAATTAATAAGTTTTTACAAGTTAGCACTTACCCAGTGCCCGTCATTCAGCATTTATTACACACTTTTGAACCTGGCAGCATTTTTGCCAAATTGGACATGTCTCAAGCGTATCAACAGTTCCCTGTTGACAACCAAACAGCGGAACTCCAGACCATTGTCACCCACAGGGGTGCTTTCCGGTGCAAGCGTCTCCAATTTGGCTTAAGTGTTGTCCCAGGCATTTTTCAATCCTCATGGAGCGGATTTTGCAGGGCCTCCCTGGTGTAGTACCCTACTTCGACGACATCTTAGTCTCGGCCAGGGACAGACCCCAACTCTTCCAGAGAGTTCAAGCAGTGTTAGAGAGGTTCAGACAGCATGGCCTCAAATTAAAAAAAGAAAAATGTGCCATTGCCACTAGACAGGTGGACTTTCTGGGTTATAAAATTGACGCCTCAGGCATTCACCCCCTGGAGTCCAAGGTTAAGGCAATCCATGAGGCACCCACTCCAACCTCCAAAGCGGAACTGCAGGCCTTCTTGGGGCTATTGAATTTTTACACGTCTTTCCTGCCCCATAAAGCATCTGTGGCGGAACCCCTGCACAGACTTTTGGATAAAAAATCGTCTTGGCATTGGGGACACAAGGAAGACTCCGCTTTTCGCGCAGTCAAATCACTACTCACGTCGGAGGCGGTCCTTATTCAGTTTGACCCCAACCTTCCATTAGTGCTAGCAGCGGACGCATCCCCTTTTGGAATTGGGGCAGTGTTAAGCCACAGGCTCCCCAATGGCTCCCATCGCTTTTTTTCCAGGACGCTCTCTGCAACAGAGCGCAATTATAGCCAAATCGATAAGGAAGCTTTAGCAGCTGTCGCAGCAGTGAAGAAATTTCATGAATTTCTTTTTGGCCACTTTTTCGAGCTGGTCACAGATCATAAGCCTCTCCTGGGTCTACTAGCAGGTGACAAACAGACCCCTCAAGTCCTGTCTCCTAGAATGACGAGGTGGACTCTTTTCCTAACGGCATACTCTGTATAGACTCATACACTGTCCAGGTAAAACATTGTCCCACGCAGACGCCTCAGCCGCTGCCCCTGCCTGCTCCAGCTGAGGATCCTGCCCGGTCCATGCTATCTTTGAGGTCACCCAACTGGACCTCCCCATCACTGCCCTTGACATTGCCGCCAAATCCAAGGCAGACAAAACGATCGCCCAGGTACTGGACTGGGTGAGGAGGGGGTGGCCGGGCAGTGATGTTGAAACCAAATTCACGCCTTTTAAGACCCGCCTACAGGAGTTATCCAGTTTGCAGGGCTGTTTGCTGTGGGGCACACGAGTGGTCATCCCGACCTCACTGCGTACCCAAGTTTTGGAGGCGTTGCATGAGGGCCACCCTGGCATCGTCAGGATGAAGGCATTAGCACGCAGCTACGTATGGTGGCCTGGCCTCGACGATGACATCATCAGATGGGTAAGCTCCTGCCATCCCTGCCAGGAATCCCATCCATCCCCTCCAATTACCACCCCCACTAAGTGGGAAAGCGCCAGCGCACCTTGGTCCAGGATTCACATCGACCTAGCGGGCCCGATGCATGGCAAAATGTTCCTGGTGGTCGTGGACTCTTACTCTAAATGGATTGACGTAGCACAACTATCCACAACCACCACGCAAGCGGTTACCAAGGTATTAACTCGCCTGTTCGTAACGCACGGGCTACCAGACTCAATTGTTTCCGACAATGGCCCCCAGTTCGCATCGGCCGAGTTCAGTCGCTTCGCTGCCAATCTGGGCATCCGCCACATCTTCACGGCTCCCTTTCATCCTGCCAGTAACGGATTGGCAGAAAGAGCCATTAGGACCACTAAAGAAGCTCTAGCTAGGTTCAGCAAGGAAGACTGGCACCACAGACTCTCCCGTTTCTTGCTGAGCCAGCACTCAACCCCGTGCACAGTCACTAATAAGTCCCCGGCTGAACTCCTGATGGGTAGACGCCTGCGGACTGTATTGGACAGGCTTCACCCACATTACTGCCCTGACTCTCCCCTCGCTTCCACATCGGGGGTTAGGCATTTTGTCTTACAGGAAACCGTGTTCGCGAGGAACTTCGCTGGAGACCCTCTGTGGATCCCGGGCGAGATCGTGGCCATCACCGGACCCAGGTCGTATCGAGTCAGACTGGAGGATGGCCGAATCTGGAGAAGGCACCTGGATCAGCTGCGGAAGCGCCAAGGCACTCATGTTAGCAGTGACTCATGGTTGCAGACCGGTGCGAGGCTACAGCAGCAACCCCTCATCAGCACCAATTCCGGTGACCAGTTTACGCCTGCAGCCGAGCCGGGGAGCCTGAACACGAACCGTGACCACCAGACGGCTGACCAGTCCGAACCAGTCAACGGAAGCACATCCCCAGTGACCAGCCCTACGAGTCCCGAACCGACACTGACCGAGGAACGCGTTCGTGACACCCCTCCGGTCCGACCTTCCTTTGCAGACTCTGAACTACCAGACAACTCCCCAGAGTTGCGCCGTTCTGGGCGCCAGCATAAGCCTCCCGCGTACCTTAAAGACTACGCGTGTTCGCATCTGGGGGGAAGGGGTGTTATGTCCCTGGAGCTTAAAGAGGTTCCCACCCAGGTCCGTTCGCGCTGCGGGGGCGGTTGCCCTCTCTCATTGGCTGGTTCTCCCCAGCAGCCAGCTATAAAAGCAGGCTGCGGGGTCCAACCAGTCGCTGATCGCTGCGAGCCAGTTCCAGGCTTGGCAAGCACGTTCAGTCCTTTATTATTCTAATAAAGTATTGTTGCACCCATGCCCTGGTTCAGCCTCTCATTATCCGAACTTAACAGAGATCATGATAGGATTCAAAGTGACTTTTAGTGAAATTCCTGATGTGAATAAATTTGAATTTGTGTCTATTTAGGATGAGTTTAGCATCTTAACCATTACTACGCAAGATCTTAACCTCTTGTAGTACAGTTAAGCAAAAATTTTGATTTTCAGCCTGTCATACCCTTGAAACTTATTATTGATATTAGAATAGCTAATGTTTTACTTTTTGCCTAACATTCCAGTAAGCAAACCAAGAATAGATCCATTACCTCTGTTCATGCCCTTTCCTGGAATTGGGGATACTAACAAAATACTCTTGAATGTTTTGTCTTTGGATCTGTTACCTGTCACATGGCAACCAAGAAAATGTTTGGTATTTCAGCAGATATTTTCAACTATATGAAATAGTGCCTTAAAAACAGTCTTTCTCCAGAGTTGATGAATTAAAATTCCTAGTATATTGTTGGGAGGTGATGGGATCTGTACAATATGCTAATCACTTTAATTCTTGTGTTTATTTCAGAGATCAGTGGATCACTTCTTTAAAAATATGGCCTGAGAACAGGTGGCTACAAAACGTTAATTTTCTCCCTTCTTAGCTAATTATAGTTTTCACCTCCTGAAAATGAATGATTTTTTTGAAAATAAATAAATTTCATTTTCTAATGATACAGAGTAAAATTTCAAATTTTATTTTTTTATAAATGACTAACTTATTCCAGATCACTATGCCGCTCCATAATAAATTTCATAATCTTTTTCCCACATATGGCCTACCTTCCTGCTGTCACCAGTGTAGTGATAATAACCTTGTAGCTTTGCAGTTTTTCCTTTCTTGGAAATACATGGCAACTCTGTGCCTCATCCCAGTTACACACAGGCTAGAAACAAAAGCAGGCATTAAACAATTTAATGAATAAATAAACAAATGAATAAATTAATTAAAAAATAAATAATGGAAATCTATTCTTTTTAAATTTTGCAATTTTACATGGTAGACATATGAGAACGCTACCAGCTGTTAGCCTGGAGAATCTCATTCAGAACAGAATGCCTAGTTTGGAGATAGAAAACTAGAATATACTTTGATATCCTCGGGGATTGTATGGTAACCCCTATTGCTAGCATTCATCCTGTAGATGTTCCTAGGATTGACATGTTTCATGAGGTGTTGGCAGAGCAGGTCTGAAGCACTGTTGGAAGGAGCACAAGCAAGCACATGGGCACCCTCAATGCATCGTAGAACCTGAGAAGAACGAAAGCACAAATAGAGGTTTTTAATTGAAAAAAAAAAGAATACTTTTTATTTATACTTCAAGCCTTGCAGGAAGCTACTTAAGGATGGTGCAAAATAAAACTGGGTCTCCACAAGATTCTTGGTTTAGGAACATATTCATCAAGGTTGTAAGCAAGATTTCTTGGCTCCTCCCAGTACATTTCACACTTCCATTATAATTAGATCTATGACAAAAGTGTATTCACCTGCTTAATGGCCTCCACCATAGTGACCGTCTTGCCAGTACCGGGAGGCCCAAATATAAGATATGGGGCTGGTCTGGAGGTCCCTGCCACCACTTGACGGACAGCTTCCTTCTGCTCCGCATTGTTGTTCAGATTAGGATTATATAGGCTGGAGGGTACAGGCAGAGAAAAGAAAGAAAATGTAACAAAGCACAGGCCGAAGAGCAAACAACATCTGATTAACCTTATTTACAGGTAGGTAAACTATGGTAATTGGGATGCAATTTCCATCACTAAGCAATGAGATTGCAAAGTGCAATGTCGTGTGATTTGCATTGCTGATTCACAGCTGTGGTTAAGTGAAAATCAGGGGTCATTTCACAAGGACCTCCTCAAAATTTCCTCCCAGCTTCGAACAAGCAAAATCATTGGGAAAGCCAGCAGCAAGTTATCAGGCCCAGCACCTTGCAAAGAGGCAGGTTGGCCAGCAGGTAAATGGCTGCTGCTGTGCAATCTTAGCCAGCCAAGCCAGAAATGGCTGCTGTCAGGGGAGAAGTGTGAACAAACTGTCTTGAGCTCTACCACCCCCACTTGCTTGCTATCCTCCTCCTCCCACTGCTGACAAGGCTTGAGCCCAGTCTGACCCTTCTGGCTACCCAAGGCTTTCATCGTGAGGCCATACTCAACCTTTTTGTGAGGCTTCAGAAGGCCCTTATGCAATTTTGAGAAGATAAAGTGTGAATTTAGGGGGAAGGCCTCATGAGGCAGTTACTAAATGAAGGGCTGAAGCTGGGCTGCCTATGCCTTATCAGCAGATGGTGGAAGTTGGCGAAGGTCAGATGGATGCAGCAGGGATGGTGGAGTGCAACACAGCCCAAATGGCAAAAATGGGAGGGGGCGGAGTAATTTAACGTCTCCTGCAAGGCTGGCTGCCAAACGCCTGAATTTTTATCACATAGCCACGGGGACACTGCAACAATCATAGCTTCAAGGAACAAGCATATGTGCCATTCATTCAGTGCTGTTGTAACAGCTGTTGAATAAAAGGCTGTTAAGTAAGTGCTATCCGCATTATATTGCAAGTCAGTATCTATTTTTTACAATTATGACAGAGTATCTGTCATAAATATCTTTCCAATGGTGCACAATGGGGCAAAAAACCCTGCTTTTATATTAAAGCCAATAGAATCTGAACTAGAACCTAAGGGTATCTACGGTTGTATCTTAAGTAACCTAAGAGCATCTTAAGTTGTAAAGGCATGGAAAATACCGACCAATATATGACTACTTTGTAAAAGGTAGATTCCGCATGGACAAGAAATAGAGGACAACCAACATCACAATGCATTTGCAGAAATTTATGAAGTAATCTCCACTGAAACGCCATGTACAATGTAGCAGTCCAGTAACCACACTTCAAAAAATGTTATGGAACAGAAAAAGACATCTATCCCTTGGCTTGGCTTTGCTAAGGTGAATAAATTTCCCTAAAATTGCTGTGATTGGAAAAAGACAGAAGTTACTGGAGCCAGGAGGGAAGAGAAATATATAAGCTCATAAAATTATGAGTAATGTAGGAAAAACAAATTCTTCCTCATTCAAAATAATAGAATCCAGAGTTATCCAATGAAGCTGATATTTAGAATGGATAAAAGTAAATATTTCTGCTTGTTATATTATTCAGCTAAAAACATTGATTCTATAAGTTTCATGATGTACCACAATTTTCTAAAAGGAATTTCACAAGGCTATCAAAGAGATGATCAGCGGGGTGACAACTATTTGTAATTGGTGAACCATCTGCTATAGAACATAAGTGAAAGCTTTTTTTGAGCTTGCCACAGAAAATTGGCAAATCATTGTGGTAATAGAAAGCTGGACTATTTGACCAGTTCATTCAGTAGTGTTATCATGTTCCCCTTGCCTATTGGCATTCGCTCCTTCCTTTCTTGTCCCTAACTCACCAGAGTTCCTGATTAGGAGACAGGAGGGATTTCTTGTAAGAGAAGCATGGGAAGAGCAAATGAGAGAGTTGACTCTTCTGGGCAAGAATAACAGCCCGATGCTGCAGACGTAAGGGCAGGCGATTGAAAGTAAATTCCACATCAAACTTCATGTTATTGACAAATTTATTTAGTAATCTAAGAAAAGAAAAGGAGCTGATGGATGATTGAAAAACATGGCATTGCTAGCCTAAAGCTAAACATGCAACACTCAATCTGCACCATCACTTCGACTCCCAACTTGTTGGTTTTTTCCCCCCTGGCCTGCTTATTTCAACTTCATGACTACCTTTCCCAGATCTGGAGCCTCATGATTTTCTTCTACATCACCACACTTTTCGTTTTTCCTTAACCTCGCTCATCTTTCAAAATAATATTGACTTAAGGTAATTTGCTTCACAGCTGCACTTCTCAAACTGATGAGCTCTCTATTCCACACATACGTTCTGTAGACAAGATTTGGTGATCTCTTGTGAAAGCCTTTCCCCAGTTTGCTATCAGAAAGAATTCTGGTGGGAATTCTGAAATTCGAGTTTCAACACAGAGAATACTTTCCCATATGCTTGATTATCAATAATATTAAATTGTTGAGTAACTAAATTGTACAGCAGGCATTAAATTTAAAGCAATGAAGATCCCCATAATCTAACATTGTCAATTTCTGAATATTTTTAATTTAATATGCATAATTTAAAATCATACTCTCATTAAATTACACATATTGTGGGGTGCTTGAAAAATGGGGCCACACCTTTATGTGGTGATGCTATACCCTGATCCAATTTCCTGAGCCCTAAAGTATCCCAGGAAACCTGGGTTAGGTCCAGCATTAATATGAAATCATCTGCAATACTTAAGGAATATTAAAACCTGCTTTAACATATTGCACCATATATTAGAATCAAGGAATGGCTGTATTTGTGAAGGTATTGGCGAGTTTCAAACCCAGCACACAGAACAACACTGATTAACTTAGAAAAGTCAGTGGTGCCTGTGTGATGAACTTGTGCCCTTGATTATGTGGAAATTGTGCTATGTATGTTCCAAATGTCCTCTGCAAGCAGGACAGCTGCTTAGCTGGCAAGATGTGCTAGGCTAAGATCTTGGGATACAAGGAAGTTATATTGGTCACATATATAAATATAGTTATATTGTGACATGTAGAATGAAGTAATGAATAACTGCCCTGTTGCTATGGCAAGGTGGCAGAATCCTGAAAGTCATGTCTTGGTGGACTTAAGGTATATAAAAGAAGAGTAAAGAATGGGAGGTGTTCGAACAATCTTAAGCCATCCCGTTTGATTGCTTGTCTGATTGACCCTCATTGTAATGTGAGTAATGTAAGTGCTTTATGTTTATTATGCTCTAAATTCTAATAAACCTCTGAATTCTAAAATGAGACATTTTGTGATGTGCTGTCTGATCAACTGTTATTAAGTGCAACTATGCACATAATCAGGTTTTTCCCAACACTATTAAATACTATTCCTACCCTTCCCAGTTAAAATGAAAGCCTTACATAACTATCCATGCTGGATTAGGAGCCAATTATCTCAATCTTGTTCTCATTTTAAAAAAAAAAATCTAACCGTAGGCTGAAGCTGACGTGGTACTCACTTTTCAGAAAATCCCAGCTTGACTTGATCCAACTCCACAGCATGAACATAACCTTTATAGAAGGGAACATTGTATTTTGGTTGCCCTTCAGCAGGGATCACAAACAGATGGTCACCTTTCAACACGGAAGGCCGGTTCTCTGCAACACCAGGCGCCTGAAATAAAGAATCAGACCAATCTAAAGCACAAACTTTTTAATTCTCATGCCCTGAGTAACAAACCTCTGGAATAGCGAATTGAATATCTTGTTACACACAGTCAATTGTTTCTGCTGGAGGAAATGAATTTAAATCATATAGTATTTGCTATTTGCATGGCAGATGTGCAATTGTGGCATTTGGGTGGGCTAGGGCAGGGAATCTTCCTAACCTCTTTCATTACAATTCATGTGCAATTTTGAATTTGGAAGTTATAACATATTAAGAGGGACAGTTTAAATATGGCTAGTATTTCTCTTTATTGACTATTTTTTTTACTTTTTTGCTATCATTTTTTTTCTCCTAGTTTCAACATTCTCTTCCCTCTCTTTCTCTTTCAGCATCTATTTTACCTTTCCTTTCTCCTTATTCTCATCTACATGACCTAAATTTAATTTTCAACAGCTGGTGAGTACAAATTATACTGTATGTACAATCTAACTTGCTACAATGGCATTAGTTACATGTACAATTGTACAGCTAAATCTATCTGTACAATTAAGTATCCAACGGTCATGCTTCATCCAGACTAATTCACTCATAATGCTTGTAGCCAATTTAAAAGATCTAGCTTGAGTAAGATACTATAAGCACACATACTTTAAAAAAGCCCTAAATACTGAAGAAAAACTACTATTGAACGAAAAACAACAACTCTTAAGACTCAAGCCCTAGGCTTAAATTTCTTTTGCCCTTATGGTGTAATGGAGCTTCATTGGTTTTTTAGAGTAAAAAACTGATGAATGGATGCACTGTTATTGTAATAGAGCAATTTGCTCTCAGGTCCTTTGCTTTTGACCTTGATCACTCTAGAGCTCAACATTTCCAAGAAGTTTGCTTCTGAGTTACAATTGAAGAATATTTTTATTCATATCAAATGCTTTTAAGTTGTATGTATAGGACTTTATGGAGATGAAAAGGTGAATCTAAATTGTTGGAAAAGTGCTAGCGGTGGCATGTGGAGGAGGCAAAGTGGATGGTGGACATGTTATTCTGCCAAGATTCAGTATACATACAAATAAGTAGGAAATGTATGCACAAGTATTTGTGCAGGCGAGGGAGGTGGGGGGGAGGGAGAATGAGAATATAAGCACATATTTAGGAGACATTACCCCCATTTTGTTTAATTAAATAAACTTTCATATATTTTATATGCAGTTCTATTTCATGGAAATTAACCTCTGGAATAGTAATTGTGAGAGGCTATTCCAAACAAGCAACTTTGATTTTTTATTTTGTGGGAGATTGATCCTGTATTTTTTCCTATTTTTTATTGTTTTTAATGTTCCTATTTTCTTCTTCTTCTTTCTTAAACTGACCCATGGTTTTATAAATATAATCCATTACCCCTGCGCCATTCTCCCATTCCTATCATATGGTATCTTATTTCAAATCAGGAGCAACTAAGAATGACAGGAAAACGGCTGAGATTTAGCATCTATGCTCTAACTATTACATTCACAGAATAAGGATTTCTTTCAGGCTCTAGATTATAAGTCACTCACCTTCAGAACAAGGAGTTTCTTATTGTATTTGTCTGTAAACATACTAACATTCTGCATATCATATCGATGGATGTCCACCTCCATTTGGATCTCTTCCAAGTGAAGAAGCAGACAAAATTTCTCAGAATAATTGCCAAATTGCAAGGGGGCTTCCAGACTGCTCCTGTTTGGAAGTATATGGTAGTATTCTATCAAATTTAATCTGCCCACCCAAACAGAAATCACCTTTCTTTCCATCAGAGATGGGAGAGTTTGGTAGGGAGGGAGAGACAACACTACAACATATTCCTGCTTTAAAATATCCCCTACTTTATTCAGATGATCCTGGTTACATTGCTTGCTCCTTTCTGCACATGTATTCTTCCTTTCCATGCAGACAGAGAGTCATCTGAACTTCCTAATATTTCAAGAAAGGTACAAATCTGCTACTAGGCCAAGACAAACCAATGCTGCTGTTTAAAAAGAGTTGGTAGCTTTCCCAGCTTAATGTGATTGTTAATATGGGCCGAGGAAGAGCATATTATCTTGTTTTATATTTATTTATTAAATTTGTGCATCACGTGACTCCCAATGTTTCTGGGTGGTTGGCAAGTAAAACATTAAAAAACAATAAAACAGTACAAATGAAAAAGAATAAAAGATGACACAAACTGGGAAGTAACAAAAAGTGGACCTATGCTATCCAACAGCTTCTTGGTATTCCAAGAGATAGTAAAATGACTTCCAGTCAAAGAGGAAGAAGTCTGAACATACACAACTACCTCTGAGGCTGCTCAGCTACTAGTTTTTAAGTTCTTTAAAGTCTCTTGTTGAACAATGTTGATCCTGATAAACATCTCAACATCTGAAATATCTAAACACCCAGAGGAGTATACAAATATTAACAACAATAAAATCAAAATGAGGTGATGAATATCCATTGTAAAAACTTGTTTGTAAAAAAACTTGTTTTTACAAGGCAGGATACAAATATATAGGGTTTTGGTTTGTTTGTTTGTTTTTGGATAAGCAATATTCTTGGCCCACATTTGGAATTTCAAAGCAAGCTATAGGCACTTCACCACATGGCTGTTCAAACTCTGCAAAACATTCTGAGATTGAACCATGAACCCAATCTGAATTCAGAGCAGCCGCTGTTCTGACCTTACTGGAAGGGCTTTGAATATGAAACAGAGTTTAAAACAGGAGCATTGTGAATTTATAATACTTCCAATGAAATTAGAAATGGTGATGAAGTTGTTTGATTTGTTTCAAAAATTTTACATGTTGCTGTATTTTTATTGTGTCCCATGAAAAGAAGGAAGGCATCTGCATCCACAAAATAGCTGCTTTATTTAATGTACCCAAAGGTGAATGGATCTGTTTGTTCCTCCCCACTCTACCTTCCCCCTCTCATCTCTCATTTTTTTAAAACTGAAGGACCCGTTGCCAAGCACAGCATCATTTGCAGCCCATCTCCTTTTTACTTTCTAAAAATATCTTGATTTGCAGCATGCTAACTTTTTCATTTCCATAAGAGCTGGAAGCACTTCGGAGGTCATATAGTCCAAACCCCTGCTTTCAGCTAAGCATTTCAAGCTTGGTAATTATCCAGTCTCTGTTTGAGAATCTCCGGCATTTACCTTTTTATCAGCTACATCACACTGGCGGGCTACATTTAACTTGTGAAATACTACAGTATCCATATTCCTTTTCTCACTTACTATTATAAAGCCAGACTACTCCCATTCTTCTTTTTTTTATCACGAGAAGCAGGAATTTAAGTTTCTCTCTGGTAAATCTGTTTCATCCAATATTCAAGCCTAGCTATAACTTTTTCCTTTTAAATGTCTATGGAGATTTTTCTCTTAATTCTTTTTTCATTTCATGATCATGCCACATTGTTACTCACATGCCCTGTTAGCTATCCCTAGGCTGATCTAAACCAGGAAATGTAAGAAAAAATGATATTTAAGAACAAATATTTATGAAGTTACACATCAATTCTGACACTATAGTCTTTACTTACAAATCCTATTATCTGTAGCTAAAATAGGCAGGGGTTGGGGAGAGAATAATATATCACAATGAATCTTGGGAGTCATTGATCAGGGAGACACAAATACTTCTTTTTTATGTTTCTATACCCCATATTTCATCTGGGAGCTCAAGTCAACAAATGTAAACATTCCCCCTTATATTATCAAAACATGAACAATCCTGTGAAAACAAGGTCAGAACAATAGCAACTGGGCTAAACTCACCATGAGTTCATGGTCAAGCAAGGTTTTTGTCTAGGATTTGCTAGTTGAAATTACATACTTTAATCATTGCATCAATGTGCTGTATTAACATGATGGGTATATCTCTTTCTTACGACAAAGAAATGAGTGGAAAGTGAAGAGAATGACAATTTCTTGCTTAGTAGAAACTTACTGTAGATGGGCAATCTTGTCGCTGGTGCCATCATTATGAGTATTACCTTCATTCAAGCATACAATCAAATCCTTCAGATTGCTTGGGTATTTGTACTGATCTAAAGGTTTCTGCTCCAAGTCTATGAACGAAGTGCTGAAAACACAAGATAAGCACAAAGTTACATGTTAATCAGAGATGTTCATAACAAGGAAAACAATTCAGGCTTGACATTTCAATTTTTACACCATGTCCTAAACTGGGTCACTAAATTTTGATGACAAAATATGAAAAAACACACAGATATTTTATCCTTTTTCCATCTTTAAACCACCTCCCCCAAATGGGGGGGAAAATCTTTGGGCCCTCCCTGATGTTTGCCATTCTCCCATGTCTCTGGGCACTGGAGATAAAAAAATTAAAAGTTAAAAATGGTTTCCTCTTCAAACATTGTTCATCCTTACCTAAAAAATCAATAAAGACCAACCCACAACACCAGAATATACCATTAGAAGGAAAATGTGAAAAATAGTCAAATCACCACTTCAGATATTAGTTTCATCAATAGCTAATATTAATTTGCACATAAAATGATTTACATATAAGAATTACCATAATACAAATATGGGGAAAGTTTGGTTTCTCTAAGTGTAAAGAAATTATTATAATTGTAACCTTGTTATTTTAATTTATATAATTTGGATTAACTATATAAATTAGTATAATTAAATCATTCACATTGCATGCAATTAATCCTGGCTGCAAGATAGGACTAAAAAAACAATCAACACAATCATTTGGTATTTTTTCATATATTGCAGAACATTTTCCTGCACTTATGTTGGTACACATTAGCTATCCTTAGCCAGTTCCTGTAAAGCTGGAATATCAATAACAATTTCAAGTAAGGCTTCGGAGAATGAAAATGAAAAAGATTAAAACTCTCAAGGTTCTATAAATATAACAAACAGTAATTAATAATTTTGGCTGCATCCCATCTAGCTCCAGTCTTTATGAGGGGTCTTTGGGGCCCAGTCTTTTTCTCAAAGTTTTAACACCTATAAAGTGCTAAATGATGTAGAAAACTAAAATGGTATGGCTAGTCTTGGTATGAAGCTGTGGTGGCGCAGTGGATAGATGCAGTTTTGTACTGCAGGCTATTTCTGCTGCAGCCAGCTGCCTGCAGTTTGGCAAATCAATCCTCACCAGGCTCAAGGTCAATTCAGCCTTCCATCCTTCCAAGATGGGTAAATGAGGACTCAAATTGTTGGGGGCAATATGCTAACTCTGTAAGCCACTTAGAGAGTGCTGTAAAGCACTCTAAAGTGGTATATAAGTCTAAGTGCCATTGCTATTGTAGGTTAACTGCCTACTGCCAGGAGTTCAATCTTGAAGCGGCTCATGCTGAGTCAGCATTATATTCTTCTGAGGTCAGTAAAATAAGGACCCAGATTTTTGGTGGCAATATGTTGACACTGTAAACTGCTCAGAGAGAGCTGTAAAGCACTATGAGTCAGTATATGAGTCTAAGTGCTATTGCTAGTTCACGTAGCCAACTGCATCAATTGAAAATAACACACAGGAAAAAAGGAAAGAACATCTCAAAATAAAGGATTGCAAATTAGACGAGCAAAATATAGCTATATGACAATAGGGGGGAAAAGGAAAAGGACAGAATTCAGAAAAAAGGAGTTGGAGGAAAAATATGATACAGAGACAATATGTCCAAAAAAAAAAAAAAAACAGAGGAAGAGTAAAGGGAGAAAATTAGCAGAGAATCCTCACGTACTTGTTTGGTGGAAAGCCATCTTCTATAGATCTGAACTGTGGTTTGTGCAGTTTGGCTTGATAAGGCTGATAAGGTTCTGATGGACAAAGTTGTTGTGCTAACTCGGTATTGGCAACAGCCTGCACAAAACGTCCGATGTGGAATTTCCCAGTCTGTTCACTGGTGAAATTGAACTGCATGGTAACATTGAAGAAGCCATAGTCCTGTACCCCACATGTGATTGGGATTTCATGAACTGACCCTAAAGACAAGGAAACCTTTTTACATTTACAAAACAACAAGGAAGAAGGCTCTCTTCTGCATTAATTTTCTAACACTTGATTTGAAATTAAGAATATGGAATTTCCAGAATATACAATCATATTCTCTAAAGTTTGCAACAAGTCCTTTTATATTTATCTAGTTAACTAGTTTAAAGATAAATATGCTTCTCTCTAGTACTGTATCTTTCCATACTTACATTATATCCCAGAATAAAAAAGCTTTTGGTTTTGGGGCAAATAAGAAATTAAACACATCCCAGTTTCCAACTTTACTTCAAAAACCTAATAAATTGGAAAATAAGTGCTTAATTCTTATGTACCTTGACCTGTAGAAACCTTGATAAAAGCTCATATTCTGTTATTTAGAAGTCCATAATGACATTATTCAGTTATGCTGCACAGATATTAGCAGGTATCTAATTCCGTCTCCCATTACTTTCAAAAGATATACCTCGTGGAGTTTTGACTGATGCTTATTGACACAATTAATAGTCACAGATACTCCTGGCTACTGTAGTAATTGCGCAGACAAGAAATGAACAGTCTCACAATTTCTTACAAGAACTTCTACATTAGTCCTCTAGTCCTCATGGATTTCTTTCTGATGATTCATGAATTATAGAACAGTTAATGCAAGTGTCATACACAATCATAGACACATTGCTGGGTAGTGTGGTTCAGATTAAGCTAAGATATGAGAATTTATTTACTATTCTCCATTCAGGTAAAAGAGCATTTCTTTCCAGAAGGATCAAGCATTTTTGTATAATTTCCTTTTTAATCAATTCTCCCCAAATCTGATATATTGTTGAAAGTGACCCACAGCTTCAAGTGTATGCAAGTTGGTTAGAGAAAATGATTCCACGATTACATACTGTCTATAGCAGGGGTGTCAAATTCAATTTCATTGAGGGTCGCATCAGGCTTGTGTTTGACCTCGGGAGGGATGGGAGGGCATGGCCAGGGTGGACATGGCCAGCTCAACGTCACTTGTGTCAGAGGCACCTGTGGTAGCCCAAGCACTCTGCCAAGGAAAACAGGCTCCCAAGCTCCATTTTTGGCTGTGATGGCCTTCTGCAACTCTCTGCCAGCGAAAACAGGCTCCGCTTTCAGCTGCAAAGGCTTTCTGCAACCCTCTGCCAGTGAGATGGAGTTCAGGAGAGTTGCAGGCGGCCCTCACAAACTTTGTTTTCATGGCAGAGGCACTGCAGGTGATCCTTCGCCTTTTCCAGGGCAGCTTCGTGGGCCAGATCTAAGCACCTCCCCTGGGCCGGATCCAGCCCCCTGGCCTTGAGTTTGACATTCCTGGTCTATAGCCAATACTTAGAAACAATTTAGATTACCATTATTGAACTTTCTTCTGGAAAGTTTTTTTGCAGTGCTTAATTGTTCTGCAATTATTTTACAATATGTGACCCCACCAACTCTTTTAAGGGATCTAGCAATGTTTCAACAAATGTATACATATATTACCTGGTGGTAGTTTCACAGGTGAAGTTTGTTCAGAAACTACAAAAGTGAATTCACAACGTTTTATCAGTCTGTAATTTTCCAGCATAATTTCATTTGTTCCACTGTTCTTCACCTCAATTTTAATAGTCACACACTGCTCTGGAGAAATGTTGAATCGAATTTTACCATTTGGCTTATCATGCTCCGAAATAATTTTCACGCCGTTCTTATTGGACACAAACATTGATCTGGAATAAAGAAACTGAGGAATCAGACTTCCACAATTTCTAATACCACATGCACACATTCAGGATTCTCTTTAATTGCTCCATAGTATTTTTTTTTTTACATTATCAGAAGATATGAATAATACTAAAATAGCAACTATAGAACAGAAAAGAGAAATATTAAGAAAAATAAATTTCAGAATTTTTTTTTTAAAGTAAAAACCTAACTGTCATCATCTTCAAGGTGACATGGTATTGGCAAGATGATAGGAGCTGTTATATAACAAATTGAAAATTGATATATAACAAAATTCTTATTTAATAAATTGTTATTTAACAAATTGTTAAAGTCCTGAAGCTTGCAGATGATACAACAGTGATTGGTCTCATTCGAGACGACGAATCTGCATACAGACTGGAGGTGGAACAACTAGCCTTGTAGTGCAATAGCAACAATCTTGAACTATACACCCTCAAAGCCATAAAAATGGTGGTAGATTTTAGGAGAAACCCTCCTATACTACCACCTCTAACAATACTAGACAATACAGTATCAACAGTACAGACTTTCAAGTTTCTAGGTTCTATCATATCTCAAGACTTAAAATGGATATCTAACATCAAAAACCTCATAAAAAAGCACAACAAAGAATGTTCTTTCTGGGCCAACTCAGAAAGCTCAAACTGCCCAAGGAGCTGCTGATTCAGTTCTACAGAGGAATTATTGAGTCTGTTATCTGCACCTCTGTAACTGTCTGGTTTGGCTCTGCAACTAAACAAGATAGACACAGATTTCAATGGATAATTAGAACTGCAGAAAAAAAACAATTGCTACTAACCTGCCTTCCATTGAGGACCTGCATGAGGACAATTGCTACTAACCTGCCTTTCATTGAGGATACTGCATGAGTCAAAAAAGGGCTGTGAAAATATCTAAAGACTCCTCACATCCTTGACATAAATTGTTTCAACTGCTTCCCTTAAAATGATGCTATAGGCACTGCACACCAGAACAATTAGACACAAGGACAGTTTTTTTTCCAAATGCCATCACTCTGCTAAACAACTAATTCCCACAACATGATCAAACTACTTACTAAAACTGTATTACTATTCTTCTTCTCATCCTTCCTATTATCTATCTGCTCCCACTTATGACTATAATAATCATGTTGCTTGTATCTTTACGATTTATATTGTTTTGTTTCGTAGCATGATTTGATTGCTTATTAGTAACTGATACAACTCACTTAGTGTTATATCTTATGATTCTTGATTAATGTTTTTTTTCTCTTTTTATGTACACTGAGAGCATATGCACCAAAGACAAATTCCTTGTATGGCCAATCACACTTAACCAATAAATAATTCTATCCTATTCTATTAAAAAAGGAGATGGGGAAAGCTATAATTTAAGACAACATATAAACATGTGACTTAGAAAAAGAAAAAGGGCTTGTTTATTCAGCTCTGGATAAAAGTGGGTCCTCCTGTGAGGATGGAAGAACCCCAAATGCATATTCAAGCAGTAAGTTTCTTAGTTTCACTTGGTTACATAAGCAGGAAACACAGCTCATAATAGATAAGGAAACAAGTTAGAAAAATACTTGTTCACACATCCTGTGGCAAGACGCATCTCAGTTACAAGCTTGAAGTTTTCATTATGATTTTAAAAGGACTTCATGAGTCTGGAGGCTTGCTGCCATCTCTTATTTTGTCATTTCAACAAAAGAATCTATCTAAAAATCTTTGTTTGTGCCAAGCCAACTCTGGTTCTCTATCTAACAAGAGCAAAGCTACTTAAGAGTCTTATCAAAACTAGATAAAAGTTAATAGATAACATATACTCAGGCTGAAATATCTATAAATGGTGAATTTCAAATCTGAAATAAAGTATTATGTACCCTATCCTTTTAGCATTCTACCCTTTTTTGAATAAATTACATTTGAATGAATATATGATGTCAGAAGGTTGGGTTAATGGATGTGCTTTTTCAGGTGTGTTGAATTACAAATATTAGTGATTCTCTCTAGTAATGCAAGCAAACTTTGTTTGAATTAAACAAAAAAGGTTCATCAATCCACAAAACACAGTTGTCCAAGTCAATGAAAGACTAAATCTTTTCCAACTTGATGCTTCCAATATTTTGCAAATCTTTTTTCCACAGTCTAGCTGGCAAGGGATACCAATAAATTTGGAGGGCATTGTGACAGGGAAGGTCGGCATAGAGGCTGGGATTAGAATATTTTTTGCCAAAAAGATAAAAAGAGCTTTTTCATGTAGACTTTAAGGGGCAGGGGAGAAAAAAGCCAGTAAGCCTTATCACAGCTCTTAATACGAACAATTCACAAGCCTTCCCAAATCTGTTATTTTGATCTTATACCATTCTCATGGCTGCACTTTGTAATCTACAAAGTGGAGATGAGATTCAGTGAGGTGAATTATGCTACTCACTTGTAGTTATGATTTTTTAAATGGCCACCAGTATTCACATATGAGTTTGCTTTTGTTTTTCAAAAGAAGTCTTCAGTAGTATCTACTATATTATAAGATAAGTGGTGCAGGAAGTATACTGTGTAATATCCAGAGGCATGACTCCTCCTTTAACAAAATTTAAAGAGATCCTCTAATAAAATGATTCATCTATATAAGCTATGCGGGGGAGGTGGATAGATTGTGTGATTTCACAGATGACTTCAACTATTTATAATCAACTCATTTGCAACATGGTTTCCATATATAACAAATCTCATATATATGGGAGACAAAACAGCTTACCAATAAGATGTGGGCATGCATGTTGTCAATCGAGCATAGAAGACAATACCAATCCACCAAAAGAGACATCTTGAATAATTTTTCTTGAATAATTATGTAATAATGCTTAACGAGTATCTAAAGACTAGACCAAAAAGCTGCTTTGTATGGTATAGAAGCAGCATCACATCTTCATGATGCTGTAGATGTTGAAATTGTTCTTACGGAATACCCAAGGGAATCTTACAGTACAAGCTAATTGTGCTAGATGGTATTATTATCAAGTTACCAAACCCTTTGGCTGAGACCAGCAAACATAATAAAATAGAATAATTTTTATAGTCAATGTAGACCTCCAGAGCCAAAGTCCATCAAATATATGTAGATCAATTTGAATGAAAAGGATAACAATGTTTAAAAGGTAGTTTACATAATGGATTGATTCACATGGAATCACTCTACTAAGAAAATACGTCACAGAATAATCTTCAGGAAGGACAAGGAAGGAAGTGGTAGTGGCAGCAGTTTGACTTGCTTATTCTCCTGGCTGATGTTATTGACACAAAGAATGCCACTTCTGAAGAACAAAATGTGTAAATCATTCATTGCTAGAAATTCAAAAGGTATTGAAAGGAAACTAAATATAACAATGGGCAAACTGTACAGTAGTAAAGTTGTTACTAGAGGAAAAAGATTCAAAAACTGACATAAGACATTATTTTGTAAAGGTTTAGGTACCTCTGCTCAAATTGTATGTTTCAATTAATTTGTAAGGGAACAATTTCCAAAATAGTTTCTGTTCACTTAAGAATTCGTTGATATATACAATTGAAATAGATATACATTTTTGCATGCAATTAAATTTATGTACAACTGTTATTCCAAACATTTGGATTGCAAAATATGTACAGTAAAACTATTTGGCTATCTAGAATTTCCTAAATTTGAACATATAGTGCCCTATGTAGGTAATTGAGATGTGCAGCTGTTTGAAAATAGAAAAGATGCCTTGAAAGAAACAGAAGCATGTTTCCAACACTTGTCAAGCTCCTTCAGGAAGACACATCTTTTCCTGAACTGTCATGGTAGGCTCACAGTCCCAGCAAAATGTACATTGCAATCAAGGGTGTCCAACAGGTTCGTAGTTATGATACAAATCTCTGCAGCAATGGGGGACTTCTTAAAATCATCCAGTGTGGTTTACTGGACATAGCTGAGAAACTTCCTATACCATTTATTGGCAATACTGCTTGATCTATTGCCTGGTCGGTTGATATTGTTGTTTTCTTCTCTGTCATAGAACTAACTCAATCTCTTTATGTATATATGAGGAGCGGTTAAGATACTGGGCTCAGGTTGAAGACAGGGTGAGCGCTTGTCCTCACCCCACTCTTGCCAACCAGCAGTTTGAAAGCATGCAAATGCAAATAGATGAATAGACAGCACTTCAGTGGAAAGGTAACGTTCCATGAGGTGATGCTGGCCACATGACTGCAGAAATGGCTTCAGATAGCACTGACTCAATGACCTTGAAATGGAGATGAGCATCACTTCCTATAATCGGCAATAACTAGCCAAATAATAGGGACACTGTTAGGAATAATAGTCACTTAACAGTTGGGTTGGCAATAGTCATTTAATACTGTATCTTTAAGAGATGCTGTAATTGTGATTGGCTGAGGTTCCTCCAACGGCCATAAGATGGAGGCAGAAACCTGGTTTCTTTCTCCTTGTATTTCCTGTTTTTGCCATAAATCATCATTCTATTTGAATTTTCTGAGTCTTGCAACTGTTAGCAAACTCCATTTACCGAACTCTGTTTATGATACTTGACTTTGTTTTTGGATTATCCCTGGACTGATACTTACTGCTTTAACCGTATATGATTTGGACTGTTTGTTGGACTTCACTGACCCGTTTACTGGAAGTAAAACCTACATTTTACTGTTCAGTGTATCTGTATGCTGGTCGTGTGTTATTCAACATCACTCTCACCATGTTTCCCCTAATGGGGAATACCTCAACAGATACCTTTACTTTTTTTTTAATCCATAAATGGGCTTAAGGCAATAAAGAAAAGGGATATCAGCAGAAGCACATATATATATCAGGACAAATCAAACTGAACACAAACCAAAAAGACTTTCTCTGTGACAGAAAAATCAACAAAGAGACTTCCAGTTTGCAAGGCTTCGGCGGCGGCAGGAACCCGCAATCGTGCGTGGTTTCTGCTGCGCTCACCGCTGGAGTGCCCCCGATCCAGCTGGATATGGGGGCTAATAGTTACCCTGTAGAGGTAACTGAAGACAGGGGAGATCCAGCAGGGGTCCGGGGGAATCACAACCCCCCTCCTCAGCTGGCTTAACTCCCTTTTCCGAAAGCGGTGGAGCGGCGGTCAGCTATGTCCGCCACAAAGAAGCTTTCATCCGGAATAAGAATGTGCAGGAGGAAGCTTGAGAAGTGAAAGTTTTCGGCTAACTGGGATAATAAGTAACATTTAAATACCCTGGATTTTAAACTTCATTAAAGATACATCATTCCCAAAGAAGATTGGAAAAAGTGGCGGATGAAAGTTAAAAGGGAAAGTTTGTTTTTTCTCACTCTCCTTCCTTACGGTGATAGCGGACGGAAATTGGAAAAACCCGCTTTGGCATCAGCAGGTAATTAATTTTGAAAATTAAAGCCAAGGGGACATTAAAGATTTCTGAACATTGGAAAAAAAACTTTTTTTGCTATAAGTGGGAAGGGAGAGGAAAAGAATTAACATTAAGATTTTGCTGGAGGAGGCTGCTTGGAATTTATAAGACTAGAGTTAAATTGTAACAAGACTTCTAAAAGATATATTTTGGAACTTTGCAACTGAACTGTAACCCCAGGAAGAGAAAGTATAAAAAGAAAGTGTTAAACGAAACAGATTGTGTGTATTTGGATTGCTTGGTGACTTTGGAACCTTGGGAAATTATTATTTGAAAGACTAAAAACATTTGGGTTGTTTAAAAAGAATTTTTTTACAATGGCATTACTTGTTGATGAACTGAAAATGGAATTTAAAAAGCTAAAAGAAGAGGAACAAGAATGGAAAGGCTCTTCTGGATCTGTTTTTCATTTCTTAGAAATGGTGATTTTTACCTATCCGAAACTACAGGAAGATCGGGATGATGATGATGATGATGATGATGATGAGGAGGAGGAGGAGGAGGAGGAGGAGGAGGAGGAGAAGAAGGAGGAGAAGGAGGAGAAGGAGAAGAAGAAGCAGCCATCTTTAATGAACAAGCAACTCTAGCTTGGGAAGAAAAGGGAAAGAGAGGAAAGAGAATGGAGAATTTAAGACTTAAAAAAACAACCAAAAAAGGGAAAAATAAGGTGAAAAATCGATACAATGTCAGAAAACAACAGAAAAGAGGAATATAGAAGAGGGTGGAGATTAAGAGGGTGGAGATCAAGAGACAAGGGGGTAAAAAGGCTAGATTGGAGAAGAAAGGAAGGAAAAAAGGGAAGAGAAGTTACAAAGGTTTGAAACAAGATGTAAAGAAACAGGATTTATTCAGAGACAATGGGTAAAAATATAATTAAAAAAGAGATTCTGCAAAAGTACATAAGACTGTATTGTTGTATTTGTATTTGAAATAATGTTAGAAAACTGGAACATTATATGATTATAAAATGGGATAAAATATTAAAAGGAATGTGTAAAATGCTTAAGATTCAATGATAGAGTTTAATTTGCTATGGATTATTGTTCTAATTACATTATAAACTTATTATCTTCCTATCTTAAAATATAGTATGTAGCTTTAGAATGTACTAAGGAGAATCAGAATGAAAATTATATATTATTTTAAGTGTTAAATTTAGGGGAAAGATATAAAGGCGTCATACTTCAATTAGTGATTACAGGAGAAACTTTGTGTTAATGAGAAAAGATAATAGATAATTCAAATAGAACAGACAAAAGATACAAGCATAATGATTTAAATTGAGATGAAATAAATAAAATAGAATTAAGAGAGTGAAAAGAGGGGAGAAGCTATATAGAAAATGTAGAATGGTAAATAAGATATGAAATGGTATATAAAGTGAGCATGAATTTGATTTATGTCTGTACAAAAAGATGTAACCCGGGACTAAGCCGCTTTCCAAAAAGAAGTTTTATGTTTTTATGTTTTTGTATTTTGTTTGTGTATGTTTGTTTATTGAAAATTAATTTAAAAAATTTTTAAAAAGAAAAATCAACAAAGAATGCTTACTTTCATACTTTCATAGTGTCCACACAAAACAGACTCTATCTTTTTTTCTGTATAAAACTACATTTCCCCTACAAAACATCTAGTAGTATAAGATGGGGTGGACCAGGATAGTTGATGGCTCATTGTGAACAATTTCCATCATTCTTTTAGACAAAATTGAGTGAATTTATTATCATGATGTTGTGATTTTCAGAAACAAATTAGAAAAAAAAGGGAGACCTACCTATGATTATATGAAGATGGGGTGGATTTCCATAAATATCTTATCTGGTATAGATTCCAAGAAAGATTCCGCAAAGATGCAAAATCCATGCATGTAATATACAAAGATCATGATGATCAATCCTCCAATTAAAAATAGAGGTTTTTAAAATATATGGAAGATACATGAATGTTCCTTCCAAAGCAGAGGTGCAGTGAGGCTCAAAAAACTAGTCTGGACATTTAATGAGCAGCAAGATTTAGGATGGATTTAGCATCTTGGCCTTTAAAAATGAAGAGAAAAATCCGGACAAAATCAAATTATGCTATTTACTTGGCTTACTAGAGGATTTTTTTCCTTGCATTTACAAGAGTTGGAACTTTTTTTTTTCTTAAATGAAGTTTAGAATTCACAATTTTTTAAAATAATGCCAAGGCTCAAACTTTTCATTTACAACATGGGACCTAGAGAATACATGAAAAATTAAGTCCCCTTAAGCTTTGCTCCCATACAATTACACCATCCAACTTTGCATTACATACCTGCGCTTAACCCGTGCTCCAGGGGGGAGTGGATTATTGAATATTTTTTCATCTGGGGTAGAATGGTCTTCAGTTCCGGTATCATCTTTTGGTTTCCAATATTGATCAATAAGTTTTAGTTTCTTCTTCCCCTATAGAAAAGCAAAAAAGAAATACCGTAAAAAAAAGGCTTCCAACAAATTGTAAAGTATTGGAAAAATTTATTACAGAAAGCAGTTCACCTTTATTTTTATTCTCCATTTATTCTGAAACAATTAATACTGGTCAAATTCAAAGTTAATTTCACCACCTGGAAATATTTTTGGTAAAATATGATTCTAAATTAGACAAGAATTTTAAAAGTTTTACTATGCTCTCTTGTTTAAAAACAAATAAATCAATTCAAAAACTGAGGAAACACGGCTGGTTCAGACTCTATGCCAAGGATCTTCAAGCTTGGCAAGTTTAAGACTTGTGGACTTCAACTCCTAGAATTCCTGTGCTAACAATGACTGGAGAAGGAATTCTGGGAGTTGAAGTCCACAAGTCTTAAAACTGTCAAGTTTGAAGACCCCTGCTCTATGCCATGAAACTGTAAAGTCCTATGTTATTCTTTCTTTCTATTTTGTCCAAGATAAACCCCACCATGTGAATCTTATCCCCTTATCCTAAGCACTTTTTTGACACCTCAGAATTCCATTTCAGTAGTACTTAGATGAAGGTATTCCTCAAATTATGATGACATTTGGGATTGGAATTGTAAGACTATAAGTGATGTGGTCATAAAATACGCTATCACATGAATGTGTTGGTTAGTGACAATAGTTATGATTGCCATTGGTAGGTAAGGAGTGCAAGTGACTGTGATTTCTGATTTCCTGACAGCTTCTCCAATGACTTTGTGTTTGGGAAGCTATTAGGGAATGCCGGAAATTGTGATCACATGACCATAGCTCCCTGTGTTATTGTAATCTTGAGCTGGGCACCTGGAACTCAATCATGTAACCATGGGGGTGATATAACAGCAAGAATTACAAGGATAGTCATAAGTCGCCCTCATTCAGTGCTGTTGCAAGTTTGAACAATTGCTGAAAGCGTGGTTGTAACTTTGAGACTTGAGTACTACCTATAATAACCAGTTAAAATTTGTATTAGTCACGGGTATAAATAAGTCACAAAAAGACTACAAATCAATAAGCCAGTTTTGTTTCTTTCCATGTTGACCTTACATCTAGAGAGCCTTATTTTAATGCCTTGGAATCCATCAGGACCCATTAAGCCCAATTGTTCAACATCAACTATCAAAGAATGAAGTAGACGATCAAGTGCACCTTCTTACCTGAAAAAAACGCACATGATCCCCATAGATTAAAGCACGGTTTGATATCGCCAGCGCATACAGCACATTGGAGAAGTTGGGTCTTTTTATATTATCTCTGTCAGACAATAGAATATAACTTTTATTCAACTACTAAACATATATATTGATTACACACACACACACAGACAATTAAAAAATCTGTTTTCACACTTGTGGTGCTCTGTGTACTCCTCAATCTCCTTTAATGTGGAGAGGAAGATCAGAAATCATTTCTTAACAGTCCACGACTCTTAAGATACAGAATAGAAATATAACCAAACAAACAGGCAATTCTATTTGTTTGCTCTTGCCAAATATATACCAATTACAGAAAACATCAGAACAATAAATGAGAGATATAGAGTAGAATATAAAATAATATAAAGCTGTATTTCCTCCAGAGCTAGCACACTGCTTATGAATAAAATAAATTTAAGAGGCTCAAAGATGCAGTGGATCCCGAAAGCTAAAATTACTGTCATTTAGAATTGCAGGAACAGCACCACATGGGAAGAAGTAAGTTAAAACTCAACATAAGTCTATTCAAATGTATCATGTATATCTTATGCATGTGCTTATGTATTTCCTTGGCAACATACAAACACATTTAAAGAAGATATACATGCACTTCATACATAAGTGAAGTTTAGACTCATAACAAATCTACTGATTTATTGCATGGATTAATTATACGTAAATCTGCCAGTTACTTGAACTATTAAATATATTATGTGACATAGCAAGTACTAATTGATACAAAATGTTAATCCTGATTTACATAAAGAATATGTAGAAACAATATGAAGAAACAATATGAAGAATATTGTTTGATTAACATTGCTTTGGATGGATGCAACATGGATACAAGGCTTTCCCTGATTTTTTGTAAATTCAAAATTTTGAAAGACAAATTTAAAAGTAAATGGAAACAGAAAAACTCTTAAATATAATTTAAGTAACACTGAGTCACCTAGTACAAAAAATGGATAGCATAGAATTTTAATTAATAAATAAATGAATGAATGAATGAATGAATGAATGAATGAATGCTATTAATGTTATACTATATTTAACATCACAATTCAATGGTAGTCTTTTAGAGGGATGTAGCCAAGGAGACTTTGCCAACCTTGATATTGTTTGATATACTGTATAGCAATACTGTAATAGAGAAATTATGTAAATTCAACCAGAATGCTTGTGGTTGAATTCTACCAACAAATATTTTCTATTTAATTGTGAGGCCTATTTCACAGACATATTGTAATCTGACATTGTCTGTGTGATAAAATCCAAGGTTCAGAGGGTAGCAGTTTAGGAACAGATGGCCAAGGTTTGAAGTGAGTTAGTAATAACAAGAATATATTGCTGTGATAAATATTTCAAAGGAGTGTGTATACCTGCACAAGCACACAGACATATACACATACACAGAGAGAGGGGGGAAGAGAGAGGGGGGAGAGAAAAGAGTGTTTTTGAGCAGATCAGTTATCTTGAATTTCTAGCTCCCTTTTTCAGGGGTTTTGTTATTATTCTTGGAAATCTCAGGATTTTGCAAAATTAAGTTTCAAACCATTACTGCCATGGCACAAATAAAAAGCTGTTTCCTGTCTTTACAGAACTGAGGAAGGGCAAGCACTTTTTCTTAACAGGAAGAAAAATGCTAGCCTTCTTTCAAATGTGTTTCCAATAAGAATCTCCCATCTTATTTTTTTTTAAATAAAACAACCACCCAGGTATGATTTTTATAGATGCATTTAACATGAGACAGAAACCTGGATTACTAAATTACAAAACCCAAAGTAATAGCTTTACAATTCGAGTTTCCTTTTGCTGTATCTCAGATTTAACTGTAGTTTAAATTTCTGTTTCAACATTTTACTTGACCTATTATAAAAAAATTACATATCCCATTAAAATCTCATTTGCCACATAAACGTCAAACTTCCATAGTATCCAAAAATACTTGAACTGATACTCTCCCCACTTCAGGATCTTTCCAATCTTAGAAGTGCACAAATTTCTTATGTACATATGTTTCACTTTCTATTCTCCTGCAGTGGATTTTATACTGCAAATGACTAATTGGCTGTACTGTATTTGTTCCATTATTTCAATGTTTCTATTTACTGACTTCTGTTTGTAAAGTTGTGTTCATAATAATCAAGCCTGTTTGTAACAAAATGTTTAATATTTTAAAATCTTTATTTTTTAAAAATAGCCATGTTACTATTAATGAACCCTGTGTTGAAAGGCTGCCAAAATGCCTCTCTTCCGAGGATTCAATTTTCCCGTTGGGAGAGCTCCGGCACAAGGATATGGACAACTGCTTGAAAGCTGGATCTTTTTTATTTTTCAGGAAGGCAAGAGATAGCGAGGAGGCTGCGTTCCTGGGCTTCGTATGGTAAGTCGCTTGATTTTTATACCCTTTTTCTCCTTTTGTGTGTGAGTGCTTGTATTTGTACTTAATGTTTCAAATCCTGTCAGGGTTTGTCTTTCTGCCAGAGGATAAACTCCGCGGGGTGCAGAAGGAAAACTTTGTGGGGTAGATTGATTGTATTATCAGTTTCGTTCTAATCTCTTTTAGCTTTACAATAGTTTCTTATATTTGTTTTGTGGCAATCTCCTGTCTGTCTCCTTTATAATCTATATATGTTTTTGTGTCTTTTGTCTGTTTGTTTTGCTGATTTGGCATGTCTCGTGTTTGTAAGGGTTTTCTTTTCTTATTTCTCTAGTTTTCTTAATTATTTGGGCTTTTGTCTAAAAGGCTTCTTTAACACCTTTTCTTTGATTCCTTTTCCTATGCAAGTTTGTTTTATGGCTGGCCTGATGTTCCCTTTGGGCTTTTCCTGCTTGAGTGGCACCACTGTCCTTGTGAAGTTCCCTTTCCACACCTGTAAACATTTGTTAGTGGCTGTAAATTAATTTAAGAGAAACTGATTGAACTATTGTTTTAGGGTGTCAGAGATTGTTCTGTGGTTAAGAATATCTATTGCTAGACATGAAAAAAACAGGAAATTAGAGACTTCCTTACTGGCCTATCAAAGAAACAGATTCTTAGCCCATCATACAACATGGAGAAAAGAAAGTTAAAAGCTTCAAGAATACCTTGTTAATAAATTCAGCTATAGAGGACTAGAGGAGTGTATTCCAATATCAATTTTTAAGATTTTGAATGCTGACTACTAATTCCTGACTTTAAATGTCATTAATGAAAGGGCATATGAATCTTGCTTCCTTGATTATGGTCTGCAGTTAAGGAACTTGATACACTATCCATTTTGTTCAATAGTAGATGAGAGTGCATGTGTTGCATAGCTGGAAAAAATCTCGTCCAAGTCCAAATAACGATGAAAAATCTTTTGACAACCTAGGGCCGAGACCATTTAGGTGAAAATTATCAAGAAAAAAGTTAACAAATGTAAATCTTGGGGAAGATTTGGGACATATGTCTCTGTGCCTGGGGGCACACGCCTTCAGTGAGTCTTGACTTGTGACTGCTTGGACTAGAACCAGTAGCTTTTTCTGGTGAGATTTTTGGAAATAGTTTGTTATTGAGAAACTGAAGGACTGACCAAGATACAAAACATTAAAGGCATACCACCAAATGGGGGAGTTTACCTTAGCAATGCAATCACAAGCAGCCTACAGGAAGCCTATAACTTACAGTCTTCTGATTTCTGATCAGTACTTTTCATTCAGGGTACTACAGCAAACAGGTTCCTACTTCATTAGTGGAATACATAAAACAACCCTCCTATTCTCTTTCCCATTTGTTTGGGTGTGACTAGGATCAAACCCTGTTTAAAATCTTTGCTTAATTCCTTCAGACCCAAATTATACTTCCCTCTATGTCCCAGACAAACTTACCTGAACCAAAGAACAGAAGCCTCATCAATCACAAGTGGACAAAACAAGGAAATTGCAACCTAAAAAAATCCCAATTCTCAATGCTTCATCAACTGATGACTTCAACCTTTAACTTCTTTAATCTTCTCTGCTATCCTCTTCAAAGACTCATTTTGCCTAACAATGTAACTCACCCACTTATACAAACAAAGACCTCAGCTAGCTTCCCCAAACTGGCCAACCAATCAGATCACCAGGATTTCAGACCTTGTAACCCTCAAGGAAAGTTGGATGTGATAGTGAGACTTCTGACATTCTAGGAATCTTGTTTTTTATCTTGTTCTTTTTAAAAAGTCTTTAAGGCTTAAATCTGAATGCTGTAACAGTATAATTCAGGAACATTTGAGGCCAGTCTGGGTTAAGAAATCTTGCTGAAAGATTTTTACCTCTATACCAATACTGAAAACTTTGGGGGGAAATGCATAGCAAGTGACAAAGCCAGGCAGAAATCCAAGTTATGCAGTTGAGATAAGCTGAGAGTTGGGGACTGGCCTGAGAGCAGCAGTATAAGTAGCAGAATCTCTTCCTGTTACTGGTTCTCAAAAAAAAATCCCTACCTTCCAGAACAGCAGGGAAAGCTTTTTCAAGGGTGTTAAAATAATTGCTCTTGAAAACTTTTTGCAGTTTGTCATGTCAACTAATTTTACAAATCAAGATTGTTCAATTGCCATTGTTTTTACTCTGCTTTGCTCTTTGTGGAGGGACATCTTTGAACTAGTTTGATGAAAGTACATGATTTCTTTCCTTACAATTGAAATGGGAAAATAAATAAGATTGAAACCAGCCTTTTAATTAGAGCCCCCATCAAATAAATAAGTTGAAAGAGCACCAAGGCCTCCACAGAGCCTGCTCATAAGTTACTTAAGAGATGAAAATTACATGTGGTTTATTCACAAAAATGTTACAAAGATGGAAACAGGCAAATGGTCTCAACTCAATGGTAGAACATACAGAACCAAAAAAGATACATCTCAAACCAGGTCTAATTCTTTGGGAATAAGTTCTATCTAGGTGAATTGTCCAAATTTAATAATCTATTGTGCATAGAATCCTTTACTTGTCTTTTTGTAACATCAAACCCATCTACTTTAACGGAAGGGTAAATGAGGCTGCTTGGCCTTGGATTGTTTAAAAAGAAACTAAAAAGGCAGACAAAATGGCTGTAAGCCTAAGGCATACCGAAGGAGAGATATACTAGCCAAGACTACCCAAAGTGGCTTATCCAATGACTAGTTCCAATGGAAACCATTTCGAAATCCAGTTTATTCATTTTAAACCAGAGTTAGGCTTCGCAAAGTCTGAATTAATGTCATTCAGAACTTCTGCAAAGCCAAGGCTTTCTTTAACTCTCCTTCCGTATTCTTTCCTCCCGAAATCTTCGTCACTTGGTTCAAGGTTTCCTGCCTACCAAAAATGTTTTAGCATTTCATATTGAATGGAAAGCTGTGAGTTCCCCGTCTACAGCAATCGAAGTCTTCCGCCTCATTTCGAGACGGCGCCCACAGCCCACCTGATGCAGCGCCGGAATTAAAGGGCGCCGGCACCCCGCGAAGTTCATGCCTTGGAGCTGTTGAGGTTTTACTGTTAAGGAGAATACCGTTTAAGTGAGGAAAACGGGACCCGCTCCCACGAAAAAGCTCGTGGCCACGTCAACAGGGCTCTGCAGACCCGTTTTGCAAGCGTTTCATCACCTACCGATTTCGGAACTCCTGATTGTACAGAGCCTTCAAGGCAATCTTGCTGTTCAGTGCCTGGTTGCCAGAATCCTGCAGGAACTGTAAAAACTGCTCTCCGATCTCCCTCATTTGCCTAAGGGTAAATTTGGGCATGGTGATCCGTTTCGCGGGAGCTGCTTCGCTTTCCCTCGGCTCACTCATAAGCAGCTGCGCCTGCAATTTTGGCACCGCTTCCTCTTCGCCTGGGGAAGTACCCAAGTGCCGATCCTGAGCTCCTCCTCTTGTAAGCTAAAACTTGAAAGAGGGAGAAACGAAACTGAAACCGCACCGGTCCCTCTGCCAATCCGAGCGTTTTCTCAGGAGCTCCGCTCCGTTGCCCCAGGAAACAAGATACGAAAGCTAAGAAAGGACATTTTATCATCTATTTTCCTGCTCGTTTGAAGTTTCCGAAAATGAGGTGCTTTTCCGTAAATACGAAAAGTTATAAAGGTCACACATAAAATGAAGTCTCATCATTATCACAGACGCTTCTAGAATTATTTCGTTAGTCACATAGAAACCTGGGTCAATCGTTTTTATGATCTTTTTATTACATCGAGGAGTGAATTAGGAATTTATGCCTTAGAGGCATCGAATTATTTCATTAATTTGTATCCCACCCTTATTTTTACAAATGACTCAAGGCATTTGTAATTGTAGCCCACATACTTTCCTCCTATTCTCCCCACAAGAGCCACCCTGTAAGGCGAGTGGGGCTGATACTGACTGGCCTGGCTTTCACAGCTAAGGTGGGACTAGATTTACTGCATCTCCGATCAGGAGAAACTGGTCTTTATTGCATTACTTACCAATCTATAAGCCCAATACGCATCATTACAATATATAGCGTAGAAAGTTAGCATCCACCCCTCTCCCAGAAGAATGAAATTTAAACAGATTAAACAGATAATCAGAGTCGGAAGAGACCTTGTAGGTCATCTAGTCCAACCCCCTGCCCAAGCAGGAGACCCTACACCATTTCTGAAAGATGGGAGTCCAATCTCTTCTTGAAAGTCTCAAGTGATGATGCTCCCACTGTTGCAGCAATCTTAGTCACCAGTTCAGGACACAAGACCACGAAGGGTTGGAGAAACAGGTTTATTTGCACAAAGGTTCAGAGCATTAACATGTCAAATTCTGAACCCCAGGTTACTCACGAGGTGTGACTTTTATTCAGCTTATAACCCTGGACTTGCTTAGGGTATTACTGTTATCTGGATATACCATGACAGAAAAGGAGAAGTTTTCATATGGCTCTCTTGCTACATTTTCCATATATGGTATTATCTTACACCATCTGTTACTTCGGGTAGGCCACCTCTTGCAATACATTACAGAAAATATCTAGTACATAGGTCACCTTACATCCATAGGTCAGGTTACATGTTACATTCAGCAAGTCCCTGTATTTTCTAAAGCTTGCAACATATAAGTCAAATAACTTCTGCTAATAGTATTAATACCTTTTGGTATTTTCTCACGCTGCTTCACCACAACTTCCAAGGGCAAGCTGTTTCATTGGTTGATTGTTCTCACTGTCAGAAAGTTTCTCCTTATTTCCAGTTAAATCTCTCATTGTTCAGTTTCCATCCATTATTCTTTGTCTGGCTTTCGGGTGCTTTAGAAAATAGCTTCACTCCTTCTTCTCTGTGGCAGCCCCTCAAATATTGGATCACTGCTATCATGTCTCCCCTGGTCCTTCTCTTCACTAGACTAGCCATGCCAGTTCCTGTAACTTTTCTTCATATGTTTTAATCTCCAGTCCCCTAATCATCCTGGTTGCTCTTCTCTGTACTTTTAGTCTCAACATCTTTTTTTATAGTGTAGCTGTAGCCTAAGGCTTTATAGAGTGGTATTAGTACCTCACTTGATCTTGATTGTATCCCTCTGTTAATGCAATTTAGGATTGCATTAGCTTTTTTGACTGCTGCTGCATACTGCTGGCTCATATTTAGCTGGTTGTCCACTAAGACTCCAAGATCCCTCTCACAATTACTGCTATTGAGCCTGGTTTCACCCAGTCTATATGACTGGAGATATTTCAGGAAATATTAAAAAGGTAGGATATTATCTCTCCCGGGATGAGAAAAGGAGAAACATGCTTTTGGAAAGCAGCCCCCACCTTTGTTAATAGCCCCAGAAAGACTGGGTCATCCTAGCTACAAAACAAAAGGCTCTAGGGTGATAAGATTAGCCCTCTCTCAAGATCGAAACCAAGACAAAGCCATTAAAACATAATGAGAATTCCCCAACACCCTTTCAGAACACAACCCTCTTCATTACATAATCACTCAGCAAGAGTCAATCCAGCCTGGGATGCAGACAGCCTACAAAGTTAGCTAAGACCCCTGCTTCTTGGGAGTCTGACAAACAATAGGATACATTTGTGCCACAGGAACAGGAAGCAAGTTCAAAGTTCAAGAGAGGGTATCTCTCTGTCTCTCTCTGCCTCCCTCCCTCCCTCCCTCTGCCATGTGCTCAATTGCCCAGGACCTCAAACCATATGGTCCTTTCCACAATTAAACTGTCTTTCCAAAGATATTTCCAATGTCTTTCTCCCCGCTTGGAACTGAACTGAGATGGACATTTTTTCCAACAATATTGATCTATTGCACAAAATGCACTTTGCAGATTAAAAATGGTGTTGTGGAAAAATCCCAATGAGAGACAAAAGAAAGCAACACAAACAATATTTCTTAGTTTAAGTTTCAGAGGTTTATTACATGAGCAATTTGGAACATGGACAGCCATCGTAGTATCACAACATTACTTACATTAATCACCCATTGTAATGAGGCCCAATGACATAGCAGGTCCAGCATGGACAGCTATAGGCCAATGGCCCTGAGCTGATTCGAGCTCTATCTTTTATACCCTTTTCTAATGGCTACACCCAGATGGGTACTTTCTTGCAACATTTCATAAATCATTTCCATATGATAGGCTGCTACAACAAAATAACTTTTTAAAAGGATTTAAAAATGGTCCTATATAATGCCTTTCTAATTTTGATTCCTAAATTGAACCTTTATACTTGTTTAGCTACTTGTGCATATCCTTCCTTTGATTAAGATGATTTTGCTTTCATGTCCTGAACTAGCAGCTGTCTTATGTATATTTTGTTATATAATTTGCATAATGAAAGTTTAGGTATAATTTGAGTTATATGGTTTGGATAATGAAACATCTGCAAGAAAACAACCAACCTCAGAGAGTGCCAAGGACTCTCAAACAAATATACACAAAGTGCTTATCAGCACTTCTCTGCAACCAAATGTCCTTCCATTGTGAACCAGGCATTCCATAAAACTGATATGATTAACTACAGCATTTACTTTTGCTACTAAACCACAACATTCTGTTTTAAAGTGAGATCAGTCTTGTGTTGCATCTTTCTATGTCCACAATAAATTAATCAGAGTGTTCAGTCTTTGCATTTTTAATTTAACAGTTTTCAGGCAATATTTCTGCTAATGCCTAGGTAGCTCCCTTGTCATTATTAAAAATCCATAATATTAATATCTATTCCTTCTTACATAAGAGTTTGTATCCACAAATAATTAACTTTGGATGTAACTTGTAAGGAGATAAACTGATTTCAAGCAAACTTTTACACTTTTGTTGTTAGCAGGGATCTAGCTAATTATAATACAGGCCAAGTAGTTTGGTTTTCTGTTGCGATATCACCCAATGATCCAATGATACCATACCTGCCAGGTAACACGTGTAAAGCTATGATTGGTCAACATAGTGAGGCAGGTAACAAAACAACCAACAACATGTGTAAAGCTATGATTGGTCAACATAGGTATTACCTTATATGGTCAGTATGCCTTATATGGTCAGTTTCCTTATATGGTCAAATATGCAAATACATAGCCTTATATGGTCAAATGTACCCAAAAGGAATGTTTCCTCATACACCCTAAACCCCACCCTAAACTTGCACAATAAAAGAGAGGGGCAAAGTTTGCTCTGGGCTTCCTCTCCCAAGAACATGCCTTTGTGTCCTTGTCTTCATTGCCTCTGCGAGAGAAGCCCGTCCGGGCAGTCGGTCCGGGCGTGGGCTACCAGCTGACTCCTCATCCCTGCAGTGGGACCAGCAACGCATCAACTGGTGACCCCGACGTGATCGCTTTCACGTCCCCTTCACAACGTGCTCCTTTTCTAGGGAGGCGTCGCCCTGACTCCTGTACTACGCCACCGGGCAACGGTAAAGCGCATTCGTAAGTATGGGCTCCCCACTTTCCAAAGTTCTGTCCAAGCATGTGGATGAACTTCATTTTTTAGTCAGGAAGGCCAATGCTCTGCAAAGAACTAATGGCATGACAGTCTTTCCTCTTTCAAGGAAAGCTATAATATCTTTCCTCCTCTATCTTCAAAAACATTGCCCAGCTTACCCCGAGGATGGCACTCTTAAACGCTCCACATGGGAGAAAATTGGGAAATGGATCCATCAACCTCCTCGGGCAGCGCCACATATTCTCTGTACCTGGAGAGCGCTCATGGCTGCGATTGATATTTTTTATCCTTCTTCTGATTCAACTTCGAATCAACAAGATTCCCTCCCTCCTTCTCCTTTGCCTAATCCCCCCCCTGCTCTTTCGGCAGCTTCTTTGCCTAATCCCCCCCCTGCTCTTTCGGCAGCTTCTTTGCCTAATCCCCCCCCTGCTCTTTCAGCAGCTTCTTTGTCTAATCCCCCACCTCCTCTTCCAGCAGAAACTTCACCCATCTCCTCTTTGTCTTCAAACACCCCCCCGCTCCCCCCTCCCTCCTCCCCTTCAACAAAAACCTTACATTCCTCTCATTCCTCTCCCCTTAATCCCCCCTCTCCTCTTCCAGCAGAAAGTCCACCCATCTACTCTTTGTCTCCAAACGCCCCCCCCTCCCTCCTCCCCTTCAACAAAAGCCTTACATTCCTCGCATTCCTCTCCCCCCTCTTCCCCCCCTCCCCCTCCCTACAGCCTTTCAGCCTCAAAATCTTCCCTTACAAAACCTGACTCCTTCCCCTCTAATACCCCTCCCCCCTTGCTTCGTAATACCTTTCAGGAAGCCTTGATTCAAGGAAAAATAGATCCAGAGGACCTCTCTTGTTTTCCTAAGGTCCTCCAAGCCCCGGCAAGTGGTGGAAATGCAAATCCTGCTCCTCAATCTCTGCTTTTAACATCTTCCCAACTTGCCGCCCGCTCCACACAAACAGCTTTTCCTGTTCTGCTTTCAACTTCTATCATCCCAAACTCCTCTTTGATCATGGAAGGGGTGGTCGCTGCCCCCTTTCTTTATGACTCATCCACTCTTAATTGCCTCTCTCTTACAGCAGTAGGTGATAGACCTTTCTCATTTCCTGCTAACACTACAGTAGCCACTCTTGTTATTGCAACCCTTTCCCCTCTATTCCATGCCCTCAAGGGCTTGATCGCATCATCCCTAACTGTCTGCTATCTTTGGCTATCTTGCCCACACCAGCTCTCCTCACAGCTATTTTCTTCCAAACAGCCCCCAAAACAAAGAAGCTGTGCATCATCGAATGGCTTCACCTCCCTCACACTCCTAGCCATCACAGTTTTCACTGATGGCTCTAAAACAATTAAGATGCCTCAACCTTCCCCTCTATTAGCAGGGGAAAGTCATAGTTATTTTCATCAAAACAAAAAGGCTCTGGTTAAACAATTTGGCATTTCTCTGCAGTTTGCAAGCAAAAATGCTTCCTCAAGGGATTAATCCCAGGGGCATAGAGGCTTGTGAGACATGGCAAATGGATGTCACTCAATTCTCACCTTTTGCCCCTTGGAAATACCTTCACGTGTCTATTGACACCTATTCAGGGTTCATCATGGTCACCCCTCAAAGGGGAGAAACGTCAAAGCACGTTATCAATCATTGTATTCGGACCTTCGTAGTACTGGGACTGCCAAAAAATCTAAAAACAGATAATGCACCAGCCTATATCAGCTCTCAATTCTCTGAGTTCTGCTATCACTGGTCCATTATCCACAAGTTTGGGATTGCCTACAATAGCCAGGGGCAAGCTATTGTTGAAAGGGCTCATCAAACCTTAAAATTGGCATTGCACACGATACATGGGGTCAAATGGCCTTAAGGGCCCCCCTAGCCTCCCAGTATTACAAAATGTGTTAAATGTTTGTCTGTATACGCTTAGCTTCCTCAATCTCACTGGCACCCCTCCCCTGTCTGCTGCATCTCGACACTTTACTAAACCACCTGTTCCCACTTCGAGACCACTTGTCTATCATAGACAGTTACCTGATCCTGCGTGGAAAGGACCTGCTGAATTGATCACCTGGGGTCGAGGCTACGCAGCAGTCCAGCTTCCTGACAGAACTCTTTGGGTTCCTGCAAGGTGTGTCCGCCCATATCACCGCCCACAACCAGCGAAGCCATCATCCGAAAAAGATGACAGCACTCCTCTTCTTCCTGCTTGGCTGTTCGTTTCGCTGGACTGATGGGACATCCACCAGCCTTAACGCCCACAAACCACACAACATCACATGGGACAATCAAGGACGCTTATGGACAAATACTCAGCTCCACAACTAATTACACCATGATTTCTTCCTATTTCCCCAAATTACATTTTGACTTTGCTGAAATGATTATGTATTATTGACAAAAAAATCATTTTGTATTCAGGTACAATTGTTTCCCAAAATTGATGTATATAACTCAGAAGATTTTGTTTCTTTACTAGAACCTAGACAATATAACCTTAGGGCAAAAAGAGAAGTAGTAACTGCTTTGATGCTAACTGTACTGCTGGGATTGGGGGCTTCTGGGACGGCCACAGGTATAGCTGGCCTTGTTACTTCTGATCAGCATCTTCGCCAGTTAAGTGCCACCATAGATGAAGATCTTAGAAGGGTCGAAAAATCCATTCTTGCCTTGCAAACTTCTCTTACCTCTTTATCTGAGGTGGTCTTACAAAACCGCAGAGGCCTAGACCTCTTGTTTTTGAAACAAGGGGGACTATGTGTTGCTCTTAAAGAAGAGTGTTCTGATAGCTCAGGAGTTGTCCTAGATTCCATGAAAGAACTAGACACCAGATTAAAAGAAAGAGAAAGGGAACGAGCTTCACAACATACTTGGTATCAAGGACTATTTAACCTTTCCCCATGGTTAACAACATTGTTATCTGCTATAGCTGGTCCACTTATTCTTCTCCTGTTGGCATGTACCATTGGACCATGTGTGATAGGTAAATTCTTAGAAATCCTTAAAAGAAAATTTGGCCAAATTGATTCGGATTTATACTCAAAACAAAAACAAATTAATGCGCTAATAGAGAAAAAGGCCCTCTTGCAATTCTCCTCAGATTCCGATGACTCTGATAACGAGTTCACCAAAGATGCTGCCAAAGGGGAACCACGAATTCTCATGAACCTATGACAGGATGAGTCGGAGGACCTAGACTGGACATAACAGTGAGGATAGTGAGTAAATAGCCCTAAAAACAAAATAAAAACAGGGGAGATGTTGCGATATCACCCAATGATCCAATGATACCATACCTGCCAGGTAACACGTGTAAAGCTATGATTGGTCAACATAGTGAGGCAGGTAACAAAACAACCAACAACATGTGTAAAGCTATGATTGGTCAACATAGGTATTACCTTATATGGTCAGTATGCCTTATATGGTCAGTTTCCTTATATGGTCAAATATGCAAATACATAGCCTTATATGGTCAAATGTACCCAAAAGGAATGTTTCCTCATACACCCTAAACCCCACCCTAAACTTGCACAATAAAAGAGAGGGGCAAAGTTTGCTCTGGGCTTCCTCTCCCAAGAACATGCCTTTGTGTCCTTGTCTTCATTGCCTCTGCGAGAGAAGCCCGTCCGGGCAGTCGGTCCGGGCGTGGGCTACCAGCTGACTCCTCATCCCTGCAGTGGGACCAGCAACGCATCAGTTTTCATTGCCTCTTAATAGGATAGGAATACCAAAATAGTTTTAAGTATTGGAGTATTCTATTAAGTACTGAAGGAGAGAAAGATATCAGCAGCAGACAGGCAAAGCTCTACTAGACTACAGCTCCTTTTTGGTCCTCAGGTTTCTCAGGTTATGAACCTACTGTCTCTGAGATACACAATCTCATAGATACAATCCTAGAAGACAAGACAACAAATATTTTGCTTCCTGAACTCTTTGGGGGTGTATCTTAGATATTTGACTGTTGATCACAAAAATAACTTGTAATTTAACCCATCGCCTACTGTTTTATAGAAATCTCCTGTTTTTGCTGTTACTCCATGTGTGTGTGTGTGTGTGTGTGTGTGTGTGTGTGTGTGTGTGTTAAGTTTACTAATTTTTGCTTGCTTTGTGTAGCTCATGCATGTCCAGGTATACACTCGGGGCATATTGCATAATGTTTGTGGAATTGATAGCTTGGGAATCCAAGCTTGGATGAATAGTACCTAGAATGGCTGTAAAAGCAGTTTGCATGCACAAATGCTACTGATTTCACTGATATCAGTTTCCAAGTATTTTGATGCTATTGCTCTAAGGCATAGAATTGTCCATACATGTATTTTATATGACAAGCAACCCAATAGACTTGCTGTTGGACCTTTGATGATAGCAGAAATGTGTTGCCAAGGTTGGAACAACCTTGAAACATTCTGCTACATTTGTGGTGAGTACACACTTAAGCCTCAAAGACACTGCACAGTTAAGAACGTGTACAAACTGTAGTTTAATTGTAAGATTGATGATGAAGAGAAGGCCTGGGCTTCACACATTTGTAGTGCAAGATGTGCTACTGGCCTTGGACCTTGGCTCAGATGAACTCAAAAATCAATACCATTTTCTGTCTCAATGATATAGCAAGAACAGAATGATCACATCATGTGACTAATATTGCTGGTTTCTCTTCTAAAAATAAGAAATCAATTAAATACCCAATCTCTCTTCAGCCATGAGATCAGTGATGCCACATGATGACAATCTGCTAGTACCAAAACTACGAGAGAAATGGACTTAGATAAAACAGACGAATATGCTGCAATATGCCAGCCAGACATGGACAGTGACAATGATCTGGATTTTGAACTATGTATCTCTGGTAAGCCTTATCTCATGACACAGTCAGAATTAAATGATCTGGTCAGGGACTAGGTTTATCAAAATCAAAATCAAAAGAAGGATGGTGTTTTCTGTCATGATGTATGAACATTTCTGTCTTTCAAAGCCAAGATGATTTAACCAGTTTCTTTGCATAGATTGACAGCTTGTTTTCTCGGCTGACATTGATGGTTTATTCACAACTTTGGCTTGTGAGCATGAGCCACTGGACTGGTGTCTTTTCATCAGTGTTAAGCCTCAAGGCTATCTTGTTACACAACAGCAATGTACGCTGTTAAGTACCTGTTGGCTATGCTGCACAAATGAACCATTTGTTGACTTGACAAAGATATTTTTATCTCTACTTCACCTCATAATACAGTTGATAAAAAAAATTGTGAAAGTGATAAATGAGAAAGGTGAAGGATTTTATTAGAAACACATAAAAAAACTCATGCAGTGTTTTAATAGCAATAGATAAGCTCAGATTTAGACTCAAATCCAACCGTGTTCATTGCTACAATCCAAATTAATCTGCCATATCTCTCTGACTTGCTGTGTTGCGTTCTCTATATAAGACCATATGTGAATACATACATGAGAATTTTTGTCTTACATAATGTATCAAGGGTGCATTTTTCTCCAATACTACTTTCTTTAAAATTGGAAATCAACTGAGATGTGAATGCACCAGTTACATTAAATAATCTAAATTGATACTCAGTTCTCAGTATTTCATAGGTTTTTTTCTCTGACCATTTCACTTTCAAAGTCTTGTATGAAATCTCTATATGTTTTGAAAAACAACCCCAGGTTTTCTATTTCCTTTTCTGCTGCTTTCTGCTTTAAAACTTTTTAAAGAAAGAAACGCATGTTTGCTCTCTTTTTCCCAATCTCCATTGTGATGCAAGCATTTAGAAAAGAAAACCACAATATTCTTGGCAGGAAATACTTAAAACCATTGTGCTAGAATCCTCTTCTAATGAGAACTGACTGATCATAAATTCTAGATCATTCATGACATTGCGGATTTCTTCTTTATGGTACAGTCAGGTTTAAATCAAGTATTAGATGGTAATTCTGCACCTTTCCTATGGAATGCCTCATATTCTAGCACTGTGATGGTGAACCTATGGCAGGCGTGCCACAGGTGGCATGCAGAGCCATTTGTGTGGGCACATGACCCCAGGGGTGTATGCGGGGCTCATTGCATTGTGGGTGCCGGCACGCATGTGCTTTCAGCACACCACAACAAAAAGGTGATTACTGATTAACATTTTTTTGAACAAAGAGGGCACACTATTTGTTTGTTTTAACCCAGGCATAGCCTTATTCCAACTGACTCTGGTTGGTTAGCAATAGAATACTATAGAAACGGGTGGGATCCTACCGGTATAACAACTGGTTTGCTGCACATGCATGCGCACTACTTACAAATTACCAACTCCGGTAGGAATTCACCTTCTCCAGCTGACAAGTGGCACTCAGCTGTGCCACGCAAAGCAGCTGAAGAGGAAAAAGCAGGCACTCAACAAGGCAGGCTCAAACTTTAATGCCAGATCTTCCTCATCACTCGAGCCTATGTCTTCTGCCAGAGCAGGTTCAAACCTCTGAGTCACAACATATATAGAAAGAGAGATATAGTTTTTGCTATGTTTTCAGAATTTTTCTTTTTACATTTTCAAGGGGAAGTACCAAACAGAGTCTGAATGATGAGATCTACATGATACAAAATAGATATTAGAAATTTGAATGTTATAATTTTAGAATGCACAAATTCAATGTTTAATGAGATTTCATACGATAATAACAATAAGATTTAAAGTTGTTGCGCTTAGATTGGCAATCATAGGGGGAATTTTGCTTCTTAAGAATGTTGGAATTTCATATGAAATTGTAAACAAGACAGATGAAAGTATAAGTACAATGAATAAAAAGATATAGAAATTTAGATAAAAGAAATACAATTGAATAAGAAGAAAATGAGATAACTATAAAAGAAAATTAAGAGAAGTAAAGGAAGAAATCGTGAGAAGTTGGAAAAAGATTAATAAAATATGAAGTTGAATACATAAGATGAATATGCATATGAAATTGTGTCTGTATGGAAATGTGATAACCTGGAACCATGCTGTACTCAAATAAGATGTTTTATTTGTTTTGTTAAAACTCAATAAAACTTTATTTTAAAAAAATGGATACTCAGTTTTGATAAGGGACATTTCCCTTTAGCTGTTTGATAACATATTTTGATCAGAATAATTATTATGGTTTGGCTAAAATGAAACATATGGGAGAATATAATCTTTATAGTCTAAAAGGCTTTTATAGCAATGGTGGACCTCTCAATAAAGATAAGATCAACAAATAGGTGACAAACTACCATGGCTTTTTTGGTACCAATTTAAATCTCTTTTGGACAATAGAAATATTAGACCCTCAGCAATACAGCCTTACATCAATTTTGAGAATGTAATACTCCATTATTTAGGAAAACCAAACAATTTTAAAAATGTACAAGTTATTACTGCAATTAGAAATAGGAAATTTACCATATGGATTAAAGGAAACTTGGGGTGCTGATCTTGATAATTTCACGTAGGAGACAAATTGGTTTGTGTGTGTTTGTGTGTGCGTGTATATTAAACAATTGATTGTCTATTTAATTATAATAGCCAAAACAATAATTGTGAAACACCGGAACACTTTATATAATATAAAAACTTAGTTGTGGATTTTTGCCTCTTCAATTGCCACGTTAGAAAAGCATTTCTGATAAATTTAAAGTAATGAGATTTCAGAAGCAGGAACCACAATTTTACCAAACTTGGTAGGATTTTATGATTTACCTTAAGAACAATAGACTATAATCGGATGTATCCCTTACAGCATGTTGAATTATAGTACCTGACTTTTTATTAACATGGTTTTTTTTTGTACAGTTTTATATTTCTGTTTTTAGATATAATGGAATTATGTTAATTCAACTACCTGATACTGTAAACAAAATAAAGACAAAAAAGGGACAAAAAAGAAAAAGTATTTTCCTCTTCCACTTCTTTGAGATGCAATTGTGTGTCATATTGTATATAATTAACACTGTAAATAGTACAACATATAGTGTGATTTTGATATATTTGCAGAAATTTCTTCAAAAGCTACATTGGTAAGAATTTGACTTCTTAAGGCATAGTTTAGATGGCAAAACCTTCACCGCCATCCTTCTCGTCCTGAGTCATTCAGTTTTATTGTGCATTCTGGAAGCAAAATAAATAGTTGGTAGATAAGAGAGAGATTGCCTTCTGCAAATTTGTAGCCAATCATGCAAGTTATTTTGTATGTGCTTTATCCTTGAACTTTTGGAACAGCGTTCAAAACATTTTCTCAGAATATCCAATGCTTTTATGACAAAATGCAGCTGTCTGCTATCACCCTGAATTTGTAGATAGACACAGTGTTCTTTTAGCTAATAAAATAAGCTTGGAAAAGAGATAGTCTTTTCACAAACTTAAGAGGCCTCATTAGCTTCTTTAGACATAATCATAGGAAGACTATACCTATTGAGGTGATAACAACGGCATCTTTCAGGTTTACCTGAATTTTCTCTAGGATCCCTGGGATCATTACACTTTTAGGCTTTAAAGGGAAAGAGGTACATTGGAAGGGACAGTAGCAACTTATCAGCCTGGAGATTGGTGAGGGTAGTCCTTTGACTTTGGCAGAAAAATCAAACCTCTTGTCCATAATTGCCATGGTACTTGAGGCTAGGAATTGGTGAAGGGTCTGCTTTTTTTGATTAAGCCCCCAGCCTCAAAGCCTACATTTGGTACGGAATATCCATGCCTCCTATCTGCTACCAGGAGTAGACAGCACCCTATTACTTGAAACTTAGTAACTTTCAATGGGATGGCTAAATTGGAATAGGTAGGTATATCTGTAAGCCTGAATGGGTCAGGTAATTTTATCCTAGAATATGATAGTACTCAGAGATTCTACCTGAAATCTGCGTACCTGATGATCAGATAGCATGCCATTTCATGCATTTTTTGAGCACTGAGTATATGCCTAATACATCCTGTGGGATCTTCTTGAATCACATGTACACTGAGGTGATTTATTTCTTTCAGAACATCATGGAGGATAATGTGATTATCTATCTTCACCCTCAGCAATATTGGGACTAGAAGCTTTGCCAATAGTGATTCAAAATCAATTGAGCCAGTTTTAATTGAAGAATTAAAAATCTATCCTGGGGTATGAGAGGGAAAGAAAGGAAAATACAGTCAGGCTTGGACAATGCTGTTATTATTGCCTATTTCCAGTGGTGTGATGCTGCCAGTTTAACAACCGATTCAGTGAGTGCGCGCTTCACGTGACGTATTGTGACTTTTCCCCCTTCTCTAAACCAGGTATGGGCGTGGCCAGTGGGTAACACATTTAGCCTGCGGGCCACAAGTTTGACAGCCCTGGCTTAGAGTATTATCTAGGCCCACATGCTTTATAGTTTGTGAATAAGACAGAATTTTAAGCTATCTTGGAACTAGAGTTAGAGCTAATAACTCTTGTATACTTACGGAGAAATAATTTAAAAACAGCAAAGAAATTTTAGATAAAACACTTAAATATTTTTTCCTGCTTTGCTCTCCAAAGGAGGAGTATTTGGGCTCTGTATAATCTGTAGTTTAATTAGCTCCAATTTAACATAACATGATATGGAAATATTCCTAATGAACCAAATTTCTCCAAGTATCTTAAAATAAACAAGAAACTCCAAAATATGCCCTGGTGCAAACATTTTATTGACTCACTTAGACATGTTCATTCATACAATTCTGATGCAAATACCATCAGATTGCCACAAAGCATTAAAGCACAATAAATCCAATATTTAAACATTTACAGCATTTCATTTCTGTAATTTCTTCTCTATCTAAACAAGTATCTGAGCAGCAGACAAGTATTAAGAAAAATGGAGGACCCATCCAGTAAAAATGCAGATATTTATATTAACCGTACTTCCAGGAATACAAATGAGAAAAATAGTTTACTCGAAGAAAATGAGACTCAAGTCTTTGGATTTAAAAACAAAAACAATCACCCCCCAAAACAGCATTTAAGAAGACCTGGCCTTCTTGGCATTTCTGGGAAGAGTTTTGTAAACACTTTGCAAACATGAAAAAGGTAAGCCTAGAAGATATTGCTAGTTAGTGATTGGCAGTTTTGAGGGGAGACAAGCAAGGGAAAGTTGTATCTGGTGTAAAGCAACACCATTTAAAGCTGCCAGCATTTCTATTAAATTGAATATAATACCTGTGCTGGCAAAAGTACTGGGACTGTAAGTCCAATATTACCAGCCTGCATTTCTAGAAAGACTCTTTTAGCGAAGACACTTTTTAGCAAATACAAGGACTGATAGCACTGATCCCAAAGTGGCTATACTAAGTAAGCCTACTAAGAAATGCACTGAACTCTTACACCAGATGTTTCAAGGCAGGAACATACACAAACAAAATATTATGTCTCTTAACAGTTTGTAAGGCTATAAAACCTGTTAATGCCAAAAGCCCGAGACAAATGCCAATTTCAGGAAGCCCACCTACTTGGCAAAGGACCATATTTGCTCTGTTTATTTTGCATGCTAATATTTCTTACAGCACCTCTACTCTTAGGCATTCTGCATTTCTTTGCCAATCTTGTAGCTGAGGATTTTGTTCCAATCAATTTTAGTACGGGTGACTGGTAGCTGGCGACGCAAGGCTTTGAATGTGGTATCTGACATTGTCTGATAATTTTCACTGATTGCTGTCTGCAAATAATTCAGTGGGTTAGAGGTTAGAATGTCAAAATGTACATATTTATAATGTATACTGATTAACTACTGACAGATTTTAACCAATCCTAGTGTGCACATTGATTAGTCAAAGCAAGATAAAAGTACATTCTCTTTACTTCCTCAGTGCCTGCTCTGCTTAGATAGATCATTTCCCCATGCAGAAAAAAGAGTGCTGGTATACCCCTCCAAATAATCCCATGCTCAAAGAGAGGCAGAGCGCTTCTGCCTGAATTGAGAAAAGATTAACCTATGGATGGCATGGTACATTTACTTTTTCTAAAGAACCGTCAGCTGAAATCATCAAATCCTGTTAACTTCTTCCTATGACCAATCTGCTCCCACTATAAGTAGTGGATTAATCTTTTGAGCACTTTAGAATTATTTATTAAGCAAAATCCTATATCAATCTTCAGTAAAAGTCATGTAATAAATAAATGGACCCAGGAGGTGATATTTCTCAAATCACAGGGAGGGGGAAAAAGGGGGTCTCCTTATTGAAAAAATAAAAGTTTTCTATTATCAATGTTGCTTTGAACAGTAATCATAGCCCCCAAATGCAGTCCTATTTTTTTCAACAATGTGTGGCAAAGTTAAAAACACATTTTGTTTAACAAATAAATGCTACAGCGAAAAACTACTTGTGAGTCCTGTGCAAGCTACCTTCAATTTATTATGTAAGAAATATGAAATATACATATAACAAAATGAATGAAAAGTCTTCTACTTTGCCAAGTAGAAGTATTTCAAATCTGGACATAGTTGGAAGGAATTAAAAAGAATCATGCCTATTCTAAATGGGGGTGGTGGGTTAGAAATAGAAAGCATAATATAGACAGATAACAGAGAATCAGAGTTGGAGGGGACCTTGTAGGTCATCTAGTCCAACCCCCCGCCCAAGCGGGAGACCCTATACCATTTCTGACAAATGGAAGTTGATTGTTCTCACTGTCAGAAAGTTTCCCCTTATTTCTAACTTAAATCTCTCCTTGTTCAGTTTCCATCCATTATGGCCTTCAGGTGCTTTAGAAAATAGCTTGACCCCTTCCTTCCTGTGGCAGCCCCTCAAATGTTGGAAGACTGCTATCATATCTCCCCTGGTCCTTTTCTTCAGTAGACTAGCCATGCCCAGTTCCAGTAACTTTTCTTCATATGTTTTAGTCTCCAGTCCCCTAATCATCCTGGTTGCTCTTCTCTGTACTTTTAGTCTCAACATGTTTTTTTATAGTGTGGTGACCAAAACTGGATACAGTACTCTAGGTGTGGTCTTATTAAGACTTTATAGAGTAGTATTAGTACTTCCCTTGATCTTGACTGTATCCCTCTGTTAATACAACTTAGGATTGCATTAGCTTTTTTGGTGGTATCTGCACACTGCTGGCTCATATTTAGCTGGTTATCCACTAAGACTCCAAGATCCTTCTCACAGTTACTGCTATTGAGCCTGGTTTCACCCAGTCTATATGTGTACTTTTGTTTTTTCTTACCTAAGCGTAGGACTTAATGTGACAGATGTGGTGACTATTCAATAAGGCATGGGGCTGTTGTCTATGAATGTTGGAGGATCGCAGGCCAAAATAATTATCTTAAATGCCTGGTCCTAGAAGACAGTAGAGATATCTGAAATCTGGTAGAACCTGATTAGAAGAGGCTTTCATGACTAATACCGTACAGGAAGCTAGTAGGGTCAGGAAAGTTCTTAGAAAGTAAAAGACCTATTCCCAATAGAGGAAACAAAGAAGAGCACAAATTCTGCCAAAAGAAATGCAAAGAGACAGTGAAAGAGGCAAAAAGGAAATCTGAAGAGCACATGGCCCAAACTGTGAGAATTGTAATAGAAAATGAGGAGTCCTAGATGCTCTCTTTAGCTTTGTTGCTTTCTTGAAGACACTTCATTATCCCCAAACTAGGTAACATCATCAGTGCTTGTGCATTCATTTCAACCCTGAGCTACAAATATTCTTTTATTAGTAATAGAAAATTAAAGATAAAATTACCAAACATTTGGAGACACAACCCAACATAATTACACTAAGTCTTAGGACTGATACTTTTTAATGAACTGGAATTGGGTGTGATTAGTAAAATAAACATTTGATTATTTAGATAAACTGCTTATTTTATTTAGAAAAGTCATGTTAATCAGCAAGATGCAGCTCTAATTAACTGTACCAGATTTAAGAACTTTATTAAAGGACAGCTGTATTGAAACTTTGAATCAATCAATCTGAGTGATTGTTGTAATATGTGTCAATTGTTGTAGTGTAGGGGTCCCCAACCACCGGGCCGCGGATCATTTTGTACCAGGCCGCAAAGAAAATAAAAATAAAATAAAAATGGCGGCTTTCTTCGCCTTCAGTGAATGCTGCTGGGATCAGGGATCAAGGACACAAATGAAAGAAGGGGAGGGAGGAAGCAACCAAAGCCTGTCCTGCTCTCCGGCTCCGGTTTCCTCCCGCCTCATTCCTCTCTCAGTCGCTCTCTCGCTCCTCCACCAGCCCAGGAAGAAACTGCTTCAAAGAAGCCGGCAGGGTGGCTTTTCCTGTCGGCGCAGCTCCTCCGAAGCGCCCGTTCACCCCCACCCCGCCGCCCGCGGTTCAATCCAGTGCTCCGTTCTGCCTGCCTGCCTGCCTTCGTTTCTGGTTGTTTCGGAGTACCTTTGGCTGAGAATAATAACTATTCGCCTCTTTTACTCAGCTGAAGCTGCTCCGAAACAACCAGAAACGAAGGCGGGCAGGCAGGCAGAACGGAGCACTGGACTGAACCGCGGGCGGCGGGGTGGGGGTGAACGGGCGCTTCGGAGGAGCTGCGCCGACAGGAAAAGCCACCCTGCCGGCTTCTTTGAAGCAGTTTCTTCCTGGGCTGGTGGAGGAGCGAGAGAGCGACTGAGAGAGGAACGAGGCAGATACCTGACGGGTAAGGCTGAGGGAGGCAGGGCTGAGACACGGGGCTTCTCAGCCATCCTGCAGGGACTTGACCTGAGCCGCGGAGACAGCTGCGGGCCGCCACCGCCCAGCGCTCAGTTTTGAAGGCTCTCCTCAGCCTGGCGCAGTTCCTGAATTTGCAGCTGAAACCCTCCGTTTTAAATGTCCCAATAGAAGAGAATATCTGTCGCTCAGGATTGCAATGAGGAGGCATTGGCGCTCCGTGAACTTGGTGGTTTGCTGGCGGATGTTTTATTACCCGACTAGGTAACAACATCAGATGTTATCTAGTCAGGTAATGAAACGTCTGCAAGCAAACCACCAAACTCGACTCCTCCCCTCCCCTCCTTGAAAAAGTGTCTCCCCCGGGTCCTTGAAAAAGTGTTTCTGCGTTAAACTGGCCCCTGGTACAAAAAAGGTTGGGGACCACTGTTGTAGTGCATATTGTTCCTTACTGTAGTAATTGTATCCATTGCGGACAAAAATTTTGGGAAGGAAAGAATTAAGTTCTATGTCTGCCCCTAACACAGAACTCTAAAACAAATAGAATGTGCTTGAAAATGCATTTTTATATTATTATTATTAATAATAATACTTCATTTTATCTTCTTACCTGATACTCATTTTCTGCCTGTTCTATGATTTTAATAAATTCTTTTGCTGTTTGGACATCGTTCTACAAAAACAGAATGCAAATGTTAGTCTTTCACACTGTATGAGTCTTTGGAATATTTTTTAACGTTTTATAAGTTCAATTTTATGGCATAACGAATACATATTCCTAAATTTTCAATTGAACTTGGTGTCTCATGTCTTAGGTTTTGGATGAAAATTGTAAATTTAGGTTGGACTGATATACATTGCATAATTGTTAATCATTATTAAATAATAGATTTGTGTTTGGTAAGTGTCTAGATGAAAATCAATTTTGCCAATTTCTCACAGAATAACTATAGGTTTATAAATCTAGCTTTTCCTCCTCCAAAATTGTCCTAGTTCAGGGATCCTGTAGGAGCAAAGAAAGATAGGAAGGAAATGTTTTATAAACTGAAATCAATTCCTAGATGTGGATGTAACCCCATTTGTGTGTTTTGAAATTTTTCTTATTCTAATTTTTCTTCAAAAGCTCCTGGCAACTTAAATGGGGATATTTATCATTATAACTACATAATAACACATCAGATTGTATTGTCATCAGTGATTGCATGCCCTCTGTAGATGTCATATGCTAAATAAAATAAAAAACATCAGGTAGTTTCAGACTGGGCACAGATATCCAGTAAGTTTCCATGGGTAAAAGTAATTTAGCTTTGAATTTGGTTGTTCTCAGTCCACTAACATCCACAATCTTAACCTTCTGACTCATTCTTTGACACAATGATCACCAACGATATACTATCAAATGATCAAGTATGCCATAATTAACATGTTTATGCCTGCCTTATTATTATTCTGCAGTAATTTTTTTCATAAAATGTGTTCATGGTACAAGTGCAGTTGCTGTTTTACAAGTGCAAGTTTTCTGTTTTAGTTTTTCTGAAAATACTTATTTGATGTCTCCTTTAGCATTTGCCAAAAATATGAGTACCACATGAATATGAGTAATCTACAAGTCAGTATCAACAATAGATCCCTCCTGAAGAAGGCCTGTTCACAAATATAGGAAATATGCCTCATGTAATTTAATGGTCAGCTTAAACTGACAATATAGTATTTCATCTACTATATATACATAGATGTTATTATTGCAGACTCAATTTGGGATGGGGTGGGGTATAGCTGGAAAACCAACAGTTTTTGTTTAGAGATAGTTCTTGACTTATGACCATAATTGAGCCCAAAATTTATACTGCTAAGCAAGGCAGTTGCTAAATGACTCGTACCCCACTCAACAACCTTTTTGCTACGGTTGTTAAGTGCATCACTACAGTTAAGTGAATCCTGCAGTTGTTAAGCAAATCTGGCTTTTTGCATTGATTTGCTTGTCAATGGAGCTCCAAGGTTACAACAATCCCAGGACCCTAGGATGCTGCAACCATTGTAAATGCATACTAGTACCAAGCCCCCAAGTTTGATCATGTGAGTATGGGGATGCTGCAATGGTCATAAGTCACTTTTTCAGTGCTGTTATAAGTTTGAACTGTTGTTAAACAAATGGTTGTAAATTGAGCACTATCTGTATACAATATTCTTCAAAAGACAGCACATAAACAAAGGTTTAATTCTCTGATGAAGCGAAAAGTCACTTAAGAAATGCAGAAATTACTTTATGTTCTGGACTAAAATACATCTTGCACAGCACTTTCTCCCTAAGCAAAATGCTATCCCCTACTGAATAACTCATAACTCCTATCTTTGAAAGAAGAATTACATGTAAGAAAGACAGCAAAATAATGATATATTAAGTAAACGTCCTCACTTACCAAAACTGCTACAGACTCCTGTATGTCTTTGTGGCTAACCAGCTGCACATTACCATCTTCATAATAATGCACCTATATTAAAATGAAACCATTGACGATTTAAATGCTTTGTACTAAATATTGTACAGGGACAAAGCCTTCCTTCTTAATTTAAAGAGAAAAGCCTTTTCCTTGATGCTTCTGATCAAGTTTTGACAAAGCTAAATGGCCTTATTTCAAGCTATGCATACTACGGATACGGGATATTTTTACTTATAAAAATACCTTTTTAAAAATGTTCATCAATTTATATTGAATGTACTTTTAAAAATTTGCTCATTATTTATAATTATTCAGTTCAATTGCACATAATAGTTACACAAATCCATATTGTGCAACTATCTTAATCTATATAATAAATTTTAGCAGTAAGAAAGCACAAGGCAAATTTATTTCTCAAGGATATTACTATCTTTAAATATATTGGGCCATTTCTAAATAACGCTAGGGAAGCAGTAACAAATTTACAGCAGTTCTTCTTTTCTAGTCCTTCTTTTCATTAAATTAGACATACCCAATTCCAGTAGGCAGTTGTGTAATTTCCTATTTGAGAGAATCAAATTTTGGAAGGAGTTTATTGGTACAGTTTCTGTATAGTTTAACAAACCTGGATCTTGAGCACTGCAATCACTTGAGCTGTAGGTGGAGTAATGGTAAATTTCCATTCTGATCTCCAGCGTCCATTCCTACCAAAACCAGAAACTATATTATTTATAGTAATGGGAGAATGGGCTGAAAATTATTCCCTTTAAATTGTTTTCAGGTTAATTCCCTTTAAATTGTTTTCAGGCCATTCCTTTCAAGGCAGCATTTCCTAGAGTCTACACATTTACTGTATCAAGCTCTTTGCCATTAAAAGGCATAGGTAGGGCTAAGAACATAATTTTAAATGCTTCCAAAAGCGATGAGAATTTGGTGAAGTAATACATTTCTGGCTATTTTTCAAATTGCATTGTTTATCTATTCAGGCACCAGAAAATGTGTCATAATACCCAGTATTAAAAATATAATCATATAAGAATTATCCAGTCTATATATCCTCTTGCAAAGAAGAATTGCAGTTGTTTCTATTTCTTATAATAAAACAGGCATCAAAAACAATGTATATGTGCTCTTTTGGGACCAGTACTCAGAGATTTACCTGTACCATTTTAATTGTAAATAATCACTAAATGAGACAGCATTATCTGTATGTAATTTTGCCTCATTTACACGGGGATATGCAATCCTGAGATTCTGTATGTGCATATACAGACAGTCTTCAACTTAAGACTGGTCACCTAGCAACTATCTGAAGTTACAACAGACCCCCCCAAAAGCCATTTACATCCCAGATTTCAAGTTCCGACATCTCCCTTCCCATGGCCATGTGACCGCATTTTGGACACTTGGCAACTGGCCTGCATTTAGAACTGTTTGCAGCACCCCAGATTTACCTAACCATGATTCTATACCCTTATCAGAAATCAGTATCTACTACTGATTTCCAGAAAAAAAAATACCCCATAGGAAACAATGGGTTTGCTTAATCTCCATGTTTGTTTTACAAGTGCCACGTTTGCTTAACGGCCACCACAAAACAGTCATAAAATCAGTCATGGTCATGTGACCCACTTATGACATGATTGTCATGACTTACAATCTAAATTGCAGGTTCAATTATTGTTGTAAACCTGTATTCAAAGGTATGGTTTGTAAGTTTGTATACAAATATTTAATATAATTTTGTATACGACACCCCCAAAAGATGAAGAAATTTAAAGTTGTAAGAAATATGAACAATTAATTGAAAGCATATAGTTTTTTTTAAATGAGAGTTGTATGCTGAGTATAAATGAAAGAATTAGAAATATGCTTACCAAAAGTTTTTGGGTTGAAACTGGTGACTCTCAATGCAAGCTATAACTGTTGGCTGTCCATCTATAGTTTTACTATAAACCTATTTTTAAAGAAAAACATTTACATTGATAAAAAATAAATGCATTGCAAATCCTATTCTCCTTAGCTGCTATGGAAATGGGAAATACTTTTCTGTATCAACATGGCCCTCACCTGAAAAAGTTACATGTCTTTGCTCTGTGGGGCAATTTATAAATGAATATATTTTTATAGATCTGATTTCAACTCTGAAAAAGCAAGCTATTAAAAACTCTATCAGTCAAAATACTTTTTTACAATAATTAATATAAGAATAAAGTTTTAGCATAGGAAGAGTTATATACTTAACAGTACAAAAGCCATGTGGATAATGATCTTTCACATAAGCTCTTAATGCATTATCACAGGCATCCCTCCATGACTTTAGTGATGCATCTATGTCTTCTGGTTGAGGATCGCTTGCTTCCTTCCTCAAATGATCAAATTTAAAGGAAATCTTGTTTCTTGGGTCTAAAAATCGGCTGTTACCAAGGTCACCATGTTCTGTGATTAAGACCTAACAAAAAAAAAGAAAAGAAACCCACAACAAATTTGTTGTCTGCTTCACATAAACCTTAAAACAAAATAAATATTTTACTGTTAAAAAAATATCTGAAATTCCACATGTTATTCAACGATAGACATAATTTACTGTGATAGTCCAGGCAGAAATTGCTATTGTTCAAACAGGATTGCTATTAAATTCCTACCATCTCTATGACAGATTAATTTTTATGATCCTGTAAGATAAACACTTAAAAAGAACAGTAATTCCAAATTGAAAACATCTGTTCAGCACAATTTAATTTACATCAAGTCGTCAATTCTGGGATACATGATTCTCTGCTACTTTGCAAATGAAAGAACTACCTCATAGAAATACTATGCAACTGAATTCCTAAACAAATTCAGAACACAGTATCTCTTTCCTTAAGAACTATAAAAATAAATTTGTTCAATGTCTGATTATACAATTTTTCAAGGAAAATATTCCTTGAAAGATTTAATTTCTGTTTGAACAGGAAACATTCTATTCTTTTCAACTCAAGTTAAACAAATAATACATTAATATATGACCAAACCTCCCCTTTGCCCTCATAATTGTTATTCTATGCCCAGGTCTCATGTTGCAGTTACAGTATATCACCTTGCTATGCTCATTTTATTGTTACTGTTTCTAAATTTAATTGTCAGACCTGAAGAGACTTTAGGATAGTGCTGCATCCCTACAGCAGTTTGTTCAAAATGCTGCAGCCATTAAGCATAAGCAATTGCCATAGTATATTGCTATCACTATCATGAATACTCAATATGACACTGAGAAAGAGATTGTAAAGAATATTGGAGGGCAAAAGATACCTAAGCTAAGTTTATACTTACAGAAAAGCACATATCTGTTAGTTCTCTATGTGCTGGTTCTTCAACGTTCTCCTAGTTCTTAACAGAATACCACATGTTGATATATAGTATTAAAAAAGATTCCATCATAACCTGACACAAGTAAATAACATGAACAACACTTTCCAGTTCAGCATTATATAACTAAGTCAATATTCTTTATAACAAGGTTAGAAAAGTATGAGGATCATAGCTGCTGGAATTATTTTAACTTCTTTAATAATAGTTCTGTTCAGGATCAGGAGACAATGAAACTGAGACATCTCTGATATTTTTTTTCCCAGCAGACTCTAGCTTGCTTTTGAATATGACCATTTTTCCCCCCTGGCTTCTCGCTTCATTGCTAAATTTACTTTCAGAAAGTTATTCTAACGAAAGAGTCTATAGCCATTAGTTCTATCCAACATTTTGTTGGCTTGCAAACATAAACAAGTGGCAGGAACCAGCAAATAAAATGTATAGAAAGTGTTACTTTCTATACATATTTCTATAGAAAGATTTTACTATGTAATTAATCCCAAAATTCAATAAGCAAACACTACAGTAGATGACAAGAATAATTACAATTTACCTGATCATCATATCCTTCTATTTTCACTGGAGTGAACTGATCCATGTTATACTGTGCAAATGCACTGTCAGAAACAGATAAGAAAATATTAGCTTCTGATTCTATAGAAAAATAGGCACATAACCCTACACTCTAGGGTAGGAGAGGAAAAGAAAACAATGAGTAAAACATATAAATATCTTTTGGATTACAAGTTAAAAGAAGAAATAGTCACAGAATCTATGATAATTGGGCTAAAAATGTGGGTCATAGTATTGAATTAGATAAATGGGAATACATCTGCCAAACAAATTACAAATTAACCATGTCAGTCTCGTATAAAGAAAACTTATATAAAATGGTTCATCGCTGGGACTTAACCTCCTGCGAGACTGGCTAAGATGTCCCCCAACCTACCACCCAACTGTTGGAAATGTAACTACGCACAAGAAAGATATTTTCACATGTGGTGGACTTGCCCATGTGCTCAGAAGTTTTGGAGAAATATTAGAAATTGGATTTCAAAAATAACAAAACAAAATTTAAAACTTGAACCTGAAACCTTTCTGCTAAGTATGATAGATTTAAACATGGAGAAAAAATATCAGTATTTAATTTTGCACATCATAACTGTGGCCAGAATAACCTACACACAAAACTGGAAACTGTCTTTCATTCCTTCAGAGGATATGGTAATTAAAAAAATACATGAATGTGCTGAGATGGATAGCCTAACCAAATTGTTAAAAAATAAACAAGATAGTGACTATTATGAAATATGGAACATTTGGTATGATTGGTTAAAGAAAAGGTAATATTTGATATTTGGATAAGTTATGGAAATGACAGAAGACGTGCATTTAATCATAAACTAGCCTGAAGATGATGAATGAGACTTCATCGAAACGTTGCCTAGATACTTCCAATCTTACGCGGGAGAAAACCCAAATAACCAAAGATATATGTGTGTGTGTGTGCGTGTACACGTTTATATGTATGCACGTATGTATGTTTTCTTAAGTTTTCGCAGGTACTTACATGTATGGTATTCAGCTTTGTTCGGGTATTTTCCCATGTCATTATAGTTGTGCTTTTAAAGTTGTAGCAACGTTTCGGCAGAATCTCATCTGCCATCATCAGACGAACACAAACAAAACCCTACACTCTTTAAAGTATTTATAAAACTATGGTCTTGAATTAATATTTTGTCACTATAGGTAAAAAAATTACATTAAAACTTTAGTTTTACATCAACAGAATAATTTCAAAAACAATTACACTTTCATGGTACTTACTGGGCTGCCCCTTCCCTGAGGAGATTGTCATTGTTGAGCAGCAAACGAACATCTAAGGAAGAAAATATTCAGATAGTTATAGCTTTGAAGCAATGTCAATTGGCATTCAGATTCATGTCTGAGTAAAAAATTGTTTAGCTATATTGTTCTTAACAGGTACTGCTGTTCTTGGTAGGAACTGATAAGGTTCTCTTAGAAACATATGAGAACTTAACATAAATATAGAAAGGATATTAAAAGGAAATATTGTATCATTGCACCCACCAAGAGAAATTGGAAAAGTTTCAATAATTATTTTCTATTATTTTAAATCAAATGGCTTTTTAAAAACTAGCAAACACAGAGCTTTCTAGAAGATGATTGGTTTGTACGGTAAATATTTTTTTATTACTGTAATGTATTATTACTGACATTGTGTCCTTGCTTTGATATTGTTTTAATTATTTTAAACAACTAGGAGTCAATGAAGGTTACATAGAATATAAATAATAAAAATAAAATAAAAGCTGTAAATTTTTACTAACAATACAGAGAAACATCAATAACCTTTTGTTCTTTTACTTACCATTAAACACTTCATTGAATTCCCCTGGAGGTGCATGAGTGATAAATTTTGCAGCAATACGAACCTGTACAGAAAATTATGTGAGCTTAGCAAGTAAGATTTTACTGTAGTTTTTAAAATGGTATTTAGTTTTAATTGTAGAACGGAGAGTCATAACATACAAACCAAAGAATAAAGTAAGCTCCTGTAGCCTACAAAAAATCCTCACTTGTTCCACCCTAGAAATCCTAAATCTCTTGTTTTCATCTCTTCTATAACATGCCTCATCAAAGTGTCAACTGGAATATTATTAGATGAGAAAAGAGATATATTCTAATGTATTGATTAAGTCTTTTAACAGTCATGTGTATGAATAAAATTTTTCAACTTTATTGGACAGTTTGATATACAAGAATTTCATTGATCTATGTGTCATACTTTTCTCTAAATCTATGGAAATCAGTTTTTAATATCACCAAAACTAACACCCAATATTTAATATCCACATATAACAAAAAATTTTCATCATGCACAAACGAAGATTCTGAACTAAGTGGACACCAGAATGGGCGTTGGTATAATTACCTGAGAACGCCCTTCTATCTATGCTGCTAGAGAGTCCAGGATAGGTTAGATACCTCCTGATGATGTCATCGAGCTGAGTCTGTCTTATAGAAAAGGCCAGCCTCTGAGAGTCTCCCCAGCTTTGGCGAAGATACTTGACGGACTTTAGTGGGTGTCTCTGAAAGCCAAACAGAACCTTAAACATCGAACATACCTTACCAGGACCGGACGAAATAAAGGGTGGGTTGGACTCTCTAGCAGCATAGATAGAAAGGGCGTTCTCAGGTAATTATACCAACAACCATTCTCCTCCATGCTGGTGCAAGAGTCCAGGATGGGACATACCAAAGCCTGCATGTCCACGGGAGGGTCCTCATCCAGCTGATCAATCCAATTGCGGAACCACTCTCTGAAGTACCCATCTGCCAAAGGCTGCACTCGCAGAGGAAAAGGAATCTAGATGGTAATGTCTGATGAAGGGTGACAGAGATGCCCATGTTGCTGCTCTGCAAATTTCTTCCAGGGGTGCCTGGGTGACCCAGGCAGCTGAAGTCACAGCACTTCTGGTAGAGTGTGCTGACAGACCCTTGGGCACCGGGAGAGCTGTAGACTTGTAGGCCTGTACAATACACGCTCTGATCCACCTACTTAAGGTGGGAGGGGAACCCTTGTTCCCCAAGTGCAATGGGGAAAAGGATACAAACATAGCTTCAGTTCTTCTAAAGGCAGAACTGTGTTTGAAGTAAATTCTAAGTGTTCTCCTAACATCTAAGGTATGCCACTTATGTTCTAAGTCATGGCGCGGCAAGCGCAGAAATCTGGCAACACGATGTCCTGCAACCTGTGGAACCAGGTATTAACCTTCGGGATGAAGATGGGATCTAAACGGAGAACAACTCTATTATCATGAAAGGTGCATAGATCATGTCTGACCGAAAGAGCAGCCAGCTCAGTCACCCTTCTAGCAGATATGATTGCTATAAGAAAAACCACCTTATGAGTCAAGAATTGAAGAGACACTGACTAAAGGGGTTCGAAGGGAGGTTCTGTCAGGGCCTGGGGCACCTTCGGAAGGTCCCAAGAGAGATACCTGTGTACAACTGGAGGGTGGAGGATGGAAGCCCCTTTCAAGAATCTCCAGACAGAGGGGTGGTGAGACAAGGCAGGAAAGGTTTCTCAGGAAAGAACTGAGGAAAGGGCTGCTACCTGGCGACGTAGGGTGTTAGGTGCTAAACCCTTCGTCTGTCTTGAAGGAAACCTCTGCTACCTAAGCTGAGGTAGGATTGAGGCCCTCCTTCAAACACCATTGACAAAAAGCCCTCTAGGTAGCATCATAGATGCACGTTGTAGATGGTTTACAAGATGCCTGGATGATGAGGATAACCCTCTCTGGGAGATTAGCCTCTCTCAAATGTTGCCACTCAAGCGCCACATGATCAGTTTGAACCACTGGGGATCTGGGTGGAGCAAGGCTCCCTGATGGAGTGAGATTTTGTTGGCTGGGATCCCCCAGGGAGTGGCTATAGACAGGTTCACCAGGTCTGCAAACCAGGGCCTCCTGGGCCAATGGGGTGCAGGAGAATTAGCTCTGGCCGTTCCTCCAGCATCTTCCAAATAACTGCCGGAATGATGGAAAGAAGGGGAAAGGCAAAGAGGAGATCCCTGGGCCATCTGCTCCGAAGAGCATTGAAGCTTAAATGTAGACATAAATTTTAGAACTTAGAAATATGTGGCATCAGAACTTGCTAATTATTATTTTAAATGTGGTATCTCTAATTTAATATATTGGATCATTTTTGTTTTTATTAAGTGTATTTATCTATTATATAGATTTATATAATAGCAATTGACACAGGCAAGCAATAAATAACTTTAATTATTAAAAATAAGTTAAAGAATATGGAGTACGTGGAACACAACTCAAATACTAACAGCCAAACTGGCTCACCCAGTACACAGGCCTAAAATTATAGGAAAAAGCAAAGTTTCTAATGTCTTACAGAAACTCAGAAAAGCCGGCACCATTCAAATCTTGGGTTATATGATGTTCCATAGGGCAGAGCATATCATTTTCCGTGAACATGATAGAAGACATGCCTCCTGCCTCCCATTAGATGACATCTCTTAATGGATGGCATCTGTAGCATGCTCAGCCTGACAGAATTCATTCACAATAACATTTTTTATGCTTATCATTTTTGTCACCTAGCCTTTCTAATGCTTTATCTGATTAAGTTTATATACTGAAGCAAATAAGATCATCATGTTTTCCAGTAAAGCTTATAGCAATAAGTAATTGTTTATTATGAGAGTTATCCTGATTTTCTAAGAAGTGTATTTGACTTGTAATGTGAAAGTACAACTGCCACCCTCAACTTTATTGCTTGCAAAGCAAACATCTGCATCCAACTTGATTCTAATTAAATGAGATTATAGGTATTGAAATATTACAAAATGACAAGATATTTTGCATTTTGTGAGTTAAAATTTAGATAATATCTATGAAAAGAGAGAGAAGCAATTCTACTTATACTGAACCATTTATGCAAAATAGTTCCAATAGGGAATATATTGCTTTTCAAATTCAAATGTTTCCATTCTGAATAGAATAGAACAGAATAGAATAGAATTTTTTATTGGCCAAGTGTAATTGGACACACAAGGAATTTGTCTTGGTGCAAATGCTTTCAGTATACATAAAAGATACATTCGTCAAGAGTCAAATCATACTAGGAAACAGTCAATATAAATCATAAGGATACAAGCGACAAAGTTACAGTCATAGAGTCACAAGTGGGAAGGGATGGATGATAAGGAGTGATGAGAAGATTAATAGTAATAATAATGAATTATAGCAGTGGTCCCCAACCTTTTTTGTGCCGCGGCCTGGTACCGGCATCACAAAATCATCTGCGGCCCGGTACCAGCATCAGCATGCATGGCAAGGCGAGCCGAGCGACCGGCCAACCAGCTGTCCCCCACTTCTCCCCGCCACCTTCAACTCCTCCTTTGTACCTGTGTCGATGGGCTTCACGACAGCTTCAGGACGGTCGCTCGGCTCGCCTTGCCATGTGTGCTGAAAGAATCCTCGAGCCTTAGTTTTGTCCGAAGCGCCCCCCCTCGATGAAACTAAGGCGTGAGGATTCTTTCAGCACCCAAACGCCGCTTTCTACCTGGAAAAGCTCACCGGAAGCACTTTTTCATCAAAACAAGATGGCGGCGCCCAGCAAACTGGCGGCCCAGTAGAAATTGTTCCACGGACCGGTACCGGTCCGGAGACCAGTGGTTGGGGACCCCTGCATTATAGGATCAAATAAAATCCTTTCCATTATTCCCAGGGGTGGTATTGGACCGGTTTGGCCCAGTTCTGGCGAGCCGGTAGGAGCGATGAGCAGGGGAGACTGAACTGGTTCTCTCCACCGCTCTGCTGTTGGGCCCCAATTGAATCCCACCACTGATTATTCCACATGTGAGATACAAACTTTCATAAGCATGTTTTCATAGAATAAAAGAATAAATGTTTGTGCCTGGAACAATCAAAGTATTTAGAACTACAGATTCTACATTGATTCTGGAAAGGCATGCTTTCAGTTTTTGAATAAAATATATAGACATGCAAAAATGCCTCATGAGGGTCAACAGTGGAACTTGTACAAGTAATTCTGGTATTTATTTCAAATTGCTTTTGATTTTAGCAAAAACTGCCTATATTCACACTTGAATTTTCAAGACTAAGCCATTTAAAACAAGAATGGTCAAAATTTCAGTTTGTAAACATAATCATCCATTCATCTAGGAGACTAAATTATCCAGGTTTTGAAGCTTATTTAAAAATAGAGGCATATACATATCAAGGTGATATATTCCAAAATAATGGAACCTTCCCTCCCTCAAAAATGTTTACCTTTAATATTTACTAGCCTAGTCAATCTTTTTGTTAGGATTTTATGATAAAATTCATGTATTTCTACTTTAAATATACTAGCTGAGTTACCAGGGAACATTTTTTAAACAAGAGTACTGTATTATTGAAATATACTAGTACTCCAGAATTTTTTTGGGAGTACAAGTATATTCCGTAGGAACATATATTTATAGAATTTGTCTTTTCAAAGGAAAAAGAGTGAACATGGCATATCACAGGAAGAAGGGTATTCTCGACCTGACCTCCTTTAAGGGCAACGCTGAAACATAATCCAAAAACTCAGCAACTACATGAACCACAGTATTTAGTAGATGAACTGTTGGAATTAAAATACAAAGTGGAAAATTATAATTAAAGCACACCAGTGTAAAATTTATATTTTCCTTAAAAGGCCAGTGTTCACAGAAACTCAGGACAGTTTCCCAATATGCTCCATTAATTTATGGGGGGGGGGGAAACACACCCGAATGGAGTAATAAAAGAAACACAGAAAGAGCAGAAAATTTTCCTGACAATTAATTTTCCGACACAGATGGTCCTCTTAAACTTACCAACCTCCTCAGATTCACGAATCTCAGTCCGGCTAAGAACAATAAAACCAATGAAAGAAACCTCTGTACATTCAGAGAAGAAAGGCTACATTTCTTCTGTTGCTAAACACATCCCAAACACCCCCAGGTTCTTACTTTCTCCTCATCCGATACCCGATCTTCGAAGTCCGCCATTTTGGCTCCTATCAGTCTACCGCCCCACTTGTCACCACGCGCACGGCACGTCGGGAGGGGGGAACTTGAGGGCGGAGCGAGAAATTCGCCGGCCGGATGTCAGCGGAGCGGATGTGGCCCGCTTGGTTAGGTTACTGCCTTGTTAGGAAGAGGAGGATTCGCGGTGTCAACTGGGGCTTGTGGGCGCTGCCTGCCATGCTGGGCGCCTAAAAAGAACAATTTATGAAACAATTTTTGATGCTATCCTACACCTCTCATTAAGGGCGCCTCCCCGACCCAATCCCAATTTTTTTGCTCAGCCAATAGCTGCATCCGAACCACTTTGGTCCAAATTGCAAGGCAGCGTTTCATGAGAATTGTTTTTCTTTCCTTTCTTTTTTCAATTTCACTCCAAATGACCGTTTACGCGCAAACAATAAACCTGGTGCTCAACCAAGTCCTGATTTCTTAACGGGCCTAATCAGAAAATCAGTATATGCTAATATGTCGGCATATCCCGGGCAAGATGTAGCTGGGTTCAAAAGGGTTTCCCCTTAACAGCGCGAGCAGGATGGTAGTCCCGATGAAGCAAATAGGACAGCTGCTCGTCTGAAAGCGAATCCGAACGGGGAAGAGAACAGGGAGCTGGCGGAGGCGCCTACCCGGCTCCGCAGCTGCCTGCTGCTCGTACCGGTTTCCATCAAACGGGGCGAAGCGGCTTGGGCGGCGCGCCTGGTTGATCCCGCCCTCCTGCCTGCTTCAGCCAGCCAGGCCCGAGGGCGGGAGTGATGGCGGAGAGTACCCCTGTGAATGAGGATGCTGCGCCGTCTCTCTCCCAGTCGCCTGGCCTTGGGCCCGGCCCTCGGCGGTGGGAGCGGCTGAGGCTGGCTGCAGGGCCCTGGGCGCGGTCATTTGGCTTCCTGGCGGTGCTGGGTCTCCTTTATTTGTTGCGGGGCCCGCTCCGGTTGCGGGACAACTTAGTGGCAGGTAAGGGAACGGTCGCGCCGGGATTGTAAAGCAGCTCTGTGGGGGCAAAGGAAATAAAGTGGCGGGGACGGGGGAAGCCTACGGCGGTCTCTTTAAGGTCGGGATCAAGGAACCGGTTTTGAGGGAGAGCCGAGCCTGCCAAGTCGCTGCCAGTTTTGTATTGGTAATCTTGGAGTGCTGGAAGAACTTTGCACATGATCAGAGATATTATCTCTAAGATACTCGGAGATTACTCATGAATGAGACTCATTCATGCTGGATTTGAATCCTGGTGATCACAGTTGATGCTAGGGCGCTTATTTATGCCAAGCAGAGTTTGGGAAGTGTTGTATTTTGAGGGAAGTAGTCTAAGAAAAATTAGAATAAATAACAGAGGATTCCCCCCCCCCCTCAGATTCTCACTTTCAGCTTTTGCATATTTTTTTCCTCTAGTGTGCATTTTTAAATGCTTCCACTCTCCAGAGGCCTGGTTACTTCTAGCAGTCATCTGCCTCTTGAATTCCCCACTTTTCATCAACAGTATTGTATTTAATTTAAAATTTAAAATAATTTAAAAATATTTTGGTCTGTGCTTTCCTTTTAAAAAAAATTGTTCATTTTGGTAATCCCTGGAGGGTGAAAAGTTAACTAAAAGAACTGTCAAATGCCTAGTGTCATCAAAAACCTGGTCTTAACTTTACGCACTTTAATTAGAAAATGGCAAATTGGTAAGCATTTCTCATCCAAAGCTCGTTTTCTTTTTTAAAGAATTGTCAACTTATTTTAACTAGAGATTAACAATTCTAATTTGTATGTTACTTGATAACTACTACTAGAGATTTTTTTTTCAAAAAATATTACTATTGAGTGTAGTGCATTTTACTATCAAGTTATGCATAAGATTACAAATTTAACAGCAGGTATCTATAATAAAATGGTAATATGTTTCTCGCTGATAACCTTAAATGTTCTATGTGTTTGATCAAAGATACTTGGAAAGGACACTTACTTCTCTGCCCCAGGGAAGCAAAATGCAATGTTTTTTATTCCTTTGGATGCCATATAGTGCTTAATGTCCTATCTCTAATTTACTGGCTGAATGTGATGTTTGCTCTATGTATACATTGTCACTTCAAATGCAGTGAAAGAACCTTTTGCTGTAGATGAAGCTAACTACTAATTATATGACATTAGCATGATCTGTCAAATGTTAATCAACTATTGTAACTGGATCTGATATTTTTAAAAAACAATCTTTTAGAGCATGAATAGTCTAAAACCCTAAACACTATGGTTGAATTTGCATTATATGCTAAGTAGGGTTTTAGGAACATGTGCATTGTTTTTTACCCCCATACAGTGCTTCTTAATTGGGTTTGGAAGTTTACTGGAATCCAAACATGGAAGATCTATTATTTTAAATACATAGAATTGAAACCTATAATAGCCTTTGACATCATAAACTAAGTAGGTATGTTTGAGGAATTATCTGTATAGCTTAGATTATACAGCTAAATTCTAACCAGATTTATTCATAAGTAAGTTCTACAATACATGGCAGCCAGTTTGATATATTGGTTAAAGATAGCAAGGTAGAAACTGAGAATATGGGTTTCAGTCCTGCATGGGGCTGGGTAACTTTGGATCAGCCACTGTCTCAGCCCTGGGAAGAAGCCAGTGGCAAACCACTTCTGTAAAATTGCCAGAAAAACTGCAACACGCAAACAGATGGCAGGAATCAGTCAAAGAGACAAGCAAACAAGAGAAACGCAATTCTCCCTACACAATGTAATGAGTTTATTTTTGATTAGTTCACCACTGACTTGAATTGAATGGCTTCATATACTTTGTTTCTACATGTTTTAAATTTATTTTTTAAAAAGAACATACTTAGAACATATGTAGTAAGTCATGGATCATTTAACCATTGTTTATTGGCTAGATTGGCTAGATTTGCACAATATCCTTCTGTAAGAGCCTGAAGACTTGGCTGTGCCTGTTAGGCTGGGAACCCAATGGGGAAGTACCACACTGGAGGTGACTAATAGCAAACCCAACCTCCCTCCTCACTCCCGGCTTCCTTACCTGCTCAACTTTTATTCCCATATCACTGTATCACTGTTTTCTTTTTCATTGCTTATTCTATTGTTCTATAACTTTATTACGGTTATATTTGCACTTCTTTTCGTTTATAACTCTCAAGGTAGAGTTCTTGGATTTAGTCTTACCTAGATAAGGTCTAGGTAATGTTTATTCACTAAAACATTACAGGTATTTTCAGCTATTTATTTTAAATTATTGAATTTTTCTAAATAGAGAAACTTACTATTAATTCTTAACATTGGCTGGGAGAATACAATGTGTTGTGATTAGTATGAATTCAGACAGTTTGGTTGTTTTAGCCATGGTTTATATTGTAATATGTGTGAACAAGACCACTTGCCTTAATTAATATATTCATCATTTTCTTAGCCTGAAGATTGTGAAATCCAACTGTGTTAACCAACAAGACTTATCTTTTCATTGGCAGTAACTGTTTTCTTGAGCACGCTGACTCCAAAATTCTATGTTGCACTTACGGGGACTTCATCTTTGATATCAGGTCTGATATTTGTAAGTATTTTTCTGTATTTCTGTGTTCCTTAACTAATCAAGAAATATAGTAGAAGTGAGCTAAATTGTTGCTTAAGTTCATAGTTCTTGAAAGTACTGGCAACAAATTGAGTATTAGAGGAATGCTTCACATATTCATATAAAACTGATTTTATTTACCTCATCGTTTTTCCTGTGAAATTAGTTTCAGTTGATATGAATCTGCCTTAAGTTAATCTTGTCTGGATCCCATCAGTTTCAATTGTCTAAAACTAGCAGCAACCCTGTGTTCATTGAATTGCAAATAAAAGCTTGGTTCCTGCCTGTTTTGAGGATTAAACTATGTTTGCCCCTGCTATTGTTACATATCTGCTCTAAGCAGAGAAAGTAATTTTAAAAACATGTTATATTTATGTATATAGCAATCAGGAATGAATTAGGTATATTTTTAAACTTTTACAATATGCGGACGATGGTGAACATGTCTAATATAATTTTATGTATCATTTCATCAAAGCTGTAGGTTTTTAAAATTAGATTTTATGCAAACTATGCTAGTGCTAAATTGAAAACACAGTGTATCTGGTATACTAGCTGAACTCCAGATGGTGCTATTTGATAGAATAAGAAATATAGTTTTGCAAGGAAAAACCATTTATAAAGTCATAAGAAACTCACCTGTGTTAAATTCTGAAAGTTAAGTGGTTTGTGATTTACTCAGAACAATTATTTATTTGTTTTGATTACGTATATTTCATATGCTGAGGCTCATTTTGTGAAATGGAAAATGAGTTCTGAGATTCCTATGTAGTATAGTACTGATTGACCACTTGAACATGAAGCCAACTATTAACTGTATTTTCTTTCTGACATGAAAAAGAAGCTTTTTGAGATACTGTATTCTGTTTTTATATCTGGTTAGCTGTGAAGAAATTGTCAGTTTTTTCTGTTGAAGGGTAAATGAAAAAGCAGGATAAAAATATTATGTTAATAAAAATGCCAAATCCATTATAAATCTCCCTCCGCGCCATCTCTCCATGTGACCAGTCACAATAATTGCATTCCACATATTTTTCTGTTTCTTGTTCCAGATATTTGAATGGTGGTACTTCAGAAAATATGGCATGTCTTTTATTGAACAGGTTTCTGTGAGTCATTTGCGACCACTCATTGGAGGGGCAGACAATGCTAGTTCTGCACAGGCAAATTTTTCTGCTGCTAGTGGAGACAATGAAATGAACAGACAAAATCTCTCAGGTGATCGTTTCTAATATTTGGCTTCCTATAAATGTAGTTAGTAACTAGCCTTTATATTTTATTTATGAGATTTTTATAAGGGAGATACATACGTACGTACGTATGTACATACATACATATGCATGAAAAAGAAATTAAAAAAAAAGATACTGGTTAAGTTTTTTATTAGACAGTATTTGGAATCCTAAAAAAATCTATTAATTGCCAAACTGTGATTTATGATTCAAGAACATCTGTCACTTTTTGTTTTTGTACGTATTCTGCACTAAAAGCCCCTTTTTTCCTTAAAAGAATGGATAATGATTCAAAGTACAATTTGAAAAATCAGAAATAGTACAGACCTGCTCCTTTCTTCATTTTTGCCAGTCTTCTATCTAGCATTTGTTCTAAATCTGCATGATATGTAGTTTAACTGTAAACTGTTATTCATACTTAATTTTAGATCTGTGTGAGAAGCTCATCTCAATTTTAGGCTTACACTAATTTGAAAGATAAAAGCCACTTTGTGGGTAGTGATTAAAGGAGCCAGGCTAGAAACTGGGAAACGAAATTCTAGAGTTGACTGGATGTGTCAATCATTCTCAACCTTACGAAGAAGGCAATGGCACACCACTTCAAAAATATTGCCAAGAAAAACTAGATGGACTTATCCAGGCAGTGGCCAGGTCTCAAACTGACTGAAAGGCACCCCAATTTGAAAGAAAAATTCTTCTCTTATTTTTTTTATACTTGGAGCTACTTTAGATTTAGTGATCTCCCGCTTTCAGATTTCAGAAATATAGCTTTATTAAGTAAGGTTAATTTTAAAACTAAATTATCTTTTTCTAAAACAGAGTGCAAAGTATGGAGAAATCCACTCAATCTCTTCAGAGGAGCAGAATATAACAGGTACCCAATGATTGTATTTCTTTTATACTTTATTTGTTTAAAACAATAAAAACAAAGCCACCAGTTCAAAATTATATCTAATCCTAAACTACTCAAAGATATGGCAGATTAACATTTGCACAGGTAATCATATACATATAATTACTTTCTTCATTTTTTGTGGAAATTATTGTTTGAATGGATACCATGAATTTATCATTTACAGAATATTATTACAAATAATTGTTAACATGAATTTCAGTGTACTTCTATTCTGAAATCCCAGCCAGTTTGGAAATTTATGATAAAGACTTATTCTAAGTCTATTCTTTCTTAGGCTACTATTTAGTCAGTATAGGTCATGATGCACAGGGAAAAAAAGAACAAGCTATTCAGTTAAATATACTTCTAACATTTCTGTTTCTTGTGTTAGTATTGCTTAAGGCTGAAGTATAATATATGCTTGAGAGCTCAATTAGTATTAGGATTAATGGCAATGGTAGAAAATGGGAGACTGAGACAAAGCCAGTGGGGTGTTATTGGGCCATTCACATTCTTAGCTCTAAGAAGAAGACAACCTTGCAAATAAATAAATTAAATAAATAATAAAATGAAAATTTTGCTAAGAAAAGTACATGGATTATTTAATGCACTTGTTTAGGCTCAGGATTGACTAGAAGGCATTAAAGAAAATTTAAAAAGTACTTTCATTTAGAAAGAAACTAATTCTGATACATAGAATTATGGAATTAATAATACTTTTTTTCACTCCTTAAGATATACATGGGTGACAGGAAAGGAGCCACTAACATATTATGATATGAACTTATCTGCTCAGGATCATCAGAGTTTTTTTACCTGTGAAACAGACTCTCTTAGGCCTTCAGATGCAGGTATAATTACTTTATTTTTCTTTGTGAAATAAGAAAAAAGGTAAATAACGATACCACTTATAGCTCTTGTATTGATTGTGAGGTTAGCATCCATGTTTCACTGGCATATGTTAGAACAGGTAGCACACACTGATCAAAAACTTTTCTTTTCAGGCATAGGGAGAGGTTCTTGAAAATTAGCTTACCAAACGCCTGCCAACCACATTTAACACACCATTCAATTTCCTTTATTGTATTACTTTCCATTGAGATTCATTGGTCAAGATTTATGTAGTAGTCTACCACATCTAGTTCTTCTCAGATATAAAAAAATTCTTTCTTTGGTAAATTTATTAAACATAACCTGGCTCTTTTTCATGTTTGTGTTTAAGCCAAAAAAGCTTTCATATGTATTCAACATTTTTCTATACAACAGGTTTTTTTTTCTATACTTGAGGCATCTCAAGTATAGTTTTGCTAGCATCTTGTATAAACTGTGACCACCAGCTTTCATCATTTCAATGTAACAGTAATTTTCTGAAGCTTTACCATTTTTCATTGATTTTATGGCAATAAAATCAATGAAAAATGATTTTAAAGTCAAACTGGACTAATTTCTTTTTAGGGCTGTCTCTCTTGTCTGAAAAATTAAATTAAGTTACTCTTCGGTCTATATGATAGAATACTCTTGTGAAGTTTGTAAATTTGAAATAGTAAAGGATGAAAAATTGTATTATTTATGAATGTCTTTAAAAAATGAGCCCGAGATTTTACAACTTCTGCTCATACTATTTCTCTGTGGGAGTTATATATTACCTAAATATACTTTTTAAAAAAAGAGAGAGAGAGAGAAGAAAAACAAAGGCACTCAGTGTTGTACAACTAATATTTGGAAATTAATGCATTAATGCTTTCCAATTCATCCATCAATCATAGCTTACTGTCTATAAGTTACTCTAGTGATAATGTTCATTGCTAGAAGAATAGTGTTTTTGCTATATTAACGTAGTCTATTATCTCATTAACTAAGCCAAAGCTAACTTTTTGCTTCCAAAAAGTTGTTTCAGCATTTTTCACATTATTCTTTCATTTTCGTTTCCAAAAGAAACATATATAGATTCTTGAATTTTCTTGCTAAAACTAAAGACAATTAGATATTTAGACTGCAATCTTGCATATATTTGTTTTGGAGTTAGCCACAAGGATCTTAGTAGCATTGATTTTGCCATGATTTTTTAATGATTAGGGCAGGTGTAGATATTTTTTCAGGTCACGGTCATTTGCTTATAACTTTTTTTCACAATTAGAGCTTTGTTTTTTGTTTTAAATGAATTTAGCTATTATATCAGACTACCATACTGAGGATCTCTCTCACTTATCCCCTTCCAAGTGAGCAAGAATCTAAGAATAGTACTCTTATATAATAGCTAAATAACCTTAGTGCAAAGCAAAAGAAACAAATTCAAGTCACGTAGTACAAACTGCCTGCCTTAGTGGTGTAGTGGTTAGAATGCAGAATTGTAGGCTAATTCTGCTGACTGCCAGCAGTTCAATTCTGACCTGCTCAAGGTTGATTCAGCCTTCCATCCTTTCAAGGTTGGTAAAATGAGGACCAGATTGTTGGCGGCAATATGTAGCTCTAAACCGCTTAGAGAGGCCTGTAAAGCACTATGAAGCGGTATGTAAATCTAAGTGCTGTTGCTATTGTTATTGGCAGGAAGAAAGAAATAATTAGGATCATTTGTAAAACAAAATTGTGTGTGAGGAATGTAATTGCTACTTTTGTATGTTTTTGTTAATCACTTTTTAAACATTTTCTTGTTAGAAAACATACATAAAATTCAGTTGGACATTAATTTTCACAGAAATGTGTAGTATTCTCTTAAAGTTAGTTTTATTTTTCTGAAATGTGTTCCTTGCATGAACTAATTAACTAATTTTTATATAAATTATTATGTTTAAATAGTTATGCAGAAGGCATGGCGGGAAAGGAATCCTCAGGCCCGAATCAAAGCAGCACATCAAGCTTTAGAATTAAATAATGAGTAAGTTTTCATGCTCATTCTAAACCAGGTGTGTCGAACCTATGGCCCAAGGACAGCTATTAATGCAGCCCCACAAGATATTGTGAAAAATGTACAAAAATAAAGGAAGCTTGTTATTTATATATGTTAAGTATATTATATACTTTATACGTGGGCCAAGACAACACCTCTTTGCTCTGTGTGGCCTAGGCAAGTGAAAAAGTTGGTATACCCATGGTCTAAAAAGAATTGAATTAAAATTCTGAATTTTAGAATTTCAGTTTAAATATAAGGCATAAATATAAGTTGTCCCTTGTTCAGTTCTTTAAATAAGATACAATATTTTTTTGAGCCTGAACTCTTCAAATGAAGTATGAAGTGATAATGTGAAGATAACTGGATGTGTTTCTGCCATTCAGTTCTTTAAAAGAAAGTGCACAGTGGAAGTCAACATATGCTTCTTGGCTATATATTAAATACAGTGAGTGAACTAGGAAAGCACATGCCTTACTCAGACTTATTACACATTTCCTATTCAGAAAATCTTAATTGCTGTTATTATAATATCCAAATTCAAAATAAATCCTAAGTTTGTTTCTCTTTAAACACAATATTTTGTTGTTTATTTATTAATACACCATATGACTCACTGGGTGGCTTACAGAATTTTTCCTTTTCCTTTCAGCTGTGCCACAGCATACATTCTTCTGGCTGAGGAAGAAGCAACTACTATTTTAGAAGCTGAAAAATACTTTAAACAAGCTCTGAGGGCTGGAGAAACAGTTTATAAAAAGTCTCAGCATAGCAGTTCACAAAATCCACACCATGAGGCACAGCTTAGTAAGTATTGTTGCACAAATTGTTTAAAATTGGTAGATTTGAGATTGGTCTCGCTGTAATCTTTAACACAAAGGCTAATACTTTTTCACTGATACGGGGTTAAAAACAATATAACACAAAATTGTAAATCTTAGGTCTTCCAGTTTGAAGGGCTTTGGTGACAGACAGAAATCTGTGATCATGCGCGGTTTCTGTCTGGGCTCGCCGCTGGAGCGCCCCGAGCCGGCTGGTTTGGGGGCTAAGCCACCCCGTAGAGGTGGTGAAGAGGGGGGAGACCACCAGCAGGGTTGAGGAGAGCCGCATCTCTCCTCCTCAGCTGGCCATTACTCCCTTTCCCGAAGGAGGTTGCAGCGGTGGTCAGAAATGGCCACCACAAAGAAGAACTCGACCAGAAAAGAACGTGCAGGAGGAAGATAAGAAGTGAAAGTTTTGGCTGACTGGGTTAAATTGTAAAAGCATCAACCAAGGTACCCTGGAATTAAAACCTACAAAAAATAACATCGCTCCCAAAGAAGAGTTGGAAGCAGCGAAGGAAAGTGAAAAGGGAAAGGTTTGGCTTTTTTTTTTCTTCTCTCTCCTTCCCTATACTGACAATTAAGAGACTTAAATAAGAAATTGGAAAAATCCGCTTTGACATCAATAGGCAATTAAGCTGAAAATAAAACAAAATGCCAAAGGGATAATAAAGATTTCTGGACATTAAAAACTTCTTTTTTCATAAGCCGGAAGGGAGAGAAAAAGAATAATGGCAGGATCTGGAAGAGGGAGGAGACTGCTTGGAATTAAAAAGAATCTAAAGTAAAACTTCAACAAGACTTCTAAAAGATACATTTTAACTGAAACTTTGCAACTAAATAGTAACCCCAGGAAGAGAAAGTGAAAAAAAGAGCAAAAAAGAAACAGCTTGCATGTATTTGGATTATTTGGTGATCTTTGGATTTCTGGTTATTATATTTGAATGACTAAAATCAATTGGGTGGTTGTTTAAAAATTTATACAATGGCACCACTTCTGGATGAATTGAAAATGGAACTTTAAAAGTACAAAGAAGATGCACAAGAAGGGAAGGGTTCTTTTGGCCGCGTTTTTCAATTCTTAGAAATGGAAATTTGGAACAAGAAAAGACTGCAAAACAAGAAGACTGGGACAAAGAAGAAGCCATCTTTAATGAACAAGTAATTCTATGTGGGGAAGAAAAAGGAAAGGGGGGAAAGAGAATGGAGAATTTAAGACTTAAAAAAAAAACCAAAGAAAAGAAAAATAATTCAAAAAATAAGTATAATACTGGAAAGCAACAGAAAAGGGGAATACAGATGAGAGAAATCGAGGTAGGTAGACAAGGGGGTAAAAAGGGGAGAGAGAAGAAGAGAGGGAAGAAGGAAAGGAAAAGAAGTTACAAAGGACCGGAGCAAAATATAGAGAAAGAGGAACTATTTAGAGATAATGGATAATCTAATTGAAAAAGGGATTCTGTAAAGGTACGTAAGATTGTATTGTTATATTAGTAATAGAAATAACTTTAGGAAATTGAAAACAACGTATGATTAAAATGAGGGATAAAATAGTTAGTGTAATTTAGTGAAATGTTTGTGAATAAAATAAGTGAAATAAAATAAATGAGAAAATTGAATTAGAAAGGAATGGGAACATTTTAATTAGTTAATGTTTTATAAAATATAAGTGAAGTGGGAATTAACTATGGAAAGCTTATAATAGTTCCCATAGAAGTATGATATTTAATTGAAAAGCAATGTTAAAGATGTTAAGACTTTAATGAATATTAATATTAATGATAGAATTGAATTGGAATGGAATGTTGTTTTAATTATATACATTTATAATTTTTTTTCTTTTTTAAGAATACAGTGTGTATTTTAAGAATGTACCAAGCAGAATCCGAATGGAAGTTATGTATTATATTGAATGTTACAACTTTAGGGAAAAGATATAAAGGCGTCGTACTCCAATCAGTAACTACAGGAGAAATTTTGTTTAATGAGAAAAGATAATAGATAATTGAAACAGGTCAGACAAAAAATATAAACACAATGATTTGAATTGAGATGAGATAATTAAAATAAAATTGAGACAATTAAAAGAGGGGAGAAGCTATGCAGAAAATGTAAAATAGTAATAAGATATGGAATAGAATATAAAAACGAGCATACCTGAATTTGTGTCTGTATGAAGAAATGTAACCCGGGATTATGCTGCTTTCAAAAAAGGTGTTTTATTTGTATTTTTTTTTCTCTTTGTGAAAACTCAAATAAAATTTACAAAAAAAAATTTGTAAATCTTAGATTAGAACTGATTATTGTACATTTTATTGTACTGCAACAGAAAGCAGTAAAATTGACCTGACTGAGCAACCTATGAGTGTCCATTTGACAGATAATCTGTCAAGTCCAAAGATGACACAGTAAAATCCAGTTGAGTCCAGTGCTTTATTTGCTTCAGTGTTTATTTGCCAAACTAAAGTTCTACCCTAATAGCCTAAGATTCTAGGGTGTGGCTACTCCAAAACTTTTTCCCCTTTCCCATCCAGCACAATGCCTTAATTTTTGATTTTCTCTGAAATCCTTTTCGGTTGCCTTTTCCCTAAGAAACCTATGCTTCAAACATTCCCCTCTGCTTCTTCATGTGCACATGCCATCACATCTTCCTCAATGATTCTTTGTCCAGCAAACATTCAAAGTTACAAGAACGATGAATGAATGAAAATTTAAAAGAATATCTCTTTTATTTTTTATAAACACAATCTTTATGTATATAGCAACATCTGCATAAAATGTATTTCACCCAATGTAATAGTATTCTATTAGAATCCCATTTATAGTGAGTATTAAAAATGAAAGTAAAACATGTAATATTTACTGGTATTCTCTGCATTTTACATTTTTATCATCAGTAAGTATCTTTATACAAAATAATAAGATATACTGTACATATGTAAATAAAACCTCAGAGATAGATAGAATTATTTATTAGCCAAGTGTAATTGTACACAAGGAATTTGTCTTGGTGCATATGCTCCCAGTGTACATAAGAGAAAAGATACATTTGTCAAGAGTTAAGAATCATAAGGTACACTTAATAATAGTCATAGGGTACAATAAACAATCAGATCATACTAGGAAACAGTATAAATCATAAGGATACAAGTGACAAAGTTACAGACATACAGTCACAAGTGGGAAGGATGAGTGATGAGAAGATTAATAGTAATAGTAATGCAGACTTTGTAAATAGTTGGACAGTGTTGAGGGAATTATTTGTTTAGCAGAGAGATGGTGTCCGGGGAAAAAACTCTGATTAATGTCAATTCTTCAATGTAGTCTGGCTGCCAATTGTTGTTAGTCGTTTGGTTCATACTTCCATGCTGTCCAGGATGCATCATGAGAAGGCGAACTAGCATCATACCCCTACCTAACAATTTTGACATCAACACATAGTGGAAAGCCAAATGGGCAGTTACATAGATGACCCTACACAAAAGGTGCCAGGTTCTGACCTTCCTCGCCAGCATTGGTCAACTCTGAACAGGATCCGTATCCAACGTGGTGTCTGCCAGGACTCATTGTTTAAGTGGGGTCTTGTCTCTACCCCTCAGTGTGGCTGTGGTGCTCCTTGACAAAATATTAATTTTGAACATTTGAAATACTATAAGTACATGTATTTGTCATATGCTATATAAGTAAACCTCAGAGATAATGGTTAGTTTTGACAATGATACATTAGATGAATCTCTTTTCAGGAAGAGACACCAATGTATTGGTATATGTGAAAAGAAGACTAGCTATGTGTGCAAGAAAGCTTGGAAGAATTAAAGAAGCAGCAAAAATGATGAGGGATGTAAGTAAGATATTTACATGGACGTGTTTAAAGAAATAGTGTTTTTTCATTTTCTCATTTTTAGTTGTTTTAATTTATTAGGTAAAAGAAGATTTATAATGTATTGTGATGAATAGAATAGAATACTTTAGAATACTTTATTGACCAAGTGTGAATTTTTCTTGGTGTAAATACTCTCAGTATACATAAAAGAAAAGATACATACATCACGAGTCGAGAATCATAAGGTACAACACTTAATGATACTCATAGGGTACAATAAGCAATCAATCATACTAGGAAACAGCCAATATAAATCGTAAGGATACAAGTGACAAAGTTACAGTCATACAGTCACAAGTGGGAGGGGATGGGTGATGAGTGATGACAAGATTTAACAGTAATAGTAGTGTAGACTTTGTAATAGTTGAACAGCGTTGGAATTATTTGTTTAGCATAGTGATGACTTTTGGGGAAAAAAACTGTCCTTGTGTCTAGTTGTTCTGGTGTGCAGTGCTCTATAACGTCGTTTTGAGGGAAGGAGTTGAAACAGTTTATATCCGGGATGTGAGGGGTCTGTAAATATTTTCACAGCCCTCTGACTTGTGCAGTATACAGGTCCTCGACTGAAGGCAGGTTGGTAGTAATTGTTTTTTCTGCAGTCCTAATGACTCTCTAAAGTCTGTGTCTCTCCTATTGGGTTGCAAAACCAAACCAGACAATTATAGAGGTGCAGATGACAGACTCAACCATTCCTCTGTAGAATTGGATCAGCAGCTCCTTGGACAGTTTGAGCTTCTTAAATTGGTGCAGAAAGAGCATTCTTTGTTGTGCTTTTTTGATGACATTTTTGATGTTAGGTGTCCATTTTAGGTCATGTGATATAGTAGAACCTAGAAATTTGAAGGTCTCTACTGTTGATACAGTGTTGTCTAGTATTGTAAAAGGTGATAGTATGGGAGGGTTCTAAAGTCTACCACCATTTTTACTGTTTTGAGTGTGTTCAGTTCCAGATTGTTCTGGTTACACCACGAGGCAAGTTGTATAACTTCCTGTCTGTATGCGGATTCATCGTTGTAAATAAGGATGGTTTAAATTTGCATAGTAAGGGCATGTAAATTGAACTCAAAACACTGAGGATGATTTTGAGTATGAAATAGATGTAATTAATTTGAGATAGCAGTTTTTGAAATTATTATACTTCTATCTGCCACAGTCAAAATGACTATTGTCAACTTATAATCTTCATAACTTGAAAATTGATTTTTTTAATTCACAGTATTTTTTACATCAGTATTGTGTATTAATGTTTTTTTTAAAAAAATGATTTTGGATTATGATAGCCTGTACCTTCTGATTCATTTGGATGTTAAGGATTATTAGGATGCATTTCCAGTCATTTTTACTTTAGGACTTTTCCATTTAGATGACTTTGCTTGTTTTAAGAGTTGTGTTGGATTTTGTGACTTGGTGTCAGTTTAAATGAAATCACAGCTTATTTTTTCTCTTGTACTGGTTGGGCTTGTGAGTGGAATAGCTGCATGTTGGCAAGAAATTTTGCTTGCCCTCTTCTGCCTTTCAGCTTCTGGCACTAAAGAAAACATTTGGAAATTTGTATTGTCTACATCTCTGTAAACTACACTCATTTTTACCAAAACTTTAATTGTACATAAAATATTTTCCTTCCCCTGTTTATAGTTAATGAAAGAATTCCCTGTCTTAAGTGTATTGAATATCCATGAAAACCTGCTAGAAACACTTCTGGAACTACAGGCTTATGTGGATGTCCAGGCAGTTCTAGCAAAGTATGATGGTAAGAATGTATAATTATTATGAACTTTATGTTTCTGCATTGGCAATAAACAGTGGGAATGGGGAGGGTAATAAGATTGTGTAGGAGAGAAAATTAGGTGATGGTGATTGTTTGACATAAAGAAGACTGTGGTAAGTAAATGAATGTTAGGTACACATATTTATGAAGCAAAATCACTGGCTATGTGGATCTTTAGTAATCAAGAAGAATAAAAGTTATAGATAATACCAAACTGTGAAATAAAATAGTAACTTGCAACTGGTTCAAAAGAGTAGAATATAGATCATGCATTTCTCTCTTTGTTGTAGCTATAATTCAAATCATAACAAGGGAAATTTGTTTTAAAACTACATATAGCCTACTTTTGTGAAGTCCCTACCCTTAGGCGGATCACTTAACACAGGGGTGTCAAACTCAAGGCCCAGGGCCTGGGGCCGGCCTGTGGTGTACTTAGTTCTGATCTGCAGGGGATGTCCTAGAAACAGCAAAGGACCGGCCCATGATGCTACTGCCTGCCAAAATGGAGCTTGGGAGCCCGTTTTGCTGGCAGAGCGCTTGAGCAACCACAGTCCCCCCCCAACACGAGTGACATTGAGCTGGCCATGCCCACCCTGGCCACACCCATCCCAGTCCCCTCAGGTCAAGCACAACCCTGAAGTGGCCCTCAATGAAATTGAGTTTGACATTCCTGACTTAACATAACAAAAGCTCCTTAGGTCTGTTTGGAGCGCTGAACTTTTGTTGTAGAAATCCATTATTAAATATTACTATATTCATTGTTACCTCATTTATATCCTGACTTTTCTCTTGGATTCTCAACATTGTAGATCATTTTTATTTCTACACATTTAACTGGTGAGTTAGGTTAAATTGAGAAAAAGTAACTGCTGAGGGTCACTTAGTGAGCTCTGTGATCAGGTGGGGACTTGAATCTCTTTAGTTCAAAACCGAATGATTGGGGGTTTTAAGTCTTCCCCTCCGCCATGAATCTAATGATCTTCCATTGTTAATTTTGGATGGGTTAACAGTTCTTCAGACATGGTGCTTGATCTGGAATCTTTGCACTAGTGCCTTTAGCAGGTGTGACCAGGTAGGCCTTTGCACAAATGCATCCTATGCTCCATTTGCACCCATTCCTGGATTGGGAGGCAGTGGTCATTGTCACTCATACCCTAATCACTTGCCAGTTGGGTTATTGCAGTGCACTGTATATGGGGTTGCCCTTAAAAAGCATTCAAAACCTTTAGGTGGTCCAGAATGATGCAGCACATGCAGTATTGGCCCCATGTAACTACAGCCAGATGAGCTATCCTGGGTCCCAGTATGCTTCTAATTTAGAGTATATGGGTTGAGGTCATTTGCATGATTGCCAGTGCCCAAAGGTTTCTCTCTCGCATATTAAATCCAGTGGAATGGGCATGCTTCAGGTTCCCTTAGTAAAAGAGTACTACCTGGTGGGGTTTTGGAAGCCAGACTTCCTGATTATAATACTTGCCTTATGAAATAGCTTTGTCCTAGAGATTTCTAAGGTCTCATCCCCAAGGGGCTTTTGAAAAACCATGAAGACTTCTAGGTTTGTAGGAATGTCAATGGAGTTAATGGAACCTGGTGCCTGTAGAGGGACATATTAATAAGGTGCTTTTTATAGTGGCATCAATGTGATTTTTAAAATGGTTGTGTTGTGTATTGTGTTTTATATTCTATTCTTGCTCAGAGTTCCATTAGGAGATGCATGGCTATATAAATTTGTAAAAGCAATCAAACAATCTCCCCAGCCCAAATCTAGTATGCTCACTGCAACACTTGGTTGAATATACTAAATGTGGAAACATTGTAAGAAGTATATAACTGATTTTTGTCTTTCAGATTTTAGTCTCATATATTTAATATAGAGATAATTTCCTGTATAAATAGCTGTTTAGGGAAGGAATGATTTTGAAATGTTTCTTACTTTAGGATCTAAAGACAACAATTTATTATTCCATAGATATCAGCCTTCCAAAATCAGCAGCAATATGTTACACAGCAGCACTCTTAAAAGCAAGAGCAGTTTCAGATAGGTAAGTGAAATATTTGATAGGCATACTGATATACAGAAAGCAGTTATAACACATTTTCATTGTTGCATCATGGCAGTTTTGCTTCCAAATTGATATAAAGGATAACATAAATCAAATGTCTTTTGTGGTCTTTCTTTTTTTAAAAAATCAACATAGCATTTAGCCAATGTTATTATTCTAAAATAATGCCTTTTTTGTAGCAAATCTTTTTCATAAAATCTTTCTTTCCTGCCAAATTGCTGCTAAAATAGCAATTGGAATATAGACATATGCAATATATAGGCCAATGAATTCAATTGTTACCATATATAGTAGATATCCACACTATTCATTTCTAAACAACCACTTCAAAACTGTGTTATGGGAAGTGATGTTATGGGAAGTGATGAAGTGAATTACAAATATTTGGTTTTCTAATTATTTATTCTGAGTTAGCAATGACTTTTGCCAGATGCATACCATCTTATTCAAGCCAAGGGCTACATACAGCCTTTGAGTGAAATGCTGGGAGAAGCATTCAAAAGGGGATAAAACTTGGTTAACATCAAATTGATTTGCTTAAATGTAAATAAAATGACTTAATTAGTTGATATGAATACTATCCATATATTTAAAATTAAAATTCAGAAGAAAATGTTGGGAGGCTTTGGGGGAGCCACACCTAAAATTTTGTTTGCCATTTTGATTTCTGTAGCTATAGGAAGATGGTTTGAGACTATGTAGAATAATTAAAAATGAAGTTTGATTTAGCTTGCCTGACTAGTTTAGCTATATATTGAGTTTATTCAGTGTTTCACAATTCTATTTATGGTTATTCAATAGGTATTTATTCAATAACCCATTGAATAGCCATAAATAGATAGAATTGCAAAACATTAACCACAAGGGCCGGATGCTTACAACTTATCAAGCCAAACAATCTTTATCAATATTTTGCCTGAAACTGTGAAGCAAGGAAAACTTCATGTATCTGAGATGCACATATATATTTATTTGATAAGTAGAAAAAAAGCTTTATTGGATTACAATTTTCTGGTATAAGGACATTAATATTACTAATTTGAACTTCTGCTCCTATCATTTTTTTCATTGCTTTATCTTTTAAGATGCTAGATTATGGATTGTTTCTGTTTTGTAATATAACAAATTTGGAATATTGCTATAGGTTTTCTCCAGAAACAGCTTCTAGAAGGGGACTTAGCACAGCCGAAATTAATGCTGTAGAAGCAATACATAGAGCAGTAGAATTTAATCCTCATGTTCCAAAGGTAAGTACATCCTTAACATTCCTCACCTCCCTCTTCAGAGACAAGTGCTGATTAAATGCTGATGACATTTAATTAGGATTGAAAGAGGATCTTCACTGATCTTCTAAATGCCAAAAGAATTTGTGTATTTTATAATTTTTTTAAATCATTTCTCTACATAATATACATGAAATATGTGTGAATAGACAACTTTGCAATAAAGCCCATTAAAATAATCAGATAAAATCCAGGAGACAACATGGGGAAAAAGCAAGAGGAAGAAGTTGAACCACCAAAATCCCAAACTTAACTGCCATGGTCAAAAATATTGAAGGCCATTGAATTATTAGGAAAGGCCAGAATGGATACATCCCCCCCAACTCCACAAAAGGACAATCAATGCTGTCATAGTACTATGTCCCAGTCTGAAATCAGACTGGAAAGGTTCTGGATAATCTGCTTCCTCTAGGATTTCTATATATGATTACACTTACAAGTGGGAAAATAATTGTAAATCCCGGTAACCATAATTTTGTATGACCGTTATAAAAAAGCATTCTTTCTATCATTGGCAGTTCCATGGTTATCCCAGTATGTAAATCAAAGGATTCTATCCTTAGTTTGTGTAAGGGAAATATAAAAATATTTATATGAATACATTATTCTTAATTATTTTTGTTCCCTTGAGCAGATTTGGAATACTTAGATTTATTTTTATATAATATAAGTGTAACACATTAAAGTATAATATAAGTGTAACACATTAAAGTAAAATCTGCATTGCCCAATGGGGGGAAAAAACAGAATGAGAAATTTTATGCCCAATTCATTTTTTCCTAAATAAATGTGTATACAGTAATTGGAACTTCAAATAGCCATTGCTGTCACTGATAATATATTACCCTTACAGCCTTAGTAATAGAAGGATGGCTTATCCCTAGACTTAATCCTCTTTTGATAATCAGGGTGTCCAAATAATTCTTTCCTTAAGGTTTGACTTTATTCATCTACTCTCTTGAATATGCATTGGGAGAGCTAATTGCTGTACGGATTTTCTGCTTCCTTGCATGACTGATCAAAAGAGGAGCAAATTCATTTCAGGAGTCTCATTTCTTTACTTCTGCTGTTAGGGTGGGAGACTGGGATGTATTATTATCCAAGAATTAGGTTTCTGTCCTATTCCTTCTGTACTACTGTGTCTTTGAGGAGTTTAATATGTTTTATGTACTTCTGACTGGTATCACATATCAAGAAAACTAGTATCATAGTAATAATTTTATATTCTTATCTAGTATAACTTTCAGAGTTCATTTTCTGTATTATTGTGAGTTATATGTCAAGGGGCTGTGGAAAATAATATGTCAGAGTTTTTAGACCCACTTTTAACTTTGATTAAAAGATTATTTTAATCAAAGGTAACTGTGGGTCTAAAAACTAAACAAACACCAAGCTAATGATTTCATGGACTAAAAACAATAATAGCAGAGGCTGAATATTTGATGCTACTTTCACATTATGACAATGTGTGAATGATTCCTTAGTGGTTTAAAGAAATGATCAAGAAGAATTAAATAGGATTAGTAAGAGTATTGCCCTCCAGTAAATAGACTCAAGCACTAAGAGAAGAATCAGGTAGTAAATGCGTTTGGTTTGACCACTGCAACTTTGCTATATTCCTTAAAGAACTGGAATGGGGAAAGTTAAATCCTCTAAACTGGATTAGTAAATAATTACTTTGTGTATCTGATGGATACCACAACTGATGGATACATTATAACTTGGTTACATTCTTAGAGTTTTGTTAGTTATATTTTTAGAATCAACAGATGTATTGGGTACAATCGAATACTGTACCTAATACTTCAAATATGAAATTGAATTAACTATTACTAAATTGAGTGGGCTAGTTCATAAATTGTAGACGTTAGTAAATTAAATGGTTATAAATATTTGGACTTTCACATGCATAAAATATTTTCAGGGCATGACAGTATTTTGGGAGTGATAAGAATCCGAAATAACACTGGAAGAAAATAGTTATTAGTGTCATTTACAAGTACATTCTAAGTATTTGAAAATAATTTATTATATGCATTTATTTTACTTTCTGCTTCAGGTTTAGAATCAATAATGAACTCAATAAGAAAGTATCTTCAGTTGCAGTACTAGGACTGTTCTGACCCAAGCCTTGTTCAAATTAAACAGATACAAATTGTGTATAAAAGCAAACCTATTTTAATGCGACACTGGAAATTCAGTGCATTCCCAGCCAAGAAATATTTAAACCTAATTGATATCAAAAGCAAGCCCTTTCAAGGTTTCAAAAGGCTGCCAAGAACAGAAGACTAATTACTGATTAAATTCCACTGACAGAAGTTTCAAAAACAAACTGGAGTAAGCAGGGCTTCAATGAAGACTATGAGTCTAAAGAACTTCTTCGCTTCCTGAAAAGAACACATCCCCGAGGGCTGGTTTTTATCCCTTATGGGAGGGGCCATCACCTTCCAGCCTTATTCCCAAGTCACTCTTGCTGCTTCAGCTGCTCTTTCTTTCAAGCAGCCCTGTGCGCACGTGCACTGGGCACAGGCTCCCTGGGGTCCTCTGCATCACTGCTGCCAGAGTCCACAAGCTCTAAAGGTAGCACCTCACTCTTCCATAGTCCTGGCCCCTTCCCTGCATCACACACAGGCCCCTTGTCCGAATCCTCACTATCAGAGACCACTGCCGTCCGTACCTGCTACTGGCGTACCACAACAAGGATAGAAGGAAGGACATTGCATCAAAAACATCAGTTTTAAAATTTGCTGCTTTTTTCAGTATAGGAATTTGAGACTTTCATTTGAAACCTATTTGGTGATGGATAACTCCCAACTATAATGACCAAGCACATCACTTTTGATTTATATGTGTGAAAGTATGTGATACTATACTTTTGTAATATCTCTAACACTTGCATTACACCCTTAGTAAACTGTCTGCTTGAGTTGCTATCCTATCCTATTTTATACACAAATCATTATTTTATTAGAATTATCTTTTACCAAGATAATATTTTTAAGGCACATAATTTAAATATTTATCAAACTTTTGCACAAAGCAGTGAACGTAACAATACTGTTTCCAAATAAAATATCCACATTAAATTGATTTGGTCTTTCCCACTATGAAAGATGTCCCTCTCCCCCGCCCCCACTTTTTTTTTTTTTAAATTGAATTTGCAAAATAATTTACATTTTCTTACAAGCAGAGTTTTCTCTTTCTGGTACATAAATCCATATTAAAGCAATTTAAAAATATTTACAAAGAAAACACTTATGTATTGTGTTCTGTATAGTTTCTCATCACTTCTTTTTTTTCTTCCAGTACTTGCTAGAAATGAAAAGCTTAATTTTGCCCCCTGAGCACATTCTGAAGCGTGGGGACAGTGAAGCAGTAGCCTACGCATTCTTCCATCTTCAGCACTGGAAGCGAATAGAAGGGGCCCTTAACTTGCTGCACTGCACGTGGGAAGGCAGTAAGTGTATTCTGTCAGTAATACAAACTTTTTTTTTTTTACTAGTCTAATGCAATACGATAACTTAAAACAGTAAAATGTCCTCTGACACATTTTAGCAGCATCTTTGAATTGATCACTTTGTTTTAATGGTAGTGGATTATAGTTTAAAGCCATAATCTGTTGATGGCTTACATAAACGACAGCTTGATAGTAAATTAGAATTTGAAACTATGATCTCTTGTTGACTTATAGCAACAAGACAGTTGTTATTAGCATTACAAACTTTAGATGGAATTGATGTCTGCTTTAGAAGTTTTTCTTCCTAAGGAAAATAAGAATTCATAAATCTCTTTTTCCTTCACCATATTTCTCTTTTGAACAGATACTTATTAGTCTGCTTTTCCACATTTCTGTTTTTAAAGCTGCTAAATAAAATGCGTTTAAATAAAATGACATTCTTTAACTCCCCAAATTTCACTGAATTTAATCTTTCCTTTATTGGGAAACTTAAGTCAAACTGTTATTTTCATTTTAGACTTGTTAGAAATCTAGAAAAAGATGGATTATAAGAAATCTCCTTAAATTTCTTATAAATCCATCACAAGCAGCCAAGCTTGATAATATTTTTTTGACCATATCCTAAAGATATCTATTGTTTTCAGAACACATAGAGAAAATTGCTGATTTCTGGAGATGATTTTGTAAATAAACTGTATAGAAATAGAATCAGAAATTAATTTTCACTATCAACTTCCAGACACTTTGGAATTCTCACGTTTAAATTATGGAAAAATCTAATATGTAGAGATATAGAAACCATTTTTTACCCTCCTACTGTGGCATAATTTTTAAAAATACCTGCATTGCAATTACTGCTTTGTTTATACTATATCATCCAAGAAAGTTTTCTAAATGGAATAGAGTCCTTAATTCATTATTAGGCTATACAGAAAGCAAAGCCTCTATATCAAAGTAACACAATATAGTTTGTAAGATACTTTGAGGTTTATTTTTTTTCCTGTCTAACAATACTTAGATGTCACCCTGAAGGCAGCTGTTGAAATCAAAGAGGTCAGAAGCATCATTGTTTTTATTTGAATCACAGTGATCTTACACTGTTAAATATTCAGCTATTTGCAATATTAAAATGCTGTTCAGTTTGTGAAAAATGTTACTAGGTTGCTAAAAGTAAATTTAGTGGATTTGATGAAGAAATGATGACATTGCTTAAAAAGAGTTTGATTGCAGATTCGGCAAAGAAAAGCTAAGTATGTTTTCCTGTTATCTGTTTTGAAACCGTCATTTGTATTTTTTTGGTGGATGCTAGACAAATCACACTGTATTTTATACTGATAATACTTTCAAAATTTTCATAGACAAGTTTCTTATCCTTTTTATAGACTTTACACTGAGAAATGATTTTATCAAGATCCTATATAGGTAACATTTGTAGAAATTGAGATGAGAGCTAAATACATCTACCTAAGCTATTATCTAAATAGCCCAGGTTCGAATACCAGAAGGGTATAGCTAGCTGATAAGAGCTACACCAAATTAGTCCACACCCACAGAACCAGTTGTTAAGAAATTTGAATCCCCTCTGGGTTGCCCTGATAAAAAAACACTCAATTTGTAGAAATTATAAGTAGTTTTTCTATGACTTGATTTTTTACCAATCATTTTTACCTCTCTTTCAGCATTTAGAATGATTCCATATCCATTAGAAAAGGGTCATCTATTTTATCCTTATCCCAGTTGCACAGAGACAGCAGATAGAGAGTTATTACCAAGTAAGTGGCTTTTTTCATACATTTTTTTCTTTATCTAAGGTATAGCATTTGTATAATGTATTTCTATGCAAACACATTCCATAAGACTGTAGGTTTAAATATTTTTAATTTTAAATATGGCAATCAGGAAGGGTAGTATCGATCTGCTATATCGATCTCTCTTTATGTTAAATTTTACATGTGCAGTCTTTGCAGTGCAGCTCCCTTTCTACATTGAAATTTTTACTTTATATAGCATGGTGAGAAACCTTAGTTCTTTAATCTGTTCTTGGTCTTCTGATTTCCATGAGCAATGGCTTGAATAATCAGTCATCAGGAAAGTTAGAACTGTATACTAATAGCATTTGGAGACCAAAATAATAATAAAAAATAATACATGAAAATAACTTGCAATATCCCTTCATTTCCAAGATACAAAAGTATAATATGTGATAAATGCTCTGCATATTTGAATTAAAGTCCTATTTTTGATTCAGCTGAACAAAATAAAATAAAATAACCTTCCTTTGATACATTCTTGATTAATTGTTTAGTACAAGGGAATCACATTAGGTGGTGCTTGTTCTCACATTCTTGGATCAAAACAAACATTTGAAGCATTTATTGAACAAAGCTTTCAAACTATAGGAATTGTAAATTGTACCAGTGATCTTGTGGGTTTGATTACTTTAAAGGAACTGCTTGGGTCTGAGTCAATAGTAAGGCATTTCCAGTTGCTTCTTTCTTTACTGGCAATCTGAACATATATGAATACCCTGTTTCTCAAACAATACGGCCTCCCCCAATAGGAAGTCCCAGCATGTTTTATAGGCATGAAATGAAATTAAGCCCCTCCCCCCAAATTAAGGCCTATATTAAAACATGCGAAATGGGGGGGAATGGTGGGGGGCTTGCCGTTAGGAAGTACTTTTGTTGCACACCTGGATATGGTGCTGCCTGCGTTGACCCCGATACGAAGTGCCCCACCAATGCTGGGGTCAACATTCAAGCCATCGCTGCCCGCCCGCCCAAAGATGCAAGGGGGGGGAATTAAGTCACCCCCCGCAAAAAGATGGCCTAGCCATTTTTTCGGGGCTCAAAAAAAAATAACACCCAGCCTTATTATATGAGAAACATGGTAGTGTAGAATGATACAAAGATTCCTACTCCATTTTTGGAGAGGCAAGAAGAAAATAAAAAATAGTAACTAAAAGAATTGGATAGGAGATAATAAAAGGAAAAATTAAACTAAAATTAATCTGTTTAATACCAACAGAGCTCACTTTATCTTTCTGTCATTTAAAATCTTAACTCCGTCCAGCCATTACTTTCATTCTTTTCCCTCTATTAGTTTTTCATATACATACACATATATTTACATACATATATAGATGCATGTATATATACATCATGTCTTACAGTATTTTGAGTCTACATGCAATACAATGTACTAGCTTGGAACTAAGCATACAGTGGAGAATGTATCAAAGGAAGAAATGAAACCATGATTATTGGATATTGACTCCACTACTCACAGTTTTGTCATCTGTAGATTTTATATAATTCTTTTTTAATCAGATAAAAATTACTCTATACAAATACTGTATGCAGTATTCCATGCTAAGTACAGTGATATTATGCTGTTTAGTTAGGTTGTCCTTGACTAACAATTAGGATCAGGGTTAGGGTTAGGATTAGAGTCAGTTGAAGCAAGTCAGTTGATTATGGAATTGAAGACAATATCTTTAAAAAGTTCTTACATATAATTCATATAGTTCCATATATCTAATGTTCTAGATAATTTAAAAACTCCTTTTAAATTAATGCTGTTTGTTTAATCATTTGCATAATAATGGCATCAAAGGTTATATTGTTTGTCTGCAGCACTGTGGTTCTGTTCTAGTTTATCATAAGCATGAATTAAACCCTTGCAAGATTTTTAAGGATTGACTGTTAGTGTTAGGCAGTCTGAAAATATGTTACAAATTTTTCTGTTGCTGGGTGTAAATTTTTCACATAATGTAAAGCCTTATAAACTATTGTTTCATAATACTTGCTGTTGAGGTTTTGTAAAATTATAACTGAGTCTGGTTTTTAAAAAGAATAAAATATAAGTTCTTCAGTTCACAAGAACTCAATCAAAAAAGAAGAACCAACCTCTTCCCCTGGTCCAACACCTCAAAGCCACAGGACATGAGATTGACTTTAAAAATACCAGAACTATCACCAAAACCGAACACTTCAACAACAGAATAATCAGAGAAGCCATAGAGATAGAAAAACAACCACACAGCATGAATAAACGAGATGATACCTCCCGCCTACCAGCCATTTGGAAACCCTCCCTCATTAACAAATGAGTACCTAACATGAAGAATGACACCAGACCCACACCCACGAGGGCGACACAAGATGCTACCACCACACTTCCACATAGAAAGCAGACTCACACCCACACAGATGATGAGACATGACCATGGACCAGAAGCTGTATTGCAGCTACATCACTACCTGCTTCAAACCCCTCTGACCCATACATGAAGCGAATGGATGCCCACCATGAAGATGTGGCACGACCACGAACGCGAAGCCAAACAACAGGATCACAGCTCACCAGCTCAAATCTCCCAGCAACTAAGACTAACCTGAGCACAACCAAGCCCCCACCTGAACAGAACACCCCCCCAGCCAATCAGAACACAGCCAGCCCTCCAACCAATCAGAACACAGCCAAACCCCCAACCAATGAGAACACACACACCCCAATCAGAACACAGCCAAGCCCCCACTCAATCAAGTCACACCCCCACTAGCAGTTAAAAGGAAGAAGCAGCTGCAAGCTCACATTACTCCGAGAAGCACAAAGCCGAAGACACAAGCCTGAAGATGACGAATGAGATTTCATCGAAATGTCACCAGGATACTTCCAATTTTACGCAGGAGAAAACCCAAATAACCAAAGATCCATATATATACATATATATATATTTTCTGAGGTTCTCGCGGGCATTAGTATTTACTCTGAGAAGCACAGAGCCGAAGACACAAGCCTGAAGATGATGAATGAGACTTCATCGAAACGTTGCCTAGATACTTCCAATTTTACGCGGGGAAAACCCGAATAACCAAAGATCCATATATATATGTGTGTGTGTGTATGTGTGTGTGTAATATTACTAATGCTTACTTCTTTATCTGAAAAAGAAAGAACTTTTTAAACAAATGTATTGGGAAATCTCTATTTGAATGGAGTATTTTAGGTATATAAGATACTATAGTTATTATTAGTTTAAAGTACAGAGACTTAAAAGAGAAGTTCAGAAATTTATCCTGGCTTCTACCTGTGATAGTATAAAAGAGAAATCTGTGGAGATTTTTGAATCCTGTATGAACTGAAGATATCAGAACAACGTACAGTATATAAAAAGAGTACAATTGTAACAGTGAAACCCAATTTTAATAAATAAATAACATCCAGTTACTATAATTAATTCAGTATTAATAATAAACATCAATGCAATTACAGATTAAATCTATAAAAATACAATATAAAAAATCAGTATTAAAAACAACCAAATATGTGAAAGATTTATATTCCTTATAACATATGATATAAGTTATAAATGTTTCCTAACCCAGTAGATAGCTGGAGTGACACAATATATAGTTGTAGCAATATTTTACAAATATTTAAACTGCTTTGGCATGTTCAATTTAGGAAAGGTAGAAAGAATACTCAATAGGCCTGTTTTTTAAGAGTCCTCTTTCAGCTTGTTGAAAGTTTGATAAAGTTTGTTCCTGCTCTTAATCAACCCCTTTAGTAATCTTTATTTAGAGCAAATTTTACTTGAATAGTGTTCAAGAATGATTAGTCTTCAACTCCTATGTTTTATTTAAAATGAAATTTAAGAAAACAATTATGATTCTCATTACAGTAGAAAAGCCTCAAGTATGCTTTTGTGAACTAAAATGTGGCAACATAAAATCATTTACAATTCCTAATTCATTAAATAATTGGTTTTCCTTTCTTTCAGCATTTCATGATGTGTCTGTATATCCCCAGAAAGATCTTCCTTTTTTCATCCATTTTACAGCAGGGCTATGTTCTTTCACAGCAATGTTAGCCCTTCTCACACACCAGTTTCCAGAACTCATGGTCATTTTTGCTAAAGCTGTAAGTATTGTCCCTACTCCAGGGTTTTCTTAAGATGTTTGTGAGGCATGCAGAAATTGAATGAAATTGAGACCTTCGTCTCCAGGTAGAGCCACAGATATCTAAAAATCTGATTCAACATTAATTGTGGTTTCTTTTCTTCTTTTAAGAAAAATTTATTAAAGATCAGATGAAAATCTTAAGGTTTATTTAGACCATCTTAAATTAAGAAGCAACATTTAATATGACACAATTTGGGGCTTTTAAAGTTGGGAACCTTATTCTGCCATTTCAAATAATGTTTTTGTAACTGTTAGAATTTGTTAATAATGAATGTTTACTTCATCAGCATGAAACTATTTAGATTGTAAGCTCTCTGGGCAGGAAGAAATTTTCCCTCGGTATCCCTTCCTGTTATTGGACAAATATATTATAATAAATACTTGTATATTTTCTCTTTGCCTACTAAATAAACTTGGGGGAGGATAGGGAGCTGAATGGAATTTGTAATATAGTGCTATGACCTAAGTGTTACTACCATAAATTCAAGTCTATCTGCAAATGTTTTCATCTTGCCTGAGGAGAATGTAGTGTAATAGACTAATTGATATAGTGAAATCGGAACCATGCAGAATTTTCCTATTTTTTACTTGTATTTTCAGAATATATATTTATTGAAATTTGAAAATAAAATTCAACTTGTGTGTACAATTGATTAAATCTGAAATTATGTACAGTTTTTTTGTTCTGTTAGTAATCCTGAAGAGAGAAAAAGAGGCTTTGTTTCACCTGACATCCAGTTCCAACTCATTGCATCACTTTAGACACATTGTTTTTGTAGATTCAGAGAGTTCCATCTGTATGAATTTCTAAATATTTTTGCTACCAAACTTGCTGCCCTATCTAAATGTGAGAATATAATGGACTTCAATGAGTTTTTAAATATAAGTCAAAAAACAGGATTAAACTAGCTAGAAAAATAGAATTATTATTCCAAACTGAACATCCTGCATAATCTTGAGTATCCCTTAAAAGAAACAAGAAAATACTGTTGTTAAGTATCTAATAATGAATTTTTATATTATATTGATGGACTTAATTGGACTTGTCATCAGGATCTTTCCCTTTAATAAAATTAAAAATTAACTTCCATGATATTCATTTTATGACACCAACCTGAATCTAAAATAGTACATAGTATAGTTAGTAAAATAATATATGATTTACTTCAGTATTGTTTAGTTTCTGTTCTATGGTTGTTTTTGATGACACTAAATGGTGATTTTTACTACAAACTCACCCCAAAAGCAAACTATCATTATCATAAAATTGAAGGATTTCATATCAGTAAATAGTACCATAAAATAAAACAAAATTAACAAAAAGGAACTATAAGCTAAAGAAAGCTAAAAAATTCCTCAGCAAGTGGTCAGATAGTGTAATGAACTGCTCATTTGTATATCAAAGTCTTATGTAATCAGCATTTCATTTTAATTAGGCATTACTAAAACCAGTTTGTATGATAAATAAACCTAGTTAGCACCAAATTTAAAAATTATTGTAGGAAAATGTTGCTGGATTTGTTAATGGGAAGAAAAAGCAAATCTAATCGATTAATATTGTTAGGACTGCTTTAATAAAATTGTGATTTCTGAAGATGTATCAGTCAAATTACATAATAAGATAAAATGTTACATTAACAAGCAACAGATAATTGCTTGTTTGCTTTTTTCCACTTTGTCTCACCTGTGTTGCTACAAGTCTGCTCCAGATGGCGCCCCCAACTTTAAAAATTAGTTCTGTACTATGTTCAGAAGGGGCCTGCTAAGTGTTATCATTCAATTAACAGATGGACACAATCAGTACTTTTAACAAATAGCATATGATAATTATTAATACAGAAAGCTTGAACTGATTAATGTTTGCTTTTAGATAGGTTATTTTATATGTGAATAACATTCAAAGTTTTACTTGTTGAACAAGTTTTTCCGGTGAAATTGATGCTTAAAACATCACTGAGCAGTGTTTCAACTGACAAATGGGAAAGCAGGAAGGCCTCTTTGATGTTTTCCACTTAATTTCAGTTTTATCATCTCCCATATTTTTTTCATAATCATAACAAAGTGATTCCTTATAAAATGGGAGGGGAGTAATCATTCAACTTCCCTTCTTTAAATGAGTTTTTAATAAAGAAAAAATGATTCAATGACTTTGTATGCATACCAATGTAGAATTATAAGCAATTAACTTCTGGATGAATTTTAGTATTGCATCTTTCATTTTTAACATGTAAATTGAATAAACCTCAATGGGGTGAGCTCCCATTGTCGCAGATCCTCCCCATCTAGCAGTTTGAAATCATGCAAATGCGAATAAAAAAATAGGTTCCACTTTAATGGGAAGGTAATGGCATTCCTTGCATCTCAGCAAATAGTCACGCTGGCTGCCTGACCACGGAAATGTCTTTAGACAATGCTGGCTCCCTCACCTTGAAATGGAGATGAGCACCCCATCCCCGCATGACATGACATGACTGGACAAGGGAAGCCTTTACCTTTACACTTAAAAAAATAATAATTCTGGGATAATTGATACAGTGCGGGTTTTTCATTGTCTACTCAGAAGTATTATTTACAGTTGAAGAATGCCATGTCAAATAAGGCTATGGTTTCAATTATTTCTCGTGATTAGTGGATCTGTATAAAATAAATAACATCACTGACCTTTTGTTTGAATATCCATCGATTTAAGAAATCCATCTTAATGTGATTCTGTGTGTATCTTTAACAAAATATTTACTAAATTCTAGTTTTTTTATTTGTCACTAGATATTGATTGTTTTGGGTCTGGTGGAAAGAAATAAAGTGGGATGGAAAAAATAATAGAATATCATGGCTAGAATACTGAATAGGTATTGGAGATTCCATTTAAACCGTAATAATCTTGTCTTTTAGCAAGATTCTTTTAAACATATAAATGTTTCCATGAGGGTTAGCATTATTTAACTGGAATAAAATCTTAACATTGGCATTTAATCTAATTTTCTCATGTTATTTCATAGTTTGAGTGTCAGTTAAAATGCATAGATTGCCCCTGTCTTAAAATAATCCTGTGTTTTTAAGTTTCTTGAATGCCAATTAAAATGGCATGCTATCTCAGGAAAGCATTATGGCTATTTGGGGGTTATGAGGAGACCTAGAATCATAGCAGTGGGTGTACTGTGTGTCTGAGCTGCCTGTAGAATTGCAGTCTCAAAAGAATGATCTGTTGATAATTAACTATTGTGATGGTGCAAAAATTAGGTTATGGACACAGTGTTATAGATCTTTGAAATGTGCCCCAAAGGCACTGCTGTTTGTAAGAAGTGTGCTTAAAAAAGGTGTTCCTTTGGTATACTGAGTTACTAAGCTTCACATAATTCTGTTGACCCTGATGTTATAAATTGAATCAATTCATTTTACAATCTTCTGAAAGGTTAAGGTTGGCTTTGTCCTTATGAATTTTAAATGTAGAAGATCTTGAGCAGCTGAATAACTCTTGTTGGAGCTGTGTTGAACTTTTAACACACTGAGCAAGCGTGTTAAAACTTGTTTTAAAAAGACTCAATTAGACATTTTTAATCTCTGAAGCTAAATTAAATATTAAACAACCATAAGATTTATTTATTTATTAGATTTATATGGCCATCCATCTTAAGCATCCCTGCTTAAGCAAAAAATGAGCGGCTTACAACAACCGTAAAACTAATAAACAGCAATCGTAAAATCAAAAACAATAAAACCAACACCCTACACTGTAATTGTCCCTTGAGACATCCCATAGCAGGCTCAGCCTTTTTTTTTTTTTTTGCTTCTTTATTTATTTTCATGTTATGGCCTGTGTTTCATATAAAACAGATTTAATATGGATTCTCCATATTTGGCAATTGATTTGGATATTAAATAGATTTTATATTTCATAAACGTGAGCTTGGGTCCCCCTTAATTATTAGACAAAAACATTCTGGTAACAATGTAATGAAATGTGGTATGTCTGGTTTTTAGCCACCCACCCTAATTCCCAGTCTACTAAAATGTTTGAGAACTGTTTTGAATGTTCAATGTTTCTGTCTAAATATGACATTAAACAAAGATATTATACTTGTTCATTGTTTTATTGAGGAAATGATCCAAAGCTACATAATTGTGTGTGGCAAAAGTATGGGAACTTTTTCTTTCTGACGTGCCCACCCTTGGGCTGCAACTAAACATTTCTGACAACTGATGATCAGTTCTAAATGTTAACCCTTTCCTCCTTACAGAAGAGCTTCAACTTAGGGATTTTGGTTGGCTTCCTCATACGAACCTGCTTGCTTCAAGTCCTTCCACAAGGACTTAATTTCTAGGATTGTCAGGACTTTGACTTGACCACTCCCAAGCATTAACTTTCTTCTGCTTTAACCGTTTATTAAGTGTATGACTCATATACTTTTGCCACACACAAATATGTAGCTTGGATTTTTTTTCTTTAATAAATAAATGAATAAGTGTAATGTTTTTGACTTTTTTGTTTAATTGCATGGTTTAGGCTGTATTTATGAAAAAATACTGAAAATTTAAAATTCATAAACTTTGAGACCTCACTATAGGTTCATGGCTGAGAGGGAAATTGAATTCAATGTTATGTATCCTAGAACAATTTGATAATTCCAGACACAATTTCTTTCAAGGTTGTGTGTGAAAGAAGCTCAAAAGATTTTGTCCTTGTTTTTAAATTGTAAAGATCAGTACATCCTCAGACTCTTCCAAGTTCCTCATGAATACAAATTGTATTTAAAAAAACAAATAGCTCACCACTATTTTTCTCATTTTAAAGACATTTTAAGTGGACATATGAGATAACCTCAGATAATCAGTACTGTTAGTAAAAGAACAAAACTTAATATATTTATTTAGTGGAATAGCAATAATTTTTATATTTTTACTGGATCATATTTCCATTGTTTCCTGTACAATCAGATTGCCAGACAAAACTGTAGCCAAACTGCAAAATGTTACAAAGCCAAAACCCACAGAGAATCTTTTAATAGCTTTAGTGTATGCAAAATGGAATATGACAGCAAACAGCCCAGATTTGGCAGAGTTGCTCCATGGAACTGAATGGGGTCCAGTGGGGTACAGAAATGTTGGCCTACTTATGTTTCAGCTGGAAAGGGCTTCAGAATTTGAAGTCCTGCCTTCCAGAAGCTTTGGATGTCCCACTGGGAAATAGGGTTACTATAACTGAACTGCATGGTTGTTTAACATGAAGAGAGAAAAAGCCAGTAGTGTGTCCTAGACCTCTTTATTGCAAAACAAATGAAGCTGCACTAGATTTATATGCTATGAAAACGTATACATGGAATACTGACTTTGCACAACAATCTTCATCTTAATGTAGCCTTAATACAGATGCAAGTAGGATGCAACAGTTAAGGACCATCTGATATCTCTCTCCTTTCATCTTAGATGGTACCTCCTAAGAGCTGAAGTAACAGGGGTAGCTTTATTACGGAGCAATGCAAAACAGTTATTGATGACTGTTTCCAAGGTATGCATTTTCCTGTCAATAACTTGCATTTGCTTACGTTTAATTTTAAGAACCATCCCTTGACTTGAATGCTAAAGGAAATTGATTTCTTTTATCCTGTGATATTTGCAGTCAACTAAAGTTAAGACTAAGAGGTGAAATACATTATTTTGAGTAGTTTTGAGGTTGGTATAAGCTAAGGTTCCTGAGAGAAATCCATTATAATACTTTTCTATCCTGTAAATTTGCTTTGATTGATAAATATAGCTTTCAGTGACATTGTTCCTCCTGTTTGCTTTATATGAATTATACCCACATCACAAATTAGAAACATATAATAATGACTTTTAATTGTGCTTGGATTTTAATGTTAGTATATCAAAAACAAATATAATTGTCCAATGATATTCTGACCCTGAAACGCCAAGGAATTTAATTTTGTGCAGCATGCTTGAAATGGCTGTTCTAATATACTTTTTAAAACCTAGCCTGAAGAGATGAATATATATTGAGGCTTTTGGTTCCTATATCAATTCAGGTTATTATTAAGTAATCTGAAGATTTATAAAGTAAAATATTGTGCTTTCGTTGTGTTCTTGTATGCAAAGAATTTCAAATTATCTCATTAATCCTTACAATAGCATTCAACATAGTTCAGTCTTGATTATATACTGCAAGATTTAAATTGCTATCACTCTTAGGCATTATCCTATTTCAGCTCATTTAATTGACCACTGTACATTTATTTGTAGATACTTCTTGTTTTGTTTTCACAAATTAAAGTTATGCTCAGTTAAAACTTATCCAAATTAGTCTTTAATGCTAACTTGATTTCAGTTGAATTTCAGGGATCTTTTCCATACACACACTTTTAAATAGTATTTGGATGATTGGTACTACGAGTTGTGATTATGCTTTCCCAGAGAAGTAAAAAGTGCTATTTGATAGTATTCGGATTCAGAAAACAAGATTAAATATTCCCATGACAAAATGTATTTGTGTCCCCATCTTTTTATTCATTCCTCCCCTGAACATTAGTTCTTTTTATGTCTGTTTTATACAGTTTGCCTAAGATAAAGATAAAGGTTCCCCTCGCACATGTGTGCTAGTTGTTTCTGGGTCCCTAAACGCTGAAGGTATTATCTTCCCACCAAAGTGGTCCCTATTTTTCTACTTGCATTTTACATGCTTTTGAACTGCTATGTTGGTAGAAATTGGGACAAGTAACGGGACCTCACTCCAATTACACAGCACTAGGGATTCGAACCGCTGAACTGCCAACCTTTATGATCTACAAGCTCAGTGTCTTATGCACTGAGCCACCAGGTCCCTACAGTTTGCCTACCTGCCTTTTTAAAAAAATTAAATATATTGCTTAGAACTGAGAATCTTTTCCTCTATCTCCAAAGAAAGGGTACATTTTAAAGTTAGTCATTTAGTCAATACACTTATCATTATTGGAATTTGCTGATTAGATAGGTTTGCTATTATAGAAATGATTAGTATAAAATGTTACTATATAAGTAGAGGTTACATGTTATTTTATTCTACTGTGCCAAAAAGAGTTAAAGTCAATGGTTTTCTTTTTCCATTTTATCTCAGGCTTTTCCCTCTTCCCCTTTCTTCTCCCTGGCTTTCCTATTTTCATTTTTCATTCTATTTTTGTATTTTATATTTTTATAAACTAATAAAATTTGTGGCAAAACTACATTTATTATTGTCTGAATAAGATATATATAATATATATATATATATATATATATATATATATATATATATATATATATATATATATATATATATATATATATATTAATTATAACATTTATAAAAGATAAGGAAACAATGTATCTTTAAAGGATAATAAAACTCTAATTTTGTTTTACAAAATTTCTATTAAAAAAATTAACTCTCCCACCCCCGGGTTTGGAGCTGCTAAATAAGAGCTAATTATCTGATGAAGGATTGATCAGCGTATTCAATATATTGTTACATATTTTTGTTAAGACTTCAGTAATATACAGGTATTCCTCGACTTACAACCATAATTAACCCCAAAATTTCAATTGCTAAGCAAAATGGTTAAGTGAATTTTGTCCCATTTTATGACTTTTCTTGCCACAGTTTTTAAGTGAATCACTGCAGTTGTTAAGTTAATAACTCAGTTGTTAAGGAAGTTTGGCTTCCCTGTTGATTTTGCTTATAAGAAGGTTGCAAAAGTTGATTGCATAACCTTGGGACACTGGAACCATCATAAATATGAGTCAGTTGCCAAGCATCGAAATGTTGATCATGTGACCATGGGGATGCTGAAATGGTCATAAGTTGGAAAAATGGTCATAAGAGTTTATAGAGTTCATATAGCAATCCATAAAATTTATGATTAAATTAGAATAAAATGTATGAAAAATACTGACATACTAAAAGTTAAATATTTAAGACTAAATCACTAAATTTTAAAAATACTTTACAATGTTATCAAAAAATCCATACTCAGAGTAATGTAAAATAATATAGAGTAAAACAAAACAATGTTTGTTCGAATACAATTGCCAGGTTACATAAAGTTGCCTGGCAACTTTAAAGGTAAATCACTATTATGGTTTACAAGAAGTAATTAAATGTAAGATGTACTCTACTGGCGAACATGCTTAGAAATAAAGTAAAAGCAAGCGAGCAATTTCTTCATAAAATTGGCAACACAACAGTACATGGCCCATAGTTTCAGTTGTTCCCAAATGACAGGGACAGACCCTCCCTCTGAGATGAAGAAATTATCTTCCAGGAAAAATGAAGATATGCTAAAATATGCTAGGGCAAAGACCCTACAATATTTTGCAGTAGCAAGATTGTTTTAATATTTAGCCAGGGCAAAATGTTTACTTTACACACACACACACACACACACACACACATCTTTAAAAGGGGAAGTTTCCAGCACTATCTCTGTGCAAATCAATTATTTGCTATTGGCAATTTCTTTAGCTTTAGAAAAACCCAAAGAATGCAGAGTTGTTATAGATAAGCCAATATTTTGTAATTTTATCTCCAAGGTGGTCTTCCAAGTTGAGTAAAAATTATCTAATAGAGTCAGTAGGTCTGGGCTCTCAGGGAAGAATGTTAGTTTAAGCCAATAGCTGATTTTACTTATTCAAGCTCAGGCTATGTCTGAATTAAGATCTACCTACCATCAAAAGGTGGCACCAAGGGACCCCAAAGATCTTCAACATCTTCAAGAGGGTAAAGTTCTTGGAGATACAGGCCTCCATTTTGCCTTGACTTGAAACTTCTAATTCGAGAGGGGATATAAAAGTCACCATTTTTAAAAATTGAACCTAAGAATGAAAGCCACACACTTCAGAATGAATTTCACAGCATGCATAATCTATGCCCCCCTCTCCTCCAGTCAGAAGGCCTGTAAAACAATCAAACAATCTAAGTTTTTAGCTTGTAGTATTTCATATTCTTTGATCTGTCAGTCATATTTTGTTAAGTGCTATTGTTTTAGAGAAGACTTGGTCTTTAGTTAATTTAGAATGAACTTTTTTTCAGCACCACACCATAGAAACCAAAAGACCTGGAAGGAGATCTTTTCTAAGTACCACAAATGAGATTGGAAGAATGGCTGCCTCATCTGAATATAGCAAAGTTGAATTCTATTATGGCAAGATGTTTATGACCTACTTAACTTAAATAATACTTATGTAATAATTTGTTCCACTGCTTTCCTTTAAAAAAAAAAGTTGTATAGAATATAATTTTAGAAAATCCAAGATACCATAGACTAATAAATATTCAGTCTGTCATATTTCATTTTTACAAACCTTATATTAGATAAAAAAGAAAACAGTTTATTTCCAGATTGCTGTACTGATTCATTAGATTGATATCATATTGATTTCCATTACAGTTCTTTTATTTCAATATTTCTTGTTGGTGACAAGAAAATGCTACATGTTGTAAACTGTTGAAAGACATACAAGAGTTCTTCCTCGGTTCTAATGATTTTATCTGTGTAATTATCAAACTCTAGAATCAATTTCTTGTAATACACAATAATTGTGCCTAATTCAATCAATGAAAAACAAAAGACAAAAGTACATTAGAACAATTTTATAGCTGTGTAGATTGTTTTCCAGCTCATAACATTTAAATTGACTTCACATTTGATCCAAGGGCCCAGGGTACATATGTGAATTCTGAGGATTTTGGCAGAAAGTATCTATTTTAAAATCAGGCTGTTTCCTTATACTGATTTCTACTTTGAGTGTTATTCCATGTCTTATTGGAATTGTTTCTTGCAGTGATCATCCTAGTGCCATGATCACTGTCATACACATACACATTGGGAAATGCTTGGAATAAAGTGCACTTGAAATATCTCTCTTTATGTAGTTAAAGAAGCCATATCCTGCTTCAGGCCTCCTTAGTTGTTTCAGAAGCTGCTTTTGAAATTGTGTAAACTTGGCGGGGGTGGGGGGGAGGTGCCTACTTTACTAATTTTTGCTTTCCTCAATTTCTCAACTATTCCAGTGCAGGAACATCTACTTTCTATAGTTATCAGTTGCAATTACAGGGCTTTTATTATTGTGGAAGTTTCCAGTGCTACTGAAAACCAAAAGGCATGGTTCATAGTTGGCATGGTCTGCATTTATATTTTCTATTGCCTTCTGTTGGTTCCAGGAGGAACTCTTAAGTTTCTTTAGTTTTACAGAATTTAAGTCTTTTAGAATTGTTTTGATTTCTTTTTTCCACTTGCTATTAACATGTATTAAATAGTTTTACGAAATGAAATTTCAAGTTTTCCTTAGAGTGTTCTTTTTAAATAAGATTAGTTTTATACTGTACTAGTTTGTCACCCAATTGTTATTTAATCTGTTGGCTTCAACACATATGCTCTTAAAGATCTGGATTCTATTTAGATCTAAAATAGATCGTGATCCTTGAATCTCAAAAAAACAGTCCTTTTCATTGTATGATCTGATTTTAGAACTGGAATAAATATCTTTAATGTTTTGTTAAGACTCATTAGGTGACATTGAAGACTTAAGCTGTTCCACAGCTGCTGAACATCTCAGATTTATAAACATTAGAAGCTTTTGCTTATCTACAAGAAATGTATATGGCTTAAAATGTGTAATGAACCAATTCTATATTTAAACCATCTGAAGTAGAGTTCCATAAATTCCATGTGTCTTTATAAATTGTATCTGAATTTATTTTATTGGTGTGAGAGAAGGATGGCATCCATAAGATTTTTTTTTTCATTTCTGTGCATAATGTCTGAAATGAAGAATTGTAGGTTGATAGTATGATGAAATTATTATAAGCACAGCTTTTAAAAAAATTCTGCATCAAAGCTCTACAGATATGTTCATGTTGGCATGACTTTCTGCTATGTTAACTTTCTGGATTAATTTTATGATATATGATCTACTAAATGCCTCAGATTGCTGACAGCAGTCATGATTGGGAAAAATATGATTAATAAATGATAGCTGAATAAATTCATAGAATCTATTTTTGTAACAAACAGTTGGGCTAAGAATCAAGATTACTATTATTACTTTTTCATGATTTGTCTATGTCTGATAAGGATAATTTTGAAATAATGAAACTGACCTAATTACTTTAAGCCTAACATTTTGAATATGCTGTATTTCATTCAAACCTGTATTATTTAAAATATTTTTATCCTACTATTTCTGTAAACATTGGTTAAATCTTCCTATTTGTTGGAACATTTTGGGACTCATCATTTTTAAATCTTTATTTTTTAAAGTACCAGCTGCTCCATCTTTATTTTTTAAAGTACCAGCTGCTCCATTTCTCCAGATTTATTGCATTATGTGTTTCAAACTAAAATTTTAAGTTTTATACAAATATTTATATAGACTTTTGTTTAAAAAAATGAAAAGGAGATAATTTTCCTCTGCCAGGCAATATCACAACTTTATTATAGTGTGATACCTAGACTATTTCCCATCCTCACTGAAGTCCACTGATATAGGCTGGAAAATATTCCTGTTTTTTCTTCAGAGGCCGAAGTTTGGGGTAATATATATTTGAATAGCTCTCTTGTTAACTTCAGCATAATTTTTTATTACACCTTTTTTTTTCTTTCAGTTTTTTGGAACTCTTTTGTCACCTTTGAGCTTCTTGATGGAGAAGATTGAACGCCTCATGCCTTCTGGTCTCTGGCATCAGCTGACCCAAATCTGAACACATCTCAGTTCACATGAACTTTAACATCAGCCCCTCTTGACTACAAAAGCATTGGCAACTAAGAGTGTGAAGGAAGACTTACTTAGCTTTGTTTTATAGGCTGTTAAAAATTGCTGTACTTAAGCCTAAAATATTGTAGATTTAAAATCCACAATTCAATGTCTGAGCGGGTGAGTGGGGAGAGGATTGTTGTACTTAAGGCTACTGCTTTCTCTCTCAGAAATTACAGAAAGCAATAAATCTGATAGATCCTATGTTGAAATTTCCTTCTGAAGTGGAGATATGCTTAAATGTTTATTAGCCAAGAATCTAACCCACAGATCTTGTCTTACTGACCACTTGCCAAGATACACAGCCCTGTAGAGGGCCCACTGCCAGTACATCAAGCCTCCTGCTTCTTGCTGTTGTTTCACTTGTTTACTTCTAAAGAAAGGAGCAGTTAACAGAAAAACAAGAAAAAAGAACCATAGCCTGCACTTGCTTTACTCTCTCTATCCTGATTTAAGGTAACAAGATGAAGAAAAGGGAGCAAGAAGTACCATAGAAATGGTACTTCTAATGCTAGCTAATGCTAGTCTTGAAAGCAGGAGATAATTCTGTTGATACTTGGCTCTGAACCATTCTTAATTATGGGGATCTTCCAACTGGTTGCTACATATTGTGTTTTTTGAGGATTATCTGATTTACAGTTATTTTTGGATTTATTTATTTGATTCTGGGTAGCAAATGGTGAATTAAAACTAATAAAATCACAAAGGGAATAAATAATACATGCATACACATGCCATGCCTAGGCCACACACAAATCCAAGCCAAGTTGTATAATTGCACAAGGCTGTCAGTATTTGGACCATCAATGTTTCAGGCATATGCTGTTCCACAGAGAATGCACAGTAAGAGATATAGACAGCACATCCCTATAATAGTTCTTTACCTTTAAGATAGGAAAGAATATAAATTTTTATTTGGACAGGATCATTTATTATACATAAGTAAATACATAGCCTGTGCAGCCTACTCATTTTATTAAGAATTTAATTGACTGCTGTGTGTCCATCTCCCCCATATTCACTGGCCTAAGCAAGTGGCAGTTCTTAGCTGACCATTGCCCATTGCAAAAGCTAACTAGGATTGGCCCTGATTTGCATTTCAATGAAAGACTACCTGGCACTCCTGAGACTTGGCCAGATTAGAGAAAGAAAATAACAGCAAACCATTTCTGTATAGTTATCCTTAAAAAGTTTATGAACTCTCTTAGATTTTCAGTATTTCTCTATAAATATGACTTAAAATGTGATCTGTCATCCACACAATTGCTAGAACTATATAAAGAGAAAACCAATTAAACAAATGACTTAACATACTTATTCATTTCTTTACTGAGGGAAAGAATACAAAGCTACATATTTGTCTATCACAAAATATGTGAACTTTTGCTTTCAGTAATTGCTGATATTTTGGAGAGGCCAAGTCCTGACCCTAATCCTAAAGAAATCTTGTGGAAGGACTTGAAGTAAGTAAGTTCATGTGAGAAATCCCACCAATATCCCTTAGTTTGGAGATACTCAATAAAGAGGAATGCATTAAAATTTCCACACCAATCTGTCAGACTGATCAGTTACTGGAAATGTTTAGTTGCAGTTATTGCTGCCCAGTGGGGCATGGCTGTCTGAAAGCAAAGATTCACGTGCTTGCCACACACAGATATGTAGCTTTGGAACAAGTTTAATATTTTAACTCATTTATTTAATTGGCTTTGTTTATCCAGTTGCCAGATTGGCATGGAGGACAGGTTATGTTTTAGGTCATATTTATGCAGAAATACTGAAAATTCAAAGGGGTTTGCAAACATTTAAACACTAACTCTGCCAAGATAACTGCTTGACTCAAGAGTGTCTTTACTTTTTTATTGTTCATCAAGGCATAAATCAGAATTTAATAAGTGGATCAGTCACTTGCACTTTTTCTTAAATTGCTCAACCATTTGTAGAGCTTGATGGAGACTGATACCTTAGGAGGAGTTTCTTAACTTCAATAGACAAAATTGATTTTTATCCTTGACCTTTGTCTATCCTGAGTCATTTATAAAGCTCAGTTTATCCCTTCCCCTTCCTTCCCTTTTCTCCCATCTAGCTATCTTCGTTTTGAACAGCAACTATATGAAGGAAAGTGGAAGAACTGAGTAATAATAGCATTTTAATATTCGATGACAGGTATATTTCTCAACTGCTGTTAGACATTATTAAGGTATGGCCAGTTTACAGGGCATACATAAACAACACAAGGATAGAAGTTTTTCTGTTGTAAAAACATACTCTGAAGTTTACACAAAATGGCTGCTCTTTCTGAGGCAAATTTTTAGTTCATAGAGATGTTTTGAAGATCATTCATTTCTGTACCTCAGTATTTTCCTTTGCTGTTTCATAAATGTATATATATTGCAATGCAGATAATGGCTTGTTATCTATAAGCCTATGATAGTGTTCTTGATTATTTGGGGATCATTCCCCATTACCACTTGATAAATATGTCACTTACCACTCTATCTGTAGTGGTGTTTGCATTCATTTGTGACGAGACAAGAAAGAGGAAACAGACGGTTGGATCTATGCAGCAACTAGGAGGTAAAACTCAAATGTTATCTGCCGAGTGAACATAAGCCACAGGGGTAGTTTCTCACGGTGGTATCTCTCTGATGATTAATGGTCATGCTGTACTCATCCAATTTCACTTTGCCATCCACAGAGGCCCATAAGGTAAGCAGCATAATGCTTTTTAAAATTGAATCTTTTCCAACTTATGTGTGGGGTTATAAATGAAGCAGAGTCTCCTGTGCATCACTCCCTAAGGCTGGTTTGTCTCACTGTCTTCTCTTTGACATGAGTATACTAGAGTGGGATAAGCTTGCAAACAGGGCTGGCAATGTTCTGCAATGTCTGTTGCTATCAATAAGTCTTATTCTGTGATGCTTTCATACACAGACACACATTTCATCTGCTAAAATATTTCTTTGTGCTGTGCTTTCAGTTCCTGATGCCACTTCATATTCCTACAGCATTGCTTCTGATTGCAGGTTTACTTAACACAGGTGTAAAATACATATTATGTTCTCTGCTGGTTATATGGAGTCTATTTGCTCCATATTAGATATCTTGATTTAATTTTGCACTCCTTGGTTTTATGTGATACATTTATCCTAAATTTTACTATTCCCAAGTAATAGTTATGGTAGTTACCAGTTGTATGAGCGATCTCACTCTTATTATTTATTTATATACTCCCTTCCTTCCTTCCTTCCTTCCTTCCTTCCTTCCTTCCTTCCTTCCTTCCTTCCTTCTTTCGTCTCTCTCTCTCTCTCTCTCTTTCTCTCTCTCTCTCCCTTTCTCCCCGCACACCAGATTACTGTTACCAGACTCCTGAATGAATACTTTGTACACTTTGTATACCTACATTTTTAATAGTAGGTGTAGGTCCATAGATTGCCAAATGTAATGTGGAAGTAAAACAACATTTTAAAATTCTCTTGAAGAAAAAAAAATACAAAGACACCTATAAGTATACAAATATATGTATAACTTAAAAGGAAAGGAGGAAATGCAGTGCATACCAAACCACATCTCTAACTGTTGTTAGACAAGATATTATGTCCTGTACTGCCTTGTAACTTCCAGTCATGAAGAACGTCGTGTACATTATCACATTATTATAAACTGCTTTTCAGGTGATGAAGGTAAAGTATTTTAATTGCTAGATCTTCCTTAAGAAAGGTTTGAATTTCCTCAAAGAAGCATTTTATACAGATCAGTGGATTAAATTGCTCTCCTGGGTAATTAAAAGATAGTTGCATTGTACTTCTCATATGTAAGTACTATTAAAATCGTACATTCTGTCAGTTCACATAATACAGCTTTCAACTCTTGAATAGAAAACTAATCTAAAACTAAAATATATAGATTGCAAAGTCACAGTGACAAGTAGCCCATGAACTTCTTGAGCATCTCTGAATGTATCTAATATAGAAAAGCTCATCATCTTAAGTAATTGGCCCTCCTGTCAAATTCCTCTAATTATTCCTCAAATATCTTTAAGCAATTTTTATTGAATTCAGTTGAAATAACAGCCTTCTCTATCTTGAGGTCAAATGAGTGTAAAGAACTGGTGAGGTCCAGTTCTTGAAGGGTGTTTTCATATTACCTCAATCACCTCATCTAAGCTTATTTAAGGTCATAGAATTTACATTTTTCCGGCCTAAGAAAACTAATGATAGGACTGAATGCTGAAAAAACTTAAAGCAGTTTCTGGGAACGTAAATAATGAAATCAAAATGTCATAAAATGTAGGACACCAGAAAAGAGAAAGAGCAGAGCCTTATTAGCTTGAATCTGGCAAGTGCTTGTTAGATTGTGATTTATTCGCATAGTCAAATCACAAAGGTTCTAGAAGGATTAAGATGACGCATATACAAGCCAAACTGACAATCAAAATTGTAATGCATCTTAGTTGAATGTTCATTGAGAAGGTTGGCTTCTTAATAAGGCTTTGCAAAGCTTTTATTGAATCCCGCTTTAAACTGAAACTTCAAGACACTGAACAAGAATCTAAATCTACTCCCCAAATTTGCAGGGTAGTCATAGGATTTTCTAGATGCGCAGAATTCGAAACATTCAAGTGAACAAAGCAGAGGGGCTGATCAGCACTGAGAGATGCAGTGGGCTCTGAGATATTGGCCCAAACAGTGGCTCAAATAACTGGCTAATGACTTAATAACACCTGCAAATCCTCTTTGCCAGAACAATGAATGCTGCTCAACCTCACACTTTCACTAGAATGTTTTCATGCAGGTTTTCTGGGAAGGAAAGAAATATATTCAGATTTATTCTGCTATTTATATTTTATACCTGTTTGAGTTTTTAATTACTTCCCCAATCTATAATCCTTAAATCTCATATCTATTTGTCTGTCCTGTAATATAGCCCCTGTTATTCTCACTGTCCAGTTTGTCTACAATTCTTTATTTCCTCAGTTCCACTTTCATCCTTTTTCTTTTCTACCATTAACTAAAAAACAGCAAAATAATAATAATTCCCTTTTACCTTCAAAAACTGGACTTCTCTCTCTCTGTTTTGTCTTATGATCTAAAAGAAAGCTGTTTGCTATTTTGTCTTATCTAAAAGAAAGCTGCTTTGCTTTGCTTTGATTTATTTGATTTGTCAATCGCTTACAAGATAATAGGTATAAGTATAAACATAGTTATAAATACATGAAATGGATACATATAAGGAAATAAAAGAAACAATAGGACAGGGACAGTAGGCATGTTGGTGCGCGTATGCACGCCCCCTACAGACCTCTTAGGAAAGGGGTGAGGTCAATAGTAGGTTGGCTTTAATGGTGTCATTATTGCAGTCTTTACCATTAGGTCCTTTCAGGGGTGGGATGGACCGTGAGTCTTTTAGTTTGTTGTTTACAAAATTATTGAAAGCACAGATGGAATTTATGTGTAGAAGGTTTCCTCTTGTTTAATGTGATAATTGGTGCATTCATCTTTATCTGGTGGTATAAATTTTTGTATCGGCTTTTGAAGTTGGCAACGTGACCAGATTTGTTTTTCCACCTAAGTGATCTCTTTTTGGATTGAAGTTTCCTTATTGTTATGGGTAATCTGTTTTTTTCTGGTTTGGGGAGTTGTTCCTATGATGGTCAATGTTCTAACCAACCAATTGTTCAATCAACTGAAATCTAATTTTGTCTTCGAACCTCAAATCTGAATTAGAACATAGCTGACTCACACACCCCTAAGAAATTAAAAACCAGAGCAAACCTGGCATGAATTCTGTGATGTGGAAATGGATTGAACAGAAGTTGGAAAAAGCCCATTGTATAGCTACCTCCAATAATTCTCTAGGAGAGCAGCTTATTCTAGAAGTCCTGTTTTGCTCTGCTGGGTTATCATATTCCCACTAGTCTTCCCTTGGTCTATACATCAGGATTTTGTTCATTTAATACTGTATTAGGTATGTCCTTTATCTAAAAATCCATTGGTAGTCAATCCACCATAGGCAGCTTGTATTCATGGATGTTTCATACCACACAACTTTTGCAAGTTCCTTCATGAAAAAGATTAGTGGTGCAGTTCTTAAAATTAAATTCTGTGTTATATGGCCTAATCTAAATCTGAGCAGCTTTATTTATTCTTTTCCTACATTTAGGAATTATTGCAGGAGTGCCAAGTCTTGAGGATTCGTGACTCCACGCAAAGCTGGGTTCAGAGGTCACAGTCAAGACCATTAATAACAAGGTGCAAACGGCTGGTTTATATGTAATGTGAAGCTTTTTACTTATTTCATTTATGCACTTTGGGGGCTCTGTTTGCTTATGGAGCACTTGGTGTCTGGTACTTATTTAGGAGATTGGGTTCATACAGGCCTTTGAAGGAATGTAGCAAATTGTTCTCCAGTGCTGTAATTCTGTGGTGGTAGCCGAACTTATTTGTCTCTGCTTATTACATGGGTGCTTAGCTCAAAGGTTATTCTTCACTTAAGAAGCAATAGTTGAATTCCAAGCTCTGCAAACTCAGGGGGTGCTTTGTATCCTTCTTTCTCTCATAAAAAGGTGGCTGGCCTTTAATGATAGACATTTAAGAGCTCAAATTGATCTCAGTGATAAGAGACTAGGAGGACTTCACACAGGAGTAAAGGCATTTTCAGTGAGGGAAAAGAAGCAAGATAATTTATTCTGTGGTGGGTAGGTAAATGGTTTATTGTATAGTGACAGATGAATGGAATAAACTCTTTTTATGCATAGCTGGAGGGTTTGGTGAGTGCATTGTAGTGAGTTTCAGATTTCCTGTCTCTTTGTGCTACTGATAGAACAATTTAAGTAATCAATTACGAGGCAGAATTTTGCAGTATACATATTCAACACTACTGTTGGTAGGACAAGTGGGGAGAATAGCAAAGTGACCTCTCCTCAGATTCACAAGACTTTTTGAAATCATTCTGTATTCTCAATTTTTACTGCAGTTGCACACTATGTTAATATTCACACTGAGCAACCTACCGGAGCCCTAATATCCCTTCCTTTTCAACTAAAACTAATGGCTGACCATTGATGTGTGTGCGTGCAGGAGGAGCTGGAAATATTTGGGGAGGAGGATCACTGAATATACTACTCTACAGGGATTATACTAAGTTGTCTTTGCTGTTTTAAAATCCCCAATTTCAAAAGCTTGAAATGATTTTCTGTTGTTGTTTTTTGCTGTCTTATAAAACCTTTAATATTTTCCATTGCACTTCCCAAACCTCCTTTCCCCTAAATTCTAATATGAAGATTGCCACTTCTCAGGGCAGAGAGGGAAGGAGAGGAATGGCACCTTTCCTCACTTAGAAATGTTGTTCTAATAAAAATGAAAACCTACCCTATTGCAGCCATCTTTTATTTTCCTCTTTCTTATCCTTTTGCTCAAGACTTGCCAAGCAAATTGCGAATTGCTACTATGTTGCCCCTCAAAACCAGCTGGTCCAAACCAGTATAAGTCTGAATTTTATTTATCTGTAGAGATGCAGAAAGTTATATTCACATAGTTTCTTTTATATGAAAAAGAATTGTATTGCATTTGCTTGCAATAATGTGTATAAATTCTGAAACCATAGGTCATGTTTATACATTTGATCTTTGCTATAAAGCAGAACTAGGACACAGCGGCTCAGCAGTTAAAGATGCTGAGCTTGTCAGCTTGGGTTCAACAAGACTTAAGCACTGTGCAATGGTCATATCTTCCATTACTCGCCCTAGTTCCTGCTTGCCTAGCAGTTCGAAAACATGCAAATGTTAGTAGAGTAATAGATACAACTTTGGTGGGGAGAGAACAGTGTTGTCATATAGTCATGGGGGCCACATGATCACACAAAAGTCTTCGGACAATGCTGGCTTCCTCAGCTATGAAATGGAGATAAGCACCACCCGTTAGAGTTGGACATAACTGGACCTTTAGCTTTTATAAAGCAGGAGGGTATTCTCTTCTTTTATATCCTCTTTATAAACTATACACTGCAACTTCAATGTGCAGTAATGCATTTTTTCTCTTGCTGATCTGAATCTTCTGCTGGACTTTTTCATGAGCTGGGATCTTACACTGAAGTTCCATGTTTTTCCTTTCAGTCTAGTTACAGGCTGTCATCAGTATACAACCAACAGAACAACATTCTCCATGAATCATCAGTCAAGAGCAAAAGCAACAACCTTTTCCCATTCTTTCCCCACTCGTCATTGCCCCTGGCTGGCTGGGTATGGCTGGCTGGGTCACCCTGGCTGGTCTCCTGGGCAGTAATAATGCACTTGAAGACTAGGTTTAAAAAATCCTCTCCCACACAGGTCATGGCAGGCTACACAAATATTAGTTCAAACATTCCCATAAATTGCCCCCAGGGGGGCAGACCAGTAGTCACTTCTTTTCATGGTATGTAGCTAACTCTCCTCAAGAGGAAAATTAGTGGCCGTTAGGATGTGTGAGTTAGAATTACTTCTGTGTAGAAGAAAAACTACAAGAGAATTGGCAGTTTTATTTGGACAGAAGCTGAAGACTTTCTCACATATCGCAATAGACACGAATCCATGATAACAATTCTAGTAGGGTTGTTTCCATTTTCACATAGAGATGCCCTCTGTGCTATGTTATTCTTTGATTCATAGCAGAGCCAGTTGATGAAAACGAACAACTCTGTATCCAAAGTAGAATACTGAGGAGCAAATGGAAAATAATTTTTGGCCTACTTGAGGAAAGCCAAATGGAATGTTTGGAAAAGTTTCTCAAAGCCCCCAAACAAAATCCTCACTTTATGAAAGACATTTGACTGTGAAAACATAGGAAATCTGTCAAACATCCCAAAGAGAAATAATTATTATCTTCATGGAATAGTTAACATTCTGAGTGATTGTTGTGGTTAGCCAGCAGCAGGTGCAGATGGCTGAGGAGAGTGATGACTCTGATGAGGGGCCAGGACCATCAGGGAGTGGACTGCTGCCTTCAAAGATTGTGGGGCTGGCAACAGGGACGAGGAGGTTCCCGAGGAGTCTGTGCCAAGTGCATGTGCACAAAGGATTACTCAGAGGAAAGAACAATTACAGCAGCGCAAGCGACTCGGGAGTAAGGCTGCAAGGTAATAGTCCCTCCCTCAAGAGGATAAAAGCCAGGTTTGGAAAAGCGTTCTTTGCAGATAGCAAAGATGCTCTGAAAGTCAACTAGTGGACATCTTAGTTCATGTTTGGAGAATTTTGTAAATTAATTCTTATCTCTGGCTTTTTGGCAGCCTTGACAAACAAATGGCAAGACTCTTTCTTGTCGAAGCATATTAGTGGAAAGCAGCCTTCAGAACAGAATTTGTTATTAAACCTTAAAAGGTGGGGGCTGCTGCCTTTGTCTGTGTTTGTTCTTTGGGAACCCGGTTGGGTCAGAACAGTGACGATGTTGAAACACTGTAGAAAATTTGTCCCTATAGAGAAACAGTGGAATCAAGGATTTTATTTAGGGGTGCAGATTTGTTACTGCTGGCCTTGAGCAAGAATATCCAAAAATTCAGAGCTTTGTTGCTTCAAAATGTGTATGTTACCTGACATTTCTACAGTTAACTTAATAAACAGTTACATGGTTTCATGTAGTACAAGTAGTCCTCAACTTACCACAATCTGTTTAGTGACCGTTCAAAGTTACAATGGCATTAAAAAATATGACTTAGGACCTTTTTTCATCGTTACGGCCTTTGCAGCATCCCCATGATCATGTGATCAAAATTCAGGTGCTTGTCAACTGGCTCATATTTATGATGGTTGCAATGTCTCAGTCACCTCTGGTGACTGTCTGACAAGCAAAGTCAATGGGGGAACAAGATTCCCTTAACACACAGGTTACGAAATTATCAATTGCAGCGATTCATTTAACAACTGTGACAAAAAAGTCGTAAAACGAGACAAAACTCTTAACAAATGACTCAGTTAACATAAATTTTGGGCTCAATTGTGGTGGTAAATCAAGGGCTACCTGTAGCTTATGCACAATTTTGAAGACAGAAGTTCACCATTTTAAAAAGTCTTTACCTTATATAATAACGGATGCTTTGGCTGGCAATAAATACAGGGTTGCAAAATCATTCATATACCAATTTCTATGTATCACTCTGTAAAAGGCATAGGGTTATTGTTGTGGGAAAAACAGCCAAAAGAATTATTATGCGCGTTTGTCACCTTGAGTTACTTATTAAGTAATAAATGTGAGACAAATTCGTTTTGCAGATAGAGGTCATCCTCAACTTATGACTGTTAATTTAATGATGGTTCAAAGTTATGACAGCCTTGGCAACAATGATTTACAACTTGATGTGCAGCTATGACCAGGGTACCAACCTGTGGTCATGTGATCTCAGTTTGGTTTGTTTGGCAACCAGCTCACATTTATGACTGGTTGCAGCATCGGCAGTCATGAGATCATGATTTGAAACATTTTTCAGCTGATTTCTGGCAAAACTGCCCATTGGGGAAGCTTGATTTCTTAACACTTGTAATGACCGTCATAAAAAATGTCATAAAATTGTGTCTGACTCAACTTATGACCGTAATGACTTAGGATGAAGTTTCAATCCCAATTGTGATTGTAAATGAAGAACTCTCTGTACTTCTTCATTGCTATCAAACTAATGGTATAAAGGTGGCATATTACCAAGAATAGTTGATCCTGTGACTAACATTTAATTTCATTCATGCTACATTCTGAAAACTTGCACCTGCATGCTAAATTACCTGGAAGGTGTATATTTCTGATAGACCTTTGTCTGTGTTTGTTCTTTGGGTACCCAGTTGGGTCAGTACAGTGGTGATGCTGAAACACTGTAGAAAAGTTGTTCTGTTCTATTCGTTCTCCAAGGGCTCTGTCTCATTTTTTTGTGATCCATCCTTAAATCAATTAGTCTCCCCCCACTCGCTGTTTATATCAGACATGTAAAAAGTGAAGATTATTAGAACATGATCTTCTGGTTTAGATACTTAATAGGCATAATTTAGGAAGGCCATCTGAGTAGAACAGAGAATCCCTGACAAGACTCATCCCTTTTTAAAAGCAGCTCTAGATAGAAAACATCTGCTTTTTAAGAGAGAAATGTGCACATTCAGTGGAAAAATGAGTGCAGTAGATAAATTATGTAAAAAGAGCACGTAGAAAGCTCCAATTATTACAGTTACCAAAATAGAAAGAAGATTTTGACTATCTCATCTAACAGTTTAAAATAGTTTAAAATAGCCTTCCCTATCTTGGAAAGCCCCCCCTCCATCCACGTTTTCCAGCAATAGGAGAAGACCAAAAAGAGGGAGGTTGGTTTAAGTAACTGTCAGTAAGATAAAAGTACATCTAGCTTATTTTGTGTTACATTGTCTTGCTCTGAGGTTCCTTCCATATATTTGTAACAGAGCAATTTGAGATGGGTGCTTGCTCTTTTATGTTTTTGGGTCATTGGGTTTCTGGCTAGATTAACCAGCTAGGAACCAGCTCTGCTTCATAGGAAACATTGCAACAATTACAAAAAGTGTCATTTTGTCACACTTTTCTGAAACTATGGGATAAGGTGACTTCCTCCTGGTGAGGATTCTTAGTTTGTTTTTCTTAGTACCTCAGAATTATCATTATATCAACATGGATATAATGTTTGGACAGAATTACCTCAGGGTTATATCCTAGTCTTGTGGTGTTCAACAATTTTCTTAGAAGCTTATACGAATGTTACAATAGTTACAGTGAAAATAGGAACTTTTTCTATTTGGGGATTTAGAACATTGCAACTAGGAAAAAGGTTTTTTTTATTCCTGACCGACTCAGGATGCTTCCTTTTACTTTCAAAGGAAGTGCTATCTATATGGAAGATGGCAGGATTCTATGCATACTACATCTGTAATGCAGTAAGTATCTAGACATCTAGCTTATAAAATTATATTTCGTAATATACTTGTCTACAGTGTTGTGATCCAGCATGTGCAATATAACCCTAATCATGTTACTTTTTAATACTGTAATTAATTCTTAATAGCTGTGGATCAAATGGTGACATACTATAGTCACCTTCAAGACAGTTTCTGGAGTGTTGTCTCAATCAAGCTGCAACCCATTCTTGATCAAATACAAGCAGAACACGTGGGAAGCAGGCCCAGCAGGCCCAACGTGTAAGATACTCCTCTTACTTAGATCTTTGGATGGTAGGGGCAATGCCATCTTCCCCTCTAGGCAGCAAACAAACAAATAAATAAAAAACTTAAAAGCCAGTTCCCATGAATATCTGGGTAATATCTTTGCTTTGTTCCCACAGTTATCCTTAGTAATAAGCTTCAAAAATGTGATGGGTCATTTTTCTCTACTGCTTGTGGGATGTACATAGTTATACAAGGTCAAGAAATATTCCTGGACTAATATTTAAGGTAAATCAAAACTAACACTCTCTTTCCCCCCTCCTCCTCCCCACCACACCCCCACCCCCACCTCCAGGTCTTGCCTTGTTATTTATCAAGTCAGCTTGAAGCGGTACAAGGTGCAGCCTTCTGGACAGAAGGATCTTCCCAATAGTTGCAAAGAGAAGGTGTTTTCTCAGCTATCCCCATTCCCCCTCAAGAGTTTTAACTTGTACAGCACACTGAGTGAACATTTCCCTCTAGGGGAGAAGAAAGCCTTGCTCTGTTGTGGAGGGAGGCTTAAATTCTAAATTGATGGCAGGTAGGCAATAAAATGAAGACAAATTAAGGGAGTTCTTTCCAATAGATTAGATCTCCATGCTGATGAACATGTCTGTTAGGGCAGGTTTGAAAGTCTCTGGACCAAATTCAACCTGTCCCCTTTCACCTACAAAAATTCCAATAATGCCATTTAGAAGCTTGTGGGCTAGCAGCCTCATTTGGAAGGTTTTGGGCACCTGGCTGCATTTTATCCAGATTTGACATAAATTTGAACCAGAAGATAGGAGAGTCAAATCTGGGTATTTGTATAATGTTTTCTGGATGATTGCAGGAATTTCAGTCATTGGTACAGCAAGTGTTATGCAGAGTTCTTCTACTACCTGTCCACAAGGCTCTATAGACTGAACCTTCACAAGAAGCACCTCAGTCTCAGCCTTAAGCAGAACCGGTCGCTGTCTGACAAGCAAACAGCCTGGCCATTTTTTCGGGGGGTCAAAAAAAAAAAAAAAAAAGGCCCAGCCTTATTTTGTGAGAAACTGGTATTCCAAAAGACCAGCCTTATTTTGCATGCAGGCTCAAATTCTATTATTGAACTTGCCAGCAACCAGTCCAACCTATAGGCCAACTGGAGCATTTGACTAGTTTCAGAGTCATACTGTAGCCATTTCCAGAAGTCCTAGAATTGCAATTTCAAAATAGAATGTAAAAGATGATCTAAAAATTCTCTCAGGTCAAAGGTATTCTAGAAATAGTAATACTCTCAATAAGCTTATATTTCTCCCAGGTTTCTTACTTGCATAGTTGATAAGAACAAGTGTTTTTTATGTGTGTGTATGGATTACTGATTTAATGTTTCAGTGGCTTTTAATGTTTCCAAGCCACCCAGAGTCATCTCTAGGCAGGCAAGATGGGTGGTGTACAAGTGTAACAAATAAGTAAGTTTAAGTAAGTAAATAATAAACAAACAAACAAATAACATGGATGAATTGCTCCGCATCAAAGCAATTACACCAAAGAAACAAATATGCATTTATATATTGGAAGACAATATGAAGGATTATGAGAATGCAGCAGAGTAATTTCTCATTTTAAAGCAGTATCTGAAATAGAGTGTTGGATGCCAGAAAGATTTTTGTGCAGCAATTTTGCTTTTGTTTTATTATCAAGTTATCAGCTTCTCTTGATTTTTTTAAATAAAAAAGAACAAGTAATAGCTCATACAAGGGATAAAGAATATAATTTTAATACATAAGAACAAATTTAATTTCAAATGCTTAAATTAATTAGGCATACACATCAAATAGATTTAATGAATACTTTTAAAGCTGTGAAAACTATGAGTTTTTCCAAAGTTTCTTAAAACCGAATTCAGCTGGTTCGCACCAGTTCAGGTGAACTGGTTGTTAAATTACCCACTCACCCACCCCACCAATGGATCCTGGGTGCTGTGCTGCACTGCAATGGAGGAATGGGCAACAGAGAGGCCAGCATGAGGGAAAGAGAAGGCTGCTTTCACTTTCTTCTCCCTGCTCCTCCTCTTTCCATGCAGTGCAGTGCAGCCCCCAGGATCCACTTTGATAGCAGGGGGGGGATTTAACAACCACTTCGCCCAGGGTCAGGTTGGCCATCATGAACCAGTTGTTAAATAATTTGAATCCCAAATTTTATAAAACACCAGATTAACCAAACAGTATATGTTCTTTAAATTGTTCTTTAAATTTAAATTTATATCCTTTTTCTTTTAATGATACAGAACTTTCTGCAATGGTTTATCCAATTGCAGTCACTTAGCTTCAACTTCTTCTTAAGCTGCTGTTTAAATAATAACATTGTTCTATCTTACATTGTTAATTATAAGGATGCCTGAGATAATGTATATGAAATATTTCAGAATGTTTTGAAGAAGTACCTCTATACCAGGAGACCATGAATTGCAGTCCCACTTTAGTTGTGAAAGTTGGCTGGCTGACTTTGGGCCAGTTACACTCTCTTAGCGCAACTCTTCTCACAGAGTTGTTTGTTGTTGGGAAAATAGGATAAAAATAAAATATTATTATGTAGGCCAAGCAAAGATAACCAGGACAGGTGAAAAAGAGTTTTGAAATATCAACTATGGAATGCAGAAAATGTGTTACAGATTCCAATGAAAACATGATAAAAATGGGCCAAGGAATTTTAAAGGTGGTAATGTGAATATAAATGTGAATATAAATGTGAGAAAGCCTTTGAATATAAAAATGCAAGACTGATACTTTCTCCTTTTTTTAATACCCCAAATTCCATCTTGTTCATGTTGCCTGCAATGCAGTCTCATAATCAAAGCTTTCATAAGTGAACATCAAACTATACCAATACAATGCTATAAAAGAATATGAGTTATGACCTTGCAATGATAGGACATTTTCAAAGTTGAGCTGCTTGTTGCTATGGAAGCAAAGAACGATATTCTTAGGTCTTCTGCTATTTTCTCTAATATATACTGGAAACCTGTGTGTCATTTCATCTTAACATTTCTTAGATCTATTCCATTCTTTTGAACATCCCTTTTCAGGCACACAATAGTTTTGGCAACCTTTCAGTAGACCATTTCATAAGAGATGATCTAATGATGGTCTCTTTTCCTAATGGTTAAAAAAAGAGATTTAAAAGGTGAGTGGCATATAGGAAGCCTGTGGTTTAATCATGGCAAGAATTTACCCAAATGATCTTGTTGTTTTCAATTTGAACTGCAAGAACAGCAACCGCTGCTGCAGCTCCCTGAAAAGTACAAAGTTTTACCTTTATGCTTCCTAAGAATACATATATAAAATATCTGCCAGAAGATGGGAAAGCTTCTTTTCAGATTAAAATGTGAGACTATAAGCATAGGGTTTTCTTTACCAAGCAGAATACCAGAGTAGTCAACAGTGCCGATAATTTTCATTAAGGTCAATCCACTGTTGATTTTAGCTACTGTTCCCAGGCAGGAGACAAACTTTTCTCTAAATTCTGGATTGTTTTGCTTCCATAAAGCTATTATCTCCAATCCTGCTGCTTCTGAGAAAAAGCAGCCATTTGAAAGTAGGGAATTAGAAAACAGTCTTAGCCTCTGCTACATGACAGGCCTATCTAGTCCATGGCTCATCATAATAGGCAGTTCCTCTCGAGGGTTTCAATTGCCTTTCGTAGACCTGGTTGGAAATGCTGTAAATTAAAACTGGAACATTTTAAAAATTGTTGAGTATTTTGCATCATCAAATGTTATTAGCACTATCTAATATTATGTTACCTGAAATAAGATATAAATATTGTATAAATTTTACTTAGGAATAATTCCCATTGGAACTTGCTTCTTAACAGAAGTACACAGATTCATTTAGTCTGACTGTGGCTCTATTGTGTCCTGCCTGGGTAAATATATAACAAAACTTTTAACTAACTTCGATGTCCCTGTAAATGTTGAAGTAAGGAGGTTTAGCACATCTCCAGGACATTTGCATACACATGGGATTGGCAACAGAGGAGAAGCACTTTTACAAATATTTTGTATTGTCCTACTAAAATTGAGATGGGTAGTGCTTTAAAACAATTATTAGTAATGTGATGAAACAAATGGATTTTAAAATTCTGAGTTCTGTTACAGATTTGAAGTCAACATAGTACAGTTTCTTTCATAAATATTTTATAGCTAAAGGCTTTAATAATTTCCAAACAGATAATTTTTACCAGTGCATACCCTTATCTTACATGTTGGATGGGCAGAAGACTGGATAGAAACTCTTGTATCATCTGAATGATCAACATTTATAGGACATAAGTCAGTAGCTAGACCCAATGTAGTCAAATCCGGTCATAGAGTAGCATTTATTTATTTACAGGACTCATGTGCTTGCCCAGCTCATACAATGACTCTAGGTAACTTAAAACAATCCATAAGATGTAGTTAAAAAGAAAGATACCCTCCCTCATCAGTGGCAGACTAAATGTGTCAGCAGATCAACCCTATCCTACTACAATGACTGGAGGAAGAGCCGGGTCTTTGAAAGTCCTCCAGAAAGCTAAAAGGGAAGAGATCCCTCAGATCTCAAGTGGGAGGGTATTCCAAGGGGCTGGGGCAGCTTCTGAGAAGGTGCAGTTCCAAGGTCCCATCAAGTGGCAATATTTAAGGGAGGTGATCTGGATTGTGCCCACCTACCTAACTTAATAGAACAGGCAAATACCCTCAAGGAGACGTGGTCCCACAAATAACCTTTTCCTATGTCATGTAGGACTTTAAAAGCGATAACCAGAAAGCAACTAGAAGTCAGTGCATCTCATGCAGCGGTGGTGTTATTTGGATGAACTGTGGGACTGCATGCTGCTGAATTCTGGATCAATTGGTCCAAAGATAATCAGATTATATTTGGGTTTTTATGTGCTTTTGTGAGATATCCAAAGTAATAATGTTGGAGACTGATTTTTTTTTTTTTGTAGGATTCAACCTGGGATGGTCACCGGGATCGGAGGTTTAATCTTCTGAGCTGATTTTTTAAATTCCATTCCAAAGGTCCTAGAAGCAAAAGAAAGCTGAGGATATGATTATGGTTGTACATGATAAGCTTAGTGAAGGCCCAAACACAGCTTGTCAGGCTGTAGGAAAAGGTAGAATGGCCACAATGAGACATGGCGACAAAAAGAAAAGAGATTATAAAAACCATGATTGCAAATATTTGTCATTATCTTGAAGTTATCATGATGTCCTATTTCTCAAGAATGTTGCTTTGATTCAGTGGTTAAAAAAACACAGTTTACAGAGTTGAAACAATAATGAAGAACTAGTCGTATCTATCACTTACCCAATTAGCCATGAATGAACATAAGTGCAGAAATTCACCAAATCCAAGAGAATATTTTTCTCATAATACTTTTGTATGCTGTTTATCTGAAGTATTTAAAGCAATGCATATAATAAGATTTATTTTAAACAAATGTTATGTTAGCTTCTTTTAGAACCTACAACTTGTCCAGACACATACACATACTCTCAACTTTCTTTCACCCTTTTTATTCTGTCCTCTCTGAAGAATTGATTTTTTTTAAAAAAACAATTTTATATTTCCATAGTTTAATTTCAGTTAGAGAGGGAATATAATGAAAGTCCTTTTATACAAAGTTGCTCTTTTTCAGCTGGTGTCCATAATGGTGACCTCTGTTTGAAAGATGAAAATAATGTGTTTATTCCGGGTTGGATAAAATAACTGTGGTGGTTTTCTCCTACTTTTGGGTGCATATGGTATTTATAGTTTACTGTATAAACTTTTTTTAGAATGAGGCACTAAATCACAGCCTGATTCTTAGTGTCCTATGTTTATCATCAACTTCACTTTCCCATTTTGGAACAGTAATACCAAGTAGAGAAAGCTGCATAGTTCACTGTAATTTGCTAATTTGTTTTTTTTTTTAAATAGGGATATGAAAATCTGCTTGATGAGCAAAGTATCCCACTAATGCCCCTTGGGAAATATTATCTTCTCTTTGTTTTTCAGAATGAGTTAAATAAATGCAATGCAGTTGAACGATAACTCCCAGAATTCTCAGGCCCACAGGTGGCACAGCACCAGCTTTCCTTTCCTTTTCTGGATCTCTCCAGCACCGTCTCAAGTTTGATCAATCCATTCTGCACGCTTTGGTGCTTTACACGTATGAATGTCTATGGTGTCTTCACATTCTTTGCAGCGAACAGCGCAACACCAATGAAATTTGCACTCGCATTTAGTGACTCGAGTTACTTGAGTAGTATCATAACCTCTGCCACAACACATGACTTCACATCCATCAGTGCCACGTGATACCTTGTTGCACACACGACCAGCAGTTCCTAGTGAACCTGTAAGAGAAGAAGAATAGTTTTATTCAAGATTGCATGACATTGGATCTTGGGAAATATAGAGTTGAAGTCACTTTTTGAAATGAATTATGGAATTCATTTTTTATAAAATTTATAAGAGCAAATTCTAGAAATTCACTTAAATTAGTAGTAATACAATTAGGTTTGCTGAAAATCTGGCCTGAATAATTTCTAACTATTTCCAACTATAATTTCTAACAACAATTATACATACATAAGTGAATGTATAATTTTCTGCCTCAAGCAAGGTGTGAAATAAATATTGGTGAGTGATATTGGTAACATGATCATGTAGCAGGAGCAACAGAGTGATATCAATTCTCTTTCAACCACATTTTGAAAGTATAATTTTCCTCATAATTCAACGTTAACTGGAAGTAGAATTGGAATTTTTGGATATACACACTTCAGATACTAATTTCCATGGGGATTTTCATGTAGGTAGGAATTCTGAAGACAAGAAATCCTTCCTACTAGGTTAGTGTCCAAGTTATCCTTTCCTAAATGGGATAATCTCCAGATGTATGAATCTTAATTTCAAGAATTCCCCTACCATCATGATCAATGTTGAAAATTTGAGCAGTCGAAATCTGCCCTTCTGAAAGGTAAGTGCTAAAACTGGGGAAGACCAGTGTAAGCAAAATTACAAAATATTGTTTTACCTGCAGATTTATCCATCACACAATAATCAGGAGAGTTCTCAAAATATACAAGGTCAGTTTTTGTGGGCTTCCGGAAGTTCTTATTGGCCACAGTAAATCCAGAGCCATCTTGGTTCATAGTCACTTGAATGGCACCATTGTATTTTTTCCGAAGATAATCTCCCGTTTTGCGGAAATCTGACATTGCCAGCCAGCAAGTCCTTAAGGTGCAGGAACCACTGACACCATGACATTTGCATTCTAGTTTCAGGAAACGCTTCACAGCCTGAAATAGAAGGTTTAGTAGCAGATCTAAGGACAAAAATTGCTTTGATAATACTCAGAAAGGCTACTTCTGTTTCTGAGAGATACTGCTTTATTTCTTAGATTGGATATTTCTACTTAGATTTTGCTAGTTACAATAATGACCTTCCAGACCTATGAACAATACTTAAACCTGCTCTTTTGTGATATATCTTTATCTGGTCAATTAGAGCTGAGAATCATTCTAATTGAAAAAAAATAGAAGTGGCCTTTGGTAACCTCACAAAAATGCTTCTGCTGGAAGGTGTATCTATCAGTATTTGAATAAAAAGGGATTTTTTAAAAAAAATATAAGTGTCAGTATAAAATAAATACCTTATGTTGGTTTTACTGAAGTAGCAGCTATTGGTGCTACAAACTTCCTATTAGGTGTGTGCGTGTGTGAGAGACAGAGGGGGGAGATTAGAAAGCTGAATTATTGCCCTGAGCTGCCTCTTTCTCTTTCCCTGTTTTATTTATATTCTATTTAGACATTGATAGTACCAGACCTTTAATCAAAGATCTGAACATTTAATCAAAGTGAACTGCACATTCCTTGAATGTGGCTAAGAACCTGAGGAGGGTTCAAAGTCCCAGTTCCTAACAAATTCCTAGGCTTTTGTGAAGTTGATGCTGTTATTTCTTGTTGTCTAAAAAGTTTTCAGATTGATTATAAAATGCTACAAAGCATAAGATAATAATACGAATGGTTATATAACCCTAAGATTTCATTGGACAATTGGTTTATCTCTCAAAATATATTACCGTATTATCTCCACATTGTGCTAGTTGGTTTTAGCAGTAAAACTATTTTGGGGGCTTTCTTTTGTTTCGTTTTCACCTTTCCCACAAATTTCAGTGTTCCAATTATTCATTTTAAACCCATCAAATTAAAAAAAGTTCAGCCCAATCCATCTGCCAATGATGCTGACATGCCATCAGTCAAACCTTTTGTAGCTTTTAGGTGCCCCCCTCTTTCTATATTCATTCATTCATTCATTCATTCATTCATTCATTCATTCATTCATTCATTCATATTGTAGCCCTATCCTACAAAAATTGCTTCCTTGCAATCTAAGGTTGGCATTACTAACCGTTCTGCCACAACGATTGTTATGCAGATTCATTAAAGCACGGGCATCTTTCACGGTTTTCTCTTTGGCATCCACAAAGTCCTTTGCAAACTTTATGCCATAATTGATGTTGTCACTGCAGCCCCCCCAGTCAAAGTCCCCTCTGTCATCCTTTGAGCGGCCCCGCTTATGGGGGTCACAGTTGCAGGCTTTCAGCTCGCCTTGGCTGCAGGCCCGGGTGATGGCATATACAACTCCAGCTGAGGAGATTGCGTAGACAAAGGCTGCTTCTCTACTACCTGCCATATAGATAAAAGAAATAAACACGAGTGAGTCAGGAAATCGCTAGATGGTTTTGAAAAGAGCACATAGGTTTGTATATTGTTTGGGTATCTTATTGTATTTTTAATCCTCCTAATAACTTAATGGTTAGAAATCATTGGAACTATGGGTACATGCATGCTTTATCTTTACATGCCAAAATAAGAGATGTTAAGAGATGTGTTAAGAGAATAACAGATGATTCAATCAATCCTTTGGAAGATGTATCTAGCTCAACAATAGAATACATATTTGAAAAATAAAGCCTTTCCCATCCATGTTCAGTTCCTAACAGTTCCAAGTAAAAGGCTCTTGGGTAGCAAGAACAGAAAAAGATAATCTACTAACTGCAGAAAACATTTTTAAAGAACCTGAAAATATGACATAACAGTAACACTACAGATACTTATCTCATCCACTAAAGCACAATTGAGATAATGCTTGTATTGTCAATGAACAATCAGTTCATATTCTAGGAGAAGCTAAACTAAGGCATGCCAAGCAAATATTCTAAAATATTTTCTGGATCAAAAGAGGGATTAGAAGTGGATAAACCAAAGAAGAATTAAACTCAAGTTATTATAAAAATTCATCTGATGACAATGCCAGAAAAAATAGACTTCTTAGCTATGTACTATCTTACAAAAGTATAACATTCAAGGGTGTGAGTCCTAATTAGGAAAAAATGTTCTGGCCAAATAATTTAAAATATTATTTTCATTTTGTTTTTTATGCATTGGAATGGATAATTTAGATATTTCAGTTTGTACTGTCTCTATATCAGTGCCTTTGGTAGGATGGGAGGACTTTATAAATTCCAGAACTGTAATCTGAACACAGCTGAAGGACATTATATGGAAAAAAAACTATCGTGGGTTCTGTGTTACAGTTTTCAAGTTTTTCCCTTGCTTATCTATCATCACTGTAGAAGCTGCTTGATTTTAGACTATTCTTTGAATATAGTGAGCAACTATTATCCCAATTCATTCACATCTGGGACTGGGGAGGGGGGAGATGTTTGGTTGGAAAGACAGAGTTCTTCTTCCCAGAAACATTAAATTGTTTGGCAAGTCCCCATATACCACAGACTACTAACTAATATTTTATAGATCTTCTCTAAATTTGCACCTGGTTTTACAATGGTTGTAAAAGCAAGAGCAAATCAAAAACATACCACTGTATTCTACAAGAACAGCCTATATACAATCACTTTTATGCAAAGCAAACAATGCATTTTATTTGCCTTAAGGGAAACCAGGGAGGTCTCTTTGCAGAAGATTTGGCTATCTCCCCATTTCTCCAACCCAAGCATCCCGAATCCAGGTAGCTAATTTGGATGTTATGCCTGGGGAATTCTGGGAGTTGAAGTCCACATAAATTCAAGATGCCAAATTTGAGAAAAGCTGCCTTACAGAATATTCCCTGACCTTTGATACCGGTACACTCTAACTAAAGCAAAATTCTATGATTAGTAGCAGAAACACCAGAAAAACGTATATTAACATATATTCTTTCAAAGGCGGATCACTTGTTAAAACATATCTATGCTATTTTGTATTATGCAACATCCAAAAGCAGTTTACAATAATTCCAAAAGAGATTTCAGGCTTAAACAAAGTAAAACTAAATTAAAAACAAGTTGAAGAAAACCCCTTAAAATCAAAATTTCAGTGGGAATTATGGCTGGAGAAGGACTGCAATAAAAAGCAAGCTTTTGAAAGGGATATAAAATGTGTTGGCACTAAAGGGGAGGTTGCATTAGACATTACCATGGAAAAGCTCATTTGGTACTGCTGCTAGGATCCTAACTGCCTAAGAGACTTACATACTTGGAAAAATTGTAAGGTCCCAGAACTGTTTAGAGATTTATGTACTAACAGCAACACTTTTTACGTAACTCAATAAGCAGATTGACAGCCAGTGGAAGCTCTTTTAGCACAGATGAAATATTGATACCATAACAACTCTGTTCTGGAACCCAGTTTTTGTATTCTATATTATTGTAGGTTCCAGATAAGTCCAAAAAGCAGACCTTTTGCGATCTTTAAAATGCTAATGTATGAATAATCATAGCAAATTATTTATGTCCAGAAATAGTGCAGCTGATCTATAGCCTAAGCTTGAAAGGATTGTAGGAACACCTCCTAAAGCAGGGGTGTCAAACTCAAATTCATTGGGGGCTGCATCAGGGCTGTGGTTGACTTTGGGGGGGCGGGCATGACTGGGTAGGTGTGGTCAACTGGTTGGGTGTGGCCAGCTTGACACCACTTCCCAAACTCCTAGTGTCGGGATTCAAAGAGTTGACCGGTTTATCTCCTGAAGTGAATCCCGACACATTATCTTGATTGGGGAATGAAAGTCCGATCCTGCCGTTTACAATATATCAACTTGATCAGAAAACGTCTCTTACTTTTGAAGATCCCATCCCAGTTCGACTTATCTCGTATCAGTACGAACATGCAGACAAGATGGGGTGGGAGAAGATTTATTACTCCAACTCCTCTCATTACCCGAAACGAAACACAATCATTGGGGAAGTTGCGGCACAACCTGGGAATTGAACCCACATTCTGTTTGGTAATTAGTTGCATTTAAAGTTGTGGGGTGGAGGCATGTAGGACTAATGGGGAGGGCAGATGTTAGTTAGCTGCATAGGGTGGGGCTGCATGATAAATTGCACTGAGAGACGAATGATCTCAGTGCTGACTTTATCCAGTATATCTGTTGTTGCCATGTTTGAAGGAAAACGAGCAAAAATAAACATACCTATTCACAACAAAGCCTGTAAGTAATATAGTTTATTGCTAGAATTCCAATGTGTACAAATGAAGGCTTACACCTATCATGTTTCTTCTTTGCATTGGGTAAACTGGGCGGAAGTTACACTGGCTTGCTCTTTTCTCTTTATACTGGGTAGACTGGGCTGAAACTACACTGGCCTGATCTTTCTTCGCACTGGGTAGACTGGGCTGATCTTTCCTCTTTGCATTGGGTAGACCAGGATGGCCCCATGACCCAACCACATTGCAGGCCGGATCTGACCCGCGGGCCTTGAATTTGACACCCCTGCCCTAAAGTGTGAAATTCCAAGCATAGCAGGGAACACCTTTGTTTTTGGATTTAGAAACTTTCCTTCTTTCATCTTTTTATGCTTTCCACCCCTACCTCACCCAACCTGGTGTGTTCAAGTTGTTTTGATCTAGAGATATTTAGCTTGGTGTCATCCATACAAATGATGTGTTGCTTCAGATCCCCGCCATGACCACACTCAAGTGTGTCTTCGTACTAAGCCTGATAGAAAACAATTCTATGATTTTTCAATGCTATTCTCTCAGACAGGGGCAGAAGCTGTTTCACAGCTGCCATGATTGATGGTATTAGCAGCTGCTAAACTATCAAGCAAGTATTCCTTCTTCATCAGCACAGTCAAGTTGGATTCTATCCCATAACTCAGACTGGAGAAATAATCATCATTTTCCCCAAATGCTTAGAGTTGACTCAGTAGCTGCTTTTTTAATCACCTTGTGTCAAATGGGATGATTTTCATTGGTGCAAGTGTTATTCTGTTTTTAATTAAGCATTAAAAACAGATTTTTTTTAAAAAAAATTAAAAATATAAAGCAATGTTGTAAAAATACAAAAGATGAAGAGTTCCAAGATGGGGAGGTTAGCAGTTGTTAATACAGACGGGTGGGGATTTCTCATGGGACAGCCAGTCACACAGTTTTGTGAGCCCCTGTGTACCAAGAGATTGGGAGCATGTTTTCCATTGAAAAGTTGACTATATAAAAACATGTCTATGGAAATTCTCAGTAATCCAGATCATAGTTTTCTCAAAGGTGCTTTTTTTTTTTAAAGGCAACTGGACTGTTTTTGAGAAGTAAAAACTTCTTATCCAAGAAGTTTCATCAATTGAAAACATAAAGACATAAAAACACATATGCACACCTTTTCAGGCGTGAAAGAAGGATAATCTCAAGCTGTGAAAGAAGGATAATTCAAAGTATGCTCATTCTCCATGTTTTGAAGTGATTTTTTTCCCTGCACATGACCCCAATGTGTATTCTAAAATAAAAATAAGAAAACTATGTTAACACTGATTAAATTCCTCCATTACAGGGAGATCAACTCTGTGACATGGGCTTTTTGTTTGGTGGCAGTGCAGCAAGCCTTCATATTTCCACTTCTCTTAAATTTCTAATCAGGTTTTTATCTCTCTTCATTCTGGTTTTAATTCATTTTTAAAGTGAATTAGAATTTTAGTTGCCATTTTTGCCTGGTTTGTTTTCAATCATAAAGAAAATAGAATGGAAAATGTTCTCTGTTTTAAGACTAGCTCCTTTCTGGACTTTTAAATTTAATATTTGCATTTGTTTGTAGTTTTCATTTGTAGTCTATATTTTAATTACTGTCAGTTATCTTGGGGGCTGAGCTGAGTAGAAAGGTGGACCACCAATCAAAATAATGAATAAAAACCTATTTAATGAATTGGAACAAATTTGCACATACTACTTTTCTTCCCAAACCTGAGGCATTCCAGGTATCTTGGGATCAGAATTCAGAATTGAATTTGTCCAATTATTAAAATTGTCTTGATCTCAAATATTAAAATTTAGGTTCTTGCAATCAAATAATCAAATTTACTAAATAAAGAAAACACCGTATTTTAATTTTGAAGAACTACTCCAAGCTCTGTTGTTTACAATTTCAAGAGGGCAAACTTTAAACTCTGTAAGCTTGTAAACAAGTGATAAAACTTGGTGCCAATCCTGTATTTTATGCAGTGAGAAAAGCAATTTCTTCAAAAGGGTTGGGTCATTTCTGATTAAAAGAAGGTTACAGTTCTTCATGGAAATAAATCTCACTGAATATAACAGGACTTCTGAGTAAATAGAGTAAAGAATTCCTCATTACAACATTTCCACCATACTGCAAACTTTTCCTTAAAGTTCAAAAGCATGATAAAATGATAAAACATAATCAGCTCCAGTGAATTTATTTTCCATTTAAACCTAAATATGCCAGTTGTGCCTTAAGAACTGTAACAAGTCACCATCTGAATCTATCATTACCAACCTTTTCTAACTAGAAGCAACTGTAACTAAGTCTTACAGTTTGCTGATTTTAACTAATGGCTAAAGAGTTTGGAGTGAACAATCAGTATTTCAAAGCTGTTCTATAAAAGCTGTGATTAAGAGAGGCTTTCTCCTCTAATGATCACCAGCTTCGAGGGCTTTCTAAAAAGGTTAAAATTCAAAAGTACAAATTTATCAACAGATGAGAGCTACATCTTCTGCAGACATAGACCTTAACAGATGTTAAGAGAAGAAAGCAGGGAAGGGTAGTTCCCATCATAACATGTTTGTGAGGCTATCCACGGCATCTGGATGAACACTGATGGAAAAGAATTCTGAGAAAGTCTAGCTCAGAAAGCAATTTTATCAGTGGGAAAAAAACAGGAAGAGGAGGAAGAGGGACTAGTTGTTTTACTACAACACTTGATATTAAATTTTTGTGCCCAAGAACAAAATTAAAGCAATGCAGCATCCCCACATTTTTATTTCAAATGTAAAATCAAAGCAACATTGAAGAAAGATAATGATCTATTTATTTAGTATATAGCAGAAGAGAGAGAACGATAATGCATATACAAACAGAGAGGGGGGGAAGGGAAGGGAAGCGAAGGGAAGGGAAGAGAGGGAAATTCATACTGCCTTATCTCTCTAAACTGATAAAGGGACTTACTTCGAAGCATGACTCTGCCAAAAACGGTGTGGTCTCTGTCCAAAGTGCTGCAGTTCCAACGATGGTGACGGAATTGATGCTGGCATTCCCGAATCCACTCTTTAGCTCCTTCCCCTATGGATTGCATGATATCTGGGTAACTCTGGCACAGGTGCCGCTGTTTATTGACTAGTCCTGGTATGTTATCACAGATCACTCTTGTGCCCAGGGCCCCAATATACCTGTAGGGATATAAATAATGTCTGTGAAATTATCAGAACTCAATAAAACAGTTAATGCTATTAACGAATGAAATGAATAGGTAGCTACAGACTTCCTTAATACTTCCATTTTCTTTCTCAGTCTGGCACAAACTGCTCATAGTTTCCTGTCAAAACACATTTCTCTAATGCTATGTATCCCACTTTTTTTCACTGCATAAAGATAAATTTAAATATACCAACACTGAAGCAGTTAAAATTTTATGAATATAGTTGCATGTAGGAGACACATTTATCTAGTTAACAAGACAATAATCAACAACAAAATGTTTTGCAATGGCAATACAGAAAACTTTAAAAAGGTAATATTTTGAAATCCATTTGTAGGCTTATATCTTCAAATATTTGTTAACAAGATTATTCACGATTATGTCAATCTTTAATTCCACGTAATATTATCATTGCCAGGCTGAAAGTCTGATAGTACTGTCATAACATGGATCCATAAATAATTGGCTAACCAAATGCTCAGAAAGTCAACATTCATGGCTCTATATCAGGATGCAAAGCATTAATAGTGGGTTTCTGCTAGGATTTTTCTTTTTTTAAAAAAAAAAACAAGTTTTATTGATTTTACAAACAAACAAACAAACAAACAAAACAAAACATCATTAAACATTAAAAACATAAAACCTCTTTCTATTGTAGATCTTTACAAGGCAGGTAACATATTGCTTTATATCACGTACTTATAATTTATCCCATTTCCATATACACACGTAAATTCCCTTTACCAAATTCCACATTGTTTCTCTTTAATCATTATTCAATCATATTTCCTTTCTAATTTATCTGGTATTCAGTCATCACATTTATATTTTCCTCTGGCTTGTTTATAATTATTCTCATCTAGTCTTCCTCCGAGATTTTATTATTTAATTCTTAATTAAACACACACACATAATACATAAACATAAAAACATAAAACTTTCTTCTAGAAAGTAACTTGGCCCCAGATTACCTCTTTTTGTATGGACTTCAATTGAATTCATGCTCTTCTTATATACCATTACCCTTCTTATTTACCATTCTATATCTATTATATAACTCCTCTCCACTTTTGCCTCATCTTAATTCTGTTTTATATATTTAATCTTGCTTTAAAGAAAAATATTTTTATATCTTTTGTCCATTTCTCCATTTACATCTGTCTCATTTCCAATTTAAAAAAGAATAGTTTCCCCTGGAATCACTAATCAGAGTATGATGCCTTTCTATCATTCCCTGAATTAAAATTTAAAATAACACCTAAATCCCAATCAGATTCTGCTTAGTACATTCTACTATTTCAGAAACCAATACTACAATAATAAATCCATAACAGTCAACACATATTTAAACTATATTTAAACTAATATTTTAAACATTCCCTTTAGTATTTTATTAAAACTTAATATCATTCATTATTAAACCTTTTAAAGTTATACCTTGATATTTTAGTCTTTTATTAGATCTTAAAAAGTTCTGATTATCTACTTATAATACAAATACCACTATTACAATACTCATGTGTACTTTGCAGAATCCCCCTTTTTTTTAAAAAAAAAATCCCATATATTACCCATTATCCCTAAAAAAAATTTCCTTTTCTCTATCTTGTTTTATACCTTTGTAACTTTTTTCCCCCTTTTCCCTTTCCTTCTTAGCCCGCCTAAACTTTTTACCCCCTCCTCTCCAAACCTCTGCCTTCTTGATTTCCCCTTTCTGTTGCATTCCTCTTTCCTTTTGCTTTCTAGCATTCTGTTGTTTTTGCATCTTCTTTTTCTCTTTCATAAACATTTTTTTTATTTCTTAAGTCCTTCCTTTTCGCTCCTCTCTTTCTCCTTTCTTTCTTAGTCACACCGTTTAGTTAATTAAAAATGGCTTCTTCTTCCTCGGCTTCTTCCAGCTGTTGTTTAATTTGCTGACACATGACAAGCGCCATATCTAGGAAACAAAGGGCTTCTCCCATAACATCTTTGCCTTCTTTCTTTATTTTTAAATATTGTTTTTTTAGTTCATCAAGAGATAGAGCCATTTTAGACTGTTTCTTCTTCTCTTTCTGTATCCTCTTCTTATTATTAAACCAATCAGTTATTTCCAAACTTAAAACAGTTCCCAAAAGTCCCAAAATCCCACAGTTATCAAACAGTCCAGGCAGAGTACAAGCTTCTTCTTTTTACAATTTCTCTTCTAGGGGTGAAGTCAAATTAGGGAAAGAAAAAATGTCCAATCTGTGCTTTAAGTCTTTCTTAGAATTAATTTCTATTCTCTTTATCTTCAAGGCATCTCCTCCAGCAAAGTCTTAGAGTAAAAATTTATTTTCCCAAGCCTCTCCCTTCCCACTTATAACAAAGGAGTTTAGGTTTTACCTTCTATCAAAAGGCTGGTTTCCCTTGTCCATTTGTTAATTCCATAAGGGAGGGAGAGTAACTTCCCCTTTTCGTCACTTTTCTTCGCAGCTGAAAACATCAATCGGGAACATTATAACTTCCAAGCCAATAGTTCCTAGGTGTTAAATATGTCCTTAAGGTCCCAGTTCGACCAAGAAAAAACTTTCGTTTTAAAACTCCTTCTTCCTCCTGCGTATTCTTTATCCAGTTGCCGGCTTCTTTATGGTGGCCATAAAGACCACCGCTCCACCGTCTTGAGAGAAGGGGGTTATTGCCGGCTGGGGAGGGTTGCGATAGCCCACACCCCCTGTCCGGATCCCCCCTTTCTTCAGCTGCCCCAACAGGGCAGCCTTAGCCTCCAAATCCATCAGGATCGGAGGCACCAAGGCGGCTAGCACAGCAGGGATCGCAGAGAAGGCGAATCCCTGCTGTCACCGAAGCCGACAAACCGGAATTTTTGCTAGGATTTTTCTTGAGGGCAGTATTATTCAATAGTTTTAATAATGACCTGGAAACTGGAACTAATGAGCTGCTTCTCAAACTTGCAATTCTACAAAAAGATGGAGGAAATTGGTTTTCTGCACATTCCAGGTTGGGCAAGATGATCCTTGTAGTCTCTTCTCATTCTATGATTATGGGATTAAAAATTGAGGAAATAAACCTGAAGGAGAGTGGGAAAAATGTATCTGATCTTTAAAGAATTATGGCCTTACACTTAGATATAATTTTGTGGCAATGACAGCGGGGCACTTTCTGATACAATCACGATATTAAGTTTCACCAAGAACTCTTCTGAAGTATAATAACAAGAAGAAACATGCAAATAATTATTGGGCTCATTTTTAATGAAACAGTTAAATCTATTGATATTTGAAAAGGAAATGAGATCAATTATCTTAGACTTATCTTCTCTTCCCAGAGAATATATGGCTTTTGTCCTTAATAAGCAAATGTATTGTATTATGTTATGATGTTATATAGTGGTGAGATTCAATTTTTTTTACTACTGATTCTGTGGTCATGCTGGGTGATTATATGACTGAGTGGGCATGGCCAACTCAATGTCACTCACATCAAGGGGTGCCTCACCTGGCCTCTCCCTGCTCCTCCCTCTCCCCGCCACACCTTGCTTCATATTGCATGTTATGATGAGAGAGGAAGCTTTTTGAAAGTCTTCCCTTTGATACTAGCCAATAAGATGAGATCTTGCTATCAGAAGACTGATGTACATTTCCAAATAGTGTTTATCGCCATTCTCTTGGTAACACTAAGTGGAGATATTTATAAAGAATAACAGAGTTGGAAGGGACCTTGGAGTTTTTCTAGTCCAACCCCTGTTAAAGCATGAGACCCTATACTATTATGGACAAATTTCTTCTTAAAAACCTCCAGTGATGGTATACCCACAATTTCAGAGGAATTATTGAGTCTATCATCTGCACCTCTATTACTGTCTGGTTTGGTTCTACAACCCAACAGGACAGACATAGACTTCAGAGGATAATTAGGACTGCAGAAAAAACAATTACTACCAACCTGCCTTCAATCGAGGACCTGTATACTGCACAAGTCAAAAAGAAGGCTGTGAAAATATTTGCAGACCCCTCACATCCCGGACATAAACTGTTTCAACTCCTTTCCTCAAAACGACACTATAGAGCATTGCACACAGAAGAACTAGAAACAAGAACAGTTTTTTCCCAAAAGCTATCACTCTGCTAAACAAATAATTCCCTTAACATTGTTCAACTATTACAAAGTCTGCACTACTATTACTGTTAATCTTCTCATCACTCCTTATCACCCATCCCCTCCCACTTGTGACTGTATGACTGTAACTTTGCTGCTTGTATTCTTACGATTTATATTGACTGTTTCCTAGTATGATTTGATTGCTTATTGTATCCTATGACTATCATTAAGTGTTGTACCTTATGATTCTTGACAAATGTATCTTTTCTTTTATGTATACTGAGAGTATTTGCACCAAGACAAATTCCTTGTGTGACCAACCACTCTTGGCCAATAAAGAATTCTATAAAGAATTCTATTCTATTCTATTCTATTCTATTCTATTCTATTCTATTCTATTCTATTCTATTCTATTCTATTCTGGACAAATTTCATCTTAAAAACCTCCAGTGATGGTATACCCACAATTTCTGAAGGCATTCCATTTCTCTGATTAATTGTTCTCACTGTCAGGAAATTTCTTCTTGTTTCTAGATTGGATCTGTTTGATAAGTTTCCATCTCACAGATCCGTCTCACAGCTACTTCCACTTGAGCCAGGCACCAAATATTCTATACATTTTTTCTTGCCTGTGTAAAATCTTACTTTGCTCCCCATTAAATTGCATTTTTGGTGAGAAGTGATGTTCTCCAATGGTATTCCGTTTACCATAATGATTTTTGCAAAATGCATTACAGCTTGAAGAATACATCTCTGCTTATACTGATAAAGATTATTCTTTTTGAACATTAAAACATACAGTCAAGCAAATATTTCCAATCCTACAACTGAAAACACATTTGAAAGGCATTTTAGCGGGTCTCTTCTCCTTTAATTAAATCTGCTTTATAATCCTTTTTCTTGGACCTTATTGCAATATTCCAAAATTTTCACAGATCCTTCACGAAGAACCACTTCTAATTTAACTGGAATACATTGTTTTCATTCTCAGTTTTTCTGGTTACTGAAGTTACCATTTCTCCCTTTAATGATGTTTGTATGCACTTGCAAGAAAAGGAAGCATTTAACTTTGGAGCCTAGCTGCATCCCCTGAGCAGTGATCCTAGCACCGGCAGCCAAAGCTGCCTCATGAGACAGCCAAACCCGAGCCTACCAGGTGCTCCTTGACAGTCTCCCAAAGACAGTGCATGAAGGGATGATCGCGCTTGGCCCACGTTGCCCAGAAACGGCAGTGGGGTGATGGTAGAACTTCATCCTCTCCCTCTTTTGGGGAGATTTACAAACAAAGGGATGGGAGATTCCAGCCAGGATTGCCCTGCAGCCTTGCCCAGCCCCGCCAGCAGCTCTTGCCTGGGCAGAAGTTTGGCTTTACCTTGCCCTTACCTTCCTCCTGCTGCTGGTGGTAAAGGGGAAGGCCAGCCCCTTGAGCTTCAGCAATGCCCTGTGATACTTGCCAATGGCTTCCTGGTGCTTCTTCTCTTAATAGCACTGAGCTCCTTGGCTTTTGAAATCCAGCACTCTTGGATTTCAAGAGTGCTCTGGCTCTGCACCCAGAGAAATGGCACTGGATTTCAAAAGCCAAGCAGCTCAGTGCTACAAGGAGAAGAAGTGCCAGGAAGCCATTGGCAAGGTGGAGAGCATTCAAGGCTCAGAAGCAAGTGTCCAGTAAGTGCGGGAAGCAGTGCAGACAAGTGGCCTGCCTCCCGGACAGCGTGGAATGGTGGGAAACGGCATGGGTGAAGGAAAGTCCACGCACGGCTGGCCTTGCTTGGTGGCAGAAGAGAGTGTGACGTGATGGGGCTGTTTTGTTCCTCTTTACCTTGTGTTGGCCTCTCTGTTGCCCATTTCGCCTGCTATGTCCTGGGCCACACCATGGAACTTTCCCATGCACCATTGCCCAGATGCCCTCGTTTCTCCCAAGCAATTCTTTGCCTACCTGATGTCCAGCTCGTCCAGGGGTGGGATTCAAATTTTTTAACAACTGCTTCTGTGGACGTGGCTTAGTTGGTGGGTGTGGCTTGGTGGTCATGTAACTGGGTGGACATGTTATTGGCTGGGCGTGGCCAATTCAATGTCACTCATATCGAGGCACGCATATCCTCTCCTGGCCTCTCAAGACTGTGGAGATGCTGCAACAGTCATAACTGTGAAAAATGGTCATAAGTCACTTTTTTCAATGGTCACTCCACACAAGCAAAGTACCAGTAAAGGAGGGGGAAAAAACTCCAGAGAAGTTCCAGAGACAGGAAGTCTAGTCCTGCCAAGAATGTAATAAGGGTTAACGGAGAGGCAGTTTCTATAAGCAATATCAGAATGTTTCCTTCCTGCCTTCCTTGCAGGATTAGGCCAGTAATTTCTTCTAACAACTGGTTCTCCGAACTGCTTAGAATGTTAACAACCAGTTCTAGCAAATAGGTACGAACTGGTAGAATCCCACCCCTGAGCTCGTCCCGTTTCTCACCATCATGTACAGGGAAACGAAAGTCTGTGTGGGGCTAAAAAAAAAATCACTCAATCAATTCCAACTTCACAAGATCTTTTTTGTTTTGCAAGAAGTTATAATTGATTGATTAAACATTTTTTTAGCCCCACACAAACTTTCCTTTCTCTGCACATGATGGCAAGAAATGCGACAGAGCTGGACATCAGGTAGGCAAATAATTGCTTAGGGAATTTTGGGAAAACAAGGGCATCTCTGGGCAGTGGTAGGTGGGGAAAACTCTTCTGTCCACAAAGAGAAGAAGAGAAGGATGAAGAGAAGAGATGGCTGGAGGTGCTCTGTCTTGTTCCATGCACCCCAATGAAAGGCAGTGGCAGCCCAGTCACTTCCCTTCCCCACAAAGAAGGCAGGCAAGCATTGTGGGGCCACGGGCTATGTGGAAGGGAGTAGGGAAGTCAGGCAAGTGAGCCTGGCCAAGGGGACCACCAGGAAGGCTGTGGGGAAGGCAGGGAAGCATGGTGGGGCTGCGTGCTGTGTGGAGGGGAGTAGGGAAGGCAGGCAGCAATGAAAGTTGGGGCAGCTAGCTAGGCCATGACTCACAGGCTTACTTACCCAGACAGGCAGATCAGGGCCACTCAGTTGGGCCGAGGCATCCTGTGGGAGTACAGGCAAGCCGCAGAGACTGTGTGGTCAATGCAAACAAGGCAAGATGAGGAGTGACTGGGTGGGGTGGGGTAAGCAGGTGAGTGGGCAGGGTGAGCAGTGAGGATGCAAGTGGGCAAGTGGGGAGGCAGGGCGAGCAGGCAGAGCCAGCCAGAGGTGGTATTTGCCCATTCTCCAAATTACTCAGAATTTCTGCTACTGCTACGCCAGAACCAGTCCAATCCACCTCTGATGTTAGGTTATGTCATTTCTGTGATAAATTAATACTGTAAAATCTAACTCTCATATTCTGCATTTCTTAAAGAACAATATTTTAGTTTTTAGTTCCAGAGCATTATATGATCAACCTTGCTTCAGACCTCACTTTTTCTAGCTGACAGTGTAGCAAGTAGAACAGACAAATATTTTCATATGTTAAGTATCTGAATGATTCTTCCAACAGGAACAGAACCTTTGTGTGTGTCAAGATATGTTCTGATTTGGATTAAATTTGAATTGCTAACATGTTGATCTTATACCGAATGGTTAAAGAACAGGACATGGCTAATAATTTTGTACAGCTTAGACACAAAATTATCCTAGGTCAAAACAACATGTATCTTTTGATAAATTGATGTTGGAAATTAAAGGGCAACATTTCTCAACAGGATTAAAAAGCAAAGTATTCTGGACTATAACGGTGGGTTTTAAATGCATGATTTTGTTCTCTGTGCTTAAGATTCTGCAAATTCATTGTAGGTATCAGCTTAAGAAATTCCAAAATTATGAGCCAACCATACCAATATTAGATTTTTAAAACCCTTATGTATTTAATGGGTTGCTTCAATTTGAGTATTCTGGCTGCATTGCTGAAAATGTGGTTTTTATTTTACATAAAAATAAGATGAAATGTTCTTACATGTGACAGAAACGGGACCCCCAAATAAAATATAATAAGTCTCACAATGTATTATCACATTGCTCCATAAGTTTGTCTACACATGGAAAGGACTTGCTTACATCGCCTATTGCTTCATGGCATTGCATGGAAATTGCCTCAATGTTTCTTGCCAGCAATTCTGAAAGATACTCTACATTTCAGTTAGGGTTTGAAACTGAACCAAGAGTTTCTTGCCACTTTGCCAGATACGTATTTCATTCAGGGACTATCATCTTTCCAGTAGTTCTTAAGAAATTGTGACACATTGTACATGTATAACACAGTCTTAGGAAAAGTTATTTGGCATTAAAAACCTGATTTCATTAGGATTTTTTCCCAAGATATTGTACATATGATTCCTGCTTTAGATTAATAAATCTTCATTGTTTTGTTTATTGTATGTATTCTCTGGGCTTCCATAGAAAAGATGAGAATGTCTCCCGCTGAGGATTTAAAAATTGTTAATAAATAAATAAACAGTTGTGTCAAGTATGGAATTCTCCACATCGATCAAACAACTTCTTTTTTCACACCAGACAGAAAGTAATATTGTTATAATATTTTTTTAATGTGTAAGGCTATCATACACCATATCTCTAAAGCTGTGTTTCTGGCTGAAAAAAATGAAAGTCTTGGGTAGAGTTCAAATGTTTTGAGTTCCTAGACTGGAATTAAGACTCTCCCTTTAATGATAATAATAATATAAAGGGCTATATGGCTGTATTTCACTGTCTCCCACACCATCTGAAATCATTTGTATTAGTCATGAAGATAGCTCACATCCTTATGAAAGATCTGTGAATACAGACAAAGTCCCATTATTTTTCTCCTCTTAAAATATTTTGTTTCAACTCTTGATGAAACGTTGAGGTCATCTAGGGCTGGCATGGTGGATAATAAACATTGCTCCCCACATCCTTGGCAAATGAGATCTGTTTTGGCTAACATGTATTATTTTCACAAGCAGGCTGATCAATTGCTCAAGAGAAAAGACAGGACACAAGAGGCTTTAGAAGGCAGTCTGTTGTCAAATGTGAAGCAAAACTTTGGAGTGGGGACCATGGAATTCAGTCATGACCTTAGGAAAAGAAGCTTAATGCAACAACTCCATAGTTTCTTTGGACCAAGCTCTGTTGTGTAATGGTAGAAACCAAATGTTTTCTTGATTCTTTGGCTCCAGGTCAGTAAAAGCTAGACTGACCCTATTTTACCATGCACTTAGTGGGAGCTTACCACAAAGTGTGTATGAAAACCACTTGAAAAGAAGATTGCCTATGATATCCTGCCAAGTGATATGGAGAATTTTGTTATTCCCTAGCTTCTGGACTGCCTGTAAACGTGCGGTAAAATTCTCACCACTTAGAAGAATGTCAGACTCACATGGTTACATGTGTGCTATGGAAAACTATTCTGGTGAATGGATGTTTTCAGCCAAATGCAGCCATGGCTAAAATTGCAGAAACCCTTGTTCTTCTATGACTAGAAAAACCAGAATGGAACTCCTGATTCCATCCATAAACCAGAGTAAAGATTAGTTTTAATTTAAACAAGAGAGAAGAACCCTGGAAATTATGAGGCAATACTCTGCAAATAAAAGTGCTCTTCCTCTAATATTTCTAATTATTTTATAAATAATTAAGATATGGAATAAGTTGCTTCTTTACTAATACTTTTTTTCCCCAGCTATTCATTTTCAGAAATCCAGATGACATCATTAAGGAATACAAAACCATTGTCTTGAAATGATGGAACCAGCAATCTTTCCAATAATTTTCTAATGCAAAGAAAATAGATCTAGAAACTTGTAAAGTTCAAAACTGTCCCCTAGAAAGTAAGCTTAAACTCTGAAAATACAACCAGCAGTGCTGCTCCTACAGTTATTTATTTATTATTTGCTTCATTTTGCTTTACCTGTTTAGGTTTCTGTATTTTTAGAATTGTGTTTAAATATTGTTTAAATAATTTCATAATAAGGTGCATATACATGTAGCCATTTTTATTTTTAAAACTTTTTTTAAATTTTAACCTGAGGGAGAGAAACTATGTTTAACTTTGCAGGCCGCTTTTCATTCCCTTTGAAAATAAAAATGAAAAAAATCCATTGTTCTGGCATTAAAGGATGGCTATTCTTCTTCTTTTGAACGATTATCAAGCTATTGAAACAAGATTTTGGTTTGTCAGGTCCCTTTGCTCCGTGCAGTCTATAGATTTAGAAGCCTATGGGAAAAATGCATAGTTTAACCCAATATTTCTCAACTTTGGCAACCTTAAGATGTGGGAATTCCTGAGACAGCATGGCATGATGGCAGCTGTTTGTCATTTGGCAACTCTGAATTTTCTCTTGTGTGTAAGCACATTTTTCTCCTATCCAAGATTTCTTGATTTATCTTACAATAGATTTTACCAGCGTCTCCTCAGCGTCTTTTGTCCCTTCGATTTCTCAGTTCTTTGTTTACACTAATTTGTTTTATGCCTGGCATTTTTCAGTCATTCTGACTTTCATATCTATTTTTTTTTTCAGCTTTCTTCAGTTTCAGTTTGCTTTCCTTCTCCATCTTCACTTTTCCTTTTAATGACAAGGCATCTCAAAACAATAGTTCTTTAATTGTCTTCCTTCCCTTCTGTTCCCCTGCAGCCAAATATACTTTCCATGCTACAATATGCTGCAGCAGATACACGCAAAATCTAAAACCAAAGAATCCTTGCTCAATCATGTGCAAGTGAACACTTATTTCACTAATAATTTTACTGGTTTATTTAGAACCAATCTGACTGAATTCTTTAAGCAGGTAACAATTTTAAACTGTGAATGAAATTTCCAAGTACTGAAATAATTCATTTGGTAGATGCATTTGGACATTTTTTTCTCTTTATGCAATGTTCATTATAAATAACACTTGTAATATTTATTCTGCTCTTACTTGCAGAATATTAGAATATTCTGCCATATTTGTGTTCTTCAGCTAACTTTCTCCCTTGAAATAGATATTCCCACATCTAGAAGTATAGTACATATGTTTACATGTGACACACCTCTTAGAAATATTTAATTTGTGCCTTTGTAATAGTACATATGAACATATCTGTTCATATATCAGTTCAAAATGTCATATCCAGGAGAACAATATTTTCACCTAAGCTTGTGCTGAGGGACCCACAAATCTGAATTGATTCAGTCCTAGAAATGCTTAAAATTCTAGGTGTGTGGAATTCAAACATTTTGCTTTGTTTCTTCAATGAATCCAGAATCATTAAACACATGTCCTTTCTACCCATTCATCAGGTTGATCTTGGGATCATCAGGTTAATTTGACTGGAGTTTCTGGGGAAGCAGAGTAAACCAGTAGCAACCCTGAGTGTATCAGGTTTACTATAAAAATATGACGAAGCCATGATGGACACATCTTTTTCTCATTGAGAATATAAACAATTCAGGATCTTTCTCTTTGACTATAATAGTTCATTTCTGAATGCTAGATAATATTAACTGAGTAATTAATGCAGACTGCCACCAATAAAGCTCACTTTTTTTTTTTTGTCTAGTTCATGGTGTAATGCAGAGCTGTCAAACTTGATTTCAATTAAGGGCTGCATCAGGGTTGTATTTGACCTTGGGGGCCAGGGTGGGCATGGCCAGGACAGGTATGGCCAGCTTGATGTCACTCATGTTGGGGGTGTCTGTAGTGGCCCAACAGCTTTGCCAGAGAAAAAGGGTTCCCAAACTCTGTTTTCAGCTGTGATGGCCTCCTACTTCCCTCTGCCAGTGAAAACTGAGCTCAGGGAATACACGGGCCTCCTCCCAAGCTCCGTTTTCACTGCCAGAGGCATCATGGGCCAGTCCTTTCCTGTTTCTAGTGCGGTCCCGCAGGCCAGATTTAAGCATCCCATCTGGCCCCCAGGCCTTGAATTTGACACCCCCAATATAATGGATGTTACAGAGGTAATGTTAAATGCAATGTTAGAAGATCATATTAACAATCTCAGTCTGTCTAGCTGGCAAGAAAAAACAACAACAATGACCATCATTCCCTGTACCAAATGCTGATGGCTTAAATGACTTCTTCCAACTTGTATTATTCTTTGATCTTTTCAAGCTCTTTGTTTTATAATTGGCTATCTCTATAGCACCAATTCAACTCCTCATCTCATTCTGGATGGCTTGTTTATCAAGCAGAAATCTTGACACAGAAGCATCTGTGCCATTCAAAAACTGTTTGACACAAGTGGGTGAATGCCAACTTTGAAAGATATTTTAAAGTTTGGGAAATGACATCCACAGTTTATTGACAGTATGTTACAGGGAGAACTGTTTCCTTTGCTGAAACATGAGCATATGAGGTTCAGAGGCAGAACCTCCCAATGGCACAATTTTAAATCATACTATTATTATCATCATCTACATTGTACCTACAGAGCCAATGATTTAAACATTTGTTCGCTTTTCTTGCCAAGGGTCTCAATTGAGGCAAATATTATTTTAAGGATAAAGCTGAGAAAGAGAATACAGAAAGGTCATGGATTGCTTTCTTTTCCTCCAGTCCACTGTGCCAACAAAGCCCTACTTCCAAAGCGCCAGCTTCATGCTGTGTGAGATGATTACTGTCTGCAGTGACAGGCCAAAATAACTTAAAAGACCTGTTCAGGCATTGCTTTGTATTAGAAGACCTGTTCCATATCTGCCTGTATGTGGGCATAAAGACCCAATCAAGAATTAGAAACACTACCAGTTCCTTGCATATGGCACAGTGCATAAATGTACAAAAAGAGGAAATATAAAAACTACTGAATAATTTTTCCTGAGCTAAATAATATATATATATATATATATATATATAACACCAGACCCAAAACAACACAGGACATCACCACCAATCCCCTCATCAGACCCAGGCCCAAGCCCATATATATATGATGGGCTTGGGCCTGGGCTGAGGGGATTGGTGGTGATGTCCTGTGTTGTTTTGGGTCTGGTGTTGGTTTTCGTGGCTGGGACTCATTTGTTGGTGAGGGCTAGCTTCCAGATGTCTGGTAGGCGGGAGGTATCATCCTGTCTATTCAGGTTATGGGGGTGTTTCTCTATCTCAATGGCTTCCCTGAATATTCTCTTGCTGGAGTGTTCAGTGTTGAAGCCCAAGCCCATCCTATAAACGAAGAACAACTACCATCCAGAAAACAGATCACGGCTGCTTCACCAGCTGTCACACCCCCCAACCCCAAAACCAAATAAGCTGACACACGAATCACACGAAACAAGCTGACACATGAATCAAGACACAAAAAGAGCCACAAAAGAGACAGAAGATATTAGAAACACCAATCAAGCAGAACACAGAAAACTCCAAGACCAATAAACACAGACCAAGACTCCCAACCAATCAGGATGAAGAAAAAAGCTATTCTGGCACAGCAGTAGGCTAGACCTAAATTTAAAACTGAAACCACTGTAAAAGTCTGACTCACAGACGAACATAATACAGAAGACAGGCGGATGAACACAAAAATGCAGTCAAAAAGCTGGAACACACTTCCTCACTAGTCCAACACATGGAAGCCACAGGTCATAGCATCAACTTCAATGGCACCAAAACCCTAGCCACTATAGGAAACCCCAGCCACAGAATCATCAGAGAAGCCATAGAGATTGAAAAAAGACCAGAAAGCATGAATAGAAGAGATGATTCCACCAGACTGTCAATCATTTGGAAGCCTGCACTCACAAACAAAAAAATCTCCACACCACAAGCCAGACAAACACCTGGGCACAGACAGATCCCCCCTGATACCTCCAGCTCAAACACACCCCAACCAGGCACCCAGATGAAACCCAGCTTCCTAACTAATGATAGCCATCCATTTACCCGGAGCCAAGCTGCACTAAAGGCCTCCAATAAAGTAACACAATGTTGCCAGCCAATCAAGAGCCAAAAAGAGCCAAAAAACAGACAGAAGATATTAGAAACACCATTCAAGCAGAACACAGCAAACTCCAAGACCAATAAACACAGACCAAGACTCCCAACCAATCAGGGTGAAGAAAAAACCATTCTGGCACAGCAATAGGCTGCCTCAAATTTAAATCTGAAACCACTATAAAAGCCTGACTCACAGATGAACACTATACAGAAGCCTGATGATGGCAGATGAGATTCTTCTGAAACGTTGCTACAACTTTAAAAGCATAACTACAATGACATGGGAAAATACCTGAACAAAGCTGAATGCCATACATGTAAGTACCCGCAAAAACTTAAGAGAAAATATATATATTCTTAAGTTTTCGCTGGTATTTATATATATGGTATTCAGCTTTGTTCGGGTATTTTCCCACATCATTATAGTTGTGCTATAATTATAATGATGTGGGAAAATACCCAAACAAAGCTGAATACCATACATATAAATACCAGCGAAAACTTAAGAAAACAAATATATATATACATACATTTACATATATATGTATATATATATATATGTGTGTGTGTGTGTGTGTGTGTGTGTGTGTGTGTGTGTGTGTGTATATATATATATATATATATATATATATATATATATATATATATATATATATATATATATATATGTTATATATATATGTGTTTTATATATATATGTTATACATATATATATATGCACCAATAATAATTATATTTAAGTTATAATAAATATGCCCAATATAAGGCCTATAAATTGATCAAGGCCATTGGAGGAATTCTAGTATCCATGGATTATCAACGTTTTCAATTCCTGTGTGAGAAACCAAGTCAATCAAAAGCAGGAGTTGGAATGGAGAATATCATGTGCGTTCCTCACTTTCCGAGCCTTTTCCCTTGCATTCAGAAAGTTCTGATGGAGCTGGCTTCTCTTTGCCTTGCTGCTAATGCATCCAAACATCTCTCAGTATGTGATTGTTAGAGAAAGTAGGCGACCTGTACTCCTAATTTTGGCAAGAAAGAACAAATCTAAAAATGGAGACAGGAGGACAAAACAGACCAAATAGAAAGGGAACTGAAAGAATAGAAAGCATGCCTAATATTTTACAATTCCTGCTTTCTGGAATGATCTCCCCTCCCTCCCCGAAAAGATTTGTACAGCTCTGACACTTTCCTATTCAGGAAACTACTGAAGACTCTCCATTATGAGGGAAAACATAACTTTTCAGGCCAATTTTTGTTCTTTTGCTTGTTTTGTTTTGAATTCTCTCTCTGTCCCTCTTTTTGTTTTAATTCTCCCCATTCCACCCGCCATTCTGTCTATCATGCATCTAATAATCTCCTTCGCTATATATTTATATTCTTAATTGTAAGCTGCCCAGTCGTTTTGGAGTCAGGAGCCTTATAAATTAATAATTTAAGACAGTAAAATAAAACGTGAAATTTGAGGGGGTGAAGAATAATTGCGGTAGGAGCTGAAGAAAATGTGAAGAATTAGAGACAGCAACCATGTATAAGAATGAATAGAAAATGATAAATTGAAAAGTTCTTTTTTAATGATTACCATAATCCTCTGGGGTCAATTTATATAAAAAAGTGATCCCTTATGAATTTTCTGATTAAAGTCATCAGTGAAAACTTGTGGTTGATGATACTTACCCAAGGGTAAGAGTTTTAGAGAACTATAGAGCCCTTGCTCAAACACAGATTCAAGCACTCCTTTTGAAACTGCTCCAAACTCTGAAGACTTTTCCCAAACCAATCATGTAAGCAATGCTTGTATTGCATCAAAGAAAACCGCACCTCATAACTATAAGGAACTATGCTTATAGAACTATTTTATTTTATTTTAAAAAATAAAATAAGATAAGATAGGAAAAGCACAAAAGGCACAGCTTCTGGAATTTCTTTTCATCCCTCAATAGCTCTCCTCAGAATGATGAAACTGCTAAGAAAGGAATGGAGGCATAAGAACAGAGAAGACCACAATATTTAGAGGTCCTGCCAAACTGTCCCTCTTATAAGATGCATTTGGTCCCTTCCTGATTTCGAAGTGTAATTGATGGACAGAATTCTGGGTTCTGAGTTCTTCACACAATTCCTTTCCAACATTCTGTGCTCTGCAAACCCCAATGGAACAATAGGATCAGCATGTTTAGCTGAATTCCTGGTGCTCCAGCTAAATACTGTTTAAGCAGTGGGACATTCTTAATGAAGTTGAAATGGTTTGGGAGAAATTTCTATATCATACATGCATTTGACTTTGTTTTGTTACTATTTATACTAAATTTATACTAAATGTTGCAAAATACCTGTTTGCCAGGAATAAAATGGGATGGGAAAAGGGGAGGGAAGGGAAAACAGCTGGAATTATTGTCATTCATGGCTTTAATTAGTCAAATATTTTTTAAAAAATAATAATGCCCAGAAATGTTCTCTGTTCTTTATTACTATTTTTGTTTTTGGACTGGACTCATTACTGAGTGGTTTCAGGGTTGAATTCAAAATAAACATTACACACAAATCATGAATCTTGCATCTCAGCAAATAGCCTAGCATTTACAGCTTTCATTTGACAAAGATGTTGGCTATAGAATGGTTATTTAGCCAAACAGTCTGAACCAGCAAAGAAATTGATTGGTAGAACTCAGAATGGCTACATTCCTGTCAGATGCATCAATTCAAACTGACATGACGTGTGCATGATAAAGTTATCATAGAATATTGGACAAAAATTGCAACATTTGCATCATTACATTATTCATTTGCTTCCCCTTCTCTTCGTAGACTGTTATTTACATATTAGATTTGTATAGCCACACTTCTTATTTAGGAGACCCTGGGCAGCACAGAACAAGTAAAAACTACAGTCAGAATACAACTATAAATAAATGCAATAAATATACAACCATATTAAAACCATTACTAAAAGCTCAGTTAAACACAAAACATAGTCATAGCAGTGAATACAATCATACATCCCATTCAGTACAACTACTGAAAAGGCTCTACTACCAGAGTCCCCAGCATGATGACACTGTTATTCCTTAGAGGACAGGGCCCATAACATGCTTCTCCTTTTGGACCTGATGGGATGGGTAGATGTAAATGGAAAGAAATGAGGCCAGGATGTTCTTTAAAAATCCTGGCCTCATAGAATGTAGAGCTTTATAGATCATTACCAGCACTTTAATTGCATCTGGAAGCATGCTGGAAGTCAATACAACTCAAAGAGTGCATATAACTGCCCACATTGCTGAATTTTAGTCCAGATGCAGACTCTAAATTCTTATCAAGTCCAGTCCCATTAGTGCACATTAAGTGATCCATTCAGGAGGCAACCTACACATGAGGGACAGAAAGCAGAGCCTCCTGATCCAGGAAAGGGTGCAGCTGGTGCACAACATGAAATTGTACAAAGGCCCTCCTGGTCAGGGTTTTTGCCTACTCTTTAAGCAAGAGTCCCAGATTCCACACACAATCTATCTGAGGCAGAGCTACCCCATTCATAACCGAAAATGATAAATCCCTGGTAGTCCCCAAACCTAAACCCACTCAATTTTGCTAGAATTGGACTTCCGGTTTGGGTTTCTTCAGCAACACACCGGAATCCGCAATCGTGTGCATTTCCGATCTGTGCTTGCCCCTGGAGTGCCCCGATCCTTTCAATTTGGGGCTGAAGCTACCCTGTAGAGGTGGTGAAGCGGGGGCAGATTGCTAGCTGAGTAGAGGGGAGCTGCATCTCTCCTCCTTGCTTGGTCTAAACTCCCTTTCCTGAAGGCCATTGCAGCAGTGGTCAGAAATGGCCACCTCAAAGAAGAACCTGACTGGATAAGGTTATGCAGGAGGAAGACAAAGAGGAAAGCAGGACAGACTTGGCTAAACAACAGAGAACATCTAAGCAAGGTACCCTGAATCTAAAAGTACCTAGAGGGATACTTCTGAAAGAAGATTTGTAAGCGGCGAAGGAGAGAGAAAAGGAGGTTAAAACCCCTTTTTAAATCTTTATATTGACAATTACAAATGGTATGGAAAGAAATTTATATTAATCTATTTTGACACTAATAGGCAACCTTAGGCTGAAATCTAAGTGTCAAAAGGAGAATAAAGATTTTTTCTTCGTCATTTTAAAGCTCTAAAAAGGAGAAGAGTGGAGGCAACAGGGTGGGACTTGGAAGAATGGAAAAATGGAGAGCCACCTGGAAAGATAAAGAAGATTAACAGTGAAACTTTGAAAAGACTCCCGAGGATACATTGTAACTGAAATCTTATTAGAAGATACAGTAACCCACGGAAAGGAAAAGTAAAGGAAAGAAACAAGAAGGAACAGTCTGGGATCATTTGGTGATTTTTTTAAAAAAAGGTTTTGGCATTGTTTTTTTCTTTCTTTTTCTGTTTTTACTTAAAGTCAATCAGGTGGTTGTTCAAAAGTGTTTAAAATGGCATCACTCCTGGAGGAACTGAAGATGAGTCTTAGAAAACAGAAAGAAGATGCGGAAAGGGGAGGAAGATCCTTTGGCTTCGTATTTCAATTTTTTTGAAATGGAGATCCTGAAACTATGAAAAGCAAAAGGAAAAGCTTCAAGAGCAAGAAGAAGGTCAGGACAAAGAAGAAGCCATTTTCAATGATCAAATAATACAAAATATGGTAAAAAGGGGGAAAGGGGGGAAAGGAGTTAAAAGTTTGAGATCAAAGGGAACAGCCAAAAAGAAAAATAGTCTGAAAAAGAAGTATAACAGCAAGGAGAAGCAGAAAAGAAAACTACAGAAGGGAAAATTAGAGAGAGAAGGGTATAAAAAAGGGGATGAGAAAAAGGGGGAAAGATAGAAAGGGAAAGAACTTATGAGGGACAAAAGCAAGAAATAAAGAAAAAGGGGAAACGTACTAGGATTAAAGGTATTTGCTCAATTAGAAAACACAGAGACAATGGCTAAATTAAGTTAAAAGTGAGGATTCTGCAAAGGTACAAAAGATAGTGTTGTGACAGTAGAATATTGTAATGAGTTAGAAATGAAATAAGTAAATAATCTATGAGATAAAACTGTATTGTTATGTAATGGTATGTTTATTTATAATTATTGCAATAATAAAGAAGGGAGGGAAACATTGTAATTGTTTCTAAAGATTGATAAAATATTGAAAAGAAATGTGAAAGATTTATAAGGAAATTTTTACCAGTTATTAGAATGAATTTGAATAATTATTTTGCTTATTAATAGTAAATAATTTATAAGAAAAAACTGTATGACTATCCAATAGTATGTTTATTAATAATTAATGTAATAATGAAGAAGGGAGGGAAACATTTCAATTGTTCTCAAAGATAGATAAATATTAAAAAGAAATGTGAAAGATTTACAAAGCTCATACCAGTACTAGAATGAATTTGAATAACTATTTTGTTTACCTATATAGATATAGATATAGATATATAGACATATAGATATTATTTTTGCTATGTTTTTAGAATTTTTCTTTTTACATTTTCAAGGGGAAGTACCAAGCAGAGTCTGAATGATGAGATTTACGTGATGTAAAATAGATATTAGAAATTTGAATGTTATAATTTTAGAATGCACAAATTTAATGTTTAATGAGATTTCATATGATAATAACAATAAGACTTAAAGGTATTGCACTCCGATTGGCAATCATAGGGGGAATTTTGCTTTTTAAGAATGCTGGAAGAGAACATATGAAATTATAATCAAGACAGACAAAAGTATAAGTATAATGAATAAAAAGATATAGAAATTTAGGTAAAAGAAATACAATTGAATAAGAAGAAAATGAGATAACCCTAGAAGAAAATTAAGAGAAGTAAAGGGAGAATAGTGAGAATTTAGAAAAAATAATAAGATATGAAGTTGAATACATAAGTTGAATATGCATATGAAATTGTGTCTGTATGGAAATGTGATAACCCAGAACCATGCTCTCAAATAAGATGTTTTATTTGTTTTGTTAAAACTCTTTGTTAAAAAAGAAAAATTCCCAGAGTTGAGCTGAAGTCTGTTGTTCCCTATCCAACACTCTACAGCTTTCAGAGACCAAGACAGAATACAGCAACATTGCTTAGTTTGCTGGGGATGTAGATGTAAAGCTAGGAAACATCAATGTTGATGTTATCTTGCTCAGTGATGATAGAAGGTCTCACCCAGCACCTTCATGTAGATATTAAACAGTGACTGAAGTAATTGCTCTATAAGCTTGCTTGTTTTCATTTTGATGTTTCATTATCCAAACTAAGTAACATCATCATTGCTAGACAGCACACAAATGGAAAAAATTGCCTGCTGTCACACTTCCAGCAAAGAACAACTTTTCTTCCTGTATGAATGCTTACAACAGCATGTCCTACCTACCAGTGTCAAATACAAATCTCCAATCAACTGTACAACTGGATGGAAAATAGCTCAAGAAAGTGGGTGAAAAAGGATTAACACTGATGATGTTACCTAGTTTGGGTAATGAAACATCTGCAAGGAAACAAGCAAGCTAAGAGAGCACAAAGGATCCCTCGTTTTAACCTTGAGCTACAAATATTCTCCTTTATTGGATTAAACAGGAGTGGAGAGAGTACCAAACCGTGCAGAACCCTGAAAAGCATTCTCACCTTCCCATTAACACCTATTGGAACTGGCCTCAGAGCAAGAAGGAGTACTAGAAAATTAGAGTTGCCACACACTCTCAACTCCAAGCCGATTCAGAAGGATATCATGGTTGATGATACCAGAGACAGCTGAAAAATTAAGAACAAGGATGGATGCATTGCCTACTTGTCATCCTGCTTCCATCAGAAGTCAAAGCATGACCAATGTTGTTTCAGTCCTAGGCCCAGAGTTGAAACTGAATTGAAAGGGATCCACATAATCCTCTTCATTGAGAGGAAAGCATAAAAATTGTTTAGTAATTTCTTGAGAAGGAAACAAACCCTATTTCCCTAAGAGGTGGAGGGATCATTCCCTCTTTCAAGGAAGAATTCACCACTGTCAGAATCCAGCCACATGGGAAACCTTCACCAGCCATGAGGGGTATATTGTATATCTAATACTGTTCACATAGATGAGCTCCATTTTGATAGAGAGTCAGTTTATGCTTTTACATGTCTATAAATGTCAAAGGTATATGCAAGAAACAAGATTACAAGGGTAAGTTTTGTCTGGCCCATTTGGTTCAACATGTAGTTTGTGCTTCAACTAAGCCCAAAAAGTACTTTTTACTCATTTCATGTGAAATTTCTAACTTACTATATCCCAAACTCAAAATATTTTGTAAAATCCCACCTCTGATGCATAGATGTACTGTCAAAGATGGAACCAATATGGCGGGGAAATTAAAAGTGTTTAGTTAAGTAGGGCCAGTGTAGTGTTTAAGGCACCAGGGTAGAAACTGAGAGACTACATGTCATCCTCAGCCAGCCACTTTTTTTCAGCCCTAGGAAGGAGGATCTCAGTCTCTACTGGACTTTCTACTTGAATGCATCTGTGTGAGGCAGAATTCTCTCTTATGAATGACTAACTCAGTCTTCCTATTCTTACATCATTTGTTTCCCAGTGAACCTTCTTTCCTTCTACCAGAGTTACTGAAATCTTTTGTTTAAAGACAAGGTTTTAATTACAGATAGTCCTCGACTTATGACCACAAGTGAGCCCAAAATTTCTGTTGCTGAGTGAGACATTTGTGATTTTTTCCCCATTTTATGAACTTTCTTGTCACAGCTATTAAGTAAATCACTGCAGTTGTTAAGTTAGTAACATACCATAGTTGTTAAGTGAATCTGACTTCCCCATTGACTTTGCTTGTCAGAAGGTCGCAAAAGGGGATCGCATGACCCTGGGACACCGTAATGGTCATAAGTATGAGTCAGTTGCCAAGCGTCTGAATTTTGATCACGTAACCATGGGGATGCTGCAATGGTTGTGTGAAAAATGGTCATAAGGCACTTCTTTTTTAGTGCTGTTGTAACTTTTAATGGTCGCTAAATGAATGGTTGTAAGTCAAGGACTACCTGCGTACTTTTACTTAGTCCTTTTATTTATTTATCTCTCATGGAACAACAATGACAGGGCAAGCTACTATTAGAACATAAACAGAGAGCAAACCCCACTCCTTACTAGCACTGATGATGTTACCTAGTTTGGGTAATGAAATATCTGTAAGAAAACAAGCAAGCTCAGAGAACAGCAAGGAGCCCTCATTTCAAACCTGAACTACAAATATTCTCCTTTATTGCTATCTCTTGGAAATACTTCACTATTTTTTTTAAAAAAAAATACGATCATGTTAGTCTTTTTCTTATTTTTGTCCTCTTAAGCAAAGTCACATACCATGTGCAGGTCTAGCCCTAATGATAGAAATACCTCTTGTACATCTCCCTCCCTCTTTTTCTCCCCCAATATTCACCTTTTGTTTTTCATGTACTCAAACATTAATTGGGTGGCATAAGGAGTTGTTGGAGAAAGTGAGAAAAAATGGGACTGTAACTCAGCAAAGCATTTCTGGGAACTTTGAGAACTGTGATTTTTTTTTCTGATGAGAATAGAGCTGAGTTTTTCTGAAATGGAAATACAGAATAAAACTTTGAGTTGGACCATTTCCAGTTTGAAACAAGTTGGGTAGTTGGAGAGTTAACACAGACCAGGGAGCCAAAAGATATACTGTGGACCCTTCCTTCCTTCCTTCCTTCCTTCCTTCCTTCCTTCCTTCCTTCCTTCCCTCCCTCCCTCAATCCCTCTCAAAGTAATAAGATAGAAAGTTGATATTCTACCATGTATCAGGTTTCAAGTTGCCTCCCTTTTTAATAGAACAAACAGTACTCTACAAAAGAAATAATAATTGTTGGCAGTTACAGATTATAAAGAACAAAAGAGCTGCCTTTAGGAAAAAACTGTGATGGAAAAAACTCTCTGGGTAGCAATCTTACCACACCTGCCACAGCAACCATTTTATGACTGCATAATACACTTTTATAACAGCTGTAAACTGAAAAACTTGAATATGCTCACTGGTGATGCCCACTTGTTTATCCCTGCTAAATATAAATCTTTTTTTTTGTATACTCAAATTAGAATCTAACACATTGTTATGAATTAATTGTTTGCCCTTTAACAACCAGTAAGAGGTAGAAATCAGCAGGTAGGTTCCAGGTTGGTTCTCTCCTTGATTAGTTTCCACCCATTGTTTTTTGTCTTGCTTTCTGGTGCTTTGGAAAAGAGGTTGCCCACACTCCTTCTTCTTAGAGGCAATCCCTCAAATATTGAAATATTGCTATCATGTCATCCACAGTCCTTCTTTTCACTAGACTAGACATACCCAATTGCTTCTATTTTGTCCATATGGTTTAACCTCCAGCTAAATTAAATGGCTGAAAGTAGAGAAAGAAGAAATATTATTTCATATAATCGTTGTTGTTCTTTTTATTTCATATAATCTTTGTTGTTCTTTTCTGCAGTCTTTCCAAAGTCTCAACATATTTTTTATAATATGGTGATAATATTATTATCTGAATCCTGTTCCTGATGTTTTCATTCTATATGATATCCCATTCCCATTCCATACCACTGGCAAGGAATTAAATAGCTGAAAGTATAGAAAGAAGACCTGATATGGAAAAAACATTATTAGAGGTAACTCAGTTTTATAATACTGTAGTACATTCTTCACTTAATCTAAATATAATGTATGAAACCCAGAGGTACAAAAAATATAGAAAACATATCCAGCATTATACAGGAATGATTATTTGCAGCTGAATAACAGAACTGGGGCTTTATACATGGTTTTGAATGCCGAATTAGACATGAAATACTGTTTGCATTTAACCTATCTAATTTCTCTGCTCTATATAGCAGCCATGGGGGAAAAGGATAAGAATTCAGATTCTAATGCACAGGAAAGATTGGTTAAACTTCATCCCAAATGAAAATTGTGCCTCTTTCCAGTGAAAATTCTAGTTGCGATTTTAAACAGGATTGCTACAGGATTGCTACGTGCATGAAAGGGTTAATTTGCATACCAGAGTCTGAGTTGTAATCTTCTCCCTGCCATGATTTCTATTTTAAATCAATAAAAATAGATGTTTAACACAACACATTTATTACATTGTGAAGTTTGATTTTGAGATTACAGGAAAGCACTTAAAAGTTATTTCAAAACAATTGCTCTTCTTTTTCCCTGTCTGCTTAGCACTTCATAAAGGAATCTACATTAGATAGATCTAGATATGGGAAATGCTTCATTTTTCCTTTCCTTTCCTTTTTCCATGAGTGAAGCTATTATCAATACAAATCTGGATAGACTGGATAGCCAAGAACTTTTGTATGGTCCCTTAATGCAGGCTGCCCCTAATGCAACCCTTAAGATAACAGGAGAAAATTGTTACATGTCACCACAGTTGTTGGGTTTTTAAAGAAATTTTTTGTTGTAAGAATCTTCTGGGTCTTCTTCCAATAAACAGAGGGAATCCTAAATTGCCTCTTACATAAACAAAACAATCAGCCATAGCCACATCTATTTACTCAGCAACATACGTTTCATTTTAAACCTCAGCAAGCATAGATTCCTGGAAAGCACACATGTTCTTATGAGATGAGTAGTCAGAATCTCAAAAGATTTCAGCCATTCAACCACCCAAAGTACTTGTTATCCATTCCAGTTTATGGGACAGTAAGGAGTTTTGGGATCCTCCTCATCTCAAAACTTTGTAATATCATTTATGCAGTTCTGCTGGTTTAAGAATGAACAACAGAATGAAAGGAAGTAAGTCAAATATGCTTCAATGAAAGTGGCAGTAAGAAAGCAGATAATTCATATGCTGCATTTTTCTACACTCAGGAAGTTCTTGTTCTTTGTCCCAGAGAACAGCAGAGTTAATGGCATACTCTTGGATAGAGATGCATCAGTCAGGTTGAGGGCCACCCTTGGTTTTTCAGAGAAGGCTTCACTCCAAAGAGGGAAAATAAATGTGATTACATTCAAGTCTAATTAAAATTAGAATAGTTTTTTAAAATGACTATGTTTGCTTCACATAGGTTTAACTTTTATTCTACTTAAGTTTAATAATGTACCTCTTATGACACATCAACAATTACAATAGGAACCTTTGGAAGGTAAGGCTATTAGGGCCACATGCACTCTTGAGTCTATATTCACCTATACTACAGCAAAAAGCGACACTTGTGGCAGGGATCTTCCACAATTCAGACTTCCATTCCATACATGTTATTTCTGAGTAATTGTGAATTGAACATTTTAATACTATGCCGTTCTCTGTTCTTTTCATAGAACAAAACCAGAAGTCTATGGTTATGGTAAGAAATCATGGCAGAAAGTTTCAGAACAAGCTTAGATTCAAAGCCATCTCCAGGAATATATAGCAGTGCAGTCCACTGTATTCAGAAGCCAAGGACAATGTAGTATCTCATCCTTCTTCACATGAAGAAGCAAATTTAATTTCCATTTTGATCTTACTTCAATATTGGTATTGAAGGATGTTAACTTCCCTCATACTTGAGAGTAAAAATTGAGTTTAGATTATCATGATAAACCAGTAGTGCACACAGCATTGCTATCATAGTGAAGGTCTCAAGGTTTTGGAAGAATAGTCAAAATATTGTTAGTTACTAATGACTTCTATCTAGAGTTAGAGTCAGATCTGACAGTTGGAGTTAGCTCATTGAATCTACAAAAAAAGAAAAAAATATAATTCTGGAGAAGGTATTTGTCATAAGCTTAGCACTGAACCATTAAGAAACCATTAATCATCACAGAATGATCTCTTTGGCCCCGTAAAAGGCATGTCTAAGTTGCCAGCTATGCGCAGCTAGATACAATTAAAGAAATATTCTTAAACTTGGAGTCAGAAGATTATTTATGATTCTTGTTGCATTTTCAGAATCTTGCTGAAACCTCAATGAAAACAAATGCAGCTAAGTCGATTTTCAGTGTAAACATTTTAAAAATGGAAAACAAAACTTTTCAATTTGGATATGGGAGGAAATCTTTTTCTAAGCTGTCAACTTCTGGTTGGTGGTAATGATCATGATGGTTTGTCTTCCTGAATTACAAATAGATTATTGCACTTGGAAGACCTATATGGTTTATTAAATATAAAATAATATCTTTAATGGGGTATCTATCTCTTTTGTGAATTGTTTTGTTTCTGGTTGTAGAACTAAGTGTGTTTGCCAATGCAGGATGGTCAGTATGTGATGTGGAATGGTGTGATTGCACAATCCTGTTACAGTACTATCATAGCTGAAATCAGCCTACACTGAGTCAATCCTGTTTTAAGTAACCTTTCAGTAAAATCAAGAATGCCTTACTGATACAATGAATTGCTTCCATGTACCAAAATTCCTTTCTTCTTATCCTCCCACATTCTGCTAATCTAGTGTTGGATAAGACTAATTTTACATATACATACTTTTTAAAATGTCAGTGGTATTGCTCTTTGCCAGAGTTAGAACAGAGAATGACTGCCTGTGGTATTTTGTGATCTATATTCTGACCCACCACTCATAGTGTTCTGTAGCAGAAATGTTAAACATATAATCACATCATAGTGAAATGTTGATACATTTCAGCTTTATCCACTGATTTAGTATTAGTAAAGTCCAAGAGGATATATAGGATTTTTTCTAATGGGTGGTTAAACAGGTTGGCAGGAAGTTATTTAGAGGCTTAAAGTTAGTTAAATATCTCACATATGAAATGAGTTATTTTTTTAATGCATTATGCTAAGAAGATCACATCTGCAAAACTCAGAAACCCCTTGTAATTTTTAGCTATCAAGCCAAATTCATGGCTTTGCTGTTGACATAGAAGGCATTAAACGATTTGGAACCAGAATTCCTACAAGACCACTTTGCATTACTTGGTTGATCATTAAGACCCTCAAATGCAGATTGTGTATGTTGAGATTAATAGTGTTACTTTGGGCTCAAGACCACAAGATTAGAAGCAGGATAATTCTCCCTTCCCAGAATTTGTCACCTGAAGCACAATGGTTTCATCTTGCTTCTAATAATTTTGCTATGTTGTCTGATCATGTCACTTTGATACCAAACACATTGGCTGGGTTCACACATCATACCACAGTTGTTTAACCATACTGAATAAATCACAAGCAGCTGGCTTCACTCAATACATGAAATCAAAACCAAGGAAACTCTATTATGGTTTAGTTTGACTTGTGAAGTGATCCACTATCTATACTGAAATCCCCATAAAGTAAGTGCTTGAAATGGTAATCTTATAGTAATCAAGGCATTTTCAAGGGAAAATAATTGTCTTGGCAAAGGAAGGGACCCCATTCAGAATTTGCCTCAGTACTTCAAATGATTAACTTGATATTGTAAACCATACCAAGTTCCTTGTGGTAAAATGGGCAGTCAATACATTTAATAAAATAAAGAAATGGATTGATATTTTTCATGAGATACAGAAAAGTTAATTACAATATGATCCCAAATGTCTTTTTCCAAGACTTTCTCCACATATTTTTGTTTATTGGGCCATTTTAATCTTTTGTTTATTTATTTATTTGTATCCTGCCTGTATTATTTTTATGAACAACTCAAGGCAATGAATATATTCAGACCCCTTCCTTCTCCTATTTTCCTTACAACAACAATCCTGTGAGGTGAGTTGGGTTTAGAGAGGGTGACTGACCCAAAGTCACTCAGCTGTCTTTCATGCCTAAGGTGGAGCTATAACCCACAGCCTTCCAGTTTCTAGCCTGATGCCTTAACCATTAGACCAAACTGGATAACAACATGTTGTGGGAAGAAAATAGTCATGGTGGTGAAACTGAAATCATTCTGCCTCTGAACCCTGGTAATAGAATGCTCAGGAAATCTTAAAGTGCTTTTCCTCACATTGCACAATAAACATGAGTAAGAAATGTGTTAATAAATAGTTATTTTAAAATAACACATTTCATTTACTCAATTTAGTAAAAGCTTCTTTGGGTTTTTTTTAAATGTCCAAATTCATGTTGGTTTTGACTGTTTTTTAGCCCCTTGGCAGATGACCAAAGTTGACATGGGGACCATAGAACTGGAGAAAACACTCATCAATTGCTAGGCAATGGGTCACATTTTTCTTAGTTTCCCTGTCCATTGACTTGGAAAGGGCAACATGTTAATATTATAGCAGTGGAGTTCTGGGTAACTGAATCATTCAGTTGCTTATAGCTGCTAGTCCTAGACTAACTGGAGAAAAGACACAATGTATTCTGCAATCTGCATGAGAAACCCTGCAAAGCAACTAAATGCTTTCTGAGCTTTCAATGTCCATTTTAAATAGCATTCTGAAATACAAAGTATTCTATAAAAGCAGTAGTAGTCTACTGCATCAAACTCTTACTATTTTGTTAAGCCTTTATAGAAATGGGGCTATTTTAGCCTGCTACTATTTGGAATGTTAATTTACTCATGAATAGTTACAGTTCAGAAGTGATGCTGCTGCAGGGTCACATACTGGAATCACCTGGTTTAATTTCAGTGAGGGGTACATTTGTTTCTTCTTCCTTCATTCTATAACAGTTTTAAACATACTTAGAATTAGTTATTTTTATAAGACTGAAAGCATTCCCAAATCATCCTGTCAAAGTAATCCCCGAAGCCAGAATTGTTTGTGAATTTTCTATAACAATATGCCTACATAGGAAAAGAAGATATTCACAGTTAGCTAATTTCTAAATGACTCCAAATGAACTCTGCACCTGGAGGTGATTTTAAAACTATTTCAAATAATTCCAAGAAAACACAAATGTAATATATCTCTCCTTGTGCTCTGGAGGCCTGCAATTTATTGTATATGAAAATTTAAAAGCACGATAGCTGCTGCTAGACTGTTATATAGGATTCATCACATATACAGGATTATCTATAAATTTTATTCAGTCTACATTGTCTGCAACCTGCTACTAGGACCAGGATCTCTAAATGACTCTTGCATTTTAAAATCAAGAATAATAAAGGTAAAGACAACCTAAGGCATTGAGTAACTACCCTATGACAAAGTTTGGGAGAATATTCATGTTTTCAAAGACTTTTCAGAACATCACCATAAAAAAAGAATCTAATTCAGTTTATATCAAGAATATATCCTCCTATTCCACCTGTCCTTTCTTTTGTAGTTAGGTAAATCAGATGGGAAAATGTAAGGGACAGGAGGAACCTCTTAAATTTCAACAACAGAATCCAGGAACTCAGGAAGGGTTGGTGATGAGTAACAGGGACTGTACCAGCAACCTCACTTTCAACTTTCAACTGGTTACCAGCAGAGCAGAGGCTCTGAAAGCCGATAATGACTCATGAATGACAACTACCACCCCACCTCCCCTGCCCTCCTTTGATCTCTTGGCTGGTACCAGATCCAAAATGCACAGGTCTTGGAATTCAAGCCAAGTTGGCCACCTCATCCACAATTGTGGTTAAAGGCATATTTATTGCAGGCTGACCTGACATTCAATAGCAGCAACTGGACTTCAATGCTACTAACAAACTGATAAGTTGGACCCAAGGGAGGATCACTCTAAACCAGAGAATCCAATGTCCCCAATTACAGCCATATAATCTTCAGATTCTGCCATATATACCTGTCGTAATTGTGATGCTCCTGCCCACCTCCTCTGTTTGCCACCAGAATTGTTAATAGTTCTAGGGATTAGATGGATGGATGGACAGACAGAGATAAATGATTTGAAGTTATCAAGAACTTTGAAATTCCAAATAAACTTTATAATTTAGGGAATTCACTTATCTTTTCGAAACAACTTTTTTTAAATAAAGCAATCAGAAAACTAAAACAATAAAGATAATAAACTGTAACCATACGCTCTTTTGGTCGTAACTTTTCTCTTCCATTTAGCATAAAAGTAGGGTGTCTTATCTGTCCCTGGGTATCTTCCTCTGATAGGTGTGGCAATATCAGTAGCCAAGAGCAGCCTTCTCCAGTCCTAAAGAATGAAGGGCATGCTAGCGTAGAGAAAGCTAGCCAAAAGCATAGCAGGTTTGTTCCCTTTTTCTATCTGTCTTTGTTACCCCTTCAGACTGTGAATCTTATTAGTTCTCTCTTCCGTTTTGTGATGATCACTGGACATGATTTCCTTCCTGTAAATAACAACCCTATATTTTTTACCACACTTCATCTGAGCCTTTTTATTTTATTTATATTTTAATTTACTTATATTTATATTTACTTTACTTATATTCTTATTATAAACAACTTAAGGTGGTGAACATACACAATACTTCCTCTTCCTATTTTCCCCATAACATCCCTGTAAGATAGGTTGGGCTAAGAAAGATGACTGGTTCAAAGTCATCCAGTTGGCTTTCATGCCTAAGGTGGGACTAAAACTCACATTTCCTTGGTTTCTAACCAGGTGCCTTAAGAATTAAACTAAATTATCTCTCTGAGTCTGCTTGATACTTGGCCTTTCCATTTGCTCTTCCTGATTATTTATCCTAATATCCTTCTGGTTGGAATATAATATATTAATCTGGAAGGATGCCAATTTAAATCTTATTTTGCTTACAAAGTGGACAGCATTAGATAGCCAATTTTTTTGCAACTCAATTATAACCCTAGCTCATTGTCATAATAAAGATAATAATACTAATTTGTGGTTTAATCACATCATCATTACCATGGATCTTGGCAATTCTGTACATGTCATAGTGATTGTAATTATACAACTTTATGCACTTTTATGGAAAGTTGAACACTGTAAAATATATATTCAAGAAAATTTGATCTTTGTTTTCATGCAGGCTGGGAAAATGTGGATACGTTAGGAGCAGTGGTTTCAGTTAAAATGCTGAGTGAAAGAGAGTTTATGTGAGGTGGGGAAATGTATTTGCATTTCTGTTGGTGTGTGATGTTTGTACAGTCTCAAACATATGTGTTTGTATGAGGCTCAAGACTTTCAGCTTTAAAATGGTCTCCTAGTTTGTAATTGCTCATTTTACTTTTGGCTACAAGTAAACTCTACTTAGTTATTTACACCATGCTTGTTTATTGTACAGATTATGTTTGGAAGCCACATAGTGTAGCTCTAATTTACTCCAAAGAGTCCTAAAACAGTGCTTGTGGCCAATGTTTAGGCAGATCTTTAAAATGTTTATTGCCTGCCTTGAATATATGATGTTGTTTTAGTAAAATTCTGATCCTTTGCTTATCTCTCTATTATTTAGTCTAAGTAATAATGCCTGACAACAAGTTATTTATCAGTTTTGATTCTAGAAATTTTTTAACTAGAGCAGAAGCTCTGGTACCTTCCAGTTGCCTGCATGCTTCTTTTTATTTACTAAATAGGCATGAAATATTAAAAACATGTTGCTAATTTCAGAACTGTTTAAATAATTATGCAATTTTAATATATTAATAGTACAAGCTGATGAAGGTAGATTTTGAAGTAATACCAAGAGGTTTAGACACACCTATGTACATGGTAAATCTTGACATAACAATGAAGATTTCTTTGATTTGCTAATTTGTTCTTTTCATTTAATCAATCTATATGATCTTCCTGACCAATCATTCTGGTATTTAATAATTAAGGTTGCAATATTTTTCCAACTTACACAGGATTCATATTAAGTAAATTCAATGAAATTATTCACATAAACCTGCATTTTTATGTTCCACCAAAAGAAAATGCCAGAAAGAGATTCTATTTTAAGATTATTATTTTTATTAATTAGTTTTTAATGTATTCTAAAATACTTTCTATAAATCACCATTCTCTTCCTGTTTGCATAACCATTTCAAAACATAAAGCACTATATAACAAGATAGCATTTCCAGTTAAGTCTTCTGTAACTAACCCATAGAATTTATCTACCACACGTTTTTTTAAAACTGAGATACATAACTATTCATTTAGAATTATTAGTATTTTCCTCAAAGTTTTGACAAATCAAATGAAACTATATTCTGCCTACTGTTGGTACTGTAATGTTAGTGATACTGCCACTTTGGGCCTGCTGAATAAAGTTTAAGCACAAAACTGAAGAAGCAAACTCCCTAGATTTCAACATGGCAGAAGGATGCAACCTTTTTTGCTCTGTGAAGACTTTACAATACAAGAACTTATAAATACAAGAGCAACATGTCACCATCTAATAAAATAATACTTAAGGCACTACAGTTCAACTCTTGCCCTCCCCCTTGCTCTTTATACGGAAGGAATTTGGAATTCTAAGTTAGATTTTGCCCTCTCCTTTTCTCCAGACCCATGACTAATTGATAAAAATGAAGTTCTTCAGATTCTCTGACTTAACATCATCTGCTTTTCAGAATGCAGGCAACAACTAAGCACACATAGATGGATTTGATTAGGAATGGATTTCTAAAATTGAAAGCTTGTATGTAAGCAAAATGCTTCCCCTCCTCTGTAAAGATGGAAATTGAAAAGGGAAAAGAAACCTCTTTATGAACTCTGATCCAACTTACTTGGGAAGATATATCATTGCATGCAATGAGATTAAACTGCAATGTTTACTGGGAATAAACCAGAGTAAATTTTTGAGAGAAAACAATGAAACACAGGTACTGAATAGGTTTGACTCACTTTTTCATGGTTGACTTCAGCATAATTTACTTATGATTTTGGTGTTCACGTGAGTAACAAAATAATTACATTCAATTTTCTACCATGCCCTAAGCTAACATGTATCACCATCCTTCTCCCTTTTGGATGCATTACCATACAGCTATCCATCTATGCAATCAATGGTAGCTGAACATATATAGTAGTTCAAGTGTTATTTACAATCCAGTTGGAATAAGCTCCCATCTTAAGCTTTTAAAAAATTGAACTCCCACTTTCAATTATTGCTAAATATGCGCTAAATGCTTCTATCCCAAGGAAGCAAACAGAGGTCTTCTTTGCCTTCCATCATCCAGCCCCCTTATCTGGTATTTGGTAAGTCAAAAAGAAGAGTGTTATTCCATCTCTCCCACCATTCCACTCAAGCCTTTTACCTGTTCAGGACAGCTAAGCCTAACATCTTGACAGTTGCAGTTACAATGTCTAGCAAGTTCCACAGAACTTTCTTTATCTACAGTTGATTTGCAGATAAGTTGCTGCACGTTTGAATGTACTGTTCAGTTGTCCAAACTAAGCAGCCAAAATTACGGTACATTTAAACATTAGCCGAATGTGAAATGTGAACTTTTTTTTTAAAGGCCTCCTGGCTAGGGAGATTGGACGAAGGAACATGAAGGAACATGAAGGTTCAGCCCGTCTGACCATATAGAGAATGACCAATGTCAGCGCAAGAAGCCTTAGGAATGGATGGCAAAAGAGCGCTGGTCGGCCCAGGTGATTCCATGCTAAGGTCTGAGTGGGGAGGAAGGGAGAAGAGAAGCTCCCAGCTAGCCCTGGGAGAAGAGGCCGTCCTGCACACAAGTTGCCGCTTCTGCCATAGTCCTCCAACGGGGAGCTTGCACTTATGCCCTCAGCCAGTATTGCCGATTCATTTCCTCAGCTAAGGCAACTCCCGCGCCTCTCATCCAGGCAGCAGAGAAGCCGGGTGAGGCAGACTGACAGCCGTGAGCGCCCGCTCAGCTCCCGAGGAACCAATCGCAAGACTTTTCAGATTCTGCCCCGAAGCGCTCTTTCTGCCGCCAACCCGTGACGGGCCGAGGTGTGGCATTTGGGCAGCCCCGCGAATTGGACAGAGGGGCCTGGAGCGCCTGTTCCGCCCCTTCGAAGGGGATGCCCTCTTCGTCGAAAGCGACCCTGGGTATAGCCGAAGCTGCCCGGCCCGGAGGTCCAGGAGGGCTGAGAAAAACGATGTTTCGGGAGCCACCCTTCCCTGAACACGGGAAAGGGAATATACCTAGGCAGAAAAGAGAGCGGAAAAGCCCAGGTGTGCTACACACCCCATCCCCCTTGACCACAACAGGCAGGCTGGGGCAGCGAGAAGAAAGTTCGAAGCAGAAAACCGCCTCAGGAAGAAAAAGGCCAAAGAGAGCCACGCTCGCCTGCCTCAGCTTGGCAGCCTATTGCTGTCAATTGCGCTGCCTTCGTCCCGCGCTTGAACCTCTTGGCCTATTCCCCGGTGATTTTTCCCGCGAAAAGTCTGTGCTCCTCAGGTGGGCAACCGCATTTTTAGCCAAACGTCTTATTCACGGATAGGCCCTGACTTCGATTATGGTTCAGGGTGTGGAGTGCACCCAGAGCCCTGCTGGATAAAGCAGGATTAGGTTAACCGTTAACCGGACGGTCAGTGCGACTTTCCGTGGCTGTGTGGAATGGATTCGCCGCAAAGCCAGTAAGCCAGTGTTTCTCAACCTTGGCATCTTTGAAAATGTGTGGACTTCAACTCCCAGAATTCAGGATTCTTAGAGTTGAAGTCCACACGTCTTTAAAGTTGCTAAAGTTGAGAAACACTGAACCAAGCCACCTTCCCGGCTTAGCGCGAAGTGGAAGCCACTCGATCTCTCTCTTTCTCTGCCTCGAGCAGGTGGCTCTGAGGAAAAGTGGCGGGAAAAAAAACCAATTGGCAAGTTAGAAATTGATCCCCGGATGAAGGAATTGGGGTTGTTTTTCCCTTGAATCCGTCTGGAAGGATCGTAAGAGGAATGTTCTCTGGTAAGGAAAACCTGAGATGCGATCCGGCGAGAGTAAAAGGATTTTTTTTCGGGGGTACAGATGCTGCCGACTCGGGGTCCATGTTGAAAGCCGCTCGGGGCCTTCGGGCCTTTTCACAGGTGAGGACCCATGCGGGGTTCTTGCGGGGCTCCATCACTCAGGGGCTGACCTGGACTTTGCTGTCAAGCAGAGGCTTTGGAGCGCGGGAGGCGACCCAGAAGAGAAGGCACTGGGTCCCATCCTCCCGATAATAATCACCCACTGCTGTGGAGTCCCAACAGTTTTGTGTGCCGAAGAAACGGTGAACTTGTAGCTTGTTATAACCGAGTTTAGGTCTTGTGTGTTTACTGAGACCCCCCCGAAGCCTATCCTTTTGGTTAATTTCTAATTCAGAGCATTGCGCGAGTCCCCAACTCCAACTCAGGTATAATGGAAGAGGAAGGGACCGCAGCCCATGTCCGGGAGGCACGACTCCTGAACGTTTGACAGCCCTCCGCTGGCATCCCCTTTTCCGAGATCTCTGATCTGGTCCATTTCCTAATTCCCAGCCCGCTTTCTACGCCAAGTTCTCCAGGTTTTATAGACAGCTTCTCTTGGATCGAAGCATTTCGGAAAAGAAGCGTGTCCACGTATCTCCCGAGGACTTTGGAAGCTGCCAAGTCCCATCAGCAACAGTGCCAGGGAGAGGAACCTCCTGCCTCTTAAGGGGTTAGGTCTCCGGAGCTTACAGCCCCATAGATTGATCTGGACCAATTGAGAATCCTTCCCATCTTCCGAATCCATCCCAGAAAACAGGCGCTCTGCATATGATCAGGCGCAACCTTTTTAAAATAAATAAATAAATAAATAAATAAATAAATAAATAAATAAATAAATAAATAAATCGCCAGCTGTGACATCTCAAAAACACCCTGGATCTGAGCCCACTTGAGAACCACCAGTCAGCTGCCGCATCTCACTTTCTAGCCAGACGCGAGAGAAAGTTTCCGGGCAGACGTCCCTTCTCGCTCCCCCACCCCCGCCCCACAGCGGACTTACCACCACGATGAGTCCACCCGCGGCGTGAGAATCAACAGAGTCAGCAGCAAAGGCAAAGCGAGGCGAGAGCGGACGGGTCTGCTCTGGGACGCTCGTCTGGTGGCTTCGGGAGCGCTGGCAGTCCTAGCGGAGCTTGCCAGACGGTTTGAGCCAAACATAATTCTCTTTCGCGGGAAGCGGAGAAGGAGAGAACAAGCCCCAGATCGCAAAGAGGAGAAGACGGATTCCTGGGCCTCCAATTGGGTGGGGTGGGGTTGGGGGGAGGTTGTAGCGAAGAGCAAACGGAGGCGGCTCCTTAGGTTATCCCTGAAGTCGGGAGTCACGACTCTTCTCCCAGGGCTGCTGCGTTAGGCATGGCTTCGGAAGGAGGCCAAGTCAAACTAACCTAAACCCCAGGGCGGGCGGCCGCTTGCTGGGCTGGCCGTGCTGATTGCCTCCTGAGATGGACTGGCCGTCGCCTGGACTGGCAGCAGCGTCTGCGGAGCAGCCCCAAGGACCGGTATCTGCTGGGAATGAAGATGAGGAGGACACGCTGGAGGGGTGGGCTTGGGGAGATGGACACCTCCTTGGACTCTCATTGGGCAAAACTCCCAGGCACAAAGACAGGGCTGTGGGTGGAGGGTGGGGGGGGGAGAGAATCAAGCCCAGCCAAGGGGTTGGGACCGTGCTCTCTCTATCGCTGGCGTTTTCTCCACCGGGGTTTATTTTCCCCTCCCTTCCTAGCTGAACAGTCTCACCTTTTCCCTCCCAGGCACCACCTGCTGCCTGAGAAAGATAGAAAGAAAGCCAGAAGAGATCAGAGACGGTGCTGAAGTCTCCCTTGCTGGCAAAAGACAACTTCAGGCAGCCTCCCCCGACAATCCTATTCCTCCTCTGGTCCTAGTGCCTCCTATAGCTGTCCATTCTTTCAGCACGCAACTGAGGGCTAACTCCAAACCCACATCCGACACTTAATTGGATGTGTTGAGTGCTAAGCCAATATATGGTTTGTGTCTTAATGGGTTGTGTGAATCTAGACAATAAGTCATGTTTAAGGAAATCCTGGCTTAGTGTAGTATGAGTTTACCTCCAAAGTTCTATCCTCTTGTTTCCCTTGTGGCAGAGTCCAGTTGTTTATTATATTTATATTCCACTCCCCACCGCCCCACATGAGTTTGAGACAGATTAATCCTGGAATTCAACAGCATTTGAAGATGTGCAAATCTCTCCTCTCTCTTGCTATAGATAAGGCAATATGAGAGGCCTAAAGTCACCCATTGAATTTAATGGCTGCATTGGTATCCATCCAGGGGTGGTCTTCAAAAATTTTAGCAACAGGTTCTCTGCCTGGTTGCTGGGTGGGCATGGCCATGGCCATGGTGGGCGTGGTTAGTTGCCCTCCCTGGTCTCCGGAGGCTCTCGAGCCTCTGGAAGGGTGAAAACAGCCTCCATGGGCTCCTGAGGCTCTCTGGAAGCTGGAAACAGGCCCATTTCTGGCCTTCCCAAACTTCCGGGAGGCCTGTTTTTTGAGCCTCTGTGTGCGCCCTACACTTACCTGCATCCAAAATGAGCTGCATGGGGACTCCTGGGAGGGACAGGGTGGGGTGAGCAGGCCAGCCAGGAGTGGGATTTGGGGGTTCTCCAAACTGCACAGAATCTTACCTAGGGGCTTTCCCAAACCCCTGTGAACCCCCAGCAGCCCACCCCTGTATCTATCCTGTTGGCGGAGCAAAAAATTGAAGCTCAGGTGGCATTTTAGATTCACCCTTCCCAAATCTTCAAAATATTTGAAGATGTCTTCCTACCATGGATTATCTTCATATGTTGTGTGAATATGTTTATTGGAGAACAGGGTTTTTGGGTGGTAGCTTTTACCTTTGGAATGTTCATTCTGGGAATGCCAGGCACCATTTTTAGTTTTTCAGCACTAGTTTTCTATTGCATTCTTGCAGGACTAACACTGCTGCAATATTTTAACTTGCTGCTTGCAGCTTTTCATTTTTTATGTAATTGACAATTTGTCTTGTATACTCTATATAATGTTTGATTTTTTTTAAAAAAAATGTTTCTTTCTTAATTATTTGAATTTTAATGTAAATCACTTTGAAATTTTAAGAGGAAGTGGTATATTAAGATTATATATAAAATAATGCCCTAAGCTGGAGTGGGATGGCTATGATTTATGACAATAAAGAACTTTGCACAGTGGGTAAGACACAATGTAGTTATCATGACAAGCACCAGGGCAAGCCAGGAGATGCATTTGGATGGCCTTTTCCCAAAATATTGCAAAAACCAATGGAAACATATAAGCAAAATAATGCAGCTGTTTCACTTAGAAGTAAAATGTTTGTGTTACTTCAAATACAATCATTTGGGAGAGGATGCTTTGCAGGATCTTTTGTTGAAATGAAGCCAAAGATTGTATACCCCTGTTAAACATTTTCTCTCTTCCATACTTATCTTCTAATCCTTTATTTATTATTCTTTAATGGATTATTTTCCACATTACTGCTGCACTGCTTAAATTCCAAGAATAACCTGTTCCTAATTTCAAATATTTGTCTGGCTCCTAAATATTTTGTGCAATTTATGAATTTTGGAATTCTACCAAAGACAAATTAGACTCTATATGCTTAAATTTTCCTTCCTGGTGTCCTAATTTATTTTAGATATTATGTATGCTAAACATGCTAGATACTAGTTGGATTCACACAATATGCCAAGACATACTATGGTTTTTTTGGATGTGATTTGGAATATTAAGTGAATTCAGTCAGAGTGATTTATGACTTAGGTTTTGTAAACTTAGCCAATACAAAATTAAATGTTTGTATATACACTCAGAACTTATTCTCTGAGGAACCTAGATCTACTGCTTGTCTCTTGACATTATCATATTTTCATACCATGTCTTTCCATTTTTATCCATCTAAGCCAGGTTACGTTCTCTCTCTTTCTCTTTCTCTCTCTCTCCCTCTCTCTCTCTCTTTCCCTCCCTCCCTCTCTCCCCCCTCCCCCTCTTTCCATTTCCACCTCCATCTCCACCTCCATCCCTTTCTTCTCCTACTTTTACAACTTCTAATCTAGGCAAGTGGCGATATCTCTTGAGCTGGGTTGAAAATGCTACATGTCTAATTCCTTCATGAGATTATTTTCTCTTTTCAAAACTTCCCTTAACTGCTCTGCCTTCCATTTGAAGTCTTGGGATTGATCAACAAACTTTGCTAAGTCTCTGGGAGATAAGCAGGTGCTTTTCTAGCTTTTGTGACTCTACTGTTCCACTAAATAACAATATGTTTAGTGATTAATTAATATCTCAGGATTGCAAACTTCAGTATCAGCAAGTGTTCTGGCATATGTGGCTTCTTCCTTTGCCAAACCTGCTTCTTCCAAGTCCAATAGTTACAATAGAATAATAACTTTATTTGGACCCAGAGAAATTGAGACCATCAACCAACACTTCTCATAATCCATTTAGCTTTCTTCAATTTACTATGCCTGAAAGCAATTTTTTTGGGACTTTGTGCTTTTGTTGGAGATCCAACTGAATGATTGTGTAACAACTTATTTATAAAACAATTTAAGGCTGTGGATATGATAGGAAAGAGACTGATATTTATAGACTAAAGCCTGGACATTTGTTTGGAAGCTAACATAATGTGCAATGACCCTCTGGATGACTTTAGATTATTACACTATTGATCATTGATTTAGACCACCAATGTTGAAAATTCTGCTACATAGATGTTAGAAGTGAAAGTGCTGCTTATAAAAAAATCTAAAGTCTAAATGAAACAGGAAAGAGAAAGAAGAACAGCTAGGCTTAACATATTCTTCTCCGGAATCTGTTCTGATTTCCAGGCTTAATGCCACCCTTAATAAATCCAGATGATCACTATCTGAAATCACTGTCAACTATTTCTGAGTAGCTGCATCATTCAAAGAAGGAACTTTTGTCTCATATCAGTTAAGAATTCTGATTTCTTAGAGTTATGAGAAAGCTATATTGCCAAATACAATGGAATGTGTAAAGCATATATTATTGCATATATGTGGGCAGAAGATTAGAGTTCTAAGAAAGCAGCAGCAAGAACAATTTATCAAGAATTGGAAAATAATAAAAAAAGAAGCAACATTTTCAAGTGTTGTACAGCGAGTTCAGTTACCATCCTTTCAGTCCAGTCCATTATTTTGTCACCTATTTTGTTGGAAATTTGATTTGCAGCCTGATTTGTAGCAGGAGGTCAATATGCATATAATGAATTTTTTGTATCATTTTAATATTAAAATATGAAATACTAAGCAAAAGAACAGCATAAGAACTACTACCACCTACTACTTACTTTTCCTCTGCCATCATTAATTAGATAGCAAAACTTGAGCAGGAAGTGGCCAACATACTTTGGGTGTTAGGGCTTAGGCCTGGTCCTGCTAGAGTAAAGACAAGAAGGAGAATGTGACTTTTCTCTTCCTTTTTCCTGTTCATCTTCAGGTGCCATGGCTTTGGGAGTGGTGGAACTCAGCATCATGTTGTCTTATTATTGGAGCCCAGAAACTTTACTTGCTCTCCTAGGATATTCACCAGTTCCCTCCATCATTGTTACCTGTCCTCTCCTTTTAATGGAGCGTTCAGATTACTTTAAGCTGAGAAATTCCTCCTTTCCCTCTCCTCCTCCCCCCTCCTCTCCCTTCCCCCCTCCTCCAGACAGGATGGATGGAATAGGGTACTTTATTGCCAAGTGGGTTTAAAGAACATTTAACGATGTTCCTTTAAGTTTTGCTTTGGCTAAAAAGGGGGGGAAAAAAAAGGGGGGGGGAGTCACGACCTAAAAGGAGAATTTTACCATTTCATTTTTTAAACATTAGCAATACATTATTAAATTTAGTCCCATGCTGTAGGAAATATTAGGTAAATATATCAAAAGTTTGGTTAATTCAGTAAGGTTCTGCTATCCTACAGAGAAAATTATAGAACATAAATATGAAAAAACTAATATACATACATACATATACATATACATATACATATACATATACATATACATACACACACACACACACACACACACACACACACACACACACACACATATATATATATATAAAGTTTTCGCAGGTACTTACATGTATGGTATTCAGCTTTGTTTGGGTATTTTCCCATGTCATTGTAGTTGTGCTTTTAAAGTTGTAGCAGCGTTTTGGCAGAATCTCATCTGCCATCATCAGGCTTCTGTATTGTGTTTGTCTGTGAACAGACGAACACAATACAGAAGCCTGATGATGGCAGTTGAGATTCTGCCAAAACGTTGCTACAACTTTAAAAGCACAACTACAATGATGTGGGAAAATACCCAAACAAAGCCGAATACAATATATATATATGTATATGTATATGTATATGTACATGTACATGTATACGTATATAAATTAAAATAATGATCTTATGTCCCGAGACATACAGGAACATAAAAATTGTTGGCTTGAAGGTTGGCTTTTTATGCCAAGACGGTGATTATTATCATTATTATATTATCATGACAATGATAACAATGATGATGTTCATTGCAAGGATTATTTTTTTCCATAGAACCAAATAGCAACAATATTCAAATGGAAACTCAAAGATGTACTGAAACTCCTACATCTAGTTCAAGTGAAAAGATCAAGGTAATGAGTTTATAGGATTTGGAAGAAGAATAAGTTTCAGACAACTACATAGAGACTGAGGGAAGAGGTGGTGCATTCAGTATGACACTGATCCCTTTCTGTCAGCAAACCGATAAACTTCAGAAAAATGCAACATAGAAAAATGGCTCCTTTTTATCGATCCTTTCCAGAAGATATTCATTCACAGTATGTCGAGCTTTTTCTGACAGTCTGGTCTATGCTGTGTCTTGTACAAGACTTTGTAGTCAAAGAAGAACCTCCTACTGAGACTGAAAGCACGTTTTCACTTGTTTGGCATCATTACTAAGAAGACCATTACCGACTCCAGTGATGCTTGACATGATTCAGAATCTGGCCCAAATTCTTATAAGCAGAGGCCACAGGAGACAGAACATTGCCTTTCCAATGGCCTCACATGATTCTACTTGTTTCAGTTTCATCTTTCATTCAAATTAGTGGTATGTGCCAAATAGGATCCTATTTGCTCCACATGAACAGCAAGCCTGTGTAAATAAACAAGGCTCACTTTCAAATGTTTCATGATTCATTAACTTTAAAAGTCCCTGTTGTCATAAAAGGTCAGCTTCTTCAGAGTTTCTCCACATTCCATCAACACCGAAGGCAAGGACTTGATTTGGCTGAGGTTTTGGGACAGTGGCTCTGCTGCTGTGATTATGTTTTGTTCTTCTGGGCAACCCCAGAAACACAATACATTATTTTGTTTAAGGAAAATACTTTAACTTGTACACTAAACCAAGGTCAGCATTCTACAATAACTGTATGGTCAGTGTAATATCAGATTTTCTTTTAATGTGGCATTTTGAAATATAACACCTTAGGATCACATTAGAGATAGAAATCATTGGTGGTCAGGATCTAACTGCTGGCAGTCAGCAGAATTAGCCTGCAATAGAATATAATTCTTTATTGGCCAAGTGTGATTGGACACACAAGGAATTTGTCTTGGTGCAAATGCTCTCAGTGTATATAAAAGAAAATATACATTCATCAAGAGTCGAGAATCATAAGGTACAACACTTAATGATAGTCATAGGGTACAATAATCAAATCATACTAGGAAACAGTCAATATAGATTGTAAGGATTCAAGTGACAAAGTTACAGTCATACAGTCACAAATGGGAGGGGATGGGTGATAAGGAGTGATGCGAAGATTAATAGTAATAGTAGTGCAGATTTTGTAAATAGTTGGACAGTGTTGAGGGAATTATTTAGCAAAGTGATGACATTTGGGGAAAAAACTGTCCTTGTGTCTAGTTGTTCTGGTGTGCAGTACTCTATAGCATCATTTTGAGGGAAGGAGTTGAAACAGTATAAGTCCGGGATGTAAGGGGTCTAAATATTTTCACAGACCTCTTTTTGACTCATGCAGTATACAGGTCTTTGACTGAATTGTTTTTTCTGCAGTCCTAATTATCTTCTGAAGTCTGTGTCTGTCTTGTTGGGTTGCAAAACCAAACCAGACAGTTATAGAGGTGCAGATGGCAGACTCAATAATTCCTCTATAGAACTGAATCAGCAGCTCCTTGGGCAGTTTGAGCTTTCTGAGTTGGCCCGGAAAGAACATTCTTTGTTGTGCTTTTTTGATGATGATTTTGATGTTAGGTGTCCATTTTAGGTCTTGTGATATGATAGAACCTAGAAATTTGAAGGTCTCTACTGTTGATATTGTGTTATATCAACTGTATTGCACAATACTGTATTCTAATCACTGCACCACCACGAAATGTAATTGATGAGGTGAGAGGAAAGCAATCTTCTTTATTATCACATCTGAACTGTTAAAATCTTTGTCTCAGGGCTGATTTGGCATGTTCTCTTAAGTTATTTAAATGATAAAAAAGTCCTAATTCATCAGGTGTATGTTTAATCTAGTTTTTAATGATTCATTACATATATTGTTACACCACAATGTTTAAGAACCAGGTTAGAAAATATAATTTTATATGTATAATAAAAAATGTTTAAAAAGAACTTCATCAAGTCTTTTGGGAAGGAAGGGGTTGAAGGGAATGTTATTTGATACTAGGAACCAAATAGAAATAGGTTTGTGTATTTATATTACATGGAAAGAGATTGTGCATTTTTATCTCAAAGTGAAGAATATATAAACATGGCTATTATCCCTTGTAATCCTTTGTTGCAATAGTTATGAAGTCAGAAGAGAAAAGATATACTATACTGCAGAGGTGGGCTGCACTTACGTTACCAATCGGTTTGCTGGTTGTGAGTGTGCCCGTACACATGTGCTCACTTCGCTTGCACATGCCCCTTTGGGACTGAAACACAGCTTCAAACATACAGCTAATCAACTCAGGCAGCTCCTGTGAGTACAGTATGGGCAGCGTGGAACTCAGCTGGGCAGCCTGGCTGGGGGAATGAGACAGAAAGTTAGTTATATATGGTTGTAATCAGTCAGTGATCACAACTATTGGTTCGCCCGAACTGGTGCGACTAGGCAGCAGCCTACCACTGCTGTACTGCAGTGGTCCCCAACCTTTCTGGCACCAAGGACCAGTTTTGTAGAAGACAATGTTTCCACAGACTCAGGGGCGGGGGAATGGTTTCTTGTGCAACCTAGATCCTGCACATCTTCAGACAAAGCTTCACTTGCCCAAAGCTTGCATGGCCAAGTTGCTTGGCCAGGAGCTGAAGGCCCCTGCTATACTCTATAATATAATCATAACTCAGTCCACCTAGCTAAGGAAGTACCTTTAATATTCAGATATTCATAATAAGATTCATTTGAGTCTTGATACATTTATTCTCCCTCTGTCTCTCATGAAATCTCATTTACATAAATACTCATTTATTTTATTTATTGATTCCCTTTAATCAACACAAACAAAACAAGGAAACAAAGCAAAACATTACAAAAGGCTTATCATGTAAAAAGACAGGAAGGGAAAGAAAAAAGAAGCCTGGGTATTATTTCTTAAATCATGATTATTATATTATGATTATCTGGATGCTGTCCAGGTAGTGGAAGTGCTTAGTAGAGTGGATGAAATAGCCTTGCAAGGCCGTAACCCATTTTGATGGGTTGAAAAAGTTTGTTAAGTAAGAATTTAGCTTAAGAGATTTGGGGCTAAATTTAGGAAAAACTGCACCTTGAATGCAACCTATAGAAGAGAAGTTTTTGCAGCTGGCCAGAAGAATTGACCTTGGAGCATTCCATTCACAAAGTGATTAGGTTCATTGCCGAAAACCATATTTTTAAAATAATGATGTATTGAATGTTTCAGCATACACCATGCGAAGCCATCAGTTATAGATGGAAAACCATCATGACCAGGTTTGTGCAACATTCTAAGAGAAAATTAAATGCATTTCATGATAATGAATCCAGCTATTGGTATATGTCCATGAAAGCTTGCATCATTTTACTTGAAAAAATCTAACAAAGATATCACTATTAAAGATGAAAAAAATGTTTTAGGAGGGAAAAACAAACAATACAATTTCCTGCAGTTTTAAACATCTCAAACTTTCTGAAACAAAATATTCTTATCTGGTCACATGTATGACTATCCCCAAGCCAAGTTCTTATTATAGATTTAATGCAAGTACTTATCAAACAGTGCTAGGCCATACTTTTTTTTTCTTATTTATAGACCATTGCTATATTCAGCCAGCTAAGGTTACTTTAATCTTCTAGATATGACTTTCCCAGAGATGCTTCTTTTTCCAGGTTTGCACATTAGTTATCAAGCAGTGTTTAGAAACTGCTGTGTATTCCAGAAAGGGTGGTAGTGTATTATCAGCAGCTGGCTACTAGATTTTGCAAAAATATCTACCATGCTTAGATATACAAGTATCTGTGAAGGTTGGTTCATTGGACTTCAAGGGAATTGAGTAGGTTGAATAGGAATAGTTGCTTTCAAATGGGTAAAAAATTATTTGAACACAAGGGTAGGGAACCTGCAGATCAGGAGGTTATCTCAGGCTGGGATCTGCCTTGTAACCAAACTCAATTATAATTCTATAATCAGATTCTGGAGGTTGAGGAACAGATTGTCCTAGAAGGCAGCTAATGAATAAATCACTTTTCTTACTGTAAGGTATGCAGCAGCATTATACAGCTTTTGGCTAGTTATACTTTACATATTGCTAGTAGCATTGTTATTATCTGAAAACTATTATTGAAGGGAGGTTTCTGTACTAAATGACTGAACATATAAAAATCAATGCATTGTTTATTCATTCAATTCAATTCAATTCAGTTTCTTACAGTCATAGGCCAAAGACTAGAACAAATAAAAACACTCAGGAAATATACAATTAAAAATTCTATTATAAAATAATAAATAACACTATTCATTCAAATATTGAGTTTTCACTCAAAGTGAGCATAATGTACATCAATGCCTCTACTGCTGTTTTTATTATAGATTTATACCATTGAATTAATTTATTTAAGAAATTTATGATATATTCTATTGCATTGTTTTCATTGTAGTTCACAAAAGGAATGGTAGGAAAATACTTCCCTACTCATGCATTCTCTGGTGAGGAAGCCCTATGTGGAAAATAAGCTGGAAAAATACAAACATGAATTTTAGCAAAAAAAGCAGCACATTTTGAATCTTCTCCCCCCAGTTATTTTTTTAAAATAAAGTTTTATTTGGGTTTTCACACACAAAATACAAGTAAAACATCTTTTTTGAAAATAGCATGGTCCCGGGTTGAACTTCTTTATACAGACACAAAACTCAATTTCATGCTCCTTTTTGTATTCTATTCCATATCTTATACTATTTTACATTTTCTATATAGTTTTTCCTCTCTTTTAATTTTCTCAATTTTATTTTGATTATCTCATCTCAATTCAAATCATTATATTTATACTTTTGTCTGCTCTGTTTCAATTTCATGTTATCTTTTCTCATTAAACAAATTTTCTCCTGTAGTTACTAATTGGAGTATGACACCTTTATATCTTTTAATTACATCCATTCAACTCTTATTTAAACTTCAATATATACCTTAAGTTTATGACCTTCAATATAATACATAATACATAACTTCCAATCGAATTCTGCTTGGTACATTCTTATAATACACACTATATTCTTTAAAAAAAAAAGAGATTGTAAATATATGTAATTATAAACCCTCATTCCATTCCAATTCAGTTCTATCATTAATAATCATTAAAACCATAACATCTTTAACACTTCTTTTCAATTAAATATCATACTTCCTTAAAAGCACATATAATCATAATTAATTTTTCCCTTATCTCTCTTCACATATGTTTTATAAATCATTAAATATACCTTTTGTTACATTTATTTGTTGACAAGCATTCCACTGAATTACAATAGCTATTTTATCAGACATTTTAATCATACATTGTTTCATATTTTCTAAAATTATTTCTGCTTCTAATATAACCATACTATCTTATGTACCTTTGCAGAATCCCTTTTTCCATTAAGTTTTCACCTATTATTTCTAAATAGGCCCTGTTTCTCTATATTTTGCTTCTGTCCTTTATAACTTCTTTTCCTTTCTTTCTTCCCTCTCATCCTCTCCCTCCCTTTTTTACCCCCTTGTCTCTCTAGTTCTAATTCTCTCTTCTGCATTTCCCTCTTCTGTTGCTTTCTGATTTTATACTTATTTTTCACTCTATTTTTTGAGGGGAGTTGTTTTTCCCAATCTTAAACTTTCCATTCTCTTTCTCCCCTTTCCTTTTTTCCCCCCATCTAAGATTACTTGTTCATTAAAGATGGCTTCTTCTTTGTCGCAATCTTCTTGTTTCTCATAATTCCAAATCTCCATTTCTAAAAACTGAAATACGAAGCCAAAAGAACCTCTCCCTTCTTGTGCATCTTCTTTGTACTTTTTAAGTTCCATTTGCAGTTCTTCTAAAAGTGGAGCCATTTTAAACAGTTTTAAACAACCACCCAATTGATTTTAGTCATTCAAAACAATAACCCAGAATCCAGAAATCATCAAGTAATCCAGATAGTCCCGAGTTATATCTTCTTATTTCTTTTTCAACTTTCTCTTCCTGGGGTTTTTGTTGCGATATTTCAGTTAAAATGTATCTTTTGGAAGTCTTGTTGAGATTTTGCTGTAAGTTCTTTTTTAATTCCAGGCAGTCTCCTCCCTTCCAGGTCCTACCCTTTTATTCTTTTTCTCTCCTTTCTTGTTTTCAAAAGCTTTTAATTATCCAGAAATCTTTATTATCCCTTTGACTTTTTATTTTCAGCATTAAATGCCTATTGATGTCAAAGTGGTTTTTTTTCCAGTTTCTCGCTCTCCAGTTTCTTCAAGTCTCTTAGCTGTCAGTATAGGAAAAGGAGAAAACCAAATCTTTTCCCTTTTCTCTCTCCTTCACAGCTTAAAAATCTTCTTAGGGAACAATGTTATTGTTTTTAAACACTTTCAATTCCAGGGTACCTTATTTGTTGCTTTTGCTGTTTGACTCGGTCAACCAAAACTTTCTCTTCTTATCTTCCTCCTGCACATTCTTTTCCGGTCGAGTTCTTCTTTGTGGTGGCCAATTTTCCCTCCCCCCAGTTATTGTGGTGTAGCCATCCTCTGTTAGAAGCCACTTATGATAAGTCCCAATGCACTTGTGCAAGGATGCTCAATTCAAGATCCTTCCTGAGATGCATTGTGTGGTAAGGTAGCCTCCAATGGAGTACATATAGCTTTGGGGCAAAAACAAAACAGGAAAACCTGTATAAAGCAAGGAAGAAATCTGGGAAGAAAGCAATTTTAAATGAATTTTTAGTTACGCTGATACTTTTATACCAATGCTTTTCATGATGTCAGGAGAATTCCAAAGATCTTAAGGTTACCAAGTTTGAAAAACACTGTTCTGCATACACACAAACACCTAAAAATTAGGTTTCCTTTAAGCTGAGCTGAGGTTCTGAAGATTTCACAGACATATCAATGTAGTGTTTTTGATAACAAGATAAAAGTGATGTCCTATTGCTCTCTTGTAGATACTTTGTTTTCAGTTCCTCAACCTTGTACCCTGGTCTGTGATTTCTTGATAATCATGAACTAAAGAGGCCTGTCCCAGCTTAGATTTTCAAAAGCAATCTAGGTGGTACCTTATTAAGTGGGCTAATAAATTAACCTGAAACTTCCTACTTCACATTTTTCTCTCTCCTTTCATTTGTCCTTCATTTGCACCTCAGCTTGTTGAAAGTTTTCTTTAGAAAATAACAGAATAACAGGAGTTGGAAAGGACCTTGGAGGTCTTCTAATTCAAATCCCTGCTCAAACAGGAAATTCTATAATATTTCTGACAAAATGTTTGGCACAACCCAGGGTGACTGAATGAAGAAAAATCTTAGTACTAAGATATTGACAACATAAAATATGTTTTTGATATTTAATGCAGGGATTCTGTAATGCTGCTTTCTTAATCTTCCAAATCCTTCAGATTATATTTCTTATCCCTGACTATTCCAATACTGGCTGGGGCTGATGGACAGTGGTGGGCTTCAAAAAATTTAGCAATGGGTTCTCTGCCTGGTTGCTGGGTGGGCGTGGCCATGGTGGGCATGGCCAAATTAGCCTCCTGCACCATGGTGGCGGGGGGAGCTTTTTGCCCTTCCTGTGCTCCGGAGCTGCTGACGGAATTTGAATTATAAAACCAAGGAATTCCAAAATTTGCAATGGAAGACATTTGTGATCTATATTAAGCAAGAGTTGGATGTGTCAGGCCAATGTCAGATCTTGGAATAACATAATATATGGACTTTTCTGTCTAACACCAATATGATGGTGGGGGGAATACCATATTTGGGCTACAGATGTCTGGACAACCACTGGATGGTGTAGTAGAGAAACACATGTAATACCAAATCTTTGCTTCCATAAGGACTTTTGAATCCTGGGTATGATAGCATTTTTCTAACCAATGTGGCTATTGTTGAAATTCGGGGAATTTAATTCCATTTATTTGGTGGACATTCAAGTGGCAAAGGTTGAGATAAAACATAGACAACAACTCACTTTTCAACAATTCATAAATTCATTCTACAGGACCAAGCCTTGGGCTTAATTTGCAGTCCCCTAAACTTCATTGTGGTTTCTTTAATTTTAATTTAATTTATTATGTGAAACAGCACATGTAATTGGTAAGTCCTTTTGACTGAATATACTCTGTATCACCTCCCATTGTTTGAGCATGGCTTTACAAGGAAACTAGAAGCATTAATTTCCTGATTTGAAATGATTAAAGTGTTTCATTATAGTCAAACGAGGAACTCACAATAGTTGTGGACATAAGCCAGGATAGACAATACAGTGCCCATAGGCAACAATGCACTTTCAGGCTTCTCCCTGGGTGCTCATCCAGTTTTCTGCTCCACTTAACTTTAATTATGTTTCTGATTCTTTTACTGAAACAGACAAAAGGAAAGTTAGCATGAAGTAAGCCATAAAGCCAAGTCCCTGGCTCCAAAATCATCTTTATTTACAAGAATGCATTTCCTGTATTGTTGAACTGTGATTTAGCAGCGCTATGTGTAAATAGAAGTTGTCATAATGTAGCTGTGGATGAATTGTTAATTTTGTAAGAAAAAAATGAAACTTTAGCAAGCATAACTATGTAAAAACAACCAAGTATATTGTCTAATCCTCTTTTGCACTTTCAGAGTTCTCTTACTTATTAGGGTGATTTTTATAGTTGTAGGTGAAAAATCAAATCAAGACACTTTTCTGGACAAAACAGGTTCTGTAGAACACTTCTGCTACGTAGAGGTGTGGGAGATTTTCTACAGCTTTTCTACATGAAATCCTTTTCACTGGTTGTGTTCAAATACAGGATAGATTGTCATCTGCTAGAGATGCATTATTCTAGAGTTCTACTTCAAGTAAAAGATTGGACCAAATGGACTAATTGACCCCTTAATATGCAAAGTTTCTAGGATCCTGAGATCTCTTTGTTTGGATCACAAAGCTAGGCATGGTGATGCTTATTTGTACCCAAATCAAGTGCTGTCTCTCATAATTTGCAAAACAGTGGTTGCTTCTGGCCCTGCTGCTTTCTTTCTGGCTCTGGAAGATATAGCTTTAGAAACTAGATAGGCATGAATGGTTGAGGACTGTCTCACTGGGAGCCTCAGAATGATGCTGTTTGAGGATGGATCATAACAACTTCAGAAATTAAAATTGTGGAATAGGGATAATGGCCTCTCTAATTAATTTGGTCTCCCATTCTTAAAGTGATAGTGTCTTAGTGTGATGCCATAGCAATGATTGGAATGCAGCATAATGATTTTCAATCTTTGCAATGCCTTCTTGACAGCAGGAGGGAGAGAAAGCTGAGACTGGAACATTTACTGGGATGTGGCAGTTCTTTTTTTAATTGCAAAGAAGACTGGTCAAGATAATATCAAGGGCTGAGTGTAACGTTGTGGGTCTTTCCTTCTCAGTAGGCAGGGTGAACTCATGTGGTGAGCTCTTGAGATTAAATGAATATATGCTTTATTGTAAACATTTGTTTTAGAAAGGGAAAAGGCTAGGGTGATACAAGAAGATTATGGAACTATCAGACAACTTCTGAATGTCATGGGATACAATTTGTGTGGGGCCAGGACAAGAATATTGTCATGTGCTGCTTTCAAGAGCTATCTTCCTAGAACTCAGAAAAGTTTAATAAACTGTTGTCCTTCATTACTTGTATAAGCAGAGCAGTTCATTTCCAGAAGACCTAGTGATGGCTGCCAATTTGGATGCCTTCAAATGGTTTTAGACAAATCCTGGAGAATAAAACTTCCCAGCAGTTATATTGGCTATGTATGGAGGCAACAGGCTTCTTAAAATTCAAGCTGTTGGATGATATCCACCAGAGCATACTATTTTGTTCCTGTACAACTTATGAGCTTGTTCCAATAAGCTTCTGGTTGGCTCTTGCAGAAGCAAACTGCTCAACAATTTTTTTTAAATCAGATTCAAAATGTCTCTCACTCTCTTGTAACAACTCAGAGTTAAATTTTCATTTGTAGATATAAAAGAATAAGCAAATGTAATTTTATAAATTACTAGATGTTTGTACTTTAAGGTTAACAAACATTCTTCCTATTACTTTTGATTAATTATATTTATTTTCTTCCTTTTTAATCTAAATTGAATACAGTAGTCTTTGACTTATGGCCACAATATAGAATACAGAATACACACTACTGTAGAACTTAAAATTTCTGTTGCTAAGTGAGACAGCTGTTAAATAAATTTTGCCTCATTTTACAATCTTTCTTGCCACAGTTGTTAAATGAATCATTGCAATTTTTAAGCCAGTAACATAGTTGTTAAGTAAATCTGGTTTCCCTATAGACTTTGCTTGTCAGAAGGTCACAAAGGTAATCTCATAGCCCCAGGACCAGCAACTGTCTTAAATATGAGTCAGATGCCAAACAACTGAATTTTGATCACATAACCATGGTGATGTTAGAGCAGTCATAAGTATAAAAAAAGATCATAGGTCACTTTTTTCAATGTTTTTGTAACTTTGAATGGTCACTAAATGAACTGTTGTAAGTCAAGGACTACCAGTATATGCAAAATATCTAATTCAAATTAAGAATTCTGCTAAGAACCATACTAATTGTGCTTTCAGAATCAATAAAGCAAAGTATATCCAACTTGGTATCACCAGGAATGTTGGAGTATGGCTCCTATCATATCTGGATCCAGGGGGCAAGTGATCTAAAGCTTTTTAAAAAAAACATAGATCTGATTTTTTATTGTGATGTTTATGTAAATGTTGTCAAACTTCTGTCCTTTAACTGCACATAGAGAGATTAGGGAAGAGGGACAGTAATGACATCTTGCTAATTGCCTCCCATCTCTACTCATGGAAATGAAATGAATCCCTCAAGAAGCTTTGTCTTGTCTCTACATATCATGAATCCATTGTTTTTCATCTCAGAATAGTCCATTAGGATTAACCTAATAAAACTCAAATATCAAAACAAAACTCTCCTTGACCACCTAGACAAAATGAGAAGGGAGTGAGATTAGAGACCTATTCAATGGTAGGACTCTCTCTCTCTTTTTTGCATGAAAGATTACATCAATTATCTACCCATAAATAAGTTATTTTATTAAGTATCCTATGCCATTTTTCCTTCTAAAATATCTGATTTATATGCAAGAAATACAGTAATCTATACCATAACAATTAGGAAAAATAATATTATAAACCTTTCTAGTTTTAGAAGGCAGATTTGCAGAGAGTAGAAAGTATACAAGGTTCCTTCTAAGTCAGAAATGTCGGCTGTTTGATGCATTCTCATTCTAATGGTGAGCCCTATGTATCTGAGAAGTTTAAGTTATAACTTATTGTAAGTTATAATAATATATAATTATTACCAGAGATTTGGATACCCTGAAAGGTAACTACGTCTGCTACCTGTGAAGTCTCTTTAACCAGTGTCAGTGTATAATCTGCAAAGATGTCTCAAGAGGTTTAAAATACAGATTGGGCACACATAGGATGTGAAGCCATACATTGTTTTACATCATTATGGCTGAGTTTATATAATTAATCAAATTGGAATAAATGATATTATAGTAATATACTGGATAAGAATCAACTCTAGGTATACTAATCGGGAAGATATTCCATCTTATAAATTCCTTGTTGTTAAGAAAGTATCAGGGTCATATCCTACAGAAAGAAGAGGCTAATGTCCCACAGAAAGAAGAAAAATATGATTTTTAGGGCTTGATTACTCATTAAGTAAGCAGTGGCATGTTGAATAAAATGCAGCAGATTGGTTTACAGGAGATGCTAAGCTATAAAATCACATTAGCACCACATGGGAATCCAGACTTATTCACTAGCAAGAATGTCATTTTAAAGTTCCACAATTTATTATAATTTGACTCACAAAGTTATTTCCTCAGTTGGACTAGTGCTCTACTAAATCCATGATTTTTTTAATTAGATCTGGGCTGTAAAAATCACAGATCACTAAATATCAGCCAAGGGTTCCATTTTGTTACCAGTTACCCTTCACCAGATTTGGTAGCGGTACTTTTTTTTCAAATTGAGTAATTTTTTTCATGAAGTAGTCATGAAATGTCCAGATAAAGCAGCATATTTTTTTTCAGCTTCTCCATGTCAAGATCTCAACTATTTGCTCTGGTCTAGAAATTCAACTAACTGGAAATGTCATTATCATCATTATTAAATCCAATGCAGAATACATTAGGCAGCAAGTGTTTCCCACCATTTTCAATCATTCGCAGCATCTCTGGCATTGTCCCAGAGTCTTAAGATCTTCCTTAAGCATTTGGCACCAAGTTTTCTGAAACTGGCCTCATTTCCTCTTTCCTCCAGGAGGTATCCAATGTAGTGCAATTTTTGGATGCTGGTATTTGGGCATATATAAGATATTGCCAACAAATCACATTCAATGCTCATTCACAATTCTTGCTAGGTGTTCTACATCTGATTTTTGTATTAACTGGAAGCACGGGGTAGTGATGGGTCAAACACGACTTTGCAACTAACAACAACGACAACATAGATAATGTTAAAAACTCATTTTTCTATGGTAGAAGTGGAAAAACCATGTTATAGTCTGCTAGACATAGAAGTCTTTGATTAAGATCTTGGTGAGACATTCTGACCAAGTTATAGCTTTGAGCCATCAAATATTTTTTAGAGAATGACTCATTCTTTGATTTCAATTGCCAACTATTAGTCAATTAGACATATGCTATTGATTGCAATTTTTGGTGTAGAGTATACTATTTGGAAACACTAATGTAAAAAGGGATGTTAACAATAGCTTGTGGAGCCTATAATTAACATGCATATTTATTAAGTTTGGTTCAATTCAATTTTCTGAACTAGTTCAGGAAGGAGAGACATTCAGTTTACAAAAGCGACATCCAATTCTATTTAAGAATCCAACTCAAGTCCTTGTAGAATTAATGGCATTACAAACAAACCCAAAATTTTCTTTGCAACATACCCTGATATGGAAAATTATTTCTCATGTACGTTATAAAGATATATGGCTATAATTCATTGAAATGTTTGTATATAGGTATTTATAAATATGTTTTGTGTGTTTTATTTCTTTTTTGCCTTTTAAAAATAATTTTGTCTCTGAATCAAGGCTTTGCAATAGCTCTCCTTCACACACACACGCCTATACATTCATATGCCCACCTCTCTCACACACATTCACACTGACAAATTTACTGTTCAAAGATATCAGACCTATTAATACAAATGCATTAAACTTTACTATTCATACTATTGAGATATATTTATTGAGATTTCTTCCTTTCCCTCTGCCTCTCCTTTTGTAAGCTGCTACTATAAATCTACTAGTTTGTGACACTGGAGCTCTGCTGTATGAACAAAACCAGGTGGAGAATGCTCCTTTTCAATACCCCATTAATTTTAAAGCTGTATCAGTATTTAAATTTGGGGGGAAATTGAGGAATTGATGGGGGAAGGGAGAAGGAAGCCAATAAAATACTAGGAAAAAACCCACAACCATTCTAAAAATTTTGTTCATTCAAAATGCAGTCTGCCATTTTTCACTATGTAACTGGTGTGATATATTTTGAATAAGCAAGATCCCCAAAATCTTTTTACATAGTGCCTGCAAAAATCCACCACCCTTTTTGAAATTGAGAAGGGCAGTCAATTTGCCAGGCTTGGGACTAGAAAAATGGGATGCTAGTCATGTATGTCTCTTGAAAAAAAAATTTGAGATAATGATGTTCACATTTTGCCTGGTGTGATTTTTGATTGAAATACAGAATATCAACAAAGTGAAATGGGCTCAGTTCATCTCAATCATCTCCCCACAAGCTCATGTATTTAGGGTCTCATTTGCAAAGGAGCAGGAGAGATGTTTCATGTTGCTTGTGCACAGAAAGATGGATTTAATCCACCAAAACACAATAGGAGATCAAACTGCTCTTGCTGCTCCCTGCCAGCATATCCAAACCAAATGCTCATCAAATCCCCTTTTGTTATGACATTTGCAATTGAAAGCGACTGTGTCTCATGTTTGGGGAAGTTTTCAGTATCCCAGTCAGCAAAGAGAGATGCTTTGCTGGTGAGCATTGAGCTGATTGGAGTTCCCAAGTGAGTAATCCTATTAAGGTTGGAGTATCTGATTTAGTGGTCCGGTATAGCAGCTAATCCTAGCAGCAGGGGTACATATCCTCACACTTTTAAAGATATTTTTCTTTTTTCTGGGAGACTGCTGAATCACTCCAGGCACAGAACCAGAAACAAGGAGGCATTCTTATACTTCCCTGTCACCTTTTATATGAGGAAAAATAAGACCAACTCAAGTGTGTAAGCAATGAAACACAGACCAAAAGCAGGACATCCTTTGATGTTTTGAAAATAATGAAAATGTGTGGGCTACTTTCATATTTTAGAGATGGCAATTAGTCAGATATTTTCATAACTAGAGTTAATTACACAAAGAATAGGCATGGACTGAGATGCATTCTAGAATGATTGTATATTATTTTCAGTCACAAGCAATGTTTCAGTCCTTTCATGGAAAAGATCTCTAGGTCACTGGTTTAAATAGGAGACTTTAAATAGAGTTTAAGTAACCAAACATTGATAGGTGGGCTGTACTTGGACACTAGATTTTGATTTTGCCAACCTCAAAGCCTTCCCTTCAAAATTCAGTTGCAAAAAATATAAAATCATGTGTAGAAAATCCCTCAATGAGAAAATAAAAATATTACTTTGACATTCCTATTTAAAATTGTCACTTAATCACTGCTGTCAAAACTTTTACAGATTCTTTCTTTTCCTTAGGGTGTCCTTCAAATCTTAAAATAAAGAAAAAGTTCTCACCAAACTGGCACACTTTCTCTTTCTGTTCTCTTTCGTTTCAGAGCTGTCCCAACTTCAGCAGCTTTAATGGCTGCCTCTTTGCCACTGGCAAAAAGAGCTTCTCCTGGATCTACCAGGGACTTTGTGGTATCCCTGGGATCAACAGGATGTGCTCTTTATATTCACCATCTCTTCGGGATGGTTTAGATCCGATTGGACTGTCCAGGAGCAAAGATATCGGCAGTGATCTCAGACCTCCAAGATCGCATGCCGTATCGTTGCGACGCCAGCTCTGCCTTCTCATTATATTTTGTTTGGAAAAGGAGGGGGAAAGTGAAAGCAAAAGAAACTTTGTAACACTGCCAACTAGAGGCTTGGAAATATTTTATTTATTTTTTCTTGACCAGACAAAGCTGAGAAACAACTGAGACTTTTTTTCAAGGACATTACCTGTTTGATAAAGATAGAGGGAAGAGCATGGGAGAGTATTATTGCAGGTGCTCTTCTGGGTTTCTATCAACAGCTGGAGTCTGATGTTGAAGCTTATAGGAAAAGAAAAGGTGATAAGACTCTGGAGAGTAGAGTTATAAATTTTAGCAAAAGCCTTGGACAATCAAACAAGGTGCAGTGTGCTCTTTTTATTTTTTTTTAAGTTGCGCTATTTCCTACTTTAACAAACCACTCCTTACTAGTTTACTTTTCGTAATATCTATTTGGATTTTTGGCCTTTGGAACTTGATTTTTGTCTTTCTTTTTGTCTTTTAAAGTCAAATTTTTATGTTTGCATTTTATTTTGAAGGAAAAGCTTTAGTATTAATGATTTTTTTTTAAGGGAGTAGTCTCTTTTCTTTTCTCTCTCTCCCTCCCCTGTACTTTTTTCTCTCTATTTATCTTACATACTGGGTTGTTTTTTTAATTTTTGTGGCTTTCTTTTTTCTCTTATGCATCCTTTTATACCTGAGACCACTTAATTGGATTAAGGTGTTGAAGAACCTGAAGAACTCCCCCCCCCTTTAGTTTTTTACCTTTTACTTTTCTGCCCTGTTCAGGATTTAACAATTTTTTCTTTTTTATGTGTGTTTATGCTTTTTTCTTCCATTTTTGAGTTTTTACTGCTATCTAGCCAATCGATTTGATTAAGGTATATAAGAACCTGAAGAAATTTTTCTATTATTATCACTACTATTTAGTTTCTTTTTTCCTACTATTTTTATTTGGAATTGCAATTGGTTATTTCACAAGTGGATTAAGGTCTAGGAGAACCTGAAGATTTTGAATTGTTTGAAATGAGTAGGAAACTAACAGCCCCTGGTTTCTCAACTTCTGCTTCTTCCTCTTCACCATCTGGAGGACAATGTTACAGCAAGAAAAGGAACAAGAAAAAGTGACCCTGCAGATGATTATGCAAGGAATTCAAAATATTCAAATAAGAAAAGGGAATATTGAAAAGAGAACAGAGAACACTGAACAAAGAACAGGGAAAACTGATGAAAAGGTGGAGAGCATTCAATGAATGATGATGAAATATGACGAGAGATTCCAAAAAATTGAAGAAGATAAACAAAGAGATAGGAAGATTGGAGACACTGATAGCAGATTAACTGTGGTTGAACAAGATAAAAGTGGGATGCTCAGATGGGAGATGGACAGATCAGAATTTTATCTCAGATTCCAAAAGATAGAGGAAGAAAAGGGACAAAACCTAACTGAGATAATGATAGGAATCTTGGCTGAAGCTCTGGAAATAACCAAAGAGAAGATGATGGATGGAATAGATGAGGTTTTTTGAATCTTCACAAGACATGCAATGAGAAATAGCTTACCAAGAGAAGTTCACATCAGATTTACAAAGAAAGCCATTAAAATGCAAATATTGCAAGTGGCAAGAGAGTAAACATTGAAATATAAAGACAAGGAGATTGTGTTCCTGAAACAAGTACCCAGAAGAGTGAGAGAGATGAGAAGAGAATACCGATTTCTGACCAAAATGCTACTTAAAAAAGAGGTGAATTATAGATGGCTGGTTCCAGAAGGTTTAATGTTCACATGGCAAGAACAGAGACATAGAATTGACTCAATTGAGAAAGTGGAATCATTTAACACAGAATTTTTTGGAGGGAAAGAGGAAGAGGCAGAAAAAGAAATCTCACTAATTGAATTCCAAGAGGACTGCCAACTGGTGACTGAAAAAGAAGAAGGTGTAGTAGGTGGAATGGTGGAAGCCAAAGAACAACGTGAACCAAGTTTTCATCCTCTCCTCCCTAGTGTTGTTCAACAATACAGGAAACTGATAAGGGAGGACATCCAGACCTTTGAAGTGAGGTAACATCATCACAGAATTGAGATATTCACTCTACAATACTGCTTTTTACAATTGGTATCCTCAAACATTGCCCACTTTAATAATAGATTGGTTGAAGGAGAAGAAAGTAGAAGTGCTGATAGTGAATAGAAAACTGGGCTCAAAGACTGAAGTTTAGTTCTTTAGAGCAGAAAACTTTATGATTGAAAGAGCAGGTCCAATTTGGAATTTTGTTATTTGATTTGCTGAGTAGCTGGTGGTTGTGACAAATATAGCTTTCATATGGATATGCCTAGTCCACTAGCTGGGACATTTCTGAGCCAATCAGTTTTGGCAATAATAATCCACACAATAACTCAATAACTCATATTGACTAATATATATTATTTTAAACTAACATGGAAAAAGGCTAAAAACTAGAAATTCAAAATGAGATTACTAACCATTATAAAGTACAGGGATTACTTGATGCTGGTGTTGATACTCAGACATCAACACTGTTGGTCTATTGTAAATTGGGAACAATTCTAAGTGAAAATTTTAAAATCTTAATTTGCCCATTTGCTCATCTCTAAAGCAGGGGCAAGCTGTATTTAAAGGATCAGGGAGGCTATCAAACTTTCCAAACCCTTAGAACAGCAATGGAGGACATTTATTAATACAGTGGCATAACATTGGAAGAATCAGAAATAACATTTGGTTGCTGTTTTGTTTGGGATGTTTTCTGAAAAGTTTTAAGGCTGTCAATGGCAGTAGTTTAATTCCAGAGACTTCCCCTCTCATCTTATCCTTAAACCCTGCTACAATGCAAAGAAAGGGGGAAAAATTGACCATGAAGACATGATTTGGGATCTTCCTTAATTTCTTTTTGAAATGCCAACCAAGTTCAGTCACTTTGGTGCCATGATTTTGGGTTCTGAGAGTCTACAGATGGTGTGCTCTTGTGTTGCCTATCCTGATATGAATTTTATTAGCTGCTTTGAGAACTTGCTGGTGATGAAACAACTTGCTGGTATGACCTAGCTAAATTAACAAACAAGCAAATGGTAGTGGTACGGTAAGTCCTAGTTTGAACTGAAACCCTTGAGACACTCTCTCTCTGGAAGTGCTGAATGGATTGAATATTTCTTCCTTGTCTACTACAGTGATAACCACTCACTTCGGAGGCTTTTTAAAAAGTATGCCTTCAAACTACAAAAAGTCTCTTCTCCCTGCAGTAGATAATAAATAGGTCATTTGAATAGCTTGGTCTTAATATAAATGGGAACCTTTCCAAAATTTAGACTTCAGCATTTACAATTCCCCTGCTTGAATGACTGTTGCTGAGAATTATGGGGATTGAAGTTCACACAGCTGGAGGACACCCAGTTTGGGAAAGGCTGGAATAGGTCTGAGTGATCCATCCATCTTATAATTCCAAGCATGAATGGTTAGGAAACAAACTGTAGGGTAGACATGATACTTTTTTTTAATTTTTTTTTTTAATAACAAGCATAACAAAATAAACATAAACATAACACAAAAAACATAAAAATATCCCTCTTCATAAATTTACATACAGTGCATCGATTGGTTTACCACTTTTTTTTGTGCATCCATTTCCTAGTCACTAGTATAATTATATTACATAATAGCTCATATTATCAATCAATAATTGTATAACCTAATATCATCACTAAAAAAAAATCATTTATAATTTTGTTAGTTCATATTTTAACGAGATAACTATAATTTGCTTAATTTATTTTGCAATAAATCATAAGATCATACCAAATCTACCTTGATAATGTTTTATAAAGATAATATCAAGAAAAAAAATTTTTTTTTATGCTAAATCGAATATTCTATCATTATGTTTTATTATCTAACCATTGATAAAAAAGATCCCAAACTTCATAAAATTGTTTATCTTCTTGTTCTCTGATTTCAAATGTCAATTTACTCATTTCAGCACAATCCAATATTTTCTTAATAATTTCTTCTTCTGATGGAGTTTTCTCACTCTTCCAGTTCTTAGCAAATACAATCCTAGCCGCTGTTAATATATTTACAATCAAATACTTCAAATTAGGGTAGACATGATACTTTCATGCCCTGTAATGTGTTGGCTGGAGGAATCTGCCTGGCTGATGGAGGAAACAGAATGTTGGGCTAGAAAAACCACTCATTTTGATCTGATTGAGTTCCTTTTATTTTCTTATGCTCACTTTAACATAAAGTTGCAGATCCACTTGAGCAAGACTAACACATATTGCTGCACAGCTTATGAAATCAGTCTGAGCATGCTCCTCTTTATTGGACTCACTGGAGGAAGAAAAGTCAGCAGCATCAAAGATAGCTATAATTGGTACCATTCTTTAAAAGGGCAGAGGGGAGGGGGCTTGTCTTTCAACAGAGCTGTCCATAGCAGTAAATCTTCACTATTGGATGGTTTTATGGAAAGGAGGCCTATATTTTCCTCTCAACTGAATCCCTTAAAAAAGCTCCAACAGCTGTCTTCCTTGATGAATCAGAAACAAACATCTGATTTTTTTAAGGATATATATTTTAAGATCTGTGCTTTTAAATGGGTGCCAATATGTGACTGCTAATTCATAGCAGCATATGCATTAGGACAAAAGGAGAAATGTGTAGTTACATTCTCAAATATTCTCCATTACAATTTAATCACATGCATGTCTTTCTTTGTGGGGGGAGGGCTTCTGATTAAGAAGAGTCACAAAATAAACTATTAACAGAAAACACCTGTATACTGTAAATCCCACTGAATTCAGTGAAACTTATTCAGGTAAATGTATAAAGTATTCTGAGCCATTAACTCTGGTCTGTCTGTTTGTCTGTCTGTCTGTTTGTCTTCCTTCCTTCCTTCCTTCCTTCCTTCCTTCCTTCCTTCCTTCCTTCCTTCCTTCCTTTATTTCTTCATATTCATTTAAAGAATCCTCTTAAATTCTCTGTCTCTGTTCTAATAAAAGTTTGCACCTGCTATCTTTATTATGACCCTATTCCTATAAAAGTACATTAGTATGGAAATAAAAGACATGTGATTATATGTTTCACTAATACAATGGTCTAACTCTAACATTTTAGTGACTAATGTTAGAAACCTGAGAGAATTGTAGCTGAAAAACAATTTTGAGATTCCCAAAAGATCCTGGGATATGTTGTGAAGCCAACCAGGTAGCACTCTTTGAGATGAGAGAAAGGATGGCAATTGGCTAACACTGCATTGGCTTTCACAGATGCAAAAACTGACTTCTTTTTGAAACATTCCTTCCTTCAAAAAATGATGTTATCTAGAACTCTTGGAGGCCACTACTGTTGTATCCTGTAGTTCTTATCATACTGTTGTATGATAAGAGTAGGAGAAGGAATAGGAAAAAAAAATACACTATAGGAAGAACAAGAGGAACAAAGAGGATCAGTGCCCAATTGTTTTACAACATGGGTATCAAATCTGCTGTGTCATGTTGTCATCATACGATGTTTTGCAAGGTTTTTCCCAGTCACGGAGCTGGGGTAAGCATGGCCTGAATGTGATGCATCTGGCTCACAGGCCGCCAGTTTGACACCCCTGCTTTAAAACAAATTATAATGTTTTCTGTGCTTTTGGTTTTACTAATTCATATTCTGGAAACATCCCTGAAAGTTTGTAACTGAAGTAGGTACTATTGGTTTTGTCAGAGAAAAAGATGCACTGTAAAAATAAAGAATTATAACCAGTCAAGAAAGAACACTCTGCTATTTATGATAGTCATGTCATAATAAAGTGAAAAAGGGGCTAGTTCCTTTCAGAAGCTCCCCATGACATTCTGCCAAAATGTACCCTTGTTCCTTTGTATTTCTAACAATAAAAAATATCTTAAAAGGAAAAAGGAAGGCTTCCTGAAAGCCAATATCATGCTTTAACATAGAAGAATGAAAAAAAAATCTCAGCTGGACAAAATAATATTTTACATATATTGTGTTCTGTTTATATTAAACCCAATAGAATCTAAATAAATCTGAGGAAATATATGCTGCTGACAAAGCCCTGTATATGCAAATATAATATAAATCCAAGGCACGGTTGATAAAAACATATTTTGGAGGAAATAACTCCAACAAATTCTTGAGGATCCCCTTCCCTCCTTCTCTTTTCCCTGGCAGTAACATTCAGGAATGCTTATCGCTGCTAAGTATTATACACAGAGAAGTTGCAGATGACTAAACAAAACTGTTTGCTTTTCTTCTCTTCTGGATTGGCCTGGTGTTGTAGTTAAACACAACTGACCCAGTACAAGCCAAAGAAAACTTGCACATTGACTAGCATGCTGAAATGTGATTTTTGTCCAAGGGAGACAGAAAAAAAATCAAGATGGATGCCGTGACCACCTGATCACAGCCCTACACCCTTTTATGCATGTGTTCTGGGTTTGATCACCAGGTTATCTTGACTTTCTTGAACCACTGCAGATATCCCTGTTTCTGTATTAATTTATCTGGGTCTTTTTCTCCCCATTATTATTTGTTGTTTTTCTATAACCCACCTTCTCCAATCATTATAGGTCAGGGAATATTTTACAGTATTCTTATGACTGTTCTGTGTTGAAGAATAAGTAGCTATATTGTAAATGACTCTTTTGGGGAGTACACTAGTTACAATAAAAATGGATGGTGAATTTCATAAATAAATTGAAAGTGGCCCAATGCCTTCTCCATGTTTCGTGGCTAAGTAAGGATTTTAAGATAATTTCATGTATCAAAGCCCATTTCTTACTCATAAGGCTTTAACATTCCTGATTATCCAGAGATAAAAATCCACTCTCCCCTCAAAAAAATGTCCTGTCATTTTCCTAAATTCAGGTTGAGTTTTCAAAGTGAGTACAAAGGGCAGTCAAAGAAATATAACCACAAAAATAACATACTAATTCCCCACAAACATTTACAGTTAAACAAGCATGATTCTGGTTATCTTGAATTCAGCTGGAAAGTACCAGATATTTCAGCCTATTCTTCAAAGGATCTCTTTCTCTATCTCTTCAAATCCTCTGTTTTTTAGGGATACTTCAAAAAATCCTATGGTTTCCTGCTTCAAATAATAACATTTCCAATTCATTGTTTTGGAGGGAAACAAAAATAATTAAAATTTATATTATTGTATTGAGAAAGGTCTTTCTACTTCTGAATTGGGAACATTGTATGTGGTTTACCTGATGCTGATGATTATAGAATGGAAGAAATCTTTGCAATCATTTAGTCCAATTTCTAACCCATTGCAGGAATTGATTGAATACCTGATAAATGGCGATCCAGCCTCTGTTTAAATACTTTTAGCAAAGAATTTATCGCCTTTGAAAGAAGTGTGTTCCATAGATGAACAGCTCTTATCATTAAGATCTTTGATGTCCACCCAAATTCTACACTTTTGTGTTGTCTTCTGGAACCATTTTGAACAAGTCTACCTAACCTTCTAACTGTTTGCCCTTCAAGTTAAAGATAGCTATCTTGTATTAAAATCTATCCCTTGTATCTATCTGTACTATAATATAATGCAATAAAATAAACAGCCTACTGAAAGTTTGCCTAGTTTGCCCCAGATCAAGGCATTTTGGACAAATCATAGGAAGTTACTTGCAACTTCTATGGAATAACATAGTTGATCTGTCTACCATTTGTAAGTCCACCTGGAGTGGAACACTAGACACAGAGGGGTCCACCAAGAGCAGTAGGCTGTAGTGCTGTATGATGTATGAAGGTTCATACATATATTTTATTAAGGATAGAGGATAACTACTAAAGTGGACTATCTAGATCCATCTAGCTGGATTCCTTCCCTGGGGAGCTACTTTTGAAGAGAATTGACTCATGGTGATTGGAAAAAGCCTATAATCTAGGGCAGGGGTCATCAACCTTTTGGACCTCAGGGACCACCAAACTCATAATTTTAAATCCCGTGGACCACTAATATGAATTTTGACTGACGGTGGCTTGCTGACATCGGTGGGAAAGTCAGTCCCATATTCCAGAGCTGCAGTAGTCACAGGACTGGCCCTTTGGTCATCCCAGAGCAGCTGCTCCTCCAGTCCATGGCATGACAGTGCAGCTGGGTCGAAGAGCAGCTGCTCCAGGATGACCAAAGGGCCAGTCCTATGACTACTGCAGCTCTGGAATATGGGACCGACTTTCCCACCAACGTCAGCAAGCCACCCTGGGCCTTCTGTTCCCATGCAGCCTGGATTAATTGCACTGGGGGGTTGCTTTGCAGGGGACATTTCTCTATGGACCACCAAAATTTTCTCGTGGACCACCAGTGGTCCCTGGCCCACTGGTTGGTGACCATTGATCTAGGGCAATATGGTTATAACACACACATCAATCAGCATAGAGCTAGAAGACACCTCAGAAGTCTTCAAGAAGTCTTCAAATTCAACCTTCTGCTCAGACCCTATATTACTTCCAGACAGGTGGCTGTTCAGTCTTTACTTAAAAACCTCCAGTGATGAAGCACTCAGGCAAGCCTGTTCCACTGGTTAATGGTCCTCATTTCTTGTCTTGTCTTCTGTTTCTTGTCTTGCCTTCTGGTACTTTGGGAAACAATTTGACACCCTCCGCTTCTTTGTAGCAGGCCCTCAAATACTGGAATATTGCCATCATATTACCCCCAGTCCTTCTTTTCTCTAGAATGGCCAGACTCAATTTCTGCAACTGTTCTTCATGTGTTCTTGTCTCTAGGCTCTTAATCATCTTAGTTGCTCTTCTTTGCACTTTTCCCAAAGCCTCAACCTCATTTTTGTAATGTGGTAATAACATCTCCTTTGAATCTAGATTTATTTATTTGTTAAATTTATTTGCTACCCATTTTGCTGTGGGGCTACTCTGGGTGTCTTACAACAATAAAATAAAATAAAAAAGATTAAAAATATAAAAAATAATAATAGTGAAAGAATAAAACAATAAAAATAAACAGCGGAAGTACAATAATATGAAATTAGAAACTGAGCAGAGGAGAAGAAGGAAGTGCAGGGTGGAGATGGGGTCAGCTAGTTAGTTCAGCAATCATCTTCTGTGATGTATTCTGCTATTGGGTTCCCAGGCCAACCTGCAGACCCCGGTCTTCAGGCTGTTGCAGAAGGATAGGAGGGTGGGAACAAACATCACCTGGGGGTGCAGGATGTTCCAGAGGGCTGGCCCTACAACAAGAAGACACTTCTCCTGGATCCCATCAGTCAGAGTTCCTTGACTGATGGGATCCTCAGCAGGCCTCCTCTGTTGACACAAATTGGGTGGACTTGTCTTAGCGGGACAAGATAACTCATCAAGGAGTCTGTGCCTATGCCACAGAGAGCTTTAAAGGTCATGGTTTGAGCCAAGCTAATAATTCCTGTCTCATCCTATGAATTGTATTGCTTCCTGTTGCTTAGATATCCAAACAAAATAGTTATATTACTAGATTTGGTGAAAGTTCCTAATTGTTTTTTCAGAATTTACTTTCAATATGCCCTCCAACATGATATCATTTTTCATGGAAGACTTTGTCTTGGGAAGTACTTCAGCAAGAATTGAGAATCCAGTTTAGGTTGAAATGCTGCCTGTGGTGGGAAAGGAACAATTTGATCAAAGGCTGTTGGTTTGCCATTTCACTGAACCACTTCCTCTGGTTTCTTCTTCCCTTTGCTTTTTGTTCTGTTTCTTTCCATATCTGTCAACCTCTACAGCTGTTTATTGTTTTTAAGGGACCGCAGCTTCAGGCTGCATGTCAGATCTGTTCCTCCAATGCTGAGATTTAATGTTTACAAGTTGGGTCTGTTTTTCTTTTGGCTAATTGCTGAGATCATCTGAGGTGATCCCTTAAGGGCAGTTAATTGGACAATGATGGAGATGGAGACTGTTCTGGCATGTATTGCCTCTGATGCCTTCAGTTTAACTGAAAAGGGACATAAATCACAATTTGTAGGAGTGATCCTCATTTTGCTCTCTCTCTCTCTCTCTGTGTGTGTGTTCACATTTTAAAGGAATCATTATGATATTTAACTTGAACAGACTTCAGAGAACTTGTATAGAATTAGAGGAGTCATGCAGTATACTCCTGTTTGTCATCCTTTAGATTCTAGTTCTAAGATTTAGTTATAGATTTTCAATCTCAACAGCAAGTTCAAATCCATCTTCAGCCATTATACCAGAATATAGAAGACAATCAGTGGCTTAAGGAAACTATATAATAACCACTAACTTTTCATTGAGAAGAATTTCGAGTTAGCAAGTGCAAGCGTAACAACAACAACAACAACAACACATTCCGGATCCTGCCATTCTGCCACCAAACAGACAATTAGGCTGCCGTGGCTGGGCCTGGACAGCTATCCGGTGCAGTTCCTATGGTTAAGGGATTACCGTCTTTGGATCAATAATGGCTTAGCCACTGCGAACCAACCCAGGCACCTACCATCACTAGTGATGAGAAGAAATGAACAAAATTCCACACCAGATCAGTCATTGCCCGGGTCAACAAGGACCATGTCAGATGCTATGGACATCTGCCAAACAATTGACTACAGGGCTCAGTTATTACTGCTAGGAAACCAGGGCGTGAAACTGAAAAATGACTGGGGCAAAAGCACAAAACAACCAAAGAAAATCGAGAAATCACCAAATATTACTACCAGGCAGAACCAACAGCCAGGGGATTTCAAAAAAGAATGATGTAGCTGTGGAAGGAAAACACCCAGAAAGAACAAAGATTAATGGATCAAAGATGTTTCATCATTCGTAATAAAGTTTTCACAATAGTGGAAATGCAACATCTAGAAATATTGGTTAGAAAGAAAACAAGAAGTAATGATGAACAAGCTGATAGAACACAACATGTCAGATATCACAGTCATCAAAAACCGAAGCATACAATTTATTGATATCACTGTACCAGGAGACGCCAGAGTCGAAGAAAAAGAACTAGAAAAAAATCACAAAATAATACGACCTGGCCATCGAAACTACCCGATTATGGGTGAAACATGTGATAGTGATACCCATTGTTATTGGGGCACTTGGCACCATGTCCAAGAATTTTACACATCAAGAAATTGCAGCTTCCTGCAATAACACCAGCAGAACTTCAAAAAACTGCTCTACTTGGAATATTGTATATTTTACAAAAATATTTGGTAAATACCTATGATGCTGGCAGCAACCTGTATCAACCAGCAATGCCAGTTAATAATATTTGTGATACATTTTTAAATGTTCAGTTAACTAAGTTTCATGTTTAATGAATAAAGTATATAATAATAATTTATCTAATGGCTCTTCTCTTTGTGGACTATGTTTGAGGTTTTCATCTATTCTTAGAACATCTGGCAATGCTTCAGTCATGCCATTTTAGAGAAACATTGGAAGGAGTCATTTATATTATCAAGTCCAATTCTTCTTTATAGAGAAATCCAGATTATAAGGCATCTGTCAAACAATTGCCTAAGTTCTCCTGGAAAAATTCCAATGATTCTACGATCAAGCTGCCCTTTTAGGATTTTTTTTCTAACTTTCATTCAGAATCTGTCTATGCATAACTTAAGAACATTAATATTACAAGATATCTTTCAGTAGGCGTATGTTGAAGGATAAAAAAAAAACCCAAGCAATGCATCTCTTTAAATGCTGTTTCTTCTTCAACTAAATATGCCTTACATACAGTGATGGGATTCATTTTTTTTTACTACCAGTTCTGTGGGTGTGTCTTAGTGGGCGTGGCAGGAGAAGGATACTGTAAAATCTCCAGTCAGAGGTGGTATTTGCTGGTTCTCTGAACTACTCAAAATTTCCACTACCAGTTCTCCAGAACTGGTCAGAACCTGCTGAATACCATCTCTGCTAACATAGTAAGAAATTCTGATATTTGATGTTTTCGAAGCCACTGGCAGTAAGAAAAGTCCACTCTCATTCTCTGCCCCAGCATAGCCAGTGGGGATGTGAGCAGCTTATATTGAATAATGTAATTTAGTTTAAATGTCTCTGCCCACCCCCACATGCTAAAGAACGTCTGGTACCCAGACAGCTGTATACAACAGTGAAGTATCAGGTAGAAAGAAAGTTAGGTTTAATGCAATCTATAGTCACATCTTTCAAATAGTCACCCTCACCTCTGCGAGGCTATGTTTCTGTCTGTATATACCTGTTCTGCTCTGTCTATTGGCTAAAAGAATCTTAATGGTGAGAGGGTGACATCTGGATTAGGCACTCTATACAAGAAGCCATTTTTCTTCTCTATAGATGTGGTATTTTGTGGTTTGAGTAAATTTTTCCTATAGACAGCAAGTGGCTTCCACATGCTCTGAGAATGATGCAGTGGTCTAATACAAACCAGAACAATGCTGAAGAAAAATCCCAGTCATTAGAATCATGCTGTTCCTTTTAATGAGCTTCTTTGAGCAGGGGGGAGGCAGGCGCTGGTACTAAATGGTTTGCCAGGGAATTTCACTTTTTTTCTCCTCTGTATTTCTTGTAATGGAAGCATTTTGAAGACTTTATTGGAGACTAAAGAGTGCTGAGATTTTCCAATTCAGATGTATTTTTATTGGAAAATAGTTTGTGTATAGTCAAACCAAAGATAAGCAATTGTACATCTCACCGATTTTAAGCAAAAAAATGGGTATGTTTTTATCTCTCTCACTGTAAAAGTATGACTTCTTTGCTTTATTATTTCTCAGTGTGACTTAGAGGTTCAGTTTATTGAAATTCTGTGAGAATTTGGCTCCAGTGGAACGTAGTTGGATTTTTTTGGTGTTATTTTTGTTATTGCAAAACACAGAACATGCCAGAATACGAGATCTGCATCAGACCAATGGAAAATTTTAACTGTTAGTTTCATGTCATGTCTGAGCATAAAAAGTGGGGTAAGGTTGATAAAAGGATTAGCACCAATATATACTGGATGGTCCTAAGTGACGATGATGAGAACCTTTGTAAAAATTTATACATTTACCCAATAAGTGCAATGTGTCTATGGTCTCTTAAGGAAAATTTTTGCAGGAAGATAGAAACTGGATGCCAGAGCTAGATGTGAACAGGCAGCACTCCAGATTAATGTTATTAGGTTAAAGAAAGAATATCCTGATTGCCCCTGGTATACATAAGCATTAATTCCTTTCATTTTGCATAGCTATCTATGAGAATATCGTGGTTCCCAATCATTTGGGGATGAAATAGATAATGCCTCAACACGATGTCCACTAAGAAGTGTGTATGGAACAGAGTCTCAAATGCAGTACTGTAGATATGGTAAGTAAATCTGACTTTTATATGCATCTTTCAAAACTCCAGTGTACTGTGATGTTCATTTTCTGAAGCCATATATTCCCTATTCTGACAAGTCATAGTCATGAGAAGAACTCATAACAGTACTTGTAAGTGCCTTCAAACTGCAATGAAAAGTTATTTATTTATTTATTTAATTTATTTTGTCAAGCATAAGTATAAACATGATTATGAATACATGAAATGAATACGAATAAAAGGGAACATTAGGACAGGGATGGTAGGCACATTGGTATACTTATGCATGTGCCTTACAGACCTCTTAGAAATGGGGTAAGGTCAATAATAGACAATCTAAGGTTAAAGTTTTTGGGGTTTGTGGAAGGAACCAGAGTCAGGTAGTTTATTCCAGACATTGACCACTCTGTTGCTGAAATAATATTTCCTGCAACCGAGTTTGGTGCAGTTTACCTTGAGTTTGTATCTGTTGTGTGCTCGTGTACTGTTGTGGTTGAAGCTGAAGTAGTCATTGATGGGTAGGACATTGCAATAGATAATTTTATGTACTATGCTTAGGTCGGACTGAAGGTGGCGTAGTTCTAAATTGTCTAAGCCTAAAACTTCAAGTCTGATGGCATAAGGTATTCTGTTTGCAAGTAGAGGATGGAGGACTCTTCTTGTGAAATATCTCTGGATTCTCTCAATTGTATTAATGTCTGAAATGTAATGCAGGTTCCAGATAGATGAGCTGTATTCAAGAATTGGTCTAGCAAATGTTTTGTATGCTCTAGTTAGTAGTACAATATTACCGGAGAAAAAGCTATACAGGATTAAGTTAACAACTCTTAATGCCTTTTTGGCTATGTAGTTACAGTGGGCTCTAGCACTTAGATCATCAGAGATGAGTAATTAAGTAGTCCTTAATTCTTTTAAACGGAGTCAAAAGTTGATTCCTTAGATCAGCAAGATTTAGTCTACATAAGCTGCTGACTTCCTAGCCATACTGTACCTTCAGCTCAGTTTATCTTACATCTCCAAAGTACTTAAGCCTTTTAGGAGCCCTCACAGTTACTGCCTATTTATTGATTTCTAATGGGGATACTATCTGTTACACCACCCAGTTGGGAGAGCTTTAAATCTTGGAATATCAAGCTAGTCTTTGTGAATAGAACTGGCATGCATAAATGGAGGCTCTGGCTCCATGCCAGCACACCTCCTAAGAATGAATTGTAATCATCTGAGAAAAATCACCCAGCAACCAATTTGTCCCCCAGACATCACTCTGAGAATGTTAATAAAGTATGATTCCAGGACCTTCAGACTAAAATAATAATAATAATACCGCATTGTGGTAGGTTCCTGTAGGAAGATCTTAAACAAACTACCCAAGAAAAGATTTCGTGATTTATTGGTGCCAGATTGTAGTATACTGACTAACCTCCCTCAAGCATTATGAATCTCACTGGCCATAAGGATGGCAGAAGAACTAAACTCCAAAGGTGTTATTTCTGGAGCGTGGTCATGACCACCCCATCTCCTGCTGTATGAGACTGTTGTTTATTGGAACTGACAGTGGAAACACAAGCAATTGTCATTTCTCACCACTGAAGTGGTGTCTCTTGATGATGGAGAAAACACAAGAGAACTCGGGGCAAACACAGCTTGGAATTTTATGTGCTTCCAAATAACAGGACCCATATGGTTTTTTGAACAAAGGTAAAGCTGCAAAGGAGGCCCTTGACAAGCTGCGATGACAGTGGCACGATGACTGCAAAGCGAGTGTTTAGGATGTGGCTGATGTAGAGATAATTTGCCCCTCTATCACATTTTTGCCCCATTTGTAGCTTGTAGGAGCTCAGGCTGTATTCGGACCCTCCAAATAATCCTGTAAAGTACTTGAACATAATTGGGTCTCACTTTGTACTTTGTGGGTAATTGTGGAATTATGACTTATTAATAAAGTACAAAGCGTTTTAGTACATTTAGCCATAAGCCACGGATCACAATGTTGGGGCTTGCATGACACAATTACCCAAAGCCAAATTATATTATATAAAGAAAAATTGGCCAGACAATTATTTGAAACTTGGTTTTCCCCATCCAAAATACATGTAGGAATCATTATATCACATTACATTTGGTCCTTAGCTGATTGAATGTTATCTCCCAGTTACCATTATTCTTTCAAAGATGTCCTCCCTTTTTATAGTTCATACGCATGCCTTCTTTCCAGGATATGAATCTTGTCTCACATCTTAATTAGGCTTAACTGGACCTAAGTTTTCTGTTTTGGTCTAGGGCAGAAAAGATACATCTGGAAGTAACTGTCTGGCGCCATCTTCAGGACCAAAGTCTGAGACAAACGTATTTGCATGTATGGTATCTGGTTGTTTCACCATGAATTGGAAGGTTTTAGTGTATCATGGGTTTGATTTTGTATAGAACCTATAACCTCTGAAATGAGGCAGATCATAAATCTTATCAATAAAATGAATAAATAACTGTTGCATTGTATTCGATTGTAGTTGATAATGATAAGTGTCACTTCACATTTGTTCCTCCGTTAGATTGACAGTTCTGTTAATTTTTAGCACATATCAGAGGCATATATGGATGAAATGAAGTCAATAGGTCTGCATTGCTCTTTTAATTTGAATATAATCAAAGCCAAGAAGAGTGTAGGAAGGGGATAGCTTTTGATTAAGGAGAGTGAGGTATATGCATTTATTATTTAAATATTATTTTTCTCTTTAGTCACGATGGCAACATTTTTCTTAAGAGGGCTTACAAGAGAACATGGGAAAATAAAATTCAAATTTACACAAAGCATACTGACTGCTTTTGGATCAGTCACAGCCAACTACATACATTCTGCTAAACTTTGACTTCTTTTAACATGGCTATGGATTACAGACTACAATGACTGTATTCATTCAAACTTTATAATGTCTTAACATCAGAAAGGTCTGGAAGAAGCATGCATAACTTGTGCATCATAATATCATCTTGCAAATTAGTTGAAACAGTTACAATGTGACTACAGAAAGGGAAGAAGATTAAAAAAAATCAAACCCATTAGATAGAAGCCATCTTTAAAATCTCAGTTATGTACCCTTTTATTTTCCCACATTCTATCAGAACAAATATCAGATAGCTTCTTTATTATTATATTATTATTCTTTATTAGGATACTTTGATACTTGATTTGATATAAAATCAAAAACCTCATGCCTCCCCTAGTACAACTTCTTTCTTACAGACTCCTGCATTTTTCAACCATTTCCCATCAGGTTCTTAGTGTTTTTCTCATCTCTGGTTGTACTCTACATTTCTCACTTTTTGGCCTTAAGGAACAAAACCTCCCTAAATCTTATGCACATATTACCTATACCTGTACAGTGTGTCATTAATCTCTCTCTATATAAGCGAAATACCACTCACACATCATCACAAAATCTCCAGAACAGTAAAGCCTACAAACTTAAAATTTGGCATGTATGTTCCTCTTGGCTTTTAGGTGCTCACTAAGAAAATATTTTTCAAAATGACCATCAGAGCATTAGTATTTTGTATATTATTATTAACACACTCTGATGCTAAGGAGTTCTACTCCTGCTCCCCACCTGAAAAGAAATCTGTTCCAATTGCAAACCACAAGCAGAGGAGAGAAGTTTCAATTTCAGTTTTAGTTTCATAGCATCAAGCAGCTTTAGTACAGAACAGTTGAGCTAAGCCGTGCCCAGGCTCCTTGCTGTCTCCTTCTTGCTCACACAGCAAATACTGTTTCAGTTTCCAAACACACTGACAGGACGCTAGCCAGATGAATACTGATGGATGCTGGTAGGCAAAGGCATAATTTCCCTCCCTTATTTTCCGCCCCCAAAACTAAGCCTGATCACATAGTTATGTAGTAAAACAAAGGTATCTAGCTAGTAGATTATAAAACCATACCTCATGAAAGACCTGGCAAATGTTTCCATCTCTTTCCTTGTCATATCAGCCAAGCTCTTTCATTAACAAAAAAATTATTAACTTGGGAGATTGCTTACCAACCACTTTTGAATTAAACCTTTAGGGTTCAATAAGAGTAATTTCCAAATATGAAATTTGCATGAGTTTAATTATTCCTAAAATAATTATTTTGGTGACAAAACAACTCCAAAGGTAGCTTTAATAAATTAATACAATTTACAACAATACAGTAATTATCACCATCAAACAACATTAGGAAGGATTTGATAGGTGGATCAAAATACCAACTCCAGTGTAAATATCTGTCTGACTATGCAATGAATCATAATAATAATAAACCCTCTAAAAGTGACTACCTCTATACTTAAAACTGAAACCTGCCTAAAAGTGATCCAATTCAAAGTTTATAAAACCTAATCTAAAACTAATTAAATTGGTTAGAAATTTAATAACTAAGGCAGCAAGCATACCAACCACATCTTGGGTTATCCTATAATGATTCCCTGGAAAATGAGGCAGCCTCATCTCCAGAACATCTTAATAGCTGCATTAGGACTTAAAGGACAAAGTTCTCCATCAGATTTAGCATCTCCAGTATGTTGTATTATAGTATTTTTAAAAAAGAACACCAGTCTCTGAAAGGATCTTCTTATCCCGGGTGAAGAAGTTCTCCAAGAACCTCTGCTATCCAAATGCTTCAAGAAGTACATCAAAATATATATGGGGCTTTGGATCATGGGAACAATGCATGAAGCCAGAAGTCTGACTGGATTCAATAGCATTACTTCAGCCTACATTTATTATCAGGATATATGATGGGCACTCAAATGCCAAGATGATATCCACATTGTAGTAAAACATAAAGGAAAACCACATGCATACATTATACCAGAAATAGACATGAAGGTATTATCTCAAATTGCTTGAACAAATAATATTAATTCCTTTGATGATGTCATTTTGAAATAAATATTGATTACCAAAGGAGCAGGGTCACCAGTCTCATAAACTTCAAATTATGAGAAATAAGATAACTTCATTGTCATGTTTTTACTGTGAGCACACTGGTCCACATTAAAAATGAAAGTCTGTTGCCTGCTCTCAAGAGAAAGTATATATCAACCCAAAACACATACATAATGCACATATAAACATGCTGTATACATACATAAATATATACCTTCAAAACACCTCCCCACACCACAGTAACAGCCAGATTTGAATGCCAAGCCATATCTATGAAATATGTCTGCCTAAACTACTTAATGGGCTGGAAGCCAACCCTTTTCATCTAATTCTTCATACTGCATAATAATAATAACAACAACAACAACAACACAAACATTTATCCCATTACTTGCTTTTACATGTGAGAGAACAAATGCAACAACTGCAACTTCAGGCAGGGATCATAATTCCCTTCATTCAACTCTATTGTAATTTTGAATAATTGCTGAATGAAAAGTTGTAAATCAAGGACTAACTATATTGTAAATTAGTATTACCTCCCCAGGCCTCTAGAATTTGTTAACACAATGTAACAAAACATTGTGTCAACATAAGGAAATTACTAAATTTATGATTCAAAAGTAACGCCATAAATTGTATTTAAAGTTAATTTAATGCAAATGTGGATTAAATTAAATATAGAGCCTTTTTTTTCATGTCACTCATTTTTGGGAATATGCTCATTTCCAACATATGCAGAAGTTGGCTTGGAAATGGATATGTATCCCTAGTTTAGAACAATATATTAACCCAGCCTGTATACAGCCTGCAGCCGCATGTATGGGAAAGCATTACAGCTAAAACTCAGAAGAGGCTGTCACTATAAAATAAATCTTCTCCAACCAGGTGCCCTCCAGATTTTTAGATTTCCATCTTGGAATGTGTAGTCTTGTTGGTTGGAAGGCTTCATAATGCAGGAAAAATAAATCTGATTTGAATGTGTAGCAAGGCAGTTTCTGTTCCTATCAAGGTTTATGGTAGCATCTCTCAGTAATTCCCCATTCAGCTGGTTTTTTTCATTAATTTATCCACCGATAAACCCATGTCATAAACACTGCCTGTCATAGCTTTTATCTAGACTCATTTTCCACAACTTTCCTGCCAACTGTTGCTGTTACTTTTTTTAAAAAACTGGCACAGTTTGTACACACACACACACACACACACACACACACACACACCTTGGGGCCAAATATCAAGGGCTGGACAATTCACCTCACCTTCTTGCATAAGGAAAAGGCTGCTGGTGTAATTCCACAAAATCAACTATGTAAGATAACATATATTTTCTTATTTATAATGGGAGAATTGTGAGATTTTAGAAAAAGATGTGCTCCAAAGTTTGTGGGTTCCTTCATACATGATCCTAGGAGGATATGTAAGATTCTTCCTTTCCCCCTTAAATATTTTACACTGTTTTCCTTTTATTTCAATTTTTCCATTTCATTTGTTTTCATTTATTTGATTTTTTCCCCAATACCCACCTGCCTGAAACTTCTGAATCTTCGGTTCGAACATCATGACATTTTCTAATATTCTCATACTCTACAGTGTATCATATTTTCTAAAATTACAGACATATTAGATATATAAATAGAAGAAGTAACTCAAGGTTGAGCTATGGAGTCCATGTGCTCTCGAACTTGATTATTTTCTTACAGGTGGTTCATTATCCAACTATGGTAGATAACATTTTCAGTGCTGGATATAGTGCTCACTATATACAGTGGCTTGTTCTGTTAGTGGGATGTTGTTTTCTTCTTGGTAGTTAGTGATTAGACTTTTACTGTTTTATTGTTTGTCCGAGTTAATAATTACTTGATTGGGATATTGCTCATTGCTTGATTATTGATCTGATCTCAGACTTGGTGTTAATACCTGCTTATTTGGGTGCTGTCTGATGACAAGGAGGTGTTCTAGTCTTTTGTTTCCTTTTTTTAGCATTTTGATTTTCTCTTTTAAATGGTATGTAAATGTTATTTATTTGCTGCCTGTAAATGGCCAATTTGTCTGAGTGTCAAACCTCCTAGAATTTTCTAGTGTTTTTAGGCTTAGCTTGGTCTAGATGTCCACATTTTCCCACTTGAAACTTTGTTTAAGTTTGTCTGTGCGCTGTGAAATTAATTAGTTTTCATCATGTCTTCTGACTGCTAGCTGGTGTTCATGGATGTGCTCTGCTAGTCTTCTGTTCGCTTGTCCTATGTAGTGGCTGTTGCAGTCCATATATTGAACTGCTTATTGTGGATGACTTCTCCTTTTTCTTCAGGGGCTGCTAGGTCTTTTGGTTAGGATGTTTTGGAAGGCTTTAGTTGCTATTTGGAGAATTCTGGAAGACGAAATATCTTGCCAAGTTTGAGAAACACTAATTTGGAGCATTTCTTCACTTCTACTGAAGAAATAGAAACTACAAGTCAAAGGGATTAATGAAGACATCAGACTTCCTTTCTATAGCATTTAGAGATTTTGCTGCCCCTTCTGGTCAGCTGTGCAATGCAGCTTCCCCTTGTTCTCTTAGACTTAATGCCAACATTCCAAGTAAACCCTCATTACCATTTTTATAATAGAACTCTGACAGCAGCTGTCTTTGCATTCCTCTTGTCCTATTTTAGAGATAAATTTCCAGAACTTGGTCTAGAAAATATCTGGTTGGAATGCCATACAGCCTTAACATTTACTTACTTTTCTGTTTCTGTTTCCAAGGAGAAAAATTACTATTTTCAGACTTTGCTGTTCCTGTAAGAACACAAGATTATCAAAAACATATCTTAGGGGCATTACTATAGCGTAAATGGAAAAAAGAAACCAAGACAGGAGACAAAAGCAGGAAAAATTAACAACAGAAATAAAAAAACTAGAACACAAATTACAAAGAGAATCTCAAAATGAAAGAGTAAAAAATGACATGGTCCTAGTTAAACATAAATTAAATTTGGTAAACCAAGAGGAGAGGGTGAGAGAACTGAAAGTTGCAAGGCAAACTTACTTTGAACATGCCAATAAACCAGGGAAGTGGCTAGCCACTTTAAAAAAAGAAAAAGAGGAAAAGTTGATTCAGGAATAGGAAGATGACAATGGAAAAATACAATATAAAATGATAGAGAAAAAGAAATTAGTTCAAAACTATTTTGAAAAGTTATATGGAGAAGAAAACATAGATGTAAATAAGATAGAACAATATTTACAAAGATACGGTTTGGCAGAATTAAGAGAAGACCAAAGGGACATATTGAATAGGGAGATAACATCAACGGAATTAGAATAGCAGTTAAAAAACAAAAGAGTAACAAAACTCCAGGGCCAGATGGAATTCCAGCAGAAGTGTATAAATGTATGTATGAATGTTTTGGAGATGTAATGTTTGGAGCATACAATGACATATTGGAGTTATTCAAAATATCAGATTCCTGGACAGAAGCTTACATTTCCCTTATTCAAAAAGAGAGCTCAGACCATAAGTATATTAAAACTACAGGCCAATCTCACTGTTGAATGTCGACTATAAAATTTTCACTACAATAATGGCAGAAAGACTAAAGATGGTGCTAAATGAAATAATACACCCAGACCAGAATGGTTTTTTTTGCCAACGAGACAAATCAGGAACAATATAAGAATGGTTTTAGACATCTTAGAGTATTATGAAACACACCCTGGGAAACAGGCGGCATTAATCTTTCTAGATGCACAGAAGGCATTTGATAACCTTAATTGGCAGTTTTTGATCCAACAAATAAAAAATATGAGATTTGGAATTAAATTTGAAAATATGATTAAGACAAGATCAAATTTGAATGGGCAAAGAAGAAATAAATGTATTACTAAGAGCATATAATTGTTTACTCCAAGTAGAAATGGAGGAAGAGATAGTTAAGGGTCCAACGATTGCTTGGGCACAAAATGTAGGTCACAACATACAATTAGAAGATTGAGAGAAAATGTGGACCAAGAATTGCAAATTATCATTATCAACAGCATATAAAGAGAATCTCATCAAGATGTTTTATAGATGGCATTTGACACCGGCGAGATTGGCCAGGATATACCCGAATATGAAACCACACTGCTGGAAATGTAAGCTAGTAGATGGAACATACTACCATATGTGGTGGCAATGCCCTAAAGCCAAAAAATACTGGGAAAAAATGAGGAGATGGATAAGAGAAATTACAGGGTAAAATATCGAATTTAAGCCAGAAAACTTCTTACTGGGGATGATTGAAGGAAATCTGGAGAAACCTACCCAATACTTCGTTCAACATGTAATTACAGCAGCGCGAATCGCTTATGCCCCAAACTGGAAAGTAGATGACATACTTTCTGAAACAATGGTAATTAATAAAATACTTGAGTGTGCCAAGATGGATAGACTTACGAGAAAACTAAAAGGAAAAGAGGAGTTGGAGTTTTATGAAGTCTGGGAAATGTTATGTATATGGTTAGAAAAAAGGAATAAGATTTGACATGAAATAGAATTGTAAATAAAATGTATTTTATTTAGAAAATTGTAATGCTTGACACAAAACTGTTAAAATGTAAATACACATGTATTTTGAAAATAAATAGAATTTAAAAAACCACAAGATTATCATTTAATAATAGTCAGAACTCCATTGTTTTGCAATGGACACTTTGTTTACCAAAGTTCATTGTTCCATACTAAGCAGGCTCGTAGGCCTGCATTCCTATTGGTCCGGAATAGCCGGGCCGTGATTGGATGATATAAGCATTCCTGATTGGTTCGTATGGGGTTTGCCGCGATTGGGTTAAACCAAGCGCGGCAAGCTTAAATGACTGTCATAGGCTGCCTGGCCGCGGCCAGCTCTACATAAAGGGCTGCCGCGGCTAGGCTCATTGTCTCAGAATCTGCCTCCTTAATAAAGAGCTGTTGTTCACTATTCAAGCCTCGTGTCTCAATGGGACCCACCAACCATACTTAACATTCATAACAACAGAAGTTTCTAGCTTCTTTTTTTAAAAGAAAATGCCAAGAATTAGGCCATAATAGGATAAAAATGGGTAAATTTTTCACCAGTTGTAGCAAATCAAAAACATCCTGGCCAAAATTCAAGTAATTTGAGGGAGGTTGGGAAAACAGTGTTCTGGCATATAATCAGGCTGGCCACATAGCCACAGAAATACCTCTGGACAATGCTAGCTCCCTTGGCTAAGAAACGGAGTTGAGCATTGCCTCCCTAGAGTTGGCCATCACAGGATGGGGGAAGCCTTTACCTTTATATCTTTTAAACAGTGGCAAAATGATATTTCTAAGTATGTGTGGCGGAGGGAAAGCATGAGTTAAATATTAGATGTTACAAGATGTAAAGAAAAGAGGATTGGGATTGAAATTATGTTTTGAAATTATATTTTGCAGCTTGTTGTTTTATTTGGATGAAAGTGTGGGTGTTCCTCAGAAAAAGAAGACTTTTAGAATTGAAAACAGCTTGAGACTTGAATGACATGAGCATCCGTGGTAAAAATAAAGTCAAGATTAATGTAGATTTCAAAAATTATTAGGTTAAACATGTCATATTGATTTTATATTAGAAGAGATACAAATCCAGGCTAGGCCCCAAAATATCTCTATGGCTGTCAGCATAAGGGAAATAAATACGCAACCAAAAGTGGTTAATGTATTGTGGGATACAAGAATTCTGTCAAGGGAATCCAAAAATCCAGAACAAAATTAAGAGAAGGCAAAGAAAAAGGTTTTCTTATTTACATTTATCAGAAAGATTGAAAATAGCTAAAGAACTGCATCACCCATAAGGAGTGTTATATTCTCAAACTCTTGTTTGCACATTTTAATGATTATAATCACAAAGGCATAGAATATTGGTAGGAAAATATTCTCTGTAAACTTTTCTTTCCATTAGTGCACTACATTTATTACAGCACTGAACAAAGAATGGGGAGATCTAGGTTAAAATTCTTGTTCAGACTTCCTAAATGACTTATTAGGAACTTTATGCTTAATCTATATTATACTTAATATACAGTATGTGTAATTATTTTCTGAATTTAAATAATGATATTTTTGCAAGCTACTGTATATAAAGTCATGGTAACTTCATCAATGCACATTCAACAATTAAAGTTTTGGCCAAAGATTATGTTAAAATGTTCTAAATGGCCTGCTCACATACTATTTTACAAAAACTTTACATTGCAATGTAGTATCCCAAAGGAATAAATTGTTAGAGAACCAGTGCTGTATAATTTGCAGTGGCAAAGGATAAATCCGGACAGTTTCCCAATTTCATATGCATCATTTCTGTTAGAAGAAGAGAGAACATTATTTTGTGTGTGCAACATCTTCAGTTGTGCAAAGTACTTGATTAAATATTCTGAGAAAGCACACGGGGCATCCAATTCAACTCTGCCTTGCCTTATTTTAATCTCTCAGCTAGAAGCAAAAAGAGGCTCAAACTCCTTTTCAATTCTTCTTTGTTCCAGCTGATATAGTTTCTATGATACAGTTTCTTGGTTATGTCTCTATTAACAATGGCTCTCTTAACACACAGGAAGTTTCATGTCTTGGCCAAGCTTAAGAATATGAGATATTGCAATTAAAATTTAAACTCAAGGCCTTTTTAATTCTATTTCTAGTGTAAACAAGTTTCTAACATAAACACAACATTATAGCATGTCTTCTAGGCAATAGTTTCATTAATCTCTTAGCCATTGGATATCCTCTGAGGGAAACTAGTTTGCATAGTTTTACAATTTAAAATTAACCCTTTCCATCTAATGAATTGGTTGGTATGCGGGATTGGAAGTGACAGCCTTCTATCTAATATAAAATAGTTCCTTTTCTTGTTTTGGAGGCTAACTAGTATCAAACTTGTTCATTAAAATGAATTTGATCTTCCTGTTGCTGTGTGATGGGGTAAGCAAGAAGGGAAATGAGCCTCTGCTATTCTTACATAATAGAAACTATATGCAGCTAATTTCTTTACAATTTGCTATCACATCAGAACATCCTTCTTGTTTAAAACAGCCTATATTTCTACTTTGAATCTCTAGTAGACCATAGGTGCAAATTCACAACATTTCCATCATTGTCTGGTGACCCTTTCCCTCTACTGTTCAATGATGTTATTAAATTCTTCTCCTTTAAGCCAAAGCCAACAGAAAGTCAACTAGAACAAAACTTTGGAGCCCATTTAGAAAACAAATAGGATATTACAGCTTCATGAAGGGACTCTGCTTTGTCAATACCACAGAATTTATAAGGGAATATGTGAGGGAATAGGTTAGCAGGGCACAGCAACAAGACCGGTTTCTTCAGGAATTGTGCTGATCCTATCAGTATTATTATAGATTCAAGGGCAGATGCTTAAAGACTATGTAGTTTTATCCACATTAGTTTTGTTTCCCTCAGGTTTCTTTGGATGAGCCAACATTTTCCCCAGGCTTCTTCAGAAGAGCCAGTATTTCCACATTTACATTATATTTCTTCTAAGATATAATTTATTAATCTTTGCTTTAGGAACCCATCACAGAATTTTGGTATTGCTCTAAGTGAGATGACCTTCAAACTTCAGATTTGTGAGGAATCAGAGAGAATGTTCTGAAAATATGCTGAGGATTGGAAAAAGAGGATGATTGTGATTATTTTTCTTGATAAAATAAGCTAGCTGACCATTATAGATTTTTCACAATGATAATATTTCTCTTCTCTGATTCTGCTCATACTTGTACCATTTTGTTTCAGGATTTTTCATTCTTTAAACCCAGCCCTGGAAGATTAAAGTTAGATTAAAGTTATTGCTGAAGGTTATTTTTGTGAGAACTTTTTTTAATATGCATTAAAGTTAATCAGACAGCACAGAAATATATCATATATGACCATTAATGTGATGAGGGATTCTCCTTCCCATGACTTCTCAAATGAGTGTTGTACTGTTTCACCCCTCTGAAGCCTTGTAGAGGAAGGCAAACATAGTCTTATCATCTGTAGGGTGGCAGGTGATTTTGCATACTTAGGCTGCGACGTTTAGTCATTGTCCAAGAGCAAGCAAGTACTATGTTTGTTTTTGCAAATGCTTCCCTCCTTTAAAATAGAGAAATTAGCACTGGTGAAAGACGTTGGATTGACAGGCTGGGGAAATGGAAGGGTCTCTAGGATCAGCCATAGTTTACATTCATGAAGGGCACATTGGATAAATAGAAGATAATGTTTAAAGTCATCTCTAGACACTTCAGACTTGCTTATATTTCTCTAGAAGCTCTATCATCTCCATGTGATCGATGTTGTCTATAAAACTGTGTCTTAAAATGTTTTTTCATGCAGTCTCTACAATTCTTCCCTCTTTCATTGAAATGTAAAGATCTTTTAATATCTAAGCTGATAGCCATTGCATTCAACTGGAAAAAAACTCTATTTTCTATCCATATGTTATTCATATGGTAATTTCAATTTCTTTCTTCATGTGTTAGCATGTCAGATGTCTCCATTTTAAGTATTAACCTCCAACATTACCCAGAAAAAAGGATGAAATGTATGTATTAGATCAAACTAGAAGCCTTATTCACATAGTGCACATTTTTAAAAATTCTCATTAAAAATAGACATGAAAGATATTATGCATGTAGCAATGTGTGAAGGCAAAGCATGATAACATTTCAAAAGAGTATTAAATGGCTACAATGTCTATTATGAGCGCTTTACTTTGGATTTGCATGAAGGAAGAAAAGAATGATAAAGGTAAATAGCAAAGATCCTCCATTCTCTGGATTCATACTTTGTTCTAACTCATGATTTGTTTTGTCATAATTTATTGGCTATGAATTAATTCCTGGAATTTCTATCAGCCAATAAATTAACAGCATTTTTGTTGGGTATTTACAATAGGGTATTTATAGATTTAGAACATTTATTTATTGAGAAAATATATGTAGCTGACCACTTTAAATACATGAACTTACTGTAGTTAAAATGAGAATGAAACACAAGCTTTTATTACATTAATGAAATTTCTGTAGAATATATTCCTTATTAATATAAATTGCTTTTTAAAATGGAAAAAGGAATATTCAGAATATCATATTAAAGAATCTTGGCACTTTGCAAAGTGCACTTTGCACTTCTTAAATATTAGTCAACCATAGCTCACACTCAGAACAATTTTGGAGGAGGTTAATCTGAGCCTGTAAATATTGACACTGTAGTTAGATAAAATAAAGGAAGCTTTGTGAATATTCAATTCAATATGATAATTGCATTTCTTAGCAGAACCGTTTATGTGCTTTGTGGAATTATTATGCTTTGTGGAAGTATTAAACATTTTTCAAGAACATTCCAAGTAAAAACATAGCCAATAATAAGTGGGTGAACTGATAATCCAATTGGATTTAGCCTAATTTCTAGTTTCATCCCCTCCATTCCATTTTTTTGGGTTGATGTTATTGTTCAGACTTTTGAAAGCAGCTCCACCACTTACTTCTTTTGCCTGCTTTGACATCAGGGCTCAGCTGACCCTTTCAGAAGTTCAGAGGATGACAGGAGATATGTCAAGAATAATGAAGAAAAATAGAGGAACACACTGAGCCTGTCAGAAGAAATAAATCTCTTGGCCTTAATCCCTGTCTGTTGTTTGTTTCATCAGAAGGACATTGACAAATGATAAGCCAATATGCTGTTCGCTTCTTCCAATCACATCTGATACTCATTTCCAAAGAAGACACAAAACACGCTAAGAATGTTACAAGAGTTGCAAGAAAGATTCACTTCAAACTTTTCCCAATAACCCTGACCTCAAGGAGTCTAGCTCCTCCAACTTTTCAAACTGTTCTTCTCTCTTGACTTTCTGCTTCTCTTCAAGATTAGTCCTTCCCAAAGAGGAAGATGGGATGTTTCAACCAGTTGTAGACTGCAATTAATATTCTCTCATGTAGTTTGGAGAGGATTTAAAATATTTGAAACAATTACCCATGGACAGTTTATGCTATTGCCTTAGACAAGGTGGCCAGTGAATCTCCAGAAGGATCTAAAGTCTAGAACAAGAAAAGGTGCAAAAAAGAGTAGTCCCAATTACTAGTGGATTCTAGCAACCCTTCCTTTCAAGGAAAGACTACAGCATATGGGGTCTTCGGAGTGGAATGGAGGAAGATAAGGGGAGAAAAAAAGAAAGAGAAGTCTTTCTTCTATTCCATAATATTAGAATTTGATGTCATCCATTGAAACTAAATGCGAGGGGCTTCAAGACCAAGAGAAGGACTGTTTTTTTATGCAGTACATAAATAAACTGTAGTGGACATTGTCAGCACTTGCAGTAATAGCAGTCAGTATGAATGGTTTTGAAAGCAGGCTGGGCAAGTTCGTAGAGGATCAAACTATAAATGGTTGTTAATATTGATCTATTTATTTATCCTGAATCATAAGCAACAGGCCTCAAAAATTGGTTAATGAGAAATAACAACAGAAGAAGCGATTGCCTTGAATCTTGCCTTGTATGCTTCCCAGATGCATCTATTTGGCTGTTTCATGACATAGAATATTAGACTAAGTGGGCCTTTGGCCTGATCCAGTATTCTGTCTAACATTCTCATTCTCTTAGTTTCATTTCTTCACTTCCTGGAATCTTAAACTGGGTGAAATCTATACCAAACACTTATTGTCATAATGGTAGAAAAACTCAATATTTTAATCCATATATATTCAGTGAATAGGGTCTATTAGTATATAATTTGATGACTTAAACCAGTATAAATAAGACCAATTGTAACATTTGTCCACAAACTCCTTTACTGGAAGGAATTGATCTTCCAGGTTTTTTTAAAAAAGAATCTGTCTACAATACGATCCCTTGCTGCTTGAATCTGTTTGTTGAATAGCATCATAAAGGGCTAAAACCTGTCATGGTGTTTGGGCTTTAATAAAAAGAAATAGTTTATTAATCTTTTATTTTATAGTTTACTTACTTACAGTACTTATTTACTTACTAGAAGATCAACTCTTTCTAGCAAAAGAGTTTGCAGACAAATGTTACAATTGGTCTTATTTGTCCTGGTTTAAGTCATCGAATTATACATTTATAGGCCCTGTAGTTAATCCATATGTAGATTAACGTTTTGAGTGAGTATTTAATCCAGGTCAATGTGAAGTTAGGGAAAAGTCCAAATTTTGTGTTCAACTGCCCTCTTTTGGTCAGCCATATCATGTAAAGCTCATAACCCATTTCTGACTCTTCACTTTTTAAAGAAAAAAGTACTGGGTAGAAACACTTTTTTTGGTGTTTGTCTTGAGTAAGCCTTTACTTCTGGCAATTGCATATTCAAATCTCTGCCATTTTTTGGCAACATTTTTTTCTAAGTAGCTTGCCATTGTCTTCTTCTTAGGGCTAAGATAGAGTGACTTGCCCAAATCAGCCAGCTAACTGGGTCTAAAGGGAGCAGAAGGGGAAGGTAAGTTCTAGATCTACTTTAGACTGTCTCAGGACAAACACAAAAAATGTGCTATGAGATCTAGGCTACAAATAGCTAGATGACCATCAGATAAAAACAAAGAGAAACAGAAAGCTCTAAGCATTTATTACCATGAAGTGGTCATCTTGATTTCTGTAGGATGCATCTGGTAGATCTAAATTACAAAATGTCTGGAAAATTCAAGTTTGCCATTGTAGTATTAATGGCTGTAGTCACAGTGACCAATAAACATGACTCCAAAACTAACTGGCTAGAAAACCCAACTGATCTATTTCCTCACAATCACTTTCATTGCCTACATTCCTGAAAGTACTTGTGATAACAATGACTTCAAGTGGAAAAAAGAATGAGCAAAGTTTCTCCCCTGTAGGCTCTGAAAATATTTATACATCCTCCCACATACTCTCAAATGTTAACAAACACCACTCCCTGCTTGCATGTGTGGTCTAGATGACCAAGGGTGGTGTGTGTGTGTGTGTGTGTGTGTGTGTGTAGGCATCTGATGTCTGAGACTGCCAGTTCTGACTGCTTCTCTGTGATGCAAGGAATGTGCCTTAAGATATTTGTCTCAGCTTCTCTCATTCTTCTTTTTCCCTTTCTGGTTGCCTTACGTTTTATGGACGGCGAGTTATCGTGGGTGAAAGCTATCTCCTTCAGTGCTGTATTACTACCTTTTTATTTTTCTTCCAAGGAGTGTGAGCTTCTCATTTGAAAAAAAAAATTGCTTGATACTCCAAGAGGTGGGGAAACATGAGAAGATCATCATTGCTCCTCCAGCAACCTGCCTTCAGCCCCTTGTGACCATAAAAAAGGGAAATAGGAATATTGGGCAGGGATTGGTGGGACAAATCTGGAGCAGGACCTGGAAGAAAGAATGGCTTAGAACACCATTGCCTTCCTCATCTTTCTCACTTTCCTTTCCATGTGTACCATTCTAGGGGCGGCTGATATAGTGGAATCTTGCCAGTGTTTTCTTGGTGGGTATAAAACAGGAGTAGATGTGACTAGGGATTCTGGATTTCCCTGAAGGATTGCTTTTGACTGAGTTATTCTTCAAACAGGTCAAGAGAGAGAAAGAGTATTAATGGTGGTGAAATCCAACCTCCCAATGAGCCCAAATATTTGCCACAATGGGTCTATGTTTAATAGCCATTGGGCAAGCAAAACTGCTCAATGATGTGAGCCTTACACTGTTAGAAACAGTTCTAACAGTAAACTGGTAGCATTATATAAGGACAGCATTGTTTTTTAAAAAATCCTACCCTTTTCCTGTTTTTCAGTATCATTACTGACAATGATTTCAAAGTTCATTTTTTTGCTATAAACATTATTTCTATGAAATTGTGGTTGTTTTCATATACAATAGAAACATGCACAAGTATCAGCCCCTTTTCACTTTTTCTTGCTAACATTTTTTTTTACTAAAAACAGACTCCTGATTTTTTTTGCCACAAAAAAGTAAAACAGCTCTCCTCCTATAAATACAGACAATAATATTAGTGCCCTGCTACTGAAAAAAACAGAGATCTAAAAAGTTTCAAAAATTGCTTTGGCTTGACAATACTTTGACTGAATCATTCCATCAATGTATATTTGTAAAGAGGATATCCAATTCAATGCTTTGAATGAAAACAATAAGAAGTGGTCCATAACCTTGTGAAGTGATCTGCAGATTCAATGGCTTTTCTGCTTCTTATAAGGTTGTTACTGACAATATACACTGTTCAAAAAAATAAAGGGAACACAAAAATAAGACATCCTAGATCTGAATGAATGAAATATTCTTATTAAAAACTTTGTTTATGACATAGTTGAATGTGCTGACAACAAAATCACACAAAAATTATCAGTGGAAATCAGATTTAGCAACCCATGGAGGTCTGGATTTGGAGTTACACTCAAAATTAAAGTGGAAAAAAACACCACAGGCTGATCCAACTTTGATGTAATGTCCTTAAAACAAGTCAAAATGAGGCTCAGTAGTGTGTGTGGCCTCCACGGGCCTGTATGACCTCCCTACAATGCCTGGGTATGCTCCTGATGAGGTGGCAGATGGTCTCCTGAGGCATCTCCTCCCACACCTGGACTAAAGCATCCCCCAACTCCTGGACCGTCTATGGTGCAATGTGGCGTTGGTGGATGGAGCGAGACATGATGTCCCAGATGTGCTCAATTGGATTCTGGTCTGGGGAATGGGTGGGCCAGTCCATAGCATCAATGCCTTCGTCTTGCAGGAACTGCTGACACACTCCAGCCACATTAGGTCTAGCATTGTCTTGCATTAGGAAGACAATGGCACCAGCATATGGTCTCACAAGGGGTCTGAGGATCTCATCTCGGTACCTAATGGCAGTCAGGCTACCTCTGGCGAGCATATGGAGGGCTGTGCGGCCCCCTAAAGAAATGCCACCCCACACCATTACTGACCCACTGACAAATCAGTCATGCTGGAGGATGTTGTCACGTCTGTCACATGTGCTCAGTGTGAACCTGCTTTCATCTGTGAAGAGCACAGGGTGCCAGTGGTGAATTTGCCAATCTTGGTGTTCTCTGGCAAATGCCAAACATCCTGCACAGTGTTGGGCTGTAAGCACAACCCCCACCTGTAGATGTCGGGCCCTCATACCACCCTCATTGAGTTTGTTTCTGACCATTTGAGCAGCCACATGCACATTTGTGGCCCGCTGGAGGTCATTTTGCAGGGCTCTGGCAGTGCTCCTCCTGTCCCTCCTTGCACAAAGGCGGAGGTAGCAGTCCTGATGCTGGGTTGTTGCCCTCCTACGGTCTCCTCCACGTCTCCTGATGTACGGGCCTGTCTCCTGGTAGCGCCTCCATGTTCTGGACACTACGCTGACAGACACAGCAAACCTTCTTGCCACAGCTCGCATTGATGTGCCATCCTGGATGAGCTGCACTATCTGAGCTTCTTGTGTGGGTTGTAGACTCCGTCTCATGCAACCACTAGAGTGAAAGCACCGCCAGCATTCAAAAGTGACCAAACCATCAGCCAGAAAGCATAGGAACTGAGAAGTGGTCTGTGGTCACCACCTGCAGAACCACTCCTTTATTGGGGATGTCTTGCTAACTGCCAATGCTTTCCACCTGTTGTCTATTCCATTTGCACAACAGCATGTGAAATTGATTGTCAATCAGTGTTGCTACCTAAGTGGACAGTGATTTCACAGAAGGGTGATTGACTTGAAGTTACATTGTGTTGTTTAAGTGTTCCCTTTATTTTTTTGAGCAGTGTATGTTACTACAACTTCATTCTGTATAGATGGAGGGTGATGGTATTTCTGTAGACTAAATGTATGAGGTACTTATGATGTTGCTGAGTTGCATTACTTTATATAATCAGGTGCCTATCAGACTCTTGGGTTGGGGGCAGGAGAAGAGAATACTGGTCTTGTTTGAGGTTGCACTCACAAGTCTTTTGTTTTCTATTGTGCAAATGAAAATTTTTGTATCTGCATTTATTCTGCCAACAGACTTGGGAAGTCTGCTTACAACCTTACCACTGAGAATAAGGCCTAAGGCCAACCAGTTCATTTTATTTTCTGAACTGTGAAGGACTGCAATATGTATCGCTTGATAATGACTGAATGGTTAGCACTAGTAGCCTACTACAGGTGTCAGTCCCAAGTTTTATTTCTAATAAGAATTTTGGGAGACTGGTGGGATGGTGCACTATCTGTTGCAGCCTTTTTCTTCGTGGCACTGGAACTCATATGCCAAACTCTTTCATCTGCCTCTGCTAACTGTTGCCAACAATGTGCAATCAAGATGGGACCATATTCTACAGTACTTCAAAGATGGCAAGTCTGTCTCTGTACCTCATTCAGACAGATCATGCTGCCAAATGTAGTTATGAGAAGTCCTTTCTAGGAGGAGTCAAGCTTGTCAGCCTTCTTGGCAATACCTACAGTAATTGGAGGCAGGAAATTTACACCATCTCACTAAGCAAGTCAGTGAGCAATCTTCAATGGCATGCCAAGCCCAGAAAAGTCAAACTGAAGAACAAAACGTTTTTCAGTGTTTATTTTTATTTTGGAGTTGGATACTATCTTCATGGATTCATTCCAACTTCTCCATAGATACTTTGCTTGGCCTATGGTGTCTTTTCCTTATCCTTGTTATTTTTTCTATAGAAGATGCATGGAGAAGATTTTTTGCAAATGTTAAAAATTGTTTGTCATTCCTTTCTGTGAATAGAATAAAATACCTGTATACATTTCAATATTTCTGCATTATAGCTTTTTTGACTCATTCCATCATAATGGAGAACTCATAATGGGTCAATTCACATTAGTTTACTTCAAATTTTGGGGTGCAGATTTGAACCAATTAAAACTGAATCTGAGCTGACTTGCCTAGTTCCATTAGATTGTGCTTTTAGCTTAAGTGGTTTTGATTGCTACCAAATTAAATTTTACCTTGGACTTCAAGATAATGAGCTTCAATAAACTTCACATAAGGAAAAAACAAGATCCCATGTCAGGAGACGTTAACAGAAAAATATGGATGGGAAATATACTAAAAAAAAGCAATAATAAAAACTGCAACTGCAAACAATTGAATAACCCAGTTTAACTACCCCCCAAATTTAGTGAAGTTTTGCAAAGAAAAAAGAAGACATGTAGGTAATAGAAAGAACATTATCTTATCAAGAAATATATCCAAGAAGAGATGATCTCCGGGGGATAGAGCTCAAAATGATCTGAGGCTAATGAAGAATTTTAAAACAGAATTTTAAATGTGGTAAAATAACTTCTGTTAGTATTGTATATTAAAAATAAAAGATAACAAAAATCAGAATATGAGCTGCTCAATGAATATAGCAAAGCTAGATAAAGAAAAATGGTTAAATGTCAACTACACTTGTTGTGGTTACCAGAAGTGGCTTTAGCTCAAGATAGACTTTACTTTTTAAACTTTTTATTAGTTATATTACATAATATATCTCAATTTTAGAGAAACACTCCATGCCAAATTAGTTAAATGTGGGACCTCATGGTAGGAATATTAAATGGCAATATAGGTAGCTTGAATCCTTGCTCAAAGAGTCTGTATCTTCATCAAACTGGAGGTACATATTAAGTATGTAGGTTTGGTATTGGATTCTTTATTCTGCAATATTTTTATTAATATCTTGGAAGAGGTTGAAGTGGTAAAAAGGAACATTTATTGAACTTGAAGGTGACAAAAGATATTCTAATGCCCTAAAAGAAAAATATTTTGATAGATTAGTGAAATTAGTTGAAAATAATGTAACAAGGTTTGCCAGAAACAAATGCCAATTTCTTTACCTAGAAAGCAAATGTACCGAAGAAAATAAAAAATGAATTACAGAAACATGAACTTTAGAGAAAGGCAGATTTTCTCAGAGTGCTAGAAAAAAACTTGATAAGCAAATCAACAATGGAAGAATTTTCCAGTGAAACAATTGTTTTTTTCCCACTGGAAATGTTAAAACGAGGACTCCACTGCCAGCTGTCATGGATACTTTAATTTGGATTTGTGAACTGAATAGGAGGGTGAATGTGATGCACTAAATGGCTCTTACAGTTGTATGTTTGTAAATACTTGGTGTCCAAGATACAGAAGCTGTCCTGCAGTTTGAGAACTATCTGTCCTTTCCTATTGGCTTTGACAAGCTTGTTCGTTTTTCAGTCACTTCATTCCAAATACAGCTGCTCTTTTGCCCTCTCAACAACCTATAGGATTGAGTGGAGAATGAGTTGCCTTTTTATTTTTCAATTGTCAGTCTTGCTAGTAGTAGTTATAAGTAAAGTTGGCAGTATTTGGAGAGTCCAATGTTGCATTTCTTTTACCAATAGGTCTTGATGAACATTGAACATTGAAAAAAGTCTCCCAAGGGCCAGTTTAGACCACTATTTTTATAATTATAGCTGGCCAATGGGGGATAAATAAACACCATCTATGGTTCCCAGAAATCTGATGAGAAATGAGAACATATTACTGTATAATTTTATGCATGTTAGTGATATTTGACATATGTCAGATGTCAAAATAAAAATAATCCTGTGACATATATGCTATAAATGACATCCAACTAGAGAGAGGTAATCATTAACATGAAAAAAAATAAATTCTAGATAATTGTATTGAATACACAAATGAAAGACTTATGGCAAAAAGCATGTGGTACCATTGTAATCGTTGAATAAATTGGTGAATGAAACAATATTAACTGTGTCTCCAACTGGGCATTGGAGAAATCCATAATTCTCCTCCTCCTCCTCCTCCTCCTCCTCCTCCTCCTCCTCCTCCTCCTCCTCCTCCTCCTCCTCCTCCTCCTCCTCCCTCCTTTTTTCTTCAAGATCTTTTTGACTGCAACAATTAATCCTAACTAAAATTAGTTTCAACCTTAGTGACCAGTGACCTCCAGACCTTTGAAGTTTGCTACTACCTTTGCTTGATCTAAATAGATTCATTTAACCCCATTTCATAAAAGTTTCCACTATAGGCAATTCTTCTTACTCTTAATGGCAAGATGCATATTTCCTGGCCAGTGAAGTTGAAGAGTCACCACAAGGATTTAGGCTAGGGAAATACTAGCTCTGTTTGTGTTCCATTCTTTATTCCGATTGATGGCCTAAACAATGATTTAACACTACTTCCTTGAATTTATTTTTTTGAGAATAAACTTATTTTTTCCCTGAGCATTAGACTGTTGACTGGTTATTACTGGCAATGATTAACATGTGTCTCCACCACCAGTAAAGAAATTAGCACTTTTTTTTAGTTGATCCCCAGTTTTAACCTTCCAAGTAAAAAGTGATGTTAGTTCAAGTAATTATAGACCAGTGAGCCTGTTCTTTTCTTGTGTCAAAGTCAAATGTTATTTTTCTTCTCTCTTCCCCCATCCTCACCATGCCCTGGGGTAACAGACAAATTGCAATGTGCAGTATCAAAACAACCTGAGTCACATAATTTGAGGCAGCAGAAAACATTAAGTGCCTGGGTTTTGAAACTGAATTTATGTTTTTCTCTCTAAAAATACTCCCATCTACTAGCAAAATGCATTTCAAATGGCAAGTTTCGCATCTGTACCAAATTTAAGGTTAACCTTTTGTGTTGTATTGACCCCTCAGAAGGAGGCTTTACTTTCTATTCCCAGGGACATCTGCAGGCCTCATGTTTGATTTGGCAATGTTTAGGCTGTTGTCAGCCAGTTACATTTCATTAGTTGGTAATGGATATAAATATGTGTGCCAAGTTTCTCTATACATACACATATACGCATACACATACGTATATACATACATACATCAGAGAGCAGTCTGGAAATACATATGAACTATTTTCCTATGGCATGTTAAGAGAAGCGTGCGGGATATAAGAACATTGAGGAATACTTATGGAATTCCCACTTGTCCAGAGTAGAATTGCTTCCCCAACTGATGCTGGACTGGATCATTTACAGTTCATTTGAGGGTCTTCTATGTGGTCAGGAGCAATCCTACCTGTGATCTGATGCTGTAGTTAACAAAGATTTGCACTGTGTCAAGAAAAGATCTGGTTTGCTCAAGCTGGTGCTCCCATGCTGGTTTCAAACATTTTTTTTTTTTTTGCAGCTTGAGGCACATTAAAGGATTCCATTGTGTTTTGGCTGCTTCCCAAAGTTTTGGTAGATGAGATCTCAGAGTCTTAATGTTTGGGATAGAAATATGAAGGATAAGTGAGTACTGAGGGGGAGTGAAATATGCAGTGATATTGGCAGAGGTTGCAGGGGGTAGTTTTCAATGTTTTACCCTTGAAATGGCATGGCATGCTTCATCTTCATTCTCCAGGGAAGGTTAGTAACATTTTATTAGGCTATTAGCTATTTTTAAAAAATCTTAAGGTATCATTGAATTTATTCATGATCACCTGTCTTTAGTATTATCAGGTGATTTCTTTTTAAAATGTTGTCCAGAGAACCTGTGTTACCCAGAGAACATGTAAATGATAGTCCAGAGAACATGTAAGAATGCCAATCTATTGGCATTCTTACATGTTCTCTGGACTATCTGGACATGAGATATCTCTTCATTTAATCCCAACTAGAATAACTCTAGTTATTCTAGAGGCTGGTTAGGATGAGAGAGAATGGTTTTTCTCAGGTCATTTGGTGAGTTTCCATAGCTACAATTGAGTTGAACTGGTTCTCCCTCATTGTAGTCCAAATCATTACCCATTACATATTAACATATTAATACATACTAAGACATTAATGCTGCTTACTTTTAACTAAGTAAATCATCATTGTCATCATCATTTCAGCCATTGTCTATCCACTGCAGGATGAATGCCTCTTCCTCATATTTCCAATTTGTACGATCCTGAACTTTCTTTTGCCAACTGGGCCCACAATATTGCTGATGTCGTCACTCCATCTTGTTTTAGGTCTTTTTCATGGACATTTTTTAATCAAGTGGGATCCATTCTATGACTGCCTTGGTCCACTAGCCATCAGTTCTTCTTGCTAATTCATTTATATTTCAATTATTTTACTCTTTTGATGATATCATATACTTTTGTTTGTTCTCTAATCCATGTGCAGCTCTTCCTACCTTGTCGTGTAATGTGGAGCATGTATCTTTCCATGGCTATTTGCCAAGGAAATTTCAAGATTAATAATAATATTATTTCAGGTCAGGTTTTATATCATGCTGAATGTAATTTTACAATATTTGTCAGCAAAGAAAGTTTTGAAGACATAGTTACATAGTAAAAATTGTTTCTCTTATATGACACCTTTCATAGATAGTAAAGCTATACATACTTAGAAGTGGGTAAAAAAAATAGATGCAGAGATTTCATTTAGGCAGGTGTTTGATTTATGAGATGGGTAAACATCATCCAATGTCGATCCTTTATCTGCTGTTTTACTCATACCATTTTTGTCTTTTAAAATATCATTTATTATTACATTGTTTGTGACCTTTAAGGCTCAGAATGGCAAATAATATAGAAGACAGCTCTTTTTTTGTTTTCCATCAAGCAAGGGATCTGAATTTTTCACATAAGACAAAAACAGATTCAACTTTAACATCTGGAATTAATATTTTATAAAAAGGGGGAGGGGTGGAATGTACAAATCTTTCCTGTTTCTTTTTTTCCAACAGGCTTTGAGAGAGCATTTAGACATGCAAATTGGATAATTCCCAATTTGCATGTCTGGAGGCACTCTTTCATTCTAAGATATAAACTGATATAGACACTGTTCTAACATAATGTCTTTTTTCTATCAGCCCCCCCACCATCACCACTGCCGCTCCCCGTTGTTGCTTTTTAACCACAATCACTGATGAAGAATTCTTGGAAATTTGAAAGCTTGCATGTGTTTTGTAATAGCTGGCTTAAGAAAGGCATTGGCTTTATGTTTTTGGAATATAAATAAGCACTTCTGTAACAGTGTCACATTTCTAGAAGATCAACAGGATAATCAGTTGCTCAGAAGAAATAGAAAGCAATCAGTGAAGCATGTATTTTTTCAAGAAGTTTCATGATGGTGCTGCCACTGAGAAATATACTATAAAATCTGCTATATTATACGCTTTATAGACATTTTAATATGTTGGTGAGGTCATATACAAGGAGACAGTATTTACAGATACAGATTAACAGAGTATAACAGAATAGAACAGAATTCTTTATTGGCCAAGTGTGATTGGGCACACAAGAAATTTGTCTTGGTGCAAATGCTCTCAGTGTACATAAAAGAAGAGATACATTCGTCAAGAGTCAAGAATCATAAGATACAATACTTAATGATAGTCATAGGGTACAATAAGCAATCAAATCGTACTAGGAAACAGTCAATAATAATCGTTAGGATCAGTGGTGGGATTCAAACTTTTTTACTACAGGTTCTGTGGGTGTGGCTTCGTGGGTGTGGCAACGGAAGGATACTGTAAAATCTCCAGAGAGGTGGTATTTGCCGGTTCTCCAAACTACTCAAAATTTCAACTATCGGTTCTCCAGAACTGGTGAGAACCTGCTGAATACCACCTCTGGTTAGGATACAAGCAACAAGGTTGCAGTCATATAGTCGTAAGTGGGAGGAGATGAGTGAAAGAGAGGATGGGAGGATTAATAGTAATAGTAATGCAGACTTAGTAAATAGTTTGACAGTGTTGAGGGAATTATTTGTTTCTCAGAGTTATGGCATTTGGGGAAAAAACCTGTTCTTGTGTCTAGTTGTTCTGGTGTGCAGTGCTCTATAGAGTCATTTTGAGGGTAGGATAATCTGTGCAATGTACATAGAAAAATGGGAATCTCTGAACATCTCATTGTCATCATGAGAATCTTATATACAGGTTAGGAAGCGATAGTATAAACAAAACATGGAGAAAAAAACTGATGCCAGGTTGGCAAAAAAATGAATCAAGGCTGTATATTCTTGCCTTTTTAAAAATTTAACCTACGTGCTGAATATATGTTAAGGAAAGCTAGATAAGCATGATTTTAAAATTGGAGGAAAAACATTATTAACTGCACAATGATGATGAAACTAATCTGATAGACAAAAATGCAAAAGATCTGCAAACTGTAGTAATAAAGAGCAGAGTGAAAAAAATGGGGCAAAATTAAAAATAAAGAAAATAAAAGTAAGGACAACAACTAGTCTTAGAACATACCCATAAAGGTATAGAAATGGTTGGTAGCATCTGCCTTTTAGGATCAACATCAGCAGTAAAAAAAAAAAGAGCTCTTGAGAAATATGCTGTAGATTAATACTTGAGAGAACAGCCATAAAGACCTTGGAAAAAAATATTCAGATTCTTTGAGGTGTCTCTACCTACAAATATAAGAATAGTGCACAGCTAAGTGAAAGTTGGAAGAAGGACCATAGAAAAAGCATTGGTCCTTTTGAACTTTTGTATTGGAGGAGACACCTGAGAATATTGTGGACAGCCAAGAAAACAAACAAATGGATCATTTAACAAACCAACAAAGAGTTCTCATTTGAGATACAAATGACCAGGCTGAAACATCCTATTTCAGAGGTATTATGCAAATAGTTAGCTCTGTAGAGAAGGATCCAATACTGGGAAAGATGCAATGAAAGAGAAGAAGAGAACTAGCAGCAAGGTAATTGGACTCAGTTGCAGTGATCCTTGGTGCATTGTTGGAAGACCTGAAAGACCAGGTTTGGGAGTGATTGTCATGGAGCAAGTCTATTTATGTGGTCACTAAGAGTTCACAAGGGACTGATAGAACACAACCAGTCAATTAGTAGAAGTAACAGAAATGCTTGCATATCATTTCTCTTCTCCATTCCAGTAATTCAAGAGGTTTTGATTGTATCTTAAAACACAAAATGGTAAGATTTGTGCATAGCTATATCAAATTATTGGTCCATTTGTGATAGCATAGTACTCTTTGTAGTGTCTACCAGTTATCATGGGATCCAGTTCAGTATAGTTCATTTTCTGGGTAGTCAATACCCTTTTCTAGCCTTATTTGGTGAAGCAGAAATTAATGCTTCACCTTTTGCCTACAAAGCTTTTATTCAAGCAATTTCCTCACATAGGAAAGATACACTGCCACTTTTTATGACTCAGATTATTTATTCTAATAACACATATTACATATTTAAGAGAACTCTGGGCTGTTCTTGTGGACCTCACCTGAAAAATTCTATTCTTTTTTCTGGAAAAAGGAAAAGAAAATGTATTACAGCATATTTAGAATTTATTTGAAAATAAATTGCTATTTTTATTATTGATTCTTCATAAACAAAATGCTATTTATGTCATTTTAAAAGTACTTAAAGGTGCATTAAAATCAAGATTACAGAATATGATTTTCATGTAACTAAACTGTTAATGTGTTAATCATGCAGTATTAATTCATTCTTTTCCCAAATTGGTAAGACCGTGAGTCAAAATATTTGCTTTCAGTCTGTAATTGTTTCTTAATCATCCCATTTCTATGAACGATGAATAATGCATGTAACAATGTTCTTTTTGTTTTTAAAATTGATAACATTAATATGAAGCTGATCTAGGCCAATCATGGCTTTGGTATCCTGTTCTTCATTAGGATGCATTTAAATAATTGATTCATCTGCATTTAATTCTGGTTATTTTCTACACAGATGTTATGAGGCATAATTAAACTAATGATTTAGAGGGGGTATGTTTACCAACAGCTACCAAATATATCTGGAAACCATTTTGGGAAAAAGGTGATTCTCCCAGAAAACTCTGTCCTGTTTTATAAATAGAGGCACAAAACTATTATTATTAAAGACATTTCCAATCCACCCATCTGCCTAACTCTATCTACATCCCTAATATCTATGTTGACTATAACTGAAAAGAAGACCATCAACTTGCCCAGGTAAATGTCAAGAGAAAAGGAAAGTGGGTGGCAGCATCTGGATGCCAGTCTCCTTGGCTGCCAGTCTTCTTTTCTCTGAGGAGAAAAGTTTCCTCAGAGAGTCAGGTCTATGATTTCTGCTCTAAGCATGAGCATCCAAATGGATTCTCATGTTTGCTGGGTCAGGATTTTCCAAAAGGAATATTGGCTTGTCATCATCTTGTGTTAGATAGATAGTACTCTTTATTGGCCAAGTGTGATTGGACACACAAGGAATTTGTCTTGGTGTAAATGCTTTCAGTGTACATAAAAGAAAAGATACATTCATCAAGAGTCAAGAATCATCAGGTACAACACTTAATAATAGTCATAGGATACAATAAGCAGTCAAATCATACTAGGAAACAGTCAATATAAATCGTAAGGATACAAGTGACAAAATTACAGTCATACAGTCACAAGTGGGAGGGGGTGGGCAATAAGAAGTGATGAGAAAATTAATAGTAATAGTAATGAAGACATTGTAAATAATTGGACAGTGTTGAGGGAATTATTTGCTTAGCAGGATGATGGTGTTCAGGAAAAAACTATCCTTGTGTCTAGATGTTCTGGTGTGCAGTGCTCTATAGCATAGTTTTGAGGGTAGGAGTTGAAACAGTTTATGTCCGGGATGTGAGGGGTCTGTAAATATTTTCACAGCCCTCTTTTTGACTCATGCAGTATTGTGTTGAGAAATACTTCAGGAAAATAAGTTGAGCTGTTGGTTCAGGCAGGTGACTTTAAATACAATTACCAGGGTTTTAATTTTTTTTACAACTCACAAACTCCCCAAGATCCTTTCACTAATATTCAGCCAAGGGTAGTGATGTAATTTAAATCCAATGTCCCTTCATTTTTCATTATCTTACATATTTGAAGTATTTTGCTCAGTACTTTTCACTCTTTTTCTGGGCTCTGAATAACATCTGTTTACCTCCCAAAAGATATTGGGATCATGCAAAACTGGCCTAATTTGTATTGAAGAAGAATATTCAGAATCTGACAAGGACTGATATTGTAGGTTCCCCCTTTTCTTGTTTCTCTAATTTGATACTAAATTTTCATTTAGATATGATGTCTTCATTGAAAGACTCCAAACAGATGACTCTTGAACACAAGGGCTGGATCACACTGGCATGTCTTCTGACTGTGCAGATATATTGATTGTTTGAGTTCTGTCTAATGCTTTTTTTCCAAAGAGCATGTCTGGGCTTGGCAGGCAGTCTCCCATTTAAGCACTAATTATCATTACCAGACCTGCAATGGTGTCTGTGTACCCAGAGCAGACTGTCAATGATTCAAATGTTTATGCTAGTGGAAAAAAATTGGGGATTTCTGGTCTTCTCTGTGGGTCTTCAACCATACCCTGCCTAGGGCATTGAACTAGAGAATGTGCTGACCTGTTGTTTGTGGAATCCATATCAACCATTTTGTATCCCCAGCTCAATGGACCTATATTATGATCAGGTAGTAAGAATATACACTAGGATTCTGGAGATTTAAGGAGATTTCCACAGCAAAGTCTATTAGATTCTGAATAAGAGGAGGTTGATAAAGCAACATGCTGGGTATGATGTTGCTGCCTTATCCACATAGAAGAGGTAGATTCAGTGAAGAAAAGTTATCTAAAATGAACCTTGGTTCAAAACTGCTTATATTAGTAAAAAACAGCCCTGAATTAGGTGCATGCATATATTTTTCTAAGGATTGTTTTTCTGTTCCAGTTAAATGAACTCCCTAGCATCCCTAGTGATTTGTTCCATTGTCTAATTATTTTTATATTTCTTAAGATTATTTGAGAGCTTTTACATTAATTATTTTTTCCTATGGTTTAACTTAATTGCCCCTGGAAATTGTCTCAGTTGTTGCAGGCTATTGGCATATGTGTTGCAATGTTTGACGCACTGGAAAACAAACCTCATAAACTCATCCACCACACCCCCTCAGTTATTTATTATTAAATTATCCCAAATAACTTCCCTCCTAATCATTGCTTGTAAATCTTGCTTGGTATTGTCTTGTACTTTTTCGCACTTATTAACAGCCTTCTTAAAATATTGTTGACAGCAATATGTATAATGTATAATGGTGGAACAGAGAATTTACTTTATCTTAGGAATGGGATAACCTTAATTAAATGCAGTTCTCTTTGTTTTGCAATCTGAAGGAATAATGCAAACCAAGGTATTATGAGAGACAAGAAGAAACCGTAAATAAGAAGTGAACAATTTCTAAACGTGCATTTCAAACTTTCTACTGCTAAGAGCTTCATTCTTCTCCAGAAAATAGATATTCTTTATAACCTTCCTTATCTCTCTTTTATCATGGTTTCACTACCTCCCTGTTAGCTATTACATCCTTGTGTTACTTGAACAACTTTTTCTATCATGGTATCTTCATACAAATAGAAATCTCATATACTAGTCCTTAGGACCCAACTGGCTTGATACATACTGAACTTTGTGGTTTACTAAGTTATCTTAAACCCTGCTGGCAATTCACAATATAATACAATAGAACCTTTGGTCACAACCATAATTCGTTCCTTAACTTTGGCGATTTCTTCATCTTCTAATGTTTCATCTTTAGGAATTTCTGGGTCAGGGTTGTGTTTGATCACCACCCAGGTATATGTTCATGAGCAGCTTTTTGGTTGGAACCTGATTTGGTCATGGTTAGAAGCATTCATGACCAGAGGTTCTATTGTAGTTGGATTCACACAGCAGGCTAATCCAAAACAAACACGTCCACTTGAAGGCTTTGAGAAAAACACATATTTGACCCTGTGCTGTACCCTTACTGGATACTTTATGGCCACTACTTATGGCTCTTATGGCTATATCAGTGTCAGGATTTTCACTGGAGAATGCTTAAGGGAATTTTGAAATAAAAAAAAACTTTTAAAAGACACTAAAAACAATGCCAAGCCCCCCAAAAGAGGAGGAGAAAATGTAAATAAGCACTTACAAGTCAGCCAAGTTATTGGGGCCCTGAGAAAACATAAACCCACAAATGCTTCCTCGCTCCAATGACAGTACAAATTAAATAATCCTAAACTAAATAGCTAACAATTTGTTGCCCTGTGAAGACATTTCAAACCATCTATCTGCCTTATACTCTTTCTCAAGGGAAAGCAGCCCCTGGATAAAGAACAAGTGCCAAGAAATCATTGGCCAGCTGCTCTATTATATATGTTGTTATCAGCAAAGAGGCAATGCAGAATGAAAAGGGAAGAAAGAAGCCCCTTTGAGAGCCTCCTCCTGCTAGCTGAACATCCCAAACCAAAAACCAAACAAAAATTTCACTGCCAGAGACCTCTTTTCATCATGCAGAGGCACTTAGGAATATTCTAAACATTTGTGTCAGTTTATAAGGCTTGAGAGAGATGCTGAAGGCTCCCACCCTTTTCTTGAACAAAGTTTATTCTTCCCACCAGCCTGCTCTGAGAGATGGGATTTTGGCATCATGGAATAGCAACATTTCATCAGAGCAATTTCTCTGTACAGTGGGTTGTTCTTATGTTATGACCAGATTGTGGAGTAAAAGAACCTTGGAAGGTTGTTTTTTTCTGCTCTGTGAATCTCTTCAGAAAATTAATAATTACCTGAATTGTTGTTTCCAGCAAGTTCAGCCACTTGGTAACTTGGTTTTAATCTTTTGGCTTGAGTTGAGTACCCACCATTGCCTGTCTTGTTGAAAGTCAGTCTAACATAGTGAACAGCCTACAACTGGAGTTGCTGAACTAGAAAGCAGGATAATTAATGTAATCTAACAGTAGCTAAAGTGTCTCGTGAACTAATGCACGGGTGTCAAACTCGCCACGTCACATTGCCATCACGTGACGTTTCATAATGTTTTTCCCATTTGTGGAGCTGGAGTGGGCTTGGCCTGAAACATGATGCATCCAACCTGCAGGCTGCCAGTTTGATACCCCTGATCAAACAGGATCAACTGACTTTGCAAATTAAAGAGAAGAGTAAAGAGAAAACTAAGATTAGAGATAGTCTGATCACTGAAACCACACAAAGACACTCATTTGGGTCATATACTTTTGCCTCACTCTTCCCATAGAAATATTGATTTGTAGAGGCAAATCAACCTCAAGATAGTCATGAAAGTAAACCAATAGATTGGAGTGGGGAATACAGAATAAGATTCAAAAGCAGATCTTTAGCATGGGATTTTCTAATTCTGCAGGAATCATTGCATTAAAAAGACATATTCAAGGGGAAAATTATTTTAAAAATTTCCAACTATTGTGCAGCTGGATGTAGTGTTATCTATACAAATTATCAGCCAGCATAAAATTAGATTTAGAACAAAGGTGAAATTCTGATGCAGCACTATTATTTACACTCCAACCTTGGACCAGTCATTACACCAGCTGTATGGCAGGAGGCACAATTATTTCATCCTAAGGGCTGGACCAACCTTGGGCAGAGGGTCAAAGGCCAGTATATAACAAAAAGGAGTAAATGGAATGAGAGTTTGGAAGTTCTAAGAGACAAAATAGGTACAAGGAAGGATATAGAGGTGATAATTCTGTTTTGTCCACAGTCTCTCATATTCTGCTCAGTTGACAAGAAGGATTGATTTCAGTGATTAAGAGGAACAAGGCTCATTCAAGCATCCACACACATACAGACAATTCTCATATAAAAGAGGAGACAGAACAAAGCAAAGAGAGGTAGCAAAAGGAACACTGAATATGGTGCAAGTGCAACAGAAAATAAAGGGAAGTAAGGAACTGCCCTGGATACCCAAGTGGTTCCTGGGCCACCATTGTGCAGTTATGAGAGAAGAGTGCTTCCTGACCCTCTTGGTGGAAGATATCAAGGACTGGATGTGTGATATTGCACATGCAAAACAAGTATGCAATGAACTATGCTCCTCTCCCATCAGTGACTTTTACTAGTCAGAGGTGATAAGTATGAGCCAGGTAGAAACATAATCTGATCTAATTTAAGGCATCTTTTTATTGCTTTTTCTTTCTTAGGATCTCTTCAGCTTCCCCCAAAAGATCTTTCTTGGTTTTCCCATTCCCTTCAATCTCTTTAATATTTCTTCTTATATTTGTTTATCACTGATTGAACACAAATACAGTAATGTCAGAAGAACAAATGATCACTGGCTTCCTATAGGAGCTGACACTAAAAGAAGAGTAGAGATCCAGCTCCCAATTTAATATATAGCAAGAGAGTGGGCAGAGACACACTCTTTGTACATAGGCATTTCTACTTGGCATACTGCATAAATTTAAAACAATAAAATAACAACTAAAACAATTATAAATATGTGTGCATAACTTGCAATTTGGGGACCCTCTAGGTGTGTGTGAGAGAGAGAGAAGGAGAGGGAGAGGGAGAGGGAGAGGGAGGGAGGGAGGGAGGGAGGGAGGGAGGGAGAGGGAGAGAGATATATAGCTTTGGTCTTTGATATAAGTGTCTCTTACTTTTAAGATATGTATTCCTCACTGGATAATGCAATCTAATATATGCTATAAATTATTTGGTTTCTAAGCAAAATGAACGTTATTTTCAAATCAAAATGCATGTTAATTCATGTCCATGACTAACACATTTTTAATGTCACCCTAAGCATTTTTGATTCATTAAAAATCAAGGCAACATCACACATCCTTGTATTACATCTTGTTCAATACTTGTACAGTAACTACTCATTATATTCTATTCTATTTATTCTCCCCTGTGCTTTATTTTGATTATATATCACTCTAATTGCATTCAGCAACCAATCTTCAATTCCAGATTTATACAAAACCTCATAAATCAATATATTTGCTTTTTCATATCCTTTCTCTAAATAAAGAAACATGCAATAAACTTTTAACCTCACATTCATGCACTGGCAAGATATTGTCTGGTAGGCAAGGTATAGTCTAGGTTAGAGATCCTAGCTTATGCAAAATAACATGACCACACCTAGGGTAAAAACAGGCTTTGATTGTGCTTGTGCATACTGACCAAAATGTGTCAAAATTTAACTATATTGTCCTTTGTATTTGTAAAGCATAAGCATAATTATCATTGATAAACTGGTCTAGAACTTCTTTATCTTCATCAAAATGATTCTGCAACATAAAAAATGGGAATTCCAAAAATAACCCCCCCACAAAGATGTTATTGTAAGGGACATGGCTGCCAACACTGCATAGAAATTCACGTGCCAGTAGAAATACTAATAAAAATGTAAGCATTAATTTTTGTTTGACATAAAGAAAGCAAATAAGATTTAACAAAAATGGAATGTCAGAAACTGAACAAACTATTTTGTTCATTCCTATGAACATTATTTTTCCTGAGAGGTAGCCTTGCTTCTGCCCTTAGTCTAACTCATGCATGATATACTCAGACAAGTACTAACTTAAAATAGCTGGGGCATTTTTGGCTTCAGGATGAGTCAAAAGTGAGGAAAGTATAAATTGATCATGGAGTCTTTATGTGTGAATGCTTTTCTTTTCAATTTCTTATTATCAAGGAACAGTCAAGTATAATTCTCTTAATTCTGGATCATCAACATCTTATTTAAGAAGATGCCTGAAAATTCCTGGTCCTTTCAGTTGCAACTTTTGGTTTTCAAAAAGGACCTTTAGGCATACAGAGAGTTCTGGAGGTACAATATCATTTGGGATAACGTATCATGACCGATAGGCCACCTGTGACGCTCCCTTCAATTTTATTTCCTAGAGTGCCTCTAGATTTATAAACCACAGTACGTGACTGACAGCCCAAGGTCTCCCGCAGAGTGCATGGCCTGGGAATCAGCATGCTTGGAACTGATTCAAGGAATTTGCAGCCTATCTTGTAGGAGCAGGTTTGAAAGGAGATGTTGCCAAAGTTCATTAATCCGTAAAATTGTTCCTTGAGGGGGAAAAAAGTTTGGGTGAGATGGTCTATCTTCAGATATTGGATCTTTCTCAGATATTTATAACATTCATATGTTCAGTTTGAAAACAGAAACATTTTTGCAAGTTCCTAAAATGGAGAGAGGAATTTCAAGTAAGAAACCGAGAAAAAAGAGAGTGGTGACCTTGAACAATTGAAAGAGATAAAAATGATGATTCCATTGTTTTAAGATTTCAATAATTCATTGTGCTTAAGTACATAAAATGAAGGGATTTGACAATAAAATGTAGATCATTTGGACAACAGATAAAATGCAGCTGCTTTTAAAAAAAATGATTTTAAATAGTTCTGAAAAGAAAACTGTGATGGAAATGTATTTTTTTCTTAGGTTTTGTGACTAGAAAAACCCCGGACTGGAAATCTCCAAAGTTTCTTTTAATCCTTAGCATCTGTGTCCAACCCATTCACTCCTGCAGTTTGTCTTCCTTATTTATTTTTCTGTATGTTTACTTGGAAGTGCAGACTTTTCCCAATGTACACATTTAACATTTCCTGCTGGGCAAAAGAGTGACTGAAAATAAAAAATGCTGCTGAAGTCTCTGTTGGATTTCCATACAGAAAGAAGAAATATACATAGCCACGTTCTGCATTGATGATAGCTGCCAGTGCACATTTGCTCTAATTTAATTTTTCAAAATGCCATGGCAGAAAATTTATAAAACTGCTATGAATATTTCAATGACTTAGATTGGCTGGGGAGGAAATCTTGACTGTCTCAGGCAGAATGAAAAGAAGAGGACAAAAGTACCTTACACCAACAGATTTGCTTTTTAAATTTATTTCCACATTGAGCCTAAAATCAAAAGTAAGAGCTGTTCACACAATATAAAGAAATTTATGATGGGGTTATTCAGAGAGTTAAAACTAATCTTGCCCCTCTGACAGAGGTAGATTTATGATACATTTGGAATTATTTTCAAATATATATATTTTCTTTGGAATCTTTATATTTAGTCTTCTCCCCCACCCCCCATCTTTTCCTTCTAACATGAATATGTGTTTCTGTCACTCCATATTTTCCTGCTCCATCTTACAGTATTGGCTTGCAGGTAGTGACAGTGAAATGCATAGCAACATATGGTATTTCTTTGCTTGTATGAGCATTTGTTCCCTTTCTCTTGGCTTCTGGGGCAGGAAATTAAATTAAGACAATATCTGCCCTCAGGTTTACAATGTAGAAAGCATAACACAAAATGAGAAAGGACTGGAAGGTAAGCAGAAAACATTTTTTCTTTTTCAATAACCAGCTGGAATAGAAGCAGGGAGAGGGTGAGCCAAGAATTGAAGTATATGTTTATGTGTAAATATGTGTGTATGTATGCATGTGTGTGTATGTATGTATAAATAAATAAAAAAAATAAGTAAATAAGTAAGTCTTTGAGTCAGTCTGATTCCAGCCAACTACCTGGACAATTTCCTACAGATTTTCGAAATGGTTTGCTATTGTCTGTTTCCTAGGGCTGAAATAAAGTGACTGGTCTAAAATCACACACCCTAAGAAGGGAAAAGAACTCTCTCTCTCTCTCTCCCCCCCCACCCTCTCTCCCCCCTCCCTCCCTCCCTCCCTCCCTCTTTGTCTGTCTCTCCCTAGAGTAAATGAATTCTCATGGTTTTCAATGGAAGATATATTCTCTTTGGATTTTAGATACAACATCATCAATTCCCGACAGAGATTAATTTAATATTGACTTTTTCAATTTGATTTTGCTCAGCGACGATGGCCTCAATTCCCATCATTTCCAGAAATTTGACATAGAAGCTGTGCTTGATGGGATTTATAGAGTGATTTCCTTAGGAAAATGTTTAAGGGTAAGCCATACAATATCTTATTACTGTATAAGCTCAGATGGTATATATTTTTATGATTAAAGTCTCAGGTTATAGTTTTGTAACAAAATCAAACTGTTGATGAACATGAATTATGTTAAGTTTGGGTAATGAGAGGCTGAACCAGAGCATGAGTGCAACAAATACTTTATTATAACAATAAAGGACTGACCGTGCTTGCCAAGCCTGGAACTGGCTCGCAGTGATCAGCAACTGGTTGGACCCCGCAGCCTGCTTTTATAGCTGGCTGCTGGGGAGAACCAACCAATGAATGAGGGGGCAGCCGCCCCCGCAACGCGAACGGACCTGAGTGGGAACTCCTTAGAGTTCCAGGGACATAACACCCCTTTCCCCCAGATGCGAACACGCATAGTCTTTGAGGTAGGCAGGAGGTTTATGCTGGCGCCCAGAACGGCGCAACCCGGGTGGGTTGTCTGTCAGTTCAGAGTCTGTAGGGGAAGGCAGGATCGGTAGGGAATCACGAACGCGTCCCTCGGTTCGGGTTGGCTCAGGACTCGTAGGGCTGGTCACTGGGGACGTGCTTCCGTTGACTGGTTCGGACTGGTCAGCCATCTGGACGTCGCTGTCCGTGTTCGGATTCCCTGGATCGGCTGCTGGTGTAATCTGGTCACCGGAATTGGTGCTGATGTGGGGTTGATGTTGTGGCCTTGCCCCGGTCTGTAATTCTGAGTCACTGCTGACGAGGGTGCTGTGACGCCTTCGCAGCTGGTCTAGGTGTCTTCTCCAGACTCGGCCATCCTCCAGTCTGACCCGATATGACCTGGGTCCGGTGATGGCCACGATCTCGCCCGGGATCCACAGTGGGTCTCCAGCGAAGTTCCTCACGAATACGGGTTCCTGTAAGACAAAATGCCTAACCCCCGATGTGGAAGCGAGGGGAGAGTCAGGGCAGTAATGTGGGTGAAGCCTGTCCAATACAGTCCACAGGCGTCTGCCCATCAGGAGCTCAGCTGGGGACTTATTAGTGACTGTGCACGGAGTTGAGTGCTGGCTCATCAGGAAACGGGAGAGTTTATGGTGCCAGTCATCCTTGCTGAACCTAGTTAGAGCTTCTTTAGTGGTCCTAACGGCTCTTTCAGCCAATCCGTTACTGGCAGGATGAAATGGGGCCGTGAAGATGTGGCGGATGCCCAGGTTGGCAGCGAAACGGCTGAACTCGGCTGATGCGAATTGGGGGCCATTGTCGGAAACAATGGAGTCTGGAAGCCCGTGTGTTACAAACAGGCGAATTAATACCTTGGTAATCGCTAGTGTGGTGGTTGTGGATAGTTGTGCCACGTCAATCCACTTAGAGTAGGAGTCCATGACCACCAGGAACATTTTTCCATGCAATGGGCCGGCTAGGTCGATGTGAATTCTGGACCACGGACCGCTGGCGCTTTCCCACTTAGTGGGGGTGGTAATTGGAGGGGCTGGACGGGATTCCTGGCAGGGATGGCAGGAGCTTACCCATCTGATGATGTCCTCGTCGAGGCCCGGCCACCGTACGTAGCTGCGTGCTAATGCCTTCATTCTGACGATGCCAGGGTGCCCCTCGTGCAACGCCTCCAGAACTCTGGTACGGAGTGATGTCGGGATGACCACTCGAGTGCCCCACAGCAAACAGCCCTGCAAACTGGATAATTCCTGCAGGCGGGTCTTGAAAGGTGTAAATTTGTTTTCAACATCACCGCCCGGCCACCCCCTCCTCACCCAGTCCAGTACCTGGGCGATCGTTGAGTCAGTCTTGGATTTGGCCGCAATGTCAAGGGCAGTGATGGGGAGGTCCAATTGGGTGACCTCAAAGATAGCATGGACCGGAGCAGGGTCTTCAGCTGGAGCCGGCAGGGGGCAGCGGCTGAGGGCGTCTGCGTGGGACAATGTTTTACCTGGGCGGTGTATGAGTCTATACGAGTATGCCGCTAGAAAAAGGGTCCATCTCGTCATTCTAGGAGACAGGACTTGAGGGGTCTGTTTGTCCCCAGCTAGTAGACCCAGGAGAGGCTTATGATCCGTGACCAGCTCGAAAAAGTGGCCAAAGAGAAATTCGTGAAATTTCTTCACTGCTGCGACAGCTGCTAGAGCTTCCTTATCGATCTGGCTATAATTGCGCTCTGTGGCAGAGAGCGTCCTGGAAAAAAAAGCGATGGGAGCCTCGGAGCCATTGGGGAGCCTGTGGCTTAACACTGACCCAATTCCAAAAGGGGATGCGTCTGCTGCTAGCACTAATGGGAGGTTGGGGTCAAACTGGATAAGGACCGCCTCTGACGTGAGTAATGATTTGACGGCGCGAAAAGCGGAGTCTTCTTTGTGACCCCAGTGCCAAAGCGATTTTTTATCCAATAGTCTATGTAGGGGTTCTGCCACTGATGCTTTATGGGGCAGGAAGGACGCGTAAAAGTTCAATAACCCCAAGAAGGCCTGCAGTTCAGTTTTGGAGTTGGAGTGGGTGCCTCGTGAATTGCCTTAACCTTGGACTCCAGGGGGTGAATGCCTGAGGCGTCAATTTTATAACCCAGAAAGTCCACCTGTCTAGTGGCAATGGCACATTTTTCTTTTTTTAATTTGAGGCCATGCTGTCTGAACCTCTCTAACACCGCTCGAACTCTCTGGAAGAGTTGGGGTCTGTCCCTGGCCGAGACTAAGATGTCGTCGAAGTAGGGTACTACACCAGGGAGGCCCTGCAAAATCCGCTCCATGAGGGATTGAAAAATGCCTGGGGCAACACTTACGCCAAATTGGAGACGCTTGCACCGGAAAGCACCCCTGTGGGTGACAATGGTCTGGAGTTCCGCTGTTTGGTTGTCAACAGGGAACTGTTGATACGCTTGAGACATGTCCAATTTGGCAAAAATGCTGCCAGGTTCAAAAGTGTGTAATAAATGCTGAATGACGGGCACTGGGTAAGCGCTAACTTGTAAAAATTTATTAATTGTGGTCTTGTAGTCCGAGCAAATTCTCAGGCTACCGTCTTTTTTTAGGGGTGTGACAATGGGCGTCTCCCATTTGGCGAAATCTGTTGGCTCAATGACCCCTTGTTTTAATAATTTATCCAATTCCGCATCTAATTTAGGCCGAATAGCGAATGGGACTCTACGCGGTTTTAGCCTGATTGGAACTGCCTGGGGGTCGACTGAGAATGAGATAGGGGTACCGTTATAACACCCCAGCTCATCGCTGAATACATCTGAGTAATCAGCGAATAAGGAGTCAGTGTCAGAGGTTGAGACAGCATGGACTCCTGTTAGCCCTAGGCCGAGATGGGGAAACCAATCAAGCCCCAAGAGTGTGGGGAGGTTGCCGTTAACTACCACTAGAGGTAGGTGACCTTTGAAAGCTTTAAAATTGACAAGGAACTTGCCTCTGCCGATTACAGGAATGTCCTTCCCCTGGTAGTCCTTCAGGCTAAACTGGCACTTCTGGAGCCGGCTTCTTGATAGACTGGGCTGTAGCCTCTTGAGGGTGCTCCATGAGATAATTGAGAGCGCTGACCCTGTGTCAACCTCCATGCGACAGGGCTTACCTTCTAACAAAACGGAGAGAGAGCTTTTACTAATGGTATGGCAAGTGTGCTTGGCATGGTGGTGAGTGCGACAGTTCAATACTTGCCTCTGAGGTCCCGAATGTGAGAAGGAAGAGTGCCTTTGTGCCGAGTTGTGAGAGGCTTGACAGACTCTCGCGATGTGCCCCTTTTTGTGGCAGATGTTACAGGTGGCTCCTTTGAATTTGCAGGTGGCCCTTGGATGAGATCCACCACAGGATAGGCACAGGGTGATGTGCTTGGGTGGACTGATGCTTTCTTGCTTGGCTCCTACCTGCGGATGCCTGGCGTTGGTGAGGCGGTGGATGTCGTTTTCATCACTGGGGCCTACCTCTATGACCACCTCCTCGGAGTGGACTGGAACTGTCGTTAGCTTGGAAGTTGGACCATGGATTTCAGTGGCTGAGTGTGCTGCCAGTTCTGCTGCCAGGGCCTCCTCGACGACTTGTGCGAGGTTGAGGTCCTTCTTAGCGAGTAGGCGCCTTTGGAGGTGTAGATCCTTGACTCCGCAGACTAGCTGATCGAGGAGCATGTCCTCCAGGTAGGTTCCAAACCCACAATGGAGTGCTGCGGTCCTGAGGGCGGCCATGTACTGGTTGATGGTCTCTTTGTCTGATTGTTTCCTCATACGGAAGGTGAATCGCCTGGCAATCTGTGAAGGTCTGGGAGAATAGTGGTTAGTAAGGATTTCTAACAGTTCAGACCATGGAACGTTTTTTAACTCACGTGGAGCCACGAGTGCTGTGGCAGTGTCAAAGACGATGGCTCCACAGTAGATCAGGAAATATGATTTTTTCCGGTGCTCCCCTGCATCAGCCAGCCCAATTGCGTCGATGTAATGGTTAAAGCGGTTCTTGTATGACTCCCACTTCTCCTCATCCGGCTTGAACGCTGGGAAGACTGGATTGGAATTCATAGTGAGGAAATCGGTTGTACAATCTGTGGAAAAAAATCTCTCTGGGGCAGCAGCAGAAGGTTTCTAGTGCCTGTGGCAGGCAAGTGATTTCAGCTCTGGAGAGGCTTTTTCACAATCCTCTCTCTCTCTCTGGGCTAAACACGAGGTTAGGCTGCCGGCCGTTGGCAGCGTTTTGAAATTCGCGCCTGCGTGGGCGTCAGTGACTTGACTTACAGCACCGCGCTGTATTTTTTAGGGCAGAAATTCAAATGACAGCCGTTTGAATTTCGCGCCTAAAGAAACGAGCGGCTGTGGCTCGCAGCGCTTCACTTTTCCTGTAGCTAGGCTAACAAGCGGCTACAGACGCTTCTCACTTTCGTTACTGGCTGACCGCTTTCTCTGGCTGCGGATCAGCGTTCGCTCTCGTTGCTTGCTGACCGCTTTCTCTGGCGGCGGATCAGCGTTCGCTCTTGTTGCTTGCTGACCGCTCTCTCTGGCTGCGGATCAGCGTTGCTCTTATCGCCGGCCGATCGTTCTCTCTGGCTGCGGATCGGCGGCTAGTGACTCAGTGGTTGCATTGTGCTTCTGGTAGCCATCCCATCCTCGTCGCCAGTGTTAAGTTTGGGTAATGAGAGGCTGAACCAGAGCATGAGTGCAACAAATACTTTATTATAACAATAAAGGACTGACCGTGCTTGCCAAGCCTGGAATTGGCTCGCAGCGATCAGCAACTGGTTGGACCCCGCAGCCTGCTTTTATAGCTGGCTGCTGGGGAGAACCAACCAATGAACGAGGGGGCAGCCGCCCCCGCAACGCGAACGGACCTGAGTGGGAACTCCTTAGAGTTCCAGGGACATAACAAATTATCTATTTTATAGGATCTCAAATAATGTTCTTGAAGGTAGCTAAACTTACAGATAACAAAACGCCATTTTATACAGTAAGAATTTTGGACATAACTCTACAATAACCTTTGAAAAAAATGTTTATTAAATTCTTTATATTTTAAGTGTACATCTAAGATACAGGATGGAAAGCAAACAAACCATGCGTGTTAATAAAATGCATTTAAAGATGCAAATAATGATGACTAAAGATCTTTTCCTTTTTCACATGTGTTGCATATGCAACACATATAAAATATAGGGTCTCCATATGTCCCTGCCACAAGGACCTATTTTAGCAATAAAATGTACCTATTATCACCACATGCACTCTACAATGCGTAGAACCAGTTTTTGAATGAATTTTGAATTTAAATGAAGAATTGTGTTCATTCTTCCTGTTTATACAGATACAATTATATAGATTTTCCTGCCAATCAAATTCAACATTAAAAACTACCTGGGAGAGAATGGGGGAACTTTTCCATAACACTAGCAGTAAGGATTACCCAAAATACCCTGAAGATTTGCTTGAGGTTGTGACTTGTTCTAATCTAAACATGTTGTAATGCACAAACATAGAGTTTTAACCGGTTGAATTGATGCTTTTAAGAGTCTCTCATTCTTCACTTAAAGCTCCTGGTGTAAGCAGGGCACAAACAAAAGCAATCTTAACACCGTTACTACGCTGCAACATTTTACTGTAGGTTTGTCATGTATAACTTGGCAGGGCTACCTACAGAAGAAAACAAAAGGGGGCAATTTTCAGACAAAACACGGGAATGTAAAAATCTTGTTTTGCTTTTGGATTAACAGCCACCTGTTAATGTTATTTGCCTAACCTCTGAATAAAGCCCAGCAGCATTGGACAAGCAGTTTCATGTTTGCTGTCAAAACAATTACAATTGTACAAACAATGTCTCTGACCCATAGATACAGGTGAAATCCCACAATGACATATCATACCCTGTAACTACTAACACTGGAAAAGCAATTATGATACCGTAGTCTTCTGTGGAAGTTGGGAATTTTGCCAACATTTTGGAGGCAAGGATCAACACCCAGGCTTTAACCACAGAGATGAGCTTTCCTAAATACACTTCAACCATAGTTTTGTTTAACTCATGTCTTAAAGGGACCAGCAGAGACAGAGTTAGTACACGTCAGTTACATGCCTGATGTTTCTTACTAGAAACATCTTGGAATGCATTTTTGTTTTTGAAGTTCAGTTTATATTTTTAACGTTTTGACTAAGGGCTCTTCTTTACGGCCATGTTAAAGCAATCCCCCCCTCTCTTGTGGTGGCAATAACGTGAGTCAGCGTACTTATCCTTATGGCTGAAGCCTCAGGAACAAGGTCAATGAGTGGTGCTGTTACCACAATTTAATGAGGGACAAATGAAGCAAGGTGATTGGTGAATTTCCTGACTTTGTTTGCCTCCTGCCTAGCATCACTATCTGGCAGAAAAAATATCCACATATCACTCCCCTTAATGTGGGAAGAGGCTAAAGAAAAGGTGTGTTTTGACAGATGGCTAGACCAATGGGTTTAGTGATATCAGCTGAAGGTTAGACTTCTTTTGGATACAAGTCTAGGCACTTTGAAAAAGGCAAGGTGAAGTGGGAAAAAAGTCTTCCCATTTATCTTAACCTCCCCAAACTCCCCCCCACCTCAACTTCATGATGTGCAGTTGATCCATAGGATAGTAAAGCCAACAGTTCCTGCACCTCCAGGATTAGCTGAAGAGCCTATTCTGGTGGTAGCTCCAGACCACCCACACAGCAAGAGCTGACTGGTGAAGTGGAAGGAGAACTGTATCATCCCATGAATCTACTCTAAGATCAGCACCTGATCTGTGGGGTGGGGCCCTTTCTAGTAAAGCAAGAGCAGCTCACTGCCAATACCTTACCCACACCCTAGAAGATGGCCAGATTGTAGGATTCCCTCATTCTACAGGCTGCCTTCCCAGTCCTCCCAACAGGCTGCCAGGGCTGGGAAGGATGATACAAAAGCAATATACTCACCAGGCCTGAGAAGCAGCTGACGGTTACTATTGTGATAGTGAGATGAAGTGAGAAAAATGGTGCCTGTTGTGTTGGTTATATATTTTTCAGACTTTTTTTTTTTTAAAAAAAATGGGTTGAGTGATTTTACAGAAGGGTTCTAATGTGAGTTTAAAAATGGATCTAAATGAGCCTGTAGTAGGGAAGGGGCAGCTGTGTGATACAGCAGGAGAGCTCCTTCCCTCTCAATTGCCAGCCCTGCTCTCAGCTATTTTCAAAACAAGTTGCCTTTCCTGCTTTTCTATGCCAAAAGCAGAATGGCTACTGGCTGGAGAAGAGAGGGATGTGTCTTTAGCAACCTAACATGGCACATGGAGACTGGACAGATCTCTGTGACTGGCTGCATCTTGAAGCATATCATTAGTAAGTTGCTGTGGATTATTGATATAGCAAGACTGGTTTCAGAAGAAGAGGAAAAAAACAGCAGTTTAACAATGAAATTACAAATGTTGAGCTGGAAGGGAAATAAAGGAACATAAGGACATTTAAAAACCAGTGGGACATATTCATGTTACACTTAGCAGTTCATGAAAATGATCCTTCCTTCCTCCCTCCCTCCCTCACACAAACTTTGGATTGATATATTATAATCTTAGTCTCAGCTAGTATATTTCAGTTTCCTCAAATTTAGCATCTTCTCAGAGTGTTGCGACTACATAATTAGAATGTCAAAGTTATTCTGTATTTTAAGAAATTGTATGAAATTCAAAGGAAATGTTTTTCAAGGTATAATGAAAACTATACTGCAAGCGAAGAAGAAGAAAAAAGCACTTGTAAGTAAGCAATAAAGAAAATAGTTCTGGTATCAGGTAACTGACATTAGCAAAGTGACAATTTTAATCCTCTATTCTATATCACACTTCGATTAAGAAACTCATAAGCAGAACATGAAATAACCTCTTTCACAATTGTGCCCATGGTCACACTGACTGGAGATGGTGGGACCTACAGTTAAACAACATCTGGATTAATAGTCTAAATGCATCTTGCTACATTTTCAGACCCTATCTTCCTGGTTGTTTAAGCTCGGAGCTCATATTATTTCAATTCTATTTGCTGATTTTAATTGCTGGGCTGAAAGAAACAAAACAGAACATACAATGGCTATTGTAACTGCTGAGACAGACTACCTTTAGTGTTAATTGTTTAGAAGGGGATACATAAATTCATGGGTGTGGGTAAGTATGTACAATAAGAAAGACAAGTTCTGAATTCCATCTGTCAGAATAATAGAGGCATGTAACAAGATGGGAATAGGTTGGAAGCTGAAATTTTAATCTGTGCTCATTTCAATTTGCTGTCAGATATGATATGCTAAAGAGCTTTGGAACACAGCAAGAAACAGCCACTTAACAACTGCTTACCATTTTTGATTAGTCTGCAATATTACTGCAATACTGCAGTACTCCAAAAATGTCTGCATCTGGTCAAGCAAGGACAAACATATACAGATGTACTTATACAAAAGCACACATGCACACATATACATGCACACACCCCTACTGTTTACATTTTCCAGAGCATAACCTGATCAGTAGGACCTGTAACTGTGTTTATCATTTCAGATTCCAAAGTCTTTTCTGTCTTGAAGATGTATTTCCTCATGTACTATTTTATTCCTTGGCAGGCAGGTCTTTTTAGGAGAGTCTGGCATATGTCAAAGTGGAAATAAAGTTCCTGTGTGGGGAGGAGGATCTTGTTAAAATTCTCATCAGATAGACCCTTGACATAGACCTTTGGTGTGTGAATGTGAAAAGGACAAAATTGACATGCATGTGAAAGCTCTGAATGTGAAATTTTCATATGAAACATTCTAGATAAAATTACACGTTTAGAAACAGTGCTTATTTCTTAAATAGGCCAATAATTCATCCCACCCTCGTCAGTGAAGTATATGATCTGGATGCCTCTGGCCCTGGTAATACGTGACAATGCATAATTTCAGGATAATTTTTCACATGGTTCCTGTTAAAACCAGACTTTAACTGATCTTTCTCCAAACTGGTAGAGAAGATGACCATTTTACACAGTCTTGTACTCAAGTATGGAGTTTGCCAGAAGTGTCTCTTTATGTGTGTGTATCAGTGGTGGGATTCAATTTTTTTTACTACCAGTTCTGTAGGCGTGGCTTGGTGGGTGTGGTAGGGGAAGGATCCTGTAAAATCTTCAGTCAGGGGTGGTATTTGCTGGTTCTCCGAACTACTCAGAATTTTCGCTACTGGTTCTCCAGAACTGGTCAGAACCTGCTGAATACCACCTCTGATGTGTATGTGTCTGTATCATTAATATTCATGAATATCTTACAGATATTCATAAATATTAATGAATTATTTGAAACACTACTGAAATCCACACATTTAACTGTTTTTCTGGTTAGCCTCTTAGCATAGATGTCACTGACTTGTCAACAAAGAGGACTAACAATCAAATAAATTCTCCAACATCTGTCCAAAGGAGCAAATGACAAAAATATTTTTGTGAGCTGGAAGCCTAATGTGATTTATAGCATAAAAAGTGTATTTAAAAATGTGAGTTCTTTTCCATATTCTACTGAAAAGTCCCATAGGAAGTAAAGAAAAATTTGAATAGATACATAAGCTTATTAAAAAATATAAAAGAAAATCACACCTCTAAGTATTTTTGGAACTGCATTGGACTGACAATAAAAGACCTTTTGACTAGTAAATGTTAAATGAGCCTGTCAGGGAGAGAGGAAACCAAATTTATGAATTCAAAAATTTGAAATCTTTTCTACAATATTCTTCAAACTATCTTCAGGAATGTAAATGTACACATTTGTTATACTATAATGTGATATCCCATTGAGTTGCATTACCATTTCTAACTGCTTGCTGCTGGGAGGTTTTTCTGTAAAGGTACTTAAAAATGTAACAGAAATTTGCAAATTCTGTTTTCTAGCTTGTCAATGTTCTGAGATTAACAATAATAGCTGTTTTAATAATTCTAATTAACCATGCTAGCCCCATGCTGGTAATAATACTGACACATTATTGGTTCTACTAAACTTCTGTGGGCAACAAAAGTAAGACAGTGGCTGACATTGATGCAATCAAAACTGCACTTATTTTTAATGGGTATTGCATGTGACATAAACACTTGGAGGGTCATACTCTATGGATATTCCTAATGGGATAGAATAAGCTACAGACCTATTGGCTGGGTCTCCAACAGATTGAATGTGTAATATTTCTGGTCACTGAATCATAAATTTACCAAAATAGACTGGGGTCACACAGTAAGCTACCTAAAATGTCCTGCTCCCAATACTTGTGTAAATGAATCTACTAAATAATTAATTGTCTTGTTGAAATAAGTTGTAGCAATTTATCCATTTATCAAGCCTGCTGAATAATCTAACAATCAAACAATAATCTAATAATCATTCTTTTCTTAAATTAACACAATGAAACAGTTATGAGAGCAATCTTCTGTCAATGCTGGGTGCAAATTTTGGGAGCTGAAATCCAGCACATTTGGAAATAGCATTTTCCACTTTTTCTCTAGCATACTTTTTGCCATGGACTTGATCTAGCCCACCTCACTGATCATATATTTGTTGAGGGTGGATTTGAGTATGATCTACCTAGCTAATACTGACCATGTAAAGTTATTGTGACTCATCCTCATCATTCTCACCACCACTATCTGGCTTTCTCAAGGACATCTAACCACATACTACCTAACTGCTTTGTCCAAAGTGCTCTTGTCAAGTTTAACACAGGGTCTTTATAAAGATGAGTTTAGCTTACTTTAGAAAAAGTTAAGCTCACTTGTTAAACATGGTTTTAGTATTCTTAAGAAAACTAGAGCGCTAGTCTTGTGCCTCATGTTAATTAGGAAAGAGAGATTGATTTGGTTGGTTGCAAATGGCAGGTACTGCCACCATTGGGTGTATTAGAAGTTTTCTACTGTTTTTGTCAATGAGATGTTTTGTGTGGACTGAATACTTTAATATTTTTATTTCCTGGGTGGAGAAGTAATTCCAGTTGTTGTGCTCATGGAACAGAAGGAAACTAATTATAGCAATAGCACTCAGACTTATATACTGCTTTACAGTGCTTTACAGCCCCCTCTAAGTGATTTACTGTGTCACCATATTGCCCCAACAATCTGGGTCCTCCTTTTACTGACCTCGGAAGGATTGAAGGTTGAGTCAATCTTCAGCCATTGAGGATCAAACTGCTGAACTGCTGCACTGTTATTTTATTGAGGGCTAGGTTGTTTTTGATTGTTCCCTCCTAATTTACCCAACCCCCTCTTCTGCACTGCACCCTGTCAGCCAGGTAACTTTTGGATATAAGTCTAGTACTGTTTCAGAAGAGCAGTAATCCTGTTTGCAATAGTGGCGAATATCTGTAGTTTGGGTTTAAGTGGTTCTCTGAGCTATAGGTTGGTTTCTGAATGTTTCGTTACCAGGCTAGGTAACATCTTCAGTGAAATTTAGGGGATATCAGTGTTCTTCTGTTTATAAGGGCTTTGGGGGGGGGGGGCATCAGTAGGTCTTGTGATGGTGAGGTCATGCCAGGTGAGGGTCACATCAGGTCAGGGTTTTGTGATGGGTCTTGTGGTGGGTCAGGTGTGGGTGTATAAAGTTACGGTCCTATGGTGGGTCTTGTGATAGGTTAGATGTGAGTCATCAGTGAGAGTCTTGTGATAGGTCTTGTGATGGTAAGGTTATGTCAGGTGAGAATCATTGGGAGGTGGTTTGGGGACGGGGTTTGCACATTATCTGTACCTTCATTGATAACAAACAGCACCAGTTTGATTGGAGCAATATAAGAATCATTGGCCATACAATCAGGCTCATGACTTCATTGACGCCTGGCACTCCACAAGCAATTCCATCAACAGAAACATCAACCTACAACCAGCCTACAAACCCCTTAGAATTCAAATTCAAACTGCACAGCCAACCAGAGACAGCACTGATCCTCAACCAACCCATGGAAGCCCCCCACAACCAACGCTTCACCACAAGACCCACCACAAGACCTTGACCTGATGTGACCCTAACCTGACATGACCTCACCATCACAAGACCTACTGACCATACAAAGTCCTTATAAATAGAAGAACACTGACATCCCACTGACAACAGAAGAACACTGACACTGACATTCCATTGAAAATGTTACCTTGCCTGGTAACAAAACATTCAAAACCCAACCCACAAGCTTAAAGAATGAGCCTATACCCTCATCAGTAGTCCTATGTTCAGAAATATCCAACTAATAAGTGACAAGTGTGAAATTTCTCTGTCACAGTGCCATATTGGGCAACTTGACAAATAGCCAAACAGGCCATTCTATGCCCCTGCCTACACTTGTTCCAATGCCTCTTAATTCTATGACAGGTGCTGTTTTTTGTTTGTTTGCAGGCAGGTAATGCTTGGTGGGGGAGGAAATTATGGTGGGTGAATCCACCAATTGCTTACCAAACTGTATTATGTTTATTATAATTATTCAGATTCAAAGATAGAATAGCCAAAAAAGATAACTGAAAGAAAATTATTTTCCGTACCATATTGCAACATTGTGGTTGGAAAGAGAAAACCAAATTCAAATTACAGCTAATTAAACTGGATTGTTTTCATTTATAATTAAGATTAATCATATTTGAGGCTTTACATGACATACTAAAGAAAGTGCAGAGAATTTGTGGCTATCCAGATGACACTGAATTACATATTAAGCAATGTCAACTATCAGAATTTATTTTAAGGGAATCTGGAAGATATGGATTCATCACGTCTGCACTAAACTGAGTTTATCTAAAACAGAAGTGGAAGTGTACAATGCCTTCCTAACAGCCATGCCAAGGGGGAGGAAAGTTTTTTTGTAGGTGGTAATCATAGTATTATGGATTTCCCCAGATTTATTGTATTTCATAGTGTGCATGCTAGGAAACCTTAATTAAACAAGTTGATATGTAAATTCTTGAATTCACATTGACCTTTTCCTTCCATTCAAATGAATGAATTAGTTCTTATCCACTCTTTATATGTGCATGTGAATTTAAAGAAGGCTTTGGTCCAGATTTAACAATACAATCAACGTCCATTAAATATACTATGAACTTCTAAAGTGACTTTGTCACTGCATAGATCATTACATACATTGAAACCAGAGATGGTATTCAGCAGGTTCTGACCAGTTCTGGAGAACCGGTAATGGAAATTTTGAGTAGTTGGGAGAACCGGCAAATACCACTTCTGACTGCAGATTTTTAGTATTCTCCCCCTGCCACGCCCACCAAGCCACGCCTGCAGAACCGGTAGTAAAAAAAATAGAATCCCACCACTGACTGAAAAACCCATAAATTGTCTTAGTAATTAATTAACATCTTGTGGCAAAATATACAGGTGTGTTTTAATTTTTTTTAAACATAGCTCTTTCAATTTTACAATATAAATTCAGAGTCAAATATTTTTCATTTTATATTCTTATCTTTTAAGCATCAATGATGAAAATATTGCTAAAAGGGTTTTCCAATCCCATATCCAATAATTTCTGTACAGCTACCCTCTTGGGGCTATCCATGTGAGAGACCTAATACTTCTTCTTTTTATGGCCAAAGTTAGAATATTCTAAGTATGAGCATTTATATAGAGATACTGAGATAATAATGAGAAGAGACAATCAAACTAATATATATTGATGGTTTGTTTCTGCACATTCACCAAATTCCACTTAGCAATTCCTGCATGAAACAGGATTTTCAGAGAGAGAGGCATAATGTGATGCCCATGATTGAGGAAATGTCCATTCTTGCAGTGGAATGTACTTCCCCCAGCACTTAGATAATGGTGTGGGTTTTAACCTCATAATATAGTTGTTTCAATCAATTGCCGTGACCCATAAAAGTTCTGTTTTTGACATACTGGAGTACTAATTTTGAAAGGGTGTTTTTTTTGTGCAAGCAAATGACCTTCTAGGGTAGTGATCTAGATTTATTTATAGCCTGCATTTATAAATAAATGCACATTAATCATACATGTTGGAAAAGTCTCTAGGAGTTGGGCTTCATTATCAATTTTTCCATAGTCAAGCCATCAGAGATCTAAATATTTTTATATATACAGGGCTTTGCACAAACATAATTTATAATGTAGCTTCATTTTTTCCTTATGGAAAGAGGCTAGGTTACCTGGTCTTTTAGGTCAGGGAAAGTATAATTCCCATTCTATAATGGTGTGACTTTTAAAACCATATATAAAACCATAAATCTAACTCAAAAGCATTTTAGGTCCTATGGTCCACTTCATTAAATACCATAGCCAGGAGACAAAATTAACTTCATTCCAACAGATGTAAGCGAAGCCATTAGTGTATTGTCTTGCTGCTTAGATGGTGTCAAAGCATTATCTGAGCTAAATTATTAGCTTCTTTGCAAGGCAATTACATAATGTATTGTATTAATGCACCCTCCATCTGCCTGCATTTATCTGTTGGATCAAATCTGTATGATTTGCCAACAGGTTTTATTCAACAATAAATGGGGTCAACCTTTTCCAAGGCACCTGAAGGCCGGTAAGGAATAATGGATGGAAACTGAGCAAGGAGAGATTCAACCTAGAAATAAGGAGAAATTTTCTGACAGTGAGATCAACCAATGAAACAGCTTGCCTTTGGAAGTTGTGGGAGCTTCATCACTGGAGGCTTTCAAGAAGAGACTGGACTACCACATCAGAAATGGTGTAGGGTTTGCTGGGTGGGGAGGTTGGACTATATGACCTACAAGGTCCCTTCCAACTCTGTTAATCTGTATCTGAAATAACCTTTTGAAATTCCAGCTCCACCATTAGTGTGTGTGTGTGTAAGCTCTATAGAAATAAAGAAATGCCTGTTATTTGGCAAAACAAATAGTGATAGACAAACTATTATTTCAGTGACACCGAAGATATTGTGAGGGTCAGTTTTGCAGAGGTAACATATAGCTCATCAGAAATCCTGAATCAATAGAAATCCCGAATGAAATATGCCTTTCAAACATAGCATTGGAGAAAACGGTAAAGAATATCTTGGGCTGAAAGAAAAACAAATATTTCAATGCAAAGTGAGAGAAAATCAGACTACTCACTAATAATAGTACTATTAATTTGTTCAGGCACACTGGCTGGGAATGCTGGAAGTTGAAGTTCATACTTAAAGTTGCCAAGTTTGAAAAATATCTTCTATAAGAAGTAATGGCACCTGAATTTCAAATAACGCAAATTATCTTCAGGGGCTATCATTTGAATGCTGCCTATTTATTTTCCATTGGAGCTGTACATTAAGTTTTTTACAGTTCTGTACATTGCATGGTTATATTTATATTTTGTGTTTACAATTGTCTGTAATTGCAGTTATATATGTGTGCATATGTGTGCATGTGTGCATGTGTAGGTATATCTCTCTGTTTGCCCCTGAAATAAACACCTCTTCAGTAACAGGCCTATGTGCTGAGCTGTGAATTTTCATCTCTCAGCTCATCAACTCGCCTTCCAGTCCAAACCTGTCAAGCATTTTATCCCCAGGCTGGCTGCCTTCTCTTCAGCCTCCTAGTGACAGCAGGCATTCCCTTTCGCACCCCCCTTCTCTTATGTAGGCAGCCCCTCCACAAACAAACCTCCCGCCATGGTGACCCTTCCCCGTCAAACACATTTGACCCCAGATCCTCACACTCTGCTTGCCTCAGTGGCTCTGAGCCTGGCGGCCTTTACCATAACATTTGTTCTGCTCTGTGCATCTGACAGTCGGACTATCCCCAGTCACAGTTAGTAAAAAAGGGAAATGTTTACCAGGCGGCACTGTCTAGGTTGGGGGTTTATTAATTGATGCCTTAGACAATTATTCAAGTGCAAGAGATTAATCATCTGGCACGACACACACACACGCATACACAAGGCCTGTGAGGCAGACGAAAGGCAGCTGTGTGTAGAAGTACGTGGTTGGCTGAACCAAAAAAAGCTTGACCTGGAAAGAAGCTTGACTTGAAGAATTGGAATGCAGTAAAACGGGACCTTCCATTCACAAATCCTACTTGAATGTTCTTTGCTAAGGCAGTAAAAACTCATTCATCTGTTTTTCTTGCCCTTATTGGAAATATGTTGGCAATGTGTGCATTAAGCCCTTCAAAATATTTGGCTCATGGTTTTTCCAATACCGATGCATTCAAAATTATGTCTGGATTTGGGTTTTCCTCCTAGGTGACCCAAAACTAAACGATGGAAAATTATGCTGTCAGATTTGTGGCCTTAATTTTCACAATCATTAAAAAAAATTGTGTTCAATACTTTCAGTTAGAAATTATTTCTAGGAAAGAAAAAAACCCTGATGATTTTAATCCTAGTCCTATCAACCCATAAGGCAACTTGGAATAAAAAAAATCTGCTCCTTAACTGGGATGTTAAAATAGCAGATTGTGGGGGACTCCCAACATAACTTAATGGGGAAGGGAAGAAGAAAAAGAATATTGGGGGAAAATATTGATATCAATTCGCTGAGTGAAAACTTTCAAAAATACCACTCCATGTTTGGAAACCTAACTAGTTAACAGTGTTTTAGAGTAGCACTTAGTGAAATCACATGACATACTTTTGTATGTTGTAATTAAATCACTGTAGCAGGGAAGAGTAACTGGCACTTACAGTGTCATTATATTCCCCCTAAGTCTCTGGTGCTGCTCTCCCCAAATGTCTCCAAAACTTTCTGCCAAACTGATTTGTTATGCAACAGAAAATGGTAATTACATGCATCATGGTAACTTCAATTAATTTAACTAAAATAACTTTTGTTTTGGCTATGTTCTGTCCACTTGTGTCTCCAGATGTAAGGCCAAAAAATATAGCCAACTATGCTGCCTGAGCCACAACAAAGTTGCGTGCTCCTCCATTATATAGATCAAGAAAAACTCATGATTTGCAATGGGTGAGGTAATATGGGAAAATACAGAAGTTTGCTTGTATTTTTCCTGAGTTTAGAGGAAACATTTGAGTTTTCTTTCTTTGCTTTTAAACTCAATAATCTTTTAAACTCAATACTCTTTTCTTGCTTCCTGTTTTCAAATAGCAGATAATTTCTTCACCAATTTTCAGCAATTATGGTCAAAAGAATCTTGGAGAATACAAAAAATGCACCTGGGAGATTTTACTTATTTATTTTTATTTATTTGATTTGTCAATTGCTTCCAAGGTAATAGATATAAGTATAAACATGAGTAAGAATACAGGAAATAGGTACAAATAAATGGGGACAATAGGACAGGGATGGTAGGCACGATGGTGCACTTATGCACACCCCTTACAGACCTCTTAGGAATGGGGTGAGGTCAATAGTGGTTAGTTTGAGGTTAAAGGAATGGGGTTTAGAGGATGTAACAACAGAGTCAGGTAGTGCATTCCAGGCATTGACCACTCTGTTGCTGAAGTCGTACTTTCTGCAATCAAGTTTGAAGCAGTTTACATTGAGTTTGTATCTGTTATGTGCTCTTGTGTTGCTGTGGTTGAAGCTGAAGTAGTCATTGATTGGTAGGACATTGTAGCAGATAATTTTGTGTGCTACACTTAAGTCTAACCATAAAATTGAACATGTTTCTGGTCCTTTAAGGGCTCTCAAAGCAAATTTCATTTAAACCAAATAGCATATAGGAAACCAAAAGATGCAGCATACAAGGGATGTCCCAGGAGCTGAGCAACCAGTGGTCAGTCATCCATGGAATATTATTGGGCCACAGCATACTCCCCGTGGTCTTATCTGCGAGTGCTGGAACATCTTCTATGAATAGCCATGCAACTGGGTTAGCACTTGGCAGCTAACATTACCAATATGATCTCCTAAGGTGTTATTTCAGAGGAACTGAATTGGAAGCATACTGGTGCCACTGAATGTGGGAGCTGAAGTGGGGAATTGCTATCAGCATTGGGCCTTGATCATACAGTGGGGTGGAGGGAAAGGGTAGAATTTAATTATGATAGAATTGCTGGGTATTTATAACCTCAGGTTCTGACACCTGACTCTAAACAACTCCAAAAACATGCTCACTTTGCTTTTTTAAATCAGTGACACCCAACTAGTAACCAACAATACTAGGCTTAACAACTGCCTCAATCTCATCTTCTGCAATAGTTTGAATTCAATTTACGGAATACAAATTAAAGAACCCTTTTCCAACAGTGACCACAGCATGATTGACTTTTGTCTTAACATGCCTCCACACAAAAATCAACACAACGACGGAATCCCCAATTATAACTTCAAAAAAGGCAACTATGATCTTATAGGTAACGACCTCTCATCCCTTGATTGGCAATTTCTATTCACTGGATGCAATACTGTAGAAGACCATTACAACATATTTTTATTTGAAGTCAAAAGAGTCATCAAACTATATATACCAATAATAACTCCAAAAACCAGAAAAAACAAATTACCCATAACAATAAGGAAGCTTCAATCCAAAAAGAGATCACTTTGGCAGAAAAACAAATCTGGTCACGTTGCCAATTTCAAAAACCAATACAAAAGTGAATGCACCAATTATCACATTAAACAAGAGGAAAACCTTCTATGCACCAATTCCACCTGCGCTTTCTACAATTTTGTAAACAGCAAACTAAAAGACTCAAGGTCCATCCCACCCCTGAAAGGACCTAATGGTAAAGATTGCAATGATGACACCATTAAAGCCAACCTCTTTAACACATTCTTTGACTCAGTATTTGTAAACAGCAATGGATCATGCCCAGTATTTCCTAGTCGAACCACAGACAACTACAATGATCTAATACATATCGATTTTACAGAAGACAATGTTGAAAAAGCACTACACAATCTAAAACCATCTCTATCTATTGGTCCGGATGGAATATGTGCCTACTTCTTAAAAAAGCTATCTACTGCCATAGCCGAACCTCTAAGCATAATCTTTGAAAAATCTTTCAGGACCAGCTCCTTGCCTAACCTATGGTCACAAGCCACGGTCATCCCCATCTTCAAAAAGGGAAACCCCAGCCTAGTTGAAAATTACAGACCAATCTCTTTATGCTGCATCACCTGTAAAGTCATGGATTCAATTATTAACCAATCCATTATCCTCCACTTAGAGACAAACAACCTACTCTCTAATAAACAATTTGGTTTCAGAAAAAAACTATCCTGTAATCTGCAACTCTTACATTGCAAAAACATATGGACTACACAACTCGATCAGGGGAAAACAATAGACACAATCTACATATACTTCTGTAAAGCCTTTGATTCAGTGGCACATGACAAACTACTCCTAAAACTAAAATCTTATGGTATCTCTGAACACCTGCATAACTGGATAGAAGCATTCCTGTCAAACAGACAACAAATGGTCAAAATTGGGAGCTTCCTATCAAATTCTGTACCCGTCAACAGTGGTGCCCCCCAAGGCAGTGTTCTAGGACCAACTCTTTTCATACTCTACATAAATGACCTACATAAATGATCATATTAAGAGCAACTATGTTCTCTTCACTGATGATGTAAAGCTATTCAACACCACAGACAATACTGCTATCCTTCAAAAAGATCTCGACTATGTATCAGAATGGACAAACAAATGGCAACTTCAAATCTCAACAAATAAATGCTCTGTCTTACATACTGGCAAAAAAATAAAATACAGGCTGAATAGTCAAGACCTTGTTGATGATCCAAACTTTGTCAAGGATCTTGGAGTACTCATCTCTAATGATCTAAGTGCTAGAGCCCATTGTAACTACATAGCCAAAAAGGCATTAAGAGTTGTTAAATTAATCTTATGTAGCTTTTTCTCTGGAAATATTACACTAATAACTAGAACATACAAAATATTTGCTAGACCAATATTCGAATACAGCTCATCAGTCTGGAACTCACATTACGTATCTGATATTAACACAGTTGAGAAAATCCAGAAATATTTCACAAGAAGCGTTCTCCACTATTCTACTTGTTGCAGAATACCTTGTGACACCAGACTTGAAATTGTAGACCTAGAAAACCTAGAACTACACCGCCTTCGGTCCGATCTAAGTATAGTATATAAAATTATACTGTACATTGCAATATCCTACCTGTCAATGAATACTTCAGCTTCAACCATAACAATACAAGAGCACACAATAGATACAAACTCAAGGTTAATTGCACCAAACTTGATTGCAGGAAATACGACTTCAGCAACAGAGTGGTCAATGTCTGGAATACTCTACCTGACTCTGTGGTTTCTTCCCCAAACCCCCAAAACTTTAGCCTTAGACTGTCTACTCTTGACCTCACCCCTTTCCTAAGTGGTCTGTCGGGGGCGTGCATAAGTGCACCAATGTGCCTACCATCCCTGTCCTATTGTTTCTTTTATTCTTCTTATATGTATCCATGTATTCATAACTATGTTTTTACTTATACCTATTATCTTGTAAGTAATTGACAAATGAAATAAAATAAATAAATACATAAATACATAAATAAATAAAAACTGCATAGATGTTTCTAGTTCATTTCAACTTTTCATCCTAGGTGCAGTCCAGTCTTTGCCCACTAGATTTGGTGAAGCTTACTTCTAAGGAGAAACCCCCCCCTTCTCCCTCCCCCAATCCCAATTGAGCTTTCCAAGCAAAGGGCAAGTTTCAGTTCCCTCAGTTCTAAGTAATGCTACTGATTGGACTGACTGCTACTTCCAACCTGGGAGTAAGACAACATCTTGAGGGTAGGGAGAGCATTTTAATGCAGTAGACAAGCATCATCTTCCAAAACTTTGCTCCTTAGTGTTTCATCCACATGCAATGGCTACCACTCACTATCTATCAAACAAGAGGACCAGCTCTGCAAACAAGCATGTTTAATAAAACAGGCTGAGATGCACAAAATGTACCCATCTTTATGGGAAATTTGGTTCAGTCTAATTCTCATCATCAGTTACTTTCTGCCACAATGGTACTCTATATGGTTTATGCATCTTTTCCACAGATTTTTCTTACAATCCCTCTCTCCTCCAGATACTCCAATTTGTGTTTATATTTTAGAATATGACAAATCAGTTTCAGAAATGTATCCTGATTTATTCAGGATACAGACTAGAGAGAATTTTTAGATGAGAATTTCAATTCCCTCTTGGCAATATTCCAGACCTCCTGCTCTTCTTCTAAACTTCAGCTGGAAGAATCTGTCTTGCCAACACATCAAAGACTATTGGGAAGTTCCACTTGGTGAAAAATAATATCCCACCCCCATGTTGCTTTTCTATCATCTTTAACACTCATTGTTCATGATAACATTGAAGATGAGAGGTATAAAAACCAGCTGGACCTTTTTATCCTTGGCCTGAACCAATAAAACATATTGTTACTGTACTTTACAATGGATGCAGTTCCTGCGTAGTTAAATAAAAACGCCCCTTCTCTTTTTCCTATACCAATGATTATTTTAAGATTGTGTTTTTGGAATGATGATCACACTGGGAAAAGATGCTTGCCATGAGTTTTAACATTTGATGACAATGACATGATAATGTGTTATGATATCATTGTGCAAATCATGGGAATTGGTTTTAGGTTCATCATGCTATAGATAAAACTTAGTTTTTAATTAAAATAACCTTTTAAAGTTGGCCGGGGAGTAATTTGACAAGTATAAGGGGATTTATTTATTATTCATTATCATAAAAGGTAAAATACAAACAGAAAAACAAACAAACCGAACCAAAAGCATACATTCAGCTCTAACAACAACAAAAAAAGAAAAAAGGTGTACAAAAAAGAGAAAAATACTAAATAAATTTAAATTAAGTATACAAGGAGCTGATATTCATTTAGGTAGCATTGGCTTCTGCAGATAATACAGTGGAACTCCCATTTTAAAAAAGTGGATTTGAAACCATCTATGCCCATTCTTCTATAATCATTCCCTCCCTCCCTATTGCTTACACTCATTCCTCTGCCCAGGACAGGAAGGGTATTAGTTCTTGGACCTTACTGGAAGAATATAATGCAATGAGCATTATGAGTAGTTACCATCTTAAAGTCGGTTGTCTCTGCTCCTCTGCTATAGTCCAGCAAAGTGGCAGGCCTTACGGTATTAATTACAGAATGTGGGACCCATGTGGTTCACTTACACTGTTGCAATTTCTGCCCTCTGACAGGATCTCCTCCCAGAAATTTGCGTGGTCTCATTCTTACACTGTTCAGAAAGCAATTGAACACCTGATTGTTCCTCCTGGCCTTGGAGATAGGTTGGCTGTGGAGACCCTCTTTTTCCTTCTCCCTGTTTTGTTTTATTTTGCTATGATTTGTTTTAATCTTGCTTTGCATATTCCATTTTTTTCTGGTCAATTTTATATGCTTTTATACATTTGTCAGTTCTTAGCTGTAAGCCATTCAGAGTAATTTTAAAGTTGGGCAGCCTGTACTTAAAACCCTCTCCCTCTCCCCTTCCTCCCTCTCTCCCTCCATCTATCTACACACACACACACACACACACACACACACATACACACACACACACTCTGTACAAATAGTTTTGGTGAAAGGTTTTCAGCATTAACCTCGGGAAACTATAAGCTTATGCCTTCATCAATGAGTGATTTACAGGTAAAGAGGGCGATCATAACCATCACTTAGATTTGGGCCGGAATATTTCCTCTTGCCTGAATGAAAAAAATGAACAGTATCCAACAGGCAAAACTGCCACCTACTGGTCTCATGTTTAGACAGCCATGCCTTTTCTTTATATCAGGAAAGAATGGGAGCATCTAGAACTTCATCTGAAACAAAAGAGCTGGGCTGATAATAGGCTAGTAGACGAAAGCTAACACAGGACTAGGCAATTTGTGGCTGAACCTGTTATGAATTCAACCATTTTCTTATGCCTTTGTAAGATTTTTTTTTAAAGGATATATTATGCAAAGACCAAGTTCTCTGGAGGCTTTAGTGCTGGGAAGGGTGGAAAGAATGAGAAGAGCATGACAGGCAGCAAAGTAGGTGGGCTCAGTTACAGTGGAAATGAGGGCACTGTTGGAACATCTGAAAGTTCAGGTTAAGGACAGATCATCATGAAGAAACCCTGTATATGTGGTTGCTAGGAGTCAAAAATTTTCACGACCCCTAATCAATTAAAACAGTATCAGGTTATGCTATATTCAGCTTTGGGTTTACGTGCTGTGAGAACATAGCTGAGAAGATGGACCAGATAACCTTTTTAGGTTGAGGGAACATTTGGGATTTGGCTGAAGGCAGACTTACTCTTGTCACTATCACAGGGGAAAATCAGGGGAAAATCCAGATAGGCATTGATTATGTGTCATCACATCATTTTCAGCTCCTTGGTCACTGATCAAAATGAAACACTTTTTTTTTTGCATTATTCTTGGAAGTAGTTGTGTGATCCCAAATTATTTCTGAAAATACCATGACCCGGATAATTATTCTTAAAGGAAATGGTTTAACTAATCAAAAATAAAGAAAAACAGAATATTAGAATGCTAGCTTTGTATTTTCTAAAATATTCTTGATATTTACTTGAATATTTCTGAACTTATATATATCATCTTGGCATACTTAGAAAGTAAAATAATGTGGGATAAGGTATAGTGAATCCACCATAAAGGGGCAGGTTAGAGGAATTAAACATTTAAAACCTTGGAAAATAAATAAACAGTACTAAAACTTTAGTGTGATAGAAGCTGTTATTAAGGTTTTAGTAAGAAACTGTTTTATTAAGGTTGCTTGCATCTGTAAAAAAGAAGAACCTGAAGAGGTGTGGCAATTGTCCAATGTGGTGGCACAGCTGGACTTGCCATTGTAGGATTTTGCCTCCTTCTGTCTGCAGATTCCCAAGTTCAAGAGAAAATATTATTGCAATAACCTGGAAATTATATCATGATAGGTTTAAATAAAGTTCATCCTAGAGAACAAAAATTCTGGTGGAGAGCTACTGGACCATTTGTCTTCTAGTAAAGGCAATTTTGGGTCTGGCTATATCAGCTCTGTGTGAAAGCCAGTTTGGTATAGTTCTGAAGACATCAAACTAGAAGCCAGATTAGGCACAAAGCCAGATGGGTGATCTAGAATTAGTCACTTTCTCAGAGTCCTAGGAAGGAGAAAGTAGGAAATCACTCCTGAGAAACCTTGCCAAGAAACTGCAGGCAATATCCAGGCAATCTCCAAAAATCAGACATAATTGAACGAAAGAAAAAAAAATCAGTTCTAGCAGCTATTTTGTGAGATTGACCATACTATCCCTTGAAAATTTGTTAAGTCCACTCACTTTACAGAAAATGTGGAGTCCTGCATTAAGTATTTTTCCAGGCTTAAATGTAATGTAATCCTTGAAATTTAAAAGGCTGGAATTCATATCCTGATCTACTGTATATAAGCTTTGAGCATCCTGGATATGGATTATGAAAACTGGCACATCTGGAAGACACCAGTTGGGAAAGTTATTTTAAAAACTAATTTAGCCTAGAAGTATTGCTAGATCATAGAAGTAAATAAAATTTATGGATAGGTTGCTCCCTAGTGGAGCTATTGTGTAAATGTTGCCAGAAAAAAATAGTATTGGACACCCAATTAGTAATATTTCCATTCCAATCTTTACATATCTGTTAATATATTGACAAGGAAATCTAGACCATAATGGCCCAAGAAATATCCAGGAAGATGAGAATGGCAAGGGCTTCCAAGAAATCTGTTGTTTTCTTCACAAAGATGGAAATGGTTTGCCACTGACTAATTCTGGATGTTTGACTTCCCAGCAAAGCTTACAGCTCTGAAAATTTCCTGATACTCTCCAGGCCAAGTATGAATCTGATTTAATCCACTGTAGCCTTTTTTGAGACTATGGTCACAAGATTCTGCCATTGGTTGTGACTGATTCTGGTTTATAGTTTAATATGCAGATAGAATGGGTACAAAATTTGATTAGAATTTCCCTGGAAGCAGGGATGGGCCTCAGTCTTATTTTTAAAAGCAAAAAAAGCAAGGTTTTGTGTGTATGACCCCCTGTGCAAGTTCCCAGCCGGCATTGTCCTTGATGCTTAAAAGATTATGCATGCCTTTTTCTTCCTTAAAAAGGCAGGGTTTATAATCATAGTTGTCAAGGATGGAAAGGGAAAATACTACAAAAAAAGGGGGAGTTATAGTTAAATAACTAAATTTATAGTTTGCCCCATGATAGGACTTTTAAATCAATCCAAATTCTGTGTTATTCTCAAAATACCAAGAAGTAGCTTTTATTTTAAAGTATGTTTGATATACTGTTGCCTACCTCCAACTATTGAGAATTGAAGAAGTCTATGTGTGTGTATACATTGTTTCTGAAAATCCCGTATTACTCTTGATATGTATATTGACTTAATTGCCTATGCAACTGATTTCCACCTTGATTATGTCTTGCTGAGCAAAATCATTAACTGCAGGAATTGTATATTGTGAATCATACTCCTAAAAAAGGAGAAGACTGAGCAGATTGGCGCCATTGAGATTATCTTCTCTGACTTGAGCACAAGATGTAGAAAGTAGTGGGTGGAATTTTAATAGGCATTTGATGTTAAGTACATTTTGCAGCATTCCAGACCAGGGTGGGGGCTTTGCATAAAAGAACTCTATTGCCATGCCAACAAAGGGGAAAAAACAAATAAACTAGGTGAATTACAGAACCATGATGCAACAAAAAAAAGGCCAAATGTTCCTCATTTGTATTTAATATACCTATTATCTGATATATGTAAAGAAATTTTATGCCCCCTTGGTTTCATTTGTTGCTCTCCTAGATACATCCATGTTGAAAATAAATTCTACTGACTAAAGACATATCTAAGAAACACATCCCTACTAATTAATATGTATTTCCTATCCAAGAAAAATAACCAGCATAGAAGGAAACTACACTGCTCAAAAAAAAAGGGAACACAAAAATAAGGCATCCTAGATCTGAATGAATGAAATATTCTTATTAAAAACTTTGTTCATGACATAGTTGAATGTGCTGACAACAAAATCCCACAAAAATTATCAGTGGAAATCAGATTTAGCAACCCATGGAGGTCTGGATTTGGAGTTACACTCAAAATTAAAGTGGAAAATAACACTAGAGGCTGATCCAACTTTGATGTAATGTCCTTAAAACAAGTCAAAGTGAGGCTCAGTAATGTGTGGCCTCCATGTCCCTGTATGACCTCCCTACAACGCCTGGGCATGCTCCTGATGAGGTGGCAGAGGGTCTCCTGTGGGATCTCCTCCCACACCTGGACTAAAGCATCCCCCAACTCCTGGACAGTCTGTGGTACAATGTGGCATTGGTGAATGGAGCGAGACATGATGTCCCAGATGTGCTCAATTGGATTCTGGTCTGGAGAATGGGCGGGCCAGTCCATAGCATCAATGTCTTCGTCTTGCAGGAACTGCTGACACACTCCAGCCACATGAGGTCTAGCATTGTCTTGCATTAGGAGGAACCCAGGGGCAACTGCACCAGCATATGGTCTCACAAGGGGTCTGAGGATCTCATCTTGGTACCTAATGGCAGTCAGGCTACCTCTGGCGAGCACATGGAAGGCTGTGCGGCCTCCACCCCACACCATTACTGTCCCACTGCAAAACCGGTCATGCTGGAGGATGCTGCAGGCAGAACTTTCTCCATGGCGTCTACAGACCCTGTCGCATCTGTCACATGTGCTCAGTGTGAACCTTTCATCTGTGAAGAGCACAGGGCACCAGTGGCGAATTTGCCAATCTTGGTGTTCTCTGGCAAATGCCAAATGTCCTGTACGGTGTTGGGCTGAAAGCACAACCCCCACCTGTGGACGTCGGGCCCTCATACCACCCTCATGGAGTCTGTTTCTGACTGAGCAGCCTCATGCACATTTGTGGCCTGCTGGAGGTCATTTTGCAGGGCTCTGGCAGTGCTCCTCCTGTCCCTCCTTGCACAAAGGCGGAGGTAGCGGTCCTGATGCTGGGTTGTTGCCCTCCTACGGCCTCCTCCACGTCTCCTGATGTACTGGCCTGTCTCCTGGTAGCGCCTCTATGCTCTGGACACAACGCTGACAGACACAGCAAACCTTCTTGCCACAGCTCACATTGATGTGCCATCCTGGATGAGCTGCACTACCTGAGCCACTTGTGTGGGTTGTAGACTCCGTCTCATGCTACTACTAGAGTGAAAGCACTGCCAGCATTCAAAAGTGACCAAACCATCAGCCAGAAAGCATAGGAACTGAGAAGTGGTCTGTGGTCACCACCTGCAGAACCACTCCTTTATTGGAGATGTCTTGCTAACTGCCTATGCTTTCCATCTGTTGTCTATTCCATTTGCACAACAGCATGTGAAATTGATTGTCAATCAGTGTTTCTACCTAAGTGGACAGTTTGATTTCACAGAAGTGTGACTGACTTGGAGTTACATTGTGTTGTTTAAGTGTTCCCTTTATTTTTGAGCAGTGTATTTATATTGTAGGGGGAAAGCTTAGATTAATCACAAAATGGAGCAAAAATGAATGGTTGTGATCTTAACCCAGTAGTGTTAAGATAGGTATCATATTAACATTTAAAATATTGTTCTGTAATAAAGACTGATAAGCCCTAGAATAGTTGACCATTGATAAAGCCCTTAAAAACAATGTTTTAAATGGTGACCTTTCTCAGTATCATTAAATATCATCAGCACTAAATCTGTAGTCCTAATTTCTTTTAAAAACCATTGTCTTTATAATGCCAATTAATGGATGTATTTATGTATTTTCCTGAATTACTGATTTTAGGCACAGCTGTCAGTGAAATGTTTACATACTATTAGTTAACACAAACCACTTGACTTTTAAACTATACTATAGCATATAACACTCCGCAGAAAAATAAAACCCTTTATTGATAGTACGAACATTTAACATGTTTAATGCTGCCATCTATAAAAATGATAAAAAGACTTCTGTTTCATACATTTGACTTTACAAATATACAGATGTTAATGAACAATTAATACTAGGTTATACAGTTTTAACTTCATTAAAATCTAATTAGTCCATGACACTTCTCAATACACAATCAAGAGAATATTAAACATTTCAATTCCATATTTTAACTATACAGAAAACTGAAATATTAACCCTCAAAATCTTAGAGGATTAGCTGGAATAATTTTCATAGTTGTGCTTAATCTCAGGATATTAGCTATTAGCAACAAAATACATTTCCTTCTACACTGTCCCCAATATTTCTGTGGACTATAGTACTCAGTGCATTTCCTAATGAAATTCATTGCTGTGTATAAATCTCTATAGTGTCATGTTATAAAGAAAGGATACAAGTTAGTAAACATATAGAAATATTTTAAGAGCTGCTACAATAACCTCTTTTAAGGTAAGACACAATTCCATCAAAACACTTACTTGAGTTCAGTTTTATAGCCTTCCCCATAATGGTTGCATTATAAAACTGAATTGTTTATGTGCTTATCAGGGTTGTTTCCTATGCATCAATATCCAAACACGTAGAGAAAAAATTATATAGACCATAATATATGAAGGATAGCATTAGGTTTGTATGATTTCCTGTATCAATATATTGTGGAATATAATGCAACCTCAGAAATATTTGACACTGTTAAAATACAATAATCTAGAAATCCCATTTTAAAAAAAGGTGGTGGTGGGGGAACAATGTCTATATCCTATATAGCGGCATCCTGAAGTAATGCTTTAAAAAAAAAATTGCAATGAAGAACTTTGGTCTGATGCAGGAATGGGCAATTTTGTGGTGGCAAATGGATGTGTGGCACTTATAATTGATGGAATGAGGCTAAGTTTTTTGGCTTATTTTTGTTTTTAAAAGGCAAAATATATGAGACAATGACTGGAAAAGAAGTATGCACCAATTTCAGCCCTTATTTGTTTTAAAAGCACTGAAAAAACCAGCACCATCTAAACCCAGATATTTGCTCCTAAATTTCACAATACCACCCACAACTCAACAGTTTCCCAAACCAGATCACTGAATGTCAAAGCAGCAAGTTGCAATAGTTTCAAAAGATTATGTTGTGATTCTTATTATTAGCGCACACTGAGTTTGTTGAGGCATTCACATATTTTTCCTAAGGTCAAATTAAAGACACCTAGTTTATCATTAACCTTGATCTGAATTATCCCAGTAATGAAATACTCCTGAAACGATTTCAAACATGAACAGCTATATAAGTATATTGGCCCCACTGACATGATCAAGGCATAAACGTTTGCCCTAAAGTTTGCATTACTGAAGATTTATTACAAAGAAAACTGCTTGTTGAGTCTTATATTGGTCCCAGTTTATTATTTTTCTTAGGAAAATGGGTTTTCTCAAATACATAAAGCCCTAAAAGTAATTGTACAAGTGATCTGAGGTATAAATAATGTCAATGTGATCACTGTTAAGATTAAAAATGTTGTGTCTAGTTATGTATACAGCTCTCTATACAAACTGCATCTTTGAAAGCTTAAGAATTTGGTTTTCATATTGCTGCGAAATGAGCAATTCTCTAAGACAATAAAACTTATCTAGCGAGACCTATGCCTGCTGGAATTACAATGATATTAAGCAATTCTTTACTTATTGCTTTGGATCTTTTAGTACTGATCCCACCTTTTTTATATATAAACATCTGAAAATCCTGATTAGTCATTTCTGATTTCAAGTAGTATTTAATTTTTTTCTCAAGGAACAGCAAAGGCCCTACTCTCAGAAGTTCTACACACAACAGTAGAATGCTTATTAAAGTTTTACTTATTTTGCTCTATGGAGAGAAACTTGTAAGGAATGGACAATATTTTGTAAAGACTGGTAACTTGGTTGCTTAAAGCCAACAACTCTTTTCAAAGTTTGTATCATAGGAAAAACATGAGTTGCATACAATTTAGCAACAAGGCCAAAGTGCATCTGACAACAGCTACATTATTATTATTTTGTTCATAACAGAGAAAACCAGTTTAATGTTCACCTTTGGGACATTTCATAACACATTACCAATAAATATATTGGAAAGGGTTAAGAACCATATTGATTTCAAACATTCATGATTCAGAAATTGTTATTTTCCACAGTTGGATAATGCCTACTGGTATCACAGAGAATCACATTCATATCTGCAGGCTTTAGCTCAGGCACTTCTTAGAAAAGGAATAGAAGTTTGCATGGAGTGTTTTTCTGCATAATTTAAAAATGAGTATTCTGTTGTCATAGTCCATAGGTCAGCTCCCAGAACAGAACAACTGCTTCTCTTTTTGTTTGATTTCCCTGCTGCCATGAGATGCCTTGAGGCTCTGAACGTTCAAAAAATTGTACAAGTTGTATTATTTTCTACACTGTATAAAACAAAGAAACAAATGTGTAATACAAGAAGATTGTTAGTACATAAATAAATAACATGGAGTGAATAAGACTGAGTTTGAACTCTAGGAATTGCAAACACCTGGAATGTTACTCTTTTTAAGACTAGCTATTGGTTGGCAGTAAAATCTCAATATCTTTCCCATTGGCTACAACAGCGTTGCTTGAACAACTAGTTGCCATGTCCATAGGAGAACCCAGAGATGCCTGATTTGAAGTTTTCACTGGTGGCGTGGCCGTTACTGGAGAAGGAGCCAGACCAGGTTTCTTTGGAGGAATTGGTGGAGGATTTCCTCTTTCTGCTCTGGGTATAGTGGGTGATTTAATTCCAGGTGAAAGGGGACTTAAAGGACCACAGACCTTACCTGGGCTAGTTTCACTTTTGGGGCTCATAGCATTGGCGAGATTTCGGTAGTCTGTGCCAAAAGGTGAACTGTTAGGGGAGACTGGTTTGATAGGCCCCTGTTGATTGGTGAATCTGGAGAGAACCTGAGTGACTGTATTGCGGGCAAGCTGTTTTGCTGCAGAATTATCAGCAAAAGTAGGTGACAAATCTCTGGATGGTGGACTTTGGAGACCACTTGATTGATGATCTTGATCTGCCTGAGATTGGAATTTGTGACGAGCAGCATGGAAGCGCTGATTGATTCCCACTTGGTAGGAAGATTGGTAGCTTGGGTTGCTGGTTGATGTTCCCAGTAGACGCTTAGTCATGACTGGGGAGGAGCATGGTGAAGATGTCAGAGAAGAAGCAGCAGTATTGCTGGGAGACAAGGAAATTCCATTGGAAGGGAGTGGTGGCACTGAAGTAGAAAGAGACTCTGTTCTTACTGGGGAGATGCTACTTTCTGCAGTATTCTCAGCAGCTGGCCCAACAGACTTGCCCTTGTGTAGATTCTCTACTGCAGGTTGAGAAGCCTCAACATCTGTTAGTGTATCAGCGTCACAATGTCCGTTTGCCTTGGCATAGGGATGGAGAGCTGCGGCCAGTGGTAACGTGTGTGCCAATTTGACTGAAGACTCTTGGTTCATGTTTTCTGTCAAGTGATCACTAGTCTGAGAAGCCACTGACCTACCTAAGGAGGTTTCTGTAACAGTTGCTGTGGACACCATTGAGACATATGGGGAAGTGCTCTCAACTTTGTTGCTGCCAGTTTTCAAAGAAGTTTCTACTTGTTGTAATGTTTTTCTCAGATCCTCTATTTCTTCTTTTAGGACTTTAGTGCGGTTTTCTTCCCGGTTAAGTTTGGCTTTCAACTGCTCTCGTTCAATGTCAAACTCAGATAGCTGTTTTTCAACTTGTGCTTCCATTTGCAAGCCTCTTTTCTTCTTGGCTGCTAGCTCCTCCTCTAACTGGTTTACTTTGCTTCTTTCCTTTTCCAACTTCATATTTAACTCTCCAAGCTTTTGCCCTTCTTCTGTAGCTTTAGTTGTGGCCTTCTTACATTCCAACACAAGCATAGAAGAAAGTTGCTTGTGGTGTGCACGCTCCTCCTCCAGTTGGCTAGCCAACTTTTTTTGTTCCCTCTCGAACTTCTTCACCTGAGATTTTTCAAATTCCAACTAAAACAAAAGTATATTTTTAAAAATGTTAAAAGCTTAACATCCAAACTAAGAAAAATAAATAAGAGTAAATAATGGACATAAACAATTTTCAGAGGAAAAAAATGGAGTTTTTAATATTTGTATTTGAATTCAAATAAGTAAAAAGTTATAGAGTAAACAGAACAATAATAAATTATGAAGTAAATACAACATGGAGTATCTAATTTTCTGCTTGAGGGAGAAAGGAAAAACCCAAGACTATAGAGACCAATATAAGTTCCCCCACCCATAGAAGGCATGTTCTCTTGTGTTAAACATTAATTAATCATTCCCCTCTGACTGCTACTTGGGAAGAAGACATACCTGTTGTGTGAGCCGTTCTCGTTCTTTTTCCAGCATATAAGTGACATCATCGCCTTCAGCAGTATCTTGGGCGTGTCGTTGCCTTTCTTCTTCAAGATCCAGAATTACCTTTCAAACCAAAATGAACATTATCAATCCCATTTAGAAAAGTAATTACTACTGCATCCAAGTGTAAAGAAAGAAGATTTCTATCCGTCCAAAGCAAAATTTAAAGCAAACTCATCAGGTACAGATACTCCTTAACTTTTGCTGATGAACAGATCTTTTTGAAAGAATCCAGGGCAATGGTAAAACAGACATCTACCACTCCCAGCATACCTTTTAATATTCTTCAAACTTATCTTTATTATTTAATTATACTGATAATCTTTGACTTGCAACCGTAATTGAACCCAGAACTATATTTGTAAACTATTCTGGTCATTATGAGTAGATTCATTTTTATGACATGTTTGCATTAGTCAACCCCACAGTCATTAAATGAATACATTTCACTCAATGGACATTCTTTGCTGGAAATTAGAAGTAAATGCTGGAAACTGGCAAAAAAAAAACCAACACTGAAAATCATGCAATATTGGAGAATGCTGCAAATGGCTGTAAGGGTTATCAAACACTCATAATGTGACCATGTGATGTTTGTATAGGTGTATGTGGCTGTTGTAACTTCAAATCCTGCAGTTTCCCTGGTCATTGCACTTCTTAGGGCTGAAAGAAAATGACTGCTCCAAGGTCACCCAACCGGCTTTGTACTCAAGGGGAGAATAGAACTCACGGGTCTCCTAGTTTCTAGCCTGATGCCTTTAGCCACTACATTAAACTGGCCCTGGGATGTAATTTGAAAGCAAAAGAACAATTAAACAGCTATTTGCATGATGACCCATCTAAACAGCTTTTACATTCTATAGTATATTAAAGAAAAATAAAATTCTATTTCTTGAAGTTTTAATTTCTTTTAATTAGACTATAATAAAGAGGACTGTTTGTAGCTTTACACTTACATTCAAACTTACATAACAGGATAACAAAATTGAAACTGAAATACCACTTTTAGAAAAATACAAATATAAATACAATGCAATAAATTGTACCAAAGTAACTTTTCTACAACAAAGTTTCAACAATGGTGAAACAAAGGTATCACTATGACCTATAAGTAACTATAAACTTATGAACAATATATACCAAAGATTCAAACACCAGGCAACTGAATAGATGCAAAATATACAGCTAGTTGTAATTATACAAATTTAAAATCACAGTATTTTTAATTTACTGTTTGATACATTTCAATTTTAATATTTTTGTTTTGTGTTTAAAAATGTGTTGAGGTTATTTACAAAAATGATCAGAGTATGTATGCATGTATGTATATATGTATGTATGTATTTAATTTTTTAACCATCTAACTCATTAATTAGTCAAAGCAATTCTTATATAACATTATATAATAGTGCATATTTAATAATTAAAAGTAGGTAACTATACAATACTGTAGTGTTCTGTGAATTCCTAAATAAGAATAGTTGTTACTTTTCATCAAGCTTCCAAGGAGATGGAAACCCACCTTTCTGTGTCTACTCTCTGCAGCAGCCAGTTGAGACAACATTTTTTCCTGCATATTCTTGCAATGTTTCATTACTACCTTCAAGATGGATAAAGGATTGGCACAAACAGGTTGCTTTTCACCATAATTTTCATCCTTCAGTGCTTCAAAATCTCTCTGAAGAGCCATCAACGGATCACTGATGTTGTATTTTCCATAACGTTCTTCAATAAAAGCATCTCTATGTTGGGCCTGAAATTATGAAAAGTTAAGTGACAAGTTAAAATCTTGTCACTTCACTGAAATAGAACATATGAAAGACTAAACAGATAAGCAAATACTAATGCAGCTTCTGCCGCGAGTATCAGAAAAGTTAATTCTTTTAATTTTTAATTTGAGAAATTGGGAAGAGCCTCAACTTAACAAATGCTTTAAAAACATTAAAGTATGTGTAGACGGGGATTAAATGGTGCAAAAGGGAGGAAAAGGAAAAAGTCAAGATAAAAAAAAACATTAAACAGAGAAACACTACGAAAAAGCAGAACCTAAACATGTAATGGTAATGGAAGGCACTGGAAAGGTGCAGTAAGAAAGGAAAGAATAGGAATATGGGCAGGCATAGGAAAGGAAGCAAAATCTAGTCAGTCAGTCAGTCAGTCAGTCAGTCTCTCTCTCTCTCTCTCTCTTGAATTCATATTGTCACCTATTCACCCATGGCGACTCAAGGGGGCCTACAGAATATAAAACCACATTTAAAACAATAAAAACTAACAAAAAGAATGAAATAAATTAATATAGTACAATATAACAAAATCACTCCCTCACCTCCCACCCCCTGCCCTGGCAACAGCAGATCACACGAGCCATTTAATAGGCACCATCCTGCTCTGGGTTCCCCAGGCCTGCTGGCAGAACCAGGTCTTCAGCACCTTCTGGAACAGTAATAGAGTGGGGGACATTCTAATCTCTGGGGGAATGATGTTCCAGAGAGACAGAGCCACCACGGAAAAGGCCCTTCTTCTGGGTCCCACCAGGTGTATCTATCTCCCTTGGGGATGGGACATGCAGCATTCCCTGCCTCCCCACTCTGATGGACTGGGCAAGAGATGGTCCCAGATAATCTGGTCCCAAGCCATGAAGGGTTTAAAGAGGACAACCAGCACCTTGAATTGCACCTGGAAGCAAATCGGCAGCCAATGCAGCTCCTGCAGGAGAGGTGATACATATGCTCACCGGGGTCTGCACAAAATCCTGCAGGCTGCTGCATTTTGCACCAACGGGAGCTTCCAGATGCTCTTCAAGGGCAGGCCCATGTACAGCGCATTGCAATAGTCAAGATGGGAAGTGACCAAGCTCTGCAGAATCCCACAAAGCAGTGGGCAAAGGCTACATCTCTCCCCACCAATCAACACTGACTGAGATATATAACCATGAACTTGTATGCATTTCCACTATTTGTCAATTATACAAAATAAAGCATGCTTTTTTACTTTTCTGAATGGAACGATCAGATATAACCAGATAGGGAAAGGGATCTGAAGCCAGAATATATTTCATCTGCAGTGAAATTCCTGGGACTGGTGGTATATTTCCAGTAGACTATGATACATTTAGGGACATATCGCAATTGAACAAATAGTATATGGTAGAATTAATATCTTGCTTCCAATTGCAAAGCATACCCATAGTCTGAAAAGTATTTTTCTTTCACTATGATCTCGAGAATCTTCACTGCAGCTTTCACTTTGTGTCCTCACTTTTCCCAACAGGAAACCATATTCAGGAAAGGAAAGTTCAAGTTCAAAATGCACAGCTCTGAGATATTTTAAGGGCCATTAAACAAGCAATTCCAAGATCAACATAGAAGAAACTCCACAGAAAAACTCATGGAGCCTTCCTAATCCAGAGGCCTATTTATGGGGATTGAGGAATACATCATTAGAAAATATATCTTTCAATCTGCTTCTATTTTCCATTGTCCCCCAGATTGGTTTACAGATACTTAATACACAAATACAAGGGTACATACCTGTGCATCATGAGAACATATACACACACATACATGTCCAAATAAAAATACAATATAATAAAACAAATGGATTACATAAAATAACCCTAGAATTTGCTTTAATCTAATATTTATTGATTGAATTTACATTGCTGCCTATTCACCCATGGCAACTCAAGGCGGTTTACAGATTATACAAATTAGACAAGTATTTTCTTGACTGTAATACTGAAGAACACTTCTAGGAAGTGAATCAGTTCACTCAGGAAATGGATCAGTTATTCTGAATATAAAATTAAAGTAAATTATTTTTTAACACAGTAATTTACTAGCTTTTTGAACCTGAAAGTACAGGGTTAAGTTTGTTACTTCTATTCTATGGTAATTTTAAGAGGAAAAAACTGCATGTATCTGACAAGCAAAGCATCTGACAATTTGATGAATAGTCACAAAATTTTCTCTGCAGGGTCTCTTCTGCACCCTGTTATTTACAAATACTCATGAATAATTAATGGCTTATTACTTGGGGCTTATTCATTCTTAGGAATGTCAGGAAGCAGTTACCTGGATAGGTGATATAATGTAAGTAAGGAAAAACAGGAAGAAGGGAGAACTTTTGTACAGGAATGGACATAAATTTCTAGTTGACTGAAATAGCATATGAACAACAGAACTAGCTAACTCTTGAACAATATATGAGGATGAAAATGAATGAGCTTTGGAAGAATGAGATAAAGAATTTTACCTTTTTAAAAAACCCTTGTTTTTTCTTAAAAAAAAAAAAGGATAGCAATAGCTTAGTAATATCCTTTCAGTTCCCTAAACTGGAGCAAATTTTAAAGGAATACAGGGACTGCTAGAGAAGATAATCCTGCGGTTACAAAATTTACCACTGTGAATTAAATTCCTTCCCATAAGTTATGAAATACTTTTGGATATTTAAAGTGTGCATGTATATGTATGTGTTAACCCACAAAGAATTGGTATCAAAAAAACTAAAAAACCCTCTGGTTATTTGGTTAGAAAACTGTACTAAATAATATACCCCAGCCCAGGAAATGCTACAACATTGGTGATGATTTTGGTACCTTGAGTATTTGTTATCCATACTGCTGAGAAGATTGCTCTGACACCTCTTTGTAACATTTTAATACAATACAACAACATATTAATACAATGCAATAACACTACCTTAAATGGTGGTGAGAACATAATAATATCAAAGTATGATAAACTCAATCTGGCTAGTAATATCCATTAACAGCTCAGTGAAATTACAGAAATTACCTTTAAAACAAAGGACATCAAGACATATCTGACAGCTTAAAATCCCCCTCCTTCCCCTTCATTCCAAATTCAACATAGGTATCAGATATTATTAATTTATTTCTTTTGTCTAAGCCACTGACATTGTCGAAGATCAGGCATTCTTCAAAAATTGTACTGTATATTGAACATAGTACATTTCAAATAGTTTTCCTTTTGGCATTAGAATGATATTCACTCTACAGTGTTTTTGCTGAGCAGTAACTGTGAAGTGCTACTGAAACTGCAAGCGCCTAGACATTTTTTGCTTTGTGAATCTATTTTGGAAATTTTCACCATAGTCCTACAAAGGCTCTACATATAAGCTAAACAAGAGTCAATTTATCAGTGGAATCACATGTTTTGAATTACAGACAACTCTTTCCCATTCTAGGATGAGAACACTGACTCTCATTCAGAATTACTCAGTACTGAATAAGCCAATTTATGAATGGCTACTGAAAAAAAAACTCTCTGTATTTGTAGAGGAAAAATACCCCAGGAAATTGAAAAAGTGAAATGTGCTTGTTCGATTTCAATCCACACAAATATTAAAATGAAAAAGCAGATATGAATTATACTTCAGTAATTTAATCCCAATCTGGATACTGATATTCTTGATGTACTATGTCTTCATTTTTGTGAATCTTGCAGGAATATTAATCCTACAAAGAATTTCTCTGATTATTTTAATAAAAGCAGAATAATGTTAATGTTTATTTTGTCAAAACCTGTTCCTTAGTAGCTGAAGAACAATGTTGATCCAATAGTAGTAGTTTCCACTCAGTTGAGGTTATAATGTTTCAATGCACCTGATTTGATCAGGCTTACCTATATTATTTTGTTACAATATCTGGCAGCATCCCAAAAGTTTTATCAAATCAAAGCAGATTAGGACTTGGCTGGGAGATCACTGGCAAATTTCAGGGCTGAAAGCTAGACTGAAAGTTTGAAAAAAAATCCAGTTAGAAAGAATAGTACCACTTAGGTACTGCTATCAAGTTGTTTCAAGAAAACATAGGCATGTCCATTTTCTCATCGGGAATGAAGCTTGATTTGAGATGCTCTTTATTCTAAATGACATAGAGTAAAAGCTACAAATTCATAAAGAAATTCATAAAGAACAGTCATGTAAGTACACTCATTGTGAATTTATGAAACTGCTAACTAAAAAAATTCACAGTTCTAGTCACAAAGAAGATATTAAAAAAAACAACTGCAATTTATAATTTTGACATATACACAGTGGTGGTATTCAGCCAGTTCACACTGGCTCGGGAGAACCTATAGCAACAATTTGGCCTGGGCACGCCCCAAACCTGGTCACCTGGTTGCCCAGCCCTGGCTCGCTCGCCCCTTCTGGCTGTTCGATGCTCGCTCCCCTTTTCCGGCTGCTCGATGCTCCACCCCACCCCGCCCTATATATGTTGCCTTCGCCACGTGGCCTAGCTAATTGTCTCACCAATTGCCTTGCCCGGTTACCTCAGCTCACCAAAGGGAAGCAATGCATGCCGCCCGCTCAACCTTTGCCTTGGGTCAAGGGCCGGGCCCCCAGGGACGCACTATTCCCCCACGTTCTGGAGGCTCCGCCCACCTTGACCACATTTATTATTATATTACTAGATTATTATTATTATTATTATTATTATTATTATTATTATTATTATTATTATTGTTGTTATTGTTGTTGTTGTTGTTGTTGTATATATGTAGGTAAATATATATCAATATAACAGCGAATTTATTGGATACCCCAATCAGCCAAATTGAGAACGCCCAAGAGGCCAAAGTATTAATCACAGGCCTTCAACAGCTTCCTTGCACAGGCGGACACTGGCTTAGGTGCTCGCTGTTGTGCCACTGGTTAGGGAGAACTGTGAGGGTTAAGCCAACAACAAGAATAACAGATGGCCTTGAATATAGTTTAAAATGAGGTTGCAATAATTCCTTGGGGTGTTTGAATAAAGACCCTCTGATCAGGAATAAGAAACTACCTCATACAGTCTACAGAAGATTCACACTCAGCGCGGCCACGCAGTCCACCTACAACAAAATGGTGACCGACCGTTATTTTTGGTGCACGCACCAGCAGCAATCTCCCGCCGTGAGAAGGGATTAGCTCCAGACAGCCTTCCCTTAGTACTAAACAGCTGGGAGGGGTGAGAATAACCAGGTGTTTAAGTCCTTCACCCCAAGGTGGCATTCTAGGGGGGGGGGGGAAACAGCGATATGACTCGGTTGCGAGCGAAACAAAACCACGCCGTTTGTTTAAACGGTGCGGCTATTGCTAATGGCAAGGGCAGAGCTAGCAGTTGGGAGGCGCAGAACAAAGCCGAAGCCTCCCTCCGCTTTGGGGAGCGAAAAGCGCTTCCCGATACAGCGATCACCGATGGCCAGAGGGAAAAGGCAGCGTGGGTAGATTGTTAAGCAAGTTGTCGAGAGAACCTGAAAGACAAATTGACTGTGTCCAAACCTGAAAAGAGAAATTCTCCTGTTTTGGCCAAGGAGTAATGAAAAAGCACTGCCTATCCCTCACGAGGCTGAGCCAAAACTGGGGAATGCTGGGGAGGAGTCCTGTGGAGGAGAAGGAGCGTTCCACAAATTAAGCCCAGCCTAGATATGCAGAAACGGAAGCACCTCCCACTACTGGATGCTCTGAACAGCTCATGGGAGAAGTGGCTGCTGAAGGCTCTTCATGCTTGCAAAAAGCGATGTGATCACAATCCTGCTGCATGCTTTCTTCATTCCGCTGTTCCCAGGGAGAAGGCAGATATTGAGTGGCGGGGTTTCTCCTTAGTTTTAGGTTGTTTCTTTTGTTCAGTTTTCATCCATTGTTTTTTGTTTGCCTTCTGGTGCTTTGGAAATACATTGCCCCCACCTCTTTCTGGCAGCCCCTTAAAAGCCTGTTGCCTATCACACTCTTGGGCAAAGCATGTGAGCCATTTCCTCCTTTCAGTGGTCCATGAAAGTACATCTACAGTATGTCAATAATAAAGTCAAAAAAAGGTGAACAACATTTTTACAGAACTATAGATATGTTGACGCTGAGTGTGACAAGGAATGGCTGGGAAGGGAGGGGCCAGGCGAGGCACCCCTTGACATGACATTGAGTTGGCCATGCCCACGCAGTCACATGACCACCAAGCATGCCCACAAAATAAGCCATGCCCACAGAACTGGTAGTAAAATTTTTTGAATCCCACCACTGGGTATATATGTGACAACCCTACTGGGTCTTATCTATGTAATGTAATTATGAAAGTTATGATCTACAATTCTATCAATATTATTGTGACCAAAATTCATAAACGATGGAAAATTTAGCCGCCAAACAACACCTAGACAATGTGTCTATTGATAGAAAACCCATTTCTACCCTTAATTTCTGCATAAATGTAGAAAACTACAAATGCTCAAGATGATAAATCAGAATTCTAGAGAGTTCTAAATTATTCTGTTTATAATTTAAACTTCTAAGGCCACCCAGAGTTTAATAAAACTAGACATATGAAAGCTTCTCTGAACTGGGTATCCTTAATTATAGTTCTCCTTTCAAAGTATAAATTGTAATTGAGTTTCAGTATTGTGTGGCGGTGGTGGTGATCTTTTACTGTGAAAAGTGGGGGGAATACTAATGTTTCTGTCCAAATATGTGTTGCCTATACTCCTATAACTTCAAAGAGATAACACTGAAATCATGAATATGAAGATGTTATCAAGAAAAATTCCGACTCATTCTCTCTTCCTCACTTAACAGAAATACTTAAAATGAAATAGATACCTTACTGAGGTCTCCATCCCATTTCCCAATGAAGTTGCCAATTAAGTCAGATGAAGGCAACCTGCCATTCTAATGCTTTGTGGAGCCTAAGTCTACTTTCTGCTGAAATGGACGACACATGAAAAATGTACTACAGTATAAGGCTTAAAACAGACAAATCACATGAAAAAACACAAGAAACTACAACCCCCTCTCTTGAAATCCCGCTTTGCCCATATGTGATGCATCTCCATCTACTTCAGTTTCATTTACATCAGTACTGGCAATTTTTTTCATTTACTTTAGAGTCCCAAATAATACTTTCTGAGAGGACAAGGATTGTATTAGACAAGATGAAGATGGAAAGATATTGGAATTGTCAATATTGACATTCATGATAAAGGTGAGGAACTTTCCTCTCTCCCTCTCAGGTTGAACAGAAGGATTTGGAAATTCGGAGGGTTGAGCCTGTTTATTTTAGCCCATTTTTGTATATTTTCCATTCAAAATGGAAGAAAAACACATAACTGGTTCTCAAAGGATGGTCAGGTGCTTTAATACTGCAATAAGCAATTATTCAGGGCTAATATAAATCCAATTCTAACACCCGTGATTATAAAGAGATTTTATCATTACTTTGTTTCTATAAAGGATGTCTACATTTTAGAGAAAATATCTAAAATTCTGATAATTATGAACATTATTCAAGTGTTATTTAAAGTGAAGTATTCACACTTTATCAAATTCTACTTAGTTCTATACATAGACATTACTTAAATGATACTGTCTTCCATGCAACATTTGCATATTCAAAATGTCTGCCAGAAGAAAGCCATGGCATATTAGCTTGCATTATTACAGCTTCTTTCCTGCACATGTTCACACTGTGCAAATATGTATATTGGGAAGCTGTCATTACAAAGCAATGGTGGTAGGGTTTTCTATAACACTCATGTGATCAGCATTCCATGAGTAATAATTGCCTTTCCTAAAAATGTATATTTGTCTTTTATCTTTTCAAGGCAGATGTTTACAAAAACCAAAACAGTTTCTACAGTAATTTTGTCATATTATTGCTAGAGAAGGAGATACGAGACGAAAGATAAGTTCTTTCATCCTATTTGATAGCAAGGGTGGCTACTTTAAACAACAAAAACCTATTCATGCATTCCAATGTTTGGGGTTTATTGGTTGGAGAACCTATGTAAAATGGGAAAAATGAGTGCTTCTGATAGAGCAACCGTGTCTCCTACAAGGACTAGTAATTGTATTAACTACTTGCTACATGCATGTGTGGTTCACATCTGGGAAGACTTATGAATACAAACACAACTTTAAATCATACTAAATTAAATACAGTAGGCCCTTCAGCATCAATAAAAACTTTAATTTTAAACAGTGGCTCTATAAAGCATTAGTTTGACTGATCCTTTTAAACAAAATACAGCTGTCAAAACTACAGGAAAAGCAAGCTAACAATTTGTATTATAGAAGGAAATAACATCCTCGGTACAATCTGTAATGCATTGTTCTAGGAGTTATATCACTTTCTAAAAAAAGCAGGAGTTGGGAGGTACTACAGAATCACTGTTTGTGAAAATGGTTCAAAGGTAACAATATTCTCATAATAAAACAAAGAGTATATTTTTTCTAAAGTAGAGGCTTTCATTTATGTCTTTAAAGCAATTTGTGATTTAGCCACAAAACTAGATTTTGTGAAGAGTCATCCTGTTTCTACACTAATAGAATTCTTACCAGTAAGTAATAAAGATTTGATGCATTTAATGGTGCATAATACTAGTGATTTATCTGGAAGAGAATTAGTACTTACTACTATGATTATTTAAAATCTGATGAGAATAGAAAGCAAAAAATAGATAACTGCACTTGTAATCTAGTACTTTTCTGATGGTGTAGACGTCAATTCACATTACACATTAATTTGCCAGTCAACATAAGCCAATATCAATGTGTACAATCAATGAGTAGGTGGCAGCTGTGGTTAGGAATGCTTTTGCCTAACTTTATCTGGCTTGCCAGTTAAACCCTTTCCTATATTGTGGGATCCTTCAGACAGCCATTCATGCCCTGGTGATCTCCCGGCTTGACTACTGCAATGGGGCTGCTGTTGAAGACTCCCTGGAAGGTTCAGGTCTGGAATGCAATGGCACAGGCAACAATAGGTTTGACTTAGTGGTGGGATTCAAATTGTTTTACCATTGGTTCGGTGGGCGTGGCTTGGTGGGGTGCTTTGCCTAACACCGGTGCACAGGGCCGATGCTGCGCTTTTCTCTTCTTTTTCCTCTCAGCTGATTGTTGGAGGATTTCCCCCCTCCTCTCAGCTGATCATAGGCTTTTTTACTACTGTTTCGGGTCTGAACCGGTAGTATACCACCACTGGTTTGACTTAATATGCCCGTGTAACACTTCTCTTTTGCAAACTGCACTGTTTTGCTTCTGGGTGAAATTCAAGATGCTGATTGCTAAACTTTTCAGTCCTAATGTCAGCAGAAAATCCAAAAAGGTAGCTAAAAGTAACAATATGACTTACTTAATTTGATCAAATAAACCAAGTTTGTATTCCTTTCTTTTATTTCTAATACTCCTAACCTTTAGTTCATTCAAATATTGTCAAAGGACTTGTTTTTTTAAATTTCTTCTTTGTTCTATCGCACAGATTACTTCAAACCTTTAAGAAGTGTCATTTGTAAATCCAGCGGGGAAAAAAATTATCCAGGTCATTCTTTTCATTTGTTATTTGTATTTCCCTTTTAAATTTTAAAAGCTCAGCCAATTTCTTTTGTTTACAGTAATATTCTTTTCTGTATCATTTTATAGCCTATGAGTTCTAAATCCATAGCTGATATCATCTCTATCATGTTAGATAAAATTTATTCAACATCTGACCTTTCTTCAATAGCATCTTTTGGACAGTCTATCCACAGAAGCAGACATAATTAGTCACATTGTTCATATTATGACTATTTTCTGATTTCATTCTTCAAAGGTATCCTTTAGTATGTGTATTTCTAGAATGTTTTGCACCTTCTTGCTGTCCTGTACAGTATATCTTGTCAACTTATAAAACATTTTCTATGCTTGTTTTATAGTTGCCAACAGACAGGGGTGGGTGGGGAAGGAGTTTGAAAGAGCAGTGCAGCAGGTCGGAATTGAAAGTGCATTCCATTCATACCTTGCAGAGATTATACTAACCGACTGGAGTTTCTGCCGCACAAAATCTCTAATTGGAGAACTTGATTGATGACTCTTGGCTATGGATGTATTTCATTGGAGAATATGAATTATGATATACCCAGAGGGGTGGGGGAAAACAGGGTCAAGGGTGACAGTGAATTACGTTTCTCAGAATCGGCTACACACAGGTCATACCGTCATGTTAGCTCCTAATAAATATCTTGTAAGTTTTGAAGCTTGGTTCACAGCTCATGATTTAATTAGGGCTACTGCCAGAATCCTGACAATATATTTCTTCTATCTGTAATCTTTAGTCCCTTCTAGTGTCCAATTTTTGAAATTATGGAATTCTTTATATTATGTCTTGTAAAAGGAACTATTTCCCACAAAAACTGTTCTTTATAATTAATTCCAAAATCATATGAAAAGTTTGGGCATATTCTAATCAAGATGCCGAAAGCATGACCCAGACCAGGTTTTTCTCATCTTACTCTGTGCTAAGTAAGCTCTCTAATCTAGCAAACCCTGCACACTGACATGCCAGTATCTCACAAGTTCAGAAGTACATGTAATGTGTGAGATATATTTTCAACTCAGAATAGAAAATTGATAAAAACTTTATTTAAAAAAAAGGAAATATCTACTTTTATAGTATAAAGCATATATTTTAATACCCAAAGATAAATTAGCCAACTTTTTTTTTAAAGTGTGACAATGGGTATTGTGATTAATCCAAAACAGAACTGAAATTCTCTGTATTTCACATTGTACTAGAAGTTGAAAGTGAAATGTAGAAGTCAAAAGCTAAGAGCAACTAATTCTGGTAAAATTATATTTTGGATAATTTCTAGAGTTTTAGGTTAGTTTTATTCTGTTTAAGAGCCTGGTTTTAATCCATATGAAGGAACACCTATTTCTTTTTTTATTTTCTATAATTGCATTCCTTGACCAAGATATTGATTTAATTCTGTTCTTACTATTTATTTAATAGGGATATGCAACTTCCCTTTACTGTTTCTATTTTTGAATTGTTTCATTTCATGAGTCAGAACAGTAAAAATGCTATCATAACTACTCAGTAAAATTTAAATTTATAAACATTCTGGTTTCTTTCTTTTTCTAAAAATGACTTTTCTCCTTATTTCTAATGTCTTCATCTGAAAAGAGGAGTAATATGAATCAATTATCAGTGTTTAAGTTAGGTCAAAACCATTAACACTTCGTGTATCAAAATTAATCTATTACCAGCTCTGGAGCAGATCTGTTTTTATCATACCCTCTTGTCTAGCAAAAGGAACATATTGTGGGTCCCATCTACAAAGCAATTCCATCTGTCAGGACCCAGGAAGTTAGCTTTTTCTGCTGTGGCACCTTTGGAACATCATTCCTCCTGAGGTTACATTGGTTCCAAACTTACTGGTCTTTAGGAAGTCTCTAATATGTCACCAGGCCTGGAAAACCCTTGGAGGTGGAAAGATTGTAATATGACCATACTGTTAGAGAACTATAGGTTGGTGTTCTCCCATGATTTTTATGCTTCTGGATAATTGTTTTAACTGGTTAATTGTTTTTAATTTTATTTATGAGTTTCTTTTTATTGTTTTGAGAGCCACAAAAAGTGATATGGGCAGCTACATAAGTTTAAATAAATAAATAAATGCAGTTAACATTACATCAATTATGTGAATAGAGTTGTTGTAGATGAGATTCAATATATAACTGCACAATTGTGCCCCCTCCCCAAACCCCCAATGTTGTTATTTTAAATGTGAAAGACAAAATTTCTAAAAAGGGGAAATAATAGTAAAAAGAACCTTTGTGGTCCAAGAAAAAGAAACTAGAAACCTCAGAGTTTCCATAATCCAATTAATATCACAATACCTTTATTATAATTTTTGGCCAATCTTTACATAAAAAAGAGAAACAGTTTAATGCAATAATTCATTACTGAGAAAGGGAGAAAAACTCAATAGGATAATAAAACAACATATATAATTAAATTTGCGCTGTTGTATAATTTGGTGAAGATATTTGGCCCTCTGATATGTGAGTGTAGGATTAGAATTCCTTAAAAAGTAATAAACATAAAATTTATCAGTGTGTCCCTTGTATTTGGAAATGATTGAGGAGATCAGAACATGATTTGAGGCATCATAAAAAAGTTGTATGAAGACATGAGCAAGAATTTCTACCTTGCTGGATCCTCAAGGACAAAGTGTCTGTAAATATGGTGTCCTATGAAATCTTTTGACCAATACAGCTCAAAGTGGGCTCCAAATTGTATAAAGATTTGTGCGTTTGTATTTGTTTTTTAAAAAAATCTAGAGTTAAAGGTGAATCATAAGGTGATTTCCTAGATAGCTTTAATCAAATTGGTTGGATAAAACTTGTGATTAGCTTGAATAGTGATAATCAACATCAAAACAGAATATAGAAGCTAAAGACTGCAGCTACTACAAATACAAAATTAAGAGATATTTAGCTTATGAAACAAACTATTCTACGTCTTAAGGAAACAACAGAGTTTCTCCTTTCCCTTGCCTACCACATGGGTTAAAAAAAGACTTTATTGAATGTTTTCAGTATGTAATGCATCTAAACTAGTTGAAAAATAAAAACTTGAGAATGAAGCAGAATTCTACAGCTGTTATGTGTATTTTTTCAACATGACTTTATATAAAACAAGCTGTGGGCTTTAAAATTGTATTATATTCTACAGTCCTCAAATAGAAAAGTTCATTTTCTAAAACAGTATCTCCTTTAAATAGCTTGCTGTATAATCTCAAATTTCCTCAGTCATAGTTTTCTCTAGAGACAGATGTTTGAAAATAAATACAATCTGTGGTCAGAACATGAGGGGAGTGAGAAAACAAAATTTTGTTTACTGACTGGCTAGATTAAATTAAAAAAAACAACAAGAGGCTGAACCACTTATAACTGAACCATAGATAATCCAGATCTAAAGAAATGATCTTTATTGTAAAGGGGGGGGATTACTAATATTTTAAAAGAAAATAAAGACATCTAAAAATGCATCTGGCCAACCATGTATCAATCTTAACTGAATAAAACCCGATCTAGCAAAATTAGAGGTGAGAACTGCCACAGCATCTTATATCTCAGCATAATAAAACTTCATAATATACAGAAATGTTAATAGTTAGAAATCGTTTCAAACTTCCATGAACACCATTATATTTGAACACCATAGAATCTTGGCTACTTCCTTCCATGCCATCATTTTTAACTCTATTTCACCACTGCCTACTTTCCTACTCTAGTCAAGCTTATCAAATACAATACTGGAAATGCTCTCTTGTTTTATTAAAAAAAAGAAAGCTGAATCTGAACATCTAGTTACATTCTTAGAAAAGCAGGAAAACAATGAAATGCTTTGGATTTGATCTCCAAAAATTCCGTCACTCATGGGAGTGTAGGAAAAAGACAAAATTGCTTTGAGAAGTTGGAGGTATTATATTTGTGCTCCTCAGGTTCTGAAGCATCTTTTGGAGATAAAATCAGAAGCCCTTTAAAGTAGTAATAATGTATTTCTTCATTTCCGAAGTCCTGTCATAAAAATGCAACTCTATATAATTACAGGTGTTATTACTTCTGATATTGTTCAAAATATTAATTTGAAACCTATTTTTACATAAATCCTGAGAGTCTTTCTTCCTTTTCGCAAACTTTTCTGTAGCACTTTATGGTTCTATTTTATGACCTGTGGTTACAAAAATAAACTTATTTACACTTATTTTATTATTACATCTTAAATACTGAAGCAGTTTTTATAAAGGGGGTTACTTCAATTTTAATTTTAATTTTCCCTAGTTGAAGAAGACTGTAATGTAAGAGCACCGGATATTTAAGTAAATTTGCTTATGAAGTTCAGTCTTATTAATAACTGAAACAATATCTGAACTTATATTAAAAGCAATGATTAAACCTAGTCTGTAGCTTTATTTTACTTTATAGAATATTAACAATAAAAGCTTCTTTCCCTTGAAACAGAATCTTCAGAGAGATTTAGTAGATAATACAGGGAAAAAAATAGTCTCCAGACTGCTTTGTATTTGTATACCGTGTTTCTCACATAATAAGGCCGGGCCTTATTTTTTTTGACCCCCCAAAAAACAGCTAGGCCATCTTTTCGGGGGTGACTTAATTCGCCCCCCTTGCATCCTCGGGTGGGAGCGTGGCGACAGCTTGGATGTTCGGGAGACCTTCCGCCACCGTTGCTTTCCCTTCTCCCTTGCTGCCGCGGCGTTAGAGCAACGCCGCAGCGTTTGGCGCAGCCACGTGTGGCCAGTCAGAGCTCCTCCCTGCAACCGGAGCCCTGAGGAGACACTTGGCTTCAGGCGCTCCTGTCGCCACCTTCCCTTTGCCTTCGAAGGTAAAACAAATTAATTTAAAAACCTCCGCTCATCTCACCAGGGCCACGCCGGAGCCATGCGGGCTGGGCAGAGCTGGGAAAGCGAGCTGCGGGTGTTTTCTGGCTCTGCCCAGACCGCACGGCTCCGGTGCGGCCCTAGCGGGATGAGTGGAGGGTCCGGCGGGGAGGCACTTGCTGCCTTGGTGAGAGCTCTGCCGTCGGGCAGGAGGGCCCACCTGTCAGCTTCGCCTGGGGCGCCCAGCGCAACTGACAGGCGGGCCCTCCTTCCCGGCGGCAGAGCTCTCACCAAGGCAGAGCGCCTCCCCGCCGGACCCTCTGTTCATCCCACCAGGGCCGCGCCAGAGCCGTGCGGGCTGGGCAGAGCCGGGAAAGCGAGCCGCGGGTGTTTCCTGGCTCTGCCCAGCCCGCATGGCTCTGGTGCGGCCCTGGCGGGATGAGCAGAGAGCCCGGCGGGGAGGCGCTCGCTGCCTTGGTGAGAGCTCTGCCGCCGGGCAGGAGGGCCCACGTTTCAACAGCGCTGGGTGTCCCAGGCAGAGCTCTTCGCGCTCCCCCCACCATTTCCCCCCATTTTGCATGCTTAATATGAGCCTTAATTGGGGGGGGGGCTTAATTTGATTTTATGCCAATAAATCATGCTGGGGCTTCCTATTGGTGGAGGCCGTATTGTTGGAGAAACATGGTACTAAAAACACAGCAACTAATCGCCTTCAACAATTAATCTCATACCTATCTGATCTTCATAGTACTAAACAGAAGCATAGCAAAAAAGAAAGAAAAAAAGAAAGAAAAAAACCAGTATCTTTTCATGCAGTATGTAATTTTTCTCTGTTTTTTCTTTGAAGTTAAGAAGATCACATTTCCATATTCTGTCTATGCATACACTAAGATTCACAATTAAAAGAAAGTTCTGGTAAACCAGATAATATTTCTGGATATGATAAGACCAAACCTATAGTGCCACAGTCAAAGCATTAGCATTATTTTAGTTTGCTATATTTTTATGTTGCTTTAAAAGACTACCAAATTAAAATCAAGTAGCACATTGGTGGATAAGGCTATATTCTTCTGTCATCAGTTGCTGTTTAAAGTTATCTGTAGCTAGAGACAAGATTCAGAATTCTTGCTTTGTTTAGACTTCTAATGGTTATCCCCAGCTCCAGGAATAACATATCTTAATACATCCAATTCATGTTAAAATGACCGTAGGAAAAAGCCAGCATGCATTGGGGAATATTAACTTTAGGATGAATCATTCAAAGGGAATGAGACGGAAAATGTTAATCACCCCAAAAAGGAACAGGATAGGAACAATTAAAAAAACAACAACCAGGAAAATAGCCAGTTGAAAAGACAGGATTATAGCTGAAAATGCCAGGCAAGAAGCATTAGAAGTGACAACATATAATCTCAACACCTATGATAGAAACTTTAGGAGGAAATGGCTATGATGTTGTTCCTCTGTAAGTCAAAATGTGCACAGATTTTTTTTTAAAAAAGATCCAAATTGAAATCTTAAAAAGAAGCAGTTTTTGACAGACATGCCAGTCCTCAAACACAGTAAAAGTACTAGAAGAAGTGTGTTAAAAACCATAAAACCCTGAGCTGATCTTAACATGAAAATATTATTAGGAAAACATCCAAAAAAGAAGCATAAAAATTATAAAAGACTTCAAATTAACATTTTTGACTGGATAAATAAGAGTAGTGAAAAAAGGGAGCCAGTATACACCATGAACAATTATGCCAACAAAAAAGATCATAGAACTAAAAACAAAAAAGCTCTTTTACTGATTTCACTGTCATTCTTTCTGATCATCCAAGACAAAGGAAATTCAGTGCCTAGATATCTATTTTGTAAAAAAGGAACTTGTAAAAAATGAGGAAACTGATATGAAGTAATAGAACAGAGCTCCAGATCTGAGCCCCCACATTTTTGATTACTAAATGGCAGCTAAGGGGTAGATGTTTTGTATGTCTCAGTTGCCACCAAGTGACAGTTGTTTGCTCAGTCCAGATCTAGTAATCTTGAAATAGATAGCACTGACAAAATGCAGTCACCAGCAATTTGTAAAGTCTTTACCACAGTAACATATGAGAGGGAGGGAAGGAGGGAGGGAGGGAGAGAGAGAGAAAAAAAAAGAGAGGGGGGGGATATACACAAATTGTATGGATACCCACGTTTAGTGAATATCCATACAATTTGGATATTAATCTAATATTGTAATTAAAATTTCAACAAGAGTCCAGCAAAAGCCAAACTATACCATTATAAAGACTACCCATACATTCAATATTTGGCTCTAAACTCATCAACTGAATTACAAAAACACTGTTAGAAGATAAAGCATTTTTAAAAGGAAGTAGAACATGAATCTATATTACTATTCCTGCCTGTTGAGATAACAGTTTGTTTTACCAAATCTTCTTTTTAACAGAAACACATTGGTGGCATTGAGAACAAAAATTCCAAGTCTCAATATTTTTAGTATGACGAAGGGAGAATATCTTTAATTAAAATATATCCTTATTTTTCATAATCATTAAGATGCTCATCCATTACATCATTCATTTTTGCTGTCAATCAAATGCCAAAGTACAGACTATTATTACAGGATTTGTTATGTAATATTTATATATCAGAACTGCTGTATTTCATCTCTCCTAATATATATGGGTTACCTTTAAAGCTTCTATAACAAGATCTCTGGCTTCTAATTCACCTTCAAGGATACTAAAAAGTGTCAGTAATTCAGCTTTGTTGAGTTTTTCGAGATTCATCTTGAATATCTGGAAAAAAAATTGGAAATTTAGCCAAATACTGTTTGTATAGTGAAGCCTATTTTAAGAATGCAATACAATACCCATAATTGCAACAATGATATTTTAATGTTTTCTAAGTACTTCTAATTTTTCATCATCACTATAATTACTTGAGGAAAAAAACCCTAATTATTCATCTTTTCTCATGTGGTCACAAAATGATATATGTATATCTTACTTGGTTTGGATAGAACACATGCATTCATACGGAAGTCAAGATAAATATTTAAGATCTCTACCAAAGTGGACTCAATCTACATTTACATTAATAATTTAAAATATTTAAAATAAAGGGATATAAAATAATCAGTAGACAAGACAAACCGATTCTTTTACCACCTCAGGATTTCTAAAACCTACTTTGTTTTTAGAAAAACAGTCTTTGCTGGGGCACATTTTATCTCAAGAGAGAGTTTATTGCATTCAAACTGCTCCACAGTCACCATCACCTTTTTGCTAATATTTGTATTGTTCCACAGAGATTCTGAAAAAAATGAAGGTGCAGTTGTGCTTGCTTGAGGTGTAATACTTTTCTAGTTGCAATGCTTTTAAACGTAAGCGCTAAGTACATAAGAATATTAAAAATATGATTTTATTGATTTTCCAATGAATTAAATGGATTACCATACACATTACAGTAAAATATTAACTCAAATTTCAAATTCTGAAAGGCAAGGAGAGTAAAAGAATATTTACTTATGGTCTCAGCAGAGATTCTTCTTCAAATGAAGCACAATTATTATCTTTTTACTATTGTGCCAATGTAAAATCCACTGTAACAGTACATTTTAAACTGTCATCATACCAAATATTAATAAACGAATTGTCTAGTCATAGCTGGAAAACTCAACTTTTCTATGAAACACTTTTATACACACATTTTAAAGTTGTTACAATAGTTCAAACATATTCTACAATGAAATAATTTCTATATAAAATAAATAACAATACAAACTGTATTTAAAAAAAAAGTTAAAAAGTGATATGAACTTTTTAAAAAAAGTACTGTTACAGAAAGTTTTTGAAACTACAGAAGACAATTAAAAATAAGAAATCACCTTATTTTTCACTAAGCAGTAAATTGCCAAGTAATTTAAATCAACAAATTAATGTATTTTTAGATAGTTTCACTCTTAGAAACAGTAAATATCTAAGTATTGCAAAATACAGGGTGATTTCTTTTCAGAATGATAGCATTTGCATCTTGTGGTATACAGAGATATTATCAATATTGTGCATTTTATTCCACACACACAGCAAAACAAACTATCTTTTCTATACAAGAATTACAAAAATACAAATTGTGTAACAAAAGCAGAACCCACCCCCTCCCAGTTCTTAATTGATATTAGAAAAATGAAAATACCAACCCCAGGACATATTTGAAAACCCCTGATTAAATGATGCTTCAGAAAATTAATATAAATATTAATGTTTATTAAGCATTATACACATTAGAGGACAAAAATTTAAAATTACAATATTCATAAACTAGGAGATGAAGTGTTAGCAAGCCATAGAAATAACAAATAGCTAATATAAAAATATAGTAACTACAACTGTTCTATGTACAATTGGATATCTTTTCTAGGAATAAAATATCCAATTGGAATTTAACTTAATCTGTCCTGTTATTGTAACAAGGCTGCTCTGTACATTAATTTTATTAAAGTTCATTATATCTAAGTACCGTAACAGTGAAATTTTCTGTTTGGTATCATGTGATAAAACTTGTTCATGTGGTATGACATTCATATGATATGGAATATGTAGGTCATAATAACGTCTTCGTAAGTTTACAAATGTAGCTTCCTTCATCCTGATGAAAAATCCCCCAGTCTAATGAAATATTTAGAAATAAGTTTTGCAATCAGAAGACTTAAAATACTAGTTTTATTTATGTTGATGCCGGTAGATTACTCATTTAGAATTAATGTTTATTTGCAGTAACATTGTAATTAACACAATCATCTCAAAGACAGTCCTATTAAGTTACATGGATTATTGGAACCAAACTTCATTTTAAACTGTTAATTTAGGATGCAATCCAATATCAATTTACCTAAGATTCCTGATAAATTTGTATTTCAATTTATTTCCAACATCTGAAATTTTATTTTTTCTCTTATTTTAATAAGAAATATGATAATTGCCTCATAAATCCCACAAAGTACAAAAATATAAACCAAAATATATACCATATATACTTGTGGATAAATCAATCTTTGGATAAGCCAACCCTCAAATGTTTAACCAAAATGCCATGAAATAAATGTGTCATCTGTGGATAAATTAAGGTGCAATTTTTCATAGTTTTTTTGATTAAAAATGTAGAACCCTGCTTATTCAGTGTGTCGGCTTATCAATGATTATATATGGGAAATATGGTTATTTTAAAAATGAATTATCATATATATTTATGAATGATCTGATTTTGGAGGTGTATTTTGGCCACAATTCTCAGCTTATCCACAAGCACATACAATATTCTTATGCTAAACAAATTACAACTCTTCTGTGGCTTAATTTTTTTCACGTTTCTGGAAATCTCTGACAACAGAATCCATATTTTTCACATAAAGAATTAAAAATATACATTTGCATAGACATTTATATTTTTCTAGACTTGTGTAGATAATTTTTAAACATACAGGAAGCAGTAGCATTTAACAAGTATGAAGTTCATATAAAGCTGCAGATAAAGTCTTCATTGAATGGAGCTCAATTTCTGGTGGCTTCATGGATATGATGATATTGCAGGGGTGTCAAACTCAAGGCCCGGGGGCCAAATCTGACCTGCTGGTGCTTAGATATGGCCTGAGGTGCCGCTGCCAATGAAAATGGAGCTTAGGAGAGCCATGGACAGCCCTCACAATCTCTGTATTAGCTGGCTGAGGGTTGCAGGAGGTTGTCGCAGCCAAAAACGGAGTTCACAAGAACTGCAGGCGGCCCTCATGAGCTCCATTTTCACTGACAGACTGTTTCAGGAGACCATTGCAGCCAAAAATGGAGCTCGGGCACCTGTTTTCACGGGTTAGAGTGCTCAGACCACCATAGGCGCCCCCAACATGAGTGATGTCGAGCTAGCCATGTCCATTCTGGTCTCCAGAGGTCAAACAAAATCCTGATGTGGCCCTCAATGAAATCAAGTTTGACACCCCTGCAATATTGACTTCTTTGATACTCTATGGAAGTGGGTTGATACTACTTTCCTCTGGGAATTGAGTTTGAGGTTTCTTAGTGGTCTCAAAAACAATCAAATTGGGCTAAAGTTGTCAACAGTTCAGCCAAGGCCAGGGTCCCCAATAGATACACATATTTGTGTGTGTGTGTGTGTGCACATATAATTTTATAGACCCATTTTTTTATTCTTTTACACATACTGTAAAATTACCGTATATACTCGAGTATAAGCCGAGTTTTTAAGCACATTTTTTGTGCGGAAAAAAAACCCCTCAGCTTATACTCAAGTGAGATTCCCTCTGAAAAAAAAAATGGTGTGGAGCTCCGGAGCTGGGCAGCCGCTTCCCTGCTTCCGTGTTTCCTTTGCAACTTGTAAGCATGGGGGTAATCGGAAGCAGAAAAGTTCTTGCATGAGGATATATTGTTTTTTCTTTATTTAACTGTTTTAGGGGGAGGAAAAGACCCACTGTCATGTGAGAATGCTCAGACACGAAATCTGTCCACCTGAAAATAAGTGTGTGTGGGGGGGATTTTAATAGAGGGAAGACATAGGGAGAAGGCAAAAGCGACGGAAGATCCTTCAGGGGAAACTGAGGGGGAGACTCACCCTTGGTCCAGATGAGCCCCCTTCCCCGCCCCTAAGGAAGCAGAGGCAGGCAGCAAGGGCAGGCAAGCCCCGCTTCGCGGACTCCGTCCGTCCTCGCTCCCACCCACCCACCCAAAGCCACGAAGTCCCCCAATCGCACAGCCCAGAATCGCCCTCCCCTCAGGGGGCAGCAACGATGACGCCCGGTGTTTCCTGAAACAAGAAGCTCCGACGTGCAATGAAAGCGCCCTGGCTCTAGGCTCAGAAAACAATGCAAGCCACTGCCGCCCCCTCCTCCTCCCCCTCCTCCTCCCGAGGGGACTGAAAGCAGCTAGGGCTGAGGAAACGAAGTCATCTCGGCTCGCATTGTTTTCTGAGATCGCAAGCCTAGAGCCAGAAAACAATGCGAGCTGCTGCCACCACCTCCTCCTCCTCCTCCTCCCGAGCGGATTGAAAGCAGCTAGGGCTGAGGAAACAAAGTCACCTCGGCTCGCGTTGTTTTCTGAGCCTAGAGCGAGGGCGCTTTCATTGCACGTCGGAGCTTCTTGTTTCAGGAAACACCGGGCGTCGTCGTTGCTGCCCCCTGAGGGGAGGGCGATTCTGGGCTGTGCGATTGGGGGACTTCGTGGCTTTGGGTGGGTGGGTGGGAGCGAGGACGGACGGAGTCCGCAAAGCGGGGCTTGCCTGCCCTTGCTGTCTGCCTCTGCTTCCTTAGGGGCGGGGAAGGGGGCTCATCTGGACCAAGGGTGAGTCTCCCCTCAGTTTCCCCTGAAGGATCTTCCGTCGCTTTTGCCTTCTCCCTATGTCTTCCCTCTATTAAAATCCCCCCCCCACACACTTATTTTCAGGCAGACAGATTTCGTGTCTGAGCATTCTCACATGACAGTGGGTCTTTTCCTCCCCCTAAAACAGTTAAATAAAGAAAAAACAATATATCCTCATGCAAGAACTTTTCTGCTTCCGATTACCCCCATGCTTACAAGTTGCAAAGGAAACACGGAAGCAGGGAAGCGGCTGCCCAGCTCTGGAGCTCACACCATTTTTTTTTTTTTCAGAGGGAATCTCACTTGAGTATAAGCCGAGGGGTTTTTTTTCAGCACAAAAAATGTGCTGAAAACTCGGCTTATACTCGAGTCAATAAGTTTTCCCAGTTTTTTGTGGCAAAATTAGGTGCCTCAGCTTATATTCGGGTCGACTTATACTCGAGTATATACGGTAGTTAGATGTTTAATAAACATTCTAGTCACAAACAGGAAAACTTTTTTCTTTTTTTCTATCATTCATTCTCTGCCATTTGTCCCTTTTTTCCCCTGTGATTTTTCAGCTGTTTTAGGAAATAGCCAGCAGTGATGCCAAACAATAAATCTAAGCTACTGGAGACAGAGGCTGCAGATCTATGCAGTCTTTGAATTAGTGACTGTTCTCAAAGAAACCAAACACTAATACCTAAATTTTCCACAAATAACAAGTTGATGCTGAAATGAAGAACTGCTTGAATTTTCTGACATATCCATCCTGGTTCATAGTATCAGATTTGGACAGAAAAGAATTTGAAGCACTTAAGGATTCTAAATTGTTGATTTAAACAATAACACAGCATGAAGCAATATGTTAGTATAGTTAGGCCCTATTATTAAACACGGGTCTGAGATTTAAAAAAATCTCAGGGAGTGCCACAAAGAAGAGGAAGTCAAGCTATTCTCCAAAGCACCTGAGGGCAGGACAAGAAGCAATGGGTAGAAACTAATCAAGGAGAGAAGCAACCTAGAAAGAAGAAGAAATTTCCTGACAGAACAATTAATCAGTGGAACAACTTGCCTCCAGAAGTTGTAAATGCTCCAACACTGGAAGTTAAGAAGAGATTGGGCAGCCATTTGTCTGAAATGGTATAGGCTTTCCTGCCTAAGCAGAGGGTTGGACTAGAATACTTCCAAGGTATCTTCCAAATCTGTTATTCTATTATTCTATTCTGAGTGTTTTCTATATGCCAAAAAAGTAACACAAATTGAGAGAATGAAACTGCAGTGATTTGGTAGAATGACCTACTGCGCTCCTGTTTTATTCTCTCCAAATACTAGTTATTCATATTCCTTATAAATCTGTGCTATTTATTGCTGATTTATCTTTCTCCCATGTGTTTTATGGCAGCAATAAGATACAATGTCATGTGTTTCATGGCAGCAACAAGATACATTTTTTTCAAACATTAATAAACAGAAGCAAGCTTTGCTAAGTTTCTTCCCATCTGATGGCTAACACAGTATCTTTATGGAAAATCTTATCAGCCTAATTTATTACCTAATATGAATGGATACCAACTGTATATAAACCTGTATAATGTATTGTTGGTATAATAATTAAGGCTAGTGTAATCATCCCTTTCAATCTAGACATTAATTTCACCTCTTGCATGCCATGCCCCCAAATCATATTAAATCTTGATGACATTAGGTTTACATTATATCAAGGATTTTAGATTTGAAATCTTTCATTTTGAGAATCAAGCTTTCCATATTTTCTAGGACTGTATATCAATCTGTTTTTTTGTCTATACTGACAGAAGAACATTCTTATTCTCCACTTAGAAATACATCTTTGGTAATAGAAAAAGTTATCTATTACGGAAATATAATCTATTTCTAACAGACTGAGAAAAACGTATAGAAATAGAATTTACAGTTATTTAATATGGATACACCCTTTAACATTACATGTGAAATCTGAAATTAATCTCCATTTGACATAAACTAAATTGCTCCTTTTGGAAATCCCCTGCCAGTGTGAGGCAGGACACATGGAAATAACAACACTGAAAGCTGAATGAAACATGAAGAAATGATACATTCAGGATTATTTAGTGATGATCTTAATACTAAAAATAACACTATTCTATTAAGGTATCAGTAAATAAATTCTTAAAAGATTATGTCTAAAACAAACCACTGTGTCTGTTTGAAGTCCCTGTACACATCCATAGTTATAGGCAAATAATCATTTCAGCAATTATTTGCCAGTGCTAAAAAATCAGACACCAGAGAGCATCCACTCTTGTGAGTTACAAAATGCATGATTAAATAAAGTATCGGGGAGAATTGACTTCAGACATACTGTACAAGACTATAACAACATTAGTATCAAACATTTCATCAGAATATGGAATACATATTTAAAATACGTAGCTAGATACTTCCCTACCAGCAGTTAATTTTATTATTTCAAATTAAAAACTTTTGATATACTATATTTTATTGCAGTAGCATCTTGATTTACAGGCATTCAGAAAAGTTTCTAATTTTTATCTTCTGTGCTTGTCTAGCTACTCAGCATACTTCCAACAACGACTAAGATAATATGTATCATTATGTGCAAAGATACTGGACTTCCTGATGACAAACTAACAAAAGTAATCAGAATTGTTTAATGAGTGCAAATATTTTATTTTCAATAAGACTGAATATTTGTTTTTTGTTTTTTTGTAATCACAGGAAGGTAGTTTTCAGCTTTGATATAAGAGTTTTAAGCAAACTATTCTTCCCTTTCTTTTAAAGAAAACACATACTTCTATTTACATACCCTTATGATGGTACAAGGCTATCTACACACTAAATGATTAAATGTGATTTCATTAGCCTATAAAAACAGCTTAACAGGACGAGCCTATGAAAAAACAACCATTGGCATTTTTCCAATCTTGAACAGACATTGGTCATACAGATCAAAAAGAAATCCAAAACAGTCATCTCATAAGCTAGTTACAAATGAAATAAATACAAGAACATTATTTCCTAGGTCCAGGTTGTTTTCCAAAACAGGACTGACCAATAGTTGTATAAATACTACCTTTCTCCTTCTTACGAATATGTACCTCCAATCCATCTTCTGACGTTATTCAGTTGCATCTATCAACACTTCACTGTTTAATTTTTGCCCTTAACAACTTAATAACTACATTTACTTCTCCATTTCCGGAGGCATCTTAAAAACTTGCCTGGCCACAACAATGCCTCCTGATCCAGAGAGTAGTATTTTGCACGGCAGCATCCCTAGGTCTTATAATACGAGTATCGGGAGTAAACAGGTTTAGCAGCATTTGCCTAATTTAATTTCCAGAAGGAATTGTGAAAGCAGCCAAGCCAAAGCCTAAGAAATTAATCTACCCCGCCCTTATCTCCCAACTATTAGATTCTCACGGCCACTTCACATCTTATACGGCTAGATATCGATCTAGCCGCCCGATTATTTAAAACGCTCGAGTGGTTGGTTTATTCTAAGCTTCAGATTTCGCAGCCCCGTTTCTAAACAACAACGGGACGCAGGCAAGCCCCCTTTTTTCCTGGGTGTGTGGGTGGGACACAACTAACAGATTTCACTTACCGCCGTTCGCGAACCAGAACACGCTTCCTTTGAATCCCCCTCAGTCAAGTCCCTGACTTTCTCTCTACCCGCCCAGGGCCTCGAGCCCCACCGCCTTCACCCCATTAACCCCATCAGCCCCCCTGACAAAACTCCAGCTCTCAGAGCTGCGACGGTGGCTACCGCGACAATAGCCCGCGGTCCTCTCGGGTCTGAAGCGCGTCGGCTTTCCCTCCCTCGTATCCCGCGGCTCTCTCGGGCAGAGGGGCCCTCACGCCAACGGGCCTCCAGGTGGCTCCCGCCTCTCCTCCCTCCCCCTTGCCGGTTCCCAAAGGCACAGGCGCGCGCGGGGATGCTCCGGCGCGCCATTTCCCAGCCAAAGGCCCGAAGCCGCCAGAAGCAAGTCCGATCTGGCGCCGACCTACCAGGAGCTCGGCCAAACGCCCGCAGCCGCCGTCCTCGCCGCCACCGCCTTCGTCGCAGCCAAAGCCAACGTCCCCACTCGGCCCCACTCTCCATCCAGCCTTCTGGAGCGCTCCAAGATTGACGTCTCCCATCACCAACCGGTGTCCAGCGAAGCCCAGGCACTTGGCCAATCGGCAAATGTAGGGGCGGGGACGATAAAATAGTTAGTCCCTTCAACGTTTTTTCTAGCCAATCAGAAGCCGAGACCGGTGGTTTGTTGAGGAGGGTGTGTATGTCGGTCTCCGAACGGGCTTGAAAAAAAACCCCTTTTGTTCGCTGTGGTTGAAGTAGATAGAGCGGAGTTCTGATTGAGACGTCACTTCCGGAGAAAGGTTTTCGCTCAGCGTTTTTAGGTTGTTTGCAGACGTTCGGTCAGACGTTTTCTTTAGTTTCTTGAAATTTTGCCGTCGAGATGTATGCCGGTGAAGCGGGATGATATCGCGCTGTTTATAGACTATTGCACCTTTTACTCCTTTTGTTGAGACTTCTGGGTTTCTTGGTGGGTGCCTGCTTGTAAACCGGGTCTTCTAATAAAAGCTCGGGTTTATTTTTGAGCAAGTTTTTTAAACGTGGATTTAAAAAATATAATGTTGGATATGTGTGTATGTATCAGTACATGTAGTTCATGTCCTATACAGCAGGGCTTACTCCCCCCTTCAGTGCGCTTGTTTTGATGGTTCGTTGTCATAAAGCTGTCCTCTGCCAAGGACCTTCGAGTACTCATCTCTAATGATCTAAGTACTACAGCCCACTGTAAGTACATAGCCAAAAAGGCATTAAAAGTTGTTAATTTAATCCTACGTAGCTCATCAGTCTGGAACCGGCATTATGTATCTGATATGAGAAAGTCCAGAAATATTTCACAAGATTCTCCACTCCTCTACTCGCTGCAGAATACCTTATGCCACCAGACTTGAAATTGTAGACCTAGAAAATCTAGAACTACGCCGCCTTCGGTCCGATCTAAGTATAGTATATAAAATTATACATTGCAATATCCTACCTGTAAATGAATACTTCCGCTTCAACCATAACAATACAAGAGCATACAATAGATACAAACTCAAGGTTAACCTAACCAAACTCGACTGCAGAAAATACGACTTCAGCAACAAAGTAGTCAATGTCTGGAATACTCTACCTGACTCTGTGGTTTCTTCCCCCAACCCCAAAAACTTTAACCTTAGACTGTCTACTATTGACCTCACCCCTTTCCTAAGAGGTCTGTAGGGGGTGTGCATAAGGGCACCAACGTGCCTACTGTCCCTGTCCTATTGTTTCTTTTTTATTTTTCTTATATGTATCGATCTCATGTATTCATAGCTATGTTTATACTTATACCTGTTATCTTATAATTGCTTGACAAAAATAAATAAATAAAGCATGAAAACTCCCCCCAAAACGGGTGTCTTTCCAGTTACCTCCAAAGTACTAGTTATCCATGGTGCATGGGCAGCAATTTCAGTGTATTCCTCGTTAATTCAAAATGATAAACGGGAATCTGCACCTATGGGCGTCCCTTTGACCTATATAGAATCTATGCCCCTCTGTTGCACAGATGCAATTCCTTTTCAAGTTGGCTTGAATGCTAAATCATCTTAATCCTGTGTAGATGGAATTGTAGCCGATATCATTTTTTAAGGGTTTCATACCTGTTGAAAGATCTGGTAATTAAATCAGAATGAAACCAGTGATGTCATAGTGATATCATGTCACAAACTCCACCCTTAAGTATTTGTGTCCTGATACCTCAGGGGTGTCAAACTGGTGGGCCGCGGCCACATTCGTTATGCTCAGGCCATACTCACCAGGTCCGTGAAGGAAAAACGTAAAATGTCATGTAATGGCAATGAGACGTGAGTTTGACTCCCATGTGATCCCTGATTTATCTATAACATTATGGTTTGTTAAGACTACAGAAGGATAGTTGAAGTGAGGTCTTTTTCAGGCATACCTGTAGCTGTCAGGAGCTTTCTAGTTTGTGATACTCAAGCCCTTGCATAACACTATGACTGGTATATCTTGTTAGACAACATATATTGTTCATATTTCAGACATTTGTATGTTTTTCTCCTGCCCTCTGAAATATTGAATTATGGGTGGAGATAAAATTCTTCAAGACCAATGTTTTTGTTTGTTTGTTTTCTTCTGTTCATCCCTGTCCAATTCCTGGAGACTTCCTGGAGAAGTCCCTCCAATTTTCTTGGAAAGGTTTTTCAGAAATAGTTTGTTGTTGCCATTTAATTGATTAGCTAGAAATATTCAAAATATTAATGTCTGGCTATGGGCTGTAGAAAAAGTGTGCAACCTGACTTAATTTTTGATATGGCTTCTGAAAAAACAAACATGTTTGCAGACTGCTATTAAGAATATTATTGCTTCTGTAGCTGAGATAGAAAGGTTGGAGATTTAGATAGAAAGGTTGGAGATTTACATAACATGTAAACTCCTTCACCCACACACAGCAAATGAATGTTGAAATTAGAAATTTTCTAGAATGTATAGAAGCATGACTTCATATTCTGAGCTCATTGCTGTTATCCAAATTATAAAAATAAAACAATAATTTTCTTAAACTTGTTTCATATGAATATGTGATTTCATGATTGTTAGCAATGTATTCCTTAAATGTCCCATTGACTTAATTTCTTTCAAGCGATGAAAACAAGTTCAGAAGCAAATATGTCATTGCAGTGAATGTGATGACCCGGGGCATGGCACAAAGGCAACATAGCCAGAATAATAAGTAGGGGTTTCTTTATTAGCTCCAACTTTGCCCCCAATGTTCCGGTTACCTTCTGGTCTGGAGAAAAACTTTCCCAGGAACCTGCAACAGTCTTTGACTACAGATATTCTAGTCCAAAACATTATAAACAGGAAACTTTAAACTATGAATTCAGCAAGATAAGATAACATAATAAATCTGGCAGGGCAAGATAAGAAATTCCAGAAGTGAAGTAACACGGCAGTAAATTAAACCAGTTGGGAGGATGCCAGGAACCCATAACAGGAACCAACATGCTTGTTTCTGACAAACGCCCCTCCCAAACTGCCTTTCCTTTAAACTTCATTCTGAGATGTGCCTTGTGAAGGGAATCAGGGTCCTTTCCTCCCTCATAAGCCACACAATCCACATTGCTCTCTTTTCTTCCCTGTGTGCCCTAGGATGAAGAGGGGGTGGGCCTTGGTCTTTCTCTGAACCCCCTCTTCCTTGTTCTACCTCGTCCCTGCTCTGCCCAGCCTTACTTTGCCCTTCCCCAGTTTCCTCCACAGCCAACGGAGCCTTTCTTCTGCTCCCTGTCAGCTGTTCATCTTCTTCCTCGGATTCAGACTCCTATGGGGGCATGACAATGAATTTAAGCTTTAATTACATTATTAATCAAATTGAGAGATCCTTAATTTCTATAAAGATAGTGGTTTGATTCAAGCTAAAAACAATTTGAAGGCACCTTAATCATGGATTAAAAATGTGTCTAGAGGAAATAACATTCTCTGAATAGTGCATCATTTTTTATACCCAAGATTTATAGTCATCATGTGTAAGAAGCTGTTTTATTCTGTGTTGGACACTTTGTTCTTGGGGTGCTAGTGATGGTTCAAATTTCATAGCATCATTTTCCCCCCAATCTGACCTGGAAATGTCAATGTCTGCATAAATGTGCATTTCTACTGAACTTTCATTTTTCCAAATGAAGAAGTTTGTTTTGTATTTATATATTCGGGTTATATCCAAACAGGAACTTAAATCCTATATAAACATATGTAGAAATAAAATATTCTTAATACCATCACAAAATAATTCCACTATTGCCAGTCTAAAGTCTGGATGAGACTCTGTGACAAGTCATCCGAGATTTCAATCTCACACATCATTATGCATCAAACATAACAACACTCGAAATGCAAACATGTGAGATGCTGCAGACCGGACAAAGTGGCGGATGAGATGCTAAACCGTGGATCCTACAATATGGGGAAAATAATGCAAAGAACAACAAGAATACCATCACAAAATAGAAAATACAATATCCATAAAGGGAACAAAGTTAACATTGCCTTGCATACAATTCGTGTAAATATGTATAAATATTTAAAATATGTGCAAATAGTCTCTGAATTATGTAAATCAGCCAAAGAGTACTGGCTGCTAGGAAACAGAAGCATGGCTTTTTCCTCAGTGGCCCCTGCTCTATCCTTCCCTTAGATATTAGACTGTCCCATCTCTATTAACCTTTTGTAAGGATCTAAAAACCTGGCTATATTCCTGAGCTTGGTTGCTGAATATGATAAGTGTCCCATTTCCTGATTGTATTGCTAAATGGGCAAATATCTTGGCTGCTGTGTATATTTATTTTGGATGTTTTTGTTTTAAAATGGTTTTACTATTGTTGATTATAATGTAGTTTTTAACTGAGTTGTTGACTGAGATGGGGCGGTATAGAAATTGAATGAATGAATAAATGAATAAATATACATATTTAATGCAATTTATACTGAAATAAATTTCACTACATGAGGACTGTCAGCAGATGACCTCTCTATTCTGTTTGGTATCCACATGCTAATGGTTGATGGGCTACTTCAAATTTTATGCCATTCTCCCTCAACCTTTTCTTAATTTTTGAAGTGGAATTGTAATGAACAACTAAACTGCGCAAAGCTTCAACATAGTCACATAACATAAAAATCAAGTTTAAAGTGTTACTAGTTTTATACCCGATATAAATAGCACTTTCAAAGCACATGACTAACTCATTGGATGAGCCACTAAATTAACATGTGCAACTTGCTACAGAGTGAGCATATTATTTACCATTTAAATGATCTTACCAATAATTTAATAGGGCATATTTCAAACTTGCTCTTTTCAAAGTTTCATCCTTTGCAATTACACCTTTTGATGATAGACTTGAAAAGTGGTTGTGTAGATGAAATTAGAAACCTGTAGGGGTTCAATTTCTTGGAATCATTCAGTTCAATTATTTAATCAGTAAATTTGTCTTACCTGAAAGCATACTTTAAAAGACATGCATTTGCATTTGACATGAGTTTTATAATTTAAAAACACAATGATTGTCATTATGCTACAATGCACTTTAAGGTGCATGTTTTAAAATGTGAAGGGTTCATCGTCAGATCCAGAAAATCTGAAGTAAACACTTAAATCATAGATGGTTATATATGTAGCATAATTTTGGGTATGTTTACTGGAGAGAAACTAATTTCTGGATTGGCCCTCCTTTCATGGTGTAAGTATCTGTATAGGAGTACATTACATTGCAATTATTGTTGCTGATTCCTTCCTTCCTGAAGTGGGACACATGCACTGTTTCTTTTTAGTAAATGAAATTCTCAAGCCTATCAGTTTCAAAAGCACTTGTGATGATAATGCCGTCAGGCTGACAAACTGATTGTGGTTTGAACAATCTACCTTTCTTCTCAAATGACAGAAAAATACAATCTTGTAGTTATTTGCCAAGCAGACAGCTTTTAAATTATGACCCCAGAACATTAATAATAGTAAAAATAAAAAGAATCTGACAAGGTCACCAATCTATATAGTGCTCATGTAAAGAACAAAGGAAAGAAAGAAAAATTAGCCAGAATTCTCAGCAGATTCAGTTTGTATGGTTAGGAGGATGTTAATGTATATTCTTGTAATAATCTAGCAAGGGGGCAAAACAGGACAGTGTATTAATAATTTCTGCTCTGTGATAGAAAATGTAGCATCTCTACCAAAAATTGGTTTTTCAATGCAATTAAAAGGGATGCATAATAGTAATTGTTAAAGCAGCAGAGTTCCTTAAATAGTGAGAAGTGCATACACTGCAATTACTCCAGTTTTTATTTCATTTGAAAGAAGCTCAATGAAATCTTATTTGCAATCAATCATGGATGCATAAATTGTACACAGTGTAAGTACACTCTAACAGTCCAACAAATTCTCTGAAGGCAACTAAACTCATATGAAATCTTCCAAGGTGTGTCCTGAGATACTCTAATTCAGCAACCTCTCACTATGATTCCTAAATGACAGGCAATTCCTCTGTTTATTGCATCTTCATCCACATCTCATAAGGGAGAAGAAACATCCTAACTAAGTACGAAGTATCTTATTGGTACAGTTAGCCTATTTTGGGAATAAATATTTATTATGTACTATTTGACAGTGAAAAAAGAATAGTCTGAGAGGTGTGTATTATTACATAGAGAATATCCAATGATACAATCCCCAATAAATAAACACATTCAGTTGGGCAATGTAACAATTCTCACATAACTATTTGGAAGATCACCTTTGGATTGGGAAAATTATTATCACAATTTGTTTACTCCAAATCTGTTGAGGAACAGTTACTAAATAGTGATTCATTAGGAAGTATATATCACCAGCAACACATTTTAGAAACTACTGTGTTTCTCCAACAATACGGCTTCCCCCAATAGGAAGTCCCAGCATGTTTTATAGGCATAAAATGAAATTTAAGCCCCTCCCCCAAATTAAGGCCTATATTCAACATGCAAAATGGGGGGAATGGCGGGGGGCTTGCTGTTAGGAGTGCCACGCCTCACCACCAACCTCCCTACTGTCACCAAGTACTTTGCTGCACACCCAGATATGGTGCTGCCTGCGTTGACTTCGGTGTTGTTGGGGCACTTCATATCAGGAGACCTGCCACCGTTGCTTTCCCTTCTCCCCATGCTGCCGCGGCATTTGGAGCAATGCTGTGGCATTTGGTGCAGTCAAGCGGGGCTGGCCAGGGCAGCGAGTGCCTCCCCGGAGGGCCCTCCGCTCATCCCACTAGGGCCACTCTGAAGCCGGGCAGGCTTGGCAGAGCTGGAAAAGCGAGCCGCGGGTGAGCGCCTGCCTGCCAAGCGAAAGAGCTGGGCTGAGCTTGGCTTCCCAAGTTGCTCCAGCCGACCCCGAAGGGGCCACCGGGAGAGGCCAGCTGAAGCAGTGATAGCACCCACCCATCCATGGACAGGGAGGCGAGGCAACGGCCCATGCCACATTCTCCTCTGAGCTGAGCCCCACTGAGTGAGCGCCTCTGCCCAATGCCCGTGCCACTGCAGCATTTGGAGCTGCCGGCATGTTTGGAGATGCATGGGGATGGGGAGGGGCTGGGTGAGGGGTGGAAAGAACGGGCGGCTTCGGGGTCTCTCCACCAGACCTGCTGGCCAGGGAAGCAGCGCTGCCATTGCCTCACCTCCCTGTCTGCGGACGGGTGGGTGCTATCGCTGCCTTGGCCAGAGCTCTGCCGCCAGGCAGGAGGGACCACCTGTCAGCTGTGCTGGGCCTCGCCTCCCTGTCCGCAGCCAAGTGTCTCCACTGGGCTCCAGTTGCAGGGAGGAGCCCTGGCCGGCCCCGCGTGGCTGTGCCAAATGCCGCGTGGCAGCGCCAAACACCGCGGCAATGCTCCAAATGCCACTGTGGCACGGGGAGAAAGGAAAGCAACAGTGGTGGAAGATCTCCCGATACAAAGTGCCCCACCAATGCCAAGGTCAACATCCAAGCCTTTGCCGCCCGCCCACCCGCCCGAGCATGCAAGGGGGGGAATTAAGTCACCCTGGAAAAGACGGCCTAGCCATTTTTTCAGGAGTCAAAAAAAAAATAAGGCCCAGCCTTATTTTGTGAGAAACACAGTAAGGTTTAATTTGTTATAAAGAGTCCAAAGAACAATAAAGCCTCTTGTGATGGATGATTTTCTACTGTTTAAGCTATTTAAAAGATACTCTGACTGATGTTCTCCCTCTCTTGGTGGCGTTATTTACACATATAAACAATCCCTGTTATAACCCAGTTAAGGGGAAGATGGCAACTGTAGTTCTTGTATATAAAAAGGGAAAGTAGGAATCCTAATAATTATAGACTTGTTAGCCTTTTACGTATCATGGCTAAAATACAGGTCAAATTTCTCTTCAACAAAGTTGAGATCTGGGCAAGTGAAATGTGAAATTTAACAGAAGCAATCTGGATTTAGATAGTCATAATCTATTATTGATAATTGTTTTCTTTTGAATCAACTAATTACTAAAAATGTTGGCAAAGGGAACCAATTGTTTTTTGCCTTTATAAATCATAGTGCGGTATTTTGAAGTAGTTAACCAGAGAATAGTATGTTAGAAATTGACTATTTGTACGTTTAATTCTATTTGCCTTCATTTGTGTATTCTTAATACTTGCACTGATCAAAGCCCTTTACACAAATACCTGCTTCAGAGTGCATTCTGGGGTCAGCGGAGCCATGACAAGTAATGTTTATGACAGGTGCATATTTGCATTTTTGCTATTTCATCTACAGTTCAATGCCCTACCAGAACTGATGAAGGATCTTGAATACATACAGTATGCCTAAGGCACTCAACATGCATTGCAATATATATACACTTAGCAAATTATGGAATAGTATTATTATTGGACAATTGATTCTATGGAAAATAATAGATACCCACAATTGTATCTGATAGAACAGACTAAATTTCAGTTAGAGGTCTCTTGGATTGTATACGTTACATATTATTTTTAGGAGTTGTGGCCTCCTTGTCTCTTGCTCAACTATCTTTGGACAACAAGTGAAAAGACTTCTGCACAAAGAATCTTAGAAGCTCAAAGAAATATAGCTATTCTCAGTAAGACAGAGATGTGGAAATGGATGAGCCATTATAAATTCACTTTCAAACTGAAAAACATCAAAATACAAGAAGGTCCAAATATCTTAGGAGGGTAGTCATCTGAATGAGATTTTAGCAGTTGTTGTAAATATAACAATTAAATATGGAAAGTTTAATCAAGTTCCCTATCATTAATGTATATGTATTTCAGGCAATCCAGAGATTAAGGACATAACACACTATATGAAAGCCAATTGTATAGTAAAGGGAGATCATGAACAGCCTATTGGGATCCCTGAATTAGAACAGCATATTTGTTGGTTGGTCAGAATCCAATTATAAACAATATCACCTTCTATCTGAATAAAAAGTATAAGTAAAAGTTGCATATATGGATCTGGTTGGGTAAATTGTAGGGGTGATACAGCAATCTGAATTGTACTTTCATCTAGCTTTGACTTTTATTATATTTTGCCCTGTGTAGTGCTTTGTCTTGTATTTGTATTTTAATGTGATGCCACTGAATATGAATAACGTATTATTATGTTCCATCAAGCTGACTCTTAGCAACTACATAGACAGATTTTTCACATGGATAACCTCTCCTTAGTCTGAACCCTCAGTTCTTCCAAGAGTACATCCATTGCCATTGCAACTGAGCCAATCCACATTGCTTCTGGTTGTCTTCTCTTTTCTTCCACCTTTCAAAACATCAGAGCCTTCTCCAGAGAATTTGGTCTTTACATAGTATGTCTGAAATATGATAATTTGAGCTTGGTCATTTGTGCTTTGAGTGATATTATTATTGCAACCATCTAAATCAGGGCTGTCAAACTTGCTGTCTGTGGGCTGGATGTGTCACGTGCTAGCCACACCCACTCCTGGTTTAGTGAAGGGGAAAAGTTTCAATATGTCATGTGATGCCACGATGATGACACCCTGATCTAAATAGTCTATTACTTGCAATAGGCTAACAGAAGGCACACTATCTCATATATACTAAGTTAATTAAAAGATAACAACAGGCAAGCAGCAGAAAGGGAAAAATAGCAATTTTTGTTTTTTCCAGAGGGATTAGAAAAAAGTTGAAGTGCTGACAGAATAAAGAGAACAATAGCACTGATACATATACATTGGATTACAAAAGGTTATGATAAATATGGTAACCTTTTTCTGGAGCTAAGCAGGTACTGGCCTCATTTAGTTGGGAGATTACCAGATTACCTTTGAACAGGGTCTCTTTCTAAAATTTTATTGCATTCAGTTCAAGGAAGTATTTGCTACACAACATATTTACCTAAACAGAACATTTAGCATTTGCTTTAAATGTGATTTTTTTAAAAAAAATCATGCAGATATTTTAGAAGAATATACCATTATTATTAAAATCTTCCTAGTTTGGTTGGCACTTAAAAATATGGAACAATAACAATACATGTGGATGTATATATGTATATATACGTACACACCTTTTACAAACATGAGCTGGAATTTAATTGTGTGCTTGCACATAGAATGAACTTTCTATATACTTTCAACATTTGTTCTCAAATAGCCACACACATACACACAAAGATGTATTTACATTGTTAGAAACAATGTACAATCTATTATCATAGGAATTTAAAAAAGCATTGCACTATTGAATGAACCAAACCTTTCTCCCTTGTTTGCCATCCATAAAGCACTCGCTTCAATTTGATATGTCTATGTCTCGTGTTGCTGGCTGTTTATTATTGCTTTCATGGGTAAATGTTCACTGCTTTTCTCTATGCTCCCTTGTATGAGTGATTTTGCCTCTCTCCCTTCCTCCTTCCTCCTCCAGATTGCTTCTCAACTTTTCCTCTTTACATTAGTTTGAGTCAGCTATCAATCATTGATCTGGAATTCCTTATATAACATTTTATACCTTTTTTCCTTCATCTCATAAAGTAAGTAATTGTGTCAGAGGGTTGAGTTGTCTTCCTGTCATGCTAATCAATAACTTTATTTTTTCTTTTGATTGATCTTGCTTTTCCAACTTTAAGCTGAAATTAGTTATGTACTTAGTGTGTATGTGTGTATGTATGTGATATCTATCTATCTACCTACTTACCCACCCTAAATCAGAGCACTCAGAAGAGTAGGAAATTGTATTGGCAGAATGTCAGCCTCAAGATCTGAGGAGCAAACAGCAACCGGAAATTGACCTCACTAGCAATAATCCAGAGCAGGTATAGGATGATAACTAAGCCCAAGATTGCATTGAAAACTTGTTAGGCTCTTTGAGAAACAAAAATGGTGATGACCTTAATAGAGCCATACCCAGACTATGTGAGAGCAACTACCCATGGCTGGTTCCTCAACCACTCCAATCTCACCTCCATTATTCTCAGGGACATTATTCCTGTGCCCTTCATGAACCTGGTCTTTTTGATCACACATTTAGTATTTAGTATTTATTTGATTTGTCAATCGCTTACAAGATACAGGTATAAGAATAAACGTAGTTTTGAATACATGAGATAGATACTTATACGAAAAATAAAAAGAAACAATAGGACAGAGACGGTAGGCATGATTGGTGCTTATTCTTTCCTGATATAAGCCTTAGGTTGTTTCTGGACAATTTTTTTGTTGGCTGATTTGATTTTGGATTAAGATTATTCAGATAAAACTTTGCTTTCCTGTTGTAAGTATTGCTGGTGTGTGTGTTTGCACATGTTACTAATTTGGTTGGCTATCCTTAACTGTTTGCAGCTTGAAGTAAACTACTAGTAACTCAATTCTGCAGGCACGTTTAGCCCAAAACAGAACAATAATCTTTGAAGTGAATGAAAAAATGAAGAATGAAGAAGAAATAGGAGGTAGGTGGCTTTGATCTTTTGTTATGAAAGACAGTCCTTTGTATGAAGGATTGACCAGACCAAGTCCAATTTATTGTTTAATAAATATAATAAACAAAAACAGGGGACTTGAAGCTGCCCATCAACTTTTGGACCTGTTAATAGACAGATCAAAAGGCAAACAAACAAATCTTTCCCATCAGAAGTAATGGGGATTCCTATTTAAATTAAACTTATGATTTCTATGCTTTAATTTTATAATATAAGAAGTTTTTGCACCCATCTCTTTTAAATGATGCATTGTTTTGAGTACAAGTGGATTCCTAAATAATCATGGCCAGTTAAAACATGACATGTGATTTGTAAAAAAAAAGTACAATAAAAATATTAAATAAAAAAATAAAATAAAGCATGACACGGATTTGATACATTTTCAGCAACTGTCTTCAACAATGTAAAGCATTCAAGCTCTGTGCCATGAGAACTCTTCTGGCAGCACTGCATATTTTAAACATGTTGAGGCTTTTTTTCTTAAATAAGGAAGTCATAAATTGAAGTAGAGGCATGTAGGGAGGAGTTTAATTCTTTACTCCCATCACCATTTCCTCCCTTGATTCACTGACAAGTTGTTTTTCCTATTTATTACAAATAGGGTTATTTCCCACTCCTTCCAAAAAAGGTTACTAGATAAGATAACAGAAATTTAGGGCACTAATGAGCAAAGTAGGCAGGAAGGCTGTGAAATATACCATCTAAAAATAGATCCCAATGCTTAGTGTTTAAAATCTAACCTATCACTGGTTGTACCAAAGGGATTTCAGTAAGAGAAGCTCATGAGGTAAAGACTGTCAGTATCTAACAAAAACTGAAGAGTCGTTGGGAAGTTTTTGAACTTCCTTTACTCTATATTTATTGAATGTTTGTCTGTTGCTAGACACATTTATCTAATGTTGCTTAAGCTGACCATTGATAATAATCTGTGACTCATGTATTTTTTGGGTGTTTCCATGATCACACCTCCTCATTGTCAAGTAAGAATTACACAGGAGAAACACTTACACTTAAGATTTTTTACTTCTTCATTACGAAGTCTTTTAGCTGTACTGGCTTATTCTAGACATTGGTATCTTGTTCCTACTTCAGCTAATTTTGTAAAAAATGAATGCCAGCTGATATGAATTAGTTTTTAAGATGTTGTATATAATTGATAAAATATCTAATAAACATGAAAGAATAATGTTACAATTTTGCCTTTGTTCCATGAATGCCAAGCCAACATGTATGGATCACTTACTATACCACAATGTGGGGGGGTACAGAGGTACTGACCTATCCAAGTTCATCTGATAAATTCTAAACTTGATTGAGGAGTGGAAGCAGGTACCTCTAAACTGCTAATTTAATGCTTCAGCTTGGATACTGAAGATCTTCTATATTCTAAAATCTATCACACCAATGATGGGATTTGTCTGAGCATGTATGAGAGAGAAAGAATGAGAGAAAACATTTTAGTGGGCCTCCTTCAGAAGCATTAGTTGGCAATCATGAGAACAAAAAATGTGAAATTTAATGTTTCTATGATTCAGTAATAGTCTTGCGTTTAATATATATTCTTTTTGACATCTAGAAAAGATCCTAACCAGGAAGTTTTACTGGAATATGAAACCAAGCCTTTATGGGATGGGTTATGAATGGCGCCTTTCCTTAATGTGCTTTATCCCCAGAAAGCATCATTTCTTGGACCAAATGATGAAAGAAATAGTAACTCTCATGAATATTGAGTGTTTCAAAGCTTTGTACTGATGCTTTTCTAACAAATAATTAGATATGCCACAAGAATAAGTTGAGATTTCCCACCTGTACCCTCACGTTTAAACATAACAATTAGTAACTGCCAAAGAAATGTCAATATAAATATTTATGTGAACTATTTGATTGTTATGCTTGTTCCAATCATGTTTTAGGATTGTTACAAGCTACAGACCTTCTTTAAAAAAAAAAAAGGAGATTGTAGAATTGTTTATGTGAATATGTATCTCCACCATGTGTCCAAAACCTTGTACTACATCACAGAGCTATGTCATCTGTAGCTATGGAAATAATAACCTTCTTTTGTATATCAAGCACAGTCAAGTTATTACATACAAGTTAAATAGCAGTAGCAATAACCCTATATGGATTCTATTTGCAAATATTGTATGGCTTGCTTGGATGTCTACTTCAGCAGCAAACGGGTGAATGGAAAGAGAATTAGAATGGAAAAAGTTAAATTTATTTTTTTAGTTAGACTAAAATAATTTAAATAATTATGATTGCAAAGAGACATTCAATAAAAAGTAACAGTCAAACAAAACAAAAAATTAGTTGCTTTGTGCACTAAATAAAAATGTATTTTCTCTAACAATTTTATAAGGCACTGAAGCCATGAGCTTGTATGAAAGATCCCACAGTTTGCTGAACTCTGTGTAGTGCAATGAACTCAAAATATCCTTTTTATAAAATGTAAAATATCTGATGGCTCACATCTGAAGTTCATTTACTTCTATTATTTTCCATACAAACCAATGTGTTTACATGTAAATCACAAGCAGCAATTGAAAGAAATGTACTTGACCCATTGTTGCCAACCTTGCAGTACCCAGGGCTTAAGAAAGAATACAATGGTATCAAAATCTAAGTTTGGGAGGGAGGACAGGAAGTGAAATGATTATGCTGATTTTAAGAACTCTCTTCAAGGATTGTCCACTGAAAAGCTGCTAGACCAGAAACTAGCTCCACCTTCAGGATACTTGAGGCTGTGACTTTAGAACCTTCCTGCATGAACTTGGAAAATCTTCAGGAAAAATCCTTGCATATTAGTCTGGATGCAAAGTCCCCAGTTCTTGCACAATTCAATGTTCACTCAACCAAAAATATTCTTGTTGGGTAATGAGTAAATCATTGAGGTTGCTACCAGTAGAGACAATCAACAATAATTATGTTTATCCAAAAAGAAATGTGCTAGTCCATCTTTATTTAACCACTATCATTTAAAAGCTGATAAGTCTTTTGTCTTTAAATATTAAAGATCCATGTAATAACTGAAAAATTCTGATAAACCAAGGGGTTATCTAATAGCAGACATTTAGAAATTCAATTTCAGACTAAAATATTACATATTTTAGTTGCCAATGGAATTTATTTGTGTGCATGTCTCTGTGTGTATACATGTGTATAACAGAGATACAAATTTATTTGAGCTGGTAAATCTTTTCAGTAACACTAGCACCCAGTGTCCTTGGATATATATCAAATTATCCTGCTTGCTGTGATACTTTCTGCCTCCTGCAGTTCTTCTTTCTTTCTGTTTATGCACAAGAAAGTCTGAAAAGATTTCACATATTTGCAGCACAAATGTCAGTATCTCAAATTAACAAGTCTTATTTCAACTGTCCAAAAAGTGTTCCATCTGTTCTAAGGAAAAATCTGAGCCAGAAATACCATTAGTATATTCAAAGTGCTGCCTTTTCTAAGTATTCCTTCTGAGAGCCTCCAACAAATCACAGAGACTTTGGATAATAAATATATGAATACAGAGAAATGTTTTCCATCAATTTCCCCAAACTATATCCTTCTCCCAGTTTTAAAGGATGCTGTCGGTATGTGCTCCTTTCAAAATCCAAGAAAGAAATACTCAGACTCCATGGTTCAGAGCAAAGTTCTTCTTTTACTGGAAGATGAAAAGGAAGCTACAAATGGAATTCCGAAAGTGAGAATTTGGCGCTAGAGATCACACATACAAAGAAATGGAATTGTTCCCACCCCCCAAAGTCCAGAAGTCTCCGCCAATTAAAAGTTCCGAATATGATCATGTGAGCATCTTCAGGTAGTGATGAGGCCTCTGTCCGTTGACCTTGACATATTTTGATAAGACCTCGCAGCTGCGCAAAAAGGATAGAGGCTAGGAAAGAAATGGAAAATTGGAAAGAAGAAATCCCCCCTTCTTCTGCCCACAGTAAAAATGCAAAACACCTCCAGCTCTCTTCCCCCACAATTACCCCTCCCCGTTGCTAATGACAGCCGAAAGAAGTAAGCCTAGTAGTAGAGATACTAAGGGAGAAATAAAGGATAATAGTTGGGGTACCCAAGAGATCTTGAGGCTGACATTCGGACCCCCTAGAAAAACGGACATTAGTCCCTGTAAGAGAGAATAAAAGATATGTTAAGCATTGCATACATTCTTATGGTTTATCAGGATACTTAGTATAAAATTTCCTTAGCAGGTCAGGAGCCCTAACGTCTTTTTCGCTCACCCACTCAGCATGAGAGGGGGGAAATGTTTCCAGGCTACAAGATATTGTAGGCGACCCCTCCTTTTTCGAGAGTCTAAAATCTCTTTAACTTCAAAATGTTGTTCACCCTCAATCAACAATGGGACGGGGGATCAGTCTGGGTCGGTCTCAATGTACAGGTGTGTTCGGGTTTTAGCAGGCTGACATGGAAAACAGGATGAATGCGACGAAGAGTCTTTGGTAGCGCCAATTGAACTGTCACGGGATTCACAATTCGCTCAATAGGAAAGGCCCCACATACTTAGGGCCTAACTTCTTTGATCTCTGAGTGGTTTGCAGATACTTGGTTGAGAGGAATACTTTGTCGCCTACTTGATACGACTGTTGTGGGGCTCTTTTCTTGTCTGCAAACTTCTTATGGGATTGATGCGCTTCGTCCAGAGCTTTGCGAGCGACTGGCCAATTGAGTTGTAGTTGAGATATCCAGTCATCCAATGACTGGATATTGGGTTTCTCGCGAGGAAGTTCAGGTATGGGTACAAAATCTTGTCCCGTGGCCACTTTGAACGGGGTAAAACCAGTGCTGCTGTGAACGGAGTTGTTATACGCTACTTCGGCAAAAGGTAGCAGGTCCACCCAGTTGTCTTGCTGATAATTTATGTAACATCGGAGATATTGCTCTAGCACCCCGTTAGTCCTCTCGCAGGCCCCATTAGTTTGGGGGTGGTGGGCGGAGCTTAACCCTTGGGTGGAGCCTATCAACTTCAAAAATTCCCTCCAGAAGTTCGAGGTAAATTGAACTCCTCGATCTGATTTTATACGTTCAGGAACACCATGCAGTCTGTAGACGTGTATAATGAACAGTTTGGCTAACGACTTCGCTGAGGGAATCTTGGTGCAAGGTATGAAATGTGCCTGTTTGGAAAACAAGTCGGTCACCACCCAGATCACCGTGTGCCCAGCACTCTCAGGTAAATCTACTATAAAGTCCATAGAGATTTCCTTCCAAGGGGCAGTTGGCCTGGCCACATTCTGCAACAGACCTGGCGGCTTACCGGGAGGTCTCTTAGCTGAGGCGCAAACTGGGCAGCTTGCTACATAAGTTTCAATGTCTTTTTTCAAAGAGGGCCACCAGAACTGCCGTTTCACCAGGTGTAAGGTCTTCACGAAACCAAAGTGACCCGCTGCCTTGGAATCATGAGTTTGTTGTAATACTTGGCTCCTCAGTGTTTTAGGTACATACAGCTTCGTTCCCATCCAGGCTAACCCATCTCTAACAGTGCAGTTATTTGCATTTGCCTGGAACCATTCATCTGTTTTCAAAGCTTCTTTAAATTGTTCGATCAAATCATTGGACAGATCTGCCTCTTGTTTCTTCTTTTGCGCCCTGGTGACCACTGGTGCTGCCAGCTGTGTGGTGGGCACAATCGGACTTATCACTTCTTTTCGAACACTGTTGTATTGTGGCATCCTAGATAAAGCATCCGCCATAAAATTCTTTCCTCCTGGGATGTACTTCAGAAAGAAATTGAATCGCTTGAAGTACTGGGCCCACCTAACTTGCTTAGGAGATAGTTTCCGAGGCGTTTTTAAGGCCTCCAGGTTTTTATGATCAGTCCAAACCTCAAATGGGTGCCTCGCGCCTTCCAGAAAATGCCTCCAGGTCATTAGAGCCCAGCAGACTGCAAAAGCTTCTTTCTCCCAGACAGCCCATCTACGTTCAGTGTCAGTTAATTTACGGGATGTGTAGGCACACGGTTGTAGTGTCCCCTTCTCGTTTAATTGAAGTAAGACCGCTCCTACCGCTACATCACTTGCATCAGCTTGATCACGAAGGGGACATCCATGTCCGGATGCTTTAGTACTGGCTCGGCAGCAAATAGTCTTTTAGCTTCTCAAAAGCGGCTTGGCACTCCATAGACCAATTCAACGGCTGGCTAGGCTTTGGCTTCGCTTCTCCCTTTGTTTTTAGGAGGTTGGTGATAGGCATGGCTATTTTAGCAAAACATGGGATGAATTGCCGGTAAAAGTTAGCAAATCCAAGGAAACTTTGAAGTTGTTTTCGGTTCTTGGTGGGGCCCACTCCAATACGGCTCGTACCTTCTCCGGGTCCATCTCAAGACCTCGGGTGAGATACGATATCCCAGGTAGTCAATCTTTTCCTGATGGAACTCACATTTGGACAATTTGGCGTACAATTTGGCAGCGCGCAATTTGTGCAGCACGGACCGCACCAGTTTCACATGTTGGTCTCTGGTCTCCGAGTAGATAAGGATATCGCCAAGGTAGACCAAAACCCCTTGTATAAATGTTCGTGGAGCACTTGGTTGATCAATTGCATGAAGACAGCTGGTGCCCCTGTAGGCCAAACGGGAGAACATTGAATTGGAAGCAACCTATTGGGCAATTGAATGCAGTTTTCCACTCGCCTCCCTCTTTAATTCGGATTCGTAATAGGCCTCCCTCAAGTCCAGTTTCGTGAAGATCTTCCCTTGGCCAGGTGAGCCAACATGTCCTTCATTAGAGGGAGGGGGTACACATTTTCCACGGATACCGCGTTCAAATTTCGGTAGTCCACCACCAAGCGCTTGGAGCCATCTTTCTTCTCGCGGAACATCACAGGGGCCGCCACCGAGGTCTGGCAGGTTGGATGAACCTCGTTTCAAATTCTTGTCGATAAACGATCTCAATTCCTCTAACTCCTTTGGGGTCATCGAATACATCTTTGGTTTCGGTAGTGTCACCCCGGTAGAAATTCAATGCTGCAATCGGTTGACCGATGGGGAGGGAGCTCATCGGAGGCCTCTTCGCTAAAAACTTCTCTTAGGTCCCAGTACTCTTTCGGATTTTCTCCCCTTCTATGCTCGGCCCCTGTGGAAGCTGTCTCAGCAGGGGTTTGGGGCTTGGGATGGGGATTCTCCCCGGTTTAAGGGGGTTTGCTCCTCCCTTCCTGGAGGTTGGTCAGTACGAATCCGTATCCACCCCTTTCTCCAGTTTACTTGGGGATTCCATTTCCGAGCCAGGGCAATCCCAAGATTAGGAGTGTTCCATCCCGGGAGCCACAATAAAGCACAAGGTCTCGCTGTGGGTTCCCATGGTCATCTCTAAGGGCTCCGTTATGAACCGTGCAGGGCAACCCCCGCTTCAGACCCATCTAATTGGTAAAAGGATATGGGCGTTTTCAAATTTCTCAGTCCAATGCCCATGCCTTTAACTACTTTCATGCTAATTAGGCACCTCGTGCACCCCGAGTCCAATAAGGCCAGCATTTCCCCTCAGTACCCGAGGTGGGCACCCTTAATTTAATTGGAATGGTAAGGGGGCCCCGGTTAGGACTTACCGAGACGTCATCTTCCGAGTCGGTCTCACTCTCGCCGGGAGGAGTCGGGGTCCCAGCTCTTTTTCCGCTGGGGAGTGACTTCTACAACCTCCCCTATCGTTAGCCCGGTTTCGCGAGGCCTGGTTGGGGAGGATTCGGGCTTCCTTCCAGGGCCCCGTCCTTTTTGGATCTGGTTTGACTCGACAATCCGCATTCGGTGGCCTTCCTTCCCACAACGGAAACAGGCAGTGGATTTGGCCCTTGTCATCACCCTTCCTTTCCGGGGCTTAGGGATCTCTCGGAGCCGAGGAGGGAGCATGGTGCTCCATGCGGAGCCTCCTCTGCGTCTACTTCGGCTAGATCTATTTCCACCTCTTCCGCTAACAGGTACCACAACTGCAAGTCATGGGGATCCCTTCTGGAGATGCACATGTGGTATACCTCTTCATTTAGGCCATCTTTGTAGGCTTCTATTAGAGCTTCCTGGGACCAGCCTCGAATGCGATATGCCAGCTGTCTGAACTCTTGGGTGTAGTCAGCAACTGATCTTCCCCCTTGAGTTATGGTTTTCATCCTGATCCTGGCCCTTCTCTCTGCCAGAGGGTCTTCAAACCTCCTCCTCAAGGCAGTCATAAAAACATCAAGGCTTCGCAGTTGGGGGAGTTATCATTATACAGAGTCACCACCCAGTCAGCTGCCATCCCCTCCAGGGTTCTGGTAACACATCTTACTTTGGCTGCTTCAGAGGTGAACTCCCTTTCATATTCTGCCATATAGCTTCCAACCTGCACCAGGAAAAACCCCAAGTCCTTGGGATTTCCTCCAAACTTCACATCTAAGGAGGGCAGGTGGCGTCTTCTAGGCATTACCCCCGCTGCTGGGGCTCCCCAGACGGGAGCTGGTGGTTGCGCCGGCGTGGGATGGGCCAGGGGGGTGGTGGCAGCCTGACTTCCCCAGGCTGAACTCGCTCTCTCTTCCCCCTCATATGTTGGAGCCCGGCCGGGTTTCTCAGAAGCATCCTTAAAGCTTTTCCCGGCTTGATCCAGCCTGCATTCCATCTCCTCCCCCTGCCACAGCCGTTCCCTCGCACCTCTTCGACTTACAGTGATTCCAGGAGGGGGTCTTCCGGATTTTTCCATCCAACTCCTAACGACCATCTGGGCATCTCGGTTGGAGTTTCTTCCAGTGTAAGGTCAGCTAACAAATCGGTGGCTGGCATCTCTGGTAACAGCATTTGCTGCCCCCCCACAGCTCCCTGCTCATCCTCCTCGCTGGCTGCAGATGACATGATGTGAAAACCCCTCGGAAGAAAAATTGGTGTTTTCTCCGGGTGGGCTGATGGGGACTTTCGAATAATGTCGGTATGTGCTCCTTTCAAAATCCAAGAAAGAAATACTCAGACTCCATGGTTCAGAGCAAAGTTCTTCTTTTACTGGAAGATGAAAAGGAAGCTACAAATGGAATTCGAAAGTGAGAATTTGGCGCGCAGATCACACATACAAAGAAATGGAATTGTTCCCACCCCCAAAGTCCAGAAGTCTCCGCCAATTAAAAGTTCCGAATATGATCATGTGAGCATCTTCAGGTAGTGATGAGGCCTCTGTCCGTTGACCTTGACATATTTTGATAAGACCTCGCAGCTGCGCAAAAAGGATAGAGGCTAGGAAAGAAATGGAAAATTGGAAAGAAGAAATCCCCCCCCTTCTTCTGCCCACAGTAAAAAATGCAAAACACCTCCAGCTCTCTTCCCCCCCACAATTACCCCTCCCCCCCGTTGCTAATGACAGCCGAAAGAAGTAAGCCTAGTAGTAGAGATACTAAGGGAGAAATAAAGGATAATAGTTGGGGTACCCGAAGAGATCTTGAGGCTGACAGATGCTAACCTGAGTTGACTTTGTAGGATCCAGGGATGTCTGTAAGATATAATCAAAAAAAGTCAAAATGCGGCCATGATAGTAACAATCAAAGCTCTACCTATTTTTAAATGCATTTTATGTGTGATGCATATAAAAACAGGTGGAACTTGACATATGATTGCCATATCCAGACAAGATCTGTATCCCTGGTAGCATACTGCATACCCCACTCCATGTTGACAAATCAGCTTTAAACATTAAAATATATATATTTGATATGGTATATTCTCTCAAGTGGGTAACAAGTATTATTGCATCACTTATACACAAAATGTAAAAATTCAGGTACCTGACTTTAGAGATCTGAAAATAAAATAAAAAATGACATCCGTTAGTGAGCATTGTGTTGCTCAGTCATAACACTGACTAGTAAAGGATACTCAAGGATGAAAAGTATATAGATGGCATCCATAACTTGTTGTTTTGTAGTTCTTAATCTGTTTATGGTTAGCTTTTATTTATGGCAGTTTGTTTGCTGTTTTTTTGTTTTTGTATATTCCTTTTGTGTGCTGTGGGAGTGGAGAGTTGTAGCCATCTACAAATAGCTGAACAAAAATAGATTTTTGCTTTATAAGTATATATGATTGTGAGCTGCATCAAATGATCTTATTATATTGTTGGTTTTGTTCTACTTACAAAATGCTTCACAGAGTTAGGGACTAACTGGATTAGATTTGAGATATATACGAAGATGGAAGTGAGAATGACAGAAAACTTGACTAGGAATCTTCTCTCTTAATATTAGATTTATTTCCCTGCTTCCTTTAATGTACAACATATGACAATTTTGGCTTATTATTTAGCTCTGCCTTTAAAATGTAATGTAGACATTGTCTGTATAGTGGAAATAAAAGTACGGTGGAACTCTCCTGAGGTCCATTCAGAAGTTATATGATACTACATTGAAAAGATTCAACCCTTTATTTTTAGCACAAAAGCAGATGCTATTTTGGATTTCAGGAACAAAAGCATCCCTTTCAGCATTCAAGTAGTAATTTTATGTCAGCTTCCACTTCTAGCAAAGCTTTAGCTCAAGCTGCACACAGAGTTGTGAATACTACAGCTCCAAAGAAAATGTCATTATGACAAGTTACAGCTATGACTGATGGGATCTATCTTTCCATATAAGATGATACTATTACCACAATTGGCAGGGTTCTCTGTCTTCCAGCTGTATTACAATTGTGAAGCAGTGAGCATCTTTATCTCCAAGAGACATTGACTCATTAGTTCCCAGAATTAATGAACAGATGTTTCCTGTTCTGCATTAATAGCTGGTTCTTGCTGCTTTCTTGTTGTGCTGTAAATATTCCTCTTTAGTCAATTTATTACAAATAGCAAGAAAAAGAGAAGCACTGCAAAGAAAGCATATCTAATAATTCTTAAGATTTTAACAGTTTGCATGACAGATCTCAGTATCCTGAATCTGGAATACAGTTTTGTAACTGGACTACAAATTTCTAAACCTTAAGTGGAAAAGAGAGGAAATACAGGAGGAAGAAACCTGAATGATTTTGTTTAAATTCTAGAATATTTGGAACCCTTTCTCAACACAATTTGTCCAGATGTAGTGGGTTATAAGAGCCATGGTGGCACAGTGGTTAGAATGCAGTACTGCAAGCTATTTCTGCTGACTACCGGCTGACTGCAATTTGGTAGTTTGAATCTCACTGGCTCAGGGTTGACTCAGCCGCCCATCCTTCCGAGGTTGGTAAAATGAGGACCCAGGTGTTGGGGACAATATGCTGACTCTGTAAACCACTTAGAGAGGGCTGTAAAGCACTGTAAAGTGGTGTATAAGTGCTATTGTTTCTATCATCTTCTGTATACTGTTACAGATCAACACACTTTAATGAACTCAGTGGAACTTTAATTAATATGAATAAGGTCAGACTATACAGGATATCTGTTGTTATATAGGATGTCTCATAGAAAGGAACATATATACTTAGCAAGTTCTATTATAGTTTAATCAGGTTATCGATCTAGTTTTCCCAGTACTGTTAGAGCAGTGATTTGCTGTACGAAATAAAATTTCAAAAGTCTAGGTTGCACCATCAAGAAGGCATGCACATTAATTTAATTAGCATTCAGCTGAATGTCATTATTGCTTTCTTCCAAACCATCTCAGTCAGCCTGTATTGAGAAATATGTCTTTCATCCACATGTTTTTCAGAATGCCTTAAAAATCCTGACAGGAGTAACAGACCAAGTTATTTTCATGTTAATTTTGGGGAAGTGGTTTTAAAATAATCTAATAAAGTATGTGGTATGCATTTGCCCCAAACTGAAATTCTGTATTTTATTTTATTATGTATCTTATGATCCTATCCTATCCTATCCTATTTTTTCAATTTATAAAGCTATTTCAAATTAACGACTGGTATTTATACTACCAACATGGTATCTCCTCTCTCTCCCTTTGTCTCTCTCTCTCTCTCTCTTTCTCTCCTTCTCTTTCAAACTTTCATTGGGTTCTGTGCTAGTTATGAAGGTGAAATGAGGGAGATAGTTTGATATTGTTGTTGCCCTGAAAAACAAGTACTATATATCAGGTGTCAAAACAAAGAGGGCAAAGAGAATAAGAAAATTGTTTCTCCCTTCCATACACACAACAGAAAGAATAAACGATGGATACCAAAATATTACAAAATATCTCAACTGTCAAGGCTGCCATTGCAGAAACTATGCTACCTGAAAAAATGTCCAGAAAAAACTCATGTGAAGGATAGTCTTTTCTCTTTAAATATTATGAGGCATCCATCCTCAGTATTAAGCCCTGTTTCTTTTGTCATACTGGACACATTTTCACATTCCAATTAATGTTATGTCCAGACTAGATGACTCTCTTTACTTTGCCTTTTGTGTGCAATCTTCCTAAGAATGCCAATTTTCATGCAGAGATCGCTAATGTTTTTTTAGGCAATTGAACATGATCTGGAGATTTAAATATGGTGGGGGGTGTAATCACAAATTATTGCCTTGGTGAATGGCTAATCACTTAGGAGTACACTTTCTTGGTGTGCTTTTTCTCATATAAAGAAAGATAAGAAATAGATTAAAAATAGAGAGTGGGGGACAGAGAATTAAAAACTAAATTAAAATTAAAAAGTAAGAGAAAAAAAACAGGGAAAAGAATTAAAAATGGAAAAAACAGAGGAAGGGAAGAGAAGGATGAGGTAAAAAGACAAAGAGAATAGGGAGAAAAAGAGGAAATGCAGGATGGAGTAAAAATGATTTCCTCCCCCCTCTTTAATGATTATATTCCTCACCTCTGTCCCAATATTTTTGATTGAAATTCTAATCTTTTTGTCCAAAAAAAGAGGCTTGTCCTAAAGGTCTTTTATAGTGGTGAAATTTAACTCCCTTCAATTCTTTTTAGGGTACAATTTTCCCCTTAATTCAAAGAAATGGAAGAAATTGTTCAGTTCATTTTCAATAGAGGAAAATACTTTCAACCTGGGAAAAAGGTTGTCTAGTACTATACTTATTTGCACTGGGAATCAGATGTATGATGAGGATCTCAGCATGTCTTAAGAGATGCAATAATTCCAATAAATCTGGTGATCTCTGATTTAAAGGCTGTTCCTGTTAGAAGTTGGTATTAAAGTTATTTACATGCCAATATTATTTCACTGACATTTCTTTGTATCTAAAGATATATGAATCTATCTCAAATATGGCAGTTTTGTTGTATTACTTCAAAAAGGAAGAGCTGGGAACATTCCCAAGAACTTTTAGATTTTGCCATCTACATCTTGTGGATTCATGGCAATATTACTACCAATCCACATGCAAAATGATACCTAGCTGATAGTTCAATTTCAGAACTTGGATCATGCTGGAGTCAAAATTCCAAAAGGAATCTTGAAAATTTAGTGGACATTGGATTCAAATCTCCAGTTTGCTTGAAAAGCTCTTTGAACAGGATTTTTTTTTATAGTAAGTAAAATGTATTAACAGGTTGTAGACAAATACTCTCATCTTTCAGTTGATTTAGTCAAGAACTAGTATAAAGAATAAAACATTTTTGAAATGAAAAAGATATGAAAATATAATAGAAGTTTAAATTTTAAATTAATGTAAATTAAAGACTTTTAATTAATGTTTCTCAGCACTGAATGGGACAGGTTCCAATGGGCTAGTTCCAGAAATGATGTGTTTGGTTAGCTCTCTCTTCTAAGAGACTTTATTTTACAATAATAAAATTGTATCCTTGATACACAAATTTTGTTTGTCGACAATGATCCCTGCTAATTTGTATGCAACAGGCTTTATTAAGGTATAAAGCTAAGCGTTTCTTCCCAGGGGCACATTGCAATTGGAAATAACTTAGCATGAAATTGTCTTAAGCAATCAGGGAACAATTAAACTTATTACTATGATTGTGGAAAGCTAAGGATTCCTTTAAAAATACTTCTGAAAAACTACTGTAAAATGGGAGCGAGACTGTTGGGTGGTGGGGGATTAAAAAACAGACTCTAACTGCTGTTGACTTTAATATCAGAAAAAAGCTGAGAGAAGTACAAAGGTTTCTGTATTTAGTATAGAACCATTGGAAAAATTCTGAAGGGAGATATTTGATTGATATAGCAATAGGACACAACCCCCCTAGGTTTAAATAACAATTTTTCTATTAGATTGATACTATATCAAGTACATAGAATAAAGAAAAGGCATTCTCTGTCAGACCCAACATTTAGTAGTCTAGCACTTACCTTCTTACAATGGTCAACCAGATGTATCTGAACAGTCCAAAAACACAGTACAAAGACAATCTTTCTTCCTTATTGGATCTGCCTTCTCCAGCTTGATACTCTCTAGGTCCACTAAGACCTCAATTCCATCTATGCTTATTTGGACTCCTAACCAAAATTCCAAATTGCTTTTGAAATGGTTCTCAGTGTCATGGATCATTTATTAAGCAATCAGAGGAACATGCTTCCCTCTTACTAGAATAGTTGTCATCCAACAATAGTTTAGACAAATGAACTGTCATGTCTTTTCTTGGAGGGTTGTTAGAAGTGGGTTCTTTTCTCCACCTTCTTCTTACAAAATATTTAGCAAAACAAAATATGCTTATTTTTTTTACACTACAATATATCAACTCATTTCTGTTATCTGTCTGTCTGTCTGTCACAGTGGTGGCTAACCTTTTTGGGCTCCTGTGCCAAAAATTGTGCATGTGCTTGTGCACACATGCTCATGTGCCAGCACCCAGAAGGCAATGCGCCTGCTTCCCATGACACCTGCACATGTGCATGCAATCCCCACCCACTTTCCTACACTGCACCTCCCAGCTGATTTTTGGCCTGTTTGAGGCCTTTTTCGGCCTCCTAGGCTTCAGGAAAGCCTCTGCAGCCTGAAAAATAGTCCTGTTTGGTCATTGCTGGTATTTCTGAAAATACAAGAAGTGATGAAACAGGCCTATTTTTCAGAATGCAGAGCCTTTCCTCAAGCTTGGGAGGCCGAAAAAGGCCTCAAACCAACCAAAAATCAGCTGGGAGGTGCACACATGTGCAGTGAGGTAAGTTTGCCTGTGGCTCGCATGCCGGCACAAATGGCTTTGTGTGCCACGTGTGGAACGCATGCCATAGGTTTGCCATCACAGGTCTATCACTTCAATTTTTTTGGGCTGAAAATACATAGAGGAATTCATTTACAAAAAGAAAGGCTTTAGGGTGTCCTAGAATTGTAGATTAGCTTTGATGAGGATTTATGGTGAAATCACCATGATGCATTCATTCATACTTTACAAGCTAGATTAGACTAGATTGATTGACAGATGGAGTTAATTTATTTACATACTGCACTACCCCCACCAAGCTAGCCCACAATGGTTTATTGCAATCAAATAAATAGCAACAATCTAATCGAAAAATAAAATATTAATTATCATCTCTGCTGTTCTTACCTTTTAAAACAATAAATAATGTAACAAATTAAAATATAGCAGAAAGCAAGAAACATAGCAACACCATTAAGATCAGAGAGCAGAATAAAAACATTATCTCTTGGGGGAAAAGGCAAATGTAAGCAAACATTTTGGACGAGGGAACTTTATAATGCTGATGCCACCACTAAAAAGACCCTGACTCCAATAAAATTCGAAGCAAGTTTCTTTTCATTGTGCCACATATAACAGGGCTTTCTCCAATGAATGCAGATACAGATTACTACATATGTTGGAAGCTTTTCTCCTGGAAAGTTTTGCCCATCTTGTTTGTAGATTACGTAGAAGAACATGCACCTGAACCTTTCCTGGAATTCTATTAGGAGTACAATGATGCTTAGCTAGGTTAAATGAAATGCACTCCTGCTGAGACTCACCTGTAAGTGGGTATAATGATCAGAAGGAATAACCTTGAAAAATAGGAAGAAGAAGTGCATCCAAGGCAAAGACAGATGAAAGAAATCTGAGTTCAGGGCAGAGTATAATTTGAAAAAAAATGGCTCAGATAGAACCCTCCTTAGTTCTCATAAAAATAACCCGAGAGAGGGGCATATTCAGTTCCAGTCAGCGGTGGGATTCTACCAGTTCGCACCTATTTGCTAGAACAGGTTGTTAACAGTCTAAGCAGTTCGGATGACCGGTTGTTAGAAGAAATTACTGGCCAAATCCTGTAAGGAAGGCAGGAGGGAAACATTCTGGTGTTGCTTACAGAAACTGCCTCTCTGTTAACCCTTATTGCATTCTTGGCAGGACTAGACTTCCTGTCTCAGGAACTTCTCTGGAGTTTTTCCCCCCTCCTTTGCTGGTACTTTGCTTGTGTGGAGTGGCCATTCAAAGTTACAATGGCACTGAAAAAAGTGACTTATGGCCGTTTTTCACACTTATGACTGTTGCAGCATCCCCACAGTCATGAGAGGCCAGGTGAGATGCGTGCCTCAATGTGAGTGATATTGAGTTGGCCACGCCCACGCAGTCACATGACCAACAAGCCATGCGCACCAGCTAAGCCACGCCCACAGAACTGGTTGTTAAAAAAATTTGAATCCCACCCCTGGTTTCAGTCTCTATAGCCTTCTAATAAAACTAGCATTAGCATTCATAACTTTGATTTCCTGGACTGGTCTAGCTTTTATAGCTCACATACAGCATTGATGAAGGAATTGTTACCTAGATAAAAGAGGCTGAAGCATTTTTTAAACCCAGAACTACGAGATCACATTTGGAAATAGCTCAGGAAAACACCTTCCTAATTCACTGTACTAAAAGGAAGAGGAGGAAGTATGGCACAATTGGATTTGCAGGATTCTGTTACTATAATCAGCTTCAAAAAATTGTTCTTGTGGAGTTGATTTCCTGGTCTATTTAGGTAGTGAGGTTACCACTGGCTGCCTCTTGTTGGCTTTTTTCTAAATCTCTTTCAAAGATATTGCCTCATAGAGCACATTGCAGTATTCTAACTAGGAAATAACCAGTGTCTGGAAGCCAGATCAAATCTCTGGAGGAAGGAGTGGGGCTGGTAAATTATGCAAAAATGGAAATACCCATCTCTTCCCATTCCACTGTTCTGACAACTCAAGAACAGCATAGGGCGAGGAACACCTGATCTTTTAGAGAAAAATTTCTTAGTCTAGAACAAGAACATTCCTTTTCCATTGGACAAGTTTTCTCTTGATCGCTAGATACTGAAGCATGTCTAGGTTCAGTCCCAGTGTATTGCACATCATCCAGAATATAATCTGGCCCAAGCAGAAGCTAATTTTGAGGCTATTTCATCTATTGAGGATAGAAAACAATAGATTTGGGTCTCATCTATGTAGATATGGCATTTGGCTCCACAATCCTTGCTAATCCTAAAATCTCAGTTTCTGTATGGAGTTAATTTCTTTGATAGGAGGTTGATATAGTGTAAATCAGACTCAGACTGAAAATCTATGAACTAAATTGTGAACTAAATCTATGAACCACTGACAACATTTTTATAACATAGATGCTAAAATCTTTATAACCCCTTTAAGTATTTTGATAACAAAAAGGCAAACAAAAGATATAGGCAACCTGACAAAAAAATTAGGCAATCATTTGACTGAGATGCAGCACCAATATTAGGACACAAGTAATGGCCAAAACAAACTAGTTATCTGCTTATTTCATAATATACTTAAGCAAAATGCTGGCAAGAACAAATCTATCTCCCAGTATTTGTAGCCAGGCCACTGATAATGATCATTTCTACAAGTAACATCTGGTTTTCGTGAACTTTGCAGATACCATTTTCTCAAACTAATGACTCTGGTCTTTTCAATATCACCTTGACCAACATAAACAAAGAAATGAAAAATAAAGCAATAAAACAGGTTTTAAGTAGAAAATATTGGAGGATTTGGTGATTTAATTGTTCTTTACAGATTTTCTCAGATAGAACTTTGGAGCCTTTGCATAAATATTTTATATGGAATAAAAATCAATTTTCCTTTACTTTGGAATGACAAGATATGGCTACTTTAAGCCAGTAAGGTCATTACTTATGAAAATTGCAGGCTAGCAACATCTGGAAAGTCACATTTTTAAATCTCAGCTTTCGCCAATATTGCAAGGTCTTTCAATATCACACCTTTCCATGTCCTATCTGATTGTATTATTTTAAAATTGATTTTAATTAAAATAGTCAAATAGAAGGTTGGCACAAAGCAAATAAAACACTAACTCAGACTACTTTATCTTTAGGAATGCTGCTGGGTAGACTCTTCAGGCATTCACAGAAAATAAAACTAATCTATAAGTATGTTTTCTTGGCTTCCCCAAAAGGACAAAACTTTAATAGATAGCATCCACTGAGAAAAAAGAGGGTGGCAGAAAACAGCCAGGCCAGTTTGCCATTTCATCTTTTCTTTCTAATAGTAATCTGTCATAGTGTTCATTTTGCACAGAATTTCCACATGTTCTCAACAGCTCAGGTATATCCACTGGCAGAAAAGAGCTGGGGACAATATCCATAAGGAGGATACATGTAATAGAATCGCTGGGCCAATGTTATTGTGAGGTTTCAAGCTTTTCTCTGACTAATCTGGAGACTTTAACATCAGGCTTATTATGTAATTATATTATGTAATTTATAAGTATAATTTTTGGTGCATTTAAGGATAATACTGAGCACTGCGTTAGGATGAATATATACTTACCTATTAATTGGTTGGATTATTACAGCCTCAAACAATGCTTTGAATGTATGAAAAAAGTCCTAGCCAGTCATCATCTAACACTCACTTTAATGCAATAGGACTAATACATGCCTTCAGTCATAATTTATTGAGTGATATGTTATTGTCCAATTAACAGGCAAGCATGAATTAGTGCCAACATGTGATATAAAGTAATACGATATCATGGATATTTTTTTCTTGTTAAAGTAGTGTGGAAAAAAAATTGCTAAAATGAGAATCAGAGCAATGGCCATCTCAGTTTGATTTTATTAAGATATCTGTGTAATGATTGCTGGGCCTCAGCCAGAATGAACTGAGAGCTCTGAATGTAGGTTATATAATAATAATAATAATAATAATAATAATAATAATAATAATAATAATAATAATAATTATTATTATTATTATTATTATTACAACATAAGTAATTATATAAACAACCTACCTCTTGTGTCACTAATAACCCACTAAACTTTTGGGTCAGAATCTTATGGCTGATGTTTGTTTTTTGTTTTCCTTAATTTGCACCATATAGCAGGGAAGGTAAATTTTGTTTTTAACTGAACTTTCACTAAAGTGAACTCGCTACACATTTCTTGCCTCAGGATCAACTGTGACTAGTTGGAGCATCAGAAAGCATTCTGCATTCCTTGTTACTTGGGTTACACAATAATAATATTAAAACAAACGGAATCAATTTCTTGTTTTCTTCTAACTGAGAATAAAATTCAGACAGTAATTTCACTGGCTAGTGATTTACCTTGCTTAAGTTATTTCCATAGCTTATTGAATAATCCAGAAAAGACTGCACTCAAATGTTTTTCTGGGCCATAAATTATGCTTTTACAAACCTCAGTGATTAGACATAAAATATGGTTTTACAAACCCCAATACACCAAATCAAAATTAAACAAATCACATAAAGATTAGAACAAGAAGGGAACTATAATGAGACCTCATGTGAGCCATAATGTGATTTGCTTGTTTGGTCTTAGCATGCTATGAGAAACTAGCCTTTATAAGTTGATAAACTCAGGTATAGCTTAGCATAATGTATGATTCCAGCTACCCTGACTTTGTCTATAGTTCATAATTAATACAAGCCAAGGTTTAGTATCAAATGTGAAAAAAGGCTAAATATAATCAAATCCTTTGATTATGTGTTTGACCAGAGAATAAAATTTGAGAATCAACTTTAAAGTTGCCAGATGGCCTCTCAGTTCAATTGACAGACTTATAGTGGTGATAAAATGAAGGAAAATTCCTATGTGTGTCACCTTGAACTCTGAGAGGAAAGTGGAATATAAATGCAATGACTTACCCATATATATCCAACAGAAGTAATGATGTTGTCACACATGTGAAACTTTATGATTCAAAAGACACAAATTATAGTAATTGTGTCATTTACAGTATGATGTAATGATTAATTCACATCACCGACATCTTCTACCCTCTAAACCCCTCCCCCCATTAATCTGCTTAGTATTCCTCATTTTGAAACTTGAGATTTCTTCATTAACAGTGGGAAGATACAGTTTAATTGCCATCATCTACAGCCAATGGGCCCAATGATCAAAGATAATAGAGTTGTAATTCAACAAAAACTAGAAGGCCCCAGGCTCCTCACACACTTGTTCAGTTTGACCTTTGGCAAGTCAGTCTTTCAGATTTAAATATTGCATCCTCTAGTTATTGCTGTATTGACTGATTTTACAAGCTAAAATAATTGCATTAATCAGCCAACACAATCATGGTAGTGATTCCTTAAGGGAAATGTAAGTGACTGTATCAGTTCCTTCCTTCAGTGATGTCTCACTGCTTTGTTCTGAATATTTTTTTGTCAGAAGTAACTTTCAAACATTTGTGTCATAAAACATTTTAACTACTTTTGTAGCTGAGAAGAAATGCCTGAATCTGCTGATATCTGAAAAATTATTAATTGCTTTAAGACGGGGATGGGGAACGAGGGCCATTTTATCACATTTGGAGCTGTGTGATTTAAATCTCTTTAAATTTCAGATATAATAGCACAAGTTCTTGCTTTATTGAATCCAATATGGCAGAATCATGCCAATTTCACAGGAAGTGAGAAGGAAGGAGGGATGTGGAGTAGACTTATACATTCCTTAATTATTATTCCCATAATTGAGACTCCCTCAGTTGTGTGGAATTAGTTTCAGGGAAATGGTCCAGTGATTCTGTATGTTGTTGTATTTCCATATTTACTTTGGTATCTTTATGAAAATATTTTGGGTATAGGAAGTCAGAACACTTTAATTTATAACACAATCTGGTTCACCTAATGTGGGTATTATAGTCCAAACCAACTGGAAAGTATTGGGAGAAAAGTAAGTTTTTACACTTAGGCAAGAAAAAAACCAAATGGAGAGGTATAGAATACAGTAGGTGGTACCTTGCTCAATAGCAGTAACTGTGAGAGGGATCTAGGAGCCCAGTGGATAACCACTTAAATAGTATCTAGTAGTGTGCTGCAGCTGCCAAAACAGTCCATGCAGTCCTAGGCTACAGTAACAAAGGGATAGTAGCAAGATCACATGAAGCGTTAGTACTACTTTTTACTGTTTTGGTAACTCTACACTTGGAATACTGCATCCAGTTTTGGTCACCATGAAACAAAAAAGATGTTGAGACTCTAGAAAAGTACAGTGAACAGAAAAAGAGATGATTAGGAGACAGGTGGTAAAACATATAAAGAATGGTTGCAGGAATTGGGTATGTCTAGTCTAAGAAAAAGAAGGACTAGAGGTGACATGATAGCAGTCTTCCAATATTTAAGAGGCTGTCACAAAGAAGAGAGAGTCAATCAAGAGTAATTTCCTGATAGTGAGAACAGCTTGCTTCCAGAAATTGTGGGTGCTCCATCACTGGGGTTTTTAAAGAAGAGATTGATGACCACTTGTCTAAAATGGTGTAGATCTCCTGATTCAGCAGGGGGTTGGACAAGAAAACCTCCAAAATCCCTTCCAGCTCTGTTATTCTGTCATTCTTGGTTTGGGATATTTGCTCAGTTATCTGGATTTTTTGCTTGAATTGATAAATGATAAAAGCTCCTCCCCCTTTGAATCTGTATTGTGATGTCTTAGGGTGCATCACAATGACAAAATGCTATTTTTGTCATTTGATGAAAGTCTTTAATCCACTGCTTGTCACTGATTAGAAGGAACTATAGCAACAGAATTTATTTAGGTTAAGGAGGGAACAAATAATGTGGTGGCAGAATAGGGTAAAATGAAGTGGTAAAAATGTACAAGATTCATATATAAATAAGTAAGAAGTACTTGTAAAAAAAATAAATATTACTGAGTTTATATGGTGATTTCCACAGGCAGGATGCTACAGATTTGTTGGCATTCAGGTAAGTAATTCTGCTTCAATTCAGCTCAAAATATATTTATACCCATACACATGGGTTTATTATCTGACAGAACATAATTTAGCACTCTGGCTTTTTTCCTGCATGAAATGTATTTGATTTCTTTCATTATTTCTCTCTGAATTATTACAATCCATGTTCCTTTCTTTTCTTACATAGCTGAAGTTCCTCTCATTACTTAAAATAGGGCATTTATTAGTTCCAGCAGATACCTGGAGGGTAGACACTCTGTTTGAAGGTTATTCAGATTTGAATGTCATTACTTTGCCTTGTAACCTAGGGAAAAATGTATTTTTCTTTTAGAAAATTTATTTCCAAATCTCATCAAATAATGTTTGCATAGCTAGATGCAGACTCTGAATACTAATCAAGTTCTTTCCTTCCATGTTATTGCTATGGCTTCTTTTCCTGAGAATGTTACTTGTAGCATTTTTAGGTAAGGTATCTACCTAAACCTTGGTTCATAATTGCAGGCAAAGCTACAATCAGGTTTGATCAATTTTGCCTAGATTGTCTATTATGATTTATTGCAGATTGGAAATCTTGATATTTAGTTTAGCTAATTGAGGCTTATTAAAAATGATTAAAAGAGCCACAACTTAGTGTGATATCTAAATTCAAACTTTCATGCATATGTGGAACACATTCACAAATCTACAATGTCCAAAATTTCCACTCAGGATTGCCAATGTCCATGGTATTTAAAATGCTGTCTGGAAATTTTGTTAGCCCCAACATATCTAGAGAGCACTAGACTCAGAAAAAATAGCATATATAATTTCTAATATTACATTCAATCACTTCTGAAAGAAATAACTAAAGCAAAATCATATCCTTCAATTTAAAGATGGATAGTATCTTTCTAATCTATCTATCTAATCATGCTGATAAATCCTGGTAGTAAATATTACATTCTGCCACAGGTCTTAAGATAACTTAGGAAGCTAGCTTCTTAGTTTATTGTTAACTGAAGCAATAGTCTCATCTGAACATAAAAAACAAACAACAAACAATGGCCAAATTCAAGGCTAATAAATGCACATAAACACCTATGCACACAAGTTTGATTAATAACCACCAGCAAATATTATATGGCCCATCTTAAACCCATTTTAAGCAACCAAGAGCTTACCCATCTGGAAACTGGATTGTTGAGTTTTGATTTTCATTAATAATGTTATCATTTTACTGTGTATCATTTTACTATAGCATTGGAATTTGGCTATTGGGCAATCAATTAGTTACATATGACTTTGCCTTAAAACTTGTGAATTTGTTTTGAAAGTGTTATAGTAGATATCAATTGTGACAGGTTATTTTCAGAATAATTCTAACATTTGTAGGTTATTATATTAAAGACTTTCTTACACATCAGGTAATTATTTCTTCTATCAGTGGTAAAAGCATTGTTAGTGACATGTTTATATTGGGAACTAGAGGTTTAATAAGTTAGCAGAATCTTCTATTGGTTCCACAATTTATTCTCTTTGAATATTTAAATGCTGATTCTCTGTTATAATAGATGTTCTGTCATTGGCCCTTGTAGGTGCTCAGAAAAGGTGGAATATTCCCTGCATGAAGACTCCCAATATTGCCTTTACACATGACATTGTTCAAACAATGTCAGCCTCTTAGGGTAGTCATATGAATAGCATAGATATTGCTACATGCATAGATATCTAAAGGGCTCTGATATCAATGGAATGATATGTTATGGACATGGGGCTTACCAAGAGAATTCTCATGTTGAGAACTTCTTTTAGAACATTTGAACAGGACTAGAGAAGACAGAAGCAGAACAATTTTTATTCATGTTTCAGGTCCTTTTGAGAGGCTGAGTATGGAAATGGCAGTAGGAAACCAAATTTTGGCCATTTTGTCATTGAATTTCAGTGGTCAGATCTTGGATTGCTGGAGGGATGAAGATAGTTCTACAATTCATTCAATAGTATAAACATATCAGAAGGAATGTATAGTTTGCAGAAAAATAAACAATAATAGATCTGCCTGTTTTGCCTTGAAACACTATTGCTATCCAGAGCAGTTTTTGTGAAGCCTAAAAAGAAAAGAAAAGCCATCACTGATTTAGTTGTTTTTGTACTTGATTCCTGTTAGATATTGCTAAGCCTGCTTGATCCAATTTAAAGACTATAGTGAATCTCATTACTTTCTCCTGAAATGAACATTCTGTGCTCTGCTGGAGCAGACAGACAATCCATCAGGGTTGCCTCAAGAATTGCTATGCTTAGACTTGCCCTAAAACCTGTTGACAAATTGAGTATTAAGGATACTTTTCTTCCCAGCTTTGCTAGCTAAAATTCTCCCAGATTGACTCTGTGGGTTAGGAACATCCACCTTTCCTTAGACGTTTTGTGAAAGAATTGTTTTAAACCAAAGAGTGTGGGAAAACAATTGGACAAGGCCTGCCTCTGATTTATGTTACAGGAATTCAAATGGCAGACAGACAATGGGATCCATTTGGAGATATATCATTGCCCCAGCATAGACCACTCTATGTTTTCACATGTCATTTGAAAACCAGATAGTTTCAAACAGGTAGTACTGGAAGAAGAATAATCCACAAAGAAAGAACCGTAAGTCTGTTGCAGTGATACATTGCTCTATTGTCTCGGTGTCTAAGGCTGTTAGAACATGTGGTTCTATTTTCAGCCATTTTGCACATTTAGCCTGTCTAATTTTGATTATGAAAGCTTTGCAGACTTTTTCATGCTGTAAGAATGACTAGAGAATATAGGAAGGTAGTGGCCCTTAGGTCAGTCACCTCCAAACTGGGGTCATTCCAAGTGTGTTGGAATGTCACCTCTCCATGGCTAGTGGAGAATTGACCACATATATCTGAAATGCACCAGGTGAGGGAAGGCTACATTTAGAACTACTGGAACTAGATCTGGAATCATAAGATAAGGATGAGATTGTAGATTATGCATTCATGTAGGATTTGACAGGAGACTGTATTTTCCTATATGAGGGATTGGCAAGGTGATGAGAAAAATACCTTAGCTATCACTGGTGGCCAGGGAGATATATCAAGCCTGTGGGCCTTGTGTACCTTTTGCCAAATGCAATCTGTTCAGAAAATACATACCTGTATGTATTTCTCTTTTAGAAAATGATTAGTACATCCTCCTTTGCAGTGCTGTTATCTTGTCTAGATCTGCTGTCAGGCATTCTACTTAGACTTTCACTGGAGATAGTAAAACAGAAAACAAATACAATACATGGCATATCAGATAAACAAGATATCAGGGTGTGGAAAAGCAGTGTCAATATATTTTCATCATTCCATAATATTAATCTGTTATAATTTTACTTTTGGTCAAATGTAACAAAATAAAACTTGCAAGGTATATATTTTATAAGAGGGAATTTACACTCATATCAAGTCTCATCAAAGGAAAATCCTAATGTTTGTTTAATAGGACTTTTCACTAAAGTCTGAACATCTTGTTTTGAATGGTCAAATATTTTATCTGTGTTTCTTTTAGTTACAGATCTCAGGTTGGATTCTTATTCCAGAATTATTGTGAGAACTGTTACAAAGAGTTGGTGTTAATGAAGAGTCCAGCAGATGGTGGTATGTAGCTGCAAAATGATTGGGGCAGACATTTACCTATTCTGACCTTTGCTTTCTGGAAGAATCTGAAGAAAATGCTGAAGCTGGATCAGGATCACTCTTCCAAATAAAGTAAAATCGGGGTAAAAAGCATAGGACCGGAGGCAATTGCCAAGTTAGTTTGAATCTTTCATCACAACATAAGCACAAAAGATTTTTCTTTACTGATAAAAACAGATAACAGTTACAGGAAAATACCTTATAATTAAAAATAGATATTTAGATCTCTAAAATAAAGTAGGGTGACTATACAATGTAAGCTTCATTTGGAAGAGCCCAGCTCATTTTCTGTTAAAGTCAAAGTGTTTAGGAATCACTTGATATTTTCAGCAATTACTTAAAGAAACTGTGAGCCGTTAATCATATTATCTACCCAATATTGCTTCTGAACATGCAGCAAAAGCAATTTTATCTCAGGCCTATTATTACAAAAATTCCCTGTTATGCTATTTTCCAAGGACAAGGTATGTAACCTTATTGTTAGAAAGTTTGTCTGGTGACTGTACTGTATGCTGGCATCATTATAGATAACAGAATGGGGACACGTCTGTACTCCTCCATCTGTGACTGTTATCCAACTTACAAGATCATTTCAGAAAAAAAGATAATTGCTTTGTACTTTCACACTTAACTTTTCTGAATGAAAGCTACATGCCCACAAGAAGATTTTTATAATTCAGTGATTGTACAAACAGGATCAACTCAGGAAAAATACATTTTTAAGTTAAAAGATTTTGGTCACCCATACACAAACAATTTCGTGTACAGCAGCAACTTTTCACCTTGCTTCCGCTTAAGTAGAGCATAGAGCATTTAGAGCATAGTCATTAGAAGATAATGAACATTATAATACACAATGATGCATTCACACATTTGAATCAGGCCATGGTTTGTGGCTTAAAGAAGTAATTTGTAAAGTATGCCCATATCAAGCCATTTTAGACTCATAATATAGTTTGGATAAAGCAGATTTTAATTTAATCTTGGAAGAAGATGAAATAAATTAGAAATATGAAATAAATTAATATTGATATTTAATCATGAGTTTTGGACTGTGTGAAATTTGATTTCTGACAATCTTGATGTGAAAAGATAAGGACCAAGTTTTTTCTTGAGATGCAGGGTGTAGTAGTACTGAGACAAAAGGGGAAAGACCTTAGTATTTTGGTTCCCCTTTCTGTCTGGGATGGTGGTTGGAATAAATCTGTATTCCTGATTGTTGTTATTGTTGTTGACAATTTCTACATTAGATGGAGGCTATGATTTAGGCCTCTTTTTCTAATAAGGACTCATTTCAAAGAGCCATGACATAGGTGTTCATTTTGGAACTGAAAAGTGAAATACTCTAGATTGCTTGGGCTGCTATCAAGAAGGAATTCTTCTCTCATGCTACCTAGCTTAGTTGATCTTATGATGGGTAAATGAGCAGAATCTTCAAAAAGAGCTTCAGAAGCGTGTCTGGTTAGATGAATGTCTGGGACTGCCCGTAAAGTACATTTAATAGGAAATTGTTCTTTCCTTAGTAAGCTTCTTTTTAATATTTGTGTGAAAAGTTTCCAAGCCTCTTTACCTAATTTTGACTGTGGCATTGAAAAAAACCTTTTTAATCTTCTACTATTCAAGTGATATGACATAATATTCCACACTGGATTATTGCAGCCTTTCTTTAAAATTCTTTTCTGAGCTGCTGCAATATATGATTAAAATGGATCTGTCTTTTCTAGTGTTGTGTGTAATATTGATAAAAGAACAGAAAAATATCAGAAAATGGTGATGATACCAGGGGTGGTGAGAAAATGAACAATTGGCAACAGTTAAGGTTTTGGGACAAATAGAGTAGATGTTGAAAGCACATCTTTAGCATGAGAAAGCTCCAAAAGCAATGAATCTGCTGCATCATTCAGTAGATCTTGCATTTTCTGCAAAATCTACTGGATCTGGTTGTCCCTATCTACTGATAGGGGCAACCAAGCAGCCTTAAGCAAAGCCTCTGCTACTGTGATCCTAGTTATCTTTGCCATACTTTGTTTTCTTGCATTGGGGAGAGACCTTTGCAGACAGAGAGGTGGGGAGCTAATTAGTGAGTACTAGAAAGCAAACATTGGCCTCTTCAAAGATGTAGATCAGGGCTAATGTGTCATGTGCTGGCTACACCCACGCCCAGTTTAGCAAAGGGGAAAAAAGTCCCAATACGCCATGTGATGCTGCCATAATTATGTGAGTTTGACACCTCTGATGTAGAGTGTCTGATGAAGTTTATTCTCCTCAATCCTTTGAGCATTTTAGGGGCTTGGCTAGAGTTCCAACCAAGAATTTAAAGAAATTTATCAAAAAAAAAAAATCTAACCAAGGAAGGAATTGACTTGGCAGCAGCATTTTGAGGCTTGTTCTCCTACTCTGACACAAACAATCTGAATTAAAACTTCCAGCCTTGTATATGAGCGTATAAACAACTTCCCTCTGAGTAAAGATTTTCAATGTGAGGACCTAGCTCTCTTCTCTTCCCTGGAAATGAGTGAGTCCTGGCCAGTCAGCACTGAAATGTGAAGGAGTTCGTTTATACAAGCTTGATAAGAGTATTCCAATGGGTACTTTTTCTGCAGGCTTCTGTTAGTCTTGGTATAGAGTTGGTATAGAGCAGGGGTGGGCAAACTTTTTGGCTCGGGGGCCTCATTGACTTTTAAAATTTGACAGACGGGCTGCCACCTGGTGTCGAAATGCCTGTCATTACAAGTCAAAATCAAATGAATGCAATCATTCAATCATTCACATCAAACCGTAATTCTGTACCAATCTTCAGCGGGCCGGATTAAAAAGACCAACGGGCCGGATGTGGCCCGCAGGCTGTAGTTTGCCCACCCTTGGTATAGAGTCTTCTCTTGAGCAGGAGTTTGGGCTAAAAGAGCTCCAAGGTCCATTCCAGCTATATTCTGATTGATTGATCTTCTGGAATCTCCTTCAGCTTCTTCTCCAACCCCTTCAGGTGCTCTTACTTCAGAGCAGCCTTTCTGCTTAGTAGACATTGAAGTCTTCAGGCACTGATATTCTGGAGTTATGGCTTATGCACAGCTATGGTGAAGATGTTGGTGTTTTTCATCACCACATATTTCTTGCACTACCATTGCAGTGGTGTATAACTGAGGCTGAGCAAGCAGCCTTCTAAAATCTGAGGTGCAGAAGGTATCAGCCAAAAGCTGCTTCTGAATAGAATTTTTTGATATGATAGGGAAAACTTACATAAATACATAGGAAGTAACCTTATTAGTTGTATTAATTGTTAGATATTTGCAGCCTTTTTTCGGGCCACTGAAAAATTAAGTAGTATTACTGGTACTTTTGGCCTGAAAATGGTTGGGTACCCTGCCTCCCACATTTTATCAGTGTGCTATAATTTTTGCAATGCTAGAATGAACAGCTAGGCAAAGGTTATTTCCTAATTACTGCATGGCCTCTTCCATTATGTTCTAAAGCATGACATTTGTTGCTGGTGATAGGATACTGGATGCCAGAGAACATCCCTTTGCCTTAAGGGCATCTGGAGAGAGGAAGGTGAAAAAAAACCCTCAAGTATAAGGTAAAACACTGTGAGCAAATGGTTGGGGCTTTAACTGTAGTTATCATCTTGCCTTTTGAACCCCGCCCCCAAATGTCCATGGTGTCTCTCTCTCTCTCTCTGTCTCTCTGTCTCTGTCTCTGTCTCTGTCTCTCTCTCTCTCTCTCATAGGTAGACACCCAAGTCTACGGTATTTGATCATGCTCATATTTCAAATAATTCAACAGTCTTTTTCTACTTCCTTATTTCGGGCCTTTTTCAGCTTCAGGATTGCTGTATTACAGCTGTTTGAATTATGTCAGATGAAAAACAGCAAAAGTAACATGAGGTTAAAATAGAAAAAATTTAATGGGCTCATTAGAAATTCAAACGGATCTCTCTCTCTTTCTTACACAGAAACTCTGGCTCAGCTGAAAATCTCTATACTTTCCTTGCCCTCCTCCCCAAGAAGAATTCATTTAATAGACTTTATTAAAACTGTGTTGTTTAGTGGCATTTTGTTTCAGTTTTGAACTAGATGAGAAATTATTTAAGTTTACAATGTTTTTATTGTCAAACTTCTTTGGAAGCATTGGAATGAAAATATTATCAAGCTATTTTGATACAATTAAAACAATATCTTCTGTATATCTGCATATGTTTTGTTAAAAATAGTGTTCTTAATTGATAGATTAGTCAAATATTTATTGGATTAAGCAGTGTAGCTCAGTATTCCAATTAGTAAGGCTATTAGTTAAAGGCACACATATTATTTACTGAGACATTTCTTCATAGTTATTACTGGAAAAGGAAATTGCTGACAAATTGTTACAGATGGTTTTTTCTTTTACAATGGATACTAACATTTATCTCCATCAAAATCTGAGGAGAATAATATACAAATGTAAATTAAATTGATCAATTGTTTAAAACATTTGGCTACCAACTCTCCTTTGATTATTTGATTGCCTTAAATATGAATGTTTAGCAAACATTTCCATTCTTAGAGTATGGGCATTCAGTATAAGATTCTACTTCTGAAGAACATTGATGGATTAGTATGCTGCAGAACCTAGCTGAAATGATTCCAGTGTTTCTGGACACTTACTTCTTTTTCCAGGAATGTAGTGAATCACATAGAAACTAACACTGACTGCCTTGTTTTAAATCCCATTTCCTTCTATCTCATTTACATCATTGGCAGTTTCCATTATTTTGAATGGGTATCCATATAGATCCTGTATATACCGAGAAATGTTTTTATCCACAAATCCATCTATGATTACGACAGCCCTAATATAATGTTTCTCACTGAATTTAAAACTCTTGATATAATTTGTATAATCTAGCAATCTAGAATCTTCCCTAGTATGCTGGCTGGGGAATGCTGAGAGTTCAAGCCCAGCATCCCCCAGCCTAGAGTTGCCTCGGTTGAGAAAAACTGACAGTCTAGTTGTGATTTTCAGACAGTCTATTGAAACTTCGTAAAATATCTTTTATAGAAGTTGATTACAGTTGCTAAATCTTTAATAGGTTTGAAAATCTAGTCTGGCTTTTGAGAGCTGGATTTGGAGAAATACAGGTACATCCCATAATATAAATTTCCTATTGTTTCAGGAGTGCATTCTGGAATCTCTGGAGTTATCCTGCTATGCTGCTGTAGAGGTCAGCCAATCAAACCCTCTAACATCTGCCAGGAAATTCAGCTGGGTTTTTAATTAGCTAGGAAGACTTTCCATAGTATTCTTTATTGGAAAAAGAATTCATTTCTTTAATAACAAAAATACACATATTTGGCTACCTTTACTTATTCTAAATAAACATGCTGTTATCAGGGGCTTCAGAATATCTATCACCTTTAGGGATTGCAGTTTTATATTCAGATGATCTTCGTTCCAAAGAATTAAATGACATCTTGATTCCATGGCATAAATATATGTTACATTTTAAACAGGAACTGACCTTGAAATATCATCCATTAGGGAGATATTTGGTTCTACTAGAAGCATCCAAGATGGATTGGAAAGTTTATGAACAACAGAAGGAGTCTGGGGAAATGCCTTGACATTATCATGCATGTCAGTCTTTGATACACATTTAGAAATTGCTTTAAAATATGCATTCAGGCTGTTAGAACTCCAATAATTCACTCTCAGGGCTCTTCCTATGCTTCCTTGTTATCTTTGAGTTGGCAGGAAAATACCTTTCTATGAAAAGCCCAATATTGTCTTTACAACCTATCATTACTGTGTGAAACTTGGTCTGCACTGATGCTTGCGTACAGAGAAACATGGATATTTTCAGGTCAGCAAATGGCAGAATCTCTTCTGTTCTCTTCTCTTCCCCATTGTTTCCCCAGAAAATGCCCCCCAATCTTTCCCTGAACATATGGGGGTGAGGAAAATGAGGTGGAAGGGACCTTCCTGCTGTGTAGGTGCTGGCCCTGTTATAAGTCAGAGCATGTTTTATGAAATTCAAATTGGCTGCTCAATTTGTTCAGCAGTCTGTGCAACTTCATTTTATTTTAAGTTAACGTTGATGATGACTGAGTGTAAAGGGGACAGTGAGTGAGCAGAGCAGATGAACAGTTGCAGACTCTTCTTTTTTGGAAAAAAAATGACAAGACAGTCCTGCTGATACCAATCAGAGGACACAGAATAGAATTTAAAGATGGAGGTGACACCAAAAGAAAAGAAACTATCTGCTCTGTATCAGAGTTTTCTCTTGTGTGTGTGTGCATGTGTGTGTGTGTTAGGATAATGATGATTGTGTTGCATCTGAAGAAGTGTGATATAACTCGTGAAAGTTTATGCTTGTTCATAAATATTTGTTGGTCTGAAAAGGATGCCAAGTTCTTTCTGATTTTTGGCTGCTATGGAAACTAATATTGTCAATATGTGAATTCAGGAAATGGCAAATTCTGTGTAACAGTGGGAATATTAACCTCTTGGAAGCCTACATTTTTTACATGGGGTCAAAATTCACAATACTGAATCCCCCCTAATGAAGTTTATAGTTGTACAAAGAAGAATCTACAGCAAAATGGCTGTGAAAATGCAGAGTCCAATGGGCAGATAGCAGGGGTGGCATTGGTTGGGATTCTTCCAAAGCAGACAGTTCTTTGAGTTAGGTTAGATCATGGAAGAGACAACACAAGAACTACTGGAAGTCCATTTTATTGTTTGGGATTATAACAACAGAATTTTGGACATCTTCCACAATAGCCCCCTGTTTCTTTTTGCACCTAACAGAATCAGACAGTGTTATATTGACCTTCTTTCTCACACCTTTTTTTTCCAGGGATGAGTGGTAATTTATTTATAAGCCCTTGCATTCCTTCTTCAAAATTATCTTTTTACTTTTTTACAAGGTCAGATCAGCCAGACCAATTGCAGTCCAGCAGATCACCAACTTTGAAAGACTCCTCTGTCTGCTGTGAATTGTCTACAGAGGTGGTCTGGTGCTGACATAAGATAGAAAATGCTACTTTCATGCTGGAACTTCTTAGTTCAATATCAGTCTCCCTCATAAGCAGAGTGGCCCCAAGTTGAAGGAACCCTTGGCAAGCAGTTGTACAAGATCTTCCCATTGTATCAGACAGGCCATGTGAACCAGACTTTTGGCAATAAAATTAAGGGTATTTTTTGAGCTATTGTTTTCCTGAATCTTTTATTTAAGCCTTCTGTGTAACCTCTCTTCCCTAAACCATTAAAAGGACTTATCTTCAGTTTGGTTAAGAGTCATTTCAAGAAGACTTGTAAAATTTGAAATATAATTAAAGTATCTTTACTAGAACAGCAAGGAGACAAAAGTCAAAAGTAGATGAAGGAATAGACATTAAGACTAAACTGGGGGCAGTTTAGAAGACCTGAAGTTGCCCAAGCCTGGGATAAAGAAACTGCTGCACTCTGAAGCTTTGAGACTTCAACTGCCATCTGCTATAGACAACCCAATTCAATCGAAGGAGACAGGAGTCAGAAGCCAGGGAAGCAAGATAATCACTGGTATTAGCAAGGGACTAATAACTGGACTGTGTTTCCAGTAAAGTTGCACTTATACTTCTCTTCAGCCAGACTTGAGTTGTAGTACAGCTTATGTTTAATTGGTTTTGGTGGCTTTCAGTGACTTTATTTTAGATTAAGAGCCTTTCTGACTAGAAAGGCTTGTTATGTAGAGTAGGCAGGTGAGACAGAAAAAGTAGCAGGTAAAACTTGAGAATAATCAAGTGAACCCTTGTTTAGGTGCTTCTCATAAGCTCAGGCACTGCATCTTTATCAATAGCTGTTCCACAGCTTCGGTGGTATGGTGAACTAATTTATGTAGGAGTGTTCTACATAATATTAATTAATGAGCTAGTCTACATAATTAGAAGGTATGTTGGAGTTTGATTTTTATTTAAAATTTATTTGTTCACGAGTAAATACACTTTATTCATTAGCAGCAGCCTTTTGCTTAAAAATACCCTACAAGCAAGTATTTGACTATTTCAGCAATAATTTCTGCCATTGGACATAGTGGGAACCTATAGCATTAACTGCCCCCCCGCCCCCAGTGGATGATGTATAATGAGCTACTGACATAGGGGTGGCATGTGGCACTATAATCATTTGGAAAGCTTCTCAATAGCTTCCATTTGGTTGCCCTAAGATAAGTTCATTCTTCATTAAATACCTGTCTACATGGATGCAGATGGGACTTTTTCTCTCTTTGCTAAACTGGACATGGGTGTGGTCAGCATGTGATGCATCCAGCCTGTGAGCCGGGAGTTTGACAGCCCTGATTTAGCATATGGCATACAATGTCAGGGAAATCTACAAATGCTGGACACAATGCGGTCATGATGGCCTAAATTGCTGGTTCATTCTGTTCAATGTTTGTGTGCCTATCCTTGGTGCACTGCAGGGGGCAAACTAGCTTACACCATCTGACTAGTGGTGCTTGGGCTGCTGGCTCTTCTGTGCTCCTCTACCAGTGTTTCCTCACCTCACCTCATGTTGCATTGCCTCATGTCTGGCCAGGTTCAGTGCCAGCTTCTGCTCTCCGCACACATGAATGCAGCTAAGTTTTTTTCCCACCAAAGTGGAACCCATTTATCTAATCTCCATATTGCATGCTTTCAAACTGCTGGGTGGGCAGGAGTCTGTAGCAGAAACCACAGCAAAAACGTTGATCCATTGTTGGCTTAGTATATGCACGAAATCAAAAGCCTACTGTAAAAGAGATTTAACAGATTGATAGTGTCATGTTTTACACATATTCCTGGGTGTTCAGCCCAATAAGGCTAGATAAAATATTTGATTGGCATATGATGGCTCTACCTGCATTGCTTGTAGTTTATTGTATTGCTCTTCCTTCACTTGCTATGGCATGGATCCCTGCTGCCTCCCCCATTGATTAGAACCTTGTCAGTGCAGCCTAATTGAAAAGGTTGCATGGATTTTCCATTTGTGCTGCCAGAGTGACAAAGACAAAATAGCCCTTTGTCTGATGTAAATTAATATTTAATGCAGACTTCTTTACACCTGCCATTCTGGCTGGACAGCCAGCCTCCTTTGCCAGCCAAGATAGTAGCATCAATTTGTTCTTATAAATAGAAATGTAAACATTGAGGAAGGACAATCAATTCCATGAATTATAGCAGAAAAGCAATGTTGTCTTTATTTTCTTTCTCCTCATCTCCCTCTCTTCACCTCTGTTGACTGGCAAAACACCAACATTACGTTAACACAAGGAGTTCTTTTTAATATATGCTGAAAGACAAACCATGATGCTACTTATAACTCCAGTGAGAATATTTTATTTCTTCTTGTCAGACATTGAATATTTTAAATAAAATGGCAGTCTCTGCCTGAATGGCAACATGGAACATGCATTGAAAGTAATCTAAAGATTGACTGAGAAAAATGAGGAGGGCTGAAGCAGGGCTGGCAAATGGATGTTTTATTAGTCCCAGGAGTATTTAAAATCCAAAGTAACAACATTATGGAATATTTATTGAATTGCTTAAAACTGTTCAGAGAATCTAGATATTGAATTGCTGAACAAAACTTTATTTTAGTCACTGACCAGATATGAAAACTAAGAGTAAATATAAGCACCAAATAGGTGTCAGAAACAACATAACATATGAGTTAAATGCCATTTATAGAAACATTTGAGTATGACAAGTGCCATCATGATGATATCTAAACTCTTAAAGGGCAAAGAAGCAAATATACTGTATATAATTGTTCTGAACCAAGCCTCATTCAAAACAAACACCAAACAGAGATAAAAGCAAAACCTTTTTAATGCTTCTCTGTGAATTCCATTCATTCACAGTAAAATGTTATTAAAAACTAATTGTCCCAGATAAGAAAAAGCCTTGCCAAGGTTATGCAAGGCTGCCAAGAACACTAGCTTAAATTGTAAGGAAATAATCAAAACCAAAAGTCTCCAAACACAAACCAGGATAGTCCAAACTTCCACAAGACTTGAAGTGCAAGAACTTCTTTGTTTCGTGCAAAGAATCCCACCTTTGAGGGTTGGTTTTTATCACTTTGCAGCTTTACTCCCAAGTAGCCTGTGCTGCTGCAGCTGCTCTTTCCTTCGAGCAGTCCTGCGCGCACATGAACTGGGAACAGGCTCCTCGGGATCCTCTGCATCACTGCTGCCAGCCTCTAAAAGCTCCAAAGGCAGCACTCTACTCTCTGATAGTCCTGGCCCCATCACTACATCACATGCAGGCCCCTCATCTGAGTCCTCACTCTCCAAGACATCAGCCATCCACACCTGCTGCTGGCGAACCACAACAATAATCCAAATAAATAAAATCACAAGTCTTAATTAAAAGTAGGTGTCTAAATAGGAGAAATTTATGGAGAGGAGGGCGCACAGAATGTGGATAACAAAAATACATTTAAAATGTACTTTTAAAACATAATAAAGAGAAAAGGAGAGAAAACTGCACAGTGTTGGTGCTGCCATGAAATGTTCTTCTTGGACAATAAGGGGAAAAATGATTATGAGTTTGAATGGATTTAAGATTCACAGAAGCAACATTTATAAATCATAGTTAGCATCATATTACATTAAACATACACAATCTATATTTCATGCAATGGGTATTAATTGTGTGGGGAGTAAGAGAGGACTCACTCATATATATGATTGCAGGATTCCTAGCACATTTGACTTACTATAATCTCTTGGGTTATCTTGATTGAACATGCTTCAATTTATTCAGTCTAAGCTTTTCTTTAGGGATTAAATTGTTATTTGCCTGAACATTAGCTGAATATATTTTAGGAAGGTGGTAGAAGCTGATTTTATGAATACATTATTGTATTATTAACGTTTGCTATGCAAAAAAGTAATACTTTGAGTTTTGCATTTGATTAAACCCAGTCTCAACAAATTCTTCCTGTTTGCTTTTTAAACTATTACAAACATATCCAAAGTGTTAAAAAGGTAGATGGCTAATCATGAAGATCAATTTAAATATTTCATCAGTTTAGCCAGTTCACAAATCTGATAAAGTGTTACAGCTCACAAAAGTTCATGTGTTGCTTTGAAAAAGTGCTACTACTATCATTTTGGCCTTGTAAGTAGACAATGGCTGTTTTACGATGTGTCAAAAACTTATTCGCTGTTTCCAAAATGATATAATTTCCTTGTACTTTCAGTCTTTCCAAGTAGAAAAAATTTGCCCTCAGCTTCCAAATAATTGAATAACCTATTGACTAACTAGTTGAGGGTAAAGCCCTACTACTTCAACTTCCTGAAGAAATGAAACAGTGTATTGCTAAACTTAAAAACAAAACAAAGGATAATCAGAAAAAGCAAAACAATCTATCTCAGCTATTATACCCTGTTCTTTCCCAAGACTTGATTTAAAGATCCAGCCTGATTTGAAATCTTGAATTATAAAGAAGAGAAGATTCAATAAGGCCAACTCCATGGAAAATTCAATGTGCCATCAATTGCTATAGAACTTCCATTTTCACTTTTAATAGCTGTTCAGCCTTAATCCCACAGTAGTCCCTAGGTAGCAGATTTGGTGGAAGAACAACCCTTGGAATGTCTGGCCACTTGGTAGGATGAAAAAGGAGAATGACCTGATTTTGGAGGGTGGAATAGTGTGTGAACAGTGACCCTGGAAATAAGGAGAGTGATGATATTCATTTAAATTCTTAGGTTCTTTGGGTCTTTGATAAATTTGTTTCAATTCTTCCATGATTATTTTTAGGCTATAGTGAAAAATACATGCTAAAGCTGTCAAGTGAATGTTTACTAACTAGATGAAAATGCTTTAGAAAATAATACAGTAAAAAAGAAAAGCTTGAACACAATTATAAGGAAACTGCAGTCTGTTAAACAGGTATCAACGAGCTTTTGGTGAACACTCTATTCAAATATAAAAGGTTCATTGGGAAAGACAATTGAAGACTATACTTGAGAAGGAGCAAGAATTGACTTCTCTTTTATTTTCCAATTACTGTTTTCTAGGTTCAGATTGCAGAGTCTTCTGCATTAGCAGTAAATACATCTCATCTCATCTTATTCCCAAGAGCTATGCTGCAGATCCCTTGAGAGCAGTGAGCTATGGAAAATGTGTGTTAAATATGTGTAATTGATCTTGGAAGACCAAGTTATTTTCAAAGCTTCTATTTTCCTGTCTAAGGCTTTTTAAGAAGTCAATGGCTTAAGTATCGAAAACTTACCTCAGAACTGTCTGTTCAGTTGTCCCAAAGATGTATTCTCAAGAGGCAACTGGACGTTCTGGTTTTTCTTTGCAGATGTTTCGCTTCTCATCCAAGAAGCTTCTTCATCTCTGACTGGATGGTGGGGAAGTCAAAGCTGAAGAAGCTTCTTGGATGAGAAATGAAACATCTTCAAAAAAAAATAAATCCAGAAAGTCCAGTTGCCTCTTGAAAAAGCACCTTTGGGACAACTGTGACCTGGATGATGGAGAATCTCCATTGACATGTCTATTTAGTCATGACAAAACAGACATAATTATAAATGGAATCTGAAGTAATGACATCACTTGAAATAGTACTTAATCAATGCACTTTCTTTGAAATTTACTAAGAAAAAAGTTATTCAGTGGAAGTCAATGATTTTTTTTAAAAAAACCATCTTTACATACTTTGAGTTTCAATGTAATTTAGGTCAAACTAGATTTGTATGTGAGATTCATTATATCAACTTAACCCTACTCTGGTGATAACCTCTAATAACTCTTAAAAAACCTGGAAATGGTATTTTAGGAGAATAGGTAGACCCTCATGAAAATGTTAACTGTTCACCAGTGTTAATGGATATTAAAAGGAATTCAATGACCATTAAGTCAGGATTTTCTAAAAATTCACTATAGTACCGAGTTTCTTTACTGATGAAAGCACTTATATAGGCCAAGCTATGGTTGGCATTATATTTTGCTCTTTTTTTAGAAATTGAGGTTTTGATGTCAGGGTAAATCTCACTAAGATGGGCAATGCATTCAGGATAAGGATGGAATAAATCTTCGTGGTCCTCATTTTAAGTAAAAAAATTATGCTGCACATTTTAGGCTAATATATGATTTAATTTCAGAATTTTGCAGTAAAGGTATTAGATCCCAAATAGGTAAGAAAACATATATCGGGAAAGTTGTACATTAAAATTCATTTGTTACATTAATCATATTAAAAACAAGTATGCTTCTTTATATGTTCTTTAAAAAGCCAAATCATTATAGAGTGCATTTGAAAATTGTCCTCATTGATAAAGATGGCATTCCTTGCTGGACATTAATGGTTTCTCCTGCTTAGGGAGTCTCCAAATGTGTGGCATTGAACTGGCAGAATTGTAAACCAACATGACCATTACTGAGAATTGTAAAATGTAATATCAAAGTAGTCCAAGTTTGGGAATATGGGGAACTGCAGTTAGAATAGATCTCTTTTGTTTACTTGTTTAATGGTTGTATTGGTCTTAGTTTCCCATATAATTTCAAAGTTGCCATGAGGTAGGATGAAATCCACTCCATCCCCTAATTTATTATTTACGGCCAAGCACAAAATCCTTTGAGTGGTTTACAGTAAAAGATGCACTGTAGCACTGCCTTTTGCCAAGGAACCAAGAAGGCAACAATGTCATGATTAACTAAACTGCTCAAACATTGCATAAGATTGAATATTTTTACATTTCAGAATAATGTGGTCCATCAACTCTCTAATAATGTTTGAATAGCCAGCTGCATTGCTAAGCTCTTATATTCTATACAAATGCACTCAAGAAAAACACGACATAAATTGAATATGCATTGTTGACCATCCATAGTAGAAAAGATTAAGTATTTGGTTAATATAATAAAAATATCTGCCAACTTTTAAGAAAATGACTTTCTAAAAGAGCTGCTTTCACTGCTTAGCAATAAAACCATGGATGCATGTGTTCTATGATTTTCATTTAAATTGATTCTTCAACAACAGCTTAGCCATAGGCTCTTAGGGTTTAAATAATACAGGGAGGTTGGAGTTAACATATATCATAATTTCATGAAATTTACTTCAGATTTAGATAATGCTAGAAAAAATCTACTAAAAACTATGAGATGGAATTAAGTAGGCTTCATTAACTTAATTCTCACCCATATCATAGTCCCTGTGGTATTCTATGGAAGTGAAAGTTGGACTTTAAAGAAGCAAAATAGGAAGAGTATTGATGTCTTTGAACTTTGGTGTTGAGGAAACTCCTGAGAATACCTTCAACGGTCAAGAAAACAAACCAACTGATTATCAAAGAAATCAGTCCAGAGTTCTTACTCCAGGCATTAAATGACCAAGCTCAAATTATCCTATTCCTTGACATATTATACCAAGATTTAGCTCTCTGGAGAATTATAGAATGCTGGGAAGGATGGAAGAAAAGTGAAGAGGAAGATTAGTATCAAGATGAATGAAATGAAACAGAAATGAAAGACCTGAAGGACTGGATAAGGGAGAGATCCTCCTGGAGCATATCTACTTCAGAGCTGGTATTCAGCAGGTTCTGACCAGTTCTGGAGAACCAGTAGTGGAAATTTTGAGTAGTTCGGAGAACTGGCAAATACCACCTCTGACTGCAGATTTTACAGTATCCTTCCCCTGCCACGCCCACAGAACCGGTAGTAAAAAAAAAAAAAAGAATCCCACTACTGATCTACTTGTATGTAGTCACTAAGAATTGACACTGAATTTATGGCACATGATCAAATCAAATGTTAGGCTCTAAAATATCACTTTTCAGAGGCTTTGGTTCTGAAGAGTCAATAGGGCAAAATTTAAAATGTAAAAAAAATTAGGGCCATCTATAAGTCATGTGTAGGCTTGTTGAAAAAGTCAAGAGGTCGAGTGAGACCACTTTTTCAAACCTGAAAAAAGTCAACTGCAAATCCCTACCTCATAATCTCTACCTTAAGATGTGTACATGTTAACTTCCTGAATTCTACAGCCAGCATGGTGTCTAAGAAATTCTGGGAGTTGAAGTCCACATACCTTAACACTGCTGATGTGGAGAAACACTGGTGTATCCCCACACTTTATTCCTGTAGTAAAAGAACCCCTCAGCTACTTGGAAGAACACTTTATATCCATAATTTCTTTGTCTTAAGTAAAACATACTTTGTTTAAAAACTTTACCATGTGGAAATACCACATTCATGGCAGAGGTACTCCTTGAAATTCCTAGCTAAAGCTCTCATGATCTTTACATATAAGAAAAAGAATTCTTAGAGATCAAGTGCTTGTCATCCAGATGTAGTAGCAAAATCTAATGTTCTGTTAAGACTGAGAAACCTTTTATAAATACTGTGGCTTGTTTGAATGTCAATGGTAGGTGTGGTGAATAGCAGAGAAATAACATTTAACTTTGACTAAATAATTTCAAGGAATTCTTTCTTTGAGTCTTGAGATTGGCTTCAGTCTTTTTCTAAAATACACCCCCCCCCCCCCAAAAAAAAAGGTATGTGCTTGAGTTTTCTCCACAATTGCAGCCTACAGGCAGGATGCATCACAATCAGGCCATGTCCATGCCCGGTTTAGTAAAAGGGGGAAAAAGTCATGATATATCACATGACGATACCGTGACAATGCGAGTTTGATACCCCTGCTATAATCTATTGATTATGTACATGAATCCTTTGCTTAAAGTTTCTGTATATGCCATGCATTGGTCAGGGGGTTGTTATACTCATGTCTTTCCCTTCATCCTCTCCCTGTCCGTTTTCACTTTCAAAGCATGTAAAATTTCACTATCGCGCCTAAACACCTGTCTTGGATTTCAGAAAGACACCCAAATCCTGCCAAGCTTGATAACTACGGAAGGAATATTGTGTGGATTACTACTTTGGCAGGACTTCAGAGCTACACTGCCGACATAAGCATGGTCATGGTTGATTTTATGCATTATTATATAAATGTATAAATGTATTTTTTTTAAAAAAAGAAAATGTACAAATAAACTGGATGACAAAATGAACTGGGGCATTCACTTGAAGAAAAGCTTGTCTTTTCTAATTAACCTGGGCAAGCCTTATGCTGTACATAAACAAATTGCAAATTGAAATTGTGTGTTTTTTCTCTCCCTGTGAGCCAGTGGTATTTAATCTGTATTAGTAGCATTAAAGAAGAAAACCAGAGCAAGTCTTCATCAAGTTAAAGAAGATTATTAACCTATTCATACATATAAATGCTGTGATGGGATTTGCTTTTTACAAAATATATATGCTGCAGCTGATGGGATTTGCAAATACAGAGCAAAGAGTCTTGTTTAGAATCCTAGCAGGATTAGGGGACAGGCTGAGAAAGTTTCATTGTACTAGAAATGTTTTATTTCTTCAAAATTACAATCACAGAAGAGCAGAAGATTGCATTTCTTCAACTGCTGTAAAGTAGATGGGCAATTATATTTCCTTTAAAAGGTCATAAAACCGGCCTTCCAGTTTGAAGGGCTTTGGCGACAGACAGAAATCTGCGATCGTGTGCAGTTTCTGTCTGGGCTCGGCACTGGAGCGCCCCGAGCCAGCTGCTTTCAGGGCTAAGCCACCCCGTAGAGGTGGTGAAGAGGAGGGGCACCACCAGCAGGGTCGAGGAGAGCTGCATCTCTCCTCCTCAGCTGGCCATTACTCTCTTTCCCGAAGGTGGTTGCAGCGGTGGTCAGAAATGGCCACCACAAAGAAGAACTTGACCAGAAAAGAATGTGCAGGAGGAAGATAAGAAGTGAAAGTTTTGGTTGACTGGGTTAAATTATAAAAGCAACAACCAAGGTACCCTGGAATTTAAACTTACAAAAAATAACATCACTCCCAAAGAAGAGTCGGAAGCAGCGAAGGAAAGTGAAAAGGGAAAGGTTTGGCTTTTTTTTTTCCTTCTCTCTCCTTCCCTATACTGACAACTAAGAGACTTAAATAAGAAATTGGAAAAATCCACTTTGACATCAATAGGCAATTAAGCTGAAAATAAAACAAAATGCCAAAGGGACATTAAAAACTTTCTTTTTCATAAGCAGGAAGGGAGAGAAAAAGAATAAGGGCAGGATCTGGAAGAGGGAGGAGACTGCTTGGAATTAAAAAGAATCTACAGTAAAACTTCAACAAGACTTCAAAAAGATACTTTTTAACTGAAACTTTGTAACTAAATAGTAACCCCAGGAAGAGAAAGTGAAAAAAAAAAGAGCAAAAAAGAAACAGCTTGCATGTATTTGGATTATTTGGTGATCTTTGGACTCTTGGTTATTATATTTGAATGACTAAAATCAATTGGGTGGTTGTTTAAAAATTTATACAATGGCACCGCTTCTGGATGAATTGAAAATGGAACTTAAAAAGTACAAAGAAGATGCACAAGAAGGGAAGGGTTCTTTTGGCTTCATTTTTCAATTCTTAGAAATGGAGATTTGGAACTATGAGGAACAACAAGAAACGATTGCAAAACAGGAAGACTGGGACAAAGAAGAAGCCATCTTTAATGAACAAGTAATTTTATGTGGGAAGAAAAAGGAAAGTGGGGGAAGAGAATGGAGAATTTAAGACTTAAAAAAACAACCAAAGAAAAGAAAAGTAATTTGAAAAATAAGTATAATACTGGAAAGCAACAGAAAAGGGGAATACAGAAGAGAGAAATAGAGGTAGAGAGACAAGGGGGTAAAAATGGAAGAGAGAAGAAGAGAGGAAAGAAGGGAAGGAAAAGAAGTTGCAAAGGACCGGAGCAAGATATAGAGAAACAGGACCTATTTAGAGATAATGGGTAAAAATCTAACTGAAAAAGGGATTCTGTAAAGATACATAAGATTGTATTGTTATATCAGTAATAGAAATAACTTTAGAAAATTGGAAACAATGTATGATTAAAATGAGGGATAAAATAGTTAGTGTAACTTAGTGAAATGTTTGTGAATAAAATAAGTGAAATAAAATAAATGAGAAAATTGAATTAGGAAGGAACAGGAACATTTTAATTAATGTTTTATAAAATATAAGTGAAGAGCGGGGGAATTAACTATGGAAAGCTTATAATTGTTCCCATAGAAGTATGATATTTAATTGAAAAGTAATGTTAAAGATATTAAGACTTTAATGAATATTAATATTAATGATAGAATTGAATTGGAATGGAATGTTGTTTTAATTATATACATTTATAAAAAAATTTTTTAAGAATACAGTGTGTATTTTAAGAATGTACCAAGCAGAATCCGAATGGAAGTTATGTATTATATTGAATGTTACAACTTTAGGGAAAAGATATAAAGGCGTCATACTCCAATCAGTAACTACAGGAGAAATTTTGTTTAATGAGAAAAGATAATAGGTAATTGAAACAGGACAGACAAAAAATATAAATACAATGATTTGAATTGAGATGAGATAATTAAAATAAAACTGAGAAAATTGAAAGAGGGGAGAAGCTATGCAGAAAATGTAAAATAGTAATAAGATATGGAATAGAATATAAAAATGAGCATGAACCTGAATTTATGTCTGTACGAAGAAATGTAACTCAGGATTACGCTACTTTCAAAAAAGATGTTTTATTTTTATTTTTTTTCTCTTTGTGAAAACTCAAATAAAATTTGCACACACATACACAAAAAAGGTCATAAAACCAGTGGGAAACATTTAGAGGTATAAGTACATTTTAGCCAAACAAAACAATACTGTATCTATGTAGCTGAAAAACATCAGTACTGATTCTAAATAGAACGCCTAGGGCAGGAGTCCCCAAACTTGGCAACTTTAAGACTTGTGGACTTCAATTCCCAGAATTCTGGGAATTGAAGTCCACAAGCCTTAAAGTTGCCAAGTTTGGAGACCTCTGACCTAGAGTTTCAACATAGACTGAAGCTTGGATTGGTTCTACTTCTTTTCAAAATTACATGCAGTATTTTTCTTCAAGACTCTTATTACAAGGAAAGAGGATAGAAACACAAATCAGGAAGTACTTTTTTTTTTCAGGAAGAAATTGTAAATTGCAGTTTAATCACACTTTGACACTCTCAAGCAAGCTAATTTCTCCCCTTGCCTCATTTCACTCAATTGGCAAGAAAAATCTTAATGAATAATGTTTCATGAATATTTAACTTTCTGATCAGTTTAGATTTTTGTTCGTAAAACTGCTTGCATAAAGAATAAATCACTCAGCTTCACATTGTCACTTTGTCTCTCTCCCCTCACCACCCCTACTTTGGGCAAAGGGCATGTTGCTTTTCTAAAGCAGTCTTTTTCAGCGTGGGAGGAGGAGGGATGAAACAGAAAATTCAATATTTATACTAACACTTGGCAGCTGTTAAAAAAAACCCCTTCAGACCCTGTTTACCTCAGGGCTGCTAATGAGGCACGCAGGTAGTAGAGGTAAATTCAGAATAGGTCTCAAGTGAGGACAATGCTCACAGCCTGTTTAGAACTAAGCAGAATGATGAAGTCAAGTTTCTGAGATGAAAACAGAAATTAGACAAGAAGTACAACCTCATATTATTTTTATTATGTGTTTTAATAAAGTAAACAGATGGTGCAAAGAAGAAAGCGCCTGCTATTATTGATTACACAAGGACACTGGGGAACTGTGTTCCCAAGTAGCTGTGTTCATTGTACCAGAGGTGGAATAGAAACTTTTCACTAAAAGGAATAAGACGAAGAAGAGATGAACATAAGAAAAAGAATCAGAGTGCAATAAATCTGCAAATATCTCCATTGCTGTATAAATTCAATACATAGATAAATAAAATACGAAACTTGTGTTATCAAAATAAGTTTGGTTATGGAGTCCTGTAAGCTTTTTCTCTTGTTTAGGTTCTGGAGAAGGATTTGCAAATCATGGTAGCATATGCAGAGAAGTTGTTTACAGCACATGGGTATGTGGATTCTTGAACATCAGTAACATTTAATTAGTTAATGCAATATTGGAAACTATCTCAATAAAGAAAGCATATTTAGAAACAACATAGATATCATGTGAAGACAGAAGAAAACAAGCCTTAAGATATAGAACTGATCATTTAAAAAAATAAATGGTGAGTTCAAAATGTACTCCTTTTTTTTAACTGAAATATTTCCTGCAATCTGATTAGTGAATTTGTTTTCTGGATTTGAACAATATATTGGACTATCTAAATATGTTGGTTTCATGCAACATACAAAGCCATAAAAAACAAAGCCTGGTTAGCATGTTAGGTGAACGAGTGGTGGGATTCAGGGGTAGGATTCAAATTGTTTAACAACCGGTTCTGTGGGCATAGCTTAGTTGGTGAGCATGGTTTGGTGGTCATGTGACTGGGTGGACATGGCTTAGTGGTCATGTTAATGGCTGGGTGTGGCCAACTCAACATCACTCACATCGAGGCATGCATCTCCTCGCCTGGCTGCTCATGACTGTGGGGATGCTGCAACAGTCGTAAGTGTGAAAAATGGTCATAAGTCACTTTTTTCAGTGGTCACTCCACACAAGTAAAGTACCAGCAAAGGAGGGGAAAAAAAAGAATTCCAGAGAATTCCAGAGACAGGAAGTCTAATCCTGCCAAGAATGTAATAAGGATTAACGGAGAGGCAGTTTCTGTAAGCAACACCAGAATGTTTCCTTCCTGTCTTCCTTACAGGATTAAGGCCAATAATTTCTTCTAACAACTGGTTCTCTGAACTGCTTAGAATGTTAACAACCGGTTCTAGTGAATAAGTTCTGTGGACATGGCTTGGTGGGCATGGCAGGGGAAGGATACTGTAAAATCTCCAGTCAGAGGGGGCATTTGCTGGTTCTCCGAACTACTCAAAATTTCTGCTACCGGTTCTTCAGAATTGGTCAGAACCTGCTGAATACCACCTCTTATGTGAACATAGTTTTTGCGTTAATTATGAGTTACGAAAACAATGGTTTCTGAGAATAGACACATTGCAGTTTAGATAAGGGGAACATCATTTAGGTCATCATGTTTTTCAGGTGAAATGATTTTAAAGTTGTGTCACATTTTTTTGATTTCTTACTTGTGTTTCCAAGTGCCCACAGGCTTCCGAAGAAATCTGAGTTTGCACTTTTATCTTCAGTGATTCTTGTAAATGTCAATGGATAATTTAATGGCAGGTGCTAAATATAACAATTTCCTAATTGTCCCAGGTCAGATCAAATTACACAAAAAGAAATAGCCTCTCAAAAGTTATTTTAAGCTTTGCTTGCAGGAATAATGTCTCAGAATTCTTCTGTTATATTTATTGAAGCAGATGGTATTATTTCCTTTCATACTTATAAGACAGGCTTTGTGTGGGAAAAATGAGAAAAAGCAATTTCTGAAGTTTGTATCAGTGGTCTTTCAATCAAGACTTGTTTCCATTCGGGGCTGTTAACTAATGAACTCCTTATATTAGGTCAATCTGAGGAAGGCATGATTATATCTAACTAATGCTTTTTATTCTGGGATTATTTCCCATTAAAATGATTGTTCTAAAATCACTTGGATTTAGAGTCTACTCACAACCTTGGATGTGTATAACACACATAACAGAGTTGTCCTCCTCTTCCCTTTTTTTCCAAACAGGTAGCTTTCATGCACAATTTCCATGGTAAAAATACTATAGTGTATCCTACCTATATATTTGATACAGTAAATCCTAGCAGTGACTCCACTGAGCTTTTCAGCAGCGAGAAACATATTGGACTGTTTGTTAATGTAAAAATATTCCCCTGTGTACACATATGTATATGTGTGAGTAGGATAAATAAGATGTCACTAATAGTCCTTCTTTGTGATTTGTGTAGCTTTTACCTGATAAATCTTAATTATTGAGAGTTTTCTAGATGATTAAAGTCAACTGATTATCTCTCATGATTTTAAGCAATTATGCCACTGGATTGTTTTGGTAAGCATTGCATGTCTACCCTAAGCAAAGGGCAACAGCAATCTCCTTATTAATTAGCTCTCGATGATTGACAGCTTTTAGTGTACTGGAGAACCTGCCTCTAAATCAGAGGCAGCATGCATGGTATTTAAATGAATTGCTTTTGCCACATTTGTAGTTTAATCACAGGTTTTCTTCACAAAGAGACAAACTGCAATGAAGTCAAACTTCTATTTGCTACCTGACTGCTTTTTGCCTGAGTTGTTCTCTTTACAATGTGTCTTTGAAGCTACATAATTCCCTAAGGAAATCTGACTTTTAGTTTTGACTTTTAGTTCTGCACGATTTCATCTAGATGGGAAGCAAGTATCCATCTCTCTGCACACGATATAAGAGTATACACTTGGCAGGAATCACAGAGAAATGGCTAGAAAATATGTTCTAAGGGCATGTAGAGTTTTAGTGATTTGAGCATATTTCATCCAATATGTCACAGAAATCTGAACGTTTCAGAAATTTGTCTCTGGCATCTGAGCTACTACAATGATTCAGATGGTATAGAGAGAACAAAGGCAAATCCCCAATTTGGGTTTTTCTGATAAAATGACTTATTTGAAGCAAGCCTACATTGGGGCATTTTGTCTCCAGCTGCTCTAGGGCAACAAGATGGCACACACTTTTGCGATTTCCTTGATGCTCAAACAGAGTAGTATTTCTAGGACTGGATCCAAGGTTTTGGCCTAGAGCATGTGGACCAAGAGAATCTCCAGAGAACTCTCAGATATCAGCAGTGATATTGTATTCTGCACTATATTTTCTTGAAAAAAAGAACTGGTGCCCTGCAATGGACAGAATCAGATGCTGGCAAGGAACCCAGTGCAACTTCAGCGACTTCATTAGCCACACTTTTACATCTGCCACATTGTCAAGTAGTGTTTCCCATCTACTTCTTACCTTTTCAAGAGGGAGGAACTATTTCATAGACCACGAGAGTGGATTACCAGAGGCTTCTCCAGTGCAATATGAACCCTTTTCCATTATCACGATAAGTTATCATCCACTTCCAGCATCTTCTTTGCTGTCCAGATTTTAATCCACTTTTCAGTTTTGGCAATGATGGTGATTAAATTTTCCATCTGGATGACTCTCAATTGTTTTTTGCTTCTTTTCCCTTCTCAGTCACTTTGGAAAAGCCAGCACCGATTATTTTCCTTTCCATATAAAGGTCTTTGAAGACATGTGGTTTCTATTGATAAACCTTTTTGGTGAGCCCTTCTCCTTTGGTTCTTCCTCCCACCTGTTACCTTCCCAGTGGACTGGTGGGGTTACAGAAACTAACCTAGAAGAGGAAACTGACAGAATTTGTATCAATCCCTTAAAGTCCACCGAAAATTTAAGAAGACCTGCCATTTCAATGGCAATGGTTAATGGTAGGAGAAAGTCAGTATTTTCTGTCCAGTTATTGCTTGTCGTTGGTACACCAGTTGGAACATAGCTAATGCCTTGCAAAGCAAAAGGGGCTTCAGGTTTTACATGTTTTTGTGTGTTTTTCTCCTTAAATTTCAACATGCTGAAAAAGGGCATACAAGGTAGCAAGCAATGATGTGAGATTGTGCCAGCAACACTGTATAGAGATCAGTAGGAATTCAGACCTTGCTGAGATTAAATTAAAACCCAGTAGTGAAAGAGCAGCAGAAACCATACAACCAAGTTAGAAAATTACACAAATTAGAAAAGACATTTAAAAAAAAAAGGAGAACAAGAAAATGTGATTGTAGGTTGCCTTGCCAATACAGGAATGAATTGAGGGGTAATGTCCATTCAACCTTTCTCAGTGAGACTGTTGAAGTGTGGCTTACCCACAGTTAGCAATTGTGTGTAATAGTCCATAGATAAGATTTTTTAAAATTAAGGTTGCTTGCAGTTTGAAGCCCAAATCCTACTGGAGTCTTCAGTCTCTTTACATCAGCTTCTATAGAGTATGATCCATATTATCTGGCCAAAACTGACTGAGATGGAAGCACACATTATTATTTATTTCCTTTTCCCCTATTCCACTTTTACTGTTAATTATGAAGATGGATAATTTCAGTCAATGCTTTCCATATCTCATCTGACATGAGCTATATATTGATGCAGATCTATAAATATTTTTAAGAAACATACTAGATTTGTGGAAAATTAAGTACATCTTCCATGAGGCTGAAGGTAGTGTCTAGACTTGGCTTAAAATAGCAGCCTCAGCTCCAGATTCCTGAGTTTTGTTTGAGAATTTATAATTCCAATTCATTCTGAGTTAAAACCAAATAATCATGGAATCATAGGACTGAAAGGGACTTTGAAGTCTTCTAGTCCAATTTCTTCTCCAGAGCAGATATTCTCAGATCACCCCAAACAAATGGCTATCCATCCTTTGTTTGAAAATCTCCAGGAGGAAAGCCTTTCCACTGCTTAATAGCTCTTACAGTCAGGAAATTAAAGTTTGAATCTGTAAAACTTCCATAAATTGCTTCTTGTCCTACCCTAGGGCACTTCAGAAAACAAATATACTCTCCTTTCCCTGTGACAGCACTTCAAGTATTACACAGATCTTTTAGTTTACTTTACTTTATTGTGATTGCATCTCATACAGTGAAATTAAATACCATCTTCAGTGCACATTATGACTATGAAAATAAACACAAACACACATCCTTCACATTCTTATACATTGAATCGAAAACCCTGATATTCCATTAATATTGCACTATACAGTAGAATTCAATAAAGTTACTGTCCTGGGATAGAAACTGTTTTTCAGCCTATTTGTCCTTGTTTTTATTATCCTGTACTGTCTGCCAGATGGTAATAGTTAAAAAAAAAAAGGGTGCCCAGGATGAGATGGATCTTTGAGAAAGTTTTGAACTTTCTTAAGGCAGTGGGAGCTATAAAGCTCTTCCAAAGAGGGGAGAGAGGAACCAATTATCTTCTGGGCAATGATGTTAACCCCCTGGAGCACTGTCCAATCTGCCACGGTGCAATTGGCAAACCATACACAGATGCAGTAAGTTAAGATACTCTCTATGGTGCAGTAGTAGAAGGTCACCAGGAATTTTTCATTCAGTTGTTTTCTGAGAAGTTTCAGTTAGTATAATCTCTGCTGGGCCCTTTTGACCAGTGCTGCAATGTGAGACCCCAGGTCAGGTCCTTTTTTATGGTGACACCCAGAAATTTAAAACTGGCCACTTGTTCCACTTGGTTTCCAGTGATAAACAAGGCTGGATGTCTGATCTGTTCCTTCTATAGTCCACTATAAGCTCCTTGTCTTATTGGTATTGAGGACCAAGTTATTGTCTCCACACCATGACAGCAACCGGTCTACCTTAATTGTTCTTCATAACATTTAGCCTTCAAATTCCTCACTATCTTTCCTGCTTTTCTGTGCTTTTTTCCCCATTTCCTCTGTATTTTCTTGCAGTGTGGTGACTCTAACCTGACACAGAATTCCAAGTGCTGATCATTGCAGCATATAGCACTACTCTCATTACCTGTGATGTCAATATTATATAGTATGTTTGTTGATTCAGCTTAGATTGCATTGGCTCTTTGACACCCAGACATTTCTCTTGGGTTCTACTGCTGAGCCAGATGCAACCTGGCAATATTTCTAGCCATTGAACTGAAATTGTTGGAAAAGGCTTAATTCAAACTCAGAGATACTTGTAGTCCTTGACTTGAAACAGTTTGTTTAGTGACTGTTCGAAATTACAATGTAGAAAGTAATAAGATGACCATATTTCACTCTTACGATTGTTGCACCATCTCCATGGTCATGTGGTTAATATTCAGATGTTTGGCAGCTGACTCATATTTATGAACGTTGAAGTTTCCTGGGGTCATGTGATCATTTTGCAACCTCCTTTTAAGCAAAGTCAGTGGGGAAGCCACATTCATTTAACAACCATGTCACTAACTTAACAACTGCAATGATTCAGTTAACAACTGTGGTGAGAAAGGTCATACAATGGGGCAAAATTGACTTTACAACTGTCTCACTCAGAAACATAAATTTTGGACTCAATTGTGATCATAAATCAAGGACTACCTGTACTGTACTTTTTAACTCTGAGCTTCTCTTCTAGAGTATTAGCAATTTCCCACATCTTTGATTGATCTGTAATTTAGCTAAGCTTCCCTTTTATCTCCATTCTAAGTTATTTATAAAAATATTGAAGAGCTGTAGGCCTAGGACAGAATACTGAGGTATCCTATTACTATTTCCTTCCATACAGAAATAGATTATGTTTCTTATTTCCAGTAACAAGTTCTTCTGAGATGTAATTTAAAAGTGAAAGAAGTACTTAGACAATCATGCTGTTTGGCTACATGTAGTTACAACAGTGGTCATTTAAGATTATATTAGATGGCAAGGTGGAGGCCGTTAATTTCTTCCAGAGAGCAGCAAAACTAGAATGTGTGTTTGCCATCTCCAGATTCTGGTCTTAGCAATTTCTATTGAGCCAGAAAGAGAGAAAAACCTTGCACCAGGCTTTGCTAATTCAGAGATTTTATATTGCCTGTCAAAGAACATGAAGACATACTCCAATATCATTCTGCACTGAAAAGGGATCTTGAAATCTGTACATATGAAAATCCTATAGAAATATAAGTTCTGCTGAAATTTCAATAATTTCGATCGCAGCTCAAAACCATTTTGTTTATTTTGGTGTTCTATACTTCTATTTTATTTGCTGATTATTATTATTATTATAATTTTTGCTTTATCACAAGAGTGTGTTTTGTGCAGGTTCAAATGCATTTGTGTGTTTAAAACTGTATTATTATAATCATATTAATACATTGCTCTAGATTTTAAAAGGACAGATAGCATTTTAAACATATATCAGTAAAGAAGTTCCAGTGCTAGCCTGGAAACATGAGGATTTTAGATGTAGATCTGAGGACAGGAACCTCTTTATCACTTATGGCAAACTATTGTAATAGTTTATAAGCTATAACAATTTCAAGAAGAAGAGATAAAATGTTACTAATTACAAAGCATGTTATAATTTGGCTGAGCAAAATAGCAATAATTTGAAATTAGAAATGACTGGAAAACCAGATGAAACTAGTAACAAAATAATCATGGTGGCAAGCAAAAGGCTGATTAGATAATATCTTTCTGTTTTCCTTACTATTGGATAATTTTCCAATATAGCTAAAAAAGCCAGAACATGGAATATGGCTTAATTAAAAGGTCTCTGTTGTTCCTTTTTTGTGCACCTTAGTTAAGATTCTGCAAAGTATCCTGAGTGTGAACAGAACAGCTCAGTTTTGTAAGTCCATGCCCGGACCAAAGCATACATATTGTCACACTTTTGAGCCTCAAAACATTTTTTTTGCTCAAGGAACAAAATACAAGTTCCATTTTGTCGACATATCTGTACACCCTTGGTTGTAAGTAATTTGCCCTCTTACTTTTGCCAAAACATAATGTAAAATACTGTATTTATTATATATCTTATCAATTAGATTCTTTTATTCACTGATTGTAGTTACATGCTTTTCTTCCTTTGTGGTTTCTTCAAGTAAGATGAAACATTTTATTTATTTATTTTATTTTTTCAACTTCTATGTCCATCCATCTCAGTCAATGATTGATAAAAATGATTCTGAGTTGCTTACAGTTCAAAACATGCTGAATTTTTACAGTAATGAACATCACATTTATTTCAAACCACCCTCTGGCTGAATGTAAAAATTACCAAAGTTCTACCCAGCCCAGAAAATTACACAACTGTAGGCTTCCCAATGAGAAAAAAAGAGCAATTATTTGGGTGCACCAGAATGTTCATTTTATTTCAAATATGTAGTGAGAACAGTGTTTCTAGCAATTGGGATGGGTGGGGTGTTTGATTACACATGCAAGGAACAGTTTCCTGGGAGCAGATAGCTCCCGATTCTAATTAACACCTCCCTGCAGTCTTACCAATGCCTATACTGGAATGGCTTTGACCCAAAGAAATTGAAAACTGGCACTTGGAACAGTACTGTAATACCAGTTTGTTTCAAACATTTCCAACCATAAACATATAGAGTGGTAATTGAATTGTCTGGGGCAATTTTTGATTCAAGCAAGCCTGGTAATTATATGGGACTGGTTTGTTTGTTATCTCACTAGGGTCTTTGTCAGCAGAAATCTCTGTTATCCCATTAGGGAGACACTTTCATCTTCAGTCCTACTGTGAGCTTTAAGGCAGTGGTGCAGAATGCTTCTATAATCATCTTTTCTAAGTGCTCCAGCTTGCTGGATTATGAATGAGGAGAGATTTTGTTTTCTCTTGAGCTCCTTCTCTATCTTCTTATTTTTGTTATGTTGCAGAAGAAAACTAAGAAGCAGAAGATACATGTCAGATCTTGGAGTTGCATGTAGGGAAATCTTCACTGAACTGATTCTCTTTGGGCTGGTTTCATATTGGAGAGCTTCCACTTATTTAAGAATTTGATTAGACAAGCAAGCAGAAATGATCCCTGAAGAATGAAAGCTACAAGGTGCAAAACCAGACTCTGAGGAAGTAGGACTTTGTATTACTATCCAAAATATAAATATTTCCCTTCTATTATAGGGATGAGCAAATGCCCTCCCCCAATATTAAGATCAACTGCATTTTATCTGCAAAATTATGCTGTGAATTAGTTGGCTTAAGTTTCACACTAAACCATTCTTTGGCTGTGGCTTGTTGGATCACAATTAACTGTAACACTTAAACAAATGCAATATATTGGTAACTTAAAGCAGTTCTAACTATTTTCATAATAATAAAAGTAAAAGTACTCAATCTAGTGATAGTCAATTCTAAAGACTTCTAGCTAAAGCAAAATGAGACATACTTTGCAAAAGTAGTGTAAAATAATCATCAGATATTTCCAGCCTTGTACCCAAAGTGGGGCTTCAACTTCTGTAAAATTCTATAACTAGCATTAGTTTTATCTACTGTCAGGTTCTGCTAAACAGTGAAATAATATTTCAGTGAAGTGCGTAGTGTTGCCTTCATCTCAAGAGTTTTCATTGAGATAGTTATGTCAGGTTGTTTTGCAGTAAAAAAACAACAACAACCAATAGGCTTGTGACAGTTTAAAAACTGCATTACTCACCAGTTAAAAGTCACACTTAGGTATTGATAATGCATAGTAGTAACAGCTGAATTAACTACTTATATTTTTTTGTAGATTATATGGGTGGTATGTCTGGAATGAGGAAAGCTCTATGAAGAAGACCCCAGCCTAGTTGAAAATTACAGACCAATCTCCTTATGAGCCTGTAAAGTCATAGAATCAATTATTAATCAATCCATTATCCTCCACTTAGAGACAAACAACCTACTCTCTAATAAACAATTTGGTTTCAGAAAAAAACTATCCTGTAATCTGCAACTCTTACACTGCAAAAACATATGGACTACACAACTCGATCAGGGCAAAGCAATAGACTCAATTTACATAGACTTCTGTAAAGCCTTTGATTCAGTGGTACTCCTAAAACTAAAATATTATGGTATCTCTGGACACCTGCATAACTGGATAGAAACATTCCTGTCAAACAGACAACAAATGGTCAAAATTGGGAGCGTCCTATCAAATTCTGTACCTGTCAACAGTGGGGTCCTCCAAGGCAGTGTTTTAGGACCAACTCTCTTCATACTCTACATAAATGACCTCTGTGATCATATTAAGAGCAACTAGGGTTCTCTTCACTGATGATGTAAAGTTATTCAACACCACAGACAATACTACAAAAAGACTATGTATCAGAATGGTCAATCAAATGGCAACTTCAAATCTCAAGAAATAAATGCTCTGTCTCACATATTGGCAAAAAAATAATCAGAAAATAAAATACAAGCTAAATAATCAAGACCTTGTTGAGGATCCAAACTTTGTCAAGGACCTTGGAGTACTCATCTCTAATGATCTAAGTGCTAGAGCCCACTGTAACTACATGGCCAAAAAGGCATTAAGAGTTGTTAATCTAATCCTACGTAGCTTCTTCTCTGGTAATATCACACTATTAACTAGAGCATACAAAACATTTGCTAGATCTATACTTGAATACAGCTAATCAGTCTGGAACCCATATCATGTATCTGATATTAACACAATTGAAAAAGTCCAGAAATATTTCACAAGAAGACTTCTTTCCTCTACTCATTGCAGAATACCTTATGCCACCAGACTTGAAACTCTAGACCTAGAAAACCAAGAATTACACTGCCTCTGGTCCGATCTAAATATAGTATATAAAATCATACATTGCAATGTCCTACCTGTCAATGAATTCTTCAGCTTCAATCATAACAAGAGCACACAATAGATACAAACTCAAGGTTAACCTAACCAAACTCGACTGCAGAAAATACGACTTCAGCAACAGAGTGGTCAATGTTTGGAATACTCTACCTGACTCTGTGGTTTCTTCCCCAAACCCCAAAAACTTTAACCTTAGACTGTCTACTATTGACCTCACCCCTTTCCTAAGAGGCCTGTAGGGGGCCTGCATAAGCGCACCAATTGTGTCCAATTGTGTCCTACCATCCCTGTCCTATTGTTTCTTTTTATTTTTCTTGTAAGTATCTATCTCACGTATTTAAAACTACGTTTATTCTTATACCTGTATCTTGTAAGTGATTGACAAATCAAATAAATACTAAAATACTAAAAACAAGTCACGATATTATTAAAAGAGAGAGATTCCCCAAAAATGGATTAGAGAAAAAGCATGATCATTATTTTCTGGAATTGTTCCTTCAAAAACCATGATGCATAATTAACAAATAGTTCACAGTTACTATTGAAGGTCTGATCATGTATATCTAAATATTTGCCATTACATTTGTATTTTATTTTTTCTGAGGATTCAAGTTGGTGATGGTGGGTCTTCCTTTATCATCATAATAACAGTCCTATAAAAGACTGTAAGTGGATGTGGGAGAACAAAACTAGACCAAAATTATCCAATGAGCTTTGTGTTCTGATAGCTTAACACCACCTCAAAAACTAATTTCTAATAGATATTTGGTTAGTGATAACCAGATTAAAAATCACATCAGTTATCCTCAGCTTCTTTTTCCTTCATTCAGTTACAGTAACTTAATTGCAGGGCTGAAGAAACAAGATTCTATAATTCAATGTGACACCATGACTGGGAAAATAATATATTGTTAAAAATGTGCAAGTTATCTCCTGAACATTTTTATTCTGACTTTTTTTTTTATTTGAAGATGCAATTCTGGTATTTATTCTGATCTGTCATATTATTTTCACCCATATCTCTTGATCAAAAGTGTGTAGAACATGCAATTAGTAATTATTTTTATAGATAATGTAGTCACAAGATTATTTTCTAATAAAGGAATGGATGAGTTGTTGTTCTAAAAGAATGGATCATTGCACAATGGGATGCAGGATCTGCTAAATGGTCCAAATCAGGCTCACTTAAGATATACCTCATACTTTCATTCAACCTGCAGAAGCTGACCAGAGAGTAGTTGAGCCTCATTGCAACAAAATAACATCTACATCAGGAAACTATAGTCATGGGTGAAATAAAAAAGCACCAATTTCAGAAAATTGGGAGCATCAGAATGCAGGGAGTACTTGGAACGCATGACATGACACACAGGTCATTCAGAATCCTCACCATCTTTTTACTTCACTAGATGTCTCCCTGCAAATGAAAGAATTGAAAAAAGCAATGACAACAAAGTCAAAATTTCTTGATCAGGTGAGTTTCAGAGGATGGCATCAAGGAACAGTATAAACTTGGTCTAATTTATTCCCTTTGCAATGCATAGAAAGCAAGGCAGACTTTAAAAACTTTATTAAATCTATATTCAGTAAAAGGGAAACAACTAATAATGCACCATAAGGTTCTGAAACCATTTTTTTAAAATAAATATTGTTAAAGCATGGTAAGCTATACAATATTATAGCATGCAAATTTATAGCCCGGACTGATTTACAATAAAACAATATTAAAAAATCTTGTACCAAATATTATTTCAAAGCTTAAATTATTAAAGTTTATTATTTTAAGCTTAAATCATCTATATATTTTCTATCTCTCCAATGTGTCTTTTTAAGGGTTATTTATTGGCAGCACCAAATATTCTGGATTTTTGCAGTAAATTGATGAATATCATACTCAAGGGTGCATATGTAAATCCATCATTACATAAGGTTGATTCAGACTTTCCAGCTTCCATTAAACTGATTACTTTCTCATGCCCAACTTTGGGTATTTCAATCATTTTGTGGACCATTTTTTAATCCTCCCAGCTGTTTAGAAATTGTTGCTCCCATTTCTAATTCCCACCATCACCAGTACAGGAAAAACAATCATACAGATGAAAATGGAAACCATAATAAAGATGGAATGCCTAAAGAGGTCTTGTTTTTAAAGTACTTATTCAGCAGGGCTGTGCAAAGCACTACTTGTTTTTATCTCTAAAGATACTTCAAAGTATACAGGATCACCAAAAGGGCCTGTCTGTAACACCATAAAGTAGCCCTCTGTTTAGCTGATTTTCCAGATTTTCCCCTATTCTTCTACTATTTGTCATCAATATTAAAATAATAGAAATAATGGAAGAATTCAATAGGTGGACAAGATACTAAATTCAATCTGAATGTCTGCCTGTGTGACAAACCATAATCCTCTATTAAATAGCTTGATAGTTGGGTATAATTGATCTTGGGAAGATAAGTTGATCCTAAATAAATTGGGTATATATGAAGCTAAAACAAATATCTTCTAGGTTAGTTGGGCCATTTAACTGGGTTTTATTGTTCACATGATACATTCATCTTTTCCATGACCCAGTTACAGTATGTAAATGGACCTGTTAAACAGGTCAAGAGGTATAAAATGTTGGAATTATTAATCATGATCAAGCAGGAATATTAAAAATACATCTGTACTTAGCTGTGTAAACATCTGTGGTCATTGTTTTTCAAATATTGATCAGAGGTCTTTCTTCTTTATATTATATAATAATTCTAGAGAAACATTATTTTGAAACATCCCATTGGTACCATGGCTAGGTTTTAGAAATGACTATTGTTCAAATCATAGCCATCTGGAGAATAATCTCTTTTAGAATATTTTAAAAATCTTACATAGCTAAAATAATTTTCAGTTCATCATAATTTACACTATTTTGGTGTTGAAGTATGGAATATTTAATTGAAATATTAAAGTACATTTAAAGTTTCATAAATGTGATTAACATTTCTTGGGTAATATTGTCTTGATAGCTAGTATGCCATGATTGAAGTCAGCATGAATTCATAACTATATGTATTGAGAGTTATGAGAATTTCAAATCTGAAAATGTGCATGTCTGAAGAACCAGCAATAATATATTTAATATCATTTGTCTTTTCCTGGGATCAGTTGTGCTATGTATTTCAATTCTCTGAAATAATTGGGAAAGAATCTTGCTTTCAACTTCTTTTGAATACTGTTGTTAGTGTGAAGAGGTCATCTTCCTTCTTTAAATGGCATATATTGTTTTCAGTGTTTGAAATTTGTTCTTTCCAATATCCTACAATGGTATATTTCTCATGGAACTGCATGATAAATATTGATAAAAGCTCTTGGTCTGTTCAGTATATATACTGTATATTATTAATCTTTTATATGCAAACTCTGAGTTTTTGGAAAAAGCCAAATACTTTTAGCTGAAGACTTTTTTAAAAAAAGACATGGAACCTATTTAGCACTAGCCTAAACTAAAAGTAAAATTTACACAGTTTTAATTGTCCAGATATCTGGTAGAAGTATGGTTAATAAGCAATGTCACAAAGTATAGTCAATGAAGAAAATTTCTGATAAATAATAAATACAGAATATTATTAACAAACAGTTTATACTGACATTACTTAAAATGGCTCCTGCTTCTTGTAATCCTTTGAGATTAATGAAACAGAACATTTTCTTCATATACTTGATAGCTGGGATAAGGATTGATAGATCTCCATATGTAACTACTTTCACTAAATGCATATGTCAATATAAAGCTAATAGGCTTTTGTGAAATTCAGATTGCAGTTACTTGTATATTAAGTGAGAAGCTAGATAAAAGCATTAAGCTTTCAAAATCCCTTTTTGATGACTAAACAGTTAAGTATGAAACACTAATAACTTACTGTATTGAATTGCTTCTGTCTGTTCCTCAGTGGCAATTTTTTTTTGTTCCCAGCCTATAATTAGGGTCATTTTAAGAATGTTGGGGTTTGTGTTGAGTGTGGGGTTTGCCAACTTTCCCAAATATGATTTTTTAAAATATCTTTGAAAAGGGGGTCATTGATTTGCCCACAAACCTCTTTCCTTGTCTCTTCTTGTTAAATGTTACATTAAAAAAAAACAAATTGCTCTTAAATTAAAAAAGGATATCTGGCAGAATCAGTGACTACGGAAGATAGGTGGTAGCATTGTGATAATTTGGTGTTTCATAAATGATTATAAAATTACTAAAAGCCATTTTGAAAATCAGGCTATTCTCAAATTATGTTCCAATTATGCCCATCAACCCCTAAAAGCTGAGAAGAGCAGCCACATAAGATCCAATTAATAAACAAGAAGGGCTCTGGCCCATAGGAATTCTTGGAAAGTAAAAATAGTGAGTGGGTGGAGCCTGGAAGAAGTTTTGAAAAAAAACAACGTAGTGAAAGAGGATGGCAGAGAACACTGATGCTGGGGAGTATGGGTGCTGGAGAAGAGGTAAAGATGATGATGGAAAGCAGCCTCCCCTTTTCAATTTCTAATAAAGTAGACTATTTGATCATTCATACTATGTTAGCCACTTTATGAGATGTACGAGCTTTTCCAGTGAGGTTACTTTTATATTACTCAACCTTATGGAGATCATGCTATTAGCAATTGAGACAATTGAGATTATGCCTGGCTCATTAGGAAAAGGACACAAACATAAAGAGTTTGAATTTATTGTTTAATGGTATGGATCCTGAATTAAAAGCCTCATTGATGTTAATACTACTATAATTAGTTATAAGTATGATATGGCTGCTTCCCAATTAAACTGATTTATTACTCTCCTTTTTAAAACAAAAGATCAAAAGGTCCAGGGAGCCTTATCAGTACCAAGTTCAATTTTAATTCACAGCTTTCATGTTGATGATCATGAATATCACATTGGTCCTCAGAACTATTGGATTAAATGTTGATCCAACTATAAATATTTTAAGCAAGACAATTTTGCCTAATTAAAACTGAATAAACAATAAGCCTGGATAGCAGAGGTGGTATTCAGCAGGTTCTGATCAGTTCTGTAGAACTGGTAGTGGAAATTTTGAATAGTTCAGAGAAGTGGCAAATACAACTTCTGACTGGCCCTGTCCCCATCAATTCTTTATGTCTTGAGTCCCAGCTGATTGGCTGGGTCTTCTTTTGTTGCCCTGCACAGGAGAATGGAGCTGGAAAGCAGGTTAGTGATGTGGGGAGGGAATGGGGATTTTGTGGTATCCTTCCCCTGCCATGTCCACCAAGCCACACCACATCCACCAAACCATGCCCACAGAACCGGTAATAAATTTTTTTGAATCTCACCACTGCTGGATAGTGATTGATAGTGCAATGTACAATTTGCCATGTTCAGTTATGCTATTTGTGTTTGTAAGGAACAAATGAATAGAAAGCTGGGGTGATATGTTCTACTCCACACTAACTGGCCCTCTATATGCTGATTCCACCCCTTCCACACGTATCCTTCATGCATTCAGAGCAGTGGTCTGAGAAAGATTCTAGTTGTATTCAGTTGAGAATGCAGAATTCCCATCCTTTTAAGTAATCCAACTACATGTGCTTAGAAAGTCCTTTTGGATTATTGTCCTGAATGTACAGAGATTGGGATTGCGTCAGGATGAACACACAGAGAGGATTATTGGGGGATGGATCAATATGTGCTCCTACATAATTTGTTGCCTCATAAATTTAGATTTAATGTTTGCATGGTCTGCTTTGTCCTCTGGTTCAATCCAGTGTCACTCTTTGCTGTTCCCATGCCCTTTCATGTGGCTTCATTACAAGAATAGAAATGGCTTCATAAAGAAGAAGCAATCAACAGAGTTATTAAAGAAATGAAAAGGTGGAGCTAAAGTAGGAGCTCTTAAAGATGAAGCGGCATACTTTGGGAAATAAATCACCTTCTTTGTCAATTAAATTTATATTTTGAAAGTTAACGACAAACAGAAAGTCATACTTTTCTCCTATATATCAAGTTAAATAAAACCAGACATTTAGCTAAGTTTTTTTTAAAGAAATGATAATTTATCGTCCTGTATTTTCTGTTTAGCAGCTTCCTCTAGACTTGCATTCAGCTGAGGTAGAAAACTACCTCTACATTCCTTTCATCTGGACGAAGTGTGCTTCTAATGCAGTCAAGTGTGAGTATTCATCTTTGAATACCATTGGCACAATATGCTGTTAGCCTTTAACAAGAATGTACTCCAAGGCACTGCTGTCATTAAACAGCTCATGACAAACGAATAAAGCAAAAAGTTATATATGATCTAGCTCTGTAGTAGGTCACAGAGAGGAATGTACAATGAGGATCTTTATTCCCCAAAGCTACTTTTTCAACTCAGGTGTGTCCACAGGGGGTGATCAAAGCAATCAAAATGGCAACCATTAATGGTGCAATCAAAACTCCACATATGTGTGTCCACCAAAGTAAGCAGAGCTTCAATCATGCCTTCATGGCTGTCATCTTGCATTTATGATCATAATTGGCAGACAATCCTGATTCCACGAATTTGGGGAACTGTCACATTGCTTCTACCTGTAGAGTCACCTTTGTACAGAATGCTTATTAGAGCAGGTAGTGCAGGGTGAGGAAAGAAATCTGCAATTGTAAAAATTCTTGATAAAGAATAAGTTTACATACTTATGCTTTGAAGGAGGAAAAATAACTAGATTGATTATAAATAAATAATCTTACTCCCCTGGTAACATTTGCTGGGAATATTGATAAAACGGATTGTTTTAAAGGAAGAAAGTAAACAGAAGGCTAAGGTATATAACACATTTTATCAAAAGCTTCCAGTCTCATTGGTTTGGTTCTGCAACCCAACAGGACAGACACAGACTTCAGAAGATAATTAGGACTGCAGGAAAAACAATTACTACCAACCTCCCTTCCATCTATGACCTGTATGCTGCACAAGTCAAAAAGAGGGCTGTGAAAATATTTACAGACTCCTCACATCCTGGACATAAACTGTTTCAACCCCTTTCCTCAAAACGACATGACAGAGCATTGCACACCAGAACAACTAGACACAAGAACATTTTTTTCACCAAATGTCATCACTCTGCTAAACAAATAATTCCCTCAACACTGTCCAACTATTTACAAAGTCTGCACTACTATTACTATTAACCTTCTCATCACTCCTTATCACCCTCCCACTTGTGACTGTATGACTGTAACTTTGTCGCTTGTATCCTTACGATCTATATTGACTGTTTCCTACTATGATTTGATTGCTTATTGTACCCTATGCCTTTTATTAGGCGTTGTACCTTATGATTCTTGACTCTTGACAAATGTATCTTTTATGTATACTGAGAGCATTTGCACCAAGACAAATTCCTTGTGTGTCCAATCACATTTGGCCAATAAAGAATTCAATTCAATTCAATTCTGTTCTATTCTATTCTATTCTATTCTATTCTATTCTATTCTATTCTATTCTATTCTATTCATTATACCTTGTCTAAATATAATATTAAGGTTGTTATAACTTATTTCATTTGTATTTCAGATTAAAATGGATCTCAACATCTTTGAATACCGCTTTAGTTTTTGGTATTTGGAATAAAAACTTTCTTTTTTATTACTTACAAATAATCCAAAAATTTAATATGTTGCTCGACACAAAACATAGTTCTAGCTGAAAAAGTGCATTTGGTACAAAATGAGGAACACGAAGCATAGTTGTTATCAATTTTGACTGGATTATTTCTAAAACCATTACATTTTTGTAGACCCCAAGTTGTGTACTGAGCAGAAAAGATTTAGCACCTTGATTATAAATACTTTAATTGCTGGAGGGACAAAGTTATTGGAATTATTACTAGAAATCTCAATAATGATGTTGGAATCCTTGTGGGCACATGGACAAACAATTGTCATGTAGGTATTTGCACACAGTGATACATGTTATGATCATTTTGTTTTGACAACTATAATGTGTTTTCTATGGAGACCTATTTGAAGTGTCAACTACTGTAAAGCAGTGTGTGAATCACAATTCCAAATGGGACAGGTGAAAAGAATAATATTAAATAAGTTCTAAATGGTTAAAACATCGAACTAAAAACTGGGAGAGTATGAGTTCTGGTCTCATCTTTGTCACAAAGGCAGATGGGTGACCTTTTGCCTGTCACTCTCTCTTAGTCCTAGATAGAAGGCAACAGCAAAACTTTTTCTGAAAATGTTACCAAGAAAATAGCAGAAACTAGTCAAGGCAGTCATCAGAAGTCAAAACTGACTCAAAGGCATGTACCCACTCATTCTCACCACAACAAAAAACCTGCACTGCTTCTTACTTGCTTCTTGGGTCCAACTATATTTTCAGGATATTCTTAGATTAAATTTTATTTTGACTGAATTTTGACTTCTTTCCCTTTATAAGAATTGCATTGTATACCAAATCTGCATTGATAAAGCTTTTTTCATAACTGTATGAAATGTAGTTTATTAAAGCAAGACTTTGATAAACTACATTTCTGATTGATTCTATGTAAAACAAGATGTTCCCTCACACCTAGTTGGCCTTCTTTTCCATTAATGGTTAATATCTTCGAAGAATTGCCTGTGACAGTTCAGAGTAATTGCAGTAAGTATTGTTTAAGAAAAGAGAAGCAGTATGTGTCAATAATGGATTCCCAGTGAAAGAATACTAGCTGATTTTACCAAAAGTCTAAAAGATGAATAAGTCAGAAACAGAAGCAATACAGATTAGTCTAAATATTTTGTAAAGTATATTTAATGCATTCAAGTAAGACAGTTTAATAAATTTTATTTGCTGTTTTAAATGTTAATGTACCTAACACGAGCAATATTCAATTTGTATTTTGTCTAATTTATTTAAACTAAAGGCATGTGATTTCACTAATTCCTGATACTGACTTTAGTTTGCAGTCATTATTTGTTTATTAGTGTGATCCTAATTTGCAGAATTAAGGTTATATATCTACAATTTTGTAAGGTCCCCATTTCCAGTTTCTGATTATTTAGTAGTTAATGCATATATTACTTTGCCTATTACCAAGCATCATTTAAATGTTCGGTGTGTCTAGAAAGATTATGGGGAAAAGTTGCACTGGCAGGGCTCTTAACATATTTTATATGGGCTAGATCCTAGAAGGCAGGGTAAGAAACAATGAATGGAAACTAATCAAGGAGAGAAGCAACCTGGAATTAAGGAGAAACTTCATAACAGTGAGGACAATTAACTAGTGGAACAGAAGTTGCCTTCAAACATTGTGGGTGCTTCATCACTGGAGGTTTTTAAGAAGAGACTGGACAGTCACATGTCTTGGGTGGTATAGGATCTCCTGCTTGAACAAGGGGCTGGACTAGAAGACCTCCAAAGTCCCTTCTAGCTATGTTCTGATTCTGAACAAGGAAAGAAACAAAGGACAATGATTCAGTCAAGGAAAGAAACAAAGGACAATGGAGAAGCCCTCACCAATGTCATCCAAAATCACCTTAACATAACTTTTAGTGGCAAAACAAGCTGTAGAGAGCCAGCAGAATGGTTTAATTGTATATAAGATTTTGAATACATTCTCCCCCATTTTCTTATTATATTTATCATTTTAATGATTTTGCTTAAATTGTTTTTGCTTGAATTCTATGTGCAGTCCAGGGTCACATATGTGAAATAGATGGCTATATAAATGTAGTTAAATAAAATTTTAAAAAATGCTCCAGTATTTGCCTGCATTTTTTTAAAATCTAAAGCAGGTGCTTAGATAAGAAAATTGCAGAAAAATATTGCATATTTCAACCTTAAAGGTTTTGGGAGCTTCACACTATACTTTATTTAGTATTGTACACACTATACATTATAGCTAGTATTGATAGGGTCAAGATACATAATTCTCCTGTGAAATCAACACTGAAGATTGTACCAATGAGTCAGTGGTTTCTAAAGTTAAAAGAGATTGCCCAGAATTGTGTTGGTCGAAGCCTGCTGTACTATTGTTCAGCTGAGACTCCAATCTTGCAATAAGTTTTGGAGGGCTCTGAGAGATTAATTTAAGAGTCTGGAAAGCTACATGTTTTCCTAGACTAGAGCCTCAGGCTGAAGTTAATTGATCGTCATTAGTTCATTTTTATGTACTAATACCTGAATAAGTACCCAAGTAAGTAGTAGAGCTTGAGAAAGTTAGGTCATCTTCTCCTCCCTCACTTTCTCCTTCTCACTCTTAGTCTGATCTTAGCCAAGACATCCTTCCACTGGTATCTGCATAAGGCAGGCAAGGATCAAATTTGTCCTTTCTGAAGTCCAGATTTGACCAGAGAGTGTTTTCTTCTTTTTTTTTTATCATTAATGTAGAATGGGAACAATTACTTCTGGAAATGAAAGAGGACATAATAGTTATGCAGATCAAGATGTTCCTTTTAGTGCCAACAGTATTTTATGTCTGCAAAGAACAATATGCCTTGGCAACAATAATGTAAATTTAATGAGACTGTAGAGTCCATCAATTGTTTTATATCTAGATTTATTCTCTGTTTTTGTTTCTTTTTGTGTGTGCAAATTGTTTAGTATTTTCAGAATTCTGTTCTGCATAAATTCTGGAGCAGCTGAATAGTGAGAAATTTATGAAAGACTGAAGGCATGCTTCCTTGCACTATGGATAAATGAAGTAGGAAATTTACTACTACAAAATATAGTACTAGCTATCAATCTGGATGAGTACAAAAGGGTGATATGCAAGATCACTGAAGATAAAATTAGTGGTGGTTTTCATTAAGATGTGTTAATCAGGTTAAGCCAAGGACTGCACTCCCAAGATGAATAATTTGTCTTAAATAGGACTAGATGGGTCAGAATTTCAAGCATCACTGAAACCTACCCTAATCTGTAAAATTGCTATGTAGAATAATAGAGTACTATATCACAAAAATCTATTTATTATTTATTACTACCAATCATATTTTGTTATTTAATATAAGTGATTAGATAGAGTTGGCCTGACAGTTTAGCAATAATCCCATATCCCTTACAAACGTAAATGAATGAAAGAAGTACAATTTCGACATTCTATGTAAAACACAATTATCCAACACAAAAAGCCATGCCTTGCTGAGAATATTACAGAGCCAATGATTATAATCATTGCATGTTAACACAGCCTTTAAAGCTATTTTTAATATACTTCTTTGGCTGGGAGGAGATGAAATCTCTTGGAAATCCACATCTCTCCACCCCTCCCTCCCTCCTAAGAAAAATGGACCACTTGCTGAATTTTCAAACAGACAATGTGGAAAGGACAATCATTGCTAAAGAAAATGAAAAGCAGTGAACTACTCAGAGATTACATATTTAGATAACATATTATGTGGATATGTGGATAGATAGATAGATAGATAGATAGATAGATAGATAGATAGATAGATAGATAGATACAATCTGTGTATGTGTGTATATAAGCAAGTTAGAATTGGTTACCATAATATAAATAAAAATGCAGCTTAACATATCAGTAAAATTATGATTTTTGTGATATGTCATTAAAAACTTAGTAACATATACTGATTTAAATTTTGGAGCTTGTTTTGGGGTGATGGTTGTGCCCAGCAAGTGAGAAAGATCATCATGATCTTCTGGTTCCCCTTTGACCTTTTTAAAAAAAAATCTCAAATGGGTCATGATAAAACAAAGAAAACATGATACTAGATAGACCACTGTAAAACTGTGTGAATTGCTAGCTGTACTGTAATTGCCATACTGATCCAAACTAAAACTTTAAATTAAGTTTGTGTCAAGTTTGGAAGACCATCAACAGTTTACATTCCCTTCTTGGTTTTGCTGGAGAATCCCTGCCTTCTAAACTGTGGGAGAAGTTCTAAGGTGATGTAAGGGAGAGACCCCATGAGCCTGTGCTCTATTAATCTATGGAGGAGGAGAAGCAAGCTAAAGTCTTCTGAGCAGACTTTGGAAACTACTGAGATAGAAACTGCTATAATCTGTGTAGTTCCATTCAATCCCATCTCTTTATGTTGAGGCATATGGACACCAGGAGTTAAATGTCCACCTAGAATTTACCATTTTCATTTTCCCATAATGGATCAGGAGCCTTGAAAGGTTATCATTGTGGAAAACGTTTTTTGAGGGGAGGAGTGGGGCGAGAACCAGTACCTAGATTCAGCAACCAGGTGCTTTCCAGATGTAAGAACTTTAGCTACCAGATTTTCTCAACCAGTGGGGCTATTCTGAGACTTCTGAAAATTTAAGAAAGGTAATTTATGCAAGAAACAATTAAAACATTAGCAACTTTTGCTATTGAAAAGGATGGTGAAAGGGGGATATAGCTGAGATGTATACAGGTAGTCCTTGGCTTACAATAGTTCACTTAGTCACCTTTTGAAGTTACAATGGCACTGAAAAAAAGTGACTTATGACCCTTTTTCACACTTATAACCATTGCAGCATCCCCATGGTCCTGTGTTTTACATTCCAGTGCTTAATAACTGATTCATATTTATGATGGTTGCAGTGTCCCGGAGTCAGTGATCTTCTTTTGTGACTTTCTGACAAGCCAAGTCAATGGGAAAACCAGATTCACTTAACAGCCGTATTACTAATTTAAGAACTGCAGTGATTCACTTAACAAATGTGGTGAGAAATGGGACAAAACTCACTTAAGAATGGGACAAAACTCACTTAAGAATTTCCCACTTAACCACATAAATTTTTGTCATTCATTTTATCTCAAACCTCCACCAGCTGATGGGAAATATCTTTTCAGCCATGGTAAATTTAAAGTCTCTTGCCCCCCCCCCAAAAGGCACAGAAATAGAACGTGTTATTATGCCCTGCGGGGATCTTTCTTGATTTGATTGAAAAGCTGATTGTATGAATAAACTAGAATTCAAAAGAAGCATAATGCACTTTCGTTTCAGCTATGAAATAGATTTCTGGGAGCATCAATACACATTTTTCAATTCCTTTATCAAGTGGATATCTTTGGAAAGAGTGATGTTACTGTAGGTCAAAGGTTTCTTGCAGAAAATCCAGACAAATAGATTAGCTTATATACCTTATTTAAATGTTCAGGTGGCTAATTACTTTATAAATAACACTCAAGTATGCTATGCTTTTGATTATCAATGTTTGTTTTTATAGCAGTGTTTAGAAATGATAAATGGTAGTGTGGAAAAAAACCTCAGATATACTTCAGTGGTTAAATAAATAAAATACGACCAAAAATTAAAAAGAAAAAAGAATATAATATCCAAGGTAAAAAATTAAAGATTAAAAAAGTAATCTGTGTCTTAAATGTAACATGAAATTTGGATCATATAGAACACGGATGTGAAAATCATATCATCATGGCTGCGTCATGTGACATATTGGGACTTTTCCCCCCTTCACTAAACCGGACATAGGCGTGTCCAGCATGTGATGCGTCATTGACAATATTCTCTGTGTCCTTGGAAGTCACATAATGATGGAAGAAAGATGTTCCTAATTTTGCAAATACCTTATTATTTAAGTCTTTCCTAACTTTCCTAACCAGATGTAGTTTCATAAGTTAATTTCATTAATTAAATGCTAGTAACTATAAATAAATGGTTACTTGCTTGATTTTTCTCCATCAGTAACCTATAGTTCTTCTAAGAACTATTCTTCAGGTTCCTTGATTTTATCCATTCATCTGATCAATTTTCTTTCTTGTTTTTGGCTGCCTTCAACCAAGCTTCGATTGCCCCATTGTGTCCACCATTTCAACTTTCTTGATCATACTCTGACTGTAGGCATTCCTTCTTTCTATTACAGTTATTTGAACCCTGCCTACCTGGACATACATTGTAAAAGAAAACACGAGCATAGAAACAATTCTTGTGCTCATTCATGGTTTTTACATTTGTGTAAATGTAGATACTGTGATTCCTATCAGTCTTTCATTTCAGGCTGCTTATCCTTGCGGTTTCAAACTATGAAATGCATGGCTATTTCTCCTCCTCTCCCCGGCTTATTCTTCACATCTTGAATAGCAATTAAAATGAGATAAGGAGTTGTTCTCCCAGAGTAATTACAGAGATGTTCAATAGCTATGTTTCAACAGTATTTCTAATGGATTATCTGTTGTTAATCCATCCTATTTCTTTAATTAGTGGTAGGTAATCAATCAGAAAAATTCATTGTAAGTATAGCTATTTAGCATCCATGAATATGCACTGTGTGGTACTGAGAACACAGTATAAATATCTCTGTGAACCAAATAAACACACAAGCCTATTTAAGGCAATGCCCTGAGTTAAATAAAAGTTCCCTGCTATGGTATAACTATCAAATGCCATTGTTTGCATTAGAATTTTGGATCTGTTGGTTTCTTTATGCTTAGGTTAGCATTTTAATGCACATGACTTTTGCTATCTTTTTTTCTTTTTCATGAATATTTTGTGCAACTCTAAGGTTGAATAAATCTGCCATACTATCTGTTTCACAGCAGTGGATAGAAGCTACCTAATGGAAAACAATCCTATATATTTCTGAATGGAATATATACAGCTACTGCTGAGAAAACTGCAGCCTTCCTGAATGAAGAAGCTGCATTGCATGTGAGATGACAGACCACTAGATGGCATCTTTAGAGTAGCTTCAAATTATCCCCCTGCTCCAGTCACCATTCATAGAATGCCAGCTTAGAAGGCTTAGCCTATAAAGAAAAACATCAATGGACAAAGCAGATGGTGCAGATACAAAATATGATATCAGTGACACTACTGGAAGATGCAAACTTGGGTGTTTGCCTTCTACTGTACTGATGCTTTGAAATTTCATGCTGTCTTCATGTCTTTGCTAGATGTAAATAATAAAATCCTAGAAGCTTTTTAAAAAAAAAAAGGAAAATGAGGGACTTTGATAATTAATAAAAGCAATATATGTTATAGTTTTGTAACTCCTCCACTTCATTACATTATAAATGCATGGCAATTAAAGGGCCGTTTAGTAAACGGAATTTATTTTGTGATATTAGCCAGAAATTGATGTTGTTTTTCTTGCTGTTTGACGTATATGGTGTATCTTTATTCTCAAAAGAGAGCTTGTGTGTTTTGCTGCTACAATATTAATGTTACATTGCTATAGAAAAAAGCAGATATCAATTTATATAGGATTCACTCTATTATGGCAGCGTAATGGCTCAATGTCTAAGAAGCTGGGCTTGTCGGCAGAGAAGCCAAAAGCCCAGGTTAGAGATCTGAACTCCACACAATAGGGTAAGTTCCTGGGCTCACCCCAATTCTGTCAACCTAGAGTTCGAAAGCATACAAATGCAAGTAGATAAATAGGTATGACTTTGGTGGGAAGATAACAGTGCCCCATGACGTCATGCAGGCCACATGACTTCAGAAATGTCTTTGGGAAGTGCTGGCTCAATGACACTGAAATGGAGATGAGCACCATCCCCTATAGTTGGTAATGACTAGTGGAGAATAATCCACATCTTCTTTTTTTTCACTCTATTACAGCTTTCTGCAAAGTGTATGGTAGACCACTATTAAATTAGAGAAGTGTCCAATGAGACTGTATCCTGTAACACTAGCTGAGGTCTATTTTCTGAGCTATACCTGGTAGATGGTAAAGTTCATTTCACTGTGAAGTTGCCTAAAGCATTGGTAAAGATATTCTACCTCTACCATCTGAACAGCAACTTCATTCTGAAAGTTTCTACAGGCTAATTCTGCCTTTAACAAAGTCGGGTCATCATATTTTTCAGTTGCAGCCCCTCTCTATACCTGCAACTGCAGGAGGGACAGCATCTGTAGAGATTGAGAAAAGCAATCTTATGATGTCACTTGCACTTTCCAAAGTGGTGAAGTTTGGCACCTGTTTGATTATTGGGATGATAATGACAAAGTTATATTGGTGGCTGTATAGCTGGGAATTCTAGAAATTATGATCCAATGTTTCTGGAGGTCACCCGATTAGCAGACACTAGATTGTTCTGGTAATCACCCACCTCAGTCAAAATCAGCTTGCCACAATGGCATTCTTCAGTCTGAAAAGCCTATGGTATTATGCTCTGAAAAGAGTCCTAAAACAGCATCTAGTGTGGCTAAAAAGGCTAATTCAAGAGTGGCAATCCCTTCCACACTGAGAACAGATACAGTTTGTCCCTTGTACAGCCCCCAGATTTCATTGGTTCAGGGACTGCCTCTTTGCCTCAGCCTGCTGAATGAGTGTCTCTTCGAATTGGAGAAGTCCATGCTGTGTCTTTAGCCTCCAAGCTGAATGATCAGTGGTCAAGTTTTTGCAGCTGTTAATGTCCATTCCCAAGGCCTTTAGATCCCTGTTGCAGATATCCTTATATCACAGCTGTGGTCTCCTTCTAGGGCACTTTCCCTGCACTAATTCTCCATACAGGAGGTCTTTTGGAATGTGCCCATCAGCCATCCTCACGGCATGCCCAAGCCAGCATAGACATTGCTGTTTCAATAGTATATAATGCTAGAAAATCCAGCATGTTCAAAGACTGCGCTGTTTGAAACTTTGTCATGCCAGGTGATGCCAAGAATACATTGGCGACAGCGCATATGAAAGGTGTTCAATTTTCTCTCCTGCCATCTGTAAAGGGTCCAAGATTCGTGGCAATACAAGAGTATGCTCAAGACACAGGGTCTATAGACCTGAACCTTTTAATGTTCCGTCAGCTTCTTATTAAGCCATACTCTCTTTGTAAGTCTGAAAAATGTGGTGGCCACTTTACCAATATGTCTATTCAGCTCAGTGTCTAAAGAGAGAGTGTTGGAGATAATTGAGCCTAGGTACACAAAGTCATGGATGACCTCCAGTTCTTGTGCAGAGATTGTAATACAGGGAGGTGAATCCACGTCCTGACTCCTGACTTGTGTTTTTTCAAGCTGATTGTTAGTCCAAAATGTTGACAAGATTAGCTTGCCACACATCTCTGATTTTATGCTGCTGGTTGTAAAAACAGAAGCAGGGCTTCGAAAGCCAGTTCCTATTTCTTATTCATAGTGCTGGAACAATGTGTGTTCTGCTTATTTCTTGAGCACCAGAAAACATTTCTTGCCTCATGGACTTCATTGTGCTAGCTCCTTTACAAGGGAATATGCACAACTTGTGCTTTTCTTGAAAAATTTACCCTATATGATGAAGAAATATCCATTTAATTCTTGCAAAGAATTAAAAAGAAAATAAAAACTCTTTTAGAAAAATTCTAGCTACTAGGATTTGTTACAACTAATTAGGAACACTGAGTTCTTTCTTCAGAAGACAATTTAAGTTTTCACGTTTTGAGAAATAGCTGGAACTACTGCTACAGAAGGAGCTGTTGACCTGCCACATGAAACTAGAATTTATGGAAAAAGCTCCAGTCATTTCGTAGAATCTGAAAGTTCAATATTACTCCTAGAGAAGAAACTCAGTGTTCCCAAATGTACTGAGCTGTCTTCAGTTTCAGTAGTTGGCACTTCACCACTCTTTCTGGCTTCTACGTCTTTCCCCTTTTTATTTATATGTTATTTATATTACATTATCATAAACTCACTGTAAGTTTTATGGATTTAATATATGTTGATCATATATCAACTACAGCTTGTTATTTTCCTTGAGTACACCCTTGATACAGAGACATGAACCATATATCAGCCATTCTTTGTGAGCCAAGCTTTCAGAACTTGGGATTCTGAATATTATAGAGTAGAAACCAATGACTAACAATTCTCCTACACAGTTGTATCCAATCTGCTAGCCAAACAAATGACTGATGCCATTCAGGCTTTTGCAGTGAAGTAAGCATCAACGTAATGCTGCCACATATCTACATATGGGATTTACTCATGGTGAATAAGTGAAAGGGTCTAATAAGAAAGATCAATGTAATTTGGATCAAGCTAATTTGAAGGAAAGTAAAGTCTAACCATGCCTCTAGAAATCTTTCCAAGAAGTTGAAAATAAAAAGGGAGCTAGCTGTCCTGCTTCTGAGTCAGCCATCAGAGTTATTGACTAAGGGACCCTTGGTGCTTGTTTTCTTGCAGATGTTTCATTACCCAAACAAGGTAACAGCATCACTAGCACTGATGATGTTATCTAGCCTGGGTAATGAAACATCTGCAAGAAAGCAAACAAGCTTAGAAAGCACAAAGACCCCTTATTTCAATTCCGAACCACAAATATTCTTCTTTATTGATTTATAGATTGACTGATACTTGATAAGGAGAGAAACAAAGCATATTGACAAAGTGTCGGAGTATTGGCTAAGCTACATTTCAAAGGGGGAAAGTTATTTTTAGGGAATTGGATAAATAGGAAATCTGTGCTTCCATAAATCCTAAATTGTTGAGAATGCCTTGGTTACATTTAAGCCATTTCAATGTAGTTTTTCTTCAGAGCTTCCAGGTGAACCTTTTTCATATAAAATGATAACTGATGTCAACTTGCAAAGCATCCATGGCCTGCTCTCAAGTTGCCATAGGCAAGGGGGATGGGAAAGCAAACTTTGCAGCTGCACCAAGGAGCTGGAATCTCAATCAAAACAAGGCACATTCCAACCAAAACACTGAGGTCATCTCCACAGAAACCCACAGTGGCCGGAGTGACTTTTACAACCTATGAAATTGCTTCATTGGGGAATGTGATTGATGACACACATTGGGGGGAGGGAGAAAAAGGGTCCGAGGTAAAGCATGAATTAACTGAGTTCAGAGTTGGCTCCACCTGATCCATGCCAGCATGAAGCTCCTAATAAATAACTGGATTTCTTTTGAAGCTTGGCTTGAGACTCATGATTTAATTAGGGCATCTGTCGGAACCCTGTCAACACATATTTCAGAGGGCATACTTAAATATATCTATGATATCATCTTCATATAAAACATTCAGAATTATTGTGGCAATCCTGTAACGGTATGGTAAATTACACTATCTATATGCAAAACACAAGAAAAAAGTATCAACAGGTTCTGGGAAATTCTAACATTTACAAAAGCACAAATTCTAAAATTTTTAGGAGACAAAAATGCTGAAGAAAAGGACTCTACCCAAATAAAAAAAAACTGTAATAATAACAACAACAAATCAATAAAGATAGAGCAGGTCCAGGCCCCATAGAATTTTGATGGGTGGGAATGAGATAGATAATTGGGATGAATCATAATGATAAGGCAGTATTATAAAGGGGGACTAGCTGTCTAGAACTTTAAACTTTGTTTAGGCTATTCACATGTGATATGGATGAGAAGTGCCTTGATCCTTTCATACCACATATTTATGTAGAAGATCTGAAGAGGAGCTATGTTTGGGTGGTTTGAATGTAACTACTGCATTCTGAGTGATCTAAGACCCTTCTTAATTAGGATAGATTTCTCTTTCAGTCTCACCCTGGAAGAGTGAACGTTCAATGTGAATAACAGTGAATATTGTCAGTGATAAGTAAATGATAACATTGAATATTCTCTTGTACTTTAATGCCTACCATATCTATATACGACTAAAACTCACATGTACATGTCTATTTGTAACCTTCAAACTGGGTGAAATGGTGCATCACAAGGCCACAAATTTTGAATCACCATACTACAAATGGGTTAACTTACAAAATGCTTGCAAAATGTCTCCCTTGAGATTGAAATTTGGCAAAGTTGTGGCCATTTCATGAAATTTTAGTCATTTCTGACTACACTTCTCCAAAACCCATAGATTACATGGTGCAAGACAAGATAGAAAGGGCACACACTGCCTTCTTTTCTAATTCCTTCTAGCTTCTACATGGTGCAAGACAAGATAGAAAGGGCATACACTGCCTTCTTTTCTAATTCCTTCTAGCTCCTACATCCAATTAGCTGATAGCAGCCTGGCAGATGAGTGACAATTGGACCTGAGTCAAAATTTGATTTTTTTTAAAATGGCAGTGGGCAGCAAGAGAATGATGAGGGAATGACTTGAATGTCTGGAGTGAATTATGGCTGGATGGAGGGTGCCAGTAGCTGATGAGTAAGTGTTCTCCCTCCATAAAGTGAGGGAGTCCTTGCCAGGATGGGGAACAAGGGTGCAGTTTTCCTTATGGTTCATGGCTCTCTTTTTCTTCTTCCCCAAGTAAAGCAACATGCAATTCTGAGGATCAGTCTAAGATAAGGAGGAGTAGCTTCACTTGGGCTCTCCTGAGAGTCATGAGGGGAGGGGAAACAGTGTATGTGGAAATAAGGAGGACCAAAAACATTATTTAGCCTAGGAAAATTGGTATCAACAAACTCAATACCATTCAATATTAATAAAAGTAAGTATGGACAGTTGGTTTTTTATTATGGGGGCAGGGGGAAATGAAACAAATCCAGCTTATACATGCTTGCCAGGGAGTAAGAAGTGAAAGTACCTGGCTACCACTGTTTGGATTTGGAAGCAAAGCATATTTGACCTGGTTGATTGTGCCAAGAAATCCTAGAGCTGTGACTAGACTGGGAAATTGGGGAAAAAAACAACAACACGGAAGATGGCAATGACAAGCTACTTCCAAATTCCTGCCAACAACTTATATGGTTGTGCCCAAGTTGTAACTATAGATTGGGCTTGACTCATGGCCACCTTTACAAATTTTAAAGCATGTAAAAAGTAGACTGGAAGTTAAAAAAACAAATCTGGAATGATTGCTATGCATCACTTGCATATCAGACAGTACATTTGGAATTGGGACAGAATTGTTGAACAGATCTCCTGCTCTGAGATTTTGCAGAATGGAAGCAGATGCTGAATCTCATGAACTTTTATCAGATCCAAAACAGCTCTTGTTTTATTCTTATGGTCTTTTTGCCTTGTGAGGAGCCAGGACATGAATTGTATGATGTGAAATTGATCAAATAATTTTTACTGACTAATTTGTTTCTTGTCATGGGCTGTCATACTAGGAGAGCTTAGTGGTGCATACTGCTTTTAAACACAAGACAACAATATAAAGGCAATTATTAGCAGCAATGCACATCTTTGTCAAATGGTGACTTGCTTCAGAGAAGGAGCGATGGCAAAACAAATAGTGAAACCTGCTAGCTTTAATCATTATTTCTCATAGATTATTCACTTTTTTCTCCTGAATTTTTTGTACTTTAGTTCAATCCCTTCCTTTAAAAAAGATGTTTTGTTTGACCTCTGGCATAATACAGAATCATCCTTTCACAAAAATACACTTCTCATGTACCCCTTTAAAGATTACCAGACTTGAGCGACAACACATCCAAAGCAAAAGAAAACATTCAATTATTGAAAATCAATCCTGTCTGAACTTTATGCTCTAGCAACTCCACTTTCATCTTCACTGGATTCCTTCTTTCAGCTCTCCTCATTTTTATCTTCATAAGCAGATTCATTTTATATAAATCAAAAGGACACTCTGGTGGACAATGAAGTGAATTATTTTAGGAATCTTGTCTATCAAGGACTGTTGAGGAAAAAAAAACCCAATATCTTGAATTCATCACAGTGATTTGAATGACTCCATCATTCAGCTAAAAGCAAAAAGGGAAAAATATTGACGCTTTCAGGAATCCAATTTGGATTGAATTGCTCTGTTCACTGGCAGCAGAAATCCAGCTGCAACACATGTCGGTATCTAATCCAATGCACAACTATTTAGCATAATGGTTGGTGAAGTGTGTTGTTGGAAGACTTCTATTAGGCATTTATAGTTAATTGCCTTGGCATCTCGTGGATGTTTCCAAAGGTCTTTTTTGTGCATCTTATCAGTTAAGATGTGTCACTTAAAGGCAAAACTTCAGAAATCATGCAGGAATGATTACAACATCTTCTGGATGGACAAGCAGAGAATAATTAGCCCACGTAGCTAAGTTTTTTGTCTAGACTTAAATATCTAATATTTACAGTTCAGTTTAGGTGTTATTTTATCTAAAGCAGGGGTTGTCAACCTTTTGGACCTCAGGGACCACCAAACTCATAATTTTAAATCCCACAGACCAGAGATCCTGGGAAAAAACCCCAATAAGTCTGCAGGAAAATTCCCCACCCTGTTTTCCTACCAATCAATCATTCTTTATTTGGGGTCACAGGATACTGTCTCCAGCTCCATTCTCAGGTGGAGAGAGAGAAAGAGAGACTTTTGACTTCATGCAAGGAAAGTAGCAGAAGCAGCAGAAGTCTTTCTTTCTCTCCCCCAAACTCCACCAGAAATGAGTCTTTGCCAGCGCAGCTCTTGGAGCAGGATGCCTTGTACGGTCCCAAAGACTCATTGCTGCTTTCCTTGCATACAGCCAAAAGTAGAAGAAGAAAGAAGCAGAAAGAAGCAGCCCAGTGGCCAGGGGAGGTGAGTGGGATGAGTGGGGCAAGTTCCCCCCTTCCCCCTTTCCCCCCTCCCATCACTATCTCATGTTGTTCACAATGCAAGAGACACAAGCCTTGTGTTCTCACAGGCCATATGGGCGGCACAGCCTTGTTTCCTGAGCAGCCTGGATTAATTACTTTCGGGGGTGCTTTAGAGGTGACATTTCTCTGCAGATCACCAACATTTTCTCGCAGACCACCAGTGGTCCCCGGCCCACTGGTTGGCAACCACTGATCTAAAGTGTTCACCTTATGAACACTTTCAATAAACCCTGTCCCCATTAACGTTCATGTAGCATTGGTCCCCTATGATCTCAGCATTTTCCTGGCTTCCATGTGAACCAGAACTCGGATAATGCAGAATCCTGGCCCATAGAGAAGTCAAGATGCATGCACTGAAATAATAAAGGCTTCTGTTCTGAAGACATCCATGCTAAATAGGGTCATGTGATAAGGGTTATAGATAACATAATGCCTGAATGGAAATGTTGATTAACTTAATTCTTGAACATGTAGTATAGTCATTCAACTAAGCCATATTTTCTTCCCTGCTTTAGATCACATAAATGCAGAAAATGTCTTATTGTTAAAGCTTCAATACTCTAATTTTATCTGGATTCTTAGTCATTTATATTTTTCTAAGATCAAATTCTTATTTACCTTTTTGTTATTTATTTCTGTTTCTCTAAATTCTTAAGCTTCTGCTTAAAACTTTCTTTCTGAAGGCAGATTCACCTGACGTTTTTAAATCTATCATTCTAAAAGTCTCTAATACCTTAAAAGTAGTTAGTGAGTAATCTCTGAAAGTAATTGGAATGTGAGCTTAGTGAGCTTAGTGTCCTTTAAAAGTTTTTGCTGCGATATGAACAAGATTGCTAATTCCATCATCTTGCAGTTCTCAAATCTGTGGAAAACAACTGTTTTTTGGTCTCCTTATAAGCAACAGCCATCTGGACCACATATGGGTGGTCTGGTCTATTCTCCTTATTGAGACACCTTCCAAGGAGCCAGTCTACCAGTTCCTTGAACTTTGCCACAGTCATTTGTTCTGCTTTCACAAAGCCATCTTCAGTTTGCCAAGTCACACACACCAACCATTTTCAAGAAAAATATCAGGATGTTGTGATTGGAAGGACCAATCCTGTTAGGAACTTTGAATCTGATGACTGTTAGATCGTGGATTGACGTCAGAACCAGGAAACGTTAATCTGATGGGCAAGCCAGTTAATTAGCACGTTGCCTTTCGCCAGGAACGAAATGACTGTTTGAATTTCAAAAGGGAGTCCTAACAGTTTTGCTTGCAGTTTTGAATGAGAACGTTACTCCCGTTAGTTTGATTTGATTGTGAAATGACTGTTTGAATTTCAAAAGGCAGTCCTAACAGTTTTGCTTGCAGTTTTGAATGAGAACGTTACTCCCTTTAGTTTGATTTGATTGTGAAATGACTGTTTGAATTTCAAAAGGGAGTCCTAACAGTTTTGCTTGCAGTTTTGAATGAGAACGTTACTCCCTTTAGTTTGATTTGCAGGACCGGCCTGAACCTTCAACCCCCTCTGCCTCTCAATCAGGTTATCAGCCGGGAACGGCTGACAATGAGGAACTTATGGAGACTTCAGGTGAAGATAATAATTTAGATGATTGCTGGGTGGATGTCAGAAGCAGGCGTCTCCTTACGAGAAGAAACCAACGGGAGCACAGGAGGAGGGCAGATCAGTAATTAGACTAATTAGCTGCTGCTCTATAAAGGGAGAGAGATGACTTTGCACTTTGTCCGGAACAAAGTGTTTGTTTGCAAGGAGAACCGAAGATTTTGGCTTGGAGGATTTAAACCTGAAATATCTTGTTGGGACTTGGATTTAATTCGTTGGAACTATTAACTTGGACTATCTTGTGGAGGCTATCTACAGCTGTTATCAGTGAAGATTCCTGTTTGCTGCCTTTATTTGCGAGGACTGCTGCTTTCAGCCTTATCTGTTTATTTTGGAAGGTGGGACATAACATCAGGAACTATTTTGAATTTTGAAATCTCATTGGTAGTAAATAAGAAAAAAATATAGAATGAATTTAAAGGTGTTATTAAGAATGAATGTGAAAAGAGACTGCAAAAATAGTACTCTTGTCATTACCAAGCCAGAAGGTTTAGGGTATTGTGGAATATCCTCAGAGATATGGCAAATAATAGAAGAAGAGTCTAACCAAACTCTGCCTACAAAACTGGAGAACAACACAGTGGCCAATAGACTGGAAGAGGTAAAAAGCTCACAGCCCTGCTATTTATATGCAGGTAAAGATTCTCATGTGCTAACAATGGCCAGGACTGCAAGGAATATAAATCCTTCCATTGCCCACCATTCAGTCAGAACTGAAGAAGCTGCTTGGCTGAAAATTGAGATGTCATCAAGGAAAAACAAATAAAATCCAATTGCTTCTTGAAAAAGCACTTTTGGGATTTACAACTTATTGAATTCTCCTCTAGAATGGACCTGAGCCTAAGGTGAAATGTCCAACTTTTTCTCCCATTGTCTCCCATTAGACCCCTCCATATAACTTTGCTTTATTCATATGGTTCGTAATATGATCAGTGCTAGCAGTGAGAAGAGCAAAAGAAAGGATTACTCTTATCTTCGTTATCTATCTAGTCAGCATGTTGTATTAGATTATTGACTAGGAACCATGCCACACATTCTAATCATCATTGATAAAGGGAGTATGTAGCGTAATTCTGGGAAACAAAGTCCCTTTTTTGTGGGGTGGGGTGTTAAAATTGCTGAATCCATGTATCTTAATTGTGGTGTCAAGAAATACATAAGGCAGCTTTCCACAGTGATATGCAGGAACTATATTACTGACACTTAGATAAGAAAGCATATTTTAGTAAGCATATTTATGAAGTAGAATTACGATAAAAAATATGACATATTTTCTCTCATAAGAAAAAAAATCCTAAAATAATATCTGTTATGTCCTTGGGACTGGTTGGAGTCCCCAACCAGGTCCGCTGTTTGAGCGGGAGCACCAGCCGCTTCCATTGGCTGGCACCGTTTGACAGCCGGCTATAAAAGGTGGCTGTCGAGCAGTGCCAGTTCCGTTGCCGCCAGCTAGCCTGCCTAGCGAGAAGGCAGACGCGGCAACCCTTTATTCATTGCAATAAAGCCTTTTACGTTTCACTCTGGTCCAGCCTCGATCCTCCGCCGCTCTACAACACTGGTGACGAGGGCGGGATGCGATCAGAGGCTACCAGTAGTGTGATTCCGAAGAGCTGTAGTCACTAGAGCGAAGTCACGGGCGCTGAAGCCGCAGCCGCCGGCGCTCACAAGGGCGCGAAATTCAAAAGCCTCCGTAGCCGGAGAGACAGACACCGCCTGATAAGCGCAGCCGCAAGCGCTCTTCTAAGAGCGCGAATTTTGAATCAAGACTGAAGGGACGAGCCCTGCCATTTCCAAAATGAATGCCAATCCGACATTCCCGCCATTCAAGCCAGCCGAGGAAACGTGGGACTCATACAAAAACCGTTTCAGCTACTTCCTCGATGCCATCGGTTTAACAGATGCTGCTGAGCATAGGAAAAAATCCTACTTCCTCAGCTACTGTGGGGCTGTGGTTTTTGACACCGCTACAGCACTAGTTGCTCCTCGCACTATCAGGAGCATTCCATGGGATGAACTCCAAGAGATCCTCTCCAACCACTACTCACCTAAGCCATCCCAGATAGCCAGGAGATATGCTTTCCGAACCAGAAAACAGGCTGAGGGAGAGTCAATTAATGAGTATGTGGCAGCTCTGAGGACAGCTGCCTTACAGTGTGGTTTCAGAGACTACCTAGAAGACATGTTATTAGACCAGATCGTCTGTGGGGTTAGAGACCTTAGACTTCAAAGACGTTTGCTAGCAAAAAAGGACTTAAACCTAGCTTTAGCCATGGAGGAAGCCCAAGCTGCTGAGCTCTCTGCCCAATCAGCAGCTGAAATTCAAGGAACTCCTGTAAAACCCAGCAGTTCCACCATCCATTCTGAGGAAGTTTTCCTTGAAGAAGACCCCATAGACTCAACAGACATTAACCGCCTTAAGCAACAAAAGCCTTCACAGGTAGGAGCAAGGCAGAGAAGCAACTTCACCCCCAAGCAACCTCCCATTTGCCTAGCTTGCGGGGGCTCCCACTCTAGGGCATCCTGCAGGTTTAAGAACGCCACGTGCCTGAATTGTCAAAAGAAAGGCCACCTCGCTAGAATCTGCCAAGCAGGGCGAACCTTTCCTCATAGACCTCCACCACCTACTACTTTCCAAAGGCAAGTGGAGGACTGCTATACCTGCTACCACGCTAACCAAACTTCCCAGACTCCTAATAAAATCAGTATTTCTGTTTCTTTAGAAGGTAAGCCCTGCAGGATGGAAGTAGACATGGGATCTGCACTTTCAATCATCTCCTGGGAAACCCTAAAGAAGATTCATCCCAGATTTGCGAAGAAGAAGCTGCAGAGATGCCACCTGACACTGTGGGACTACCAGGGCAAGAACATCCCTGTCCTCAGGAAAGGCAAGTTTTTAGTTCAATTCCAAGCCTTTAAAGGCCATTTGCCTTTGGTGGTTGTTAATGGTGCCCTCCCCAGTCTGTTGGGGCTAGATTGGTTCCCCTCCCTCGGCCTTAGTGTAACTGGGATCCATGCTGTCTCAACTTCTGACGTAGACGCCCTATTCTCAGATTACTCTGATGTTTTTAGCAGCGAGCTGGGTTGTTATTCTGGCACCCCCATCTCCTTCTCTGTGGACCCCCAGGCAATTCCTCTTCGCCTTAAGCCACGCAGAGTGCCTTTTGCCATCCGTCCCAAGTTAGATTTAGAATTAGATAAGTTACTAAAGCAAGGGGTGTTAGAACCAACTGACTTTGCCAAATGGGAGACCCCCATAGTCACCCCACTCAAGAAGGATGGCAGTTTAAGAATCTGCGCAGACTATAAAACCACCCTCAACCGTTATCTGCAGGTCAGTGCCTACCCTGTTCCTGTTATTCAACACCTGTTACACACCTTCGAACCCGGCACCATCTTTGCCAAATTAGATATGTCCCAGGCATACCAACAGTTCCCTGTGGATGATCAGACAGCTGAGTTACAAACCATAGTCACACATAGAGGGGCATTCAAGTGCAAACGCCTCCAATTCAGCGTAAGTGTAGCCCCGGGTATATTCCAATCCCTCATGGAAAGGATTCTCCAAGGTCTCCCAGGGGTTGTCCCTTACTTCGATGACATTTTAGTCTCAGCAATTGACAGACCTCAGCTCATACAGAGGGTCAGAGCAGTCCTAGAGAAGTTTAGGCAGCATGGCCTCAAACTTAAAAGGGAGAAGTGCGCCATCGCCACTAGGCAAGTGGACTTTCTGGGGTATAGGATAGACACCTCTGGCATTCACCCAGTCGAATCCAAAGTAAAGGCTATCCATGAGGCGCCTACATCAACTAACAAGACGGAGCTCCAAGCCTTTCTGGGGCTACTAAACTTTTACGCCTCATTTCTCCCGCACAAAGCATCTATTGCTGAACCCTTACACAGACTGTTAGACAAAGAATCCCCCTGGCATTGGGGACCCAAAGAAGCCCACGCCTTCAAGTCAGTCAAATCCTTACTCACATCTGATGCAGTCTTAATCCAATTTGATCAACGACTTCCCCTGGTCCTAGCTGCTGATGCATCCCCCTTTGGGATTGGGGCTGTTCTGAGCCACAGGCTTCCCAACGGTTCCGAGGCACCAATCGCATTCTTCTCTAGGACCTTCTCTACTGCAGAAAGGAACTACAGCCAAATTGATAAGGAGGCCTTGGCTGCAGTAGCTGCAGTAAAAAAGTTTCATGAATTTTTGTTTGGGCACCATTTTGAACTTATAACTGACCATAAACCACTCCTGGGGCTGTTATCAGGGGATAAGCAAACCCCACAGGTACTATCACCTAGAATGACCAGGTGGACTTTGTTCCTGGCCGCTTATTCATTCAAGTTGGTGCATCGCCCTGGAAAAAACTTGAGTCACGCCGATGCCCTTAGTCGCTGCCCCCTACCAGTCCCAGTCGAAGACCCAGCACCTGTTCATGCCATTTTTGAAGTTAACGAACTTAAATTGCCGGTTACAGCCGAGGACATTGCTGCGCACTCAAAAAAAAGACAGAATAATTGCCCAAGTTATGGACTGGGTGGGAAGGGGGTGGCCGGAAACACAATACACCGCTGACTTTGCTCCTTTCAAAACCCGTAAGCAGGAATTGTCGAAACTACAAGGATGTCTGTTGTGGGGGACAAGGGTAGTCATCCCAGCCACTCTTCGTGAACCCATCCTGAAGGTACTTCACGAGGGCCACCCGGGCATCGTAAGGATGAAGGCTCTGGCCCGCAGCTACGTTTGGTGGCCTGGCATGGATGCCCAAATCTCCAACTGGGTAAGCTCATGCCAACCTTGCCAAGAAACCAGGGCTGCCCCACCAGCAGCCACGCCTACCAAGTGGGAGAGTGCTAGTGGTCCTTGGTCTCGCCTGCACATCGACCTGGCTGGACCAGTACATGGCAGGACCTTCTTGGTTGTAGTAGACTCTTATTCCAAATGGATAGACTTGGCCCTACTACCCTCGACAACCACTCAAGCAATTGTTAAGGCCCTGACCCGCTTCTTCATTACCCATGGGCTCCCTGACACACTGGTGTCTGACAATGGCCCCCAGTTCACGTCATGTGAGTTTAGCATGTACGTTGCCAACTTGGGCATCAGACACATCCTTACAGCCCCCTTTCACCCCGCTAGTAACGGGATGGCTGAGAGGGCAGTCAGGTCAGCAAAAGAGGCACTTGCCAGGTTTGGCCAGGAAAACTGGCATTCCAAACTGTCACGTTACCTCCTGAGCCAACATACGACGCCATGCACCGCTACAAATAAATCCCCTGCCGAGCTCTTGATGGGGAGATGCCTTAGGACCACCCTGGACAGGCTGCACCCCCACTACCGCCCGGACACCCCTTTAGGATCTGACAGTTTGGTCAGGGACTTTGCCTTGCATGACCTGGTGTACGCCAGGAATTATGCAGGGGATCCTCTGTGGGTACCAGGTCAAGTTGTGTCAGTCACAGGTCCTAGATCCTACAGGGTCCTCCTGGAAGATGGACGCCTGTGGCGTAGACACGTGGACCAGCTCGGAAGGCGATGGAGAAGCACAACTGATACCAACCCAGCCCAACCTCCTAGCACCGAGGACTCCCTGCCGGTACCAGCCTACCCAGTCGGGAGCTCCCTGCAGGATCCGATCTACCCCATCGACCAGGAGAGCTTGCTGGAGGGCCCGAGCTGTCAACAAAGGACACCGAACCAACAGCCAAGCGAACCTGTCTGCCGGCCGGACCAAGCGACTCGCCAAGGTCAGCCCGAACATGGGGACTTACCTAATCCACAGAGCACCACACCTGACCGAACCCACTTCCCAACAACCTACGAGATGATTCCTGGGGGCAAGGACTTGACGCCAGCCAGCAGCTTGCCCGGGTTGCGACGTTCTGGCCGCCAGCGCAGACAACCAACTTACCTGAAGGACTACGCATGCTCCCAGCTGGGGGAAAGGAGTGTTATGTCCTTGGGACTGGTTGGAGTCCCCAACCAGGTCCGCTGTTTGAGCGGGAGCACCAGCCGCTTCCATTGGCTGGCACCGTTTGACAGCCGGCTATAAAAGGCGGCTGTCGAGCAGTGCCAGTTCCGTTGCCGCCAGCTAGCCTGCCTAGCGAGAAGGCAGACGCGGCAACCCTTTATTCATTGCAATAAAGCCTTTTACGTTTCACTCTGGTCCAGCCTCGTTCCTCCGCCGCTCTACAACAATATCCTTTCTTATGACAATATTTCAAAAGTACTAAGAAATGGAATAAAAATATTATTCTGTTCCAGTTGAGAGCAATAAGTATTATCTACAAGAAGTATTTGGATTCCTAATATCTTTACTTTACTTAGCAAATCAGATTATTCTATCACATACAATCATGCCCTGGTTCATATCCTTATTTTAATTTAGGACATTTCTAAATCTCACTGGCTACTTGATTTTATCCTGCTGCTTTTGTGATCCTTTATTGATGAGAATTGCCTCCTCAGCATCTCTGAGCACATGGCAAATGGTAGGAATAAAAATAAGAAGAGGAAGTTCATGTAATTTTTCAGGCCTCTAAATCTCCTGGTCCCATCTCTGTGAATAAGAATTTACTACTGCCATATGTATCAGAATGTTAGAAACACAGTGCAATATCTACAACATTAGGAATGTTAAGAATGCAATTAAATTCAAATATGGAATATGTTTCACAATCACTATAAGTTTGCCTTCTGTTTTGTTTGAAATTGACCTACTGTAGTATAATTCTCAGCTTCTTTGTCCACTGCTATAAGAAAACGATTGATGCCCTCCAGAATGGCAAAAAGAGAATATTAACCACAGGGTTCAACCCTCTGGCCAAGAAACTCCTTGGCAATATGCTTAAACTGAAATTAGTTGACTACACACTGTGTTTCAGGCATTTCTGTACAGTCTAATGCAATCATGTTGTAACTGTATTATTCATTCTTTGCCTGACTGGGATTCTGAAAGACAAATTCAAAGCCACATTCAAGAATTGTCCATAGATCATTGAGATATCAGTTTTCCTATGTTTAGTTTCCTCATTGTTTTGCTTAAAAACTATTTTTAGTTTACCTATGAAATGTTTTAGTGTTTTCTGTTTTGTCATAAAATTTCCATTATGATATAAAGTTCCTGAAAAATATACAATAATTAAATTGATTATTTTTGTTTCTTCACTGAAGCCTTTTCACCATAGTTTAACTAAGGTCCTCTGCTATATGTGAACCAGAAGGAAACAAATGTTGCATAGTTTTTGCTATTGTCTTTGTTAGCTTTAATTGACTTTCTTCTAGATTACATTCAGTAGAATGAAAGTATGTTCGTATCTGGTGTATATCTGGTTTCTCCATCCCCATTCTTTATGTTCAACAGGTAGTGGAAATACCATCTGCCAATCACATATTTTTGTTCTGTTTACTAGAGGTGGAGAAAGTCCACAGGAAGCTAGATGATAGATGATAGATATTTGGATACTACAAAAACTCCAGCCATAGTGCAAGGTCTATGTATTTTCTGATACGTACAAGCCACAGAGAAAATTTATCTTCATAATATGAAACTGAAATATAATAGTCCCACTATATTCAAGAGTCAATACCTGGGGAGAGAGAAGAACAACCAGATCTTTAAAATAGTTCCGCAGTCTATTATAAATAGCCATTTCAATTTCTCAATAATATTTGGGTACAGAGAAACTGAATGTAAACCTTTGGGAGGGGGTTGTCTAGAGAAACTCTAGAAATTCTCTAACAATTTCTCTTGCATAATGGACAAATAGAACAAGTAGTAGTAGTAAAAGATACTCATCGTATCTTTTCATAAAACTAAGTTGAAGTGGTGGAAAATAGGGAAGCTGAATAGCAGTGAAAAGGCAGGATATGCACACACAACCATTGATCATTCTTTTATGCAAGTAGAAATTCCCTTCTTTCTAAAAATTTCAAATACCTGTTCCCTTTCATTATATTTGTAGGAAAATATGCACACACCACACATAAGGCAATTTCTTTGTCCATTACTAGTATCTTAAAGGAAAAAGAGTCCAACATTAATAAAATCCTTAAGGGTACTTTATTGTATTATGTTAAAATATGCACTTATACTTATCTCACTTTAGGATGATGAAAGTGTCTCCCTGCACCAACTTTTTGTTTATTCACCTATCTAGTAATAATGCAGTTTGGCTTTCTGTAACCTGGTATGTATAGAGGCTAAAACTTATAGAATTCCCAGACACAATACTTACAGTCACAATAAAATTTTCAGTGCTTTAGATTTAAAAAACCTTCCACTTTTATGACCCTGTATTCTGTTAATTTAGGGTGACTGAGTGGAGCTGAGCCTTTAACAGACCAGATGCCCTTATTGATCAGATGCCATGCTGAGTTTGCAGCAGATATTTTTTCTTTGTGCACTAGGAAAGAAACATCTGCTGCTACCTAGAATTGATCTCTCAACCTTCTGAGTAGAAGGTGCCTTCACCACTAGACCATCATATTCTTTAGACTGCTATAGATCACTGTAAAATCACATGGTAATCAGAAAATTAGAAAAACCTCAGTTAACTCAACATCTCAACTTTAGGGAAAAATAGGTACAGATTCTTTTTTCCTAACTTCCAATGTCTTTTGAAAAAGCAAATGTGTCCTAAAGGTTCTTTATGGGTATATATGTAGTACATTAAAATATTTTAAGCTGATGTTTACCATTGTCCATATTCAGAGTATCACTTTGGAAAAGTGGCTGTACTTTACATCACTTCAATTATATCTAGATCTCTTTGGTATAGAGAAGATGGGAGGAAATGATGGAGGAAATGTATTCAGGATGATGTTAATGTTATTAGACACCTTCATTATAATGTATGATGAAGCATGTAAGTGAAATTTCCTTGGACCCATGGGTAACATACTGATTTTGGCAAACATTAAAGTTTCCATTTGATACTTAAACAAAATCTAATTTGACTTCAGCAGAATATTTTACAGTAATTAGATATGTTTCTGCTTTATTGATTTTTAAGATGAATATACACATGTAGGGAATTCTAAACCTCCCACCTCAAGGAAATCAAGTTTCCTGCTTTGCTAGATTTCCTCCAGTTAAATCTCCCTTTCCTAATATGCCAATCGTTACACTAGAAAATAAGTAAACACATATTGGTAAAAGGTGTACGGAGTAAAATAATAATTAGAGTGAGCAGTATTAGATGTTTTTAATGAGAATTTGCCTTGGAATACATAAGGTGATCATTTGCATCAGTTTTAACGAACAACTTTTCTCTCTTTGTTTTAAAAATTAATTATTACCAATACTTGTTGTCATTATGCATGCATTCCTATTACCTCTAATAGACACGAAGACATGCAAACACACTCTTTTTATTGCTATCATTATGAAAGTTGACCACATATCTAGCACACAAACAACATGTTAACCTCCTACAAAGAGGTCTATCTACTTGCAGATAAGAAGCTGCATGTTTTGTATGATCATTCCAGCAAGTAGTAGACAGAAGCAGACAAAGCAGAAGCAGGAGGAGGAGGAGGAGGAGGAGAAGGAGAAGGAGAAGGAGAAGGAGAAGGAGAAGGAGAAGAAGAAGAAGAAGAAGAAGAAGAAGAAGAAGAAGAAGAAGAAGAAGAAGAAGAAGAAGAAGAAGAAGAAGAAGAAGAAGAAGAAGAAGAAGAAGAAGAAGAAGAAGAAGAAGAAGAAGAAGAAGAAGAAGAAGAAGAAACAACTAAAACAACAACTTTGGGCCAGTATTAGTAACGTGACATCTTTAAAAAGCTGCAATAAATCATTTTGCTCTCTACATTTAATTAAGATATTAGTATAACCTTTTGAACCCTTTGTAAATTTCTCTTGGACAGGGGACTTTATGACTATACATATTCCAAGGGGTCTTTCAGTATGCTGAACAGCTAAATGAAGTTTCCCTGTGCAGAATTGCCACAAAATGAAATTCTGAACCCACATTTATGAGATTATGCTGTTTTACTTTGCATGCAGCTGGACACAAAAAACCTTTTAGTGTGATTTCTCTTTTTTAAGAAAAGAAAATGTGGAAATAATTAGACTGAATCATATATTTATTTGGTAACAGCCTGATGAACTGGACTTTAATCTGATTAGTATATTATGTGATAATTTAAACTTCATTATCCTTATAAGGACAGAAAGAAGAGGTAAGTAACATGAGGTAATCAACAAAAAAAGAGATACTGGAAGAAGTGACAAAAAAAGTTTCAAACATGCTTAAAAAGGTAATTATCTATAGATGCACAAAATATTGAAAATAAAAATCATTGGGGGAATGTTTAGCAGTGAACTATCCTTTTCAAAATAAACAGATATTTTGCCCCTGGACTATTTCTTCCAACTGAAATATATCAGTTGGAAGTTGTTAAAAAAAACTTATAAAATTTTTGAATACTTTCACAATTAGCATTAAGACCCAATAGGGGCAACAACTGAGGGCAACAATTTATCCATGGACCTTCAATTGCTGATAGATCTTATATCTTCAAAAGAAATTGGAAGAAAATAGATACAGAAGTAATCTGGTGTTTATTCACTGCAACAAGAATTCTAAAATAAATATAGTGTACAGTTTAAAAAGGTTAATCAGGAACAGCCTATTTCTCTAAACAACTTCTTCTCCATTTCAATGTACAAGAAAACAAACAAGAAGCCAATTACTTTGAATTGTATAAGGAAAGAGTGGGCAATTAATTTTCCCAAGGGGCCACATGAAGAACATGGGGCTGTTGTAGAGAACCAAACCAAAAGGTTGCATGCCAAAAGTGCATGCACGTGTGCATGTGTGTACTCCTGCACCTGCACTGTGCACCTCTGTGCGTGCGCACCTAACCCCCCGCATGCTGCATGCCTCAGCATATGCGCACACCTCTCCCACATGCACGCCTCCCCCGGCGCATGCATGGCAGATAACTGACAATCAGCTGCCTGGCAGGGGGCGCATGCACATGCACACTGGGGCTCTTCCAGGAAACCTCTCGCATGATGCCAGAAGTGGCTCACATGCCGCATGCCTCAGCGTATGCGCACACCCCACATGCACGCCTCCTCCTGCACATGCACAGCAGATACCTGACAATCAGCTGCCTGGCAGGGGGTGCATGCATATGCACAATGAGGCTCTTCCAGGCAATCTCTTGCATGCTGGCAGAAGTGGCTCTGCGTGCCATGTCTGGCACATGTGCCATAGGTTCGCCATCACAGAGGTATACATTTGAAAGTAAGTACTAGTTGGAATTCTTTCCATCAGCTTAACTTTCTTTCCCAATACTGCTTAGTAATTATGGCTGAGAGAAACTTATTTCTTGATTATTCATTTCTGGTCTCAACTGCTGCCAGAGAAATCTCATTGAATGTTTATGTGAAACAAATGCATGGAAGGTGAAGATGTGCTTACGCTTAATTTACACAATATGAGAAATTTGTTGGTAGGTAAAAAAAAGATAACCAGAAACGATCTGTTTTTGATGAAACTGCTGTTGATGAGACTTCATTCCTTTTGAAGGAGCATTTTTATATACAGCTGTAGTTAGTATACCAACTGCAGCCCTTACTAGGGGATGCGGTGGCACAAGGCTTGATGACTTTGGATGTGCTGGGCAATTATTAGCATTCTGGTGGTTTGAGTCCAGCTCCACAGGTCAGAGTGAGCTCATATCTCTTGCCCCTAATTTCTGCCCACCTAAGCAGTTCAAAAGCATTGTTTGTGACTAGACAGATAGGTATGGACGTTTCAGTGGTGGGAAACTGCTAGCTGCATTCTGCCCAGAGCATTGGAAGCAGCACTGGATTTGCCTGGAGACAATCTGCAGAGGAGTAGTAAGGAAAGTCTGGATTAGCCAATTTCTTCCGATAATACTGCAAATATGAAGCTAGTTCATCCTCTTGTGGAACACCGGTACAACACATGGTCTAGTGACTGTCAGCTACCAAGGAATTCTACTGTGTGCATAACTTTGTTTCCTCCCTGGTGTTGTACACAAACAAACAAACAAACAAAATTACTAGACTCTTACTCTGTATTTGAAAATGTGACAGTAGATGTATGGTAGGCTAGTGTGCACTTTAAAGATCATGTATATCTTCACTGTCTTCTCGCTGGTTTCTGAATTCATTGAACACTGACTTACTGGAGTTTCTCCTCTTGTGTAAGCCTACCCATAAAATATGTTCTTTGACAGATGCTGTGGTGTATATCTTGTCATCAAGAAGGGCTGGATTGTAGATACAAGAGATAAAACATCTCCTCTGACAGCAGAGGACAGTACTATAAAATTTGGAACATTGGATATCGTTTTATCTCAATCTTACCCAAATTTTAGACATATAGTAAAACTGCACTATTTTAATGGTCTCTAAAAGCTCTCTTCAATTTTGTTTTTCATTTGTTTTTAAATATATGTTCTCCCCTTTGTTTTATTGTGAATTTAAGGTAGTTTTAGACTTTATAATTTTAGAATGCTAACAGAGCTTTAATGTGCAGAATAGTTATTTACTTACATAATTTATGAATACTGCTAATACTATTATTTTTCTATGACTAATACTATTATTGTATTACTTATTGTTATGGTAATTATATTATTATATAATTTGCTTATATTTTATTGTTTGCTTCTATCAATACAAGAGAAATGATTTCAGTGCAAGGGGAAAGGAGCAATTTTTTTAAAGGCCTAGCAAATTGATGTTTGATAATTGATAACCATTACTTACTGACTACATTGTTTAGCAACTCTTTAAAATTATAATGATAATTATGATGTTCTAAAGGTATATAAGTAAAACTATATTAGAACTTGGATAAGAAGTGAAACATCTTCAAGGAAAAAAACCAAGAAAGCCCAATAGCCTTATGAAAAAAGTAACTTTCAGACAAAGTTATAGAGCCTGGGTGCAGCAGTGGCTAGAATGCAGTATTCCAGGCTAACTCTGGCCACTGCCATGAGTTCGATCCTGACCAGCTCAAGGTTGACTTGGCCTTCCATACTTCCAAGGTCAGTAAAATGAGGACCCAGATTGTTGGAGGCAATATGTTAACATTTGCAAATTGCTCAGAGTACTGTAAAGCACTATGGAGTGGTATATACATCTAAGTGCTATTGCTATTAATGGACAATGCAAAAGTAAAATCAAAGGTTGCGGTCTAGTGATGTTTAATGGCTGTGGTGACTCATTTAACAACCAAATGGGAAGTCACAAGTCTGCTGATGGAGTTGCCTGTCACAAGTATAATCATAAGCAAGAATTGACTTTTTAAATTCTTAGTATTTTGAGAACACCTGTTTCACTATAAGGATTGAAAAGTAACAAACATCTGTTTCTTAATTATTCCTACTTTGCAGGACAGCGGCAGACAATTATATTAGAAAATATTAAGCAAGAGCCTCTATTCTGTTCCTGCCTGAGGTGAAGAAAGTGGCAACATATGATGATTGTTATATGTTATGTGTAGCTGTCTTCCTTTTCAAGGTAATTCTTATCTGCATATTGATTTAAAAACAGCAGTGATTTTTTTTTGTTCCCTTGGGAGAAAAGAGAGGCATTTTATTTACAATGCTGTTTAGACAATCTCTGTTGAAATAATTCTTTTTCACTGTTTTGAACAGATGCCTGGCATGCACCTGGGATATGGGAGGGTGCCCATGTTTTTTGGCTCTTAACTTCTCTCTCTATCAATATCATTCACTGAAGGACTCTAAGAATAGGACAATATAATACATTATTATTTGCTTTTTGAAAACTTTCTCATTCTCTATCATACAGTTTCATAATCTCTAAGTCAGAAGTATAACGATTTGGTTCAGTTAAATAATGACAATAAGAGTTGCTGATTGAATGATAGAAGGGTCAGAGCCAAAATGAATAGAAAAGCTTTCTTTCTCTCTGCTGCAAACCAAATTCTTTTCTTATTCCCATTTTCTGAAAGTCTATTTTCCCACATCTGTCTCCAAATTCTAAACATTAAAAAGAACCTTGAACCAATTCATATCAGACCATGTATATGGTGTGGCTTTTCCCCCCACACACATACAGATTTGGTCTATGATGATTATATAGCTATGATTTATTCCATTACCTCAATGTGAAATAGACTAAAATGTTTAGAAGCAATGATTTGATAGTTAACATTGCCTTTTTCCGCAAAGACATTAAGTATATGGTACAGTAAATGTCAAGAATCTAGTGACTGGAGACTTCTACTAGTGAGTTTTTGAATATTTTGGACAGAATATTGGTAATAAACAAGCACATTTCTTTCCCATCATTTATGCAAAGAATATGACATTTATCAGCTCCTGCTTATAAATGTCATCAATAAAGTTCATGATACAAGTAATAGTTATGGCAGCCCAGTGCAATCTTTGTTCTATATAGTGTTGAAAATACGCAGCATACATTGAGAAGTTCAACTTTCTTATTACTTACTTTGAGAACATTTCAATTTCTTTTTGATTTATAGCAAAGTAATAGTGCAAAATAAGTGCTATAATTTTACAGAGGCTTATTTTTCATAGAGTCCTTCCTATTTTCACAGAAGCTTTCAGAAGCATTTCCTTTCAGTAAATAAAATGAGCAAGAAATTATAATAATAGTTCTGAAATTATAATAATAGGTCTCAACAGCATTTTCCATTGCTACTCAGTGTGAGATCTAATATGGAATGAAGCAGATATACATACTGAGATTAAGACCCAATGTAAAGGACAAGGTTCCATTTTTTTCATGGATCTTGCCTCTGATAAGATTTCATTGGTTTTTCAAAACCAAACAATGTAGAGATTAAAGTGTGGCGATGAGGAATAGCATCTAATGGTACCATCAAGGCTTTATTAGCAAAAGAAAATATAATGGAACCCTCTGAAGTATAAGAAATGCATAGAACATTGTTCCTTTTGGATCAATCCCAATATTCTTAAAGTAAATGGAAATTTAAAACGTATGCTGTTCTAGGATCTTTTTATGAATCATTTTAAGAAATTGTATGGTTGAACACTCTTTATCTGAGAGCATAGGGATGTTGGGGAGGACTAACAAATACCAGCTAATGGATACTACCCCATCCATGTTCTTTCCATATTTGAAATTCACATGAATGCATGATTAAAGCTACAGATGCCTTGTGATCCTATATGGCTTTCAACATTTGTCATGTTGAGATGATGTTCACACAGACTTTTTTTTAAAAATCAAATAGACATTCTCTTCATAAAACAACGCTAGGAAAACTTTGGGATATATATTAGATGAACTTTCCTCAGAAGAGTAATTGTGCAGAAAGTAGGTCACATGTTGAACAAAATCAGTCACAAACTGCTCACTTACCCAAAGACAAGCCATCTCCTCTAGACTCCTAGAATGTCCTGTAAACCAATTCACTGTTTATTTGTCTTGAAAACATTCCAAGCAAAACAGAGGAGACATCCACCTCCTTTTCTAGGAATTCAGTAAGGTCTAAAATAAAGATGATGAAGAGTGGCATTTTGCTTTGCAGCTTTCCATTTACTTTGCCCACATTAAAATAATCCTTTAGAAATGAAGTAAAGTGTCAGAAGTATTAGATTGCCTACTTCTGGGTTAGAATGAATCTTTCTTCCTTAATTGGTATTCGTACCAAGAGAGGTTCATTGCAGTAACCGGTGTCTTTTCTAGCTATAAAATATTCTTGATTTAATAATAAGTGGTGCCTTTAGCTCAGGAAAAAGAAGGGGAAGGTAGCCATTTAGTATCCCACAATTTGTCCTCCTATTATTATTCAACTCAAGGACATGCCACTAACTGGGTTGTATAAATTGTTATGCACATTAAAAACCTTCATAAAGAAGCTATAAATAGATATTTCACATGATGTTGCAATGATTTCCCTGATCATTCTGTTATATTTTTCCATGTTCACCCCATTTCAATTCTAGATGGCTTGAATCAGCACTGCAAGTATACAATGGTGTACACAATGCAAGTTATATAACTTTTTTGGGGGGGGAATCCAATTTTTAATACAGTAGGATTATAACTTTAGTCTGTAAAACAATTTCTCCTTAGCTAAGGACACCTTAGCTCTCCTGTAACTTAGTAACAAGTAATAAACAATGTACTGTTTGTAATCACTGCTCAGGTCTGGCTTTTATCTAGTGAGGGACCATTTAGTTAAAAACAAAAGTATCATGCTTTGAAGAAGTCAGAACAAGTCATTGTTCATTTGAACTGGTTTTAAGGGACTATTTGCTTAAAAATATTAAAGGGAAACATAATGTCAAATAGACCAGATGGCATTGTGAATTTTAAAATGCTAGATTTAACAGAATGCGCTAATTAGTGAATTAGCTGACTTTTAACAATTCTAATCGGTAATGACACAAAAAGGAATTAAGCACGGTCATATTCAAATGAAAACTTCAATCTGGATTTCAGGAATGTTGGTGAGGGATAGATCAATTAGTGATGAACAGATCAAAAAAGTCAAGATGGTGGCTATGAAATTAAATCCCCACCCACAACCTTCATAACTAGAAGCATTCCTGTCAAACAGACAACAAATGGTCAAAATTGGGAGTGTCCTATCAAATTCTGTACCTGTCAACAGTGGTGTCCCCCAAGGCAGTGTTCTAGGACCAACTCTCTTCATAGTCTACATAAATGACCACTGTGATCATATTAAGAGCAACTGCATTCGCTTTGCTGATGATGTAAAGTTATTCAACAGCACCGACAATACTGCTACCTTTCAAAAAGACCTTGACTATGTATCAGAATGGTCAAATAAATGGCAACTTCAAATCTCAACAAATAAATGCTCTGTCTTACATATTGGCAAAAAAATATCAGAAAATAAAATACAAGCTGAATAGTTAAGACCTTGTTGATGATCCAAACTCTGTCAAGGATCTTGGAGTACTCATCTCTAATGACTAAGTGCTAGAGCCCACTGTAACTACATGGCCAAAAAGGCATTAAGAGTTGTTAACCTAATCCTACGTAGCTTTTTCTCTGGTAATATCACACTACTAACTAGGGCAATAAAACATTTGCTAGACCAATACTTGAATACAGCTCATCAGTCTGGAACCCGCATTACGTATCTGATATTAATACAGTTGAGAAAGTCGAGAAATATTTCACAAGAAGTGTTCTCCACTCCTCTACCCATTGCAGAATACCTTATGCCACCAGACTTGAAATTCTAGACCTAGAAAAACTATAACTCTGCCACCTTCAGTCTGATCTAAATATAGTATATAAAATCATACATTGCAATGTCCTACCTGTCAATGAATACTTCAGCTTCAACCATAACAATACAAGAGCACACAATAGATACAAACTCAAGGTTAACCGCACCAAACATGATTGCAAGAAATACGACTTCAGCAACAGAGTGGTCAATGTCTGGAATACTTTACCTGACTGTGGTTTCTTCCCCAAACCCCCAAAACTTTAACCTTAGACTGTCTACTATTGACCTCACCCCTTTCCTAAGAGGCCTGTAGGGGACATGCATAAGCGCACCAACATGCCTACCGTCCCTGTCCTATTGTTTCTTTTTATTTTTCTTATATGTATCCATTTCATGTACTCATAACTATATTTACACTTATATCTGTTACTTATAATTGCTTGACAAAATAAATAAATAAATAAACTATGAAATTGAAACCACCATTTTTTTATATGTGTTACATATGTGATACATGTAAAAAGAGATGGGGGGCTTCAGTTGTGGTCATTGTCTTTGTTTTTTTTGACACTTACCATCTCTATGGATGCCCCTGCTGGACTCATATCTGAATCCAAAATGAATCCGTGGTGGCACAGTGGTTAGAATGCAGTACTGCAGGCTACTTCTCCTGACTGCCAGCTGACTGCAATTTGGCTCAAGGTTGATTCACACTTCCATCTTTCCAAGGTCAATAAAATGAGGACCCAGATTATTGGGGGCAATATGCTGACTCTGTAAACCACTTAGAGAGGGCTGTAAAAGCACTGTGAAGCAGTATATAAGTCTAAGTGCTACTGCTATTAGTATCCTTTTTATGATTTTAAAAAAAGAATAGCAAATCCATTTTAGACTATGTTATTTGGTTTTATAATGTTCATAAATATATAAAACTAACTTTTTATTAGCACCAAGAAAAGAAATTGAGAATGTATATCTGTGCTAAATGCTGGCTTGCTTTTACCATGGTGTGTTCTGCTTTACCTATCATGCAAAGCCAACCCCCCAAAAAATGCAAATCACATTAACTATGAAAAGCAAATTCGAATAGTACCATAGCATGCAATGCTAGACTTCACTCTGTGAAAAATATAGGCGATCAATAACATAAAGATATTCTGGGCTGACCTGTGCTAATGTGGAACAATCTTCCCTAATTGCAGCATTCATGCTTTCCTTTATTCAGTTGGAAGAACCAGATGAACCTTTTAGTTTTGTAGCCTTTGGAGAACAGGAATTGTGCTTGCATAGTGTGGCAAATATCTGAGGGAAATATTTTAAAAAACTATCATTACTCAGGATTTATGACCAACATGGGACATTATATTTAGAATAGAATAAATAGAATCTATTTTCCCAGTCCCCAGCCTCCCTCTCTTAACACATACACATAAATATCTAGATGAGGAAGGAGAAAAACAAACATACTTTGGATGTATATAGTCTTAAAAGAAGCCTTATCAAACGTTAGTGCCATGTCTAATAACACAGTATTTGTATTTGACGCAAAGCTATCAGATGGTTTTCCTGAAGGAGAGCACTGGATGTTCAGAATTGGCTAAAAACATTTTTTCTCTCCACATAGAAATCCATAGCATGCTAAGGTTTGAGAATAATAAAACTCATCCCACTGCACAGTTACTGTTTTTAACTTCTGGCAGCGTTGACCAGATTGAAAGTGCTAAACTGAAAATATGATTGTTTCATATAGCCAGTAAGAACTTCCTGGCTTTTCACCAAAGTAATTCTGAATCTCTTTTTCACTTTCCCCCTGATAATAATGAGGCACTTTTCTGACTTCATATTATTGTGCTTTAAATATTTATAGAGTATAGTTCATTTTTCACTTGGAGATGTCTTTATAGGTAAGAAGTCAAAATGCATTTGAGAATTCTTCCTGTAAATTTCACCAGGAAAGCATCCACTCACGTTTGCTTAATTTGTCTAAAATCTTTTTCTCAACTTTATTTGCTGCCCTTTCCAGTGGCAAAAAGTTGTCAAATTCTGATTGGCCGAAAGCTATCCAAATGCCAGCTCAGCTAATATTATGATGGCTACTGCAATTTGCCCTGTACAATTAGTAATCAAAGTAGATGCCCCAAATATTCAATTTCTCCCCACATAATTTCCATGGGAAATTATCATTTTAAAATTAAAATCCATTATTTACATAGTGTCATGATTCAGATTCCTGGAACACAATTTAGTTAGCTAGACAAATACACAGCTGTCTTAAGTGACTGAAAACGATGAACTAAAGGAATTTGATAAGAGATTATTGGCTCAAATGTGACTGTTCAGTTAATTCAAGTTATAGCCACATGAAACTCAGAGCAACTCCACAGGTTTTTTTTTTTTTTTTACCCATAACAGATGGGATGACTCTATCAACAAACAGCTGTTTCTGCTCAGGTTCCTCCTTACCAAGAAGGATCACTGCAAAATTGAACCAGCAATTAAAATCACCTCGACCCTGTGTTTAAGGCTATTTTGAGGAGCCAGAGGATGAGATACAATATTAATGTGTCATTGTTCGGAAAGGGGTGGAAATTCCATTGGGTACAGCTGCTGTAAATTGCTGAGTTGTTGGCATTCTCATCCTACGATTCTCATACACACACACACACACACACACACATACTACAGAGACAGAAATACAGAAGTGCAACATACGTACACAGACACAAAATAATAGAAAGGTTTGTTAAACTGAACTAAACGGAAAAAGATAGCAAATTGGATACTAGTGAAAGTTTCTTGCTAAATTGCTTTCCCCATTCCTCATTTAGGACTGACCTCCAATAGGACCTTGCTCCAATGGGAGATCTGAAAAATATACAAAATTCTCATTGTACTAAATAGTTCCTGCTGGGCCTGACCTGCAGAAGATATGGTTTAATGATGAAATAAATAATTAAACAGAGATGCTAATCCCATAAATCTAACAACTCACAAAGAGCACATCGAGCTTCTAAATTCTGTTTAAATGTTGAGCAGTGTTTGAAGAGGAAATTTGTTTTATGTTTCTGAAGCTTAGAAGCTTAGACAACTCAGGCCATTGTGTTTTCTATATTGTTCATTTTACTGGCTTTTTCAAAGGTTTTACTTTTGAAAGACCTAGTATTCATACAAACCAAAATACAAAAGCAAATTGTTCAAATATTTAACACTGATCATTATTTGTGCCTGGAAACTGAAACACAAAAGCTCAGAGAGTCAGCACTGCCCCTAGAACTCCACTTCCTAATTTTAGCTATATCTCTTTTAACATTTATCATTTTTATTTTATTATACAAAATATAAAGAAGAAAATAAAATAGGAAATTAAGGAAGGGAAAGGGAATGAGGAAAGTGGGTGTGTGAGATACAAAGGGGAAGAGAAAAAGAAAGAAAAGGGGGCATTGACTTCCAATTATTCCAGTACAAAATAAACACATTCCAATTTCAACTTTTTGCCTTTACACATTAATATATAACTAGCCATTCATATAACAGCAAATTTTTCAACAAAACCAAGGTCAAAGTTTCATTTTTTTCTTCGCAAGCACAAATTCCAGAAGTGATATCCAAATAAGAACATCTTTTCCTCTTTAAATAAAGTACGGTAACTGATTTAACCATTCCTACTTTATCTTCCTTGCTATGGAAATAATATGTATTTCTATTTGCACCTAGTAATCTTTGTGAACTGTCACCATTTTTATTTACCAAAATTATTGTATTCTTTCAAATTCTTTGGCCTCACTGGAAAAAAAGGGGGGAACCGTTTTTCCACCCCTTTTTTCCTTCAAAGTACTAAACCTTTTTTTTTTAAAAAAACCCACTTTTTTAAAAATAAAAACTTTCTAATACATATTTTTCTTTGATTTCTTAACATACACACTTTGAACTTCAGTATTGCATTTAGTTCCCTCTCTCATCTATTTTACTGGCTTTTACAAAGGGTTTGCTTTTGACAGACCTAGTATTCAGACGAACTAAAATACAAAAGTAAATTGTTCAAATATTAATACTGGTAATTATTTGCACCTGGAAACTGAAGCATAAATGCTTAGGGATTCAACATTTCCCCTAGGACTCCACTTCCTAATTTTAGCTATATCTCAAAATATTTGTGGGTGATAACTGGATGTACCATTTATAGCAATATATTAAGATCAAGTTTTATTAATACCTACAGGATATACAATTTCCCATTTGCAAAATCAGCATCCATTTGTCCCATTGATATGTGATTCACTTAAAAGGAATAAGCTGATAATAGGAACTGCAACCCAGCTCATTTTAAACTCTTTTTGATCATTACAGAAAAATCGTGGAAAAGAAAATGGGAGTCTTTCTTAAAAATGACAAAAGTTGGATAGATGAATGATTGCGTAGGGAGAATAACATTTTCTTCTCTGGATTAGACCATCATGAATTGTAGGAGAACAATGGCACAATGTATATTTTTTTACTGATTATAATTTGTCCCTTAATCTAAATCCTACCCAACATAATGCAGTGATGAGAAAGAAGTTCAAGTATGTTCATTTTCAGATATAAGGATCAGACAAAATATTACAGTATCTGGAATGCAAAAGATGCAGATGGCAACAAAGAATTGTTGTTTTCTATATATATTTTGTTGCCATCTTATGGTTATTTGGATTTTTTCACACCCCCAAATCCCAAATTTTTACCCAAATATAGTAGCCTGAGGGTTTAACTGCATTTGACTTTATCACAATTACTTGGTAACAAATCTTTCAATTTTTATTTCTTCCATGATTGTTTACTTTTGCTCTGTTGATAGGCATTTCTGATTTATGTGAACATATATAACATCATTGTTTGACTTTGTCTACTCCACAGTATGAAATCCTCAGAGAATACATAATATAGCTAAGCATGATAAGGTTGGAATTTGGAGATCATCATCATATATTTTTGTCCTAAACTAAACTGCAGAATACTTTCATCTCTTGTTAGAGGAAAGAGAGAGAAATAATATTAGCACCAATGTGATGTTTTCTTTTTCATTTTGTTGGCAGTGGAACCCATTATACTGGGTTCTGATGATACTGACAAGGAATGTGATCCTAAAACATATGTGTTTACCCATAGAATTCTCCTGAATAGTAAGAAATCATACAACCAGATGCATGATGGTATCAAACTCATTCTTTAGGCACACTAAAAATGATACACTATGTAAACCTTGTGTATAAAATCCAGCACAGAAATCCAGCACATAATCTGTTTGATATTTTACCTAGTTCAGAATAAACTCCTAGACATCTGCTCTCATGCTGTACTTTAAAGGTCCTTCCTGCATATCCTCAATTAGAACTGTTCATTAACATCCCTAGCCACTGTAAATGCAGAGTTTTATAGTAATTTTTGATTAAGGCATTATCCAATGATTGAGTGCAGATTCTGGTTTGTTGGTTTGCTTTATTAACTGCAATATATTAAGGAACTAGTACTAACATTGACAAAACTAGCTTTGGATGTTTTCAAGAAGTCTGTCAGAATGAAGTGTTCAGTTTTCTTATACACTTTCATGGTGAAGAATAAAATATTAATATGAGAAATGCACATATTTCCTGTAAATATTTGATACCCCAACAGTAATCATATTTCTGTTCTGGAATGGAAAAAACTGTTCTGAAATTATTTACTGGTGAGCTACCCGTGAGTCATTTATTTTTTGTGGCATTTTCTTTCGGTTAAAGTAACATAAGAAAAGACTTTTTAATTAGATCATCCATTCTTGTGCTTTGAAATAACTGAAGTGAAAATGTGTATTACAATTAATGTCATTTAGCTTTTTCGTGACTAAATTTTAAAAGCTTGGCTGAGAAGCAAAAAGCATTAAGCTCAACAAAATTTAATACCCAACCATCTAATAAACCTGTGAAAGAGTTTGCTGCAGGACATCCTAGAAGCTGGATAAATTCAGCTACTGTATCTCTAAGTTCATTCTCATGAACTCAGGCTGATGCATCTTTGTGGCACTTCATTGCTTAATTGTCGCTGTAGGATTTCATGCAAAGAAATGAAAGGAAGGCCTATTCTGAGTAAGAAACAAAGTCATTTGGTCCAAGTTTTGCAATAAAATATATTTAATTATTTCTGAATTATTAAACAATTCATCACCCTCCATTTAGAGTCAAACAACCTACTCTCCAAAAACAATTTGGTTTCAGGAAAAAAAATTGTCCCATAACCTACAACTCCTACACTACAAAAACATATGGACTACTCTACTCGACCAGGGTAAAGCAATAGACGCGATTTACATAAACTTTTGCAAAGCCTTTGATTCAGTGGTACATGACAAGCTACTGTTAAAACTAAACTCTTACAGCATTTCTGGATCCCTTCATAAGTGGATTATTGCATTCCTGTCAAACAGGCAACAACTAGTAAAAATAGGGAGTGCTATATCAGTTAACAGTGGTGTCCCCCAAGGCAGCGTTCTAGGACCCACACTCTTTATACTCTATATAAATGACCTTTGCAATCATCTTATAAGCAACTGCGCCCTCTTCACAGATGATGTAAAACTATTCAACACCACTGACAATGCTACTGTTCTTCAAAGTGACCTTGATTATGTGTCTGAATGGTCAGACATTTGGCAACTCCAAATCTCGACCAACAAATGTTCTCTGTCCTACACATTGGTAAAAAAAATAAGTACACAAATACAAACTAGACGGATATCACCTCATTGATGACCCTCACTCTGTCAAGGATCTCAGAGTATTCATATCTAATGATCTAAGTGCTAGAGCTCACTGTAACAGCATTGCCAAAAAGGCATTAAGAGTTGTACCTATTTCCTGTATTCTTACTCATGTTTATACTTATACCTATTATCTTGTAAGTGATTGACAAATCAAATAAATAAATAAATAAATTGTTGGATACAATTTAATATAAACAATATAAAATATTGTTTATAATATAATATAAACAATTTAATTGTATTATATTATATAAATATAATACAATTTTATATTAAATTCAGATTTTATTTTCAACTTTTTTTTGGACAAAATATTCATGGTCACATAACTGAAATAGAATATATACTTCATACAGACTTTTCAATGTTTATTTTTAAGCAGTTCAAAGAATCTTAGAAAGGACAGAGCTAATACATCACATAAAACGAATGAGTATTGTGTCACTATGGTTTCAATTAAGCAAAAATTACTCATATTCAGAATAGCAAAATATAGGTCATCATTTCTTTTGGGGTTGAAATGAGCCACATATTTTAAATCCCCTTCCTAATTGCTCTCTGAAAATTAGGAATAGGTTATCTCTTTGGAAGGAAGGGAAGTAAACTCTATAGTTCTATGCGTATTAAATGTAATAAGTACTCAATCCAGCAGTATCTTATACATCATATATGAGGTACATATAATTTGTAGGCAGTCACATAATCAAAAAGAGTTACATGCAGTTGCAAGAAGTAGCTGTCATGTCATTGCTCTCCATTATTTTTGATTTTTTTGTGTGTGCTTTTCAATTGTTCAGGGCTGCATAAGTAAGCATGAAAAAGCCCAAGGTTTCAAGAAGTATATAACATGTTTAGAAAAATACTAAGGGTGATGAATCAGGTCTTAAAATAGTTCAATGGGCATGATATTGTGAACTGCCTGTTGTGTGGGGAAAATGGAAAACAGTAGGAGGGAGGGCAAAAGAAAGCCATATTCTGAATAGGAAAACATCGTATAGCAACATTTGCTGCTGCCTCCCAAGTGTCATTATTTATCACCATCTTCCTCCTTCTCCTACTTTTCTACCTAAGAGAATCATAATTCTCTCAGGACTAGTTATTATATAACAAAAATAACATCAACCATGTACAAGAGTTTGATTAAGCATGTAGAAATTGAGGAAAAAAATTCTCAGATCTTCCTCTTTCCCCCTCCAAACAAGTTGTGTATGTTCAGTATGGACAGAATTTAGACAAGCTGTTAGGCAGAATGTGTAAAAAATCAGTAACGGGACATGGAATGCCTGGAATTAAGAACAGAAGCTTCAAGTGTTTCAACATTTGCAAGTTCCACGTGTTAAGCAATAATCATTTTCATGGTGTAATGTTGAATGCATTGAAAACTTGTTTTAAAACCCATTTCATTGAATTTGTTAAGACACAACAGAGATGCACCTATTTCCAATGAAACTTCTGGGGAAAAGGAGAAAACAGAGCTACAAAACAAAACTCTTCAAAGAGATTAAATACAGAAGAGATGCATGGCCCAAGCTCTGGATGTAATTCCCAATTAAGGATCCATCTGACTGGATAGTTGAATTGCTTTCTTCAGATTCTGTGCACAGGTGCATCCAACCTGTAGACACCAGCTTAATGGACTGTTTTGTGAAAAAAAAAACACTATTTAAAATTATAAGAAGGAATTGTCAGAGGTTCAGAGAGAGTAAGGAAGTTGTCATTTTTAAAACATTGAAGTTGAACTATTGTATGCAGATTCATTGAAACATTTAAAATATGAATTTCTTAATGATGATTGTCTAATGTTTTTGGATGAGATTTCTGCCTGCTTTTCATGTAAATCCTGGTGATTCCATTAAGTGGGGTAATGCTTCTGTGCATCCCACCCCACAAATTGCCTTGAGATCAAGTTATGGTTTCCCTCATTCTTTGTTCAAAACTATTTCACCAGATGTTGCTTCATTTCATTGCTCATCTCTCTTAGGATTTGTGGAGTTGTGAAGTCCCAAGATGCAAGTACCTAATATACAATAATGAGAAAATGCAGACTGCATCTATTGAAAATTATGTTAAACACCAGTCTCTTATTTGTTTTCTCATTATTCAGATTAGCCTCTTTCAGTCTCAGACTAAAGAAAAGATGCTGGTAGAAGAGGAAAATAATAAGAAAAGAATAGAAAATGTGATGAAAAATCTAAGAGTCCTGCCCTGGCTCAGATTCCCCAATTGATTACTGGCAAACCTTTTTTTTTGCTAGGCTTAAAGAAATAGTTATCAAAAGAAAGTCCTACTATATGGACAGATAGACATGAACACAAATAAATAATAAATATAAGACATTTAAATGTGAAAAAAGCCCCATTGAGATATAGGAGGAAATATATTAGATTTTTATCTGGTCCCATGTTTCGGGACTAAATTTAGGAATTCTAATTTATATCCCCCACTCCTGTCTCTCATTTTGGGGACTGATTTAGTTCCAAACTGCTAATCTATCTGATCTTTTTGTTGTGATGGACTGCTCATTAATCTCCTTATTATTCTGAATGTCAAAAGTCTGTGTACTTCAATTATTCCCAGACAGGCAACAACCTACATGCCAATACCCTCTAAGGTGTCATTTCCCATCTAGTGAGTAGACATTCTGTGGCCTTGGCAAACCTATATAAAAAGCAAATTTGTTGAAGAGTGAGGTGTTAATAATAACTAGAAGATCTGGTTCACATAGAAGGAAAATTGTCTCTGGGAGAGAGATAATGACAAATTTAAAGTAAAAGGGGTAACTTAAGGCAAGAAACCTCCATTGGGATACTTAGATTATTTTCAGACAACAGGAGAAAAGGTGACAGTCAGGCTTATCACTATGACAATTTACAGTTATCACCTGCATTGCTCTCTATATTGGTGTTCAACCAAGATGGGTGTCTTTCCCTTGTTGGAGTCTGATTCTGAAGGGGAGATTGAGGAGCTGACAGGGAGTGGGAGTGTGGCTCAGGTGGCTGTGGAAGAAATGGGGGAAGGGCATAGTCTGTCTGGGCAATCAGAGGAAGACCCAGGGCCACCCCTCTTCATCCTAGGGCATGCAGGGAGGAACAGAGAAGGGAGCAACGTGGCTTACAGAAGAGAAAAGGGCGCTGATCCCTTTCATTAGTTGAAGCTGGAAGAACAGGATATAAGAAGGCAATTGCACACAGCACCTTGCTGGAAGCAAAGCATGCATTATCTTTGTTGAGGCTTATCTGGATTTTGGCGTCCTCCCAATTACTGTTTTTGGAAGAGTTTGATCTCCAGCCAAGGATAACTGGACATTGGGGGCCAAGTTGGAGATATTAAAGGGACTTTACCTAGTTTTGTGACTTTGTTGCTTTTGTGCCATGCCCCGGGTCATCACAATGGGACCGAAAAGCTGCCAATTGCTAAAAACAGAGGATTGTAGATTGCCCATTAGATGACATGGTAATTTAACCATTTGCATGTTTCCCAAACATAATGTATTTAGGTGAGAGAGGAAGGTCTTTGGGACCATAATGGGGAATGCTTATCATTTTCATTATCTTCAGATCTAAGTGTTGTTTCATATAGCCTAATGACATATGGGAATGACTGGGAAGACAGGAGGGAGAGGCAGAAACTGGACAACCAGTATGTAAAAGATGTCTCAGCACACATAAGGATTGAGGGTATGGAAAACATTTCAGAGGGACCTTTCCTAGTTTCTTGCAAAGCAAAAGGAAAGAAGGAATACCTATGCGTTTTTCCCCATGATAGAACATTGGAATAAAAAGATTCTTGCAACATGTATGAAATATAACTGTGATTCATTTTCCACCCATTCATAAAATATGGGATGAAATAAAGTTCTTATCTGGCAACTGTCCTCTTCTCTTCTCTTCTCTTCTCTTCTCTTCTCTTCTCTTCTCTTCTCTTCTCTTCTCTTCTCTTCTCTTCTCTTCTTTTCTCTTCCCTCCCCTTCCCTTCCCTCCTTCTCTGCTCTTCCCCTCCCCTCCCCTCCTTTACATTTAGATTGATTGGATTTTAGTAATTACCAAACGAGTTTGGTAATTTGCTGGTTGAACAAACATAAGGATAAAACTGACTGGAGAGTAAAATGCCACATCTTATTTTGTGTTGGACAAAATGGCAGGTTTGTATTGCAATGAATGTTATCTGAAGGTTGGGTTGGATACTACAGCAGTTAAGGCAAGTTCAGGCAAGATATTCAATATGCCAAGAGCTACAAGTATCTTCCATGATCTTCATAGATACACCACAGTTGTCTATGAATGAAAGGTTCCATAAGAGTTGGAATCTTTAACATCAGATTTCCAGGTCATGTTGTTATTTTTGCATGTACACCAGGGGTTCCTGCTGCAGAAAATTGTACTGAGCTTGTGGAAATTGGGTTTTCAGTGATGTCTGTCTGCCACACAGCCAGAGGGTGTTGTGATGCTCACTTCTCTTGACATGTTAAATAATGCAAAGGAACATTTCCTGAAAAGGTCTGTCATCTCATATATATATTGTAATTGTTCCTGATAGTGCATGTCATTTAAAAAAATGAAAGCAAAATAAAAAGGCAAGACTGTCAACTCTAAATATTATTTATTGGGATAAGATAAGAAATAGTTTTCAAATTTCTTTCAAACAGATTTATCTTGTTTATCTGAATTCTAATTCATAGGCCCTTGCTATATGTCAACATGTGCTCTAACAAAATGTATGTGGTTCAGATGAATGTAATTCTTTACCAAAGGTTGTAGGAATTGCTGCAAGAATTTTATTTGCTCTGGATTTTTAAAAACCATACAAATGTACAGTGTAATTTGCATAAGTATCATAATGTGGATTGAAACAGTTGTCATTCAAGTACTGTCTTCCAAATTCTAAGTGCAGTTTTTGATTTGAGAACTGAATGCAGAGGAAAATGAATACAGAAAGGCATTCTTTGAGGAAAGTTTGTTGCAGGATGTACATCTCAAGGAAAGTAGTGTTAAGCTGCACATAAGTGAAAAATATCTACAAAATGTACGTTTTAAAATAATTGCAATAAAAAAGAACACTGCATTTGTTTGTGGGTTCTTATAAAACATAATGCAATGAACCCTCATAAAATTAAAATGGACTGACATATTCCAAACTATATCTTTTATTTTATCAAATGCATGTTGAAGGAGTGGGGGAGATTCTACTTATCCTGTCACAAAACAGTAGTTCCTACTTGCTCTCATTTCTTTAGGTACAAATTAATATGAAAATATGATTTAAATAGGGATATCCTGGAATTAGGTGTGTGTAGTTTAATGAAAAGAAAGACTAGGGGAGACATGATAGCAGTGTTCCAATATCTCAGGGGTTGCCACAAAGAAGAGGGAATCAAGCTATTCTCCAAAACACATGAGGGTAGGACAAGAAGCAATGGATGGAAACTAATCAAGGAGAGAACTAATCATTCTAGAACTAAGGAGAAATTTCCTGACAGAACAATTAACTAGTGGAACAATTTGCATCCAGAAATTGTGAATGCTCCAACACTGGAAGTTTTTAAGAAGAGATTGGATAACGATTTGTCTGAAATTGTAAAGGGTTTCCTACCTGAGCAGGGTTGGACCTCCAGGTCCCTTCCAACTCAGCTATTCTGTTCTGTTCTGTTCCATTCTGTTCCATTCCATTCCATTCCTCTATTCTGTTCTGTTTTGTTTCGTTCCATTCTGTTCTATTCTGTTCCGTTCCATTCCATTCCATTCCTTGAGCAGATCCCAGTAAGGTGGCCTTCTGCAGCTGACCAATGGTTATCTTGTCAGTGCCAATTGTTTTTAAGTGCTTACCTAGGTCTTTAGGCACAGCACCCAGTGTGTCAAGTACCACTGGAACCACCTGCACTGGTTTATGCCAGAGTCTCTGCAGTTGGATATCAAGTCCTGATATCTGGTGACTTTTTCAAGTTTTTTCTTGTCGATTCTGCTGTCACCAGCTATGGCAATGTCGACGATCCACACTTTTTTCTTCTCCACAATTGTGATATTATTATTATTACCATTATTATTATTATTATTATTATTATTATTATTATTATTATTATTATCATCATCATCATCATCGTCATTAAAGATATATTATTATTTTCTGTATCCTGTTTCTCATTTCCAAATAAAAGAAAAGACCATCAATGCAACAAAAGTATCAGTGGCATTTTTGAATTTTTGATTCTTTGACTTAAATTAGTTTAAATGTGCAAAAAATATTTTCAAAAATCAGGATCAAAAATGATGTATTTTTTCTTCTTATGGTTATTTGCTTGAACAAATGAGAATTGCAGAGGAAAAGACATTTTAGAAATCAAACCTTATTTATTCATTAAAACTAGACCCTGTGTTTCTGCTGAAACTAGATTCTATTCAAAAAGAAGGATTTCTTTTTCACAAATCAGCAGAGCACAGTAAAGTGGGACAATAATGGAGCAATAAGGGACCAGACAGAGGGTGGGAAAGGAATCATACAAGTCATAACCTTTGCTAATAATGGGTAAGAGGTGTTTACATGACATCAGCATTCTGAATAATGCACCCATTGAAAGCAGAACTGTGAGGCAGGTAGATTTCCTCTAAGAACATGTTTTTTGGATACATCATATTGGCACGGCTGGTGAAAACCAATTCTGACAGTTCCCATGGTTTTCACCTAATTAAAAGAATAAAACTTCCCCCTCTCAGGTGTCACCGGTCACATTGTCCAATGAAGCTTGAAAGCAGGCTCTTCTCTTCCTTCAACATCCACCTGTTTTGATGACTTTGGCTTCCACAGGAAAGCTTTTTGTTTGGCTATCTACTTCTCCTCTCCCTTCCCCCTCTCAGGTTTTGTTCCAACTATGAAGCAGCACAAGATGGCTTCAGCCAGGTTTGATTCAGGGTTGACATGTGATTTATCTGTCTCATAATCTTTGTCAAATTGGCTGGTGGAAGAATATGCATTAAACCAAACTTCATTTCAAGCCTCCTTTCTCAAAAATAACAACAACAACAACAACAAAAACCAACTGTTTGTTCAGGGACAGAATGTACCTGGTTCCTTTAGCAACAAATCCCTTAAATGCTACAGATTCATTCTGTGTCAGAATAACAGACCTTGTAATAGTTAAATGACCTTGCATGGCTCCTATTTTCCTCTAATTTACAAATATAGAGATCAGAGAATCATGCTGGAAAATGTCAGTTGCAGCTTCATCAGCAGAATCTTTGCTTTTCTCTGCTCCTTTGAGAGGTTAGCACAGCAGTTTAAAATCCAAATTAATTACACCATGTTTGCCATTTGATATTAGTAAACTAATGAATATCATAACCCTGAGGCATTCATCTTGGTCAGCTATGGTGTACCTCAAAACTGTTATCTTTTTTCTTGATTAGTTCTCCCCCCGTTTTATGAAAGCAGATACAAAATAATAAACCTACTCCTTATTATATATATAGAGCTATAGAGAGAGAGAGCTTCTGAAGCAAATTGAATTTCTTTCTTTTTTCTTTTTTCTTTGGAGATAAAACTTGATATGTTCTTCAACTCCCTGGTATAATGTTAGGTTTTTGCTACTACTTAAATCTAATGAGTCTTCTTCAAAGGCATTGCTTGCAAGACATAGCAACAGGCCTGTGAAAATTATATGATATTTACTGCAAAAATAACTGTTGTTGCGCTTCCATCATTACAGTGTACCCACTCAAAACAGCATAACAAATACATATCTTATAATTCTATTATTAATGTTATTTTCAATAGCCATCGTCTCACCCCCAACTGGTAATAGTACTATATTCATCAATGTACCTGTTTTATTTAATAAGATAGATAATTCAGCGTATCTTGCAAAAATATTGCTTCCTAAATCACTGGTTAGGTATAAACTATATACAGATAAATATTTCTTCAGCAGAAATATATATCATCTTTGTCATTTCTATTTCTTTTGTTCAAAGACCCTTTCTTCATAAGGTACTTATGGAAGCATCACCCTGACCTGATTACTCTTACTTGCTAGAGCTAGCAAATGGACAACCCTTGATCTTCAGCCTGATATGAGAAAAATATCTGAAGTATATGAAGATGGGGGGACAAGGAATAATACCCACAAGTTGCATTGGTTATCAGTTTGTTTCTAGATCCAAGTCAAGGTGCTAGTTCTGACCTTGAAAGCCCCACATGGCATGAGGGCAGACTATTGGAGGAACTGCCTTTCCCCAGTTAGATCTGCCTCTCGCACTAAGTGAAGCACAGTTTCTCTAACTCAGCAGAATAGAAATAGAACAAATAAATAGACTAAAATAGAAGTCCTTCCTATAGTTATTCTTCCCCTAATTTTTGGATGTCCATCAATAAAAATAAGTCTTGATTGAAAATAAAAGTCTCCCTATTGGAAAAGAAATAATTCAGGAAAACTAGTATATAAACATTTTTTCTTTCCTGATATATTTATAGCATTTCTAAATCAAATATATAGGCAATGTCTAGAAGCAGGAACTAATGGAGCTCTGGATTTTCATGATATAGTTTAAGATTTGTATTAATATTGTTGAGCAAAAATTCCTTGATAATGACTGAGAAAAATGAGTAAAACCATGTCATGATGCAGTTATACAAACACAAACAAATCCTTCTGTCTCAAATGTCTGAATAAACACCAGACCTGCAGTGCTTAAATGTAGCTGCTGCTGTTTTTAAACCCACATCTGGGACTGTTCAACATGCCATTCTGGATGACAAGAGAAGTTTTAAAGACGAGTTCCAAAGTGGGATTGCTAATTAAAATGCCACAATATATTATTTGCTTAAATAACTGGAGTTAACTGCATGACAATTAGATTGATCTCTTATATGCATATTATAGTTCTATAAATGTCTTTTAATGATATACAATTAACTTATGATATATTGCACCCTCACTCTAATTACAAATGTGCTCTTGAGACATTTTGGTGGAATTGGCTGCCAGGGCTTAAATTCTGCCACTTAAACTAGAGGTGACATTGGGAAACAGAGGCAACTTTAGGATTGCTCTCATCATGCACTGTGGATTTAACTTAGATTTCCAAACAAAGCTGTGGCCAAGGACTCTTTCATTGGAAGGGGAATATAGGAAGCCAGTTTCAAATTAACCTTGACATTAGATCGGCGCAAATGAACATTTAATAAAAAGACAGAGGAAAATGTTATTCAAAAGTCATCCTCTAATAGGCTCAGCTCAGAAATTAGGTGTGGAGAATATTTTCTAATCTACAATATCTTTCTGTCCCCAGTTTGGACCTTCTTGTTTCCCTAATGATTTCTTTAAAAGCAAGCTAGGATGTAACCATTCACTTTCAATCATCAATTTACCTTTTTCCTGTAATTTAAAAGAAACAAATATTTTGACCCTCAGTTTCATTATCCTTTGTTTCAACTGCACATTAGAAATAAACAATATTGCAACATGAAAATTATATTTCCCAGCACACCTTGGCTACAGCACTTAATGAAGAACAGAAAGAGAGGTGGGAAAAGGTAGGAAAAGTGAAAATCCATTGTCCACCTACTAGCTGGGCACCAAATAGGGCAAGAGGGATGTGAGTTAAAGAGCAGATAAGCAACTTTAATGTCTATAATCTTCATAACTGAACATTAATTGAACTTTATAAACCAGCCAAATCCAGGTTAGAAATGGGATTCCCCACCCCCCCCCCCATGATCACCAGATTTCAAGATACTTTACACAAAAATATAAGTGTACTTTTTGGAAAGGAATTGTTTAATGTTGCTCTCTTGTTTTTGAATAATAAAGCTTAGCACAAAACATTTAAAATGGAATCAATAATTCTATATACAGTTTTTAAAGATGCAGCTGTCTGCTACTACATTGAAAACATGTCCTTAGGCAGATAATTGATGGCACTGAGAGGAGTGGGGCTAGGGGACTTTTAATATTTACTCAGGTTTCTCAAAACTGACCATGAGGTAGCATGGAATTTGTTCTATGGTATAACTTTAAATGGTTCTTCCAAGACATTCATAAAGAGCTCCAAGTGATTTAAATATAAGCTATCTAATCCTATTAAGTCATTATAATCCACTGAAGTAACCATATTTTGTCTTTTTTTTGTGGGTTATATAACATTGATTTTAAAACCAGGTAAATATTCTAAAATCTACACAAGGCATGCACCAATTTCATTAACTAATATAGATACAAAGATATGATTTGTTTTGATTAGACAGCTGCATTATGTTATCATACAAAATTAATCCATTTTACTGACATTATTAGGGTAGACAAGCATTGGATAATTTATTTTTAATTATTGATTAATAATAATTAATCAATATTGTGACTATAAGCTGAAGTTATATTGTATTCTGCTCTATAAATAATTTTATATGCTGAAAAGCTTTCAATATGGTTCAGGTTAATTTTATAAAGCATGTCAAGTGAAGATGAGTTTCTTGCCTTTAAGAAAAAGATTTATAAATTATAAAATTATAAATTTATAGATTATAAATTTTTAATATGCTAATGCCATTTGGGCAATATTGAATAATTATTCTGCTTCATTGTCTAACTGAATAAGTGGCTCAACAATTTGACAAATATTGAAGTCGTAAGATTTATGGGATATAAAAAAGCTACTATGATTCCCTTTGGCATAGATTTCAACATGTCATACAAGACATTGATAAACAAATATTTATATGTAATTAATAAACAAATATTTATATGTAATTAATACTTGATTATTAAAATATATGTTAATATATTTAGGTTATTTGTATTAATGTCAGACATTAGTTTTTAGAATTTTTTTTCACATGTTTAGGCAATTATAATTTAACAGGTAACTAGGTTATCTATTGGAGTAGAATATACTGGGATTACCATTTTTCAAATTTGCTTTTGTTTATCATTTGTTTTAGTATCTTTTGTTATAAGTTCTTTTCTATATAATGTTTAAAAACTGCAGTTAATATTATATTTTAAAAAGATGTCTGTGATTTGAAATGTATTTTATCTCTAAGGAGTTCTGTATTTTATATCCCAATATCAATAAGAATCATTTCCATTTCTTTCTAATATGTGTTGTTGATGAATTAAGGTTATGCTGCCTAATAGGTTGGAGGATTGTTATTAATATTTTAGGCGTGAAGTAGATTCAGTCACATTAGAATTGTGCAACTTTTGAGAGTTAAGAAATTGTGTATGCCCATTGGAGATATATAATCAGACAAAAAGTGTTATCTTGTGAGAATCCCATTTGCATTAGAAATAATATTGTAATGCAAATTAGAAACAGAAAACCGAGAATATATGATGATACTTTAAAACTTTCCAGAAGACGATTACAAAACTCAGGGGGAAAAACAAAAACCTATACTATGTCTATTTTTCATTTTACATAAAATTGAAAATATTTTAATTCATGATGTTTGGAAAGCCAAACTGATAAGATGTTAGAGATGTTATCTGTAAGAGGTTGCAATCGCTTCTTGTGCTTCATACAAAAAGCCTTTCATGTATCATTGACATCAATCTTGATCTATTTCAGCTGTGAAAATGACCTTTCTGCCAAACAATTTGTTTTTATTAAACTCAAAAAGAACCACAATATTTGCAAAAGTCAATTGAATTTGAGATATTGTTTGCATACATCTGAGTTAGAGACAGAACAGGTCAAAAATACAGTATTTTTCTGCAAAAATATGACACCATGAATGGTGGAGAAAATGTAAAGGAATCAAGGACCTGTGATATCTTCATCCAGGACCTGTGGTGGTGCAATAGTTAGAATGCAGTATTGCAGGTAATTCTGCTCACAGCCAGGAATTCAATCCTGACTGGCTCAAAGTTGATTCATGTTTCTGTCCTTCCGAAGTCAGTAAATGATGATCCAGATTGCTGGGGGAAAATATGCTGACTCTGTAAACTGCTTACAGAAGGTTGTAAAAGCACTATTAGCTGGTATATACAGGTGAAACTCGAAAAATTAGAATATCGTGCAAAAGTTCATTTATTTCAGTAATGCAACTTAAAAAAAATCACCTGGTAGTCAACAGTCCTTACAGTCAAGCAACTGTGTATCCGTCAATTGTATGTCATAGAGTGTAAAGCTAAGTAAAAATAACGGTTTAGTTCTGGGTCTTAATTTTTCTGTTTGTCTTCCTTCTCTTTGTAATACAAATGAGTTTGTCAAAATGCTTAACTCCAAAAACTTCCATATGCTAAATAAATAAATAAATCTCCAAAAACATGAACTGTAATCAACCTACAGAAATTGATCCATGCTGTATTCATGTGCTTTCTGGGTTAGGTACCTATTTTTGTATATACTGTACAGTGTAAAACATACAATAAAGTTATATGCTGAAGAGAATATTATTCTTTGAAAAAGAAAAACAACAAGAACAACCAAATGCAAACAGCAAGATTCAATTCAATTTTATATTTTGATTTTCTCATAATGAATAATCTTTATGTCTCAGGGGTGAATTGTTGGGCTCTTGGTATTCTTTAAGATTGCTTCTATTTGTGCAGATTTTTTACCTGCCTAGGTAACATCCTCAGTGCTTGGGGAGTGGAGTTTGTTTATTGTTTTTACATAATATCTTGACATACTAGCTTTGATTGTAATACTGTTTCTTCATTGATAGCACAGGCTGAAAAAAATACTGGAAATATAACAAGTGCTGCTGAAATCAAACTATAGAAAGTAGCAAGGAACCAATCTAGGTTTGAGTTCAACCTTAATAAAGATTTCTAGCCCTGTTTTTGTTTGTTTGTTTCTGGATTATTATAAAGCATTTATCTACTATGGTTAAGTTTTTCATACTTGCCTACCTTTAGTATTAAACCAGAAGTATTTTGATTACGTACATTGGATTTTACTTCAATTGATATTGTTCAAATGCAGTTATTTGATAAAAAATAACTTCTGATTTTTTTTCTGATTTCTTTTGCATTTACCGATTTCAAAAGCATTCAATCTAATTTTGCCCTGATTTGTGGTAAAAACCATGATGGATGTCAGGACAAGGAACATGCACAAACTATAAAGTAGAAAAAATTATTACCTTCTATATATTGGGAAAAATATAGTAGAAGACTGAAAAGGACAGAAAAGTAAACATGGCAGGATTGGTGTAAGTGACATTAGTGGATAACTGAGCAGAAAAGAGAAAAGATGCTGGAAGAGTCTTGCCAAATCTTGATTTATTTAACAGGCCTTAAGACTACTCAGAGAGTCAAGTATTCAATGAATGCTAGTGTTTTTCTTCTCTTGTAGGTATCTGGTTTTAAGAATATTAACTCTCTCTGCAGATATTCAGAGTCTTGAACAGCCATCCAAAAGCAAGTGCTATATGACCTTTTACTTACCCCAATTTTCATTAACCACTTGGTTGTTCTCAAAAGCAATATGCCAATCAAATGAAAAATGTGGATCCAGTTTATCTAAGAGGATGCAGAAAGTCATTTCTTCTCCCCTTGCCATGGTCAGTGTTCTATGTCTAGCTTCTAGGTAATGTTTGTCTAACTCTCATATTGAGTAAAATCTCCAGCCCAGCTGGCAATAGGACAGACTGTGTCTTAGAATGTTCCAGAGGGACCAATTAAAACCTCTCATCTTGTCAAACGTAAAGGTAACAAAAAGCAGTGGTATTGGCACTTGGTTTCACTGTAGAGTCATATGGAAAAAAAGATCATGCAACCTCACTACATCTGGTAATAGCTGGAAACAGTCTTTCATCTTCACTGTAGATACTAATGTATGAGTGGAAATAGAGCCATGTATTTAAACAAGACCATTTTTTTAAAAAAAAGTGTTATAAAGAACTTGTAGTTACTAGTGATCATGATACATGGATGATTTTTGAAGCATTCTTGAGAACTATGAAGAAAGTTTTGATGAATTAACCTGGTTTTCAAATCTGCTTTAAACTCCTGGAATTCTCAGGTATTCTGGATGGTGAAATTTTGGCATGGAAGAGACTAAATCTACAATTATACCAAATCTGTGAGCTTCATAGCATCCTAACTACACACAAACATGGCTGTGATGATTACTTAGAATCACAAAAGTTGTGCAAAAGAAAAATTAAGAGAGCACTTTTGTAAAACATCTCAAAAGTATTAGAAAGAAACACACAATATTATATAAAAAATTAAAAGTAAAATTTGGACTGAAACCTCAACTATTTCTACCAAGAATTATTTTAGAACATATAAACAAGAAATATATTCTGGATGGTGGCATCTGTGGTCAAAAAACCTTTGCACAGCTTCTTTTATTGCACCAGTTATGTCCTTTCCTGAAACAGGAGGTTCTTCAGACTTCACTCTTTCCCTATTAATTTGTGGCTTGACTATACAGTTTATTGCTATTCAGTTTTCATGGAGCTTCCCTTGAAGACAACCTCAAAGAGGACCAAATTTCACCTGGCCTAGAATACAGTGGCATGGGCAGTAATGGATATGTTGGGTATGCTCATGTAACACCTCTGTTTTGTGAGTTACATTGGTTTGCTTCCAGATGTGATTTAAAATGCTAGATACTAGTCACTATCTATAAAACCCAACAGGATCACTTTGGCAAAAAAACAAATCTGGATCATGACCAGGATTCCCTAGTTGAACCACAGACAACTACAATGATCTAATACATATTGATTTTACAGAAGACATTGTTGAAAAAGCACTACTCAATCCAAAACCATCTGTACCTATTGGACCTGATGGAATATGTGCCTACTTCTTAAAAAAGCTATCCACTGCCATAGCTGAACCCTAAGCATAATCTTTGAAAAATCTTTCAGGACCAGCTCCTTGCCAAAACTATGGTCACAAGCCATGGTCATCGCCATCTACAAAAAGGGAGACCCAAGCCTAGTTGAAATTTGCAGACCAATCTCTTTATGCTGCATCACCTGTAAAGTAATGGAATCAATTATTAACCAATTCATCATCCTCCACTCAGAAACAAACAACCTACTCTCTAATAAACAATTCGGTTTCAGAAAAAACTATCCTGTAATCTGCAACTCTTACACTGCAAAAACATATGGACTACACAACTCGATCAGGGCAAAGCAATAGACACAATCTACATAGACTTCTGTAAAGCCTTTGATTCAGTGGTACACGACAAACTACTACTAAAACTAAAATTTTATGGTATCTCTGGACTCCTGCATAACTGGACAGAAGCATTCCTGTCAAACAGACAACAAATGGTCAAAATTGGGAGCGTCCTATCAAATTCTGTACCTGTCAACAGTGGGTTCCCCAAAGGCAGTGTTTTAGGATCAGCTCTCTTCATACTCTACATAAATGACCTCTGTGATCATATCAAGAGCAACTGCATTCTCTTCACTGATGATATAAAACTATTCAACACCATAGACAATACTGCTACCCTCCAAAAAGACCTTGACTATGTATCAGAACAGTCAATCAAATGGCAACTTCAAATCTCAATAAATAAATGCTCTCTCTTACATATTGGCAGAAAAAATCAGAAAATAAAATACAAGCTAAATAGTCAAGACCTTGTTGAGGATCCAAACTTTGTCAAGGACCTTGGAGTACTCATCCCAAATGATCTAAGTGCTAGAGCACACTGTTACTACATAGCCAAAAAGGCATTAAGAGTTGTTAATCTAATCCTACGTAGCTTCTTCTCTGGTAATATCACACTACTAACTAGAGCATACAGAATGTTTGCTAGACCTATACTTGAATATAGCTCATCAATCTGGAACCCATATGATGTATCTGATATTAATACAATTGAAAAAGTCCAGAATTATTTCAAAAGAAGAGTTCTCTGCTCCTCTACTCATTGCAGAATACCTTATGCCACCAGACTTGAAACTCTAGACCTAGAAAATCTAGAACTAATCTGCTTCTGGTCCGATCTAAATATGGTATATAAAATCATACATTGCAGTGTCCTACCTGCAGCTTCAATCATAACAATACAAGAGCACACAATAGATACAAACTCAAGGTTAACTGCACCAAACTTGACTGCAAAAAATACGACTTCAGCAACATAGTGGTCAATGTTTGGAATATTCTACCTGACTCTGTAGTTTCTTCCCCAAACCCCAAAAACTTTAACCTTAGACTGTCTACTATTGACCTCACCCCCTCCCTAAGAGGCCTGTAGGGGGCGTGCATAAGTGCACCAATCATGCCTACTGTCCCTGTCCTATTGTTTTTTTATTTTTCTTATAAGTATTTATCTCATGTATTCAAAACTATATTTATTCTTATACCTGTATCTTGTAAGTGACTGACAAATTAAATAAATATTAAATACTAAAAATACTGGTTGCCTCTTACCAATAGTATCTGTCTGGGAGGTTTGGTTTGGCAGAATTGGGGTGCTTCAGGCTGTATTGATTACACAATTCCATTTATTGGAACTCTAGATACACACTTTCTCTGTAGTAGCACCTGCCATCTTGAATGAGGGTCTTCCAAGCTTTAAACAGCCCCCAGCCTAGTGGTATTTTGAAGGACCTTGAAGACATGGCTCTTTGCCCAAGCCAGGACAATTGATGTCACCCCCTTTTTCCATTTTTTTCCTTATTACCCTCTGATTTTGTTTCCCCCCACCATCTGTTTTTCTCTTTTGTGTTGTTTTTGTGTTTTTTCTATTGTTTCTTGTTTTTAATGTTTTTAACAATTTGTAAACTACCCAGAGTTGATGAGGGAAAGATAGTGTACAAATAGCAATAACACTTAGACTTACATATTACTTCACAGTGCTTTACACTGTAGTTGTAAGTAGTTTACAGAGTCGGCATATTGCCCCCAACAATCTGGGTTCTCATTTTACCAACTTTGGAAAGATTCAAGGCTGAGTCAACTTTGAGCCGGTCAGGATCAAACTTCTGGTAGTCAGCAGAATTAACCTGCAACACTGTATTTTAACCACTACACCACAATGGCAAAACTATTACTACTATCATCATCATGATCATCATCATCCACATATTACCCAACAAGGCAAACTTAGTCATTTCAATAATGTTTTCTAAGGGAAAAATAGAAGGACTTTCATCAGAAACAAATTATAATACTTATAAATATGTTGACTGTAATTATCAGTTGTTCCACAATGATAATACAAAATTTGTAACCAAGCATTTTCTTAATGTTTTATTGATTTCTATTTTGTCCTATTTATCTTTTATATTGATATTTATTTTTCTTTTTTCTTTGTGACCGCATGTATTTAATAATAGTAATAAAATAGAAAAGCTAACATAACATCTGTTAGATAATATTATAAAAGAACAAAAATACATACAGTATTTGCTGACAAAATTATTTGGTTGCATTGCTTATTTGGGGCCACAAATTAATTTTTTTTACACAATCAGTTCCTATTAAATAACTGTGATATAAAAACATAGATATATTGTTTGGAATATTGTTTGGAGGAAACCTTTGGCTTTGAATTTCTGCAAGAAAATGGTCTAGACAGTAACATTAATCATAGTATTTGACTCTAGACATCTAATGCTTCAAAGTAATTGATCCTCCTGTGCCATCATCAAGTCTTTTAACAGCAAGTCATAGTAGAATTTGTCAATTGGCTGTTCTTATCATATAAATATGTTTTATTTGCTCTACAGTTGTTGAAGTTTAAACAATTATATTTCTTCAGAGACAACAATGCATTTCTTTACTATTTAACTTTGATGTTTTGACTTCTGAGTGCAGATCTAGTTTATTATAAGTTAGGTGTGTCAACTGGCATCCCATGGGCTAGATGCATCACGTGCAGGCCACACACAATCCAGCTCTGCGAAGGGGAAAAACATCATGATCTGTCACATGATAGAAACATGACAACGTGAGTTTGATACCCATGGTCTAGGTAAATTCTTTTGTGCTAGCTTTCTGCATCCTTATATCCCTAGAAACACTGCACAGTTGGTGTATGCTGAGCAAACATCAGTGGAACAGATGGGTTGGCCAAAAAATACGATTCTCTTGAGTGGCTAGTCGAGATATCTGGAACACAGAGCTATATTTTATAAACCATTTTCTATGTGGCTTCCAATGCCCCTGAACAAAGCACAGGCTACTTTATGCCACATATAAAAGAAAGATGCATGTAAACTTTATGTATTTTATTTTACAATTATTTCTTTCCATCTATTCCTTGTTTAGATTATTAGTGAGTAATGTTTGATATAGGGTTTTTTTTTTTGCATGTGGCAACCAAAATTTCAGTACCAAATGATTCTAAAGTTATGGTCCTCAGTTAGGTTATGTTGAAATATAGGTAGAGTAACCATACACCCTTTATTATAAAACTGTCCTTTAGATTTACTTGTTTTTTTTTTTTACTTTTATTTTGGATGTTTAAATTTTACTGCACAAATGGTAATGGTACCAGATAATGCACACTTATCCATATTCATATGAAAAATATGGAAATTGAATTGTCTTTTAAAAATACATTTATGCATACTGTTTGATTTCAGTTTTTATAAGAACATGTATTATTTTAAAGTTTTGCTCTTGAATTTTCCATTATAAGGCAAACTTTTACAAATCTCTTTCAGTTTTGTTTCCTTTTCAGATCTGTGCTTTAATTTTTCCAATAAATATGATCGCCATAAATAAAAGCCAACCAAGTTGCTCCTCTTCCAGTACAACATAAATGCTCCTGTGACTCTTTAAAGACTAACAGGCTGGCTGTAACATTATTAGAGGCCAGAGCCTACTTACTACATGTGGTTTATATTTTTTCAGATAACAGGTATTTTCAGATGTGTCAGAGGAACTCTAAAAAAAGAAAGAGTGATACAGCAAACTTTTTAAATATCTTGACAGTAGCCATGATCTTTTGTTAGCAGATAAGGAAGGCAAATTGTGTGGGGCCCTTTCCAAGGTATGCTTGACAGAATATTTTTTCTTCTGTTTACATAAGCTTTAACCATGGATCTCTCTTTCTTTTTCTTTAGTAATTCCTGAGTTTACTAATTCCACAACTCCTTATAGATATAGGATTTGATAAAGGTTGAGGCCAAATATACTAAGACTAATGTAAATCGAAATACTAACAAGTGCCCTTTTGTCCTGTCCTAATGACATGAAAAGCAAAGGTGCAGAGAGTCTGAGAATTTGCAAAGGAGGAAGCCACTTGCCTTCTGCTCCCACATCAGCTTTCGGCCACAAATAATCACACCAAATAAAAGCTAGAGGCTGCATTGCTGAAAATGCCTCTGTAACTAATGAAGCTTTAGTTATAGATGTGGAAAGGGAACTTCATGAGGACAGTGGTGACATCCAAGCAGGAAAAGCCCAAAGGGAACATCAGGCCAGCCATAAAACAAACTTGCATAGGAAAAGAGATTTAATAAAAGGTATTGAAAGAAGCCCCCTAGACAAAAGCCAAGTAATTAAGAAAGCTAGGGAAACAAGAAAAAAGAAATCCCTTACAAACAACAGGTCATGCCAAATCAGCAAAACAAATAGACAAAAGACATGAAATAAATTCCATAGCAGACAGGAGAAAACATTAGGATGAAACTGATAATCCAATCAAACCACCCCGCGGAGTTTACCCTCTGGCGGAAATGAAGACAACCCCTGACAGGATTTAAAACATTAAGAAATACAAACACAAGCACACACACACAAAAGGAGAAAAGGTATAAAAATCAGGGGTTTATTATACAAAGATGGCTAGCCCCAGGAACACAGACTTCTTGCTATCTCTTGCCTTCCTGAAAAATAAACCAGCTTCCAAGCAGTTGTCTTTGTCCTTGCACTGGAGCTCTCCCAGCAGGAAAATCGAGCCCTCAGAAGAAAGGCATTTTCCAGCCTTTCAACATAGATATGTAAAGTCAGAGAGATGTCACTGATGTCTGGGATGGGTATAATTTTTTTTATCCAACTTTGCTTCTTTAAGAAAAAAATACAACTGATAAACTATCTTGGAGGAGGGGAAAATAATTATTGCTAGAAATATTTCCATGTGATATCTGCATTGATTTAAAATTAATTGGAATATAATGATTTTCTCTTATTCTCCTTGCCCCCAATCTCTTTCTATGCAATTCTTAATGAGATTGTGCCATGTATTATCTGGCTGAAAATTTTAATTAACAGACCCAAGGCAACTTTTATTAAACTTTACCAGGGTCTACAACACTCCTCTGTGAAATATCAGCAGGATAGCCTGCTTACTACCTTCTAGTGTTAAATGATTTGTCATTACATTTTATAGTTCATTGTTTAATTTTCTCCTAATTAAACAAAATTAACTTGCAAATTTTAAGTTTAACTTCCTTTTTCTCCTGAAGGAGTCCATTGATCCCTTCATACCAAAGAACAGATACAGAGCTACTTACAGCTAGCTTCAAGTCAATTAAATATAAAAAGGGGTGAATTGTGATTGCCTAGTGGCACCTGCCATTATAGCCAATGACTTTCACTGCAAACACTGTTCTTTATAACAATTATTAAAGTGGAGTCCTGATGCACTGATGATGTTGCTTAATTTGGGTAATGAAATGCTCAGAGAGCACCAAAGACCTCTCATTTCAACTCTGAGCTACAAATATTCTCCTCTATTAATTCTTAACAGTTTTCACTAGAACTGATATGCAGGATCTTAGTGAAATTGTTTTTTTTTTAAAGGCAATTCTCAGCTTCATCTGTTTGATGCATTGCTGTTTGAAAGGCATTTTTATCAGGGCTGGGTAGATCTTCAAAGGGAAATTTTATTTTGATAAAAGCTCAGATGAAAAATCCCCCAAAAGCTAAAACAATGTGGCCTCAAAAGCAAAGTGACTTGACTTTGGGCTTCAAGTCACTTCTCTGCTGAGGCTTCCCCAGGCACTTCCAGTTGCTGTTTCAGGAAGCCAAGTGACATGGTGTCTCATCAAGGCAAATTCAAGACACTTGCAAATGCCTAATGCTATTAACTCCCAATATGTTACCTTCTTGGTCTTCTGGTACCATATTGTTCATGACAAACTTATTTAAGGCTTGGCAGGTATAACAGACATATTTCAAGCCCACAGCTACTATACTGATGAAAATGTTAGTTTTGAATTATACACTAAAATAGGAGGAGAGATCAAATACTTAAAGATATATAATATGTTCCTACATGATTTTCACAGTTGTTCCTATGCCTCACAGAAATTTCTGCTCATTGCTTGGAAAATATTATAAATGATCAAGAGTAGATAAAAAAAAGACAGAAAAAAAGAAAAAACATCAATCTACTTAATAAATTCAGAACAATATGTGGTAACATTTCCCACATGATTTAAATTCTGTTTAAAAATTATAGAGAACAATCAAGTCATTACTACCATAAACTTATTTATTGAAAAGAAAAATAGTACACGTGTGGGTCTGTTTAATATGAAAAGGAATGTGCAAATGAAAAGTCAATGGCCATGAAGAATTGCAGAAATATATAAAAATAGGAATGCATGTGGACTGACTCATAATCTATAATTAATTGTTTGAAAAGAGATGAAAATAGCATCGTGTTCTTCAGTTTAATAAAAGAGTACCTCATTTAAGCAATTTACTTGTTTTATTTTTTACCCTCTCTACTCAAGGGGACTAGCAAAATAAAAACATGGAATCCATAAAGTTAAAACATTCTAAGAGCTGATTAGGGAAACATAACTATGGGAAACTTGAATGACAATATTACCTTGGTTTTATGTTACTATGGAAGAAGATGAAATATAGTCATATGCACATAGTACATTTTCATAGCTGTTAATTCTAGCAAGCTTAGTCCAATACCAGGTGGGTTCCCATGGATAGAAATTTTCTGTTTAAATTGAACACAGAAGGCTGAGAACTTCTAAAAATAAATCATTGAAAGTACAATTGCAAGTCTTTACAATGACAAGGGGAGCAGTTTAGGTAATTTTGGATGAAAAAAGATATTTCAACTAAGAAATTTAAAAGTAGATACATACACAGGTGTAATGAAAGATGTGCAAAACCAGCCAGGAGGAATACTAGCAAATATCTTCAGAAATATCTCTTTCTATAATCTTTGAGAAATGATGGAAGATGAGCTTAGTGCCAGAGTATTGGAGGAAGTCAGCTGTTCGTATCTTTAAAAAGGGGAATAAAGAAAATATTGTCCCTGTTAAATTGTAGCTGAATTTGTCTATATGTTGAAAGATTAAGGAGTTTTCAGTACATCTTCTGAGAGGCAATTGATGCCTGAATGCATTCTGACAGTCTTCTACTTGATTTTCTTACATATTGACTGTTATACTCTTCACATTTTACATTATAAAATGATTCTTATTCTCCCCCTTTGGTTTCTCAAGTCTTTGGAGTTTTAAAAAATATGTTTTGAAGGACTTTTGTTGGTTTGAGTGGTACAGTGATGCCAATCTGTTGGCTGTTTGAAATATGTTATTGATAAATGAAAGAATTATCCTTTCCAAAGAGTGTGGTTTTGGGGTTACAATAGTTGCGTAGTTTGGTAATTTATAAGTCATTAGATTGAATAACTAAACAGTTTTAAAGGGTGCTTTAATTTGGATTTCTGCACTGAAGATTGATTGAACAATTATTAAATTGTTTTTAAAGCTCATTTCCTAGGAACTCTCCACAGTGGTGACTATGGCATGCATTTTCTTATCACATAGTAAAGAAGCAAGCAGTATCTTACTGGCCATGAGATGGATTTAAATAATTGCATGTCTTACAAGCAGCCACAAATATGCCCAGAATATGAGAACAGCTTAGCATGCCATGACAAGAGTGCTGTGTAATTTATTGTGACAACAGAGCCATGCCAGAGCAGATGTATGCAAATGCCTGGCAGCTGTCAGTTTGTATGCGTTGTTAATGTATACAATATCCCCTTTGAGTTAAAATGTTTAGTCAGGCACAGCCTTATCTGTTGCTGTTAGGTAGGTTGCTTGTCTCTTACCCTCCATTGCCAGCATGTGAACTGCCTTTTACTGAGTCAGATGATTGGTTTATTAGTGTGGTAATATTTACTTGACTGCTTCTCTTACATGTCCAAAGCTCTTTTGAGACCTGAGAGCTGAAATTGTTTTAAACCAGCAATGCTGGGAACTTTTATATGTGTTAGGAATAACAAGGTTACCTAACGTGGTTTGGGTAAAATAATATATATAAACTAGTGACTGATATATGGACTGTTTGACTATGCTAAAACTCTTACTGGAATAAACTATTTAACTAGCACGGTGTATCTGTTTTACTGAGTGTAAGCTACAAAAACATTTATCTCACATATTTTGCCTGCCTGACTGACTGCCGTGCAGATTCTGCTAGGGTGTATCCCTAACAATATGCAAACAAGTATGCAAGTCTGTGGATTTGTTGTAATGAATGAGATCAAGACTGGAAAACAGTTTATCCAGTTGTCACATTTATTGCTGTTTAGAAACCTTGGGTAAAAATTCTCTTTTCCAGATAGCATAATAGGCTTAAAACATCTGGAAGCCCTAAGCTGTAGCAAGGGTACACACAATCAAATATAGTGAAGATTTAGTAAACTAGCACTTTATATTTTTCTACTTCTTAGAGTTAAAAGGTTCCAAAATTGTTGATCTTTCATACATCAGCAAGAAGTAAACAAATAATGTAGTCAGGCAACCCATGTATAAATGCTATACTTATTCTATATTTACATAATTTATTTAATATGTTTTATAATATTGCATTATCTACCTTTTCTATAAACAAATGAGGTTCCCAATTTTTATTTGCTAATATTTAAGGTTTACCACAATTTTTTTAAAAAATTGAGCTTGATTCCTTCAAGGTCATATCTTGATTCTCTGCACATGTGAATTCAGAAAGAAATCTCACCGAGAAAAGGATATATTTCCAGATAAGCATGCGTAAAAATATAGTCCTGGACCAAATACATTGGTTATAGATTGGGACATCTTTTATCATTTGGAGAAATGTTGACTGAAATGGCAAAATAAGGCCCATCTGTTGTGAGGAACACTATTAATTCCTAATAAGATAATGTATTTGATACATATCCTGTGTTTTATAAGCACAGAGAGTAAGATAGAAAGAAATGAGGTTGGAGATGATTGGTTTGGCGTGACTTTGCACATGGTAACCAAGTTAGGATTACAAAACAGGACATGCCAAAATGTTTGAGATCTACTGTTCTTAAATTTATAACTAAATAATTGAATGGAATAATAATCTGAGCCAATTCCTTTTTGTTCTCAAGAAAGTCATGTGGCTTGGAGCAATACCTAGAAGCAATACCTTAAATGCTGTTCAGGAGCTATATTTGAGAACTAAAAATTACCACCCAATCCATCCTTTGCTATTACATGGGATTGCTTTATTTTATCAAAAGTAAATTCAACAACTTTTTCTTATCTTGGGGAAGGGTGGGGGAGTAAGTAATGAAAGGAGAAAAGTATGACAACCACACATTATTTAATTTACAATGTATTTAATCTAAGTAATTAGTCCTCTCATGACTGTGCTTTGTCGATTTGTGCTGGCAATCCATTCTTTGAAATTGCTCATAGTTCCCACAAACTTTGCTTCCTTTTTCCACATGAAATTAATCAAAGGCTTATTGCTGAATTATTCAGCAGCAGAGTGAAACCTGCTCTCCATAGCTTGCAGCAAGAAAACTTCAGATGCTTTCAAGTTTCCACAATAAAATAACTTGAATGCTCAGACAAGAGATGGAAAAGCAGCAGCCTCAACAAGCTTATCAGCTGACCATAGGAGTGATAATTTCTTATTGCATTGCGCTATACTATTTTAGTTTTCTGTTTGTTGTTAAGCCCAAAACATTTTTAACTCAAATCTGCAGACTGGAGTCTTACAGACTTAATAAGGGTAGTGAATTAAAAGGTAAAATTGAAGAAAGAAGTTTCCAAGACAGGAAATCAATTTCAGCAGATTTGGGCTGTCTATACCAATGTTAAAGGCATAGACATTTTTCATTCCTATAGGGGCAGAGAGGCAGTGAAAGAAGATAAACAGTCATGCAAACATAGAATTGATAAACCAAATCCACAGATTGATATGACTAATCCTGTTTTTTCTGAATTAGAGGAATCTGTTACATAAGTTTGAATGAAGACAAAAGTTCAAAAGCTATTTATGGCAAGGAGGTGGACTCTTTAGGACCCTATGCATCATCAGTGTGGACAATATGGAGTATTTATAGGATGCAAGGAGTTTAATATTACCTTAAAATAATAATAATTTTCTATGATGTGCAGCTGGAACATAGGTGCAGTGAATATGCTAAGATTTCCTTAACCTGTGGGGCCAGGTACCAGGCTCTGGATTCCTGCTTTGTGTTAAGCTATAATGTAGCAAGTTTGCTTTTGAATTTAGTATGTGGAATCAACTGTGACCTAGTCAGATCATTGTGTTTGATATTGCAATATATGGACACACGCTGTTATGGTTTCAACAACAGTTGAAATAAACCATGTCCCATCATGATGTATAAACTTAATCAAATGGGTCTGTGGAACATTAGTTCTATGGTGGTTAAGTCTTTAACTTGGGACTTCTCAATATGGGGGGATACAACTCCCAGAATTTTGAGCCCGAATTCCATGGGCTGTAGTGAAATGTTAAGTAGAAGCTCATTTAAACCATACTTTGCATGAAGCAATTTTTTAAAAACATTTTCTAGATTTCCCTAAAAAAACTTGTATAGAACCAGAGGTGGTATTCAGCAGGTTCTGACCAGTTCTGAAGAATCGGTAGCAGAAATTTTGAGTAGTTCAGAGAACCGAGATATACCATCTCTGACTGGCCCTAGCCCCATCTATTCTCTGCCTCATGAGTCCCAGCTGATCAGCTGGGTTTCTTTTGTTGCCATGCATAGGAGAACGGAGCTGGAAAGCAGGTTAGTGGGTGGGGAGGGAATGGGATTTTGCAGTAATCTTCCCCTGGAGTGGGGTGGGAATGGAGATTTTACAGTATCCTTCTTCTGCCATGTCCACCAAGCCACGCCCACCAAGCCACATCACACCCACCAAGCCATGTTCACAAAACTGGTAGTAAAAATGTTTGAATCCCACTTCTGGTATAGAACTACAAAGTGGAGAATGCTTAAAAGAAAAGATGGTGGTTGTAAAAGAAGACAGCAGGGTGATTTAATAGACCTGTGTAAAAAGAAAAAAAAAGTGAAATTAACAGAAAATGTTCCTTGAATTGGTCTCTTCATCATTTTGTTTTGCCTATCCAATAAACCCAGCTGGGTGATAATTCCTATCCTACTTTGGGCAATTTGAAAAGCCAGCTTATTATAGAGATAATCAGAAAATCACGGGGTGTAGGGAGCCTTGGAAAAACTGTGTTGTGCATGTTATAGAAACATGTTTTAATTCCATGAAATACCTGCTTCTTCAAATGTTACATATATTTACTAATCTATATTCACATGTTATAAAAATACTGCAAATCTTTCAAAACAAGTGTGTCAAAATATGAAGTACCACATTGCAAGCTGTTAAACAGATGCATTTTTCTCTGAACACCAGCGACTGCTTTGGGAGCTGTTCCTCAATATTTTCATACGTGTGTGTGTGTGTGTGTGTGTGTGTGTGTGTGTGTATGCACAGGAAATATATTTTCTTGGAGGTGAAAAGGATACTAAATGACTGTAAGCATAAAGGATGATGGGACAGCCAGGAGTAGTTTCCAAAATAGGTGTGCAAGCCCAGAAAAAGATGCAGTCATTTCAACAGTTAGAAAACTAGTGTTTGTGTACATACCCTTCTAAGTTAAAGTTTAATTAACTTGGCTTACTATGTTCTATTTTGCACTTCTGCCTATAATAACAATGATTCATATGAGTATAAGAAAGGTTTTCAGTACATATTGTCATTTTGTAATAGATACAGAAATGGAATTAAAAATTACATGGATTGAGAGAAGCTGATCATTAGTAGAGTCATTGTCTCAATAGGGTAACTGGTATGATTAACAAGCCAGAGGATATTATTTTTGGTACAAAAGCCTTTTGATGTCACCACATTGAAATAAAACATAAAACATAGCCAAATTTACATTAGAAGAATTATTTTGAGACTTATTTCCCAGATTAATGTCCACTTCCATGTTAATCTCAGTTAATGTTCCTGTTAACTGCTATAATAACACTTTTAGAAAATTAAATACTATACCCCATGCTTTTCCTATTTATTGCCATTAATGCTTTCAGATAGTAAATTTTGCAAAGAACTGTAATCTTTCTGTAGTTTCCAGTCTCGTTCAATCTCTGAAAAGAAGCCCATATGCAATAAGCTGATTAGTTCTGATTACTGTATATTTTTTGGTTATCAAGCTTCTCTTTAAAGAACTAGCACTGGTTTCTGATCCGTTATCAAAAACTGATTTTAAATAAAATTACTAATAATAGAATAATATCCACAAGTCTTTGATGCGAGCTATATGGGATACAAAAGGGTATTGCAGAATTGAAAAGTGTCAGAAGGTCAGTAAAAATTTTCAGTTCCTGTTAGAAGATATTAAGGATTAACAAACAAGTAAACAAAATCTTACTTTGAAGATGCGCCTCAGCTTTCAAATAAGTTTTCACTGCAGACCAATACATTTCTATTACTTAACTTTCTAACTTTGACTCTTAATGGACCAACTTTTCTGAGGCCTCAGTTGTGACTGTGTCCCTTAACTAGAATTTAAGATGTCAGTGTCATTTGTCAATGAAGGTTTGTCTGATCAGGTTTCTCTGGTTTATACTTCACAGATGACATTTCTAGGGGACTCAGGTTTGCCCAAAATTGATATAAATATCAAAATCTTGTGATAGCACCGAGATCGGAAGCAATAAGGAAATAGGAATAAAATATAATGAGAAGGGATAAACATAATCATGAGAATTAAATATGGAAGTCCGTCACGGGCGTCCTCTGTGACAAGAAGATGCCGATGCGCCTGAAGGCGAAAATCTATAACTCTGTGGTGCGCCCCGTGGCCATATACGGCGCAGAGTGCTGGCCGACGACCAAAGAAGTCGAAAGCAGACTCCAGATAATGGAGATGCGAATGCTCCGATGGTCGGTAGGCCTCACCCTACTCGATCGCGTCAGGAACGAAGAAGTGCGTAGACGGTTCAACGTCGTGCCCATCCCCACGGTCATGAGGCAGTCCCAGCTACGATGGTTCGGCCACGTGAGCCGCGCCAAGGAAGAATCCATCATCAAATCTGTAATGAAGGTGACTGTCGGAGGAGCGAGACCGCGTGGTAGACCTAAACAACGCTGGATGGACACGATCAAGGCCGATCTAGAGATCGCGAAGGCAGACCCGACACGCGTGGCAGACAGAGAGGTGTGGAAGCAGTACTCAAGGACATTAGCGGACCTCGCCCGAGCGCGAGACAAACGCTGAAGAAAAAGAAGAAGAAGAAGATGAGAATTAAATATCAATAATTTATTATCAATAGTGACAACATGTAATCTGTATTATCAGATGAAGTATATATTTGAGCACTAATTGCCCAGATATGCTTAGAATGTTTTGATTGAGAGTTTTGTACTACAAAGTGATCCACTGCACTAATTATAGCAAGCTCTATTATCCAACTGCTCTGTTGTTTTTCTATGTTATATAGAAATGTACTCATGTACTATGCACTCATGTCCGTAGGCTGTAATAAGTAACACAGAATTATGTTTTCTGTAATTCACTAAGAAAGTATACCTATCAGATATTTTACTGGAATTTGGGTTGTAACGTGTTAAAAAAGAAGTCATTTCCATTTTTCTTGGAGACAAGCTTAATGAATATTTCATTCTCTTAAATATAACAGATGTTTGTGAATCACAAAATTATGAAGAAAACCTTCTATGTACCTATTCCACCCGCACTTTCTACAATTCTATAAACAACTGTTAGGGTAATAAATAAAGGAAAGAAATAAAAATATTATAGAGAGAGAGTAGAGAGTTACTCTATAAGCATGTCTTATCTTGATGTTAGGCAGTTGTTTTCCTATGTATATAGAAGTATTTATCTCTATAGGCATTTCTTATCTTGCTGCTGTGGAAAATATTTCTCTAACCTTTATGTTGTAAAACTAGCCTGCAATTAGTTACATCTCTCTCATATGAAGACACATGATTATCCCATCTAAATCAATCTGAATGGAATGTACTCCCTGGGAACATAACTCCCTATATCTGGAGCAATGTATACCTTTTGAAGTATGCTGTTAATAGCCCTCTTAAATGGTAAGTTGTGGTAGATTAACAGACAATAGGAGAAAGAATACTGAAAGATGAACAAGTGCCAGAAGGATATTTGTCTTTTTGCAGGAAAGATGTAAATCTAACTTAGAGTGTTTCACAATGCAATTATTCTACTTCTAAAAGAATCTTAAGGTATAAGAAGACTTACTTTCAACTATATGCTTTGTAACTTTCCTGGCATAGCTGCGTGTATGAGAGGAGAGGTCTTACCCTTTTATTGATAAATAAAAGTTAGATTTTGTTCTTCAAGCCTCTGCTTAAGTTCATTTTTGGCACATTGTGATCTTAAGTTATAGCTGAACCTTACACAACAAACTAAAAGACTCAAGGTCCATCCCACCCCTGAAAGGACCTAATGGTAAAGACTGCAATGATGACACTATTAAAACCAACCTTTTTAACACATTCTTTGGCTCAGTATTTGTAAACAGCAATGGATCATGCCCAGGATTCCCTAATTGAACCACAGACGCCCACAATGATCTAATACATATTGATTTTACAGAAGACATTGTTGAAAAAGCACTACTCAATCTAAAACCATCTGTACCTATTGGACCTGACGGAATATGTGCCTACTTCTTAAAAAAGCTATCCACTGCCATAGCTGAACCTCTAAGCATAATCTTTGAAAAATCTTTCAGGACCAGCTCCTTGCCAAAACTATGGTCATCCCTATCTTCAAAAAGGGAGACCCCAGCCTAGTTGAAAATTACAGACCAATCTCTTTATGCTGCATCACCTGTAAAGTCATGGAATCAATTATTAACAAATCCATCATCCTCCACTCAGAAACGAACAACCTACTCTCTAATAAACAATTTGGTTTTAGGAAAAAACTATCCTGTAATCTGCAACTCATACACTGCAAAAACATATGGCCCACACAACTCAATCAGGGCAAAGCAATAGATACAATCTACATAGACTTCTGTAAAGGCTTTGATTCAGTGGTACACAACAAACTACTCCTAAGACTAAAATCTTGTTGTATCTCTGGGCACCTGCATTACTGGATAGAAGCATTCCTGTCAAACAGAAAACAAATGGTCAAAACTGGGTGCGTCCTATCAAATTCTGTACCTGTCAACAGTGGTGTCCCCCAAGGCAGTGTTCTAGGACCACCTCTTTTCATACTCTACATAAATGACCTCTGTAATCATATCAAGAACAACTGAATTCTCTTCGCTGATGATATAAAGCTATTCAACACCACAGACAATACTGCTACCCTTCAAAAAGACCTTGATTATGTATCAGAATGGTCAAACAAAGGGCGACTTCAAATTTCAAGAAATAAATGCTCTCTCCTACATATCGGCAAAAAAAACCAGAAAATAAAATACAGGCTGAATAGTCAAGACCTTGTTAATGATCGAAACTCTGTCAAGGATCTTGGAGTACTCATCTCTAATCACCTAAGTGCTAGAGCACACAGTAACTACATAGCCAAAAAGGCATTAAGAGTTGTTAACCTAATCTTACATAGCTTTTTCTCTGGTAATATTACACTAATAACTAGAGCATACAAAACATTTGCTAGACCAATATTCGAACACAGCTCATCAGTCTGGAACCCACATTACGTATCTTACATTACCATATTAGCACAGTAGAGAAAGTCCAGAAATATTTCACAAGAAGAGTTCTCTGCTCCTCTACTCATTGCAGAATACCTTACTTACAGACTCGAAATTCTAGACGTAGAAAACCTAGAACTACGCCGCCTTCGGTCCAATCTTAGTATATAAAATCATACATTGCAATGTCCTACCTGTCAATGAATTCTTCAGCTTCAACCATAACAACGCTGGAGCAAACAGTGTTAACTCAAGGTTAATCGCACCAAACTTGATTGCAGGAAATACGCCTTCAGCAACAGAGTGGTCAATGTCTGGAATACTCTACCTGACACTGTGGTTTTTTTCCCCAAACCCCCCAATATTTAACCTTAGACTGTCTACTATTGACCTCACCCCTTTCCTAAGAGGTCTGTAGGGGGCATGCATAAGCGCACCAATTGTGCCTACTGTCCCTGTCCTATTGTTTCTTTTATATATTTTTTATTTTTCTTATATGTATCCATGTATTCATTACTATGTTTTTACTTATACCTGTTATCTTGTAAGCAATTGACAAATAAAAATAAATAAATAAAATAAATAAAGGATCACCTCCAGCTTGAATTTACCATGGTAAATGCTTCTTAAATATTTATACAACTTTGACAGAGCTGGTGTTCCATAGGTACAAATGAGGATGGTGTCATAGTGAGCTTGTCAGTTTTCTAGTGACAGAACACAGCCGCAGTGCCAATATTGTCAACAAAAGGCTTCCCTCTAAAGGGCAAGGTTTTGCTACTTTTCCCTTGGCTTTTCTTACAGATCAACTTGAAGACTGAAGAAAATACTCAAAGCTTAACTTGTCATTGTTTAAGAAAATATCCTGGCATTTGTCTTGTACAATTTTTACACTGTTAAAAGAAGTACAACCCTTTTAAAAAAAAAAACCTTTATTGAATATACAACTAAAATAATGAACAAACACACACACAACATAGAAAAAAAGTGGAAAAGAAAAAAAACCCACAAAAAATAAACAGATAAAAGCAAGCAATTCCGCTATCAACAGTTTGTGGTTCCTTATTTGTTATCATTATTGGTGTCATATTTACAAATAAGTCTTAATGCCAGTATGTAATTTCTATCTCCTTTACAGTTTAACAATATTTACTAATATATTTTCTATCTTTGTTCTATCCAGTCATTCCAACAAAAAAAGTACAACCCTAATAATAATCAGGAAAGGATAGAGTTGTGAACTAAATTAGTTATAGAGTTATACCCTAAATAAGAATCAATATTACAGGTACATCGTGAGCTTCTGCACAAGAAGTAAACTCCTTATGTGTCTAATCACACTTGGCCAAATAAAGCCCTAGCCTGGTCTGGTCTGGTTTGGTCTAAGATGTAAAGGCATTAAGCTAAAAGATAGCTTAAAAAGGTTAATTAGTACATAAAGAAGCAAGATTCTTGAACACTGGAATCTAGTTGAACAGTTAAATAATTCATCAGTGCCAAATACGTTAGGGGTTTATTTTAGCGCCAAAGGCATAAATCAAACTCAATTAAACATTCACACACAGCAAATGCTAATCTGTACTTCTGTTTATCTTAAAGGTTTAGAACTAAATATGTTGATGCCATGAAGACAGACAACACAGAATTCAACCACAAAAGATAAATAATAATCCTTCCATTATTTTCATGAAGACAGTCTATCTACAGTATGTAGTGCTAAGTCAACACAAGAATTGATGGCACATAGGGACTTCGAGAGTGGCAGGACAGGAGAACGGAGGTGAAGAAGTCTGGTGCAGGCTTCGAACACCTTTTCTGGCGCCAGGAGCGATCCCCAGGGATACATGAACCCCGGAGAGGTTCGTGTCAACGTGGAGATCCTCGAGCTGCAGAGGGGGAAGGCAACTCCCTGACAGTGAAGAGGGAAGCTCCGAGCCTCGGCGCTAAAGAGTAAGCTGTCATTTTATGGCGGCTTCCAATCCGGTCTGCCACTTGAGTGAATAAGCAAAGCAGTGACAGCCTGCGAGATCGAGTAACAGGAACAGAGAAACGGTTTATATCTTGGATTCTTTGAAGTCTGAAGGGAGTAGAATGACAGAAGAATGATAGCATAAATCTCATGGTATAATTGGTTATATCAGATAAGATAAACTGTTCAATGAGCATAAATAAGCATAAATATCCATAAATAGCGATAAGATGTGTATATTTAAAGTAAGAGAAGAATTGGAGAATTGGATCTTGTAGACTGTCAAAAGAATATTTGTCTGGTTTTAACGTATTTTCTTTTTCTTCCGTTTCTTTGTTTTTTTTGTTTTTTTCATCTCGTTTATACTCCTTTTTCTCCTTTTTCGGTCGCAAGACCGAGCGTTTTTTTTTTCTTCCTCTCTCTTTCTCTTCTTTCTTTCTTCTTTTCTCTCTCTGTTTCTTATGTAATGTTGTTTATGTTATTTTTTTAATTGTAAATTCAATAAAATTTATATGCAAAAAAAAAAAGAATTGATGGCACATAATCAATCAAATCTAATAGACATTCTGATTGTTAGGTTCAATAGCGTATTGCAGCAGGACTGTAAAGGTATTGCTTATAGCATTGGCTTTTTGTTTTAGCATGAAAACAAGAGCAATAATAACAAAACTGAATTCATATGTTGAGTTGAAGTTGCATAGCATTTCTTTGTGACAGTCAAGCCAATTTAATAAATTCTATGGCTCTCCCTGATCAAACATTTATCTTATTATTGGGAAATGGGTGCTCATATAATTGCCACATGGCTACCAGAACAAGAACTGGGTATGCTGAAATGAAAGGATATTTATTTTATCTAACCTTTCATCCATCTTTGATCTGAGATGTCTCCAAGGCTTCCTGAACCCATTACTGTACATTTGCAATACTGTTCTTAAAAGAGGAAGAAAAGCTGATCTGGATTAGCAAATCAGATTTTTTCCATGAGGTTCCTTCACTGCTAATTGACAAAGCAAAAAGTATTTATAAAGATATTTAAAGGTAACATTTTAACAAGAACAACTTTTGAATATTTACAAGTTACAAAATTCAAGCAAATTCATTTACTTCTCCACAGAAGGAATCAAAGGATATCTTTACAGTTTGACAGAGGTGCCAATTTAGAGATGTAAGATAACTGGGTGCTTGTTTCTAAGCAATTTCTGCCTGTTATGTCTTTAGGACTGGTTGGAGTCCCCAACCAGGTCCGCTGTTTGAGCGGGAGCACCAGCAGCTCCCATTGGTTGGCTCCGTTTGACAGTCGGCTATAAAAGCCGGCTGTCGAGCAGAGCCAGCCGTTGTTCGCTTGCAGTCTGCCTTGTTAGCTGGCAGATGCGACAACCCTTTATTCCCTGAATAAAGACTGTTACTTGTATGCTCTGGTCTAAGCCTTGTCTATTCCCTTGCTCTACAACACTGGCGACGAGGATGGGATATGACCGCAGGCTAGCCAGAAGCACTCACATTCAAAAGAGCTGAAATCGCCTAGCGAAGCCACGGCGTTGAACCGCAGCCTCCTCGCTCACAGAGAGCCCAAGCTCAAACCGCTGCGATATGAGCTGAAAGTCACGGCGCTGAAGCCTCAGCCGCCCACGTCGTAGTAGAGCGCGAAATTCAAACCGCTGACGTTTGAATCGAGTCACTCAAGCAAAGTACAGCACTGTAGCCACAGTCACCGACGCTCCCCAGAGAGCGTGAAATCCAAACTGCTGTCACTAGCTGAAGTCAGTTACGGCGCTGTTAGCCGCAGCCGGCAACGAGCGCAGAGAGCGCGAGATACAGACTGCTCTTTCAAGAGCCGAAGTCACTGAGCAAATCTAGGGCGCTGTAGCTGTAGCCGCAGCCGCCAGCTCTCACGATAAGCGCAAGCCCTAGGGGCACGACCACCCAGAGAGATAGTCCAGTCTGCCGACGACACAGAGGGTCCCAAGATGAACACCAATCCGGCGTTTCAACCATTCAAACCCAACGAGGAGACGTGGGACTCCTACAAGAATCGGTTCAGCCATTACATCGATGCCATTGGTTTAGCTGACGCCGCGGAGCATAGGAAGAAATCGTACTTCCTTAGCTACTGCGGGGCTGCAGTCTTCGACACTGCCACGGCACTTTTCACACCACGTGACATCAGAAGCGTTCCGTGGAACGAACTACAAGAAACACTTTCGAACCACTACTCCCCTAAGCCTTCCCAGATTGCAAGACGTTACGCGTTCAGGATGAGGAAGCAAGCTGAGGGGGAGTCCATCAACCAGTACATGGCCGCTTTGAGGACAGCAGCTCTACAATGTGAATTTAAGAATTATTTAGACGACATGCTTCTCGACCAACTCGTCTGTGGGGTAAGAGATCTGAGGCTCCAAAGGCGTCTACTAGCAAGAAAAGATTTAAATCTTTCCCAAGCAGTAGATGAAGCCCTAGCTGCTGAACTCTCCGCCCAGTCAGCAGCTGAGATTCAGGGCACCACACCCAAGCCTGGTACTTCCACCGTCCATTCGGAAGAGGTGATGACCGAAGCTGACCCCACAGAATTTTCCGACATCCATCGCCTCAAGCAGTTGAAACAACCACAGGTAGGAGCAAGGCAGAGAAACAGCAGTGGCCCACAACAGATTCCTTTGTGCCTAACCTGCGGAGGTGCCCACTCCAGGGCATCTTGCAGGTTCAGAAACACCAGCTGCCTAAACTGCCACAAGAAAGGTCACCTTGCAAGAGTCTGCCAGGCAGCACGCGCTTTTCCTCAGAAACTTTCTTCATCTCCCGGCCTCCAAAGGCAAGTAGAAGACTGTTATACTTGCTACCACGCTAACCACACTTTCCAAACACCAAATAAAATTAAACTTTCTGTTTCCCTAGAAGGTAAACCTTGCAGCATGGAGGTAGACACGGGCTCAGCGCTCTCAATCATCTCCTGGGATACGCTGAAGGAAATTCACCCCAGACTGACCAGAAAGCAGCTACAAAAGTGCCACCTCACCTTGAGAGACTACCAAGGCAAGAACATCCCTGTCCTCGGGAAAGGCAAGTTCCTTGTTAAATTCTGAACCTTCAAAGGCTATTTGCCTTTAGTGGTGGTTAATGGTGCCCTCCCTAGTCTGTTGGGGTTAGATTGGTTCCCCTCTCTTGGCCTTAATATAACAGGGATTCATGCTGTCTCAACTTCAGATGTTGACACACGATTCTCAGACTATTCCGACGTCTTTAGTAGCAAGCTGGGTTGCTATAATGGCACGCCCATCTCTTTCTCCGTAGACCCCCAGGCAGTTCCCGTCCGCCTAAAATTTCGCAGAGTACCTTTTGCTATCCGCCCCAAATTGGACGCGGAACTAGACAAACTTCTCGAACAAGGGGTAATAGAACCCACAGATTTCGCCAAATGGGAGACCCCCATAGTCACCCCTCTTAAAAAGGATGGTAGCCTGAGAATTTGTGCTGACTATAAGACGACCCTCAACCGTTATCTTCAGGTTAGCGCATACCCTGTTCCGGTCATCCAGCACCTGTTGCACACATTCGAACCCGGCACCATCTTTGCCAAGCTAGACATGTCACAGGCATACCAGCAGTTCCCTGTCGACAGCCACACAGCAGATTTACAAACCATAGTAACACATAGAGGGGCATTCAGGTGTAAACGTCTCCAATTTGGCGTTAGCGTGGCCCCAGGTATTTTTCAGTCACTAATGGAGAGAATTCTCCAAGGTCTTCCAGGAGTAGTTCCCTATTTTGACGATATTTTGGTCTCAGCTATGGACAGGCCCCAACTCCTCCAGAGGGTCAGGGCAGTATTAGAGAAGTTTAGACAGCATGGTCTCAAGCTCAAACGGGAGAAGTGCACCATCGCCACTAGACAGGTGGACTTTCTAGGATATAGGTTAGACGCCTCAGGCATCCACCCAGTAGAGTCAAAAGTAAAAGCCATCCATGAGGCACCCACACCTACCAACAAAACGGAGCTACAAGCCTTCCTGGGGTTATTAAATTTCTACGCTTCGTTCCTACCCCACAAAGCATCAGTCGCTGAACCTTTGCACAGGTTATTAGATAAAGACACTCCGTGGCACTGGGGACCCACAGAATCCCATGCATTTAAAGCAGTCAAATCACTACTCACCTCAGAAGCCGTTTTAATGCAGTTCGACCAACGCCTTCCCTTGGTCCTAGCCGCTGACGCGTCCCCTTTTGGGATAGGAGCTGTCCTAAGTCACAGACTTCCCAATGGCTCCAAGGCACCAATTGCCTTTTTCTCCAGGACTTTCTCCATGACTGAAAGAAACTACAGCCAGATTGATAAAGAGGCCCTGGCTGCAGTAGCGGCAGTTAAAAAATTCCATGAATTTCTCTTCGGCCACCATTTCGAACTCATTACTGATCACAAGCCGCTTTTGGGCCTTTTATCGGGGGACAGGCAAACTCCACAGGTACTGTCCCCCAGGATGACAAGATGGACCTTGTTCCTGGCAGCCTACTCGTTCAAATTGGTCTATCGCCCAGGTAAGACTTTAAGCCACGCAGATGCCCTCAGCCGCTGCCCCTTGCCGACTCCAGTCGAGGACCCCGCTCCGGTGCACGCAATCTTCGAAGTCAACGAACTCAAGCTGCCAGTGACCGCAGATGACATCGCAGCACACTCCAAAAAAGATAAAATACTCGCCCAGGTTCTGGACTGGGTGGGAAGGGGGTGGCCGGAAACAAAGTGTTCAGTTGATTTTACCCCATTTAAAACACGCCAACAGGAATTATCAAAACTCCAGGGATGCCTGCTGTGGGGTACCAGAGTCGTCATCCCAACCACTCTTTGCGTGCCCATATTGAAGGTGCTGCACGAGGGCCACCCAGGCATCGTGCGAATGAAGGCATTGGCTCGCAGTTACGTATGGTGGCCCAGGATGGACGATCAGATCGCCAATTGGGTAAGCTCGTGCCAACCATGTCAAGAGTCTAGAGCAGCCCCACCAGCCGCCGCACCCACCAAGTGGGAGAGTGCCAATGGCCCATGGTCGCGGTTACACATCGACCTGGCCGGGCCTGTGCATGGCAAAACGTTCTTAGTGGTCGTGGACTCTTATTCTAAGTGGATAGATGTGGCCTTACTTCCCACAACCACCACACAGGCAGTTGTTAAAGCCCTGACCCGGCTTTTCGTAACTCATGGGCTTCTGGACACGCTGGTCTCCAACAATGGCCCACAGTTCACATCCTGTGAATTTAGCATGTATGTCGCGAATCTGGGCATCAGACACGTCTTCACGGCCCCGTTTCACCCTGCTAGCAATGGGATGGCCGAGAGAGCTGTCAGGTCAGCTAAGGAGGCACTAGCCAGATTCAGTCAGGAAAACTGGCATTCCAAGTTATCTCGTTTTCTCCTCAGCCAGCATACAACACCATGCACGAGCACTAATAAATCCCCGGCCGAACTGTTAATGGGGAGACGCTTAAGGACTACTCTAGACAGACTGCACCCCCATTACTGTCCTGACACCCCGTTAGGGTCTGACAGCCAGGCCAGAGACTTTGCCTTGCAGGACTCAGTTTTTGCAAGGAACTACGCAGGAGATCCATTGTGGGTGCCAGGGCAGATCGTGGCCGTCACGGGTCCAAGATCCTATCGGGTCCAATTGGAGGATGGTCGCGTATGGCGGAGACACCTGGACCAACTAAGGAGACGGCGGAACAGCCTGACCAACGCTGAACCGAATCCACCGACCAGCCCTCGAGTTCCCGTCCAAGTTCCAGATGGAAGCTCCCTGAGGGACCAGGCATTCCCAATCGAACAGAGTGAGCCTAGAGTAGATCCGGACTGCCAACCCGATTCTCCACCTCGTCCATCCAGCAGGAGCACCAGTCATCCGGACCGAGACGGTTTCCCGAGCCAGCCCGAACGAGGGGAGTCATTCCAGTCCCAAGATCCCACGCCAAGCCAAGTTGATACCCCGGCGACCTCAGAGCCCTGTTCCATGGACTCGATGCCCACCAGCAGTTTCCCAGAACCACGACGTTCCGGTCGCCAACGCAATCCACCCACGTATCTCAAAGACTATGCATGTTCCCAGCTAGGGGGGAGGAGTGTTATGTCTTTAGGACTGGTTGGAGTCCCCAACCAGGTCCGCTGTTTGAGCGGGAGCACCAGCAGCTCCCATTGGTTGGCTCCATTTGACAGTCGGCTATAAAAGCCGGCTGTCGAGCAGAGCCAGCCGTTGTTCGCTTGCAGTCTGCCTTGTTAGCTGGCAGATGCGACAACCCTTTATTCCCTGAATAAAGACTGTTACTTGTATGCTCTGGTCTAAGCCTTGTCTATTCCCTCGCTCTACAACACCGCCCAACTATTTGGGATGTGGAATCAGATGATAAAATACAGTATATAGCACACATGGATGGTTTACAGGGTCTTTGCTGCTATCTCTCTGAGTATGATGGAAAATAAATTATAGCCTGATATAACCATAACACATTAACAGTTTGTAGCTAATGCATCTTCATTACTTTGTAGACTTCTCTTTCCATGGTCAATTAAAGGCGACCATTTAGAAGAAACAAATTAATCTTCCTATAGCAATAACATATAATCTGGAATACAGTTTTTTCAAGCATCACATTTACTTTTCTTAGCATTTATTTATAGCAGAGACAGTTATTGTATGTTGCTGTGTAGCAGAAAAATCTCATGGTTGAGGTTTTAGGCTTATTGTTATCAAAACATGCACTGCATATCTCCTTCTAATCCCTTCCTGGAATATTGTTTTATATAGAAAAAATAAAGCTGCATTAATTTAGGGCAATTCTGTACTTTCTGCCTGGCTCATCACCAGTGTGGGCCACTTACCACTTACCAAGTGCAGAAATGGAGTCCTTACTCACAGTCATTCACACTTTTGTCACTTCCTGTTTGGATTATTACAATCTACATGAGACTGTCCTTGAATACCATTTGGAATTTACCACAGGTTCAGAATGCAAGGGCATGCACAATCCTGGGTGCCCCTAGATTTTCTCACATTGAACTTCTGTTGGTTGAAATGCACTGACTCTCAGTCTCCTTCTGGGTGTAATTCAAAGTGGTGATTATTACCTTAAAGCCATATAGGCACAGGACCAGGATGTTTGCAGGACCACCTTTCTCTCGGGATCTGCCTGTCTCCAAAAATCTTTTAAATAATAAACAAACAAGTCATTGAATATTCCACAGCCTGTGTTTCCCCATCTTTCCATTTAATTGTGTGTTCTAATAGATAACTTTTTTGGTTTCTAGCTAGGCTGTATGAAGAATGGTCTTGCTGTCCCCCTATGGACCTATATAGGGAGGTTGAATCAAAAAATGATTTCTCTTACTGTTGCTTTTATTAATATATCATCAGAATACCAGTAGTACCATAAGGCAAAAAACAAACAAACAAACAAAGAGGCTATGCATTGGTGTCAAAGGACATGATGTTGGAAGGGATATAAAGGCAATTATATGTGCTAACATGTGAGACAACAAAGGGAAGGTTTGGGAATTAGCAAGAAGGGAAAAGCATGCAACAGAAGACAAGTTGACACAGCCACTAAGACTTTTCTTCCCTGTGCAGAGGGGAGGGACAAGAAGCAGTGAAATGACCAACCAGGCCCTATGGTTGCTACAGTCTACTCTAAGCAATAATCCAGTTCCAATGCTAACTAAGTGTGGTCTGGACTGGAATTTATGGAGCTGGTTTTTTAAAAAGCCAGAAGATCAGCATTTGTATTGTCAGGCTGAAGGCAGTGGGAATGAAATTGAGCTTGTTTCTTATTTAATAAGAATGAAAGAAGATTCCCGTTGAGAAAATTGCTTGCGTAAAGGGACAAGTGATTAAATATATAGAATATATAAATTCAATTCTGGAATATTTGCAGCTGGGGGTAAGTAAAGAAGATTTGGGGTGCTATTTTTTTAGAATGATTTTATTAAAAAAGTGGCCACAGGAACAAGTCACATCCAAAATAAATGTTATATATCATTGAGAAAGTATTTTCTGTTAAAACAGGACAATTTTGTTCAGGAAATTACTGTGGATTAGATAATGTGTTGGATTAGGAAGGGTAAAATGAATAAAGGCTATTCTGTTCCAGTGAAAGTATAGATAAGGGGGACTTCAGTTTTCACTGTTTGCCTGCAGATGCATTGAAGTTCAGCAACTATAATTTATCACTCTGTTTCATGGTGAGCCATACCCTGGTAATTACTACTTTCTGCTATAATCTTTGTTAGTGACCATTTGGGGGAAGGGATATAAGAACGTAACTGAGGGGCTTACTGCAAGAAACAACTGATAAGCAAAAATCTGTAAATCATTATTTATAGCTCATAATAATAAAACTGATAGTCTAGCTCTCAGGACCAATGTTTTAAAGTATGATCTGGAATGCAGTAAATATGAGTTAGGCTGATTCTACCATTCCATCAAGTACACAGGATTTCAGTATTATCATAAAAGAAATAATTTACAGATGTGCACTCGGCCGCATGGAATTCAGTTAGATGCAAAAACAATCTGTTAGTCTATAAAGGAGATGGGAAAGTTTGGCTCTGTCTAGCTCTATGTCCAGCCCTGACCTCTCTGTTTAAGTTTTACCAAGGGTCTTCAAACTTGGCAAGTTTAATACTTGTGGACTTCAACTCCCAGAATTCCTGAGTTAACATGACTGGAGAAAGAATCCTGGAAGTTGAAGTCCACAAGTCTTAAAGCTGTCAAGTTTGAAGACCCTGTTCTAAGATCTTGGACTATTTATTTTTCACAGTAGAGTAATATATCATATGGAATGAGATGTGTCAGTGAGGTTGCTCAGATAATTTGTTTTGCTCAGACTCTTAGCTGACATATTCTTGCTGGGTCCTTGAATGAAGTACAGCCCAGCTCTAATCTGATGATGGCATTAGAAGTTGGGTAAAGAATATGTGCTGCTGGTTTTGTATTTGTTCAAGGATTGAGAATTTTTTATGAGATCCATATAGCATCATGCCAAGGATTTTACTGCCAAGGATTTTTATATCCAAACCTGCCTAGTCTGGCTTTATAATGTTTTTAGAAAACATTAAATCCTATAATTTGTGGTAGAGAAATATTATAGAAAGATTAATTGGATGGTAGTTGGCAGAATCTTGTCTCCTTCCTTATACATTGGATGAATAACTGAATCGAGCCAGTTTTTACAGTTTATCATTGAAGACTTTATAGCAGTGAAAAATGAGGCTAACACTGAAGCCCACCACGATGGATTTATTTTTAAGAATTCTGGAGGAATTAAATCTGCAATAGAAACTAGTGAGCTAGCGAGCTAGCGAGTTAGCGAGCTTGCTAGCTTTATTTATTTATATTGTGCTTTTATTTTTTATAAATAGTGGCATGGTGGCCTAGTGGTAAAGACACTTGCCTCCCACTTGAAAGATTGAGAGGTCAATCCTAGTTTCTCTCCTAAGGCACAAAGGAAATAAAGTCTGCTGTGAACTCTGGATGGCATCAGGAAGGGTATCTGTCCAGTAAACGCTTAGCCCCATCCAGTCACCTCAACTCTACCCCAAATTAAGAGATTAAAAGGTTGAAAAAAGTGAGAGTTTTAAAATTATTTTTATAAATACCTAAAGGCAGCAAACAATTTCCAAAAAGAAGTGGGTGAGTTGGGCTGAGAAAATGTGACTGGCCTGAAGTCAGTCAGTTTTAGTATTTTTTTTTGTTCCACAATTGCTTTTTGTATTTCTGCATAAGGTACTGGTAGCTATAGAATAAGATCCGTAGAGAAACAGTTTGCGATACAGTTCTTGTAACCTAGTCTATACCTCATCTGTTTCACTAAAAGATAGTATGTGAAAATCTTTTCTATACAATAAGTAGAAGTTATTTGATGATATACTCAATGATAGGTGCATCATAGCTGTTAAAAAGGTGTTATGACTATATGAAGGAAATGTAAACTTTGTTTAACAGATTTTTATCCAGTTTGGAGGCTGATTTTAATGTAGATTTCTTCATTTTATTCTGTTCACAAAAATGCAAATGGAAAAATACCTTCCCTAGTGTACACAAATCTAAGCTTAATTTAATTAATAAATGAAAATGCTTTTATTTCATTTTTTCAAAAAAAACACAAATCATAAAATATTGTATCATTTACCTGCTGTGGGCGCTGATATAATGCTGTGAGAAGCACAATGATTTCTTGGCATAGGAGTTCAGGAAGAGGTATTAACTTTTAAGAATAAATTCATTCCCACCACTTATGTATTTCTCTTAGGTATAGTTGGTTATTTTTCACAAGGTAAATTGTATTTGGCCATTGCAAGGAAAATAGAACCTTATATAGATTTGGTATGCGTGCTACCTCAAAATTAAATAATTAATGAAGTGATTGATTTTAAAATGAAATGGCTGAAATCTCATATTTTTGGATGAAAACATTTTAGATTACTGTCAAATACTTTATAACAAGATATTGTTTTATTCTTTTTTATTTTCCATATTCCACTCTGAAACAAAGTTATCACAGATATATCTATTGTCCTATTAACTACTGGAAGAACTGTAATACATTCAAACATTGTTTCAGTTTTGAATGTCTTGTAAATCTGGTTCCCATGGACATATACCAGAACAAGTTGCCAAATACAAATGAAACACCACATAAGCACACATGAAACAAACATTCCTGCTGTATCAGTATGTGTGTTTCCTAAAAGATAACATGAAGATCAGAATGTGAGCATCTTTGTGGTTTTTCTAACATGGAAATGAACATACATGGAATGCAAATTGAATGCAAAACCTGAATTCACTCCTTCCATAATGGATGGAAATTCTTTAAAACATTTTACAGACAGAAAACATAGTTAAATTTCATTGCAATAATTCAAACAATGCATGTTTTAAAATGTGCGTTGCACGTCTTTTCTAGGACACTAAATTGTGTGTCCAATAAGTATAAATAGATAAACATCAAACTGAGAATAGAAACCATGAATAACTTCATGCTTTTTAATTTTTCTAAACCTTGCTGAAATTATAAAGCTGGATCTAGAAAAACATTGCATGACTGTTACTGAAGTACAACATAGGATATGGACCATTCTATAGATGTATTGGCAAACGTTGGATAATTATGACTAGTACATTTGAAACAAGTGTTAATTTGTCCATCTTAAAATAACTGAAAAAGTTTCCTCCCTCAAAATAAGAATGTATTTTTTTCCAGGCATGTCCTATTCTGTTCCCTGACCAGCTATTCTGGCTGAAAAATAAAAGCCATTGCCATATATCTGGGATTCTAGCAAGAGCTGGTAGAACATTACACAGTTTGGCCGTGAAAACAATGCTTCCATGCAGTGTGATTCACATGAGGTAATGATTAACTCTATCACTAGGCTTTGAGAATAGTTCTTTCATTTGGAAAAAGCAGGTATTTGATGAGGGCAGATCATTGTTTGATCACCATTGGACCCCCAATGTACCTACATGTAGCATACCATGCTCTCACACAGCTTGGATTACTAGTGGTTCTTTCATCATGGCTTAGCTAATTACATCACACCTACCCACCACTCTGTCCACCTGCTTCCCTCTGCTTGCCAGACTGGCATGCAAAAAGTGTCTTCTAAAGCAAGTCACAATTAACGGCTTCCTTTTTCTCCATTTTAGGATATTTGTACATTGTTGGCACACAGTCCTAACTCTTTTCTGGGAAAAGGTAACTCCAGAGAGCCTTGAAAAGAATGTGGCTCCCAACTGGGCACATCTGAAAATAGTAGCCTATTGCACTCACCTGACATCTACATAAATAGATGCAAACTATGAGTAAGGTCAACAGCAAAAAATATGGGAATTATTGCTTTAAAAATTATGAAGAAGTACTGAAGTGATGAGGACAATATTTGGTTGTATTCTGCCAAGAGTCACTTCTGTGAGACTTCTGGCAGCTATATAAATTTGATACATAAATTATGATAACAATGATAATAATATAATTGGGAGACTGGCCCACTTAAAATTTTAATGTAAACTCCTCTTTATATCTCTCTCAGTGTTGTCATTCCACTCAGAAAAGCAAAAACAACTAAGTGATGATTTTAAGTGATTAGTCATTATTAACATTTGTATGTGACTTCAATACTATAATATGTGACCAGCCTATTTAGTTGGATTTTACATTACTGAATCCAATTAGCTGATTGATTAAAGATCACAGCTTAAATTTTGAATAGTTTTATTAACTGTCTGGTTTTCTAGCTTGACATATTTCAACATTTATATTAAATGTTGAAAACATTTAAAAAAACATAGTTTGATTAATCTAGGGACTCATCTCTGTTTATAAATGATGTGCAAATGTCCCTTTCCTTTCACTTTGTGTAAGTGTGACAAACCCTTTGCTCAGTAAAAAGAGAAACGAGAACATGTGCCCAAATAAGGAGCTATTGGATATTGACTCTAAAACTTTCATTTTGTTTTGCAAGGAGCCACCATTTATATTTGCTGTTTTCTAGCCTCCCCAAAATTCCAAGAATACAGTAATCTTTGTTAGTATATAAATGGAAACTTTAGAACATCCACATCAACATCCTTTGATTACCCAATCACTGTTTTCAGCATACTACCCAGCTACATTCTGAATTAAACCAGAATCAGTATATCTACTACTTGTACACAAATAAGTAGCCTTCCATTTGAATGCGGATAATCAGGTGGAAGCACTACTTCATCTCCAGTTAATTTATTTTAGGATTTAGGTCTTGAGAATATGTACTGAAGAGAAAAGAGAGCAAAAATAAAAAGTGCATAGGGGAATGGGGGTAGTCATAGTTTGTCCATATCTAGTGTCATCACAAACATTTACTATTTGTTTGAACTTTCTGAGCTGTATTTTTAATTATGGTGTGCTGAACAAGCCATAAGGCTCCTATTCATCAAACCTTGAGGCTAAATCCTAAATCATTACTACATAGGCAACACTAAAAAAAACCAACCTCTCCACATCTTTGATGAGTCTCCCCCCACCACACACATTTATATCTGTAATTGTTGCCTATTTTATTTGTTGTTCCTGCATTTACCGTCCAAGCATGTGGTACAAACTCAATTTGCATGCAGTTTATGTTTAGATTTATGTTTGGTTTTATAAAGAAGCTTTATAGAAACTCATGCAAAAGATTAGGATCCAGTTCTGGGTAAACAAGCCATGACAAATGCTGCAACATAGCATCAAACAGGAAGCTGGTAAGCTAGCAAATGGGAAGAAAATGGATTCACTGATTTGTGAAAGCTCAGAGCTGACTTTGGAATTTGCGACAAGCTCTTCTCTGCATTTCAGCCTTCAAACAACTTGTGCCCTTTTGCTGAGACGTGAAGATCTCAATGGAATAACTTGTTTATTTTTTATTTTTTTATCTGTTCAGAGTCGAATGTATATGAGAAACAAAATTGTTCAATGTACAAATAAACAATTCTGGGTATGATTGATCAATTGCCAAAACAAATAGCCATATCTTTTAGTATTATATTCCATCTAAGATATGGGATATTAGGTCTGCTTATATTTTTATAATGAGTTGTGGATGAGAAGATGGTTTCAAAAATGGTTAAATAAATACAGATTATGGAAATGCTGCATTAAAGGATTTTACAGTGAAGTTCAATTTTTGCTTGAGTAACTTTGATGATGTACACTAGTGTTTTTCAACCTCAGCAACTTCAAGACTTCAATTCCCATGTTAGCTGGGCATTCTGGGAGCAGAAGTTGCTGAGGTTGAGAAACACTGATATAGATTACTCTCACCGGATTATTATAGAGAAAAACGGGAAAAGAAAGCATTATGCATACCATCCTGAATTTCTGAATAAAAGGTAGATTATCATTCTAACAAACAGATAGTATAGGTAGTCCTCAATTTACAACAGTTCATTTAGTGACCATTCAAAGTTACAATAGCACTGAAAAAAGTGACTTATGACCATTTTTCAGTTTCAACCATTGTAGCATCCCCATAGTCATGTGATTTAAAATCCAGACGCTTGACAACTGACTCACATTTATGATGGCTGCAGTGTCCAGGAGTCATGTGATTGCCTTTTGCAACCTTCTGACAAGCAAAGTCAATGGGGAAACCAGTTTCACTTAACAACCGTGTTATTAATTTAACAACTGCAATGATTCACTTAACAATTATGGTGAGAAAAGTTGTAAAATGGGACAAAACTCACTTAACAAATTTCTCACTTAACAACATAAATTTTGGACTCAATTTTCATCTTAATTCGAGGACCACTTGTATGCCTTCCTACTACTCTGAAATTAATAGCAAAATAAATAAGAGTTATGATGCTAATGATAGAAAGGTCTATAGATACAATTTGGTAGGGATAATATCCCTGCAGAATAAGAAGCCTTATTACGCCCAAAGTATGCAATGACTTAATATAAACAGAGGACCTTTGGTCTCATATATTTGTGTCTTTCTAACTTCTTCCCTCTGGCCACTGTCTTTCATCCTTTCATTTATTCCCACATGAATAGGAGATAAAAAGGAGCAGACATTCTGGCACAGTGTGAATCTGTCTCATAAGTCAGATGGGTAGGAAGTCTGGAGACAGTAGCTGAATAAAAGAGTCACTGGAGATGAAATATCACTCAGAAAATAGTGAGAAGGAAGTTAAAAGAGAAGACAGGAAAAACTAAAAGAACTTTAATATTAGAAGGATATTATTAATCAGGAATGAAATGAAATTGATAACTAAAGCAGGGCCAGTTAGATAGACTGAAGAATAGGGGAGGGAGGGAACTTTCATTTCAAGTAAGGAGAATCAAGGCTTTATGTTTATAGAAGCTATGAATAATTCTTGCCAAAAAAAATGAGGCTAGGTGCTAAAGAACTACAAAGTTGCCTATAGAGTTTCCTCATGTAGTTAGAACTATTCTGCTAAGAACAGCTTCTTTCTTCACTCATCTATAGCTGACTCACAAGCTGAAATGCACTCTTTTTTCAAAAGTTGTTTCTGTTTACTGCCTACCTCAAAGAGATTGTCTGTAGAATGAAACCTTTAGGGTAGACTCACTCAAGCCTAAAGTATTGGGAAGGTTCTTGAAGGGAATATCATCTGTCATTTGAATGCTATGGGCTATTACTGAACAAATAAAAGATGTGTGTGGGGGGAGTAGAGAGGAAAAGAAAAAGTATGCTAATTAATTTTCACCAATTCAGGGAAATTAAATGTGACTACATAATTTGCCTCTGAGGAGATCTGAGCCTTGTCCTTCAGATTTTGCTCATCATCAGAACAAAACAAAACAAAACAAAAAGAAGCAAACTATCTCCCCAAAAACGAGGCAATTTCTTAGACCAGTGATTTGGGAATATTGCATGGAAAAACAATTGGGATCCGGAGGGGAATGAGAGGGAGAAAGTGTTTGTGTTAATGAGAAAAATCCTCTTAAGATTTATAGGCTGCAGAGCAGAAAAGGAGTTACTGAATGAGTGAATATGGGATGAAGGGTATATTAATATCTTTTGCCCAATGGGAACCAAACAAGGCTGCAGAAACGGTCTGACGATTAGTGCAGTGCAGCACTCTAAGTCCCGTTGACTCATCTGTCCTACTAGTCTGACCTTGGAGGAATGGATTTAATATATTCTCAGTTCTGCACCTATTTATTGGAAATATTTTTTTCCCTCTTTTTAAAAGACAACGAATGGATTAATATACAAGAGTGAAGGGGTTGGTTGTTCAATTACTCAGGCTTGAATCCTGAATTTAATAGATCTTACTCTTCAGCAGGCATGAACAGGATTAAATTGGTATCCTGAATTTCACCTATGGCAATTTTCAACAATATGCCACTGGTATAGTGGAGTCCAGAAGGACTGAATTAGTACAATAATAATAAATACAAAAATAAGGCAGATCTTCCTGATAATCTAACACCACAGAGAGAGGTAGAATTTCCGCTTCATTGTTAATGGGCAGAGAAATGGGGTTTCTACAAATCCACTTTTGGGGGGGGGGCAAGTCACAGATTTGAATATAAACATTTGCCCTTGATTCAGAAGAGTAGCATTTCCCTTTGCCTGCCACAATTGTCTTTAATAAATAAACAAGTCATTGCAGCATAATCCTGCTGTTTACCAAATTATGTCTGACTACAGCAATTACTCAGTGCAGCACAATTGCAGATACTCTATTATAACGTCAATGGCTCAACAGAATAGGAAAAATGATGAAGAAAATTTGCAGTTTTTGATTGCATGTTTAAAACTGAAAAGTCTATGCCAACTAAAGTAAACTCTTGTTGAAATAAAAGCTAAGCACTCTCTCTTATTACGATAAGCCCATTCTTCTGGTAAAGACCAGGTGTTTTTATAAAAAGGCAAAATACGTATAATGGCTTAGCTTTCTGCCTGAATCAATGGAATGCTGACAGTGATATGGCTGCTGCACATCAGCTCTCAAAGGCTTTCAGTCCTATTAAGACACCTGCTGGACAAGTGTTCACACCAGGCTGTCAAAATTCTGCCATAACAAATGTAAGAAAATTCCTTTGGTTGCCCTCCATTCTAGCATCATATGTGCTTCTGAGAAGGCAGCTTACCTCACCTTATGCATTTCCATTGTTTTTTCCTTTATTACTGCAGAATAAAAAGAGAATCTGGACCTCCAAGGCCATATGTAACCTTTAAGTTCCCTTTTTGAGCCCAGAGATATACCTGACTAGAAGAAATTGGTAGAACAATTTCTGGATATTTTGAGGTAGATGTATATAGGAGGTGTATCATAACCATGAAGATGAGAAGATCCATATTTTTTGCTAAAGGCTTTTTAAAAAGCTAGGCTGTGTTCACATATGGTTCATTTCATTTCATTTCATTTCATTTCATTTCATTTCATCACTCTGGCTCATAGATTCTCCCAAAATAGTAATTTAATACCTATTTAGTTTTTTAGGGTTAAATAGAACTGGATGTTTTATGCTATTCTCTAGGATAGTGTTTTCAATATTTTCTGTGGATATAATTTATTAAACTAAGTTTGGAAAAGGTAGGTAAACAAGGACATACCACCTGTGTTTTAACTATAAGAGCATAGTTGTACTAATTTTGTTAATAATCAGCTCATGGTTATGGTTGCATTTGTGCATGCTATCCTATCAACTCCATTTTTAAACAACTTTCATCCAATTTGTGTACCAAAAAAATATATCAAACCAATGTTTTTTTAAAAAAAACCTTCTTGAATTATTTTATGTTCCCTGTACCAAAACAACAGCTTTAGTAAAAAATTAGCACACACCTGCTAATGAAAAATATTCTTATTTAATAGACATACTTGAATATTTGGAAACTAGACATGAGTTGATTGCTAGACAAATGAAATTCATCACATTTTTTTTTTCTGTTTGGGTTGCTTGCATAGAATCACAGATCCATTTACCATAGCTAAACACAGGTCACATTTTGGGCAGAAGATTGACCATGAAGTTGGAAATTGGAGCAGGTTCTATTACAATTCGCCACAGCCAGATCTCTGTGACCAACCTGCCACAGCCAACTCACTATGGCCAACACACCACGGCCAACTTGGCATGACCAACTCACTGTAGGACAATTTGCCACAGCCATTTCACCACAGGACAACTCATGCAGAACAAGAGCTACACTAATATTAAAAATATGGTAGAATAGAATAATTAAAGAAAGGATACAAAAGAAGAGACAGAATGAAATTTGAATGGCAAAAATAAAAATATTTTTTATTTGTTTTAAATAATTAAATAGAATTGTTAAATTGTCTTGCAGCAAGTTGGCTGTGTTGAGTTTGGTCCCTGAAAGTTGGCTGTGGTGAGTTAGCCCTGCAGAGTTGGCCGCAGCAAGTTGGCCACAGCAATATGACTGTGGCAAGTTGTCCCATTCCCATTGCAGCATGGGATGAATGGACTCATTGTTATGGACCATCTGATAGATTTCCATGGATCTACAGTTTGAGAATCCCTCCTCTAGGGAAACCAAATCTGAATTAAACAAATCCAGACAACTACTTGGAGGGCAGCCAAGAGTTGAAGCTTTCTGTATCCTTTCCTGCCATATAGTTGCCATCCAGATTTTGCAGCTTACATCAGATATCCCAACTATTTCTTGTGAGAACTAGGCCAACCATACTATCCCCTCTATCTTAATATGTTAAAGAGTGGCATTTACTATTTTCTAAAATGTGTAATTCTAAGGATATATCTTTAACTGACCTTAGCCCATAGAAACTAGAATTTATTTATTTATATATTATGAAAGTGATAGATAATTTTGAATATTTTTTACCCATTGGGACAATTTTGTGGACATGTTGCTTAATATTTCATATTTTTATTTTGTTATCCATACTGTGTAATGTTCTGGTATAATATGGGGGTTACATTTGAAATTTGAGATTTATGTCAACATTAATGTGATGCTGATGGAATGGGTTTCTGGGATCTATATGGTCAATGCTTGCCGACTTGATAAGTCTAAGTTTCATATTATTTCATTTTAGAATCTCATTAAAATATCTACCTATTTAGGATCTCCGTAACATGTGTTGTATTTCTTTGTATACATTAGGAAAACTAAAAATCCTTCCTTGTCCAGAATTCCCATCCAAAATACTAATAATGCTTAATGTTAAGTGGAGACCAATTTACCTGATTATAGAGCACATCATCCATGAGTAGTCTTGCTTTAACTGATTGTTTGAGAAGCCTGGAGGCTACACATTTTATTTTGTAAAGCAGGCTTCCTGTTTGGTTGCTTTTGTTGTTATTTTTACAGTTTTAACTCTTTTTGAGTAAGGTAGAATCATAGGGCTGAAAGGGATCTTGGAGATCTTCTAGTGCAACCCAATTCCCAAGGGATTCCAATAATTTTGAGAACATCCTTTGCAGTCTTGTTTTTTTTTAAAGGGTAACACTGGAAAATGTCATCTGTACTTTCTTCAACTCTGTTTGTTTTTCCTGAGATGGTCTCTAGCATCTGAACTTATATATTTCCATGGCTGGGAAGAAGGTGCAATTAAAAAGTTGCTTAAGGATGGATTACATTATAACTAAGAAAGAAGTATAAATGATTTGAGGCTGTCAATAGTATAAGGATATAGTCATGGGGACAGAACTGCTCCAAAATAGATGATATATTATTCTTTGTATGATTCTATTTTCAAACTATAAATCTTGACCCCCAAAAGAGTGAAATGCTAAATATAGGTCAAACAATCATCTTAAACATAACTCCTTCAACTGAAATAGCCAAAAGTTCACAACTGGGAACTATTTATTTGTCCAATTGTCCTTATTGTGGCAAATGAATATCAGAAAAATAGCTCAACTAGATTGCCCTTACAGCTCTTGAAAGAACGAAACAAATGCTATGAGGGGAGTTTTGAACACCAAGGAGTTCATTCACCAATGTTGTTCAGATTTGTTTTAAAAGGTAATTTAATGCAACTTGGACAGCAACAGCTAGACTTTTTATTGAACACAGAATCAATGTGGCATCAAATGGCTTAGATGTCTTTATATTAAAGGCTGGCATGTAGGAATTGAGAACTAATTCAGCTATAGACTGAAGTAGCAGTGAAGTAGAACTCTAGGTACTTCAACTAATCCTTGGGGGAAAAAAAATCATTTTCTGTGATTGAAAATACAAAGCCCATGTTCCTTCCTCTAATTGTTTTTATTTTACAGCCAATACAGGCTATGGTCTAAATAAATAATTGAGCACATGTTTATGGCTACCCATGCTAACCAAATAATTGGATGGGAAGCTAATAAAGTTTAAGTTAAAATACAAAATAAAAACAAATAGGATAGGATAGAACAGAGTAACAGAGTTGGAAGGCATATAAGTCAAATAAACATTTAAACAATATGATGATGGTTGATTCCTGTCCCCCCTCCCGCCCTCAATATTGGAATTTAAATCATTACCTTAGAATACCTAAGTAGACACCTCTATTTTTGTGGAAAATATATTTCATGGTTTCTTGGGCAATTTTGTTGTGACTCCTTCTTCTTTAGTGACTCCTTACGACAGTGCAAATATGATCATGGGTACTTCTAGTCTGCCTTTGAATTAAAAGCAACATACAATCCTTCCCCATCTCTTTGCAATGAAATGTGTTTAGAGGAATCTTAACATCCACCTCAAATTCCCAATATTATCTTTTAAGAAGATTTATATATGATTTTCCTACATTTTTAAGGATCCTAGTTCATCTATCATGTACCATTTGGCAATGAAATAAAGGCATTGATTTAAGACTTTATGTAACCTAGGTATATTAATCTATGTTTAAAGATATGTTATCTTTCAGACAAGAAGTTATACATAGAGTGACAGTGTATCTTTTATTCTGAGATATACTATACCCTGTCATTCATAATCTGCAGTTTTCCAACCCATGTGCACATGCACACTGTAGACCATAGTGCTATTTAGCCTGTAGGTAGCAGCCATCTGAGCTGAGTAGATATAATATCTTCCTCTGTACACATTCAAAGAAATAAGAGAAATTGGTGATGACTTTGCAAACAACATAGATTTCCATGTTGATTATTTTTAAGTTGGGTTGACTGTATCTACTGTTATTATTTTCTATAAATAAATTATTGAGATATTACTCTTCCCTTTCTTTTTTTTTTAAATCAACATTTTCAACTGCTATAGTGCAAAGAGCAGACAGAGCAAATGTTCTATGATGCTTTAAGGAATTCAGTCCCTACAGCTTTGCTACTGGAAGTGCCAAATGTCAATTTGGACATTTTAGTCCTTGTAGGTGTTAGTGGAAATAAAAATAAAAGAGAAAGTGAGGGAGGGAGAGAATAAAGAAACTCCCTCCCCGTATATTTTCAGCCAGCAGCATTGCTAGTGGAGTTATATATACTATTTATCACAAAAGATTATTATTATCATTTTCTCCAGAGACTTTTAGGAAGAAACCATGAATGAACAAATAAGAAGTTGCTGTTCTCTTGAAGTTTTTAAATTATGACAACTGAGAATTCCAGAAAATGTTCTTACTTTCAAAAGAAGATTTTCTCCCTTGATAATCAGGGTGAATCTTAAAATAGATAACTCCTTTGATTGTGGTGAAAATTAGGGTAAAACTAAGTGTTCTTTATTAAATATTTAATGGGGCTGTACAACAGAGAGATATAATTGTTTTAGCATATCAGGTTTTAATAGATTAAAAATTAAGTTCCTCTAACCTGTTACAAATTGCTTGTTCTACAATACTTTTTTATTGAAGCTAATTTTAGGTGGAATGCCGTTCTCTGGAGATCAGTATAGCTTGGACACACAAATCTTTAAACACCTATATGCTTTAATAAATTAGTAAATTAATTAGAAATGTCTGGATTAGAAAATAGACATTACAAATGGGTAGCATTTACCTGAGACTTTCTCTCTCTCTCCCCACTTCCACCCCAGTGTTCCAGCCAAGGCTATCATCTGAGAGTGATTTCTCATGTCAACATTTTATAGATGGAAACTGAAAGCCAAGCCATTGATTGAGGAGTGGTGTGCATGCACATAATTTACCTTATCCCTTTGAAATGTATGAGAGACAACTGTGAAAGAGTTCAGAAGCCCCTTGCTTTTATTGTAGGTGGCTAGACTAGTTGTAAGAAACAAGTGCTTATATACATCACTGATTTTATTGACGATTTCCTGTTTCTTAATATAGATTAAGCATTGTGGAAGGCAGATGAGAAAAAAAATTAAGTAACATACCATCATTTTGAAAGTTATTAATTTTATTACAGTAAACCAGTTAACAAGAAAAACAGATTCAAACATTAACAATGTAACTTTAGAATTAATAATCATGCTAATAAAAAGAAAAGCAAAATAGATTATATGAAATCAAACAGAGTTGGAAGGATCCTTGGAGATCTTCTAGTCCACCCTCCTGCTCAAGCAGGAAACCCTATATCATTGCAGACAAATTGTTATCCAATCTCTTATTAAAAAAACTCCAGTATTGGAGCACCCACAAATTTCAGAGGCAAATTTTCCACTGAGTAATTGTTCTAATTGTCAGGAAATTTCTCCTTAGTTCTAGATTGCTTCTCACTTTGAGTAGTTTCCATCCATTGCTTCTTGTCTGGTTCTTTGGAAAATAGACCGACTCCCTCTTCTTGTGGCAGCCCTTTAGATATTAGAACACTATTATGTCACCCCTAGTTCTTCTTTTCTTTAAACTAGACATACTCAATTTCTTCAACTGTTCTTCATATGTTTATGAAGTCCTCTAATCATCTTTGTTGTTCCTTTCTGCAATCTGCCTAGAATCTCAACATCTTTTTTATATTGTGGTGACCAAACTGGATGCAATATTCTAAGTGTGGTCTTACCAAGGCATTATAAAATGGTACTAACACTTCGTGTAATCTTGATTCTATCCCTCTGTTAATGTAGCCTAGGACTGCATCGACTTTTTTGGCAGCTGCAGCACACTGATGGCTCATATTTAAGTGATTGTCCCCTAGGACTCCAAGATCTCTGTCATAGTTACTATCATTGAGCCAAGTATCTTGGTGATGACTCCTTTGGGACAGCTTACCTCTTCTCATTATGTTTTGGGAAACTGTAAAATACAGCTCTTCAGAAAGGCATTTGGGGTATGTAAAAATCATCCTATTACTGAATGGTGATGAATTGGATTTATTGAATATAAACATGTTAATAGATTTTTATTTTTAAATGTATATTAACATTCCAAAAGTTCAGAGCCTTTGGAAACAGGCTTGCATGTTAGTGTTGGTAATTTTTAAAAAGCCCATCTTATTATGCATCCTCTTGAGCAGGGGTGTCAAACTCGTGACCTGTAGGCCAGATGTGTCATGTGCTGACCCTGCCCCGGCTGGTTTAGCAAAGGGAGAAAAAAAATCCCAATACATCACATGATGACGCCATGATGACGCGAGTTTGACATCCCTGCTCTTGAGGTATCTGTGAAAGTTACTTTTGATATGATAAAAAGTAAACATCCTGAAATAGATACAGCAGAAAGGAGAAAGAGGTACTAACATTATAAATGTTATAAATAGAGCTCATACTTCATCCACAGTAGTCATTTCAATTCTTTCTTAATGATGACAAAGCTTTGCTACAATAAATCTATTTATCAGTCTTGGGAAATACTGTATATTTCATAGTATTTTGCCTTTCTAGTTGAGAAAGGCCTGACTGTGTTCTTCAACTTCCTATAAAAAAGGGGCCATTGACTTAAGAGACAGTCAATTTCTCAAAAATCTTCAATTACATTGTAACCTTGATTATTACCAGCTTAACAGAAGTACATTAATTTAGGGGTCAGCAAGCAAGTATCCTGTCACAGTCTTAGAGCTTTTCACAGAAGGATGTGATGTAACTTATAGCAGGGGTCCCCAACCACCGGGCCGCGGACCGGTACCGGTCCGTGGAACATTTCCTACCGGGCCGCCGGTTTGCTGGGTGCCGTCATCTTGTTTGACGAGAGAGTGCTTCCAGGTGAGCTTTTCCGGTTGGAAAGCGGCGTTTGGGTCCTGAAGGAATCCACATGCCTTAGTTTCATCGAAGGGGGGGGCTTCAAACGAAACTAAGGCATGAGGATTCTTTCAGCACCCAAGGCAAGGTGAGCCGAGCGACCGTCCCAAAGCCGTCCCAAAGTGAAGCCCATCAACAAAGGTACAAAGGAGGAGTTGAAGGTGGCGGGGAGAAGCAGGGGATGGCTGGCTAGCCGGTCGCTCAGCTCGCCTTGACTTATCATGCGTGCTGATGCCGGTACCAGGCCGCGGATTATTTGTGATGCCAGTACCGGGCCGTGGCACAAAAAAGGTTGGGGACCACTGACTTATAGGACTCAAAGCCTCTTATGGGATGTTCCCCCTGCCCCTGTTCTATTAGCATAGCAAAGCAATTAAAACATTTTTTCTACTTTTGGCTTTACTCAAGCTTTGCAAGTGTTGCTTACGATGAGACAGCTTTAGCCACATTCCATTCTCTGTTCACCTACCTGACTGATAATCAACAGAGGAAACAACAGGGGAATATAGGCTTTCAGCTGAAAAAAGCAGTTTAAAATAAAGCATCTTTCATTAGATCCATAAAGCTTCCTGCTTCTAGCAAAGTCTTACTATCTTATGAGTGTAGACTAACATGTAAGCTAATTGAAAAGACTGATTTCGTTGTTCTCTCTGTACTTCATAGAAATGAGAATTATTACACTGACTGGCACTGATCTTTATTAAAATCCAAAAGCTTCAACAGACAATACTGCCTAGATCCATCCTTGTCTTAGCCATTACACCTCCTTCAATTTCCTCTGAAAGTTTAAAGGATCTACTATTTTGTTCGATAAGCAGCAGCACAGCATTGCTCCCTTCTCCCATGGTAAAATATTGCCTATGAAAAAAGAATGATAAACTACTTCTTCCCTCTCCCATTCTCTCTCTCAGGATGACTAGGTTTGCTGAGAATTTCCATGACAGAGTCACAGAAACACTTGGATTCCTGTAGGCTCATATTCCCATTTAATGATTAGTAACTTTTTTTAAAGCAAGAAAGATAGGGAAAAAATAGAGATACATAGCTACAAGTATATCACTGGTCACTTAATGTGTTACTAATGACTACTGTACAAATGATTACAGATCTGTGCAGATCTTGTTTCCAGAGCCAGATCAGGGTGCACATTGGCTTCTGGCTATTGTTTTGGAACAGATTGAAGAAATATCTTCTTTTTCTCATTCTCATATGAAAACTTAGGAGATCAATCCTGTAGCTTTAGTTACATAGTTGCTGTCTTCCTTAGAATTGCAGGGTTTGTCCTGCTATGGACACAAGTGACCCAGAAATTTGGAGACTGAGAAGATTTTTATGCAAATAACACTTGATCCTGGTGGTTTATGAAGGAGCAATTTGTCCTCTTTACAACTATGCAATTAGTTTGTTTTTACTGGTATATATCCTATATCCGAGCTTCGTGGTTATTTTTTATTTATTTAAATATTTATATGGCTGTTCATCTTAAGACAGTGAGTCTGGGAAGCTAACAATACATAAAAAATGTCAACAAGATAACACCAACTAAAAATAGTAATTGAAATATGTAGAACAAATAACAAATCCACCTAATTAAATCCATATAAATAATATAATATGACTAAGGATCCCAATAAATATTCTGAAAAGAAAATCTAAATCATCTAACATACTAGGCTCAACTAATGCATTATTGATAGCATAGTTCCTTATTTCAATCACAACTTTCTAAGTTGTTCGATTCCTTATCCCCTATAATATAGAGTTATCCCTATGAAATATCTTTGGTATGATTTCAAAGACCAGGCCACTATTATTCAAAACAAGATGTGCACTCATTTGCATTACAGGACAACCCCACATTACTAGATCAGGCAAGGATGGGCTGTCAGTCCAATTTCTCCCACTGATGTCATTACAGTCCATGGGCAGCATTAAAATACCAGTTTTAAATCATAATCATCATTTTTGCCATTGTCTATTCATTGCAGGATGAAGGCCTCTTCCACATGTTTTGAACTAATACAGTCCTGAGCTTTATTTTGCCATTTTGGCCAACAAAACTTGCTGATGTCATCAACCTATCTTTTATGTCTTTTTCTAGCTTTAAAGATAAAGGTTTCCCTTGCACATACGTGCTGGTCGTTTCCGGTTCTAGGGGACAGTGCTCATCTCTGTTACAAAGCCAAAGAACCAGTATGATGTGGCTGGCATGACTAAATGCCGAAGGTGCACGGAACACTGTTACCAAAGTGGTCCCTATTTTTCTATTTGTATTTTTACATGCTTTAGAATTGCTAGGTTGGCAGAAGCTGGTACAAGTAATAGGAGCTCACTCTGTTTCATGGTGCTAGGGATTTGAACTGACAAACTGACAAACTTTCTGATTGACAAGCTATTGAGCCACCGAGCCACCGCATCCCTTTTCTACCTTTAATCACTCACATTAAAATACTAGTCAGAATCTCAATGACTTGATAATGGTCCCATGCTGCACAAAATTGTGGAAGCTATAAGCTATGGTTATCTTTTACCCATTCAGTTTCTTGAGTATAAAGCTCCCTGCTCACAACACTAGAAACTATTAGTGTTAGAAGCAAAAGTAACAGTAAATGAGATTCTGAATAGGAATTCACTAATAGCTTTGCAGAAAATATTTTCAATCAACTAAAGACTTCTTTGAATATCCTACTTTGAAGCAAAAAACCAAAAGAATGTTGTCATTTTAATGTTGTGCTTTTCTGGTATATAAGTATAATGGTGGGAAATTTTGTTGATTATCCTGTAATAGTTAATCTCCTTCTTTCAAAGAAGTATGAATGCTTGAGGTTATGGCATGCATTATTGACTTTCTGATACTGGGCCAGAACCAAATCCAAAAATATGCGCAGCCTGGATATATATATTTTTGGAACAATAGTGCTGGCTGCCCAGAACTGTAAAAAAGATGATTCCACAGTGCAACATTTGACTGCCAATTGACATTAATAACTTTTCACTTTAATTTTAACCTAAATGCAACAATCTGAGAGTCTGTCCACAATCCAGAGTTTTCAACTTGGAATGTTAAGTAAATTTTGTAGTGTTAATTATTATGTGCTTTCTTAACTACAAGCAAGGATTGGAAAATGTTTTAACTCTGCATTTGACTCAGCCTTCCATCCTTCCAAGGTCAGTAAAATGAGGACATATTATTGGGAGCAATATGCTGACACTGTAAACTGCTTAGAGAGAGCTGTAAAGCACTGTGAAGCAATATATAAGTCTAAGTGCTGTTGCTATTGGGAATCTTTTTCCTTAAAAAATCTGGTTGCCTTTAGAAAAATCACTTTTGAGACAAATATAATCTGGGTGACTGAGAATCTCCACAGGCATTCTCCATTTGATGTCCAGTCTTTTCTTAAAAGCCTCCAGTGATGGAGCACCCACAAATTTTGAAGGCAAACTGTTCCACAACCCACATTATTATTCTCATTGTCAGGAAATTACTCCTTAGTTCTAGGAGAGTTCAGCAATCTGACAAAGTAACTTAATTTTGTTTAAGGATACTTCTTCTTGATTATATGTGTTATATTTAAGGACACATTAAATACAGATATTTTTTTTTTACTTTGGAGTGGTGGATAGGGGTGGGGGGGGCAGGGCAGTGAAGGGAGGGGCAGGTGGGGGAGAATGAGGAAGGGATTTTTGCATGTGCACAGTAAAAAAAATGGTTTTGGGCGCATAGGAGCAGCAGAGAGGGGCAGGACCAAGCAGGGATGGGTTTTACCAGTTCTTAGAACTGCCGGCAATGTTAACAACCAGTTCTATAGAACCAGTGTGAACCGGTAGAAACCCACCCTTGTATAAATAGCATGTTAAGTGATAACGCTGTGGACAGGGAAGCCCACAGTAGTGTGTCCACGTTCATATGCATTAGAATTCTGATACAGTGATATCAGTGCTTACTTGGATAATTTTACAGAAAAATAGTGGAAGGTGGGCTTATCTTAATGGAAATTATTTTAGAACAAAAGACACATGTACACATTTCTATAAATTCCCATGGAAATTAGTTTTTTTTTAAAAAAAAGTTTTAAAGGGCCTAACTTTTGTGAAACTTTGAAACACTGTCTTTTCATGGTAATTAATTTTAGGGCAAAGTCTAATAAATTACATTTGATATAATTTGAAAGTCACCTTATATATTGAAAAAAATGCACAACATGTATATGCTAGCCAAATACCTATTTTTAAGCCAAATAGATTTCTTTAAACTTTTCAGGAAAAAATGTAATTTATTTGTGGTGAAAGTGTGGCAGATTTTTTACTGCTTGATGAAAACAGCCTTTATAGCTTCATTTCAGGAAAGTATCCCTGAAACTGATGACATGCTCAATAACTAGGCAATGTTTTTAGAAGTTGGGAGGATGTGTATGTTTGAGCATCATTGCCCTGAGACATCTGCCAGAATTGTATGAGACTTGAATTTTTTTTCTAAATAGTTTAATTTAAAATAACAATACAAAAGGTAACATAACTTGCTGGCCTCTAGCATTATTTCTATATAAATAATATTGCTGCATTTTTGAAGCATTCTTAGGATTTTTTTTAAAAATAACTTGGTTGGCTGTAGTACTTTAATTCAAAGTGTGCTAAGGTAAGGTAATCTACAATGATAGGTATGCTGTCATGATAATTGTATCCTACGGTTTAGTTTTGTCACTGAGTTAGCAAACAGGGTAGTAACATGAAAGATCAGTGGGTAACACAATGACCAGACTTGCTTAAATGTCCTGAAGCATTGGGTAATGAAGTGTGTGGAGTTTCCTGAACAACTTCTGATTAACTATATAGAAAATTGTGTGGTTTTTTTGCTAAGTAAGCAGAGGCTGCAAAAATATATATAAAGCAAGTTTGAGGAAGGAACCACACTGAGAATTCAGACAGGAAGCACTAAAAGTAGCTTGAGAGATTTACAGAGGAGCGAAAATTAAATTAAATTTAAATTTAAATTAACAGATTTTTCTCTCTGTCAGGAGTTTAATTTAGCTTGCATGTCTGTGAAGAAAAGAAGAAGAAATAATAGATTTCTACTGGTAATATTATAAGAAGCAAAAATGAAGATGGACAGGTAAGGTGTTGGGTAAAATATGACAAGCCTGAGTAGAGGATTTTAAATAGGGTCCTATGGGGAGCAGAAAGAAAGAAGAATAGGTCACAGAGAAAAGACACAGATGGCTAGCCCAGAATTGAAACAGGAAATGTCAGGAAAATAAAATATTAACATTAGCTAATTACTAAGTATAACAAAAAACACTTATTTAGATACATTCATAATAAATAATAATAAAAGAAAAAGAATAAGCATTTTAGTTGCTCAATAAAGATGGCAAAATTCCTGTAGGTAATGAAGACAAGGCAGAGATCTCCAAGTAGATAAAAATGCCATCTTTTACAGCAGAATTACTGGATGTCACATGATTTATTTAAATGAAATTCAGTCTCATTTATGTCCTCGTCTAGACTGCCATATTCAGGTAGTATGAAGTAGCAATAAGGCAGTAAGACTAGATCGCTCAGCTTAATTTATCTGATAGAAGGTCATTTTTCTTCATACAAATTGATAAGTGAATTAACTTACAAACTTTACATTTTGATAATTTGATTGCAATTGAGTAAATACTGAATGCAGGAGTGATGGCTCAACACTTAAAGATGCTGAGCTTGTCAGCTGGAAAGCTGACAGCCTGGGTTTGAGACCTGAGCATTGCACAACAGGATGAGCTCCTGTTACTTGCCCCAGTTCGTGCTCACCTAGCAATTCGAAAGTATCCAAATGCAAGTAGATAAATAGTTACCACTTTGGTCAAAGGTAACAGTGTTGCAGTGCACCTCAGCATATAGTCATACTGGCCATATGGAAGTCTCTGGACAATACTGGTTCCCTTGGCTAAGAAACAGAGACAAACACCATCCCCTAGACTGGACTCACCTGGACAGGGGAAACATTTATCTTTCAATTCTAAATATAATATGTAGAATAGTTATACTTTAGTGACTCATGCTTACATACTTAAAATATTATAAATCTAAATCTAAATAATAATAATAAATTAAGAGCATTTGAGTTTATATATTATAAAACAGTAGAGCTATCATGCCTATGTAGCACATGTTCTGATGACTGTTACATAGGGGAGGAAAGAAATACAGAAAATTCTAACCTGCTTCCACCTAGAAATCATCTGGATTTTTGTAGCACAAGTATGGGAAAAAGGAAGGGAGGGAGGAGGAAGGAAAAGGAAGGAGGGAGGGAGGGAAGGAGGAAGGAGGGAGAGAATCTATAGCATCAAAAGGAAATATGGCTCTCATAACTTGCCTAAAGCAATTGCTCTTGCTAACCTACTACCACTGCAGACTCACAATATTACTTTATATATATTTCAAAAGTCCCAAGAAAAGTAAACTAGGTTAGTTTTCCACTCAATCTCTTTTTAGTGCAGTCAATGGAATTACTCATGAACTAAATCTGTAAGCTATCTTTTTTTCTTTATGTTCACTTACCATCTGTTACAAGCTGAGGAGGGAAGGAAAAAGATATTGCGCAGTAAAATCAATAAGAATGATCTAAACATTATAGCTTACTCATATGTATGGAATAAAAGTAAAGGAAGTTTATTTTACCCTTCTTCACTGAAATTTTATTAATTACTTATCCATGACTGTGATATTAATGATACTTCTACGCTGATTTTATACACATTTTAGGAGACCCTGATTGCAGGTTGATCTAGCTTTCACTTCTTGCAATGCATCTACATGAGGATTCCCTTACGAATTTAAGAGCATCTCAGAATTTTGTTATTCCCGTAATACTAGCAGTCTTGGAAGCTGGTTTATTTACATCTCAGTTGCATGCATGCATGCATACATATTTGCTATTTCCTTTTGGGCTAAGCAACATGATACAAGTTGAAAAGGAGATTAAGAATTAGTAAACCATAACTAATAACCCAAAGAAACACTTTAGTCCATTAATATGGGGAAAAAACCCTGAGAACTAACATAGTAAATAAAGGTATAAAATGGCTCTAGTACCAATATATACATGAGTATGGTTATTCTCTTCTCCTTCTCCTTCCTTCCCTTTCCATTGTGTACATATTACATTAGAGAGAAATTGAACCATTCCTTAAGAGTACTTGTATAGTAGGTATTCAAATTAGGTGTAATTCTTAGCTTCTGAAGAGAGTCTAAGATAGCCAGGCAAAGAAAACTTCCTCTATACAAACCCAGAAACTTGTTATCAATGTAATTCATTGAACCAATAGCATTGTTCAGCAAAAAAATGGCTTCATGTATTTATCTCCTCATATCATTTTTGTCTGATATTTTAGCCTAGTTCCAGATGCTGTCATCCACTATTTCTTATCTTACCCTTTGTGTCAGATAGAAACATTAGCACCAAATCTTTGCACTGTCTTTTTCCACATTTCTTCTTTCCATTTAGCAGAACCTCTAAAATTATATTCACATTTCTCCTTGAAAGTGTTCTCAGTGACATATTGCAGATGGCATGGCTATTATGGCCACTTCAAAATACCTCACTCACTCTCTCAGAACAAGATATATTGGCTGGGAAAGAAGGTGGGATGAACTCTAGCAATAGCGTAGACCAGATACTAGAACTAGGCTAAATTGACTGCTTCAAATCAATCTTTGAGATCTTAAAAGTTGACTTTGTAAGTTATATAAAAAAAAAAAAAAAAACAATTTTTTTCTTTGGGTTCCGGGCCCTTTTCCCCGCCGGGGCCTTTCGCGTTTTTCCCCCCAATCTTCCACCTTCCCCATTTTTTTTTATATATATATATATATACTGAAAAACAGAGAAGAAACTTGTATTTACATGTATTTATCAATTTTACTCCCCCACCCCAAATCTCACAGATTTAAAGTGCTGCCCATTTTTCTCACTGCCACAATTTTTACAAACTTTCAACTGTGCCTGTGGAAATTAGTGCACACTTCAACAGACCAACAGTGGGCAGCAAAAATTGGTCATCTGATAATGTGCTTATCCCTTTGCCTTGCTTCATGTTTTCAATGCATTAACAAAAAAAGATTAATTCTCCCTTCCTCACTTGAAAAAGATGGATGAAAAAGGTGTCTTAGCTCCAAATGAAGAGATATAGCTGAGGAGCCATGAGGAACAATGGGGAGAAAAAAATCCCACCAGAATTTCCCAGTTTGTTAAGAGCCAAGTGATCATTCATGGATTTTCTGCAAGAATAACCTGCCACTTCTTTTAACATTTCTCCTCATCTCTGTGATATATACTGATGAGTTAACAGCTTATTGTTGCTTTCTCAGTCAAATGCTTTGGACTGAGTTCCAGGCAACTCTCATTTTTATACTTTATTATGGCAGCTTTGTCAAGCTACAAAGAAACCCAAAATGATAGCAAGCATCCTGAAAAATGAACATTTGACACTTGCAATTGACACTTCAGCCACCACTTAACCCTTTTCTGGCACTACAACTTTTTATTTTGTAGGACTGGCTGCTGAGTCCAAAATCAGACCAGACCAGAGCAGAACTAACCTTTGTATGGACAAAGACTGACAAAAGAAAGATCAAATTCAGACGTGGGGCTGTGGAAGAGAAAATAATCCCCAATTCACTTTTATGGGAGAAAATGTTATATAACGGATTAGGATGATGCTGACTTCTTAATTTTAAGCCTCTTTACTTGTCCTTCTTAGTCATTTGATTGGGAGCAGAACAGTTACTAAGGCCTTTCAACAACAACAAAAAAATACAGAAAACAGCTCTGTGTGCTTTCTCTACCTCGTTATTCTTTCTAGTCCAATAGGATGTTTAAAAGAAAGATAGTCATAACTCCATTGCCATCTTAATTCGAACATCAAGGAAATGTAAAATTGAAGAGAATGAGACCCAATCTGAGAAGAAGTTGACAAAAGTAAGGCTGAATTTTAAATTGGGTCTGAAATAATACCCTCAGAATTTCCCCGTTATATCTCCAGTGGACTGGCAGTTGGACAAAGGCTGAGAATGGTGGTTAATGTATTTTTACACCTCCTCCCTTCTATATTCAGCCCATTTCCCAGAGAATATGTACACACACAGCTTCTCATAGAAGCAACACGAAAGAATAGGAACACAAACGCACAACATATTATTTAGTTATGGAATACTGCTATAAATACTACCAAGCAGCTGGATAGAATTGCAGAATCCATGCTGTGCATCTTTTCTCTTATCAAACGACTTCACCTATTCTTAAAAAGGAAAGGCTAGAAATTCACCCCCCTTTCCCTTTTTCTCTCACACTCCCACATTCACACACGCCTTTATCGCAAAAGGAATCTATTTGTTGGTGTCAGATGATTCAATATTTTTAATTAGCAACCAAAGTAGACACCATGATACCTTCTAAAGCTCTACTTCTAATTTAAATAATTGCACTGTTAATCAGTAGGAAATTCTGTATAACTTTTAGAAGGTTTCTTTCTTTTCATCAAGCAAGCTCTTTTAAACATTTAAAAATCCTGGAGCATTTTTCTATAGCAGAAAAGAGAGCAAAACAAAAAAACAAAAAAACAATTTAAAAGAAATTACTTTTGCCAGTACAAATCATTGCTCAGTTCCTCTGAGTAATCCTTTTGTTTTATTTCACAGAAATTTTATGCATTTACTCATTGACATTGTTCACCAGAAAGATTCCAAATGCAGATAATTTTGAGACTTGATTTAGATGTTGCACAAGATTGGTGACTTAAAGTGGCTGGGAAAATCATACTATATCAACAGTGGGCTAATTAATGGATCCAGTAAATGCTTCTGTATGATAATATACCTTCCCATCTGCTATGCTACCTCATTGTGGGTGGGTCTTCTTGAATGGCATGAGCAAAGACCATTGGGAGTGTATGGCAAAATTAAATAATTGCAGCAGGTTCATCTGTGAAGGTAATCCCATCTGCCTAGCTAAACCAAGCAGGCACTTATATTGGGTAACAGTGATGAAGGAAGATGCTGGAGATGAAAGATCACTTAAATGTCAATAAAGAACATGAAAAAAAAGGTAACTAGCAGCAAGGTGGATGGACTTATTTACACTTTCGGGTGTAGATATTCCTGGAGAAAATCAATCTACATGTCTGCTAAGAGTTGACAATGACTTAATAGTACATTACCAGTTAATCGGTCAATGGAAATAAAGATCTCAACAAGAAAAGAAAGGATGCAAAAATAGACAGGATGACAAGAACAAGTAGGTTGGTATCTGGGGGTATAAAAGAAGCATTTATTAGCAGAATTTTTACTGTTCCTTTTCCTTTTTCCTTGAGTCACAGTATCTATGATGAGGGCCAAATAGGTGGACAAATACATAATGGCAGCATTTGTGTGATGGCATCATTACACACATGTTAGTGTCACCTTGATTTACTATGTTTGCTGCTCCTTTTATAAATATGTTAAGTCTATTGGGCAGGTTATGAAACTGAGTTTTCTGCTGAAAAATAGCAAAAAGCAACAGTCGTGAATTTGGCAGAAAATTACATAATAAAATTCATTGTGGTTTAGTGGGACGGTTAGCAGCTTTTTTAAAAAAGAGAATTTAGAAAGCTGCTTATATTTTATAGGTTGTAAATAGTGTCTTTTATTTTAAATGGTAAACAACTTTTTTTTCCTCAAGTATTTTTTTTTTATGCTTGGAAAAGGAATAGTTTGGAAAGAAGATGTAGAGTTCTCATTAAAGCTAAGATACAGCTGGCATAATTAATTTGAAAATGGATATTCTTTTTCCTATTCAAATTGTTTTGTGGCCTCAGGCTAAGTACATGGTGCCATCTCTTTTTCTTCCATGTACTGAAACTAATGAGAAATTTACTTCATTCCTGCTTAAAGACAACGTTTTTTAAATGGATCTAGGACAAGTTATGGGGTGCAGATGATTTTATCTGCTCAACTCTTGCCTCTCTTGCCCACTCTTGCATCTGATTCCTAATAGTAGGATCAGACCTTTTTTTTTTTTTCATTTTCTTATCAATGGTTCACTAGTAGTGAAATTGGGGAAAAATTAAAACAATGGCTTTTAATTAAAAATCTCATGATTAAATAGGACAAACATCTGTCAAATATATTTCTTTCACTGGATTGTGGCTTTCTCTGTCGTGCTGGGTTTTTATTTATTTTTGAATTAGTTGTAGAATAACTGCAGAGGCAGTGCTATCAATTTACTTAAAGGAAGAAACTATCAAATTCAAACAGTTTTTCAGTTTTCAGTTATGAGAATTTAATGGATTGAGATTTCTAGCTGAAATATTTATTTAGTACTTAAACACTAACAGAAATATATCAATTTTAACAGATGGTTCACATACACAAAATTTTTGCTTTCCATTACAAGCAATAGAAACAAGTAGAAAACATTCACACATAAGCACATTGAGATTAGGCAGTCCCTGTTTGTCTATGAAAGGAAATTTTCATATGGTTTGCTTTTTTTCTTTATCAGAAAATTCATCAGAAACAGCCGCTTGGGCAAAATACTGTTTAGAATAGAATAGAATAGAATTTTTTATTGGCCAAGTGTGATTGGATACACAAGGAATTTATCTTTGGTACATAATGCTCTCATTGTACGTAAAGAAAAAATAAAATACATTCATCAAGAATCATAAGATACAACACTTAGTGATAGTCATAGGTTAGTAATAAGCAATCAAAATCATACTAGGAAACAAATACAACAATATAAACAATATAAATTGGAAATATACAAGCAACATGGTTATAGTCATAAGTGGGAAGAGATAGGTACTAGGAAGGATGAGAAGAATAATAGTAATTGTGGGAATTAATTGTTCAGCAGAATGATGGCATTTAGGAAAAAACGGTCCTTGTGTCTAGTTGTTCTGGTGTGCAGTGCCCTATAGCATCATTTTGAGGGTAGAAGTTGAAAGAATTTATGTCCAGGATGTGAGGGGTGTTTGGATATTTTCACAGCCCTCTTTTTCACTCATGTAGTGTAGAAGTCCTCAATGGAAGGTAGATTGGCAGTAATTGTTTTTTCTGCAGTTCTAATTATTTGTTGAAGTCTGAGTCTGTCTTGTTTGGTTCCAGAGCCAAATCAGAAAGTTATAGAGGTCCAGATGACAGACTCAGTAATTCCTCTGTAGAACTGAATCAGCAGCTCTTTGGGCAGTTTAAGTTTCTGAGTTGGTGCAGAAAGAACATTCTTTGTTGTGCTTTTTTGATGATGTTTTTGATATTAGGTGTCCATTTAAGTCTTGAGTTATGATAGAACCTAGAAACTTGAAGGTCTCTACTGTTGATACTGTGTTGTCTAGTATTGTAAGAGGTGGTAGTATAGGAGGGTTTCTCCTAAAATCTACCATCATTTCTATGATTGCCTGCATATTGATGACATATCACATCTAGTTTGTTTGCTTAAAACTAATTTTTAGATTATTCTCAGTACATGTTAAAAATATAAGTAATGCCCTCTGGACTGGACTCCTGGCCCATCTGTTAATAATTCTATTCTCACAGCCACCAAGTTACTGCACAAGGAAAGGCAGTAATTTGTCAACCAATGGCCTTCAGAAGCAGTTAAATTGCTGTCAGGACTAACAGCCATTGATCACCATGACTTCCATGAATTGGTCCAAGTTCCAAGACCTGGTGTTAACTGTTACCTAAAGAGTTTGGGGTCTGGACACTTCCATAGCTAGCTTCCCTTTGGGAAGTGAGGATTGACTTTATTCTACCATCTTTCTATATATAGTGCAAATATAGACATATTAAATATCTAAAGAATCAAAGATAAAATTCATTTATGGCAACACTAATTTTGCAATTCAAAAAACTGGAAATGCAAGAATATGGACAAACTCAGATAAATATCTATGGTCCCTCTGATCATTTTTCCTTGCAACAAAATTCTGTGAGGTAAATTGGGTTGAGAGAATGAATGACCCAAAGTCACCCAGTGACCTTTTAAGCTGAGAAGTGGACTAAAACTTTGGTGTTTTTTCACTCCTAGTCCAATACCCTTGACTGGGTGACCATAGCCACCATCTTTATTGAGTCTCCCTCCATATTCCTCTTGGTTCTACAATATCTTTATTAGGTTACACTTCCCAGAACTTAAAGTTTGCAACTTTCTTTGTCTTTTCTGTAACAGGGACATATCTAGGCAGTATTTTCATTGTGTTTTCCTCCATCACCCAAATCCCTTGGCAGTTACTTAGTTCCTTGGCCTGAAGAACATGAAATAATGCCATAAATCACAAAGATGAAGCAAACACTGAGCAGATTTTTAAAACTCCTTAAAAATCCAATGCCATTATGTTTTCAGGGAATCCAATGGTTTGAATTTCAAGATTTCATCCATGGGATGAAAAAGAAAAGAAAAATCTTTAGTTTGATAAGAAGAACCCCTTCGTTTTGAATCTTGAGTTAGCTAGTACAAATCAGTATTTTGAAAAACTTTCACAATTCAGAACTGGACATTCTGCAAACTGAGAGACAGGCATGTGAGATTGGAAATGTGAAGTGAGAATGAACACAATTCAGTTTCCCCCCCTTCACTCCAGTGCTTTGACACAGTCCTGGCTGTGTCATTAGGCGAGTTGATTCTTGTTTTGAATATTCAGCTGTTCACATTTTTGTAACAACTGCAGCTGCAGCAGTCTGGAACTGAATTATTTCCCTATGGTCTTTTTGGCTTTGAACACATGGAAGCCATCAGCAGGAAAACAGGGCATCTAACAGGTTTATGGGCAATGCAATTTATTTTATGATCAAATTACACCAGAGTAATACAGCTACTTGCATTACAAAAAAATAGTTCCCGTAATTGTTACTCTGGGGGTCTCCTCTCTTCTCAATATACCTCTTATTTTTATTACTAATGGCAGTAATGTATGAGTAGAAGGGGATAATAGACCTTAAATATAACAACATCAACTTGCTAAAGGAAAAATGGTAATGCTACTATTTCCAAGTCTTGTTGAGACTTATGAAAGTTGTGCATTATTCTATGCCAAATATAAATGCATACAGAATAAAGAACAGGTATTGTTGGCACTCTAGATTCCATTTTAACAATTTTTTTATTTATTCTTAAATAAATGTTATGTATAAGGTCAAGAAGATTGATTAGTTAATGTTTGCAAAAGCAATTCAGTATGTCTAGAGGAAACCATCTGGTTTTTAGTGGCAGGTAGGATTCTTATATGTGAAATAAAATAGTGTTTTAGTATGTTATTATCTTGGAGTGGAACAATACCAAGAGATGCTACTTGCTATTCAAAGACAGGTGCATTTCTTGAAATGGTTAGATTTCTTCCCCAAACTCTCTTCAAACCTTTGCTCCCCTTTAAAGTGCATTACTTGTTAAGAGGGGCAAAGCTTGAAATTGAGTGCAATCATTATAACTCCAAGATGCACATAAGTCTTCCTTTCTGCCCTACTCCATAGTTATGGCTACACAGTAAATTATGCAATCATTATTTATTTGAAGTAGCCTCCTTTTTTGATTATGTAGGAAATGAGTGAAAAATGAGTAGCCAATTTGAAGGAACTGAAGAAGAGCTAAATTCGTTGCAAGGCTTCGGTGGTGGCAGGAATCTGTGACTCTGCAGGTCCCTGCTGCGCTTGTTGTTGAAGTACCCCCAATCCAATTGGATTTGGGGGTTGTCGTTACCCCGGAGGGGTAACGGAAGATAGAGGAGATCCGGGCAGGGGTCTGGGAACATCACAACCCCTTTCCCCAGCCGGCTTGACTCCTTTTTCCAGAGGCGGTGGAGCGGCAGTCAGTAATGGCCACCACAAAGAAATCTACAACCGGACAAGATTTGTGCAGGAGGAAGAAGTAGAAAGTGAAAGTTTTGCTGGCTGAACCAGGACATTAAGACTTATTTAAATCCTCTGGAAATCTGACTTTTTCAACGATACATTGTTTCCAAAGGAGGCTGTTCAGCGGCGAATGAAAGATCTAAAAGGGAAAGTTCACTCTCCTTCCTTACGGAGATAGCAAATGGACATTGAAAAACCTGCTTTTCTACAGAAGGTAAAACCAAAAGCTCTTTGTTATAAGTGGGAAGGGAGAGGACTAAAAAAAAATAATTTTTTTTTATTAAGACTTTGTTGGAGGAGACGCCTTGAAGATTATAAGAACAGAAATTAATTGTAACAAGGCTTTAAAATAAATTTTGAGACTTGTAATTGATACTGCCCCAGGAGGAGAAAGTGCAAAGGGAAGAAGATGAAATATTTCATGTCTGTTTGGATTGCTTGATGACTTTGGGACATTTGGAAATTATTCTAAGATTAAAAACATTTGGGTTGTTTTAAAAAAGAAAGAAAAATGGCATTATCTGTGGATGAATTAAAAATGGAATTTGAAAAATTAAAGGAAGAAGGACAAGAAGGCAAGGACTCTCTGGAAGCTACCCTCCACTTTTTAGAAATGGCGATTTCTACCTACCAGCAAATACAACAACAAGATGTTTGGGAGGAAGAGGAAGAAGAAGAAGAAGAAGAAGCCATCTTTTATGGACAAAAAGTTTTAATTAAGAAAGAAAATAAGAGGGGAAGGAAAATGGAGAATTTAAAACTTAAGAAAACAACCAAGAAAGAGAAAAATAAGGTGAAAAATCATTATAATGTCAGAAAGCAACAGAAAAGAGGAATACAACAGAGAGGGGAAGTTAAAAAGGCGAAAGTTAGGAGATGGGGGGGTAAAACGGCTAGATTGGAGAAGAAAGGAAGGGAAAAAGGAGAAAAAAGCCACAAAGGCTTGAAATGAGATGCAAAAAAAGCAGATTTTTTTCAGAGATAAAGGGTAAAGTACAATTATAAAAAAAAAAGATTCTGCAAAAGTACACAAGATAGTATTGTAGTATTTGTATTTGAAATAGTAAATTGGAATATTATAAGATTTAAAAATATTTAAACATTAAAATGCTTAATAATGATAGACTCTAACATTTAACAAAATATAAGGGAATGTGTAAAACGTATAAGGTTTGGCTACAGAGTTTATTTTGCTATTGTCTAAATGTTATAAATCTATTACTTTGTTTTCCCACTTACAATAATGTATTAAGCAGAATTTGAATGGAAATTATATACTTAATTATATTATAAACTTATTATTTTCTTATATTAAAATGTAACATGTAGAATGTACTATGCAGAATCAGAATGGAAATTATGCATTATTTAAATTGTCAAATATAGGGGAAAGATAGACAGGCGTCAAACTTCAATTAGTGATTACAGGGGAAATTTTTTGTTAAAGAGAAGAGATAAATAGATAATTGAAAAAGAACGGACAAAAGATGCAAGTATAATGATCTAAATTAAGATTAAATAAACAAAATATAATTAAGAGAATGAAAAGAGGGGAGAAGTTTATATAGAAAATATAAAATGGTAAATAAGATAAGTAATTTTATATAAGGTGAGCATGAATTTGATTTAGGTCTGTTAAAAAAAGATGTAACCCAGGGATAGGCCACTTTCCAAAAGGATGTTTTATGTTTTGTGTTTTGGGCATCTATGTTTGACTGAGAATTAATAAAGCCTAGGAGGAATATCACTAAAGGGAGAAACAATGAGAAATTTGGAAAAGATGTGTATGTGCTTAAATGATAATTGGGAACTACGTTGTATAAAACAATGTTTATTTGTTTTCTCAGAACTTATATGTAGCTTTCAGAAAGGAGGTTTTATGTTTCTATGTTTTATGTTTTGTTGGTCTTTGAAAATTAAATAATGAAATTGTAAATAAGGCAGATGGATACAATGAAAATATATAATTCAAGTTAAAAGAAATATAATTGAATAGAAGGAAAGGGAGGAATAAAGAGAAGTTGGGAAAAGATATGAAGTTGAACAGATAAGATAAATATATATATTAAATTGTGCTTGTATGGAAATATGGAAATTTCGAATTATTTGGTTTTTTAAAAAGATGCCTTATTTGCTTTTCCAGAAAAGATTTTTTATGTTCCCATATTCTATGTTTTGTTTGTTTGTGTATTGGTTTCAAAAATTAATAAAACTTGTTTGAAAAAAAAAAAGAAGAGCTAAATTGTACTTTCAGGTAACAATGATATGAAAGAACATGATGAACACATTTAATGACTGCAGCATGACAATCTCAGTAAGGGTGCTTTACAGCCCATAAAGCTCTTCCAATCATCACAAAATGTTGTGTTGTCCCCCTCTACATGACTGCATTACAGGTACTTCAGCAACCTGTTCATACTGATGTTAAGTTGCTAAGTTTCCTATAAACATGTGATCACCATTTGCAATTTTTTCTGCTGGCTTTCCCAAAAAGTAAGTGAGGAAGCTGGCAGGGAAAGTTGTAAAAAATTGCAAATGGAGAAAACATTGGATTTAAGGACCATTCCCTCAGATCATCAAGGAGAGGAAATCCTCCCAAATGCTAGAGGAACAGATCTCAAATATAGTGAAAACACTAGCAAATACCATTATTCTGAGCCTTTTGGAATTCGGACATTCATTCACATTTTAGCAAACACCCTTGTTTCTGTCCCTCTGGAGGGGAAAACACTAACAAATGCCAAAAGATGGCATTCACAAACATTTTAACCAGAGTTAAGGTCCATTCCTCTAGTGCTCAAGAAGGTGTTCAGCAGGTTCTGACCAGTTCTGGAGAACCAATAGTGGAAATTTTGAGTAGTTTGGAGAACCAGCAAATACCACCTCTGATTGGCCACCCCCATCTATTCTCTACTTCTCAAGTACCAGCTGATCAGCTGGGTCTTCTTTTATTGCCCTGCACAGAAGAACAGATCTGGAAAGCAGGTTAGTGGGTGGGGAGGGAATGGGATTTTGCAATAACTTTCCCCCAGGAGTGGTGAGGGAAGGGGATTTTGCAGTATCCTTCTCCACTTTTGCAGATACAAAGAATATCATTTTTCTTTGTATTTGCATTTTTATTCATAGCTTTTAAACACATATTAGAGTTAAAGTCCATTCCTCTAGTGTGCCAAGGAAAATCCTCTCGTGTTAGAGGAGTAGACCAAAATTTGGCAAACGTGCTAACAAACATCATAATTCTGAGCCTTTCAAAATGATGGCATTTGCAAGAATTTTAATGAATGCCTTTGTTTCTGACCCTTCGTAGGGAAATTTCCAAAGAAATCCCCCAGTGGATTGGAGAAATGATCTCAAATCTGACAAAAATGCTAACGAGCACCATTGTTCTTGTGATTGTTCTCTCTGCTGATTAGGAAGATGCCTCAGGCCTTCTGGGTATGGTGGGAAACCTTGTCCCTCATCCTGCCCCACCATATCCATGAGGTATGGTCTCTGCCTGATGTTCTGTGTAATGGCCTGAATGACTATATTAACTGCAACTAGGAGAAGTGGAGTAGCAGTCATTGAGCAAAGCAGTCGCATGTTGTTTTGCACACTTTGCTCAATGATTGAGATTCTGGACCCAGTTATGGTTGTAAGTGGAGGACTACTGATATAGTGAAAATTTGCAGGCAAATAAATTTTGTGATATCGATAAACGTTGCAGAATCACAAAAAGAATTTGAAAAGAATAGATATTTTCAAAGGAGTGTGATGACTCATTCCCTAAGGGGAGAAAATTTATCCATGCAAGAGATGGTACAAAAACCCCTGAATTGATCCTATGTGGAAAAACAAAGACTCTCATCCATAGTTCTGTTGACATGTATTATTATTTCCTTAATAATCATTCTGCCACTGTGTACATAAGGTAAACTACATAGCTAAACAGCAAGAGGATTAGCCATTAGCTATAAACAGCAGCAGCAGCAGCTATGGGTCAAGTCTGTTTATGAAATACCTTACAGATATTTTCCTTACTTTAAATTATTCAGGTGCTGGCTTTAGCTCACATATCAGAAAGAATAACACATAACAGATAGCCTCTGGCTAAGGCAGTGAGAGTAGAGACAAAACAGGCAGTTTTAATTCATTGGCTCATTTCATCTTTATGTACCTGAAATATGGTAGCTGCTGAGCAATTGTAAATATGTATAAATCTCATCAGTTTGTTTGAAGTTAATTGTGGATTAACTTATTTCTTTTTCAATATTTTTTTCTTTTCTCTTATCTGGAGGATGTGTCACGATGGACCTGCTTATTAAAAATGCAATATTGTGTTGTCCATAGGTGACTCTGAATTGGCAAAACTATAAACATATTAGAACAAAAGACAAATATCTTTCTCTTATTAAAATCCTCAAAATGAAATAATCAGAATAAAAATACTTGCAGTATATTTTTATTTGAATCATAAGAAATGGACATTCATGTTTTTAATTCTTTGACAGATAAAATTTATGGGTAAAATTAGAAATACCAAGAAGATCAGGCCTCTAAATTTTATTTGGATCAATTTAGATGAAAGTAACCTCTAAAATGAGCACATGTAAGCTTTTTTTTCTGTGTATATATGTGGATAGGAGTGTGGTTTTGTGTATGTGTGTGTGTGTGTGTGTGGACATGCAGATAGATAGCTGATACATAGCTTGCTAGCTAGTTAGCTAACTGGATAGATAGATAGATAGATAGATAGATAGATAGATAGATAGATAGATAGATAGATAGATATTATAGATGATAATCTTGCAGATTTTTAAATAATTTGTATATAAATAACATTTAATACAAATAGCATCCTAGCTAAAATCACATTTTGTTTGTTTGGCAAATTTGTATGAATATAGCAAATGCATGGTCATGATGGAAGAAGAAACAGCATCATATGCGGAAAGAAGGATAATTCAAAGGATCATAGATAGTATAGTACCACCAATGTCAACTATGTAAATCTCCAATGAATCTTCCGTAATTTTCAGTTCCAGAGAAGTCCCTTTTTTAGTTTAACCCTCTTCTGATTTTGTCCATGCACCATCCAATTCTGATATATAACTCTTAGCATTTTTAAAAAATATTGTGCAATAAACATTATGGTAAAGTGGACATCTGTATAGTAACTATATCTAGAACCATTGAATGCTTCAGAAACTCTCAATGCCCTGAAGCTGCACAATAATGGATAGGAAATAATCTGTCATTCATTCATTGTTTAGATTGAGATTTAGAGGTTGTCCAATTTCATAAGATTCTGGGCAGTTTACAGCACTGGAAATAATAAAAATAATAAAATAGTAGAACTTCTGACTGCTTATTCTGAAAACATCGGCTTGTTAAAGAAACTGTTTATTATAGAGCTCAGTTCAAATTACTGTGTTGTATCTTTGATGCCTTTTATGTCTACCTTTAAAGCATTGCATGCAGAGGAGGTGTTCAGCAGGTTCTGACCAGTTCTGGAGAACCAGTAGTTGAAATTTTGAGTAGTTTGGAAACTGGCAAATACCACCTCTGACTGACCCTGCCCCGATCTATTCTTTGCCTCCCGAGTCCCAGCTGATCAGCTGGGTCTTCTTTTATTGCCCTGCACAGAAGAACAGATCTGGAAAGCAGGTTAGTGGGTGGGGAGGGAATGGGATTTTGCAATAACTTTCCCCCAGGAGTGGTGAGGGAAGGGGATTTTGCAGTATCCTTCTCCACTTTTGCAGATACAAAGAATATCATTTTTCTTTGTATTTGCATTTTTATTCATAGCTTTTAAACACATATCTTATGCATATCTGAACTGTGAGTTTTATCCCTAAATTCATAAACATGCATTCATGAGTCATTAGCTATCTTGCAATATCAGGATTTGTAAATTTTGCCTGATATTGCCTAGTATTGATAGGGAAAAGCTCTTACTTTTTGTTGTGTCCTTTGCATTGACTGCTTTACTTTATGTTTTGTATCTCTTTACATTAGCAAGTGCAGACCTACATTGTAATCCTTTTATTTTTAGTCAATTGTTTACACTGTATACTGGCATTCTGCTGTTTGATTGGTCACTATTTGATTTTAATGTTTTTTTTGTTGAGTAAAAAGAAAGCCAGGAACTCTCTAATTAGTTTATAATTGAAATTAGCTTTATTTTGAAATGAAAAAAATCTACAGAAAGAGATTTTTTTCTAGATTTCTTCACAATGTATGGCATAAAATACAGTCGCTACATACAGAACTATTCATTTATATTTTTAGTTCATTCCCTAGATCTTTTAGGTTTTTATTTGTCCCCACAGGACCAAAAAGCAATTGCAATCTTCCTTATTAGACATGGTAGAAAAAAAATAGACTGCTTTTAAATTACAATCCAAATGTGTCAGCAAAGACAACAAAACCTCGAACTTTCAATGGCGAGAAAGTTTCTATAAGTTTCTATACATATTGATTCAGCTTTTGCTGAGGTAAAGCTTTATGATGTAGAATACAAAATCTATAGATTATCTATGGGTTTTCTATTTAATGATAATGATTATTAAACAATATTTACTCTTGGATAATATGGGAATGCAGGTGTTATGGAAATGATATAGGCATGAAAAATAGCCATCTTTCTCTCTGTGTATATAATGAAAGGAGGAGAAATTTAATTTATCAGTGATGTATATTTGTATTGAAACATACGCATACATAATTAGATAGCTCAAAGTATATACTTTGGATTTTAACTTTCAGTTGAAATGATTCACATGTATATGCCACTGTATCTTGCTTTTATCTTATTTCTTGCGGAAACTCCTTCTTCCTCTTTTTTAAATTAACAGAAATCAGAATTGGAAGGGACCTTGTAGGTCATCTAGTCCAACCCCCTGCCCAAGCGGGAGACCCTACACCATTTCTGATAAATGGCAGTCCAATCTCTTCTTGAAAGTCTCAAGTGATGGCGCTCCCACAACTTCCGAGGGCAAGCTGTTCCATTGGTTGATTGTTCTCACTGTCAGAAAGTTTCTCCTTATTTCCCGGTTAAATCTCTCATTGTTCAGTTTTCATCCATTATTCCTTGACTGGCCTTCAGATGCTTTAGAAAATAGCTTGACCCCTTCCTCTCTGTGGCAGCCCCTCAAATATTGGAAGACTGCTACAATGTCTCCCCTGGTCCTTCTCTTCACTAGACTAGCCATGTCCAGTTCCTGTAACCATTCTTCATATGTTTTAGTCTCCAGTCCACTAATCATCATGGTTGCTCTTCTCTGTATTTTTTCTAGAGTCTCAACATCTTTTTATAGTGTGGTGACCAAAACTGGATACTCTAGGTGTTGTCTTACTATGGCTTTATAGAGTGGTATTAGTACCTCAGTTGGTCTTGATTGTATCCCTCTGTTAATGCAATTTAGGATTGCATTAGCTTTTTTGGCTGCTGCTGCACACTACTGGCTCATATTTAGCTGGTTGTCCACTTAGACTCCAAGATCCCTCTCACAGTTACTGCTATTGAGCCTGGTTTCACCCAGTCTATATGTGTACTTTTGGTTTTTCTTGCCTAAGTTGCCTTGCCTTTACTTTTCTGTACATTGAATTTCATTTTGATAAATATATCCCAGTGTTCTAGTCTGTCAAGATCCACCTGGATCTTGAGCCTATCTTCTTGGCAGGAGTGGGATTAAAATTTTTAACAACCAGTTCTGTGGGCATGGCTTAGTTGGTGGGCATGGATTGGCGGTCATGTAACTGGGTGGACATGGCTTGGTGGTCATATGACTGGCTAGGTGTGGCCAACTCAACATCACTCACATTGAGGAACGCATCTCCTCATCTGGCCTCTCATGACTGTGGGGATGCTGCAACAGTTGTAAATGTGAAAAATGGTCATAAGTCACTTTTATCAGTGTAACTTTGAATGGCCACTCCACACAAGCAAAGTACCAGCAAAGGAGGGAAAAAAAACTCCAGAGAAGTTCCAGAGACAGGAAGTCTAGTCCTGCCAAGAATGTAATAAGGGTTAACAGAGAGGAAGTTTTTGTAAGCAACTCCAGGATATTTCCTTCCTGCCTTCCTTACAGGATTAGGCCAGTAATTTCTTCTAACAACCGGTTCTCCAAACTGCTTAGAATGTTAACAACCGGTTCTAGCAAATAGGTGTAAACTGGTAGAATCCCACCCCTGCTTCTTGGGTGTTAGCTATTCCTGCCAACTTAGCATCATCTGTAAATCTGATAGGTTCTCCTTCTATTTCCTCATCTATATCATTAATGAAGATATTGAAGAGTACTGGGCTTAAGATGGAACCTTGTGGCAGCCCACTGCTTACTTCCCTCCATGTGGACTTAGACCCATTAAGGACTACTCATTCAGTATGGTTTGTCAGCCAGTTGCAAATCCATCTGGTGGTGGTGCTATCTATCCCACATATTTCTAGCTTACCAAAAAGAAGGTTGTGGTCTACTTTGTCGAATGCCTTGCTGAAATCTAAGTATACTATCTCCACAGTATTTTGCTGGTCTACTAATTTAGTCACTATGTTGAAGAACGAAATGAGATTGGTTTGGCATGATCAGATTTTAACAAAACCATGCTGACTGCTAGTTATTACTTTATTTGTTTCTACATGTTGGCAGATTAAAAAGTAATTATAGATTAAAATAAGAAAAAATGAGATTTCCTTATACCAATATGATAAGAAATATTTTTTTTTTGTATTCATTCACTACTAACATCCAAATTAGTCTTATAATCTGGCATCTTTTACCTGAAAATACTGCATCTATTGGATGCACCCATAAAACATGTGCTCTGCCATTTTGCATTTTGAGCTAAATGAATGGTTGTGCAGAAGGGATTGCCAGACCATTTCTCTTGCTAAAGCATCATATGAAACAATGCAACATTATAACAGAAGAAACAGGTACAAACAAATTGCTCTGTAATGACATTTTCTATTTCTGGTTAAAGAAACCAGTAACTAAGTTTGGTAACTAATAGAGCTGTGGGGGCGCAGTGGTTAGAATGCAGAATTGCAGGTTACTTCTGCTGACCGCCAGCTGCCAACAGTTCGGCAGTTTGATTCTCACCAGTTCAAGATTGACTCAGCCTTCCATTCTTCTGATGTCAGTAAAATGAGGACTCAGATTTTTGGAGGAAATATGCTGACTCTATAAACTGCTTAGAGAGACCTGTAAAGGCTGTGAAGCAGTACATAAGTCTGAGTGCCTTTGCTATTGCTAATATTTTTAAAATGCCATTAACTAACTATGAGCTTCCTTAGCAATGATGCTAGTTTTTCTGTGATTTCTTACAAAAACAAGTGATTTCAGAATAATACTTCTTATACTTCATTCCTGGTGCTGTACCTTACTTTTGTAAGGTTTGGCACGATCTGTTTTTAACAAATCCATGCTGACTACTAGTTATTACTTTACTTGTTTCGAGATTGGCAGATCTGTTTTTTTATTATCTTTTCCAGTGTCTTCCCAGGTATTGATGTTAGGCTGATTGGTCTGTAGTTTCCTGGGTCTGGTTTTTTTCCTTTTTTTGAAAATAGGAACCACATCAGCTCTTTTCCAGTCCTCTGGTATTTCCCCGGGGCTCCATGATTTTTGAAAGATATGGTGCAGTGGTTCTGAGATGACCTCTGCCAGCTCCTTTAAAACTCTGGGATGTAATCCATCAGGTTCTGATGTTTTGTGTTCATCAAGATCAGACAGGTGCTCTTACTATTTTTTTTGGCTTATTTTAACTTTTATTTCTGGTCTGTCATTTACAGTTATGTTTTTGGTGGGTTGAGCTGTACTTTCTTTTTATTTATTTTTTATTTTTATTTATTTATTTTTGTCAATTGCTTACAAGATAATAGGTATAAGTAAAAACATAGTTATGAATTATGAAAAAAAAAAAGAAACAATAGGACAGGGATGGTAGGCACATTGGTGCGCTTATGCACGCCTCCTACAGACCTCTTAGGAAAGGGATGAGGTCAATAGTAGACAGTCTAAGGTTAAAGTTTTTGGGGTTTGGGGAAGAAACCACAGAGTCAGGTAGAGTATTCTAGGCATTGACCACTCTGTTGCTGAAGTTGTATTTCCTGCAATCAAGTTTGGTGCGATTAACCTTGAGTTTGTATCACAGTTTAGCAGTTTGAGTCTCACCAGCTCAAGGTTGAGTCTCAGCAGCTCAGCCTTCCATCCTTCTGACGTCAGTGAAATGAGGACTCAGATTGTTGGAGGAAATATGCTGACTCTATAAACTGCTTAGAGAGAGCTGTAAAGGCTGTGAAGCAGTATATAAGTCTAAGTGCCTTTGCTATTGGTAATATTTTTAAAATGCCATTAATTAACTATGAGCTTACTTAGTAATGATGCTAATTTTTCTGTGATTTCTTACAAAACAAGAGATTTCAGAATAATATTTCTTGTACTTCATCCCTGGTACTACACCTTACCTGTATTTATCTTTGAAAAGAAGTGGGACATCAAGCAGAGCTGAAGATGATAGGCTGGCAGGAGATAATTGGAGGCTTCATACTTAAGAGTCCAATATGTAGACTTCTGTTTTCCCAGAAATATGATTTCTCTGCTGTTGTTGTATGGAAGTGTTCATTTGTCATGTCTCCTGGTTGAATGTATTAACTCAGAAAAATAGGAAATGGCTTCTTGCTCCATGCACACCAGTTCATCAGCAGGAAACTCTCAGCCCTTTCAGGAACATTGAAGCTTTACAAATAAGACATAGGAGCCACCTCTTGTTCCAATTTTCACTTCTAAATATGAGCTATGTGCCTTGCATGGCTAAGTTAACTTGGACAGTGGCAAGACTTGAAAGGAAGAATTGTTCTTTCTTTTTTTAAAACAAATTTTATTCAGTTTTTCACATTAAAAACAAAAATCTCGTTTTAGTGGACAACATATTTCCAGGTCATCACCTTTCCATACAAATATGACAGCAATTATACATTCATATATGCATACTTAATTCTATTATTACCTTTCCATTCCAAATTTTCAATAAGGAGAGAAACAAACACATTAATTCTAGCCTCTTTCATTAATCTCAATTGAAACATCTTTTTGCTTCATTTCAATTATTTCAAATATAATCCTTTAATATTTATTTTAAAAATAAAGATAAACAATATGTGTTTGCCTAATAATAATAATAATAATAATAATAATAATGATAATGATAATAATAAAATAGTTACCGATGTCTCTCCTTGCTTTTAATAGTCTACATTAACTTATTAATTTAGTTGGTTCTTTAGTCTGTCATATTCCCTTTCCATTACATATTCTTTTTATAAATTCTAGATTAATACAAATTTTAACACTAAAAAAACAAACAAGTATAGGTTTCCCCCCTTTTACTGCTTTGAGTGTGAGACCTCAATGATTAAAATATACCTCTATTCCCTCATCTTGATTTCCAATAAACCATTATTGTTAAGAAGTTACAATAATAATCATTACATCTTTTCATTTGGATTCCACAGCATATCTCCCCCCCCTTGATTTTTAATAAGAGTTATCAGTATCTATATTACCCTATTTTCTAAATATTTTTAATTGCAGAAATATTCTTATTACTCCTTGTCACCCTGCTGAATCCCCTTTTTAATTCATCAACCATTATCTCTGAAAAAACAATTTCTTTTCAACATTTTACTATTTCCGTATTTCTTTATTTCATGCACCTGTTTCTTACTGCTTCTCCTCCCCCTCTTTTCTCCATATCTTTTCTCCTTCCAGTTTATATCCCTCTCTTTCTTAATATCTTCTTTTCCCCTTTTCTGCTGGGTCTTTCTGCCTTTCCCAACTTCACAGGTATTCCCCCTTTTGTTTGCCTTCTTAAGTCTATTTAAAATGTCTTCTCCTTGAGTTGACTCCTCCTCCTCTGAAGCTCTTTCTTCTTGTTCTTCAATCGCCATTTCCAGTTTTTCTAACACAGAGCAAAGTGATTCGCCTCTTTCCTGAAGTAATTCTCTCATATTTTTAAGTTCCATTTTTAATTCCCGAAGAGATATCATCATTACACACTCTTATATTTTATGATCGTTAAAGTCCACAAAAAGAAACCACTTTTACTTTCCTTCTTTCTTCTTTCAGTTTTTAAAGTTCTCAGTTATTCCAGCCCAGGGTCTATACCAAAAACATCAATCAATCCCACAGTCAGTCTTTCCTTGCTTTTGTTTTATTCTGGTTCTGCTTTCACTTTCTAAGATTTTTACTTTGTTTCAATATTTCTTTAATGTTATATCCACACAAGTTCATTCAGAAACAGGATGCTTTCCCTTTTGTTTGAGCTCAAGTTTTTGTCAAAAGGTGGCACTCTCCATTAAACAAAGTCGTCACCTTTCCCCCCTATTTTTTATTTAGGGTTTTTCGAACCTCAATATTCCAGCACAATCCAGTCTCCAATTTGTAAACTTTATTATTATTATTTTTTGACAATCTTAAATCCAGCTTTATTTTATGCCTGTTTATTCCCAAAATATTTTAGTCCAATTTAGTTAAATCTTTAGTTCCAGCTTCTTCCTTTCCTGGTTCAAAGCTCCGCTTAGCTGTCAAAAATATTTTCTTATTTTTTTTCCTCTCCCTTTGTAATTTCGCCGCTCACTTTTCTTTTCTTAAAAATTCCACATTACCTTAATCCTGGGGTACTTTTATTTAGTTGTATTGCCCAGTTGTCCCGGTTCAGATGTTATCCACCTCTTTCTTCCCTCCTGCACAAATCTTAATCCAGCTGAGTCCTCCTCTTCAGGGTGGCCATTTTAAACTACCGCTGCAGTCGTCTTCGGGGGGAAAAGACCAAGCCCAGGGGTGGAGATGCGGCTCCCCTCAACCTGGCTTGCAGCTTCCCCTTACTCAGCCACCCCTCCAAGGCAGCTTCAGCCCCTCATCGTAATGATTGGGGCTCCCCAACAAAAGAGCACGGACCAAAGCCTCAGAGAGTCGCGATCTATGGTCCATCAGCGAGGAGGCTCCTTCCTTCTTCCCTGAATTGTCCTAATTTTCAGTGCACTGATTTCACGGATGTGTTTTATATTTTCTTTTATGGTTGTAAACAGCTCTAAGTGCTTATATAAGAGGAAAAATGACATATAAACACAAAAAGCAAGAAACAAAAACTGGATAATAGTTAGGAATCAGTGATTTAGTTGATGTTAGAATGCCCATCTTAACTCCCCCACTTTCAAAAATTTAGTACCCTTATAGTCTCTCACAGATGCATATGTTACTCATCTATTTCTATAATTATTTTTAAGTAAAAAGTTACTCTGAAGTAAACACTTGGAAATTACTTTCATGTCCATGTATGTTCATGATCAGCAAACTTCCTTGTTTGCTTTAGCTAAATGAGATACTTTTAGAAAATAGCTCTCTATCAAATTAATTGCCATAGTAACTGAATATGGGACTATATACTTGCCCTTTTCTACAAAAGGTATGATAAGTGAATTAACAACCTAAACATGGGGAAGTTTGTGGTAATTCTCCCATAAATCTTTTAAATCCTCATAACTGAGCTTTTGTGTTTCTTCTCTGTGAGTGATTCCAAATATACCTTTATGATTAAAGCATTAATTAGCACATATTCAGCCCCATAGCATAAATTGATATCTAATTTGGGTTGAGTGTCTGTATGTCATGGTCATAAGATAAAGAAAGCAGCTTTGATCCTTACTTCCTTCTTCCATGACAAATGGCTTTTGACATTTGAATCAAATATTATATTATTGATACAAACAAACTGTGTCCTTCCTTTGTTAGAATTTCTTTGGGAAAATTCCAATTTAAGTTGACTTAGACATGATGAGTCTCTCTTTGTCTCTTGTCACCTTTCCTGACTTTTATTATCCCTCTTCTCTGTGCATGTTTTCTTGTACCTGGGCACCTAACTATTGTGTGTTTGATCACTCAGAATTCATATTGATGGTCTATTTTGGGCCACTCTATTTCCAATGCTTTTAAAGCTATCTTCTTTTATTCTTCCTGAGAGAATAATGCATATGTCAACTTGTAAAGCATTTCTATGCCTGTTTTCGAGTTGCCATAAGCAGGAGGGGGAAAAAACCTGAAGGAGCAGTACAGCAATGAAAACCAGAAGTACATTCCATGCTTATCCTACAAAGATTGTAGCCGAGGCTACCAGATCTTCTGCCCACAAAAATCTTTCATTGGAGAATGTGATTCATGACACCCAGCCTGTTCTTCGGTTGGAGAATCTGATTTATGACACACCCAGGGAGGAGGGGGGAAACAGGGTCACAGGTAACTGTAAATTACATGTGGCAGAGTTGGCTTCATATGGGTCAATGCCGACATGTTGCTCGTAATGAATCTTTTGGATTCTTTTGAAGCTTGGCTCGAGGCTTATGATTTAATAAGGGCAATCGCCAGAACCCTGACAGAATACACATCCCAGCTGGAGGACACCATAAAAAAAGAGGCATTGTTGTTGTGTAGTAATTACTTTGGCATAATTGCATGGAAGTGTCCTAAATATAGCCACTCATGTAACTTGATGTTTTAATGAAGGCTTCATTGAAAATAAACACAATGAAAATAGATCCTTTTTTTTTTTTAGTTTCCAAGTTTATTTTGAGCATCTTACTCATCAGGAATGTCTATTGCTTCATCTCCAACCAGCATTTTCAAATGAATATATCTGCAGTTATCCAAGCTTAATAATTTTCAACAGAAGTGGTTAAACCTTTATTTACTTTGCTGTTAATATTAATAACACAAGTTTCACTGGAATATTTACAAAGAAGGAAATGCTAAGAAATAAAAAATAAATAATTTGAGAAACATTTAAATTCACTTAAAAACCCCCAAAAGCTACAAATAAGAAATTATATTATGGGAAGTTTAAATTCACTATATAATAGGAGCAGTGAAAATACCCAACTTAAAAGTAATACATGTTATAAAAATGATGTTATGAGATGTCAGTCCAGATATTCCTGCTAGTTTGGTATTTTTAAGTCTGTTAGCAACTGAGTACAATAGACTGTGAAAAAACATATTCTTGCTACAACAAAGGAATCTGATTTTTTTTAATTTATAGTAAAAGTGTAGGTCCAGGAGAAAAATAAAGCTAAATTAAGTTAATCCACATTCAGAAATGGTGAGGGGGAAATAAAACAGTTTAAGTTTAGTGTTGTCTAAATGCAAAATAACCTGAGGCATACCAAACTGATATTGATATTTTGCTATTGGACAAGAAATACGTAAGATAGAAATTGGCTATATTTGCTCTAAAATCTTGCTGCATCATCTCAACCAGTGCCACTGCTGAGGCAACATGGTACTTTAGCTGGCCAAGAATCAATCACCTGTTTTGTATAATATAATTCAGGAAGCTGAAGCAGGGGGGTCCTGCTGTTGATTTACAAGATTAGAATTAGAATTCTTTTATTGGCCAAGTGAGATTGGACACACAAGGAATTAGCCCTGCCACTTTAGGATATATTAAGGGTGTATTTTCACTATCTTCCTTTGTAGTTTTAATTTTCTTGACTGTCACTGTCAATACTTTGTGGGTATTGCCACATTCTAAAATTAAAGAATCAATGAAAAGGAACATAGTCACTGCCCCCTTATTACCATCAATCTGAAGGATATTATTATGATGAGACAAGACAGGTATAAATCTCATCAGCTTCAAAAAGGCAACTTGCCACTGATTGCAGTAACACCTTGAGATTCCCAACAAGATAACTATGGGCAACAATGTGGCAACAATCTTCTTCTTTGGCATTCTCTAGAATCCATGCCTAATTTAACCTTTTTGGTCTATGATTCATTATTTTACCATTTTGTGACTGGAGAAACCCATCTCTCATAGCCAAAAGGCACCAGACATAGAACAGCCAGTGTGCTAATTTTTCCCTACTACAATCTATGGCATCAATTAAATAGAGGACTTTCATCAATAATATTTTAAAATAATAAAAAACATAGGAATGATCAGTTAATTGCAAGTCGTAGGTTTTTTATACTTGCCACTAATTAATCAAGTCCTAGGCCCACTTGAAAACTCTGATGGATGAAATCTTCCTCTATAGTTTGTCCCCCAACAATTCATTATTTGTAAAATAAGTATACATTTTGTTCTCATTACTATTTATTAAGTGAGTTTTTATTCACTGTGCTGCATTCTAAACTAAATCTGACAACACTTGATTTATGGATTGTATGCCATCATGTCAGTGTTAATTCTCAGCAACTATGTAGGTAGATTTTCCCCAAGACAATCTGCACCCAACCTGGCACTTCAGATCTTCTAATGACGTACCCATCCCTGTCCATTGTGTCCATCGACTTTGTTGCTGATCATCCTCTTTTTCTCTTTTCTTCCACTTTTTCCAGCATTTCACACTTTTTTTTCCAGAGACCTTGGTTTTCACATGTTAGCAATGATAATCTGAGCCTAATCCTTTGTGCCTTGGATGAGAACTTTGGGGTGAAATGTTTGATTATCTATTTGTTTATTTTCTTGGCTTCTTGGTATTTTCAGGAATCTTCTCCAATATCAACTTCAAAAGCATAAATACTTTCTTTAGCACGCTTTTTCTGTATCCAGTGTTCACTTCCATTGTCTGAATAATTCTGATCCTTGTAGTAAAGATATATCTTGCATGTGAATATAAATATCTTCATTTTTAATTCTAAAGCTGTTTAATGTATCCATTATCATTAGATTGATCTCCTTTATATTTAATCTTAATCCCATGTTTTTGCTTTGCTTCTTGACTTTCATTATTAGAGCTGGTGGATAATTTGCATTTTCAGCTATCAGAGGAAGATCATCAGTATAAAGCAAGTTATTGATGTTTCTTTCTCTAATTTTAAAACTTATCTTTAAAACTAATCCCTTATCTTGTTCTAATCCAACTTCTTCAGTATCTCTCTCTCTCTCTCTCTCTCACACACACACACACACATGCACACACACACACACACACACACACATATACATGCACACACATATATACACTGTACACAAATGCAAACGCGCACACACACTTGTTTAAATTAAGCATGTATGTAATAATTAATTAAATAAATTAAATAAATAAATATTTTCTTTAATGCTATTATCCTGGATGATAGATCAAAAGTAATGTCATTGATGGGAAATTCTCTGTGGAAGGGGTTATTTCCATACTCCTAATACTGTATGACATATGAACATTTATTCTAGTCCAATTATATTATGCTGGTGCACTTTGTATAATTAACAAATGGTTCAAGGAATTTACTTTGAGTGTCTGATAAAATATCCCTTTCTTTTATGGTGACACTGAGCCCAGCAACTGAAAATAATCAATAATTTGTAACTTGTCCTTTTATAAGTTCCTGACTTATGCTGTTGTTACATCTAGTTTGTCCTCTAATTGTTAAGGAAAGATTCATGGACTTACTTGTGCATAAATGATAACATTCTCTTATTTATCATTTCCTTTCTGAAGGCAGATAGCTCTGCTGTTAATCACTAGGAGCATTAAATGGTCAAGCCACTCCTGAAAAATCCCCATTAACACGAAATCCATTTGCTAAAATAGAATGCAATGAAAATTGGACTTCAGGATAGCTCAATATTCAGTGCTGAAACAGAGGCAGCTGCAGGCAAGGAGTCATTTTAATGATAAAAGGCCATTATTGTGTGTCAACACAGACCACTGTTTCAATAGTGAGAGAACAACCACGAGGATTAGACAATACATGGCACATCTTTAATGCAATAATTCCCAATATGCACAGTCAATAATCATATTCCCTGTAAAAAGAAAAAGAAAATCAGCCTTAAAAATGTAAAAGTGGCAGAAGACAAAAGTCAAAAGCCATAAGATGAATTTAGGTCCCAGTTCCAATTGTAGGTTGGCTCAAAGCCGAATCTGTCACAATGGAACCACTCAAGAACAAAGTAATACACTAACAGGGAGCAAATATGAGATGATAGAATCAGGATGAGAGTAAATTGAATGATAAAATCAATTTGGCAACTGTTACTAAAAACAAAACAATGTAAAGAATTTTTTCCACTGTCTTTTTTTATTGCTGTAAGTCTTCAAAAATAAAGAAAAAGAAAGAAGGTTATGATGGTGGGATACTGATGAACAAAGGTATATGACAAAAAGATGGTATTACATTGAAATCTACTTCAGGTCAATCACATCACTCCATGCAGATGACATTTGGAATTCAACAATTGCTGAAGGATAAAGATTATCTATCCCTGACCTAAAGAAATCTAAGCTGTTTTGTTGTAATAGGCCTGAAGCTATTGGAAAAATAGGATTAAGCTACATAGGGACATGAATGTTATATTCCAAAATCAGACCTCTGATGTTTTCATGTAGATTCAGTAAAATCAAGGTGAATGCATCTGTAGAATCTCTAATTAGCCATTTCAGCATTCCAAATCTTCAATTGCTTATACACTTTAATGACTTATCATGTTCATTTAAGTAAGAACATAAATACATTCATACCTTCGTTAGTAACTTAGACTGATTTTTCTATCAGTTATATTGTGGCAATGTGTCAATCCAACTATTTTAACCTTCTTCAAAGACAATTAAAAGTCTTCAATTAATCCAAAGTAGAATTTGGATCATTGTATGTTTACTAATTGGGACTAATTTATATAATCAGGTGACAGAGGTACATTTCCATTAATTAATTGCATTAATTGACACCCATTCGCATTTTAAAGGCCTAAATAGACACCACAGTTCTTTGGCCCTCTTGGAATCCTTCCTTTGCTTGCCTCACACTAAGAACACTGAAAGAAGTTATTATAAAAGAAAAGGACCTCTACTTGTGAGAGCCCTTCGCAGGGAAGCAGTCCTGGTACACAAATTCTAAGGTGTCCTTATCTTTAATAAGTAATCTGATTGTCCCTCCTCTTCTAATGTCTGCCCAGAGAACTGCATTATAAAATTCCATGTATACTAATAATGACAAAATTATCTTCTATAGGGAAGTGAAGATAGCAATAGCTATAGAACTTAGACTTATACACTAGTGCTTTACAGCCCTCTCTAAGTGGTTTACAACAGGGGTCGCCAATCTTTTGGACCTCAGGGACCACCAAACTCATAATTTTAAATCCCAAGGACCACTAACTGGTTCTGTGGGCATGGCCTAATTTGTGGGTGTGGCTTGGTGGACATATGACTGGCTGGGCATGGCTTTTATGTAAATATTATAAATATTTATATAAATATTGATTTTTTTAATAAAAAAGACCAACTTTTACCCAAAATTAGGCAAAGCAGGCAGGCAGATTGACTTGCTCATAGAATCACAGATTTATTCAGAAATCTATCTATCTGCCATTGGCTAGCTCAGTCTGTCACATAAAATTTGCTTGCAAGCAAACTCACAAAATTAACTTACAACACACCATGTATGTAAATATTATTATTTTTTTATAAAAAAGAGGAACTTTTACCCAAAAGCAGGAAAAACAGGCAGGCAGATTGAGTTCCTCACAGAATCACTCAGTGATCTATCTATCTGCCATCGGCTAGCTCAGTCTCTCAAATTTGCTTGCACTGATTAATAGAAACTTCAGTCCTAAGGGAGGTTCGGCTGTGCTTAAAAGCAGAGTCGAAGATCAAAAGACTAGCTAGAAAGCAAGAAATCCAACCATTTCCTGGTTCCTAGCTAATCTAAATCTCCAGGCACAGCAGAATAGATGATGGTCAGAAAAAGGAAAAATAGCAATTTAGCAGGCAAGTTTGCCGGGTAAGGAATGAGTGGGCGGGGAGGGCTCCTGCGGGCAATGTGGGCGTGGCAGCCTTGTGTTTCTGTGCAGCCTGGATTAATTGCTTTGGGGGGGTGCTCTGGGGCTGAGATTTCTCTGTGGCCCACCAAAATTTTCTCATGGCCCACCAGTGGGATGCGGCCCACCGGTTGGCGACCACTGGTTTACAGAGTCAGCATATTGCCCTCAACAACCTGGGTCCTCATTTTACCTACCTTGGAAGGTTGGAAGGTTGAATCAATCTTGAGGCTGGTGAGATTTGAATTACCAAACTTCAGGCAGCTGGCAGTTAGCAGCTGGCAGTAGCCTGCAGTACTGCATTCTAATCACTGCACCACCACGGTTCACATCACGGATCCAGAACATATCAGCAGTTGCAAGGTTCTGAGATATTTCTTTTTGAATAGATTTAATGGACACTTTTTAAGAGATACATATATTTGTCAATCACAACTTTCCCTGATATAGGAGTGTGTGTGTGTGTGTGTATTGTCATGCATACTTTTGAAAAAAAAAACAATGTCATAAAATATGATATAAAAACTCCCTTTTTACAACCCTGTAATGCCTTAATTCAGGTAGAATCAGGGCAGCTGGGTGGAGCTGAATGTTTATTGGCCAGATGCCCTTCCTGACACCATGTGGAGTTCACAGCAGATATTTTTTTCTTTGTGCCCTAGGAGAAAAACATTTGCCACTACCTAGGATTAAACTTTCAACCTTCCAAGTGGGAGGTGAACATCTTCATCGCTAGCCATGCAGCGCAATATAGCCATATTATAACTTCTTAGTAATGGAAGCACCCTATCACCTCTTTGAGATAGTCCAAACAAGAGGTGTAACCATGAGTATTAACTCTGTTGTAAGGTTTAACATTAATATTGTAAGACTGAAACCATTTCTTCCCTCCTTTACTTTTACTCTCAGGAAAATTAGGAAGTCACTCTTATAAAATGTTTCCCATGCCCTCTATCCTTCTGGGGGCTGAGATATTTTTTACATTCTGGTCATCCAGTCTGTTTCCCAAGGTCATTCCCACATACATTACACACACTTAATAGCCCTTTTCATATTCTCATATATTAGTTCAAGAAACTTCTAGATGAGGGTTGACTTACAAAAATTCCTACCTTGCATAGAGTAACACGAATATGCTTAGGGTTAATCTGGGCTTGGTTATGTTTGTGGCATACTAGCAAAATCTGTTTATTTAGCATATGGCACGTGTTAGCTAAAGATCACTGAGGTGGCTGGCTGCCTCTATGGAATAATTTTTTTCAGGTGGCGTTATCTTTATCCGCGGGATGCCTGGTAGGCATTTAGGACAGGCTTTTTTCTTGTCCCTGTGGGGTTTATTCCAGAGGTGGTATTCAGCAGGTTCTGACCAGTTCTGGAGGACCGGTAGTGGAAATTTTGAGTAGTTCAGAGAACCAGCAAATACCACCTCTGACTGGATATTTTACAATATCCTTCCCCTGCTATCCCCACCAAGCCAGAACCACAGAACCGGTAGTAAAAAAAATTTGAATCCCACCACTGCTTTATAAGCTTATGGGAATTGAACCACTGAGCTGTCGACCTCAGTGGTGCACAGGCCCAGTGTCTTACCATGTAAGTCACCATGGCCCTCTAGCAAAATCTATGATTGAATGAAACTGCTCATATTGTCACCAGAAAATGCTGCAAAGGACACAGTTCTGTGTAAGCATCACAACCTAGGCTACATCTTCTCTGTGCATTATGTGCCAAGCCCAATATAGCTTGAGCCACTATGGGAGGTAGAGTTCAATACCTAGGGAACATCTGGTGATGATTATGGCACATGGATAATGTGGGTAGGAAAACAATAATAAATGATAAAGAACACGGGTGGATAAAATGAAAGGAGAAAAAGTGTGATGTGTGAATCTCAAATGAAAAGAAATGGAAAAGATGTAATAGACCTTAATTAAAATGTCCTGGTGTAGTGTAATGAAATTGATTAAATCATACATGGAACTGAAATTGTAGGTTTAATTATGAATAAAGAGGAAAGTGGAACTTGTATGTTGATGGTAGTTGCATGCTATGCTGCTCAGAAGAGTCAATAAAAAGAGCAGGGCTAAATTGGGAGAAAATAAATGTGGCATTGAATAAATAGAAACTAAGAAAACTGTTTTTCTGAAGGGTAACATGAATGGATAGGTAGAAATGGTGAATATTTGATTGATAACTGTTAACAAAAAGACATGTTGTTTTGAAAAGATAGTACAAACTAAAGTCTATTAATCATATCCATAGAAATGGAAGCAATTAAAAAGCATGATTGATTTGATGATTTATGATAAAATACTGATAGAAGTGGTGAATTCTCGTCAGCAGATTATTGTGAAATGTATGAATTTTGTATGACAAAATTTATTGTATGCTTTTTGATACAGATAAACTGTATTATAGCCAACAGGCTTGATTGATGGATTTAAATGCACATATATAGAATTGAAGTTTGGATGCTGAATAAGATATGATGCATATAGAATATAAAGGAAAGTAAGTAGAATACTTAGTGAATGTTTTGAGATTAAGCAAGGCATCAGACAAGAATGTTTGATGTCTCCTAGGGTGCTTAATATGTTTATGGAGAAATACATGAGGAATGCTTGTAGAAAACATGGAAGTATGTTGGCTGGGGATATGAAGTGTTTGCATGCTCATATATAAATTATGCCATTTTGTGTTATTTCAGTAAGTAAAGCAGCATGGACATTGAAAAATAAAATGCAACATAATAAAAGTGAAAGTTTGGGATTGTGAATCTAAATTATTTGCAGTAAATGTATGATGCATTAACTGTATTATGAAGTATATACCAAACTAAAAAATAATGTTATCAAGAACCAAGATAATTGTGTTTGACAGGAAAAAAAATGTAGTGAATAATTGCCTTAATTGGAAAAAAGCAAGTTTTTCCATTTTTGTTGCCAGAGTGGTTTTTTTCTTTTTTCTTTGCAACTTCTAGTGGAAAGGAATGGGTAATGTGTGTTCTTTGTGAGAAATGAATATTTTGTGGAAAGAAAGCAAAATGTTCATTTTGTTATGAGGGAAGAAGCAAAGATAGTAGTACTGTACATTGTGTTGCTACCCACTAAATGCAGTAGATGTAGCTTAGTTCAAAAGCCTTTGTGTGGAAGCAAGTGGAAATGGATTAGATAGGAATGGATGATGAGTAACTGTATCCTGAATATAAAAGTAGGTGATCATTATGGAAAAAAACATTCAGTGGTTTGGTTAATCAAACTGCAGAATAGGAAGGAGAAAAATGAAAAAAAGAGAAAAAAGTCTGAAAAATACTGGAATGGATAAAAAAGATAAGTATTTCAATTTTGGTTTAAGGAGAAAAGAACTGTTTGTTCTTTTGTTTGTGCAGGTAAGATTACCAACCTTGCTGTCAAGCAAAACCAAGCATTTAATAGTGAGTGCCATACCTTACCACTAATCAAACAGGTGGCAAGAAAGTAGGGACAGTCAGGCACAACATAGGTTATGTAGACAGTAAACACAGTGTCATACATAAAGATCTCTTGTGCCTATATACAAATGCACAAAGTCTGAGGAACAAACAGGGTGAACTCAAACTACAAATACATGAAGGTAGATATGATATAGTTAGAACAACAGAAACTTGATGGGATGAAACCCATGATTAGAACATGCTGGTAGAAGGATACATACTGTTAAAAAAAATCCATACCCCATAAAAGAGGAGGTGGAGTTGCACTGTATGTAAAGGACCACTATATTGCTACAGAAATGCATAAAACCAAAGATAAAAACCTCCTAGAATGCATATGGGTCAATATAAAAGAAAAAAAGAATGACATGGCCATAGGTGTATATTATAGGCCATCCAACCAAGCAGAAACAATAACATTTTTGCCAACCAATTAACAAACATATGCAGGAAACACATTAGAATAGTAATGAGGGACTTCAATTATCCTAATATCAATTGGAAAACTAATTCTGCACAGAATGAGAAATCAAATAGATACCTAACCAACCTAGCTGACAACTTTGTTGTCCAAAAGGTTGAGGATGGAACTAGAGGGACAGCCATACTGGGCTTAATTCTTACAAACAGATGTGATAGAGGGAGTTGAAACTGCCTACTTCTTTAAAAAGCTATCCACTGCCACAGCCGAACCTCTAAGCATAATCTTTGAAAAATCTTTCAGGACCAGCTCCTTGCCAAAACTATGGTCACAAGCCACGGTTATCCCCATCTTCAAAAAGGGAGACCCCAGCCTAGTTGAAAATTACAGACCAATCTCTTTATGCTGCATCGCCTGTAAAGTCATGGATTCAATTATTAACCAATCCATCATCCTCCACTTTGAGGCAAACAACCTACTCTCTAATAAACAATTTGGTTTTAGGAAAAAACTATCCTGTAATCTGCAACTCTTACACTGCAAAAACATATGGACTATACAAGTCGATCAGGGCAAAGCAATAGACGCAATCTACATAGACTTCTGTAAAGCCTTTGATTCAGTGGTACATGACAAACTACTCCTAAAACTAAAATCTTATGGTATCTCTGGACAACTGCATAACTGGATAGAAGCATTCCTGTCAAACAGACAACAAACAGTCAAAACTGGGAGTGTCCTATCAAATTCTGTACCTGTCAATAGTGGTGTCCCCCAAGACAGTGTTCTAGGACCAACTCTTTTCATACTCTACATAAATGACCACTGTGATCATATCAAGAGCAACTGTATTCTCTTTGCTGATGATGTAAAGCTATTCAACACCACAGACAATACTGCTACCCTTCAGAAAGACCTTGACTATGTATCAGAATGGTCAAACAAATGGCAACTTCAAATCTCAACAAATAAATGCTCTGTCCTACATATTGGCAAAAAATATATATGAGAAAATAAAATACAAGCTGAATAGTCAAGACCTTGTTGATGATCCAAACTCTGTCAAGGATCTTGGAGTACTCATCTCTAATGACCTAAGTGCCAGAGTCCACTGTAACTACATAGCCAAAAAGCGTTAAGAGTTGTTAACCTAATCTTACGTAGCCTTTTCTCTGGTAATATTACAGAAATAACTAGAGCATACAAAACATTTGCTAGACCAATACTCAAATACAGCTCATCAGTCTGGAACCCACATTACGTATCTAATATTAACACCATTGAGAAAGTTCAGAAATATTTCACAAGAAGAGTTCTCCACTCCTCTACTCGTTGCAGAATACCTTATGCCACCAGACTTGAAATTCTAGACCCAGAAAACCTAGAACTAAGCCCCATTCAGTCCCATCTAAGTATAGTATATAAAATCATATATTGCAATGTCCTACCTGTCAATAAATACTCCAGCTTCAACCATAACAACACAAGAGCAAACAATAGATACAAACTCAAGGTTAATCACATCAAACTTGATTGCAGGAAATATGCCTTCAGCAACAGAGTGGTCAATGTCTGGAATACTCTACCTGACTCTGTGGTTTCTTCCCCAAACCCCAAAAACTTTAACTTTAGACTGTCTACTATTGACCTCATCCCTTTCCTAAGAGGTCTGTAGGAGGCATGCATAAGCGCTCCAATGTGCCTACCGTCCCTGTCCTAGTGTTTCTTTCATTTTTTATTTTTTCATAATTCATAACTATGTTTTTACTTATACCTATTATCTTGTAAGCAATTGACAAAAATAAATAAATAAATAAAAATAAAAAATAAATAAAAAGAAAGTATAGCTTAACCCACCAAAAACATAACTGTAAAATACAGACCAGAAACAAAAGTTAAAATAAGCAAAAAAAAAAAAAAAATAGTAAGAGCACCTGTCTGATCTTGATGAACACAAAACATCAGAACCTGATGGATTACATCCCAGAGTTTTAAAGGAGCTGGCAGAGGTCATCTCAGAACCACTGCACCATATCTTTCAAAAACCGTGGAGCCCCGGGGAAATACCAGAGGACTGGAAAAGAGCTGATGTGGTTCATATTTTCAAAAAAAGGAAAAAAACCAGACCCAGGAAACTACAGACCAATCAGCCTAACATCAATACCTGGGAAGACACTGGAAAAGATAATAAAAAAAAAACAGATCTGCCAATATCTCGAAACAAGTAAAGTAATAACTAGTAGTCAGCATGGATTTGTTAAAAACAGATCATGCCAAACCAATCTTACAAAAGTAAGGTACAGCACCAAGAATGAAGTACAAGAAGTATTATTCTGAAATCTCTTCATTTTGTAAGAAATCACAGAAAAACTAGCATCATTACTAAGGAAGCTCATAGTTAATTAATGGCATTTTAAAAATATTACCAGTAGGAAAGGCACTCAGACTTATATACTGCTTCACAGCCTTTACAGGTCTCTCTAAGCAGTTTATAGAATCAGCATATTTCCTCCAAAAATCTGAGTCCTCATTTTACTGACATCAGAAGGATGGAAGGCTGAGTCAATCTTGAGCTGGTAAGACTCAAACTGCCGAACTGTTGGCAGCTGGCGGTCAGCAGAAGTAGCCTGCAATTCTGCATTCTAACCACTGCGCCCCCACAGCTCTATTAGTTACCAAACTTAGTTACTGGTTTCTTTAACCAGAAATAGAAAATGTCATTACAGAGCAATTTGTTTGTACCTGTTTCTTCTGTTATAATGTTGCATTGTTTCGTATGATGCTTTAGCAAGAGAAATGGTCTGGCAATCCCTTCTGCACAACCATTCATTTAGCTCAAAATGCAAAATGGCAGAGCACATGTTTTAAGAGTGCATCCAATAGATGCAGTATTTTCAGGTAAAAGATGCCAGATTATAAGACTAATTTGGATGTTAGTAGTGAATGAATAAAAAAAATTTTCTTATCTTATTGGTATAAGGAAATCTCATTTTTTCTTATTTTAATCTATAATTACTTTTTAATCTGCCAACATGTAGAAACAAGTAAAGTAATAACTAGCAGTCAGCACGGTTTTGTTAAAATCTGATCATGCCAAACCAATCTCATTTCGTTCTTCAACATAGTGACTAAATTAGTAGACCAGCAAAATACTGTGGAGATAATATACTTAAATTTCAGCAAGGCATTCGACAAAGTAGACCACAACCTTCTTTTTGGTAAGCTAGAAAAATGTGGGATAGATAGCACCACCACCAGATGGATTTGCAACTGGTTGACAAACCATACTGAATGAGTAGTCCTTAATGGGTCTAAGTCTACATGGAGGGAAGTAAGCAGTGGGCTGCCACAAGGTTCCATCTTAGGCCCAGTACTCTTCAATATTTTCATTAATGACATAGATGAGGGAATAGAAGGAGAACTTATCAAATTTACAGATGATACTAAGTTGGCAGGAATAGCTAACACCCAAGAAGCAGGGGTGGGATTCTACCAGTTCGCACCTATTTGCTAGGACCTGTTGTTAACATTCTAAGCAGTTCGGAGAACCCATTATTAGAAGAAATTACTGGCCTAATCCTGTAAGGAAGGCAGGAAGGAAATATCCTGGAGTTGCTTACAAAAACTTCCTCTCTGTTAACCCTTATTACATTCTTGGCAGGACTAGACTTCCTGTCTCTGGAACTTCTCTGGAGTTTTTTTCCCTCCTTTGCTGGTACTTTGCTTGTGTGGAGTGGCCATTCAAAGTTACACTGATAAAAGTGACTTATGACCATTTTTCACATTTACAACTGTTGCAGCATCCCCACAGTCGTGAGAGGCCAGGCAAGGAGATGCGTTTCTCAATGTGAGTGATGTTGAGTTGGCCACACTTAGCCAGTCATATGACCACCAAGCCATGTCCACCCAGTTACATGACTGCCAATCCATGCCCACCAACTAAGCCATGCCCACAGAATTGGTTGTTAAAAATTTGAATCCCACCCCTGCCAAGAAGATAGGCTCTAGATCCAGGTGGATCTTGACAGACTAGAACACTGGGATATATTTATCAAAATGAAGTTCAATGTACAAAAAAGTAAAGTCCTACATTTAGGCAAGAAAAACCAAAAGTACACATATAGACTGGGTGAAACCAGGCTCAATAGCAGTAACTGTGAGAGGGATCTTGGAGTCTAAGTGGACAACCAGCTAAATATGAGCCAGTAGTGTGCAGCAGCAGCCAAAAAAGCTAATGCAATCCTAAATTGCATTAACAGAGGGATACAATCAAGATCAAGTGAGGCACTGATACCACTCTATAAAGCCTAAGTAACATCACACCTAGAGTACTACATCCAGTTTTGGTCACTACACTATAAAAAGGATTTTGAGACTTTAGAAAAAGTGCAGAGAAGAGCAACCATGATGATTAGTGGACTGGAGATTAAAACATGTGAAGAATGGTTACAGGAACTGGGCATGGCTAGTCTAGTGAAGAGGAGGACCAGGTGAGACATGATAGCAGTCTTCCAATATTTCAGGGCCTGCCACAGAGAGGAAGGGGTCAAGCTACACTGCTCAAAAAAATAAAGGGAACACAAAAATAAGACATCCTAGATCTGAATGAATGAAATATTCTTATTAAATACTTTGTTCATTGCATAGTTGAATGTGCTGACAACAAAATCACACAAAATTATCAATGGAAATCAAATTTAGCAACCCATGGAGGTCTGGATTTGGAGTTACACTCAAAATTAAAGTGGAAAAAAACACTACAGGCTGATCAATTGGATTCAGGTCTGGGGAACGGGCGGGCCAGTCCATAGCATCAATGCCTTCGTCTTGCAGGAACTGCTGATACACCCCAGCCACATGAGGTCTAGCATTGTCTTGCATTAGGAGGAACCCAGGGCCAACCCCACTAGCATATGGTCTCACAAGGAGTCTGAGGATCTCATCTTGGTACCTAATGGCAGTCAGGCTACCTCTGGCGAGCACATGGAGGGCTGTGCAGCCCCCTAAAGAAATGCCACCCCACACTATTACTGACCCACTGCCAAACTGGTCATTCTGGAGGATGTTGCAGGAAGCAGAACATTCTCCACAGTGTCTCTAGACCCTGTCATGTCTGTCACATGTGCTCAGTGTGAACCTGCTTTCATCTGTGAAGAGCACAGGGCACCAGTGGTGAATTTGCCAATCTTTGTGTTCTCTGGCAAATGCCAAACGTCCTGTGGACGTCAGGCCCTCATACCACCCTTATGGAGTCTGTTTCTGACTGTTTGAGCAGCCACATGCACATTTTTGGCCCGCTGGAAGTCATTTTGCAGGGCTCTGGCAGTGTTCCTCCTGTCCCTCCTTGCACAAATGTGGAGGTAGCGGTCCTGATGTTGGGTTGTTTCTCTCCTATGGCCTCCTCCACATCTCCTGATGTACTGGCCTGTCTCCTGGTAGCGCCTCCATGTTCTGGACACTTTGCTGACAGACACAGCAAACCTTCTTGCCACAGCTCACATTGATGTGCCATCCTGGATAAGCTGCACTACCTGAACCACTTTTGTGGGTTGTAGACTCCGTCTCATGCTACCATTAGAGTGAAAGCACCACCAGCATTCAAAAGTGACCAAACCATCAGCCAGAAAGCATAGGAACTGAGAAGTGGTCTCTGGTCACCACCTGCAGAACCACTCCTTTATTGGGGATGTCTTGCTAACTTCCTATGCTTTCCACCTGTTGTCTATTCCATTTGCACAACACCATGTGAAATTGATTGTCAGTCAGTGTTGCTACCTAAGTGGACAGTTTGATTTCACAGAAGTGTGATTGACTTGGAGTTATATTGTGTTGTTTAAGTGTTCCCTTAATTTTTTTGAGCAGTGTATTTTCTAAAGCACCCGAAGGCCAGTCAAGGAATAATAGATGGAAACTGAAGGAGAAAGTTAACCTGGAAATAAGGAGAAAGTTTCTGACAGTGAGAACAATCAACCAATGGAACAGCTTGCCCTCAGAAGTTGTGGGAGTGCCATCACTTGAGATTTTCAAGACGAGATTGGACTCCCCATCTGTCAAAAATGGTGAAGAGTTTCCTGCTTGGGCAGGAGGTTGGATTAGATAACCTACAAGATACCTTCCAACTCTGATTATCTGTTATTTGTTTAACTGTTTAAAGGACTGAAATCAGAAATACATAAAATATTTAAATATTTATAAATACAGTATATCAACTGGAGTACAAGAATGGAGAAGTTAAATATTTATTTATAGTGTTTTAGTGGAGCTTTTGGTACTCAGAGATTCAAACTGTTAAAATAATTCAATGTACTTTGTTTCATAGGTTAATGTCTTACCAAGAAGCATCAAGCATTTGGCAAGTCCTTTGTCCTTGTCCACTTACTGATATTGTATTTCAGTATCAATATGTATTTTTCCTTTTCCTTCTCCCTTTCACTTGTTAATTTTCCCCCTTCTTCTAAAAATATTACTAAATGAAAAATGAAAAACATATTTAAACATTAAAGGTGATGTATGGTGTATGGCCTTAGTGGAAATAAGAATAGTTTATAAGTTGTGAAATAGTTAAACAGAGTTATAATAAATAACAATAGAATGAACTAGATTTGTCTATATTTTCTTTTCTTTTACCTTCTGCCTTTAATTTTTTTTGTTTACTTATTCCCTTTTTACACTTTGCATAACTTTGCTTAACTCAAAAGGGAATTGTTTGGTGGGTATGTTTATATGTAAGTTTTTGGATGCCTGTTTCACAAATAAGCACTTCCTTTGTGAAAATGCAGAAGCTGCTATCAAATTCTGCTTCATCTAGATATCAGTGTGGCTCTGGAATCTTTTGGCATATGTTGTTATAAAAATATATACAATAGTTTATTCAATGTACAATGCATAACTGTTTATTTAGCTTTGTTTTCCCAGCTCCAGTATACATTCTGCCTCTCAAACCTAAAGGAATAACTCCAACCATTATATCTTTATCATATAAGGTTTATGCTTCTCATTTGCTTCTGAATGTGCTATCAACCACTGCACAGCACAGGCTATAAAGTTGAATTAGTGTGCTTTGTAATCTGGGGAAAAAAAACCTTCTAGTATCTAGACATCTGCCCTCATTCTGCCCCCATTCTAATTCAGGGTCTCTTGGAGCACATGCTCTAATATGTTGTTCCTCTGTTCATGTATCTTTTGCTTGGATGCTTTTGCATCATTTTTCTTCAACTCAATTGAAAAGATTTTTTTCAGAAGGAAAACATTATTAAAATAGATGTAGATTACAGAGTTCTTGCACTTACTTTAGTACAGAGAAACTAAGGAAAGTAGATAAGTATCTAACTTTCATTGCCTACTAGCAGCCTATAGATTCCCTTTCTTCCCATATTTTATTCAACCTGAAAAGAAAAGAGTCTTTTTCAGATTAGAAACAAGGGAAGATAGGGAGACTGCAGAAGGATGGACAAACATATAAAAGAAAACAGTAACTTCAGTGTCTTCAGCTACCTTGCAGTACAAAAAAAAAGAGCAGTACTTATAAAATTATGCCATCTATGGGGGGAAAGGTGTTGAAGAAGTCAAAATGTTACGAACAATTGTGTGGTCATGGCTGCCATCTTGACTTTTTTTGGTGGGGGGGAACCCAGTTAAACAGACACCTGTGAGAACAGAGCTCAATGAAGAAACATTTCTGGAAATTCCAAGACAGATTTCAACTCAGTACTGATAAGAACACAACAAATCTGATTTACACACATTGCTCTCCTGCATGGTCATTCTTATACTGTCAAAATAAGCTGGAAAGAAACATTTATTTTATTGTGTGAGCAATAACATTCCTAAAAAGTGGTAGTAGTAATTGTTTTCCTTGGGAGTGTTATTTAACTTTCCTGTCTTCAACTGCAATCTCAAGACATTTATTGACATTACAAAAAAGCTCCCATTTGGTGCCCAACTGGCACATATGTCCCTGGGAAGTGTTACTCAGCAATCACATCCAATGCTTGTTAGTTCCTCAGATAAGTGTTCCTGAAGGATTTGTTTTCTCTTAGCTACCTCAAATAAAGTTTGGTTGTTTAATGTTCATTTTAAGTAAAAAGGAAGGATATTAATCTTCTATAACAAAGCAATATTTATTTATATTTATTATACAGTCCTTAGAGAAGCTGGCTGGTGAATTCTGGAAGTTGAAGTTCACAGATCTTCAAGTTCTCAAGGTTGAGAAACACTGCCTTATTGACCCATGTGGGGAAAATAAAATGGATTATTCTAACTTTTCCAGTAATCCCATTCTCAATTACAGTAATTAAAAAGACGGAACTGGAATTGGATTAATTTCCAGCAGAATTTCCTGACCTACCTTTATTGATTTAGGGCTTATCTTGATTATATGAATATCCTTTTGTGCAATTAATCTTCTAATTTACAATAGTTAAATATCTTCTTTATGTGAATCACATTTTGAACCTTTTTCACATCTAGATACTTAACAAAGGCACCCGCTAATCCAATCATTACTGTTTTACAGTATTCCATCATGCTTCACTGACCAGATAGGCAATAGCCGGGAGTTTTGTCACCAAGAGTTTGGCTTTTTAGGACATTCAGTCTCCAGATATGATACCTTCCTTTTTATTGGAGGGTTGTGTGTACAACCTGCCCTGCATTTTAGAGGGTTTTGGCACTTACCCAACATGCCAGGGGAGGCTAATTTAATCCAAGATTATTCTGGGCTCTCCTACCTCCTGTTGACTAAATTTTGACATCATCATAATCCTGCCATTGAAACAATGAAACGTAAGGCTAAAAACACAGCATACACCATATGTTATAGTAAATATAAATCCCTTAAAACTGGGAGGGCGGAGCTGGCGTCGTGACGATACAGCATGTGATCTTGGAGGTCTGAGATCACTGCCGATATCTTTGCTCCTGGATGGTCCAATCGGATCTAAACCATCCCGAAGAGATGGTGAAAGTAAAGAGGGCAGCCATTAAAGTTGCTGAAGTTGGGACAGCTCCGAAATGAAAGAGAACGGAAAGAGAGAGTGTGCCGGTTTAGTGAGAACTTTTTCTTTATTTTAAGATTTGAAAGGACACCCTAAGGAAAAGAAAGAATCTGTAAAAGTTTTGACAGAAGTGACTAAGCGGCAATTTGAAACAGGAATGTCAAAGTAATTTTTTTTTTCCTCATTGCTAGATTTTTTACATACGATCTTATATTTTGAAACTGGACTGGTTTTTCTTTTATCTATTCTTTTTCTCCTTTTTGATTTTATAATATTTTAGGCTAGAGGTTCCCTTTTAGTTATTTTTTTAATATCTTTTTCTTTTTTAATTAATTCTTATTATATTTTGCTTGGAAAAGGAGGGGGAAAGTGAAAGCAAAAGAAACTTTGTAACACTGCCAACTAGAGGCTTGGAAATATTCTATTTCTCTTTTGACCAGACAAAGCTGAGAAAGAACTGAGACTTCTTTTCAAGGAAATTGCTATTTGATAAGATAGAGGGAAGAGCATGGGAGAGTATTATTACAGGTGCTCTTCTGGGTTTCTATCAACATCTGGAGTCTGGTGTTGAAGCTTATAAGAAAAGAAAAGGTGATAAGTCTCTGGAGAAGAGAGTTATAACAAGAGCCTTTGATAATTAAACAAAGTGCAATGTGCTGTTTTTATTTTTTCTAAGCTGCACTACCCCTCCTCATCAGTTTACTTTTTGTAATAGCTATTTGGATTTTTGGCTCTTTGGAACTTGTCTTTGGTTTTTTTTGTCTTTGGAAGTTAAATTTCTATGCTTGCTCTTTTTTCAAAAAAGAAAAGCTTTAGTATTAATGATTTTCTTCCTTTTCTTTTTAAGGGAGTAGTCTTTTTTTCCTTTTTCCCCTCCCCCTCCCTGGTATTTTTGTTTTTCCATCTACCTTCCATATTGGCTTTTTTTTCTTTTTTTTTGGTTTATTTTTCTGGCCTTCTTTTTTTCTCTTATGCATCCTTTTATATTTGAGACCTTTTAATTGGATTAAAGTGTTGAAGAACCTGAAGAATTTTCCCTTTCTCTTTTTTAGCTTTTTATTTTTCACTTTTCCTCCTTTTTTAGGATTTTACAACTTTTTCTTTTTTGTGTGTGTTTATGGTCTTTTCCTTCATTTTTGAATTTTTACAGTTATCTAACCAATCGATTGGATTAAGGTATACAAGAACCTGAAGAACTATTTTTTCTTTTTTTATTATTATTACTATTTGGCTTCTTTTTTTCCTACTATTTTTATTTGGAATTGCAATTGGTTATTTCACAATTGGATTAAAGTCTAGAAGAACTTGAAGATTTTGAATTGCTCGAAATGAGTAGGAAATTAACAGCCACTGGTTCCTCAACTTCTACTTCTTCCTCTCCACCATCTGGAGGACAACATTCAATACAGATAATGTTATGGCAAGAAAAAGAACAAGAAAAAGTGACCCTGCAGATGATTATGCAAGGAATTCAAAATATTCAAACAAGAATAGAGAATATTGAAAAGAGAACAGAGAACATCGAACAAAGAACAGGGAAAACTGATGAAAAGGTGGAGAACATCCAACAAATGATGATGAAGTACGATGAGAGATTCCAAAAAATTGAAGAAGAAGATAAACAAAGAGACAAGAAGATTGGAGATATTGATAACAGATTAACTGTGGTTGAACAAGATAAAAGTGGTATGCTGAGATGGGAGATGGACAGATCAGAATTTTATCTTAGATTCCAAAACATAGAGTAAGAAAAAGGACAAAATCTAGCTGAGATAATGATAGAAATATTGGCTGAAGCTTTGGAAATAACTGAAGAGAAGATGATGGATGGAATAGATGAGGTCTATTGAGTCTTCACAAGATATGTAATGAGAAATAGCTTACCAAGAGAAGTTCATATCAGATTTACAAAGAAAGCCATTAAAATGCAAATATTGCAAGTGGCAAGAGAGAAAACATTGAAATACAAAGATAAGGAGATTATAGTCTTGAAACAAGTACCCAGAAGAATGAGAGAGATGAGAAGAGAATACCAATTCTTGACCAAATTGCTACTTAAAAAAGACGTGAATTATAGATGACTGATTCCAGAAGGTTTAATATTCACATGGCAAGAACAGAGATATAGAATTGACTCAATTGAGAAAGCTGAATCATTTTACACAGAATTTTTTAGAGGGAAAGAGGAAGAGGCAGAAAAAGAAATTTCACTAATTGAATTCTAAGAGGACTGCCAATGACTGAAAAAGGAGAAGGTGCAGTAGGTGGAAACATGAATGAATAAAAGTATAGTCAAATGATTGATTAATAATGATATTAATGTATTTAATATTTGATTGAAAATATGAGAGTACATACAATGTAATTGTTATTGAAGACTACGAAATGGAAGCACAAAACAATTTGTAAACCAACTGGCACATTGTATGTATATATATGGAAGATGGCTTGATGTTTTTATGTTTTGTTTGTTCATGTTTGTTTTAAAAACCAATATTTTTTTTTAAAAAAACCCTGATGGTTTATGTACATGAAACAGGTATTTTGAAGTACTATTAAAATTAATATCCTTATTATTAGTTATGTTTTCATGGGAAAAAATATTCATTCAACATAGAGGACATTTTTCCAAAACAGGAAAAGGAATGCCAGTTAAGGTAGAAGAAAGACTTTTGCAAAGAAGTAGCAAGAACTAGTAAGAATTTCCCACAAAGTTTAAAACCAGGCTTGGTTTAGAAATGATGCAGAGCCTCTTATAGTGAAGTGATAGTTAACATATACAATGTTATAAGGAGGTTTAGTGCTTTAATCAGAAGAGATGAGAAAGTTTCTCCTGAATTCCAGTTCTACACTTCTGCAATCTAAAAAGTGAAAACTTGTTATGGATGATTGGAATGAATTCAGAGGGGGTATTCAGCAGGTTCTGACCAGTTCTGGAGAACCAGTGGCGGAAATTTTGTATAGTTTAGAGAACCGGCAAATACCATCTCTGACTGGAGGTTTTTCAGTATCTTTCCTCTGCCATGACCACAAAGCCATGACCACAAAACCGGTAGCAAATTTTTTTTGAATCTTACCACTGAATGAGTTCCAGTTACCTTTTACTGAATGTGCTGTGTAAAATGTGTATATATATGTATACGCATCCATTTCCAAGAGAACCTCTTGCAAATAATTTTTATTATTGTGCCTTTTCCCAAATATGGGAAATATCAGATCAATTTTTTTTCTTATTCTTTATCAGATCAATATGTTGTTAGTTTCCATATATATAGTGTGATTATAGTAGCAATTACTCATTTGAGTTTATTATTTGGTACTCAGTTGTGTGTTTACATTTGAGTGCTTTTGCCCATTCATATAAGTTATGAACATTGTTTGTTCACAGGTATTATTAATGTTACCACAGGATTTATGACTCTAAATACTTATAGTCATTGTACATTGTAAAATTTTTCATTGGAAAATAGTCTGGGAATGTTTTACTTTTAAAAAAAGCAGCCCATAAGTGTTTATTTAATTTAATTAACTAAAGTAATTCAAACAAACTTAGTTCATTCCTAGTGGCAATTCTTAAATGATATCTTGGAACTGACATACACAAAACTTGTTTAGAATTTTATTGATATCCTTATACATTTTTGTACTTTTCTTCATACTGAGTAATAAAAGCACAATAAATGAAAGGCAGCTGTGTCTAATGCAGCAACAAAATGCCTTAAGTCACAACCTGAATCCTGACAAGATAATGTTGGTGGCTTTGGGGATAATATTTTCCAGCAGCCTTTCATGACTTTTGGAGTTGCTTCTATGTTTTAATGAGCATTTTATTTTCTAAATGACTGTTTTCTAAAATACTCCAGGGCCTTCTGAATAGCTATGCCAACAAGGGAAATGTATGTTCATGTTTTTCTGGTACATCTTGAGAACAATCTTCCTTCCTTCCTTCCTTCCTTCCTTCCTTCCTTCCTTCCTTCCTTCCTTCCTTCCTTCCTTCCTTCCTTCCTTCCTTCCTTCCTTCCTTAGAAAGACATAAAATGGAAAGCAATGCCAAATATGTTAAAACAGGGAATCTTATGGAACAAATTTGATCTGAGCTTAAATAAGGTTTCCTCTTGTCAGTAAAGAAATGAGAATGAAACAATGAACAATTACTATTCATAGTCTAACTATTTCTTATTAGCTGTGGTTTTTCTCCTCATATTATCTACTCTATCCTAGTAAACACAGAAGGGAAGAATTGTAGAACATATAATTTTGCAATATATTGTAACATAACATATCTTCATGTCATTAACACTTGGAGAAATTCAATAGTATCTAGCATTTCCTTTAGTAATTATAAATATAAAACTCAAACATTTTCAAAAAAATGCAACAATAGCTATAGCTTTATGGATTATGTACCCAGACCTTTTTCTGTGCATAGTAACATTTAGAATCACAACAGAAGGACTAGTAGCTACAGAAGCAAAATGAATACCTAAACTACAATGTCTCCCTTCATTGTACTGTATTTTAACACAATGGAAATACAATGAGTGAATAACAGCATGGAAGACAAAAGGACCTTGACAACTTATCTGCTTAGTAATAAATGATGTACAGAATCTTTCACCATAGGGAAATAATGGCTAGGATAGAAACCTCATACTCCTGCAGAAGGCAAGAATACTTGCATATATTTGCCATCAGAAATAAACAGCTAAACTGAACTTTCAAGGATTTGTCAGTGAGTTTATCCCTGTCTTCAAGGTGAGATTTTATTTTTACTTTTTTTTTCCTGAGGGAAGACTGGCAGTTGCACACATTAATTTCTTTTTAATATGAATTTTATTTGGGTTTTCACAAAAACATAATACAAATAAAACATCCTTTCTGGGGCTAGCATGATCCCAGGTTGTTACTTCTTCATACAGACACAAACTCAATTTCATATTCATCTTTGTGTTCTATTCCATATCTTATTACTATTTTAACATTTTCTCCATAATTTTTCCCCTCCCTTGGTTTTCTCAACTTTATTTTTAATTATCTGATATTTTAATTCAATTATATATATTTTTCTAAGTTTCAATGTCTTTCCAATCATTATATTTATAGTTTTGTCTGTCCTGTTTCAATTTCATATTATCTTTTCTCATTAAACAAATTTTCCCCTGTAATTACTAATTGGAGTATGACACTTTTATATCTTTTAATTTTATCCATTCAAGTCTTATTTAAACTTCAATTTATGCCTTTAAAATTATAACATTCAATATAGTACATAACTTCTGTACAGAAGCCTGATGATGGCAGATGAGATTCTGCCAAAATGTTGCTACAACTTTAAAAGCACAACTACAATGATGTGGGAAACTACCCGAACAAAGCTGAATGCCATACATGTAAGTACCCGCGAAAACTTAAGAAAACAAATATATATATATATATATATATGTTCTGTCTCACTTGTAGCCACAAGTGAGAGTCCAAATGTCCCAAAGAAATAAACACGAACAAATAATACCAGAAACCACAGAGTTAACTTGTCTCTGTAATCGTCATTGGCAGCTTTCCCAGAAACTGTCTTCAAGCCGAGATAATGAGCCGCAAGATAAATCAGGAACAGGAACAGAGGCTTCTTCAAAGCTGCGCAGTAATTAACAAAGTTTGATCCGGATAAGGATTGTTAACTAGCACGCCTCCTTATATTCCTTGAAGGAGTGTGTCAGTCTCTCTCATTAGTCTTTGACTTGACATTTCTTTTCAAATTGTGCTTGATATCTCAACCTGCGTCTAGTCCGTACATCAACCCAACATTCGTTATCACTCAAGGACTCTGGTATGTTCTGTGGATCAGCTGCTGACACCTGAGGCATGATTGAAGTGGAAGGTTCTGGAGAGGATGGTGTTTCCGACACTCCCTCATCCTCCTGGCTCACGTCTGCATCTCTCATTAGAGCAGGCTCCAGTTCCAATACCAAACCTTCCTCATCACTCAAACCTGTGTCTTCTGATACATCAGACTCAAAACTCACAGCAGGCTCAAACCTTCCACTCACAACACACACACACACACACACACACACACACACACACACACATATGTAGATTTTCATGGGTACAGGTCTAGGTGTGTTTGGGTCTGCTCCTGTGTAAGATTAAGAATATCTTGGTGACGTTTTGGCAAGGTCCCAGTTGCCATCCTCAGGCTGGTGCTTTCGGCTTCATGCCAGTGCAAGCATATGTGTGTGTGTGTGTGTGTGTGTGTGTGTATGTGTGTGTTTTCTTAAGTTTTCACAGGTATTTATATGTATGGTATTCAGCTTTGTTTGAGTATTTTCCCACGTCATTATAGTTGTGCTTTAAAAGCACAAGTATAACGACGTGGGAAAATACCCGAACAAAGCTGAACACGATATATGTGTGTGTGTGTGTGTGAGATATATATATTGAATTATATTCAATTGAATATCATACTTCCTTGTGAACACTTATAAACTCTCCATAATTAATTCTTTTTTCCATATTTCACTTCACTTATATTTTTATAAATCATTTATAATATTCCCATCCTTTCCTAACTTCATTCTGTCATTCACTTTATTTCATTTATTTATTAACAAACATTCCACTGCATTACAGTATTTTATCCATCATTTTAATCATACATTGCTTCATATTTTCTAAAATTATTTCTATTTCTAATATAACAATACTATCTTATGTACCTTTGCAGAATCCCCTTTTCAATTAAATTTTCACCCATTATCTCTAAATAGGCTTATACTTTCAATCCTTATACATTTTCCCTGTTTCTCTATATCTTGTTTCTGTCTTTTATAACTTCTTTTCCTTTCCTTCTTCCCCCTCTTCTTTTCCCTCCCCTTTTTGCCCCCTTGTCTCTCTACTTCTAATTCTCTCTTCTGTGATCCTCTCTTCTGTTGTTTCCTAATATTGTAATTATTTTTCAAACTATTCTTTTTTTTGGTTGTTTTTTCAAATCTTAAACTTTTCACTCTCTTTCCACCCTTTTCTTTTTTCCCCCCACATAGAATTACTTGATCATTAAAGATGGCTTCTTCTTTGTCCCAACCTTCTTGTTCTGTCATTTTAAACACTTTTCAACAACCACCCAATTGATTTTAGTCATTTAAATCCAATAGCCCAAAATCCAAAAATCACCAAGTAATCCAAATAATCCAAAGCTGTTTCTTCTTGTTTCTTGTTTCCACTTTCTCTTCCTTGGGTTCTATTATTTTGTTACAAAGTTTCAGTTAGAATGTATCTTTTAGAAATCTGTTAAGGTTTCACTATAAATTCCTTTTAGTTCCAGTCAGTCTCCTCCATTTTTCCAGATCCCGCCCTTTTATTCTTTCCTTTTCTCTCCTTTCCTGCTTTTAAAGGTTTTTGAGTATCCAAAAGTCTTTATTATCCCTTTGACATTTTATTTTCAGCTTAAATGCCTATTGATGTCAAAGTGGATTTTTGTCAATTTCTTCCTTAAATCTCTTAGCTGTCAGTATAAGGAAGGGAAGAAAAAAAAAGCCAAATCCTTTCCCTTCCCTCTCTCCTTCGCTGCTTCAAAGTCTTCTTTGGGAACAATGTTATTTTTAATTGTTCAAATTCCAGGGTACCTTACATTGTTACTTTTTCAGTTTAACCTGGTCAACCAAAACTTTCTCTTCTTATCTTCCTCCTGCACATTCTTTTCCGGTCGAGTTCTTCTTTGAGTTGGCCATTTCTGACCACCGCTGCAACCACCTTTGGGAAAAGGAGTAATGGCAAGCTGGAGAGGAGGAATGCAGCTCTCCTCAACCCTGCTGGTGGTCTCCCCCTCTTCACCACCCTATGCTATGGCTTAGCCCCGAATCCAGCTGGCTCATGGCACTCCGGCAGTGAGCATGGATCGAAACAGCGCACGATCACGGATTTCAGTCTGTCACCGAAAGAAGCTCAAACCAGAAGTCCCTGCACACATTAATTATTAACTGAGTGCTCAGAGATCCCCTTCAAAATTTTCTAAACCTTCAGCTTTAAACACTAGTCAGACACCATCTGTAAGCATAATGAGGAGAGTAAGATCCATATGGTATAGTTAGAACTGGTCCATCATCCCTGAAGTGAAACTGAATTGCACACCATCCTTCCGTGTTGATAGGCCCTTGCTTAATATTTAGTAAATTACTTTATCAATAATATAGGAAGTGGAATCACATCTTCAGAGAATGTAGGGATTTCTTTATCACTAAAATCCACTCCTATTTTAATTTCCTTAGAATGCTTTTCTGTAGTTTCTCTGATATTTGAAATATAGGGTTTCAAATAACCTGGGAGAAGACTGGGTTTACTTTTTTTCTGTTTCCTTACAATGGTGCCAGATCTGCAGAATGTCTTTCAACACTAGCAATTATTATTATTGCTTCATATTCATGTGGGAGCAGCAGAGTAAGAATTGAGGAAATAATGAAACCAACACAGCTGTTGCATCTACCAATGAAGTGTAACAGAGGTACAATGATGATAGGATTTACAAGGGAATTAAGCTTCAGTTTGCAACTAAACTTAGAAGTCCTAGAAAAAATAAGGCTCCCCCGCTTTGTATCCTGCTGTACAAACTTCAGGTTTGGATATTGGTGGGGAAATGGATGAGAGAAATTAGAGTGAAATCAATTTAATAATTATCAACTAATTCTGGATACTTACATAGTTCCCTTCCTGGTCATCTGCACTGGGGATGAAGAGCAGCAGGAGAGACATGTCATGACTTTTGGGGGAGCAAGTTTTAACTTTATAACACTGCAAACTCAATCATCCTGCCTCCCCCTCTCCAATTGTTTAGATTAAGTCAGGAAATAGATACATAATTTAGGCATCAGTAAGGAAAGATGGCATATACATGGATATTACTACATTGTTGAATAGTTAGCAGGTATTGAGGGCCGAGGTAAGGCATAAGAGGGAAATAATTGTTTAATTTGGTTAGGCAAATAGGAAGGGATTAGCTTGTCTAATCAAGTCTTTGGATGCTAATTAAATATATTATATAAATTATATCATGGCTCCAATGCCACATGGTCTGAAAAGAGGCACAAATTAAAGACCTGCTAATATTCTGAGGCTAAGTACAAGGAGCTACTCCACAGCTTCCAATTACAGTTGTTTCAAGCTTAAAGGGGTATGCAAGTGTGTGTGTGTATGTGCATGCATGCACGCATGCATGCTATATATACATGAGAGGGGGGGGGGTGGGGGAGGGGGGAGGGAGGGAGGGAGGGAGAGAGAGAGAGAGAGAGAGAGAGAGAGAGAGAGAGAATATATATATATATCCTTAAATCTTTCTCAAGATATATCCTTAAATCTTTCTCAAGTTAAGTAGTTTTTCACTTCTAAAGGTTGCTTTATTGCAGCTGCCATGGACTGAATTTCAAAAAAGCTTTTCTGCATTTCTTAAGCATACGTAGAAACTTCTTCCACTGCTTCAAGTCAGCAGATACATAAGCCTCTTCAGGTTCCTGAAAATGCCAGTCAAAGCAGGCAAAATGACAGAAAGCACCTCATTAAGGTACATCATATTGCCTGTTTACCTTGATGAAGAGAATTATTTTATCTCTATAGCAGAAAGTTCTTGTAGAGGATGAATACAAATTGCCTTTCACAAGATTAGTTCACAGCCCCAGTTCTTTACATCAGATTTCAAAGTGTATTGAAAATTTTTATTATATGGGTAGTCCTCAACTTACTGCCACAATTGGAATAGGAATTTTTATTGTTAAATGATACAGTCATACAGAAGAAGATCACATGACTGCGTTGCTTAGTGATGACAATTTAGCATTTCCCATTGCCATTGTTAACCAAATTTCACCAGTTGTTAAACCAAGAGCCACACAAATCCAATTCATTCCAGGCTTGGTTCTTCCCAGCTCCAAGCCCCAGTAAAGTAGGGGACTACCTTCTCTTCAGCTGTTTCCATTTGCCTATTTCCATCACACCTCTGCCCTTTAGGCCACTACACTACACTCTACCTTGTGAAGTACTGAGCAGCCTTAGACTCATGCTTTTTACTTGCCTTTCAGTTTAAGGGCTTCTCCTAAGGTTGCTTGGTATCTCGCAAAGTAGAGTGCAGTTCAGTTTATATCATGATGTATACAGTTGATGAATTTTGCCTAATCAATTTTTTTTGCAATTATTACAATATTTTTGCATTCATCTCTGGTACTATTTTAGCTGCTTTTCAGGTTACATTATCATATTCTTAACAATAAGGCTCTCTGAGGTCATCATAAATCCTTTATCCACAGTTGGTCAATTGTTTTATTATAACCATCCAAAATAACATAAAAGAATGTGTGAAGTTGTCTTTGAAGACAAGAGTTCTTCAGAACAGTTCCTTATGAAGAAGTGGCAAGAAAATACAAAAAAACTATATTGATAATGAAGCCTGAAATATAAAATCAGTTCCCAGATGAATTGGAGGGCTGAAGATAAAGTCATATTTGATATTGTTGATATTAGATTTCACCTCATCTTGAGGTGTGGAAGAATTGATTTACAGACCTTGAAGATGATGGAGAGACAACATCAAAGACACACTATAACAACATAAATTAACAGTGGTTGAGGCTGCCATAACACTAAGAGTTAGAACTTTGTATCTCCCTTGACACCTGAAGTTTTAAAAGAGGAAGTAAAGAAGAAAAAAAAAGCAGCAATACCTGAATCCCAGGCTAGTCAATAAACATTCGGCTAAAATTGCAACTTCTTTTAGGATCCCCAGCCAAGACTGCCTGAAGACAAATATTTTTAATTCCTAATTCCTGAGTGTCACTTCTCAGTGTTACTGAAAAGGACAGTGACTTAGTTTTAGAAGTCACCAGCTAGTTTTCATGCCCTTAAATCAGGGCTGGGATTTTACCAGTTCGCACCTATTCGCTAGAACCGGTTGTTAATATTCTAAGCAGTTCAGAGAACCAGTTGTTAGAAGAAATTAGTAGCCTAATCCTGTAAGGAAGGCAGGAAGGAAACATTCTGGTGTTCCTTACAGAAACTGCCTCTCTGTTAACCCTTGTTGCATTCTTGGCAGGACTAGACTTCCTGTCTAAGGAACGTCTCTGGAGTTTTTTCCCCCTTCTTTGCTGGTACTTTGCTTGTGTGGAGTGACCATTCAAAGTTACAATGGCACTGAGAAAAGTGACTTATGACCATTTTTCACACTTATGATTGTTGCAGCATCCCCACAATCATGAGAGCAGGCGAGGAGATGCGTGCCTCAATGTGAGTGATATTGAGTTGGCCACGCCCACCAATTAAGGTACCCCCACAGAACCAGTTGTTAAAAAATTTGAATCTCACCCATGCCTTAAATGCACTATTGTCCCTAAAATGAATAAAATCTAAATGAGTTAAAACATTTCTTAACATATTTAAATCTAACAATTTGATTTTGTACACCAGGGAAGACTTTTAAAATTCTTTTCCTCCCCCTCATAGCCACAGAAATATTTTGTTGAATAGTTTGTTCAGTGTTAATAAAAAATATAAAGATGCCTAACCTCTGTTTAACACAGTTCCATAATTATTTGTGGATATACCTCCAATAATTGCATTTTAATGATGTTTTATGCTTCTTTTTATTATTTGTTATTTATTTGTGTGACTATCCACAAACCATGTGTCTGTGGGTCTCCTACCTCTTCTTAAAAGCAACAAAAGGCCACCAAATAAAGTTAAAAACACATCATACCTAAAGGCACTCATATATCTACCTAAATAAACCCTCTGAAAATGAATTTACCAAAGGCCAAGGTCCAGTGTCTGAAGTGGGCACAGCTAGGAGAAAAATAAAATGCAAGGAGGGGAACATTTGCTATGAAAGTTTTTGTTCAAAAATTGGGGCCTCATTTGCTGCCAAATAGAGGAAAGCTTCTTAATTTTGCTTAAATGGATTTTATTTCTTTTTTCTTTTTAGCTAGATTTATAAAACTGCTCAACCCAGTTTTCTGCCAGTGGCATTCTAAATGCCATATTTATTGCTTCATTCTCCTAAAGTCCTCCATAACTCCAGGGTATACTGAAATTTGCACCCAGAAAGAGTCTGAATAGCTATGATCCAATCTGAAGCTGTTGCCACCACGTCATTCCAGGTAGCAACCAAGGTCTCACTCAAATTATGTATCAGAATGTCAAGAAATAGTTCAAGAACCCAACAGCTTTAGAAACCCTATGTAGTCCTTTAGATTCCTGGGACAGGAATAGTAGTCTTGCAAAATAGTCGTGCAGAATAGTAGATCCCTAAATATTGATCTGTTCATGACAAAGAACAGATGGCAACATCCCTTAACTCCAGATCAAGTAACTGTTACTGGAAACAAAATTCAAGTCCAATGTAGTCTCCCCATGGGTCACACCTGCAATAGCAATAACATTTAGACTTATATACCACTTCACAGTGCTTTACAGCCCTCTCTAAGGGGTTTTACAAAGTCAGCATATTGTCCTCAACAATCTGGCTCCTCATTTTACTGACTTCAAAAGGAGGGAAGGCTGAGTCAACCTTGAGCCTGGTGATTCAAACTGCCAAATTTCAGGTAGCAGAAGTAGCCTGCAGTACTGCATTCACCACCACCGTGGTGCAGAAGCTGGGTCAGAATCATGGATTTCATGATGACCATAAACTAGCCATGAGTTTTATGAAAATAATTTTTCATATAGTATTGTCTCTATTTTGAAACGACTCAGTCTTTTAAAAATTACTTTGCTATCATTTATTGCTACTATTTAATTGTCAACTCATTCCTTCTACTAGATATTACCTTATTCAGTGAAAGATGACAGAGGCCATCATCAATTTATGTGGCAATTGGAACTGTCAGTTTCTACTGGATTGAAATCCATCTCTTCAGAAGATCCTACCTGATTTCTTTTTCTTTCCATTTCCACTAGGATTAAATTTAAGTAGCGTAATGGAACTTCATACCAATTAGTTCAACAATACTTTATATAGAAAATAAAAATTTTCAACAAAGTCATTTTTCTACTAATAAAACCAGCCAGAAACTGAGATTACATTAAATATCCAGGGGATAATACAATAATGGATCATATACTGAAAAAGGACTAGAGAGACTCAGAGCCAAATCTACTCTCAATCATTGGTTGCCTTGGAGCCAACCATTTTATCTCAGCCAAAGCTCCTCCACAAGGTTGGTTCTGTTGGGGAAAAAATAGAAGGGCTTCAACTGTTTTTCTGGCTAGGGAATTATGGTAGTTGAAGCCCACTGCTCTTAAAGTGGCCAAGGTTGAGAAACACTGATGTATGTCATTTTCTGCTCCTAGAAACATAATCTAATAAATACATAAATGTTATCATCATCATTATCATCATCCTAGGCCATATACCATCTTGCCTCTTTTTTTCCAGTGTTATGGAAGCTTATCTGCTCTGGAACTGAATTCAGAATTGGGATTAAGAGCCTATTCTTCAAATATTAGTAGAAATTTAGTGCTAATATGGATACTAGTATGGATTCTATTTCTAAGTTTCAGTTATTTCAGTATACAATGTATTATCTGTAGCTTTTCATCATTACACAGCAGCTGAGGGAAAACCAAACTTGAACCAGTTTACTTAATCATCCGCCATTATTGTTCCATTTTATCTTAAACCCATCATCTCAGTTGTGATGACCCAGGGTGGAATACAAAATAAACACAGTCCCAAAAAACAGGTGAAGCCCCTTTTATTCCTTCACTTTGCTTCCAAGCTCTAAATATCCTTGAATGGAGACAAAAAACTCCCACACAAGCAGTTACAAGAAGGAGGAAATGCCTTTTAAATTATAAAGAGTAAAAAACAACACAAACCAGGCAAGATAAGGGCTTGAAGATGTCCACAGATATCAGAACACACAATGGGAAGGACGCCAAACTCAGAGAGGAACAATAAACTAGAGATATTTCCATGCTTTGTTTCCAGCACTCGCCCCTACACATGTCCGTCCTCTTATCCAGTTTTCACAGCTGCAGCCCATGAAGAGGATCAAGGTCCTCTCCTCCCCAGTAGACAACATCTCTCCCTTATCCTCTCCTTTCTGTGTGCCCTAGGATGGAGAGAGGATGGGCCTGGGTCCTCCTCTGACTGCCCAGCTAGTCTCTGCCTTTCCCCAGCTTCTTCCACAACCTCCAGAGCCACACTTCCACTCCCTGTTGGCTGTTCCTCCTCTCCTTAGAGTCAGTCTCCACCAGGAGCATGACACCAGTTATAGTAGTGTGGATTATCAGACTAGCCTTAAATGTATCTGTAACATGAAACTAAACTTTGGTAAGGGCTGCCAAAGCCAGCCATATTACCTGTGATATGCTCAGAAACCATTTGTGGGATTCCTCAAAAATATACAATTAAAAGACTAAAAACTTGCATTTTGGCCAGGTTTTAACTATTTTAACTTCTTAATTGTTGTACTAGCACTTCTTGCAAATTATGCTATGGTGCCAGTTACCAGAAAATGATATGTGTTATGGAGTTAGTAACATAGTAATGCTGTTCTGAGTTTTGTTCATTCATACTGAAAATGTTTTGGTTCCCAGATTATGGAACAAGGCTTACTCTTCAAGAAAACTTCTGCATTTCTCAGAACGATGTGAATGTTCACCCACGCATGCCACTTGTGTGAAGAGAAATTACAGGGTATGCTTTGATGTTGCTTCTCTATAGTGCACATTCATGGATAAAACAATTTTCAGTTAAGAACATTTTATTTCACGGCCATAAAAGTATGTACAATACAGCCAGTTTTTGCTGGAAGGCTCCTTGAATGATTCAGAGATTGGATGTGAATGGTTCACACCCCTCATTCCAGCATCCTATCATTTATATTTTTTAAAAAAGTGGTGCTGGAAATGTTCACAATAGTTATAAAGGTATAATGTTCCTTCCTGTGAGGCTGATAAACTTCCTCTTAACAAATTTTCAGCCAGGTCCAAGCATATACCGTGAACGTTTAAAAGGGCCTTTTTTCACTTAAAGTTCAAGGAGAGAAAACCATGAAAAAAACTGTTATCTTTGGTCAAAAAATCAGCAGCTTATTTCCAAGCCACAGTGGTACTTTAATTATTCTACTAAGCTCACTGGCTTCAAGGAGAAAATTGGAATTCTTTTTAAGAAAAAACCCAGAAACAAATAATAAGACCTACATGAGATGATACACACAAGACAATTATTCTGCATATTTTCAACAAACTGCAATCAGTTGGTGAAGGAGAATATAGCTAAAATTCTCATGGATGGTGGGTACTGTTCTCACATTGAGATATATTATGGTCTAATGGCTTTCAGGATTTGAAAATAAGCTCAAAAACACCACACAGAGAAATTTGGGAGAAATTCTCAAGCATCCTGAAAAATGAGGCCTTTTTTTTCCCTCAGGGCAAGAATACTTCTCAAAAACTGGAGATTTGCTACAGTATTATACAAATCAAACTTCTTTATCAGATACTTTATTGTTATAAAGTAACATTTTTCATCAAGTATTTTAGTTGACATTAAATAAAAAACAGCTATTTAGCCGTGGTGTCACAGTGATTAGAATGCTGTATTGCCGGCTAACTCTGCCCACAGCCTGGAGTTCAATCCTGACCGGTTCAAGATTGACTCAGCTTTCCATTCTTCTGAGGTTGGTAAAACAAGGACCCAGATTGTTGGGGGCAATATGTTGATATTTGTAAACTGTTCGGAGAGTGCCGTAAAGCACTATGGAAAGTTATATAAGTCTAAATGCTATTGCTATTGCTATGCAAAATGTATTATTTCTTAAAAAGATGTTGGAAGACAATAAGCTGTTCTTATCTCCTGTTTCTCAAGCAGTATAAAAAATAATCAATAAATTTCCCAGGAAAATGTTTGTTCTATTTTTTGATGTGGAAAAATTGTTTACCATTATGTTCAAGATGAAAAATCTTCATTGGCATTGTAAGAGTGTGAAAAGATGAGTGTTTGAAGAGTAAAATAGTCAGATGATCTGGGCTTCATTGAAATATGGTTTGGGATCTGTGCTGTTGAAGCAGATATGATCAGAAACTCCCCAGGTTTGAAATGATTTCACAAATCACAGTTCCTGGCAAACCAGTTTTAAGGTTTAGACATCTCAGCAAGTAGTTAGTGCACTATCAGCTGAGATATAAAGCATTGAATAATTCAGGAAGAAGGAGGGAAGATGAAAAACATTTTTAAGTTGAGGAGTTGATATTTTAATGCAGATATTATGGATCTACAATTATTACTATGATGACTGTTACTATTTCCTCAGCTGAATATTATTGCATCAACAATTCAGATGAAACCAATTCAGTCTTGTTTTTCCTAGTGCTTATCTTTTGAGGCATCTGTGCTATGGAGTTCTGCTTCCTACTGTATATTTTTGAATAAATTTGACCTCTCCTTCTTGATTAGCTATATAAAGTTTATGAAGGAAGACAGTTGAAGTATGTTAACTAGGATTTATTCCCCAGAGTACTATATTAACATGCTAGAATATAGTGCTTAGCATACAGAAATAAGGATTCATAATCCATCTATTTGGTTGTCTCAGAGTCTTGTGGATTCCCTTATATTGGTTGCAAATATGTGCAAATTTAAGGACAATTAAACATTTAATTTGAGCTCAGTAAACATTATATAGCAATATCTAGAGATTACTGTATAAATAAGAATACTACATGTTTTATGTTAAGAGTTTATACAAAGCCTAAATAGCAAATAGTTAATAGGCTCAGAACAGAGCATTTGCTGCAGTAATGTATGCTTATTTGGAGAGATCACAACTGCTAGTTATTAAACCATGTTAACAATTACTTTAAGTGGACATTAATCTGGGTTCAATTATAATAGGATTACTTTTATTACTCTCGTTTTCTTCTCTAAAGACTTCCATTGGTTTAATGACATTGAAATAAAACCAGATTAATTAGCAATTTTGCAATTTATTTAAAAATTGCCTGAGTTGAAAAGAATTAACCAGCAATTACAGAAAAGTCTAATTATATTACCATATTACTATATAACAGATACATAAGATCTTAGCTCCTGCTGATATTAAGAGTTATGAGGAGCTATCCATCTTTCAAATGCAGTGTAACAATATCTATTGCAATGCAGTTATTCCTAACACAATATATTTCAAAACCATCTGCCTGTAAGTTCAAATCTTCAGTCATTGTCTATGTCTTTCATTCCTCTTTACACAGCCCATTGACAACTTGTGTTGTATTATCAAATCTTTGCAGAAGGCCAGGTCAGGAAATAGATAAAAGGATTCCAGGAATGTTACCTTATTGTTTAAGGATGTAATTACAGGCTATCAATGTTTGACTGTACCCTCAGTCAGTGTGGCATTATTTTGAATTCCTTTGTATTCTTCTACTTTTCTAAATTTGAATTGTCATTTTAACCAACCTTAATATAAAGATCATCTTTATATTTTAACCACTCTTTCAGGACCATATCTGCATTATTTTGTGTGTGTAATGTTTATATTGATTAATTAGGATAGAGGATAGAATCTAAATTCCAGTCCATGCTCAGCCATGGTACGGTACTAATTTCTATGGGCCAGTCAGTGCCTTTTAATCCAACTTATGCCACAGGGTTGCTGGATGTGTGGTAGTGGGAAAAATACATCCTGTATTCTGCTTTAGACTCCTGAAGTAAAAATAGTATATAAATCAAATATATTGATTCATTCTAATGGTTAATCTTCTCTAGGAACTCACCTGAAGGGCCACAACAAGTAAGAACAATCTGACAGAGAAATGGATGTGAAAATGTCAGAATTTGCCAAAATGGCACGACTAATCTGTCTGGCCAGAGAATAAACAACAAAAACATTTTTGAAAGACTGGAAAACTTATAAGGATTGTTTGCTGAAAGAAGAAAAAAAATGATTTATGGATTTGAATATTAAAAGAGATGTGGACTAAATGACTTAGTGATAGGATTTGTAGACTTAGAATAACTTTATTTTCACTTTAAATGTACACTAAAATGAAATTTCTTTGCATAAAGCTCTCAAAGAGGCATCATCTACATAAACATGACAGAATAAATAAATATGCATATACCCAGATATTATATGACACAGAGAAACAACAGTCAAGTTCGGATGTATACATGTACATGATGAGATAAACATTCTAAAACATTACAAAATAGTTAAGAGGAAGGAGGTGCAATAAAATTAGTATTATATGTTGAAAAGAAGATCAGAAGTTATATATTTTTTAGCTTTTTTGCAGTTTTGTTTTGGTTTTTTTCTTTTTTTCCTTTTGATTCATCTTCTATTATATGAAAATCTTTAATGAATATTAATAAATAGTATAGCCTTGCCAACCTCCACAGGTAGACTAGAGAGATTGAAAGGAAATGTATTTGTTTGGCCCTAAGTAAGTTCTCCATGTTTTTAAATGACTATGTTAAAGCAAGCAAATCTGAGAATAAATTTTCTTCACAACCTCTTCTAAGAGCATAAAATTTGAAGAGAAAAAGGAAGGGAGACAGCATGAACATTTCATTTCTATCTCTATTCAAGTTCTCATACATTCACAATAACTCCTGCAGAGAGATAATATAAGTTTTAAGTCCTACATGAATATATCCAACTATTTGGAACCTGCTAATAGATTTGTTTTCATGGGGCAGGGGCAGAAGTCAGTAGCAAAGGAAAGGCTTATAGTCACAATTCCTCATCTTGCTTCATTTCCAAGCTGAATAATGTAAAAAGGATGACCCTTTCTTATCACAGAAGCCAGGTAAGCTACTCACAGAGGAACTGAACATTCTCTTCTTCTACCTTATAAGCAGTTTGTTGTGTTTCCCTACTGGCCTTGAGAAAAAAAAAATCTACTTCTTTTAAAGGACCAATCATGTACTGTATTATGGTTCTGATGTGTAGGAATTATGTGTTTAATGGGATCTGTGGGAGAAGGAAATGTGTGTAAATATATGAATGAGTATGTGCATGTATACATGGACTCTCCCACTCCTGATAGGTGATTCTTAATCATGTCAAACTGAATGTTTCAGGATATAAAGTAAAAAATAAATAAGGTATTCTAGCATTTAGTTTCCAAAGCTTGTTTCCTCATGACCTTCCTCGTGACCCTGAGAATGGAAAGAAATGTGGTTAGTGAAAATAATCTTGTAATAAAAAAAAATCTCAAAGATATATAAAGCAGCTTCTTATATTCTGCTGTTTTATAATAGTATTCTTCTCAGGAACTCTGAAATATGTTTTGACCTATTAATTTGGAGTCTTCTTTTTTGACGGACTCCTGCTACTTTAAATTTCACAACAGCTTGGTCTGCTATGCAGAGATAGTAGATCTGTGCCCAGTTGGTCCAATTTAACCAAATCATGTAATATACAAAAGATAATGGCTGAAGTTTTACAAATTAAAAGGAAAATACAAATGATAAATCAAGAGAATAACCTGTAAAATGTTTTCTTATTGCATCTACAAAAGAGACTTGTAAAAGCCTTGAAGAAATCTGTGTGATGGGATAAAGAACAATTGGAGAGAAATCCATGAGGTGCACTGAGTGCTGGTTTGCTTCTGGGTCTAATTCAAGATATTGGTTATTACTTTTAAAGTTCTTCATAGTGTGTGGGACCAGGTTGTCTGAAGAACCAGCTTATCCCTATTATATCAACCTATATAAGACAGGAAGGCATGTTATGGACCTTTTCAGCAAAAAATAATAACTGGGGGTGGGTGGGTTATTAAATCGGTTTACAGTTGTTACAATGAAAGTAAGAGGTCTCTATATATTTATTTTCTCTTTATTATATTCTCCTTTTCTTTTCTTTTCTGTTTTTCCATTCTCTTTTCTTCTCTAAGTTTAGGTTGTAGTAATTTTTACTACCATAGTTAAAATTCTTGATCAAGTTTATATCTGAAAAAAGTGGACAGTTGTAGCCTAGGAATATCTGAATGGACAAAGTTTCTCCACCATTGTCTGAGAGATTGCTAATAATATTCACTTTAGTTTTGCACAACAAATTACAGAATTTAATAACATACTGATTTTCCACTGGTTACAAAAGCCTACCCAGGCCCAATTAAAAATATTACCTTGATCTCTACATTCTTAAATAGTTTTCTGAGTTATTTGAAAGGCTGTCTATATTTTTATAAAATATAGTTCATTATTCTTGTTTTTCAGAAGGTTTTAAAAATATTTTACTTTTCTTTGTTCTTAGCAAAATATGTTGCTCTAGATTTGTTAATTTATTTCAAACTTATTTATTTTTCTATGAACATAATATACTGAGGATGACCTTGATGTAATCATTTCTGTGAATGATCCTTGAAAAATGATGAAGAAAGAAAGCTATGGGAGAAGAGGGAAAGAAAAAGATATGAACAAATTAACACAATACAAAAAGTACACCGGAAGTAATTTTAAATAATACTTCCTTTCCTCATAAGAGTCCATCATCATGTCTACATTTGTCAAAATTACAGTACAATCTTAATTCAGAGATTAATTCTGCTGGTAGAGCTATCAAGGTGCCAACAAGAATGGGTCCAGCAGAATTCTAGTCCAAATTTCAATCAACCTTTTTTGTATGGTAGCTGACTGAGTGACTTTGGGCCAGCCATATTTCTCCCAATCCAATCTACAGATGATTACTTTAACGAGGAAAAAAAAGAAGAATGAGTGTTATGCACAACACCTTGACTTCCTGGAGGAAAAATTTACCAAATAAGTAAACAAAATCAAATTTAGCTCAATTTAATTTGTGCCAAATAAATGTAAACAGGACTGTAATCTGAGAGAACTTCTTGAAAAAGTGGTACAACATCTTAAAATCAGTCAGAATTAGACTTTACTAGTACTCAGTAGACTATTGATTTCTGAGTCTTAAGAGACAGTAAAAGAACTTTATGTTGCTGACTCATGCACTTCTTATGTATTATTTATTATTTTTTCAAAGTTCTATCTTGCATTGAGATCCTGTCTACTATCTCAGCAATATTATTTTTCTTCTTTGTTAGATGAAATTATGTTGCCACTATATTTGTAATTCTCAACATAGTCTGCTGCTCTATCCATTTTGATATTTTATGCATCCATTTGCTAACCTTGCCAGCTAGGAAGTTATCAAAGTTTCATCTTTTTTAGATGGAAGAGTAAATTTGAAGTCTGAAGTCTTTTTTTTTCTTTTTTTTCATCTTCAATTTAACAACGATTTCTTCTTTCATTACATAGTCACACACAATTAAAGTCAAATCCTGAAGAATGGCATCCTAGTTAATGAACTGTTGGATGTTATATTTTTAATTTATTTCCTGCCTTTATTATATTCATAAATAACAGCATATTTAATCCTCCTCCTTCTATTTTGCTCACAACAACAACTTTGTGAAGTGAGCTGGGCTGGGAGAGAGTGACTAATTCAATGTCACCCATTTGACTTTCATGCTTAATGTAAGTCTAGAACTCACAGTCTCTTGGTTTCTAAAATTGGCTGAGAAGTTGCAGCTTTGCAGCCAAATGCAACTGGATTTGTTAGTATTTGTGATATGGGGATAGCAATGGAATCCTTTACATTTCCAAGGAGTTTTTTTATATATATTCTTTGAACACTTAAGTCTTCTGGTTCAGCCTCATGATAGATGTTCACTATCTAGAAGCAGAATTTTGGCAGAAAAGGAAAGCCTGCTGACTGAGCATCAAGGAAATGGAAAATAGGAAGTGTGTTTCTCAGGACTCTATCGGTAGATAAACTACAGTCATGCTAACTAAAGTAATTTGGTAGTTGACCCATACTATAAACTGGGAATGAAGATGTAGTTAAAACCTCTTCTTATAAATCACTGTGAGGGCTTTTTTAAATTAAGCTAAACTTTTTAAAATATAGAATATTTTCTTAAGAGAAAACTATTGGCCTTTCGACCTCATGATTATTTTTCTAGGTTAACAATTTTTAGTACATCATAACTTGTTTAAAACCTATTTGTTGTGTGGCTAGGATATAATATTCTAAGCCTAAACCAAGTTATGTCATTACGGCAAGTCAGCTACTATACAGGTAGTTCTCAATTTACAACATTTCATCTAGTGATAGTTCAAAGTTACAACAGCACTGAAAAAAGTGACATGTCTATTTTTCAGTTATGACTGTTGCAGAATCCCCATGGCCATGCGATTTATCTTTGGATGCTTGGCAACTGACTCACATTTTTGATGATTGCAGTGTTCTGAGGTCATATGATCACTTTTTGCAACCTTTTGCAAAGTCAATGGGAAAACCAGATTCACTTAACAACCATGTTACTAATTTAAGACTTGCAGTGATTTGATTAACAAATGTGGTGAGAAAAGTCATAAAATGGGGGCAAAATTCACCTAACAAATGTCTCACTTAGCAACACTAATTTCAGGCTCAATTGTAGTCATAGGTCAGGGACACCTAGCACTCAGTAGTTGCAGGAAGAAATATCTCGAGATTTTCCAAAAGAGAGAGGGGGGGAGGGAGGGAGCGAGGGAGGGAGGGAGAGAGACAGAGAGAATTTTTTCTCAAGTTGTGCAGAAGTTATATTATGTCTTGCCCCTGTATGGTTTTTGCATGATTTCCATCATCTCCCCTGACCTGCAGTGTTATGAAATAGTCAATGTAACTTTTAAAAAATACTACACAGGATATTTAATGTATAAAACACAAAATTCCTCACTCAGGCAAGAGGTAGAAGTTATGTATACATAGTATATGGGGCATAACATCTGCTTCTTTGTCTTCTGAAAGCATAAGGGATGGTGACCTGTATATAGTGAGAGGTAGTAGCATGGAGCTACTACTAGCTCCATGCTACCATCTCTCAAAATTGTAGCACTAGTACAAATGGGTAGCATGGACGTCAGTGAGGTTTGCAGTTACTGATATACATACTTTTCATTTCAAACAGTTAGGAACATGGCATATCATTATTAGGAGAATTGCTACTAGCTTGGAAGGAATGCTAGGTTATTATAGTAGCAAGATACTACCATACTACATACTGTATGTAGCAACATACAATGTATAAAATGGAGAAAAAGCATTTTGAAAAAAATAGCAAAATGTTACTTTATGAGAACTGTATTATTTCAATTTTACATTCTATAAGAATTCCCCATCCATTTCTGCCTCTATCACACACACCTTTGCAAAATGCCTTAATCTAATTTTCTAAATCCCACACTTTCATTCCTATCTTTTCTTTCCACGTTCACGTAAATGCTGCCTTTTGAAAACTCTATCTCCAGCTGCGAAATATAGGAATATAGAAATGTTGTACATCTGCTACTCTTTAGCTTTGCCAACATTTTAGCCTGGGTCACCACAACCTTCTGTGTCCCATTTGTCTGACTCTGATTCTATTTTTGCTGATATAGAATTTGATGAATTATTTGCTTATGCTATCACAGAATCTGCACATGTATAAAGCCATTATTAATGCATGGGAGACTTTGTGTTTGATGTGCATATCACTGAATCAATAGCATTAATCCTACTGGCCATCACCTATTGGAGATGAGGTCAATTCTAAAGCAATTAGAACATATTGGGAGAAAAGCAGTTTGAGAGGGAAGTTGTCCAGATTCTTTACTTGTCTTTAATTTAACCTTCCTCTTTGAAGAATTTTACTGCCAGCAATGCTATAAATCAAATTATGTATGAGTAGAGTACTATGTCTGTGCAGCAGTTAGGTTCTGGACTCAAATTCAGGGCCACATTTAGCCAGAGTATATTACTGGGTCACTTTGATCCACAGTCTACTTCATACATTTACTCTTGGAATACATTTTAATGAGAGCACAGTATTCTTTGTACCATTTAGATATATAAATCAAATGAAAGAATACCCGTTCATTAAAGTACCAGAAACAGATAATCTGTTCAATTTGGAACACTAGCAGGTACTTGTGTAGAACTGTTATTTTGAGTGTAAAGAACTGTATGTGATTTAAATGATTTTATAATGTACTACAAAACAAATTACAGTTTTACACTATGTTTCCCATTCTAGCTTCAAATTTACCACTTTAAATTAGGACTTACATTCTTATTAAACAGAAGAAATTCATTTTGCTCCACCTCCACCTTGGTAATACAACATAAATGTATTAATCTCTTCATTTTCTCAATTTCTCCACCCACTTGAACACTTATAGTTTAAGTTGAAAAAATAGTTGGATAGCTGGGAATCTGCAGTTTGAAACCTGGAGCTTGCTAGTTACACAAGCAATTTTTGATGCGAACTGGCCTTTTTATTATTGCTTAATGAAGTTTAGTGATTTAATATAACTGATCATATGCATTTTTAGAACATTTGATTAATGAGTCTTTTGGCTTGGAGGAAATAAAATGCTTGTAACTAAATTATATCACACAGAGTGAGCACAGTGCTGTTATTTAGAGTTGGCCTGAGGCATTTAGCTGCCTAAAGGTAAAGACAAAATGGCACCTCTCTGAATCCCTCTTGTTGACTAGACAGACTGTTGATGCTTTGATGCTTCTGATAGAGATGGCCTTTTTTGTCTAACATAGAGGAATCACAACAAATTACACAGTTTTGTTCTTTCATATCTTCCTAACTTGTCTAGTTCCATGTGTCTCCTGAGATGGCTGTCTTACTCTGTCTATCACTACAACCAGCTCTGGATCTAGTGAGGTTTTCATTCAGGAAATATAGTGGAAATCTGGAAAGGTAAAGTCTGAATTTTCTCTACAAATGGTTTATTGAGTAGACATCTACCTAAAGCTCAGAAGAAAGTAATAAAGAGCAATAAAGAGATCTCAGTTTATTTTTGTATGCAAGTTTTGTGAAGGTAGATATTAAGAGATGAGTAGTACAAACCACTTCATATAATCTATTTGAGGAGTTTATGTTTGAAGTCATCATCTGTTAACTCAGTGCTGAAACAAAGTACAGTCCTATTCACAGAAAGCTGAGAAGAAACTCATTATAGCAAGTTGATTGCATTTATGAAGAGGATTAAATCAGTTTAATGGATAAACTATTGAACAATCATGTTGCTAAAAAGATACTGATTTTTTAGCCACAAGTTATTCCACAAATGTACAATAAGCATTTAAGACTCTTTGTTTTTATCGTTTCTACTTGTGTCTTTGTGGATCTAACCATGGGCCAGAAATAGCATCCTTACATTTTAATCTGAACCTGAAAATTTGTGACATTCAAATATTATATAATCCAACAATCATTTCTGAACTAAGCATAAAAATAGCCATATTTTAAACCTTAATATATGCTACAACTGTATGCTATACATTGCTGTAAAATAAGTATCATTCTATTCAAGCAAACCTGCTTCCAGGTGAATATCTGTAAGATTGCAACCTTAGCATTTTCAGTTTTCACAGCAATATCAAGGAAAAATTAATGTTATACATCTTCAAATCTTGACACTTTCAGAGGATTACTAGAACAACCGTACTCACTTAAATGCTATTGATAAGATAAATGCAAAGGCGGAGTAGCAATGATTTCATTTGTTTAAAGATCCAAAGCCAACTTTGTTGAAATGTAATTACTGTAAAACTAACTTTCTTGAAATCAATAAATGAAAAAACTAGTTTGTTAAATAGAAAATTGGTAAGTAGAAGGCAATTAATATGCTATTGTAACATTTTCAGATGGAACATGAGGAATAATTGTTCTGAGAAAGATTATTCTTTCTTTGAGAAGAGGAAAAAAAATTAGGTCTTCTTAGTGGCAGCGCTTCCCCTATGAAAAGATGCTCCTTCCAAAACTCAAATAACCCCCAGCCTGCTGGTTCATCACCCAGGCCTTTGAAGAGAATTATTGAAGCTTCTGTTTAAATTAGTTTCTTTTGTTTCCATATAGTTGGTTATCCTGGCATATTATACTCTTTTTTCTTGTTTTTTTTTCTTGTTTTGTTTTTCATGTGTCATGTTATTTGTGTAACCCACAGATTCATTGTAAGCATATAAATTTAATAAATAATAATAATCCCCTAGTGATACACTACCTTAACATAGTTATGAGGCTTGTGTGTTCTGAGGAAGTTGAGAACTATGTTAGTGATTCAGCCAGACTGGACAGGTCTCAACTGAGGAGCCTAAGGAGAAAAAGAGTGCCTATCCCATAAAGAATATGGTGAGACATAAAGATACCCATCCAAGATCGGTCATTGCATGGATCAACAAGAACCATGCTAAGTATTAGAGTTCCTGGACATCTGGTGACAAATGGATTACATTACAGGACTGTGGGTTGAGCAATCAGGATGAGCAGCTGCACACTATTGGACGGAAAGGTGTTTATCCATCACCAAAAGATGATTAAAAACAGAGAAATAATGATCTGTTTATTACAAATGAGTCCAACAAAAGAGAATATATGAAAAGAAAACACCAGTTCTAGAAAGAACATCCAAACCAGTGGTGGGATTGATTTTTTTTTACTACCAGTTCTGTGGGCGTGGCCTGGTGGGCATGGCGTGGCTTGGTGGGCATGGTAGGGGAAGAATACTGCAACATTTCCATTCTCTCCTCACCCCACTAACCTGTTCTCCTGTGCAGGGCAACAAAGAAGCTCAGCTGATTAGCTGGGACAGTATGCAAATAATAGATGGGGGTGGGGCCAATCAGAGGTGGTATTTTCTGGTTCTCTGAACTACTCAAAATTTCCGTACCAGTTCTCCAGAACTGGTCAGAACCTGCTGAATACCACCTCTGATCCAAACCCAGGAATAATAGAACAGGGACTAGCAGGTCAATAATGTTTTATAGTACACAATAAAATATTCACAGAAGCAGAATTGGATGAACTGCATATATCTACCCAGGACAAAGAAATCAAAACTTTGCCATAAGTAGCTCAGACTGTAGAGGTAAACCAGGGAAAGTCAGCAGTAGAGTAAATCAACATAGCTATTGAATCACTTTCATTCCAAGGCCACGTACCCTCTCCTCCATATTTTCTTCTGAAAGAACAACCCATCTAACCAAACAACAATAAGAATTAAAATAAATAATAACTGAGCATCTAGAAAGCACAAAAGCAACATAATAAAATTGCTTATATTGAAATGTGTTCCAAAGAAACAGCTACCACAAATATTGTAATATCAAATGGAAGCACCAGTTAATTACAAGAAATAAAACCTGCATGCAAAATTTACCAGAACAAACAACAAAAAAGCTGAAATGAAAGAACATGTAATAACAACAGAAATGGTGGATAAAAGAGCAAGGGAGGTCAGAAATTGCTCAATGCCAAGTGAAGATAAACTGCAAGGTTTTTGGCTGAAACATCTGACTGGTCTACTGCCACTCATAATAACAATGAATCCTGACTTTCATCCAAGCAAGATGCTAATAGACTCTACTTACTAAAGAAAAGAGACGAGCATGAAATATTGTAAGTATACCAGACAATTAAGAAAAAAGGCATTGGAAAATATCTAAAGAGGAAGCTAATTTATCATGGAGGCTATTGAATACTAGAGAGGCCAAACTGGTCTACTAGAAAGATCAATGAAGAATTAGTTCTAGGATGCTACTCACTAGTAAATCTGGCAATCAGGTTTGCCTGCATAAATTACAAACCTGGCAGAATATAGGAAAAAGTAAAAAGAATTTTAGAGGGTTTGAAACAGGTTTTGGCAGCCTTTCCATGAAGGCTGAAAGTACTTCACTGGGAAGATATTTCCTTTGGTGTTTGGCATTTGACCAGGAAAAACATTAGAAGTACTTGGTAACTAAAATAAAATATAAGGTATAAGGCAGAGACAAAAGAAGTCCACCCACTGCAGGAACTAATTAAAATCCCCAGTTATTTTTTGGTTCTGTATCAGAATAACATGGCTCCCCAATAAGTGCACCAACATGCCCATCCCTGTCCTAATGTTTCTTTTTATTCTATCCATTTCATGTATTCATAACCATGCTCTAATACTTGCTTGACAAATGAATAAAAAATAAATAAATACATTTGTACTGGTCATTAACTTGCTCAATGCTAGTTTTGTCATTGTGTGGGTTTATTTAAGTGAAGTTGGAAAGAGGAAAACAAGATTAATCTTGGACAGGGATCGCTCAGTCTGACATCCTCATAAAGTGGAAGTTGTACAGGCTGAGGTAGAAACTATAAATGCAAGAATAGTGTAGTGTGGCTAGTGGCACATTAGAAACCTCTTGACAGCTGGCATGGGAAGAACTTCAGCTTAAATCTGCATATGAAATAATAGGGACAAATCCTCATTTTTATGCAAAATGTTAGCTTGAAGCTCTAGATTCCTCTTGTGGAAATAAATGCATACTTTTCGAAATGTGTTCATGATATTTCTTCAACACTATGATGCTATCCAGTTAGTGTGCTTCTGAATTCAGTCCGTTGTGATTTCAAAACAGGTGGCAGCTTGGCCCACTCAAACAGAATCACTCAAATTTTCCTTGATTAACAAAAACAAATTTTATATTCCCAATGACTTGCATATGTTTTGCAAATGACCAATGGTAACAACTCCACTTCCAAGTAGTTAATTGTACTGCTGCCAAGCCCCCCAAAATCAGGTCCAACCATAAAGATCCATTTAAATGTATTTATTGCTATTCGTTTGTATGGACAAAAATCTTCTCCAATAACTGCTTGGGTTAGATAAGGGTCAATAGAATTCAACTGAAACTGGACTTAATTCAATTGTGGCTACATAAGAATTCTAAGTGGATCCCTCTTTTAACTCTGTTTTCTGGTTCTGCCACTCCTTTTCCTAAAACTTCTCAGCCCATAGATGAGAAGTTCTCTGTAGCTACTTGCCTACAGAATGTGGTTCAAAGATCCAATAACAATACCAAACTGCCTGAGCAGGCAACAGAATATTAGGTGAGAAAAACTGCTTTTAATAATTTTCCTTCAATGTAACCTGGGAGTAGAACCATATCCCTGATCACCATCCATTACCATTAAGATCTCTGTTATTTCTTGTCACGTGGTATCATCCTTTGCACAGTTGGAACAATTTCCCCTAACAAACTGAATGCAGAAATGTGAAACCATGACCAGCTGCCACTTTGACATTTGGAGCCTGATCTGTAAATTCAGTTTTCTTTCTTTTCCTGTATTGAGAGAGCAAGTATTTTCCTAAAGTAAGTGAGGACCAAGCTACCTTAAGTGTGCCAAGGGAAAAGAGGCACAAAGCAATTAACTTCCTTTTTCTTGGCAGAAATAAGTTTTGTGGGTATATATTTCACTTAGGGATTTTGAGTGAAAAATAGTTGACTGTTTTTTGTTGTTACCCTTATTTTTTTTACTGTTCTTTTCTGATTTACCCAGAGTGGTTTATAAAACTATAGAATCATAGAAGAAATCCTGGAGATCACCTAATCCAAACCTCATACAATGCAACAATCCACTACTGCTGCATACAAATTAAATAAACCATTACAATAAAATCAGCTGTAGCTCAAAGAAATAAAGTATTCAAATATTAAAATGAGATGAAAGAAAGGAAATATAAAGGTGTTTTACTGTTGCAGTAGTTATTATCCTACAAATACTTGGGTAAATAGCCATATTTTCAATTATATTCTGAAATCCTGGAGTATCAGGAGAGATTTTCTTGCAGCTATTGAGAAAGTTGTTATAACAAAACTGGTAGTTTTGATGTGTCACTAGTTATACTTTATCCATATGATTGATCTTTTCATGGAGAGCTACTCCTTTGTGTACCATGTCATTTGCAGTTGATTTATGAATGTTTATAAAACATCATTGTATTAGCAGATAAATTCCTGTTTTAGTTGAACCTGGGGTTCAGGTGGAGGATGATTAAAACTAAGATAAGTCATGGCACTGTATCAATGAACAGTAATGTGTTAGAAAGAAGAAAAGTCCCTGAACAATTAGATGGCACCCTACCAAGAAAAAGAGTTGGGCGTTCTGAAAATTCTAGAGGAAAGACTAAGCAGTATCCAGAAATAATAGGCCAGTGTTCAACTGTGAATGAATCCAAGGGACTTTGTCTGATAGATAACTTTGCATTCCTCTGCAAGAGGTTCTCAAAGCTCTCTACCAACTTAAGAGGGCTCATGTCACTTGAAATAGGGTTGAAGGGCAGCAATTTGCATATATATCTCTACCCCCTTCCCCCTCTCCCTCTCTTTTCTGTCTCCAGAGTCCATTTCTTTATCCAATATGTCTTGCATGTGATTTTTGTCTTAAAAGAAAAAACTCATATAATTCATGAATTTCAACTTACTATATATAAGTACAACAAGAAATTATCAGTTTTGTTTCATAATCTATAAATACAAATGGAAAGGGATCCAAATAAACAATTTAATTATAAACATCCTCAGGTGGAATTGCCCTCACTCATTCTTGTTTGAAAAAGGCCAATGGTAGTAGAAGAAATATCTTTACTTACTTTCTTCATTTCTTATTTGAAGTGTCTTGAAGCTTCTTTTATGAGGGAGTGGAAGAGAAAGAACAATTTAAAAAGTTAAATGTAATTCAACTGTGCAGACCTTCAAAGGAGAGCTTCTTCTTTTAGTAATCCAAGAAAGGTCTTTTTTTGCCTCTGATTATTGGAGTGATATAGCTGCTTTACTTTGTCCCATTACAATTTTACACATGGCTAGTAAATGCATAGAGATTTCTAGTCAATGAGCGAAATCTGCCTTAGAGATTTCTTGGGAAGAAATGGTGAACTGTGAATAGTTCAACTTTTGGAGGATCACAGTGGAATGAAGAGCTAGCAAGTGGACTGTCCTGTTGTAATTCCTTTCCAAAAATAAGAGGACTTGATATTACCCACAACTGCAGACAGTTTTTCCTCACAAGGAGACAGAAGACAGTGGTGTCTGATGAGGGAACATTATATTCACTCAAACCATGGTCAACATCTTTCCAAAGGACATTGGGTTCTCATGTTTCCTTTTCTAATCACTTTTGGAATTTGCTTGCTAATTACTTTAAAGCTATTAGGAACCTGGACTAAGGGTCCAAATGGATTTTAAATAAGATATTGAAACTAATTATAAGAATCCTTACCATGGGAAAATGCTATTGTTTTGAATTCTTAAAAAAATGATAGGATGGAATTTGAAGGTTGGACACTAGAAAGAGCAACAAGGAACTAAACATTACAATTAAAGGAGAAGAACACAAATTTGACTTACTAATTCAGAATGGAGCAAAATACTTTAGCATTGTATTGTACTGAAGGATATTTGTGAACAATAGTCCCAGAAGTATAATTTAATACTGTCTGCCATTATATACTGAATTTAGAAGATCTTATAGAAGAGGATCACGTTTTGTCAGACAAGACTGAAATTGTTGTGAAAGTGTATTTAAAGATGACAGGCTACAACACAGGTATCAAATTTGAGAGAAGGAAAGAGAGAAAGAATAAAGAAAGGAAAGAAAGGAGGTAGGAAAGAAAGAAGAAAAAGAAATTGAAATCAAGTGGATATTTTTCCTTTTCTAATTTGATAATAGCTTCCAAATGTTGTTGTCTCTTCAGAACAGTCTCTTCAGAACAGTCTCTTGATGCTATTTATTTAAATTGTTAATTTCATCAAGAATAACATTCCTTATGCCCAAAATGAAGCTTGATTATAGGTCAACAGAATACCACTTTAATTGGATTTAATTTAATGTCAGAATGTGCCAGAAATTTGCTGTTCAAATAAAATAGTTATGTAGATGAAAAATAAAGTATGTATAGCTTGTGTATCTGTTTATCTATTGGCTTATAAAGTGTACATATACTATATATTATATACACATATATTGCATAATATATCATCCATAGCTCAGATTTTTCTGTACAATTGCAATTATATGAGTTAAATTCAACAATTAGGTTCTTTGTGTTTAAATGTGACATTTATTTCAAATATTCACCATACTGTGGATGCAAGCATCTGTACTACTTTGTTTCTAATGGATTTTGTATCTGAATGTGTTTCTGAAAGTGTATTTCTATTAACAGTTTTGAGTCTTAGCCAAGCCAAAAGTACAAATGGATCAAGGCAATTACTCGCTAACATTTCTTGCTATTAAAATAATCTTTAAAATTATAAATGCATGATAAATTAATGATGCAAACCAACCTCAAGTATTAATAATTGAAACTAATAATTCAGAGCATATATTAAAGGCTATTCTATAAAATTACAAATATCATTGCCAAGATAGTGATATAAAATGCAATTTGCAATATGATTATGAACTGTCTGTTCCTCAGCAATATTACAGGGTGATATTATTGCCTTTCATGTTTTCTGACCCTGAACTATTCATTTCAGTGGCTCATGTTGCTTGTATGGATGAACTGTTTCTCAGTGGTTTTAGGATTTTAGTCAAAATCTGGAGCAGCAGATCATGGCCAAACCAGAATAAGTGTACATGGGGAATGAAGTAATTGATTTGGTCAGTCTTCAAGCTAGGAATCCAATGCAATGTAAGTCAGTACAACTTTTATTATAAAACTGTAGTAACAGAATGTTGAAAGTCTGAATATGCCTTCCTTTATCTTTGTGTGAACTATGGAGGAGGCTTGTTTGAGACATTCAGTTATGTAACTTTCTTGTCCAGATTCAGTCCCCTTCAGTTTTATTTCTAAATATATAATATTTTATTATTGGTAGCAACTCTTCCTCCTGTCCCTCAAGATCATTTTCTCTGTCTTCTACAAGTTTGGTTGGGATGGATAAAGGTTCTTTATAGGGGGATTCCGTAACTTCCATATAGATGGCACTCCATGTATAATGACATTGCTCACTTTACTTTCAGTTGATTCACAACAACTAAGTTATGTTCCAAGTTTTGTTGACAGTAGTTTGATATCTGAAATCCAACTCTAAGCTGGAACTAGCAAATTTATTCATTATTAGCAGAATGACACTAATAGTATCGGCTCAATGGAATTTAGTACATGAAAATTAGAAATGAGCAGTTTTTCTCTTGGTTTGAATTTAAAAGACAACAAAACTATTACTCAATGAAATTATGTCACATGAAGTGCAATCCCAAATGTTCTCAGAATTATGCTTAGTGGATTCAGGGACATTTTCTGTTGCATAAGGGAAATAGTATTGCACCTAATTTTCAACATATTAACAAGAGAAGCTTTCCATGATCAAATGCATACTTTAGAGCTATAAAACCAGGTGAATATTCCTCAAACATAAATATGTTCTACAGCAGTGGTTCTCAAACTTTTTCAGACCACTGCCCCCTTGGTGCTACAAACTCATCCTTGGTGCCCCCCACCCAGGGGTGGGATTCAAATTTCAGTGGGCGTGGCCTAATTTGAGGGTGTAACTTGCTGGTCATGTGACTGGGTGGGTGTGGCTTGCTGGTCACATGACTGGGTGGGTGTGATTTGGTGGTCATGTGACTGGGTGGGCATGGCCAGGTGACTGGCAAATCAAATACAAGGGATCCTCACTTAATGGCCAGTTGTTTAGAAAGTCTTCTAATTTATGACTGGCCTCCCCAAAGCTACTTGACCTGTTTTTGGAGTTTTGACAGCCATGCATACACACACATACATACACACTCCCTTCTAAACCTGCTGGAGCAGGTCATTGGACTAGAATCGGCAAAACATCTCTGATTAGATTCTAGTAGTGAATAGAATCTAATCAGAGATGCTTTGCCAATTCTTGTTGATTTGTTTTATTAGTATTTCTTTATGTTGCTGAATTGCATTGACATGTGTGTCCTTTCTTGTGCACAATCCAGAAACTTTTGTGATTCTTTGCAGCGAAAATTACCAACCTCTGGCTTTACTCTACTTTTCAAATGTGCCACCACTGCCGTATTCTAGCTGCCAGCCCCGCAGGTCCACTCCATTGAGCCCGCTGCACCAGAGGGAGGTGCCCAAGGAAGTCGGAGCAGAGCGGTGCATCAAGTCAATGGGGTGAGCCTGAAAGAGGGAAAGAGAGAGAAAAAAAGAAAGAGAGAGAGAAAGAGAGAAGGAAGAAAAGAAAAAGGGAAAGAAAGAAAAAGGGACAAAGAAAAGGGGGGATGGAAGGAAGGGAAAGAAAGAAAAAGAAATAAAGGAGGGAAGGAGGGAGGGAGGAGAAAGATAATGAGATATCTATTCTAGTCCAATCACCTGCTCCAGCAGGGTTAGAATGGAGTGTGTGTGTGTGTGTATTCTCCTTGTAATTTACCAGTACATTTTGGTTTTGCCTTCTTCAGAATTGGAACTGTAATACATTGGGGAAAAGTAATATTTTAGGGTGGAGATCTGGTCCAATGGATCCTGTTTAAAGGCTCAACAAAATGTGAGTGCTTCCTGATAGTCTTGACCATGTTTCATTCATAAAACCTTTAATAGAAGCCAAAGATATTTCAGTGTGCTGACAAAGATGTTTCAATATGGAAAAGGGCCTCAGTCTAAACTAGGCCTCATTTCAATCTGATGCATCAGGTCTCTCTCTCTCTCTCTCTCTCTCTCCCTCCCTCCCTCCTGAATAAATGGACCTGCAGGGAGAGAACAGAAGAAATGGAGAGAGAGAGAGAGGGATAAGTAGGTAGGTAGGTAAGTAGATAGATATATTGGTAGGTAGGTAGGCAGGCAGGCAGGCAGGCAGAAAGACCTTTTGGATGAATGTATGAATGGGTAGGTAGGCAGGCAGAAAGGCAGGCAGGCAGGAAGACAAACAGACCTTTTGGATGGATGGATGGATAGATAGGTAGATAGGTAAGTAGGTAGGTAAGTAGGTAGGTAGGTAGATAGATAAGTAGGTAGGTAGGTAGATGGTAGATAGATAAATAGATACATAGATAGATCTATATTGGTAGATAGATAGGTAGGTAGTGTTAGGAGTATAAGTCACCTAACAGGTATTTGGATTGGAAATATATAAACCAGGATAGACATTTTAATACTGTATCTTTAAGAAAATGCACAAATTGTACTTGGGTGTGGTTTCTCAAACGGCCATAAGATGAAGCCAGAAACCTGGGTTGTCTTAGTCTTAGTCTCAGAAGAGAATGTGAGTGAGTCTGTTTCCTTCTGTTGGAGAGTATTGCCGTTCTTTCTAATTGACTGATATTACTGGATTTGATGTAAGTCTGATACTGAACTGTTTTTCACTGGACTTTGTTACTGGATTATCCCTGGTTGAAAACTGACTGATTAACCTGTGAATGACTTTGGACTGCTTATTTTGGACTTTGCTTAAATGTTTCTGGAAGTAAAAACCTACATTTACTGTACAGTGAATCTTTGTGTTGTGTGTGTATTATTCAAACGCTACTCTCAAATACGTCTCCCTGTATGCGCTCATTCTCCTAATGGGGAATTAGCTCAACAGGTAGGTAGGTAGGTAGACAGAAAGACAGGCAGGCAGGCAGGCAGGCAGGCAGGTAGGTAGGTAGGTAGGCAGGAAGACAGACAGACAGACAGACAGACCTTTTGGATGGATGGATGGATAGATAGACAGACCGACAGATAGCAGTGGCAGTGATGTGGTCGACTTGACCCTCTTTGCTTTGACCCAAGGTTCACTTCCATTAGACCAAGCAGGGGGGGGTGCTCTGCACATGCTCAGAGACTCCCAACTTCAGGGAAGCACTCCACCCCTTTTTATGCTGTGCCCAGGGGGAGGAAGGTGCAGAAACAGCCCAGACCAGTGGAGGTGGAGGGAACAATCGCTTGGAAAGTAAGCAAGCAAGCAAGTCTAGGGCTCAGTTGGAAGAACTGGGCTGCAGAGGGAGGCTGGGTTTTAGGTCCAGGCTGGCCACATAGAGCTGAACCAAACCAAGCCACGCACCTTGGAGAGCTGCAGCTGCACCCACCTGCATCTTGTGTGCAAGCCTGGCTGGCTGGAGAGGCAGAGGCTGGGTGGGTGCTACGCGCTCTTGTTCTCCTCTGGGGAAGGGGGCCCTAACACCGGACCACCCACCCCTTCCACTGCACGCCTTGGGAGAGTTTTGCTTTGGGGCCTTCTGGCATGCCTCCACCACTTCCACCAGAGAGGGCAGTCTGCAAGTTAAGGTGCCCCCTTTTAGCCACCTCCCCTCTCCCCTCCAGGCTTGGCAAGGCTCGCCATGTACAGGTTCCACATTCGAGATGCTGGCTACAAAGCAGTGAAACAGTCAATGGAGTGAATCTGTGGGGCCAGCACCTCGAATACCCCCCTGCCACCTCTTAATGCCCCCCTGCCATCCCCCTTGCCTCTTAGCACCCCCCTAAGTCATCCCACTGCCCCTCAAGGGGGCAGTACCACCCACTTTGGGAACCACTGTTCTACAGTCTCCATTATTTCCTCATTAAAAAAATGTGTTTGACCCTCTGTGATCTTAAACAGAGAACTGTAATTTTCATGATCATGATGATACCAGTATGAGCTATATGTATTAACCGAAACCCAAACATCTTCCAGGTTGGGGAGGGGGGTATAATTGTTTGAAACACTAGTTCATGAATACTATTTGTGTTTTTCATTTTTGTAGACAGAGGTATAGTATCACCTTAGTAATACTGAAAAAGTTGAATTGCTCATTGATGCCCATAAAATTGAATCCTGCAAGAAGCAGAATTACCTTAATGTATAATATAAGGAGCCTCTGTAAAGATTTATTTAGCTGACACATTACTAGGTTTCATAAGTGCAAAATTGCTTTCCAATTATATAATTTTAAATCTTTTGCAAAACATATGGTTTATTTATATAGGAAGGAGAAAAAAATATTTACCTGCAGGAACTCAAGTTGGAATTGCAGGATACTCACAGGATTTTGATTTAAAAATAAATTTTCATGTATTTATATTAAATGCATTTTTTATTTTTAATATTTGTCTTTCTTAGAAGCTAAAGCATTTGGTCATAATAAATTTTGCTAGGGATGTAAAATAAATATGCTAAACATTCTCTGAAAGTAGTCTGTTAGATAAAAAGATAAAGCCTGCTGTAGCACAGAAAGTGGCACTGACTGAAGTCAGCAAGCTTACAACTTTTTCTAGTTAAAAATTTGCTATGAAAAATTGTCTTTATGCATGATGTGTTTCAAAAGGAAGCATATTTTAATTGTATATTTTTATTTTTATTGTATATGTCAATTGACTGATTTATTAGATGCCATCAATTCATTTTGAAGTCTTAAAAGATCACCAAGATTTTCTCTGTGATGTTCTCATGCTAACCCAGACCTTCAGATACACCCATCAACCACTGTACCTAAGTTCAGCCATCTTGTTGCTGGTTGTCCTTGTTCTTTACAACTTCCCTAGCATTAGAAACCTCTCTAGAGTTTTCACATAATGGTTTTCACATAATGTCTTCCAGTATGATTATCTGAGTCTGGTTATTTGTGCTTTGAATTAGAACTCTGATTATGAATATTGGAGTAGTTAAATGTTTAATGACAATAGATCAGGGAAATTTATAGCATTGGAAATGCCTACATATGGAAAATGTACATCAAAAGGACACTGAAATAATTTGCATGTCTATTAAGGACATATTCATAATGTACGCTTGAACTGTCATTTCCTGGGCTGTTGCCAGTTGGACTTTAAGCCAGTTAAAGAAAATTCTTTCTAGAACTAAACACTTTGGAAGTCATTTGCTACATATACTGGCCACACCATTGAACAATTACTTTGCTGCTTTATATTCTGAAACCAAGAATTTTTTTAGCCAAAAAGAAAAAAAAAGCAGTTGCTAATGTAGGTGATGTTACCTAACTGGTCATGAAATATCTGCAGGAAAAGAAACAAGCTCAGAGACTCCAGAATATAACACATACACACATTATCATATAAACATCCAATATACATGTGTGAAATACATGAATACAGAATTAAAATAGCACATACAACTAATCAGCCAAAATATTTCAGGGATGAAAAAAATGGACAATTGAAGAAAATAAATAGAAAACTGGAGAGAGCGGAGACAAAACAAAAGTGCCTGGAATCTTCAGCAAAGAGGACTCAATTGGGCCAAAAATTGTTGCCACTTGTATCCTGGTTCCACTTGTACCCGTGGAGCAACCTTTTTTCTTTTCCTCACAGTGTGAAAAGCCAATTATTTTCACAGATCTATGAAATGGTTGAAAATGGAACCAAGTAATTGCTGTGGCTATTTAAGGCAGACTGTGTATTAAATGCTGTGCTGGTGCCTTCATGCATGACTTCCTGAATAAACTAGATGTCTCTGCACACAAACTGATTCCTTGCTGCTTTCTGCCTCAGTTGAGCAACAGTGTTCCTGTGGAAATGCTTGACTTGATTTTCTAAACACTTTCAACTCTGAAAACATAACAAGAAAAGACTTCTGTTCCCCTTTCGAACTTTTCTATAGGAGTTGGAGCCTGTAGCTCTCAATTACTCTTCTTGCAACCTTGAAAGCTTCATCTGTGATTTCCACAGGGGGGAAAAGGCTGAGGAGATTTGGTGAGGGGCACAGTATATATGGAATTTGCTTCTAGGTTCTCTATTTCTTTCTTTTTTAAAGGTGGGAATGTGGTCTCTGTCTATAATATTATTTAACAAGCCTGACAACTAAATTTGTTTCAAGGTTAAAATGTACTTGGCTGTCTGACCATCTGCTGATTAGTAGTGAGGATGGTTTACCCAGAAACACAATCTTATTGCTAGAGACTTCTGGCTCAGTAACATTGGTCTGAATATCTAGATAATTAATAAGTATGAAATACGTAAGCATGACTATGGTCCAATGAATTACTTGCCACAGCTTATAAAATAGCAACTCCATCAGCTGCTTAAACTAATAATCAGAATGCCTCTTTTGTGTATCCCCTAGCCATCAAAATGCTTCCTACCCTCCATTAAAAATCAATTACGGACTACTTTGGCCAGATCAGTTCCATATAATACAGCTGCCTCAGCTGGCAAATGCTCTTCCAGGTGCCATTTTGGATTTGTGCAGCATCGACCTTAACCATATGTAAACAAGACTTAAAAATCTCACTTTCCCCCAGTTCTTAGGCTATAGAGTATTGGGGGGCTCTTTCGTCTGGATGTTTTTTTTAAATCCAGGTTCTATATTTTATTTCTCTCTCTAGGCTTTTATTCTTATTTTCTCATTGTTATATTGTTCTGAACTATTTTAAATATTGTACACCATCCAGAGTCGTTATGGAATTGGGCAGCCTTGTAAATGTGATTAAATAAATAAATATGACAGGAAATCAGCAGCAGTGAAAATCAGTCAACTATAGAATTTTTTAGTTCTCCCTGATCTAATCGTTGTCTTTACGTGAAATATAGGACTTAACTGTATTTAAAGTTTTAAAGAAAAATATATTTACCAATATATATGTTTGCTTACCTAAATGAAATTCTTTTGTATTTTGAGCTAGCTCCTTATGTCTTAGCAGAAATTTGAAATCCTACCACAAACTTAAATCTGCAGAAGCATCCTACAGAATAATTATTAATAATTATTATGTGTTAAATGTCTGTTTTTAAATATGATGAAATAACTGATACCTGAAGTACTTAAGCTTCACAATTGCTGTAACTGTTGACTTTGTTAACAATTGAAGTTTGTAAGACTTCAGTTGAATATTTCAAGAAGCTACAAATGTTTCATGTATATAACAACAATTATTGCTACACTGAGAACTTCAATTCTTTTGCATAAATTCTAATCACAGATTTTGGACTGGTATAGAAACTTATTTTCATTATATTACTTGGCATTACAGTATTTAATACCATCATTGATAAAAAAACAACTACCAGGAGAAACTGTTGATTTACATTTAATATTCTATGCAAATGAAATAGACTTTTAATGTCAATTTTATTCCCTTTTTCATTGCATAATTTGTGCATACATTTTTAGTCAAATTGTGAAACTTCAGTTTTCCAAGAGTTTTCAGACTTTCTTTGGTTTGATTTTCAACACTGAATATTGTTCTCTTTAAGAAAAAGCCTCCAGAGGCCTTGTTAGCAGGTGCAAGAATTTTAAAGCCAATAATTCACTTTCAGAATGTGTGACACATGACACACTTCAATTATTTAAGAAGGAAAACACTTTAAAACACACAAAATGAATGGACATCAGCCTGCCAATTAAAATAGATTAACTGATATTTTTTTAGGAGAAGTTCTGAACATTTTATTCTATCCTGCTTATGAGATATCTATTTTTCACTCACTCTTGAGGGGAAAATTTCTTTTAGAATGATTAACAATTGAGAATTAAAGAAATAATGTAAAAGTGATTCACAATATGTAACCAAATACAGAAAATGCATTCTAATCAAATATTTTTAAAAAGAACATTCCTTGAAGTTGAAAAAGAATATCTGACTTGATAATCAGATTATTTTTTCTGACAAAAACATTTCAGCAACTAAAAACAACCGTTTTGCTTCCTTCTGAATGGTGAAGAGCCCAAAGTCATCTTAACAGCCATCCACCTTTAAATGTTATTGATCTGTAAACGATACAAGTTCCACTATAATATTATAACTGTAGCACCTTCACCTTTATTTCACTGTGGATATAAAGTCAGAATAATACGAAGACATGCTGACTTCCCTGCTGCTTTTTAGGAAAATGTTAAAATCTGAATTATGTTGATTCCTACATAACTCTTGTTTTCTGTAAACATTTTTGTATTTTATGTCTAAAATTATATATTTTATAATATTTACAATACAACATCATATTTAAGAAAAATATCAGTTATGTATTTTTTGTCCAAAAGAATTAATATTGTCTGAGACTGTTTATACATTCTTGAATTTTTTTGCACTTTATTTAAAAAAGTAGTTTGGAAGTAGTTTTGAATCTTATATTTTCTGTAAATATGGCAGGGTTTCTCTTGTCCATCAGTATTGATTTCAGTTGCTGACTGTGTTGTTTTGCTGAAAAAAACAAACAAACATGGTTTTTGGTCAAACTTGCCCTAAATATTGTCCAGACTATATGTTCCATATGTAGAATTCCTTTCAAAGGGATTGTAAAAAATGTACTTAATCCCAAATGCAAGTCTGTATATTATCAAAAACATATTTGGTTTCATATTTGGTTGATAAAACTTTGAATCAGAAAATCTGCCAATTTCCCATTTATATAAATATATTAGTTTTGATTGCTTTTTCTTCTTATTTTATAAATCAATTTTCATTTCTCACCATTTCCAATTTTATACATCTAAATTCAGTTTGCCACATTGCCATATTAGTTTCAGATTTTAAAAAATGCAGTAAGGTGTTTGTATGCCTATTTGAACATCTAAACATGTACTTTTTTTGTGGAATATTATCTAATGCAAATGGTTTTGCAAACAAATTTCCCTACTATATGCACAGTTTCATGAATATTTTCATGAATATATGCATTTCAACAATTTTTTAAAAAAATATCTAAAAGCAAAGCATAAATTGAAGTTCGGCTGTCATAAATTAGCAAATGAACATTGATATAGTTTGTTTGTTAATTCAAAAATTGCAAAATTAGATGAATTTATATTCAACTTTCTGGACTGGCTGCATTGAAAGGCCTTGGATTTACATTTTCCAGCTTATTTAAATATAAGAGGAAAATGACAGATTTGTGCATTTTGCTCTCATAACATTCAGAGATAGAGAAACTCAAATTAAAATAGTAATAATAAGGGCAAAATCAAGAATTAGTGAGCACCAGGAAAAAATGAATTGTGTGAGTTTGGATGAAAATATCTGTATGGCCTATATCTACACATCACCAAGCAGTATTGTACGAAGATGAAATTGGTTAACATTTGGCAAAACCTACATGAAATGTAAGATCCCTCAAAAGACATAACTATAGGACAATTATCTGTTTACCAACAACTTTCAAATTGCTAACTGATTGAGTAGATGAAAAACGTCTTTCATCAAAGCAGAAAGGAAACTGCCCAAACAGCAGAAGAACAAAAGATCAACTCCTAATTGACAAAATGGTTTTGGAAAAATATCAGTGGGAAGATGAACTTGAACTATTAGTGGGAAGACTAACTTGGAATTAAATGCCTTATTACAAGAAGGCATTTAACTTGATGCCACATGATTGGGTATACCTAGAAATAACAAGAGTGAGTAAAAATATCAGAAGCTTTGTGGAAAGGGTACAATGGAAGACACAGTATTTGGTCAATGGTAATATACTGGAAGAGGTTAATATTAAGAAAGAAATCATTTAAGGATATTCATTATCACCACTACTGTTTGTTATTCTAATGATTCCTTTGTCAACAATACTGAACAAGTCAGGCCATGACTATCAAACATCAAAAATATCTGCCAGGCTATTCTGCCTCCTTTAGATGGATGATCTGAAGCTGTATGGAAAAACACTATCTGAAATAGAATTGCTGCTCAATACTGTCCCTGTATATAGATAGCCAAGATATTGCAATGGAGTTTGGATGCTACAAATGTATCACCCTAACTATCAACAGGAAAAAAAATAGTGAAAACTGAAGGAATCAAGATGCCCTATAGAAATAATACCAAGGGCCTGGATGAAAAAGATCAGTACAAATATTTGGGTATTCTTCAAGCTGACAGCATCAAACACACTGAAGTCAGCAAGAAGGATAGAAGTGAACACATCATGAGAATGAAGAAAATCTTCAAGTCGAAACTTGGTGGAAGAAATACCACCAAGACATTTAATACTTACACAATCACAGTCATTAAATTCAAAGCTGGAATAGAGAAAGACTAGACTCAAGAAGAGTTAAAAACCCTGGATGGAAAAAACAGAAAAATAATGACAATGAATCATGCTCTTCTTCCATGCAGCAATATTGACAGACATTCCATACTTACCATGGAAAACAGATGGGCAAGGAATGTTCCAAATATACCAGACAGTTTAAGAAGAAAAGGATATTGGAAGAATATCTGAAGGACAGTGAAGAAGATGCTCTGAAACATACCAGAAAAGCTTACTGGAGAGACCAAACTGGCCTACAAGAAAGGCCAAATGAAAACTAGAGAAGATACATGACAAGGCAAAAGCCAGTACATAAAAAATAGCAGGCCAAACAGAAATGAAAACAACTTGGCAATGGCTAAGAATAAGAACATTGAAGAAACAAGTTGTTAAAGTGCTCTGGAATTTTAAATTCCAACTATGCAAGTTACCTGCCATATAAAACCCAAGTTAACAACTGTTGATAACAAAGACAAAAGTTCTGCATAGTGGACATGGAGACAGCAGAATAGAAAAGAAAGAACTGGAGAAAATAACAAAATACAAAAACCTGCAAATAGAAAGAATGACTGTGGCAAAAGAAAGCAAAGATACTACAAATATTGCAGTGAACTTTGAGTACAATCCTAAAACATTTGCAGCACATTTGAATACTATCAACAGTGACAAAATCACAACCACTCAATTGCAAAAAGCAGCTTTACTTGGAACAACTTACAACTTGTGATGATATCTTTAATACCATCAAATAACAACTGCCTATCTCAGGGCTTTGAGAAAGACTCAATGGGTGGATAAAAATGCCAAAACCATTCTAAACATCTGATTGTGTGATGAACCATAATAATAAAAGAGGGTTAGTGAATAGCATGGAAATAAAAAGAAAATAAATTTGCTCCTATCCTTCTTGTTTTCTCCACAATCTTCTGCCTTCATTCCCACATGGCTAAAAAGAAAAAAGAAAGATTGCAGTATTTTATAATCCCTGAGATGTGCTGCCAGAGCCATGGAATAGAATAGATCCTTAAAAACTATAAAACAAAAACCAAATAACACACGAAATCAGGCAAGCTTACAAGATATAAAAACACAAGGCAATTGATTTTAATGGGAAAGAAATACATGCTTACATCTGTAGACTGTTAGACTACAGGTGAAACTCGAAAAATTAGAGTATGTGCAAAAGTTCATTTATTTCAGTAATGAAACTTAAAAGATGAACCTAATATATGAGATAGACATGCAAAGCAAGATAGTTCAAGCCGTGATGTGTCATAATTGAGATGATTATGGCTTACAGCTCATGAAAACCCCAAATCCCCAATCTCAGAAAATTAGAATATTGTGAAAAGGTTCAATATTCTAGGCTCAAAGTGTTCCACGCTAATCAGCTAATTAAGGCATAACACCTGCAAAGGGTTCCTGAGCCTTTAAATGGTCTCTCAGTCAATTCAGTAGGAATCACAATCATGGGAAAGACTGATGACCTTACAGTTGTGCAGAAAACCATCATGCACACCCTCCATAAGGAGGGAAAGCCTCAAAAGGTCATTGCAAAAGAATTTGGATGTTCCCAAAGTCCTGTATCAAAGCACATTAATAGAAAGTTATGTGGAAGGGAAGAGTGTAGAAGAAAAAGGTGTACAAGCAGCAGGAATGACCGCAGCCTGAAGAGGATTGTCAGGAAAAGACCATTCAAAAGTGTTGGGGACTTTCATAAGGGGTGGACTTAGGCTGGAGTCAGTGCATCAAGAGTCACCACACACAGACGGATCCTGGACATGGGCTTCAAATGTCATATTCCTCTTGTCAAGCCGCTCCTGAACAACAAACAACATCAGAAGCGTCTTACCTGGGCTAAAGAAAAACAGAACTGGTCCGTTGCTCAGTGGTCCAAAGTCCTCTTTTCTGATGAGAGCAACTTTTGCATCTCATTTGGAAACCAAGGACCCAGAGTCTGGAGGAAGAATGGAGAGGCACATACTGCAAGATGCTTGAAGTCCAATGTGAAGTTTCCACAGTCTGTGTTGATTTGTGGAGCCATGTCATCTGCTGGTGTTGGTCCACTGTGCTTCATTAAGTCCAGGGTCAATGCAGCCGTCTACCAGGAGATTTTGGAGAACTTCATGCTTCCTTCCACAGATGAGCTTTATGGGGATGCCGACTTCATTTTCCAGCAGGACTTGGCACCTGCCCACACTGCCAAAAGCACCAAAACCTGGTTCAATGACTATGGGATTACTGTGCTTGATTGGCCAGCAAACTTGCCTGACCTGAACCCCATAGAGAATCTATGGGGCATTGCCAAGAGAAAGATGAGAGACATGAGACCGAACAATGCAGAAGAGCTGAAGGCTGCTATTAAGGCATCCTGGTCTTCCATAACACCTCAGCAGTGCCACAGGCTGATAGCTTCCATGCTACGCCGCATCAAGACAGTAATTGCTGCAAAAGGGGCCCAAACCAAGTACTGAGTACATATGCATGCTTATACTTTTCAGAGGTCCGATATTGTTCAATGTACAACCCTTGTTTTATTGATTGCATGTAATATTATAATTTTCTGAGATTGTGGATTTGGAGTTTTCATGAGCTGTAAACCATAATCATCACAATTATGACAAATCATGGTTTGAACTATCTTGCTTCGCATGTAATGAGTCTATCTCATATATTAGTTTCACCTTTTAAGTTGCATTACTGAAATAAATGAACTTTTGCACGATATTCTAATTTTTCGAGTTTCACCTGTAGATAACTAGCACTGAAAGATTTCCCAGTTTGGAATAATTTGTGTCTATTCTTGGCAAGTAAATCATGTTTGCTGCATGCAACATCTTGTAGCATGTAAATATCCATATTTTGGCCATATTTACAATTAGTTCTAGAAATGGTGCTGAAAATCAAATTGGAAAAGCAACAGTCACATTTAATTAATAATTATTAGTTCTAAGGGAGGACTATTCCAAAGATTGCCACATATTATTTCCAAATGTTATGTGCTTGTACAAATCTGGTAACTAAAACAGATAGTGTGGATAATTTCTTATTTAACATAGTTTTCTCATTGTATAGTCTTTTGCTGCAGACTTAGTTGAGATATATCCGCAACTGCTTCTTTTTAACATATTTAAAAATAGGAGAAGCAGTGAAATGCATTTGCTGTGATCTTGAATAAGTAACAGTGGTACTAAGCAGTGGCAGATTATAAACGCTGTCCAATCTGATGCTTTTCAGATGTGTTGCATTTAATCCCAGAGTTCATAATATTTGGGAATTGTGAAATACGGATTGCAACCCATATGGAATGTGTCAGCTTCTGTAAGTTGTACACTAAAGTTTCTTTTCTTTTTTAATAAAAGTTTTATTTAAGTTTTCACAAAACATACAAATACAAATAAAATATCTTTTTTTGAGAACAGAGTGGCCCCGGGTTATCACTTCTCCATACAGACATAAGCTCAATACATACTTATCTTATACATTCTAATCCATATCTTATAACTATTTTTGCATTTTTTTCAATAGCTTTTCCCTTTCTTTACTTCCTATAGCCTTATTTTAAATTATCTCACTCCTTTCTTAATTCTTTCTTTATCTTTTTCTAATTTTTAAAATCTTTCTAATCAATGTTTTTATACTTTTGTCTGTCCTGTTTACAATTTCATATTATCTTTTCTCATAAAACAAATTTTCCCCTGTAATTACTAGATTGAAGTGTAATACCTTTGTATCTTTTTTCAAATCTTGTTTAAAAATTTAAGTTACACCTTTACAGTTATAACATTCATTTTCTAACCTCTATTTTATAACACATACCTATTTTCAATCGCATTCTGCTTGGTACAGTCCCTTAAAATATATGCTTCTCTGTGCTTCTCTGAGAAGCACAGAGCTGAATATATATGCTTCTCTGTGCTTCTCTGAGAAGCACAGAGCTGAAGACACAAGCCTGAAGATGATGAATGAGACTTCATCGAAACGTTGCCTAGATACTTCCAATCTTACGTGGGAGAAAACCTGAATAACCAAAGATCCACATACTAATACCTGCGAGAACCTCAGAAAATATATATATATATAAAACAATAATAAATGGAATAATTATTCTATTCAAGTACAGCTCTGCCATTAATATTAATAACAGACTTTTACATTTCTATTTCTTTTAACAAACATTACCTAGTAATATCAGTTGTCTTTCACTTTAATCATATTCATATTTTACTTATTACTGTCTTTAAATAAAAAATCAAACAATAGTTATTAACAGTAGTCAATAAAGTTATTATTCTTATTCAAGTTCATCTTGTCAACTGATACAAATCTTCCACGTTTCTTTTCAGTTTTTTTAAAACTTTCTTTTTAAATCATTGAGAGCCTTATTCTCTTTACAAACTAATATTCCACTATACATCAATAGAATTTTTTTCTATCACTTTAATCATCTAACCTATTTTCTAACCTTTTTCTGTTTCTAATATAACAATGCTATCCCATGCACCCTTGCAGAATCTTCTCCTTAAGTTAAATTTTAACCATTGTCTCTGTGTCTTTTAAATAGGTTTATACCTTTAATTCTTGTACGCTTTTCCTGTACATCTATATCTTGTTTCTGTCCTTTGTAGCTTCTATTCCTTTCCCTCTTCCCTCTCTTCTTCTCCCTCCCCTTTTTATTCCCTTTTCTATCTGATTCTCCCTTCTGTGATCCTCCCTTCTGCTTCTTCCTGATATTATGATTACTTCTCAAATTACTCTTTTGTTTTGGTAGTTGCTTCATTGCTTAAGTTTTTAACTCCCTTTTCCCCCTTTCCCTTTTTTACCCCACTTAAAATTGCTTGGTCATTAAAGATGGCTTCTTTGTGGTCCCGCCCTTCTTGTTCTGCCAGCGTTTCTTATTGTTTTTCATAGTTCAAGGTCTCAATTTCTAAAAATTGAAATATGAAGTCAAAAAATCCTCTTCCTTCTTGTGTTTCTTCTTTTTGTTCTTTAAGTCTCATTTTAACTCTTCAAGGAATGATGCCATTTTAAAAAAATTTAAACAACCCCCAATTGATTTTATTTTGTTTCATTAGTATCCTCCATCCAAAGTTCCAGGAATCATCCAATAATCCAAAACTGTTTCTTGCTTCTTTTCTCACTTTCTCTTTCCAGGGGCTTTATTGTCTTGTAACAAAGTTTCAGCTACAATGTATCTTTTGCAAGCCTTGTTAAAATTCCACTATCGATTTTTCTTTAAGTTCTAGGTGGTCTCCTCCATTTTCCAGATTCCACCCTCTTTTTTCTTTTTCCCCTCTGCTGCTTTCTTTCTTTTTTTAAAGAAAAATTTTAAATTATCCAAGAATCTTTATCCCTTTGACACTTTATTTTCAGCTAAAAATAGCCTATTAATGTCAAAGTGGATTAGTATCAATTTCTTATTCGAATCTCTTCTTCTTAATGTTCCAAGTCAATTAAAACTGTCAATGTGATAGGAAAAAAAGCCAATTCCATTTCCTTTCCCTTTCTCTTTCGCTGCTTAAAATCTTTTTTAGGAATAGTATTAGTCTTCAAAATTCAGGTTCCAGGTACCTTAAATAGATGTTCTCCATTCAACCCGGTCAGTCAAACTTTCTCCTTGAAACTTCCTCCTGCACAATCGTGTCCAGTCGGGTTCTTCTTTGAGGAGGTCATTTCTGACCGCTGCTGCAACCGCCTTTGGGAAAGGGAGTAATGTCCAGCTGAGGAGGAGAGATGCGGCTTTCCTTAACCCTACTGACAGCTCCCCCTTCTTCATCACCTCTATGAGGTGGCTTCAGCCCCAAATCCAGGCAGCTCAGGGCGCTCCAGTGGAGAGCACAGATCAAAACTGTGCACAATCGTGATTTTGGTCCGTCGCCAAAGAAGCGCAAACTGGAAGTCAGTTGTACACTAAAGTTTCTAATCCTGCCTTAGGCATGAAGCTTCATGGATCACATTGGTTCAGTCTCTCTCAGCTCTAGGCAATGGCAAACCAATTTGGAAAAAGGTGCCAAGAAAATTTCAGGGAGTAGTTCAGACAGTTTCCACAAGTCAAGACTGACTTGACAGCACACATATATATTACTGTTAATTCAATTTATGAAAATGACTATTTGTTGACATAGGGTTAATAAGCTGTAATAAAATGTTATTCTAAACTTATATAATATTTATGATAAAAAAATTACATGGCTAAATAACTCTATATAATAATAAACAGTAATATGGATATATAGATTACCTTTGCTTTAGTTATCTTTTAATAGGAGTCAGCAGTATACTTCCTCTGACAGCAAGAATGCTTCTAATAATCAGGCTATTAACATGAGCTTCACATGTGTGTTTTAAAAACTGCTTTAAAAGCACTACATAAGCAAACTTCATCCATATTTCAATGTTTTCAATGTTTCTAGTTACACCATCAACACCTTCCAATTTACCATTTATCACTATTCTCAAGGAATTTATTATTTCTATTTCATCATTATATTTCTTGAACATTAATATTTATAGCCTTCATTTTAATTCGACTCTTCAGCTGTCTATGCTATCATTCCTGTATGTATAAAAATACATTCAATTCCATCAGTTTTATCCCAAGTCATTTAATTACATTAATGCTGGTGGATTTATATATTTTCACCCATTCCAATACATTTTTAAAATTTCCATTCAGATTGCTGTACATGCACCATAGTAGAGATAGAATGGATGTTTATTGTCTTTAAAAATATCTCCATTCATTCTGAATGACTTGTGAAGGAACTAAGCTGAGGCTGCTATCTGGATTTGGAAAAAGCAGCTGCAGCCAGGCAGAAATGCTTCCATACCCACTTCTCCAAGGATCGGCTCAGGTTATAACTTCTTCCAAACAATAGTAAAAGTTTACAGCTCCAGAAATTTGAAAGAAGATGGAATCATTCATTCCACCCCATTTTACTCATAAGCATACAACCTGACATTTCCAGGTATTGTCTACTTGAATTACAACTTGGAGTTCTTAGGAATGAGCCAACATCTAGAGGCAACCTCATTCCACCCAGCCTCTTAGCCTAGTGTGGATGAGTAGGAGGAAAACATAAGAAAACAACAAGCAGATGAGAAAATGGAAAGCAACATCTGAAAATTTACATTTTTTTTACAGTCAAGCAAGGGAGCTACTGGTCAACTGCCAGAACCACAGCCTTGGTAAGCAGGCCACTGTAGTATGATTCCTGCCTGCACCTTGGCTTTGAACTTGGCCTGGAGTTCAGTAACAACCAGAAGAGGAGCAACTATGCTGAGATGGCACCAGCAAGTGCAATAATTTTTGAAGGGAAGCAAAGGTTGTGTGCCACTTTTACAAACTTCAAGACCTTTATTTGTTTTAAGGATAACTATCAAAAGATCTATTTAATGGATATCATCATCATCACATCAATTTGCAAAACCTAGAGGGGGTAGTTAATTCAGGACAGCAGGCTATTGTTAGGAAAGGTATGTATTACAGTAAGTTATTTTGTACAATTATCTTTTACCCTGTTGTGTGTCCACAAGAAAAACAATGAACCCTCAGACCCTCCTCTTCCCGCTCCCCAAAAACCCTTCTGTGGGAGGTCACATATTCAACAAAAATAGAAGAAAGATATTTGTTCAGTTTACGTTAGTCGTAAATATACTTCGTATATCTAGTGATAATGGGAGTGAGGGTGGAAATAGCAACTTTAGAACTCAAGTTGTCAAAATATTAATTCAAATATAGAAGATGTCATGATGTTCCCTTCTCCCATAAACTGCAACCAGAAGCAAAGAACTATACTTCAGACTAAACAACAACATACATTTTATACTGCATAAGCACTAGAACTAATAAATGCTGCTGCATTTGACAACTGCAGTATGAGATCATGAAATTTTTCCTCCTCATAGAACTGATTGTGGCTTTCTATTCTGTTTATATGAATGTCTAAGCAAAACTGTATCCTACTGAAAAAAATAAAAGTAATATACAGAGAGGAGATAATGGGTTCCTTAGGAAGTTTAATTTGTAATCCTAACAAAGTCAGATGTTAGTGGGAGATGGTATTCCCCAAACATATTCTTCAGTTTATCTTTTAAAAATTGGAGGTTCTCAAGCTTTTGTAGTAGCACAGTAACAGAAGTTAGAGGCATAATTTAGAACTGGCAATTTATACAATTCCAGGATATTGTGAAATAGGATAGATCAAGAGTGAGAGATCAAGAGATCAAGAATGAAATCTGAATTTGAGAAATAATTATAACAATTACAATAGCAATAGCACTTAGATTTATATGCCATTTTACAGTGCTTTAGAGTTCTTTCTAAGCAGTTTGCAGAGTCAGCATATTGGCCCCACCAATTTGGGTCCTCATTTTACTCACCTCAGAAGGATGGAAGGCTGAGTCAACCTTGAGCTTGGTGAGATTTGAACTGCCAAATTGCAGGCAGCTCACAGGCAGCACAAGTAGCCTGTGGAACTGTACTGTAACCACTGTGCCATTACGGCTCAAACAAAAGATTTTGTAAATTATAAAACTTTTTGTGATCATATGCATAATATTTCTTCTCTGACTGTTTTATTTATTTATTTGGGGAATTTATATGGCTCCCTGTTCACACACAGAGACTTTAGGTGGCTTACAAACAGTAAAAATGGTTTAAAAAATAGAAAATAAAAAAACCAATATCCTCTCCCAGCAACTACACACAGTCAGGTGAGCCATTTGGTGGGCTCCATCCCACTCTGGGTTTCCAAGTCTTCAGGACCTTATGAAAGAGTGTCAGAGCAGGGGGCCAGTTTAACTGGTAGGATACTGGTAGGACATTATCAGTAATAGTAGTACTTATACTAAGAATAATTAATGACTATACTTTAGTTAAAATTCTGACAGATTATGAAATTGTTGAATCAGAGAATCCCAGAAAGTGAAGGCTTCAATGGATATAGGAAATCCATTATAAATGGAAACATTGTTCTCATATACAAAATGACATAATATATGGCATAATAATTTTGTTTATTGCTTATTATTCTGGTTTGCAATTGAATGGAAGACTACCAGGAAATTTCAGGTCTCTAAGCTAGACTGAGAAAAAAAAATCTCAGAAGTGGCAAACTACAGTTCTGTATTGTTGCCCTTATCCATGTAACAACTAGGATTTGAACTTGATTCAAAAGAGACTTTATCTTTCTTTCACTGTTCTCCAACAACATCATTTTGTTGCTACTGTTTCCCCTAGGCTGCCATCATGGCACCAAGTCAAAGTACATGAGAAGATTCTAAAATGATTAGTTTTGTGTTGCCAGAAGGAGCTGAGGTTATGCTGCTCTCTTAGCTGGAATCAAACCTTGTCCAAAATATAAGGAACAGAGAGTTCTAGGGAATGAGACAAAAGCACCTGAACTATTCCAGAACAAATCCAATGAACACAGTGTCAAACAAAATAGGTTTAGCAAGAAAATGGATGCAATCTTTCCTTACTTTATAACTCCTTGTTTGCATAAAGATTATATTAAATCTCTCATCCCAGTGCTTTCTAGATAGATTGGATTGTGTGTTTCAGAATCACCAGTCAAGGTTTGGGGAGAGTTGTGAAAATGAGCTTACTGTCATGGTTACACTCTTTCCCACTTTAATTTATAGTACAGAGATTTTGGTCAATGAATTTTATCCTTATTCCACTGTACCTCTTTAGCAGTATTAATTGGCTTTTCTCCCCTCCTTCCCAAAAGGGAATCCCAACTTCACAAAGCATATTAAAATATGGCACAATAATATTCTCATACTGGACAGAAATTCTTATATTAGACATTCACTATCAAGCAAGCTTTTTTTAGACAATGAAGGGCATTGAGTGTTATAGGTACAGAGTAAAGCTATGTTTAAAGAATATCACACATTATTGAAAAAAAAAATTCATACACCCTATTATTTTTGTGCAAAATGCCATTTTCTATCACAAGCTTCTGATATACGTTAATTATGACCTTTTGCAAGTGAATATTCTCATTATATTTAGCACAGTCTATGAAGAGGAAGGGTATATAATTAAGATGTTCTTCTGGCAAGGCTGTACAGGGAACTTGCAAGGAAAAGCAGATGGTGGAGAGGAGAAAGAAATATTCTTGTTGTAAACTGAAATAGCAAAAGGAAGCCCTGGACCATTTTTTCTTGATCATTTTGTTTCTCAATCAATGAGAATTTGTCTTCCATTTCCCAAGGACAGTCTTCATAACTTTTCTTGATAAAAGCATCTTGTTAAAATGATACAGCATAATCTGAAAGCTCAAATTTCAATATTCTCTACTTGGTAAAATGCAGCACAATGCAGATGGCAGATCTATTGCTATTATGATTTGCAGGTAGGATATGGTTGAGCCATAGTTTGTGAGGTAAATACTGAGCAAACTTTAATGGAATTTGGAGTTGAAGTGAGGGATGGAGCTAAAAGCCTTGCTAGCTTTGAATTGCTGAGGGGGAGGAAGAGATAGAAAGCAGACCCTGAATGAGATTGGAAATTAATATCAGTGAGGCCATTGTTGATGACCAGAGCCCATGGAGGATAGTGATATTCATCAACAAATACAAATGGAAGGAAGGAAGGAAGAAAAGAAGGAAGGAAAGAAGGAAACAAGGAAGGACATTACAACTGTCATAAGTAGAAGCCAGTCACCAAGTGTCCAGATCTCAATCATGAGACTGCAGGGATGCTATGATGGTTTCAAGTATGAGGACCAGTTATAAGTTACTTTTTTCAGTGCTGTTGTAACTATAAATGGTTGCTAAACCAAAGATCATAAATCAAAGACTACTTGTATTGAAAACAGCCCAGTAGGATAAATCCCTTTTAGATTTAACCAAAATATGAAAAGTCAAGGAAGCTCCAGACTGCTGGGAGAAGGATTGTACAGTGAAAGGGAGCACACTCGTGGAAACCCCTTGGCCACGATAGAAACAAAAAGGACATGAACACCATATTTCATCTTTGAGATTTTTTTTCCAAATGCTCTTTTCTTTAGAAGGAAATTGTAGACCTCTTTCTTAAAGTTGAAGAAGAAAAACTAAATAGAAACATTTCTCTGCCTGGCAGTAATCCTAAACTGTCAGAGAGCTATTGTGGTAAAATAGAGAGGCATTATGATTATCGCAATTGGAAAGGAAGAGTCTCTACAAAGTAGCATTGAATATTGATTGACTGAGACTATTGCTGAAACTGGTTACAGATAGGAAAGTAGTAATTAAAACATACATAATTGTTTTAACAGCAGGCACAAAAAATAATAATTCAGCAATACCTGGGAAAAAGGCCGTTTGAAAGTAAAGTTTTAGAAATATAACCAGAAAATAAGCATAATTTGGAGTGCTTAATCTGGAGGATTACAAGATCCTTTGCTTTAATGCAAATAATAAAAAATTATTTGTTACTGAATATTGTCAAGTGACATAGAAAAAGTTATAGTGTAAAGGTGGACAACACAAATAAAGCATGAGGAAGAACAAGGGGCATTGAGCAAGTATTGATCTGGTTATGCTGTGTTGGACAGATAAAGGGTGGCCAACAGTGTAGGATTACTCAAACAAAGCAATAACTTCTCAGAAATCATGGCAAATACAACATCCATTATAGATATAGATATAAATATATACAGTATATAAATAGCAAGCTGCACATGGAATATGGGAAGTATAATTCATCAGCTAGTAAAATAACTCCATCATGATAACTCTAATATACAAGCTTAGATATCCTGACACATAAAAGTGAAGTATGAGCATTTAAGTGATTAAAGTGGACAATGGCTTAAGCTACATTAAATCAATAAAGTCAAGAGATATTCGTCTTTTTGCTTCTGACATGTTAAATGCCACTATAGGAATGTCTTACATATACAGGGGAAAAAAGGATAAGAATTGGTCAACATTTTATTAGCATTCAGAATAAAGCCATTTTGAAATATTATATTAGAGGACTGAACATGCTGTATAGTCTACTGTGAAAAGTCATATGGGCTTACTGAGGAAGTGATGAAGTAAGATAGAAAAAAACAGACATGGGCTAACTTTCATAAATGTGCTCATCAGTGGTAAAAGTGCTTGTGACTAAGTTGCTTTTCAATAGTTTCTTGCTACCATATTTTCTCTTTGCTAACACTCTTGTTCACCAGCAGTGATGTCATTATGCAACAAATCCAGATTGGATCTCTCCTAATAATGATGGACACGGTAGATGAAGCCAGTTACAAAACAAATATAGCTTTGGATTGGAACCATCAGCCATTTGATTTTCTAAGTATTGTTCTGAGGCTATGGGATTTATCACTTATATCTTTTATGTACACTGAAAGCTTATGCACCAAAGACAAATACCTGTGTGTCCAATCATATTTGGCCAATAAAGAATTCTATTCTGTTTAATTACTGGATTTACCTAGCAATTCTTCTGGATTTGAATCAGACATTTTTCCTAGGCCCCAAGTAGGTTAAACCTGATGTTTACTTTGATAACAGAGTGTTTTACTACTATCCCCAATAGCTGTTTGTTTATTGTCTTTTTAAATTTGAAAGTTAAATGTTAAAGTGAGGGAAAAATTAGTGTTCATGTTCCTCCTAAATGCATTACATATATTAAATGATTTTTATGATGAGAAAGATATGCATGTATGCACACACATACACATAAGCACGCACACTAGTTAGTCCTTCACATTCATGAGCAATTGCTTCCAGCTTCTTTACATTTTCTGGTTAATTCAAAAAGTACTGGTTGCGGAGCTTCCTGGAGAATAGGATCATACTGTTTAAGATTAATTATTTCAAGTTATCCTCTTTTATTTTGAACTTACACAATGTTCTTTTATAATTAATGAAGAACAAGTAAGAAACTAGTGGAGTGGGGTACTATATTGCTTCTTCCAAATAACTGGATAGCCAATAACTAAAAAAAAAATACTGTTTGTGGTTAGCTTTATATTAAAAGAACATACCTGCTGATCAGATATGGAACTCTTTATGCCAATTCCAATTTCATAAATTCTCTAGCATTTAAATACTTACATATCTGTCTTCAGTTAATTTTACTTCACTATATCTAGTATTTTAAGTATGGTACTTTGAATATTTTGGGGTGGAATGGAATGATGTGTTCTCATATTGCACCCAAGAGTTAAGGCAGAATGAATTTGAAACAGAATGAAACTCCATCAAAGAGAAGACATTTTTCTCCACAATATATTTTTCCTCATTTATAAAGAATCAGATTTCATAACCTGATTTCTGGTACTTTTATTTTTTTTAAAAGTTGCAAAATCATTGGTTTCAAGTGTAAGTACCAGAAAATAAAAACAAATCTGGCTTTGGGAAAAAAAAGGAAAATAAATAGAATATTATAAAAATAGGCAAAAGAAATACCAAAAATTATTTATGTTCACTATTTTTTTTCTTCTCCTGTGTATCTCATAATAATTCTCTGAAGTAAGTTGGGTTGAGAAAGAATAATTAGCCAAAAACACCAGTAGCTTTTGTAGTTGAGGATGAAAATAGGTCTTCTGATTCTAGTCCAACATCTTAACCCTCTGCCACACTGACTTTCCACTTTAGTCTCAGTTTCTGAAAGATTTTGAGAGTAGAAGAGAATTACTTTGATCTCTGGTAAAGAAATTGGCATCGTAATGCAATTTTATTGTTCAGCAATCCCGTGAGGAATTTCAAAGGAAAGCAAAACTGTTTTAATAGTCTAGTGCTATTTCTCAAGAGAGTTCCCCAGGGCTCTTGATTAAAATGATGGTTTTGAAAAAAAAAAGTTCACTCTATCAGATACACTTTTATTCTGTGAAATATAAAGCTTTTAAAAAATTAATCTTTCCCAGTTTAAATCCTAGTAGTTCCAGATAGATGAAGTTACAGCATGTAAAATGAGACTTCTTGGAAAAATTGAGAAGAGAGCAAAACATATGTAGAGATTGCAGTTTTTAAAATCTGGCATGGCAATGGCTGAAGAAAATTCTTCTGAATTTTTTCAATAATATGTAAATAGGAGATAAGGAATGAAGGAATCAGTCAAACCACATGGAGAAAAACAACAAAATGTGGACCACTCTTTGATAGGAATACCTAGAAGAAAGGAATAAGGCAAATTGTGTAATGTTTGACAACATGGATTCTCTAATAGTCCTTCACAGACAATCATGCCTGAATAATGTCTCAGATACTTTATCTCAAAAATCACTGATTAATTGACAACACTGTAAAGTACTACTTAATCTTTGGGATTGAAATCCATATCCTCTTTGAGATATATGGAATACAATGGAACACAATGGATTTAGGACAGTTTGAGTTTGAGGTCTTCATATGACCCTTAAACATATAGGCAGAGGCATAGGGGATGTCGAAAAAAAGAGATGGTAGATTTGTTTAAGTAACCAAAACCCTGTATCTTTATAAAAGTAGCATGACTTCCTTCACATGGTAATGGTCCCCATTTTGGATATCTTTGGCTATATCTCACAAAATAACTGCAAAGGTTTCCACCAAACTGTCATTTTAAATGTAACAGGTAGAAAAAATTTCAATGAGTTGTAGTTAATTAATGTCCCTTAGTTAAATATACTGTTTATTTTTTTATTTTGGTTCCTGATTCCAAAGATCATAAGGACAACATCGATCTATGCTGATCGTAAAATTACCTCCATCTGTTAAGAACTGCAGAGAGTAAGGTACTAGTGAATAATAACAGTGAGTGAAACTATACCCATCAGAATTCAAAGTAGACAAAATATGTTCTGAAGCAAACAATGATCAAAGTCTGAACTTTGGACAAAGCTCACAACTTTCTCTCTTTGAATGCAATGTTTTAAAAATCCTACTTTGATAAAACTCTCGCCAGTAACCAAGCACATAGGAGAAATATTTTAATTGTTTAATGATAATCACTGCATGATTAAAATGATGATTCATATCTCAGCAAACCACAATTCGCTCAAATTGATCTGAAGTCTAGAAGGAGTATTATTGATAGAAGTAGAGATTTCATAATCAGTCAGTCCTAAAGGAAATCAATCCTGACTGTTCTTTGGAAGGGCAGATATTGAAGCTGAAGCTCAAAAACTTTGTCCCCCAAATGAGAAAAAAGGACTCATCGGAAAAGACCCTAATCCTGGGAAAGATTGAAGGCAAAAGGACAAAGGGATGGCAGAGGATGAGATGGGAAGATAGTGTCATCGATGCAATGAACATGAATTTAACCAAACTCATAGAGACCATGGAGACAGGGGAGCCTGGTACACTATGGTCCGTGGAATCACAAAGAGTCAGACATGGCTTAGAACTGTACAACAACAAAGAGATTTCATAGATTTTTATTACTAGGTTGGAATCTGTAGAAAATGAAAAAGAGTTTAACATAGAGCACCCAGAAGGTTGAATAAAAAGATATGAAGGTATGAATTATTTGGGATCCTTAAAAAGGAAGTTTCTGTCATGCTAAATGCTGGTGTAACTATTTTTCTAGATACGCGTTCTCTATAACAGTACCTGCATTCTGGAAGGAAGTTTCCCTCATATCTGGTTGTCTTCCATCCTGCTGATGTTTTCATGGGCCTTGAAATGTGATGCGGATTTGTTTTCTTTTGTTCTCATCCACATTTTTGTCATCCTCCCCATCTTCCCTTTTCAATTATGTCTACATTTTTTCTTGTTTTAAACTTTATTTTTTCTGTCTCTGCCCAGAATAGTTGGGAATCAGGCAATATAAAATTTTAGTAAATCTTCATCAACAAAAACTCTCTAATGCCCAATACCACCCAGTCTGCTTCAAAGCTCAATACTTGCAACTAGCAGCTTTTGCAGGGAGTTAAAAAGTCTCCCACTTTTAATTATTTTTCTGGAAGGTGACTCCAAAAAGAAGTGAAACTTATTATCTTAAAAATAAATCAGGATTCAGGATACAGATTTATAGAAGTTTGGTGCTACTGCAGACAGGTCTTATTTGCATTGGTCTGATTGATACTCTGAAGGCCTAGACAACAACAGCTGCAAAAACAGTAGCCCTCTCATTCTTCAATTTTGCAGACACTCGGGGGAGGGCGGAGCTGGTGTTGCAATGATACGGCATGCGATCTTGGAGGTCTGAGATCGCTGCCGATATCTTTGCTCCTGGGCGGTCCAAGTGGATCTAAACCATCCCGAAGAGATGGTGAATGTAAAGAGCGCATCCTGTTGATCCCAGGGATACCACAAAGTCCCTGGTAGATCCAGGAGAAGCTCTTTTTGCCAGAGGCAAAGAGGCAGCCATTAAAGCTGCTGAAGTTGGGGCAGCTCCGAAACGAAAGAGAACGGAAAGAAAGATTGTGCCGGTTTGGTGAGAACTTTTTCTTTATTCTAAGATTTGAAAGGACACCCTAAGGAAAAGAAAGAATCTGTAAAAGTTTTGACAGAAGTGATTAAGCAGTGATTTTAAACAGGAATGTCAAAGTAATATTTTTAATTTTTTTCCTCATTGCTGGATTTTCTACACATAATCTTATATTTTGAAACTGGACTGGTTTTTTTTCTAATTTCATCTATTCTTTTTCTCCTTTTTGATTTTATAATATTTTAGGCTATTTCTTTTTTTAATTAATTCTTATTATATTTTGCTTGGAAAAGGAGGGGGAAAGTGAAAGCAAAAGAAACTTTGTAACACTGCCAACTAGAGGCTTGGAAATATTCTATTTCTCTTTTGACCAGACAAAGCTGAGAAAGAACTGAGACTTCTTTTCAAGGACATTGCCTGTTTGATAAGATAGAGGGAAGAGCATGGGAGAGTATTATTGCAGGTGCTCTTCTGGGTTTCTATCAACAGCTGGAGTGTGGTGTTGAAGCTTATAGGAAAAGAAAAGGTGATAAGTCTCTGGAGAAGAGAGTTATAACAAGAGCCTTGGATAATTAAACAAAGTGCAGTGTGCTCTTTTTATTTTTTCTAAGCTGCACTACCCCTCCTCATCAGTTTACTTTTTGTAATAGCTATTTGGATTTTTGGCTCTTTGGAACTTGTCCTTGTTATTTTCTTGTCGTTGGAAATTAAATTTCTATGCTTGCTTTTTATTTTAAAGGAAAAGCTTTAGTACTAATGATTCCCTTCCTTTTCTTTTTAAGGGGGTAGTCTTTTTCTTCCTCCCTCTTCCTGGTATTTTTGTCTTTCCATCTACCTTCCATATTGGCTTTTTTCTTTTTTCTTTTTGTTTATTTTTCTGGCCTTCTTTTTTCTTCTTCTTATGCATCCTTTTATATTTGAGACCTGTTAATTGGATTAAGGTGTTGAAGAACCTGAAGAATTTTTCTTTTCTTTTTTTAGCTTTTTATTCTTCACTTTTCTGCCTTTTTTAGGATTTTACAACTTTTTCTTTTTTGTGTGTGTTTATGGTCTTTTCCTTATTTCTTTAGAAAAATTTCTAATTTTTTTTTGAATTTTTCCTATTATCTAACCAATTGATTGGATTAAGGTATACAAGAACCTGAAGAAATTTTTTTTATTATTATTATTATTATTATTATTATTATTATTATTATTATTATTACTACTACTACTACTACTACTACTACTACTACTACTACTACTACTATTTGGCTTCTTTTTTCCTGCTATTTTTATTTGGAACTGCAATTGGTTATTTCACAATTGGATTAAGGTCTAGAAGAACCTGAAGATTCTGAATTGCTCAAAATGAGTAGGAAATTAACAGCTCCTGGTTCCTCAACTTCTACTTCTTCCTCTCTACCATCTGGAGGACAACGTTCAATACAGACAATGTTAACGCAAGAAAAAGAACAAGAAAAAGTGACCCTGCAGATGATTATGCAAGGAATTCAAAATATTCAAACAAGATCAGAGAATATTGAAAAGAGAATAGAGAACATTAAACAAAGATCAGGGAAAACCAATGAAAAAGTGGAGAACATCCAACAAATGATGATGAAGTACGATGAGAGACTCCAAAAAATTGAAGAAGAAGAAGATAAACAAAGAGACAAGAAGATTGGAGACATCAATAACAGATTAACTGTGGTTGAACAAGATAAAAGTGGTATGCTGAGATGGGAGATGGACAGATCAGAATTTTATCTTGGATTCCAAAACATAGAGTAAGAAAAAGGACAAAATCTAGCTGAGATAATGATAGAAATATTGGCTGTAGCTTTGGAAATAACTGAAGAGAAGATGATGGATGGAATAGATGAGGTCTATTGAGTCTTCACAAGATATGTAATGAGAAATAGCTTACCAAGAGAAGTTCATATCAGATTTACAAAGAAAGCCATTAAAATGCAAATATTGCAAGTGGCAAGAGAGAAAATATTGAAATACAAAGATAAGGAGATTATAGTCTTGAAACAAGTACCCAGAAGAATGAGAGAGATGAGAAGAGAATACCGATTCTTGACCAAATTGCTACTTAAAAAAGACGTGAATTATAGATGACTGATTCCAGAAGGTTTAATATTCACATGGCAAGAACAGAGATATAGAATTGACTCAGTTGAGAAAGCTGAATCATTTTACACAGAATTTGTCAGAGGGAAAGAGAAAGAGGCAGAAATTTTTTTTCACTAATTGAATTCCAAGAGGACTGCCAAATGATGACTGAAAAAGAAGAAGGTGCAGTAGGTAGAAAGGAGGAAGCCAAAGAACAACGTGAACCAAGATCCATGAGAGCTATCAAACCTAACTACAAAATATAACTATGGAAGAGAAAAAATTGATTACAATTAATATAAATGGACTTAATTCAGCTGTTAAAAGAAGGAAAACCTTCCATAAATTAGAGAAATTAAAATTTGATATAATCTGCCTACAAGAAGTACATATTAAAAAACAATATGAACAATTGTTGATACAGTCAAAATTAGGGAAAACATTTACTTCCTTTACACAATGCAAGAAAAAAGAAGTGGTTTTATACATTAAAGATATTATCCCAGCGAAATTGATTTATACTGATGACGACAGAAGAATATTAATGGTGGAAATAATGGACAATAATACAAAAACACTCCTGATTGCAATCTATGCCCTGAATGACAATCAAGAAGAATTTTATAAAAAATTACATATGAAAATAATTGAACTGGACTATGCTAATATAGTTATGATGGGAGATTTTAATGGAATTGTAGACAATAAACTGGACTATACAGCACAGAAAACAATAAAGCAAAACAGAAAGACCCTCCCTAAATCTTTTTTTAAAATGGTAGATGAAATAAACTTAAAAGATACATGGAGAGAAAGAAATGCTAAAACCAAACAATACACCTTCTACTCAAATAGACATTTATCATGGTCCAGAATAGATATGATATGGATGTCAACAGAATTGTTAACTAATATTCAAGAAATAAATATTGAAACAAGTACTTGGACAGATCACAATCCAATGACAATTAAATGGAAAGGACAAAGAAGAAGATCTAGATGGACGTTAAATAATACTATTTTAAAGGAAAAAGACTTCCCACAGTGGATGGAAAAAGAACTGGCTTTTTTCTTTAGAGAAAACAAAAAAGAAGATACATCAATCCAGAACATATGGGATACAATGAAGGCATATGCCAGAGGCTTGATAATAGACTATAAAAGGAAAAGAAATACCATGAAAAGATCAGCCTCTAAGGCATCAGAGGATGAGTATAAAGGACTTGAAAAAGAGCTACAGAAAATGCCACAGAAAAAGGACATTAAGTTAAAAATGGATATAACCAAACATAAAATGGGTCTAATAGAAAAAGAAGAATTAGCACAGAAAATTAGAGGTGCTAAACAGAACTACTTTGAAGATGCAAATAAACCAGGTAAATGGTTAGCATACAAATTGAGAAAGGAGAAAGAATCAAGGAAAATATTGCAATTAATAGATGACCAAGGTCAAGTTTGCTATGGTAGTAAAGAGAAGAAGGAAATCATTTGAGATTATTATGGGGAACTATACACACAAGAAAATATTGATGAGGAAAGAGTTAAACAGTATTTACAGAATGCTAATCTATCCCAGATACCTAAAGAGATTGAAACAATGTTAGAAAGCAATATAATGATGATGGAGTTAACTGAAGCACTCAAGAAGCAAAATAATAGAAAGACACCAGGCCCAGATGGACTTCTGGCAGAATTTTACAAAACATTACAAGAATCATTGAATCTTCCATTGCTAGAAGTTATGAATGAAGTTATGTTAAAGAAGTGGATATCCAAATCATGGTCAGAAGCTTATATCACATTTGTTCCAAAAGAGGAGACCGATCCATTACAAATCAAGAACTGTAGACCTATTTCCTTACTAAACACAGATTATAAAATTTTTGCTTCAATATTGGCAGAAAGACTTAAAAAAATATTTAAATAATTTTATCCATCCTGATCAAAATGGATTTCTGCTAAAGAGACCAATTAAAGACAATATGAGAGTAATCTTGGACACTTTGGAATACTATGAGGCACATCCTGAAAAATAAATGGCTCTGATATTTCTAGATGCACAGAAGGCATTTGATAATGTGAATTGGCGATTCATGTTATTACTGCTGGAACAGATGAGCTTTGCTAGAAAATTTATTCAAGCAATAGAAGCTATATATCATAAGCAAATGGCAAAGTTAATGATAGAGGGAGAACTGACAGACTCTATCAGTATAAGAAAAGGAACAAGACAAGGGTGCTCACTATCACCTCTGTTGTTTGTGTTAACTTTGGAAGTGCGAAATAGAAATATTAGAGATGAAAAGAATATAAAAGGGATGAAAATTAAAAAGGAAGAATTCAAGTTGCAAGCATTTGCAGATGATCTGGTTTTTATTTTAGAAGACCCACTAGAAACAGCATCAAAATTGATAGAAAAGATAGAGACATATGGAAAGGTGGCTGGTTTGAAAATAAATAAAGATAAGACAAAGATCTTGACAAATATGCAATCAAGACAAAAGGAAGAACTGGCAGACCTATTGAAAATCAAGTACTTGGGGATATACTTGACAGCAAGATGCAGTGCATTAAAAGAGAATAATTATATCAAACTTAAACAGCAGATAGTGCTCGATTTGGCGAAACGGGAAAATTTACAACTGTCTTTAATAGGGAGAATATCAACAATCAAGATGAATATATTACACAGAATTTTATATTTGTTTCAAACTATTCCAATTAGGCTTGGAAAACACTCCTTTGAAGATTTAAATAAAATTGTGTTGAAATATATATGGCAAGGTAAGAAAGCGAGAATAAAGTTAAAACTTTTGCAAGATGCTAGAATAAGAGGAGGATTTGGCTTGCCTAATTGGGAGTTGTAATATCAAGCTACAAATTTGATGTGGGTTAAGGAATGGATAACATTAAGAAATACTAGATTGTTGACACTAGAAGGACAGGGTCTGTTGTTGGGGTGGCATGCTTTTCTATGGTATAAAGGAACTAAAACACAGGGGTATTTTAGAAGACATTATATATGGGAGTCTCTGTGGTTAAACTGGGAGAAGATTAAAAGACAACGTTTTTTGAAAATTCCAGTCTGGTTATCGACTATTGAAGCATTTTCTTATCCTATAATATACAAAAAGGAACAAACAGTTAGATATGGTGAAATATTGAATGAAAAGGGTGAACTTAAATCTATAGAAAAACTAGAGGAACAAGGTATAATGATGAATTGGTTTTCATATGCGCAAATACATTCAAGGTATGATAAAGATTCTAAAACAGAAGGTTTCTATGATAAACTGACTGACTTAAACTGAGTAAAATTTTGACAGGTACTGATGAAAAGGTGATTAAAAAATTGTATGGATATTTATTATAAATTAAACTAGAACAAGAACAAGTTAAAGAAACTATGATTGCCTGGGGGAAGAATTTTAGATATGGGATTGATTTAGAGAAATGGCAAAAACTGTGGTCTCAAAATTATAAAATGACAATGTCAACAGCATATAAAGAAAATTTGTATAAGATGTTTTACAGGTGGCATTTTTCCCTGACAAGAATAGCAAGAATGTTCAAGAATAAATCCGAAAAACGTTGGAAATGTCATCAGACACCTGGCTCATATTACTATATGTGGTGGACTTGTGCAGACGCTAAAAAATATTGGACTAAAATCCACATGTTGTTGGAAAAAATGACAAAAAAGCATATAGATTTGAAACCAGAGATATTTTTATGGGGAATTTTACCTGAAAAATATAGTAAAGACTTGAAATAACTGATTTTAAATGTATTAACAGTGGTTAGGATTGTATTTGCTAAAAACTGGAAAAATGAGAAAACACCATCACAGGAGGAAATAATTAAGAAAATATAGGAATGTGCTGAAATGAGTAGATTGACATTTGAAATTAGAGAACAAGATGATAAACAATTTTATAAAATTTGGGATCTATTCTATCAATGGTTAGAGAATAAAATATAGTAATGAAATATGTAGACTTTTAGAAAATAATAAATATATAAAGATGTATTATTTTCTTATTATATCTACAAAATGATTCTAGGATAGATTTGGGATGATAATATAAACTGTCATAAAACAAATTAAGTAAAATATAATTATTTTGTAAAACATGAATGAATAAAAGTATAGTCAAATGATTGATTAATAATGATATTAATGTATTTAATATTTGATTGAAAATACGAGATTATATACAATGTAATTGTAATTGAAGACTACGAAATGAAAGCACAAAACAATTTGTAAACCAACCGGCACACTGTATCTATATATATGGAAGATGCCTTGATGTTTTTATGTTTTGTTTGTTTTAAAAACCAATAAAAATTTAAAAAAATTTTTTTTTGCAGACACTCAAACCAAGGAAAACCACACTTTTTCCTCCCACCTCCCACCAGTAAAAGCAGTGAGGTACAAATAGTATTCCATTTATTCCAAATGGTCTTGTTTTTGCAGTCAGATTTGATATTTGATATTGTGACAATATTTGCAGGAGGGTTTATTTTTGTCCCCAATCACTGAAAAAGATAAGGGGGAGGAGGTGAATGAATAGGAGGTGCATAATTCAAGAAGGGGAGAGAGTGTTGAGGGAATGTTGCAAGAATGCTAAATGACTTTTGTGCTTTGAAAATATTTCCTGAGAGTGTTTGACATAACATAGTACAAAACTGCCAAATATGTAAGTACATTATTATTGTCACTGACTCAGCAACCATATATATGCTCCATGAGTATTATATAAAAACATGGTTTATTTCTCATTTGTTACAGAACAACCCTCTGTTGCTATTTGGTGGCTAAAAGTGGACACCAGCATGTGAACTGATGCATTCTGAGGTAGATACCTAAATAGAAAGGCTTCAATACACACACTCTTTGGCATAAAATCATTCATCTATAATCAGCCTGCATTTAAGGACAAATATCAGATTGAAGAAAAATAATGCATAGATACTACATACACACCAGTTAATAGATATAAGTCTTCTATTCCAAGTTCATTCCACATCAGTAAAAGAATAATGATATTGAATAATGATATTTGACCACAGTTACACAGAGCTGGATTATGGATGTTACATGCTCTCATTTTCGTGACTTCCCTTCCCTCTTTTTTATAATTGGTTGAAGGAGAATTTTTACTCTCCCTGAAAGATCTGCAAACAGAGATAACTAAGGCAGACAAGATACAATCCTGGAAGAGGTCACTCAAACTCCTGCCTAGGTTTTCCTAGTGACTTCTTCCTGGTTGTTATGTAAGCTGGATTTTATGAACAGTCAGTGTGCTGTGTTTTCATAGCTTTTGTCCTATCGCCAGACAAAGCAGACTCGAATACCGGAGTTGAAATCAGCTCTTTATTAGCAACCAGTAACTTCAATTGAAGTCGAGCCGCGGCAGCCCTTTTTATAGCGGCTGCTCGCAGCTCGCAACCAATGGCATGTGTTTAAACTTCCCGCCGCTTATGCAGCCAATCGGAACCCGTTGTTCTTAACCAATCGTTACTCTGTGTTAACTAACCAATAGGAATATAGTATTAGAAGTCTATATTTGAATACACTACACCCCTCCCCTCTTGGTTCGCTCCAACGTTACGTGACGTAATCGCGCAGGTAGGCGGGGCTTTTGTGAGTCCTAGTTGACCTGCGCAGTTCAGTCTCTGTGTTGGTCTCCACCGGTTCGGACAGGCCTGCTGTCCTTCCCGCTCTTCTCCTAGGAACCTCCTGGAAGGGTGGCTCAGCCATGCTGCTCCTGCCATGCATTGTTGGGTTGATTGGACAGTCGGCGTGGTCTCCTTGCATTGTGTGCAGGCAGGTAAGGTCGGCTTGGCTGCTTCTTTCCTGGGGTTCCTTCAGTTCTCTTTTCTCAGAGTCTTCTAATCGTAAGTAATTTTTATTTTTTTCTGGGTTCTCAGTTTCTGGTTGGTGGTTTGTAACCAGACTATTTTCATTCCCCTTATTATTTAAGGGTCCCTGCCCCTCTGGTTTTTTTATTACTATCTGGGGGTGCTTGGGGAAGTGTTTGTTCCATGTTTTGGGGAACGTCAGTGTTTCGTTTGACGTGTCGTGACTGTAGTTGAGTGATGTGTCTTTTCCACGATCTGCCGTCAGCTGTTTCTAGTCAGTATGAACGAGGGCCTGTGATTTGTGTGATTGTTGCCGGTAACCACAATGGTTCTCCGGTAAGATTTTTTGCATATACTAAGTCGCCTGGTAAGAAAGAGCGGTACTTACTGGAAGAGTCTGGTGGCTTTTCGGGGTTGTAAGTGGGGTGCAGTCTGTCCAAGTAGGAACGCAACTTTCTTCCCATCAATAGTTCAGCCGGGCTCTTGTTTGTTGCCGTGCATGGTGTTATATGTTGGATGGTGAGCATGGTATTGACTTTTTCTTGCATGTCATTTCCTTCAAGCTTTTCTAATGCTTCTTTCGTGTAACGAACCATGCGTTCCGCCCTTCCGTTCGCCGCCAGATGAGCTGGTGCTGTCAAAGCGTGTCTTATTCCTTGTTCTGCTAGGAATTGTTCAAAAGCCAAAGCTGTAAACTGTGGCCCATTGTCCGATACTACTACATCTGGTAGACCGTGGGTGGCAAAAAGTTTTTTAGTTGTTTGGTGACAGCTTCTATTGCTGTTGAATTCATGATAATGATTTCTAACCAGTTGGAATAGGCATCTACAATGATTAGATAAGTATATCCTTTTGTGGGGCCGGCGAAGTCCATATGGATTCTTGACCAGGGGCCTCTGGGTGTCTCCCAGTCAAGAACCTGTCCTGAGGGGGGAGTGGGACTGGATGATTGGCATTTGTTACCTGCTTTGACCCAGGTTTCAATGTCTTTATCTATTTCTGGCCACCAAAAAATACCTTCTGGCCAGGGACTTCATCTTTACCATCCCTGGGTGTCCTTCATGTAACATGTTTAGCATGTCTTCTTGTAATTTTTTTGGAACAACCACCTGATCTTCCCACAAGATGCACTCTTTTTCAATTGATAGTTCAGTTTGACAGTGTTTAAAGGGTTTAAAAGTCTCAGTTTTTATGTTTTCCAGCCAACCCCATCCCACCCAGTTCAGTATTTGGGCCATCAGTGCATCTTGAGCCATTTCCCTTGCGATGTCTGATGTGGTGATGGGCCAATTTGGAATCATTTCAATTTGTAGAGTATGCGTGGTGGGAGCTGGATTGCCATTGTGACCTCGTATTGGTGAACAGCTTAATGCGTCTGTGTGGGGTATGGCTTTCCCTGGATGATAAATGAGTTTGTAATTGTAGGGTGTAAGAAATTCTGACCATCTTGTCATTCTTGGAGACAGGATGTTGGGGGTGGCCCTGTCTCCGGCTAGGATTCCCAATAGCGGTTTGTGGTCGGTGATTAAAGCAAATGTCCTACCGTATAGGTATTCATGGAAACGTTTCATCCCCGAGATGGCTGCCAAGGCTTCCCTGTCCAGTTGGTTGTAGTTCCTTTCGGTCTTGGACAGCGTCTTGGAATAAAAGGCGATCGGTGCTTCTCTGACGTCTGGTAGTGTGTGGCTAAGTATTGCGTCTATGCCGAAGGGTGAAGTGTCGCAAGTGACAGTCAGAGGTAGTGTGTCACTGTATTGGATCAATACAGATTTTGATGTGATTAAGTCTTTGATTTTTTGTTTCTTCTTGGTGGCCCCATTTCCAATTGGCTTTTTTGTTGAGGAGTCTATGCAGTGGTTCTGCTACTGTTGCCTTCTGCAGCAGAAAGACATGATAAAAATTAATGAGTCCCAAAAATGCTTGTAAATCCGTTTTGTTTTTGGGTCTGGGAGCTTCCTTTATTGCTCGTATTTTTTTGTGTGTGGGGTGGATTCCCGCTTCATCAATAAGGTATCCCAGGAACTCGACCTGATTTGTGGCAAGTTGGCATTTTTCTTTTTTAACTTTGAGTCCTGCTTCTCTAAATTTTGCCAAAATTGCCCTTAATTGGTCTTTTATTGTTTTTTGTTTTTGGCTGATATTAGTACATCATCAAATTAGGGAACCACCCCTTTAACTTCCGGGTATTCCTTGCAGGAGCTGGTTCCTTCAGGCCTTGAAGAAAATGCCATTAGGCTTATCTTCTGACAGCTGGTCACGTAATCCTTCTTCTGGCTTCTTTAATAGCCTGCCGTCTCGGTTACTGATAAATGTCTTTGGCATATAGTCGCAATCATCATAGCTCGATCCAAAGAAGACAGATGGTAACTTGTTGACTCATATGCCTAAGCTTTCTTGTAATTCTTGAAAAAGCTTTTCATACAGTTAAAATCCTTAACATGTCCCCAATGCTTCTCAAGAGGTGTTGGAAAGCTTCCGAGAATATGGCCCATGCACTGTCTCGAAATAAATCCCTGCAGACTCCCCAGCAGTAGCAGCATTCCCAGATATGGATCAGTTGCTGGTCAGAGACAGTCCACAGATGATGCAAAGCCTCATTCTTCAGGTTTCATAGCAGGGTCTTTTGGCATCCTTTACCCATTAGGATCTGGCATGCAGTCAGTTGGCTATAGCACCCCCTGAGCAATGAGCTTGTTTAGTTGCTCGTCAATTTTTGGTCTTAGTGCAAATGGTACCTGTCTGGCTTTAAGCCTGATGGGGGCTACGTTCAGGTTTAAACTAAACGATATAGGGGTCCCACGGTACTTGCCTAAAGTCCCATCGAATACGTCATGGAATTCCTCCATCAGGTCTTTCTCCCAGTCCATCATGGTGATGCTGTTGATCCCTGTCACTTCGATTCTGAGTGATTTGAACCATTCTAAACCAAGCAGGCTGGGGTGATTTCTGTCAACGATGGTTAATGGCAGAATCTTGGTGTGTTTTTTAAAGTTTACTTTGAAATGTCCCAGTCCAACTACTGGTATCTTGTTACCCTGGTAGTCCTTGATGATCAGGCTTTGCTCTTTAAGTTCTCTATGTTTTATGTCTGGTATCAAACTTTTTATTGTGTTCCATGATACCATTGATAAATACGAACCAGAGTCTACTTCCATTTCACATGGTTCGCCTTCTATCAGGACGTTGATTCGAACCTTCTTAGTGTTTGTTGTTCTGGCCATCCCAATAGTGATTGTCTGATGTGTCTCTTCCTTCTTGTTGAGCCGTTGATTTCTATGATCTCGGCTCCAGCGACTTCTGGTTGGTCTTTCTTTGTTTCTGGGGGGCTACTGCCGCATCTCTTTGGGCTATAGCTCTTTTTGTTTTGGCAGACCCTTGCAATGTGCCCCCGTTTTTCACAATGCCGGCATGTGGCATCCAAGAATCGACATTCAGACCTCGAGTGGTTTCCACCACATCCCGCACACTGAAATTCAGGTTTTCTTCCTCGTCTCTCTCTCTCTGGCTTCTTTCTGATTGGAGTCTGTTTACCTCCTCGTCTTCATCTTCAGAGTCGGTTGATGATTTGATATCTTCATGGTGAGAGGTTGTGGCAGCGTGCTTTTGGGCTCCCTCTGTTTTCTTTTCTTTATTCAGACTCGGACTGTTTGTTGTATTCATCTGCTTCATTTTTGCTGCAGACTTCTTTGCTGCTTCAGTGGCAGTTGCTTCAGCAATGGCTTCGTTTGCGGTGAAGTTGGGTCGGTTTAACAGTTTGCTCTGTAGGGTTACGTCTCTTAGTCCAAGGACTATATGATCCTTCATGGCTTCATCCATGTTGAGGAACTTGCATGCCCCCCCCAATGTCTCTTAACGCTGCTACAAAGTCTCCAATACTCTTGCCTTCTAGTTGGTCACGCTTGTAAAATTCGTGTCTTCTAAAGAGATTGGGCATGACTGGTGCGTAATGGTTTCTCAGCATCCGATTTAGGTCTGGCCAGGCCATTTGTTTAACATCATTGGGTCTTGCTAATGCCTTGGCCATTTTGAAAATAGTCGGGCCGCAATGCGTCAGGAATACGGCTCTCTTTCTCTGGTCAGTGATTCCTTGCAGTTCGTTGCTTTCTAAAAACATCAGGAACCTGTCAATGTATGACTCCCAGTCTTCTTCAGCTGGGTTGAACAGTGCGGGTGGCGAATTGTTGCCGGCCATCTCGTTGGTCTTTCAGCTTTCATTGCCACGTGCTTACGGTCTTTGTCCCTTCGATCACATCCTCGTCGCCAGTGTTCTATCGCCAGGACAAAGCAGACTCGAATATTGGAGTTGAAATCAGCTCTTTATTAGCAATCAGTAACTTCATCTGAAGTCGAGCCGTGGCAGCCCTTTTTATAGTGGCTGCTCGCAGCTCGCAACCAATGGCATGTGTTTAAACTTCCCGCTGCTTATGCAGCCAATCAGAACCCGTTGTTCTTAACCAATCATTACTCTGTGTTAACTAACCAATAGGAATGTAGTATTAGAAATCTATATTTGAATACACTACACCTTTCTTATCAGAAAGATCCACAGATCTGCTTTTGATGAAAGCTACCCTCTCAATTTAGCTGGTGCTTTGGAAAATGATTGAGGACTTGTCTTGTTGAGAAATATATTGACATCATTTATTTTTTTTAAAAAAACATGGAGATAAGGTAATTGTAGCAACAGTTCCAAATGATGATTATAACAGTCACTACCATGATCATCAAGAATAAGCTGTGCTGCAATTTTCCTTCCTTCCTTCCTTCCTTCCTTCCTTCCTTCCTTCCTTCCTTCCTTCCTTCCTTCCTTCCTTCCTTCCTTCCTTCCTTCCTTCCTTCCTTCCTTCCTCTGACATCCCCCTCCCCAGAATAGATTCAAATCCAATCCTTTGTGTGTTGGTAAAATCGCACTGCCTATTCATACAAGATGCTATGGCATTGCTCTGGGTAATGAGAAATAAAGTCGTCAAATAGGGATGTCCAGGTAATAAAATAGCTCATTTCCCATGTCAACTTGGTGTTTGTCCTACTTATGCCCACTGACCTGGAACATTATTTGCAGTTGCAGAGGCAATATGTTCTCTGGGCAAATTGCCATGTCTGCAGCGGTGAATATCAAGATTTCTATCCTAACTTTGTTTGTTCTCCTTCTAACAAATTTCAGTAGCATTCTGGATGTCATCTTTGGAATTCAAGCATTTTAGCTTAAAGTATCCCAAAATGTGACAATAGTACCTATCCTATGAGAGGAATAAAAAAAATGTTTGGGGAAGGGAATAAAAGTGAAAAATGACTTTTACTATTGGAGAAAATGACTTTTACTATTTAAAAAAAAATCTGTACAATAAATCTAAGGGTCACCTCTGTTGCTAATGCCATCTGTCAAGCCAGAGAAAGCAGCCTGTTGTATTAAGTGTGCATGCTAAGACAGCAGAGACCTAAGCTGCTTGTTGATAAATTCAAATGGGTTACAAGTTTTTCAGAACTGCTGATTAGCTTACTGGCAATGAATCAACCAGGGAGCTACACCCATCAAATCTTTTTATGCTCTTTCTTCAGCTGCCTAATGGCACCCAGGACGCATGAAAATAATTACAACATTGTCATATGTATTGCCGATTTACAATAACAGCTACATTCTAAACACAAGCTTGCACTCCATGTGGGGAAAAGCTTATGCCACCAGAGAAAATATTTGCATAATTAATGCTGCTGTAACGAAGGGGGGAATTTTTCCAAAGATAAGAAGAATGGCAGAGGTATTCGTGCTGTTTTTCCTCTCCCTTGGTCACATTTTGCAAGATGCCGTGGCAGCTAATAGAGTTGCTAGAAAGAATTCTGTTTTCTCATTTCTTGCTTGGTTGAAGAGTATGAAGTCTTGAAGGTACTTTGTAGGACTTCACAGACTTTCCAAAGGTGCTTCTCTGTGATGAAAGCTCAGGTAAAACCCTTATGAAGCTGCTTTCGATCAAAGCAGGTATACTTCTTAGGGTGAAGTGAAGGACTTATTTCTGGAAATATTAGAAGAAGCTTCTGTGCATGCACAGAAACTTCTTCCACCTAATGCCCAAGTGCTGGAAATGGGACTAGAGATTGAATAGTCTTTGGGGGTAATTTTTTAGAAAGTAGATAAATGAAGTGTATGATTTCAATATTACTTTGCAACTGACTGACTTTGATAGGTGGATGGGAAAGAGAAGGTCTGTGGAGATGGAATCAAAATATTGTTCAATTCCTGGATATCTTTTTTCCCTTTTTGCCAAGCACCTGACAGAATAGTAAATTTAGTTTTCTTCTTTTTGCACAAATCCCTTTGGAACCAAATATTCATTTCAGTGCTGTTTCTTTACACAGTAGCATGCCAGTTGGATTTGAAATTCTTTTGCTTCAAGAAGGAGGTTTGGATTGTATCAACATATACACCTCATCTACACCCAGGTTTTTATTGATACCTTTTTGAAGCAATAGAAGTATGTAAATAGAAACTTAGATGGCTGTGATAAATTTAAAAGCTAAGATTATTTTGAGTTGATTTGTGAATATGTTCCTTGTGTATCAGATTATAATTTAAATAAAATGTGAAAAACATTTGGTCTGTTTCTAAAAAGTTGATGTCCTTAAAGAAAAAAGCATCCATAGCTTAATTAAATTGCTTTGCATGGCTTAGTCTACAGTTTAGTTAGGAAGAACAGTTACTCGAGTGGTGCCATCAAGCTGTTAATAACACTCTGTGTGCAACCAGTGTGGTCCTGCTATGACAGATTGTGTGCGCTACTGTCAGAAATTGCTGATCACTATCCCCTCATGTTTTGCTCATCACTTTAGAGTCTTATAAAAATGCTGCTAACAAGAATCTGCAAACTACTAAGCCATGTCATTTCAGCTTCTCAATGAAGGACCTACTGGACCAAGAATATGCAGCTTAACTCTTGGCTACATAAGATATAACTTTTTTTTTCTTATCTCAGACTTTATGAAGACTTCCAGAATTTTGTTGTATTTCTGTTTTCCAGTTATGATGCTTGGTTGGTTCCTCAGTCATGTCTTCCAGTTGTCAGCTGGCCACAATCTTCTTTAATTGGGATTCTTGGTGATGGCCAAATGAAAATGTTTCCTCTCTGTCCTTGAAGCTGGATGGATTTTATAATGTTATTTTTGCTTTTGCTTAAGCCATTGATCTACAGTACTTAGCTTAGTAGTATATACAGTGAATTGGAGCTATTTTCCAAGAATCATTCAGTCCTCTTTCGAGATCTAGGGACTGAAACTAGATGTTTGTTATTTACTTATCTCCACTTGACACATTTGTGTGTTCAGTGATTGAGCAATCCTTCCATTAAGCAATGTGTTATCATCATCATCTTCAGCCATTCAGTCATGTCTGACCATTGGCCACTCTATGGATCAGCACTCTCCATGACCCTCTGTCTCATACTTCAGATCTGCCATGGTTATCTCAGTGTCATCTTTTATAGTGTCCAATCAGTGGGTGCTTCTCCTTTTTTTGTTGATCACTCACAGCATGATTGATTTTCTTTGAGTAAGTCAGCTCTCATAACATGACCAAAGTATGACAGCCTCTGTTTGGCAATCTTGTTTTCAAGTGATACTTTGGTAAGAAGTAAACTTCTTTGTTATTTTTGCAGACCATGGGATGCATAATAGTCACCTTAATTTAATTTAATTTAAGCAATGCACTTTCTGTTAAATTCGTGACTGAGATTTTACTTTTTGTCTCATATGTGACTTTTACTGCACAGGGATTCAAAGGATGTCTGGTATTTTTTTCTCTACTATTTATTTTTTGTTCATGAGATTTATAGGCTGTCCCAAGTGATTATGACTCTGGGCAGCCTTTGACTCTATTTTAATTTCAAGACTTGAACTCATGTCTCCTATTCCCTAATCTTTGTTATTTACAGTCACTAAATACAAGCTGCCCTTCTGAGAATGCAGATGAGGTAGTGCTTGTTCAGCCATTTTAAAGGCAAATATCTTACTAGATCTATAATGTTAACTGGCTTTATAGTGCATATGATTACTAAACAGAGCAATAACTTCATTTGATAATTAAATTATGTCAATGATAAAATCCACATTCACAGGAAGACTAATAGGATTGACCTTACCTCCCTACATTTCCTTCAACATTTTCTTTAGAAAAGATTAGCTATCCACAGAAACCAACTGCACAGGAACTATTATTCTAAGTTGCCTCCTTTATATAAACACAGAAATACATGTGCACACATTTTAATTGCTGTTCCTTTTTTCTTTATTGGAACAGTGCCTCATTATTCTAGTTAATTACCCTCATTTTCTGCCTTTACAAGGGAGGAGTATATACTACATACCTTTTTCACAAGGCAAAAAAGAGTTAGAGATTATACATCTATATAATTATTGTTCAGAAAACAGAAAAAATGATTTCTGAACAGCTATTCTGATTCAAGAATAAATTTAAATTAAAGATGGCTTTTATTACCACTTTCTGAAAATCATGCTTGCTTTGTGCATGCAGAATGTCATTCACATTGCAAATTTCACATGAGATGAAGCAAAATACAATACTGCCTATTGTTTCAGTTCAAATTTAAAGTTCTATTTATGTTTTATTTGGCTTTTCCTATTGCATATGTGTGTTTTTTCTTTTCTATAATAATTTTATTAAAGTTTAAAAATACAAAGGTAAAAAACGAATGCAGCCTAAGGAAAGTATAAAAAGAAAAAGTGTACAAAAAAAAGGGTAAAGAAAGAAAAAAGAAATATAAATAATGACTTCCTCCTTCATTAAAATATACAATTTCAGTAACTTATCACATTCTCTACCATTTCAAAAAAGTATTTCTTCTTCCCATATTCATTTTTTTAATTTATTTTGATTTGTCAATCGCTTACAAGTTAATAGGTATAACTATAGACATAGTTATGAATACATGAAATGGGTACATATAAGAAATATAAAAGAAACAAGAGTTCTGGTTGCAACGCTGCAGCGGGGTGGGGAGAGAAGAGCAAGCTCTGCTCTGTCATCCCCAATCTGCATATTTGGAGGCCCCGGTGAGGAGCACGTAGACCCTGGAGGGGAAGACAAAGATGTGAGGAAGCCCGAGGAAAAGTTTGACAGCGGCGGCTGTTGACAGTTTCGAGGAAGACCTCATTTGCTCCGACGTGTGAGTGATCGGCCATCTCAATGGCAGACCAAACTTGCAGCACTTTAGCCCAATGAGAAGATACCAGAGCATGAAGAGTGTTTTTGGCATCAATTGATGGATTGAACTTGGAGTGAAGGAGGCGGAAAGTGAAAGTCGAGGAGAGAAACGGCAGAGAGAGATGGCAGAACTGTGAGTCTTAAATAAGAGGATGGAAGTCCAAAGGGAAATGGCAATCCAGCAGTGAAAGCAAGGAACTCTTAAGACAGAGATCAAAGCCAATTTAGTTGATTAAAGATTGACTAGTTTTTGGACTTGTTCTGAAAAATTTGGAGTTGATTTAGACTGATTATCTAGGAATTTGGAGTTTAACCTGATGGATCTGTGACTTGTAAAGGAAGAACAGTGGAAAAAAAGTAAGAGACAGAACTAAACCCGAGAACGGAAGTGACATTTTGAGATTATACAGAGAGAAGAGAAGCTGATGTAACAGACTGTGACTAAACAAAACATGAACGGACAAGGAAAGGAAAGTGATTGAATATTACTGGACTTCTTTTCATAGCATATAATTAATGAAATAACATTTTGATTGAGGTTTGATTGAATTTATTAAGAATTTAAAAGTTTAAATGATATGAAACTGTGAAAACTGGTGAAATACTATTTTGATGATTATTGATTAATTGATTACTAACAACTAATGAAATACGTAAGGTCAAATATATAAGAAGTAGAATATAGAATTGTTTAAAGGAAACCGAACTTTACAGTTAAAAATAAAGAATACAGTTGATATACCATAATATACTAATACAAAATAGTTGTATAAGAACAATTTACAGGAAGTATATTTTAGGATATTATATTACACTCTTTTTCTCTTTTTTCTCTCATTTTGATATTATCCTGTCATCCCTTTAGCTCTCTCCCTTCTCTATCTTCTTTAATTTTGGTGATTCAGTCAGTTTCAGATTCTATAAAAGATTGAATCAAATCTGAATAATTTAGAATATCATAAGTGGGAAAAGATATTTATATTCTAAGGGAAACTACTGAATAGAACTAATAACAAAAGAAAAATTAAACAGTGAATGATAAAGTGGGAAGATATTTACAATAAGGTTAGGAATATGACCAGTACTACAACAGTGAACCTGAAAGGGAAAAAAATGATGTCTGGTTTATCAATGTCTATTGTATCTCCAGCGGGCCAAAAAACAATAGAAGGAATGTTGAATACAGAAAAGATGAGCAACGCAGCCAACATGCAGATGATGCAAGCAACATTAACAGCTATTCAGGAAATGATGCTTAAAATGCAGGAGACAATGGTTAATAACCATACAGATATGAAGATGGAAATGGGAGAAATGAAGGGTAAGATTCAAAATTTAGAGGAGAAGATGGGAACGCTCCAACAGACACTGGAGAAGAATGAACAAAGAATAAAGCATATCAAAACTAAAGCTGAACAAACAGATGAGAGATTGGAAGGGATGGACAGGAAAGTAATAGAGATGAACAGAGACTTAGAAGATTTGATTATTCATCTCAAAATGGAATGTTCAGCATTCTATTTGAGGTTCCAAAATGTAGTGGAATCCAAAAATGAAGACCTGGGAGACATAATGTCCCACTTAATAGCAGAGGCATTGCAAAGGGACCTGCAGGAAATAGTGAAAGAATTAGATGAGGTCTACTGAATTCATACAAACTACGCCAGATGAAACAAGCTGCCTAGAGAGGTCCACATCAGGTTCGCCAGGAAAAATGTAAGAGACACTGTATATAGAATCACAAAGGATGAGCTGGTGGTGTATAAAGAAAAAGAGATCACGACCTTGAAACAAATTCCGAGGTGGGTAAGAGAGTTGAGGAAGGAGTACAGATCTCTAGCTATACTACTGAATAAATGAAACATCTGGTTCCAATGGCTGGTTCCTGAAGGAATGCTGGTGACGTGGCCAGAAAGAAGAGTAAAAATTGATAGTATTGAAAAGGCTCAAGGACTTTATGATCATTTGATGGAAACAGAGGAAGAGGGGAGCAGTAAAGAAGAGTCAAAAAGCAAGAGTCAGGAGGACCAACAAGAAGATCACCAATAGGAAATACAGGAAATGGACCAAGAAGAGAGAGGCAAAGAGAAGAGAGAATACCCAAGGAGAGAAGGACTAAGAACAAGACCCCAAAGAGAAGCAAGAACAAACAAAAGATTTAGGTAGACTCAGAATTAACAATGGAAGAAGAGATTAAATTACTCTTAATAAACATCAATGGATTAAGCTCCCAGATCAAGAGGAAACAAATGTTAACCAAATTAACTAAACAAAATGTTGATATTATATGCCTACAGGAGGTACATATCGAAAAACAGCATAAAAAATATCTAGAATATCCCAAGTTGGGTGTATTATTTACAGCATTGGCAGATCAAAAGAAAAGTGGGGTAGCAATTTGTTATGTCCCACCTTCCAAAATAAACAGATAAGGCTGAAAGCAGCAGTCCTCGCAAATAAAGGCAGCAAACAGGAATCTTCACTGATAACAGCTGTAGATAGCCTCCACAAGATAGTCCAAGTTAATAGTTCCAACGAAATAAATCCAAGTCCCAACAAGATATTTCAGGTTTTAAATCCTCCAAGCCAAAATCTTCGGTTCTCCTTGCAAACAAACACTTTGTTCCGGACAAAGTGCAAAGTCATCTCTCTCCCTTTATAAAGCAGCAGCTAATTAGTCTAATTACTGATCTGCCCTCCTCCTGTGCTCCCGTTGGTTTCTTCTCGTAAGGAGACGCCTGCTTCTGACATCCACCCAGCAATCATCTAAATTATTATCTTCACCTGAAGTCTCCATAAGTTCTCATTGTCAGCCGTTCCCGGCTGATAACCTGATTGAGAAGCAGAGGAGGTTGAAGGTTCAGGCCGGTCCTGCAAATCAAATGTGTCCTCATTCAAAATATTTATTATCACTGCTGACAGGAACTGTTAGGACTCCTCTTGAAATTCAAACAGACAGAGCTCTTTGCAGTAACGTCCTCATTCAAAACTGCAGGCAAAACTGTTAGGACTCCTCTTGAAATTCAAACAGACAGAGCTCTTTGCCGTAACGTCCTCATTCAAAACTGCAGGCAAAACTGTTAGGACTCCCCTTTGAAATTCAAACAGACAGAGCTCTTTGCAGTAACGTCCTCATTCAAAACTGCAAGCAAAACTGTTAGGACTCCCCTTTGAAATTCAAACAGACAGAGCTCTTTGCAGTAACGTGCTAATTAACTGGCTTGCCCATCAGATTAACGTTTCCTGGTTCTGATGTCAATCCACGATCTAACAGTCATCAGATTCAAACAGGATTGGTCCTTCCAATCACAACAGCAATTTATGTAAAAAAAGGGATAAATGCAAAATGTATATATGCAGATGAATAAGGCAGAATTTTAATGATACAAATTAATTTACATCAAAAACAATACTATTAATGGGGATATATGCCTGTAATGATAACCAGAAGAAGTTTTATGAGGGACTGTATGATAAAATAATTAGTGTAGGTGAAGAAAATATTTGCTTGATAGGGGACTTTTATGCCATTGTTGATGTTAAAAAAGACTATATTAGAATGGAAGGGACTAGGAAGAAAAAAAGAGAGAATTTTACTAAAAATTTTTTTTGATTTAACACATGAGACCAATTTGGAAGATATATGGAGGAAAAGGAATCCAAATGAGAAGAAATATACGTTTTATTCTAGTCCACAAAAATCATGGTCCAGAATCGATACGGTATGGGTTAATGGGGCAATCGAGAAAGACATTAGTGAAGTAGAGATAATGCCTAATATATGGTCTGACCATAGCCCACTTAAAATTACATGGAAAGGACGTAGTAAAAGGAAAAGGAGATAGATATTAAATTCGCAAATAACAAAGGAAAAAGAATATATCTCAAGAATGAAAAATGAGTTAGAAACATTCCTTAAGGTTAATCTAAAACAACACACTAGTTTACAAAATTTATGGGACACTACAAAGGCCTTCGTGAGAGGCATATCAATAGCCTATATAGCTAAGAAAAATAAAGAAAAATGGAAGAAACAGAACGAATTACAAGAAAGGATTATTTTTTAAAAAAACAAATTTTATTAATTTTACAAAACAATATACAGACAAACAAAGCATAGGATATAATAACATAAGAGATCTTTTTCTGAAAAAAACAATAAGACATCTTATTTAAAGACAGAATAATTCCAAATTATCACATTTCCATATGAACACAATTTAATATATATATTTACCTTATCTCTTCAACTTCATATCTTATCCCAACTTCTCTTTATTACTCCCTTTCCTTCTATTTATTCAAATTATATTTCTTTTACTTTAGATTATATACATTTTTATATCCATCTGTCTTATTTACAATTTCATTATTCTCTTCCAACATTCTTCTTACATTCTTCTAAAATTTTATTAATTCAAACGTAGACGTACAAAACACAAAACATAAATACCTAAAACTTCTTTTGGAAAGCGGCTTACCCCGGGTTACCTCTTTTTATGCAGACATAAATCAAATTCATACTCACTTAATATACTGTTTCATATCTTAATTAACATTCTGTATTTTCTATATATTTTCTCTCCTCTATTCACTCTCATAATTCTATTATATTTATTTCATCTCATTTTAAATAATTATACTTGTATCTTTTGTCTGTTCTCTTCAATTATCTATTTATCTTTTCTTTCTAATACAATATTTCTCCTGTAATCACTGGTTGAAGTATGACAACTTTTTATCTTTCCCCTAAATTTGACACTTGAAATAATACATACTTTCCATACTGATTCTGCTTAGCACAAAGTACTACATTTTGAAATAGTGAAACAACAATAACAAAGGGATTGAATTTATAGTATAATCAAAACAATATTCCATAGAGAAATAAACACTTACTTTTAAACATTTTGTATATTCCCTTTAATACATTATTAACTCATAATATTTCAATTTTCTAACTCAATTTCAAGTACTAATATCTACAATACAATCTTATATACTTTTGCAGAATCATATATTAAATTATAATTTACCCTTTGTCTCTGAAAAAAAACTTTTTTTAATATCTTGTTTTAAACCTTTATGGCTTCTCTTCCCCTTTTCCCTTCCTTTCTTATCAATTCTAGTCTTTTTACCTTCCCATCTCTCAAATTCCACTTTTTTGATTTTCCCTCTCTGTAGTGTTTCTCTTTTCTGTTGCTTTCTGGCATTGTATTGAGTTTTCATCTTATTTTCCCCTTTCTTGGTTGCTTTTTTAGGTTCTGAATTCTGCATTTTCTTTCCCCCCTTATTCTTTTCAGCTATGAAACCGGAACTTCCAGTTTGCAAGGCTTCGGCAGCAGCAGGGATTTGCAATTCCACGCGATCCCTGCTGCGCTCGCTGCTGAGGTGCCCCCAATCTGGGTGGATTTGGGGGATATAGCTGCCCCGTAGAGGCAGCTGAAGACAGGGGGGATCCGGACAGCAAAAACCCCTTTTCCCAAGGCGATGGAGCGGCGGTCAGCAATGGTGGCCACAAAGAAGTCTGCAGCTGGATAATAAAGTGCAGGAGGAAGAAAGTGAAAGTTTTTTCTTTGGCTGAGCCAGGACAAAGAGGAGCCCTTAAAACCTGGAATTTGCCTTTCTATTGCTACATTGTTCCCAGAAAGACTGTGTAAGTGGAAAAAGAAAGTGAAAGGGAAAGTTATTTCTTTTCACTCTCCTTCCCTACAGAAGTAGCTGATGGAAATCTGGAAAACCTACTTGGGCTAAGAAGGTAACTAAACCTAAAAATTAAAGCCAAGGGGATAAAAGATTTTGGAACATTGGAATTAAAAATTAAAAGTTTATTGCTATAAGTGGGAAGGAAGAGGTAAAAAATTTTATCCTAAGACTTTATTGAAGAAGACTGCTTGAAGTTTATAAGATTAGAAATTAATGACAATAAGGCTTCTAAAAAATTATTTGAAACGGTCTAATTGAATTTCACCCCAGGAGGAAGGAGGGAAAAAAAGAAGAAGAAGAAGAAGAAAGTGTTAATGGAACAGTCTGCTTTGTTTTGGATTGCTTTGTGACTTTGTGACTTTTGGGGAACTATTTCTTGAAAGACTAGAAACATTTGGGTTGCTCTTTTTAAAAATAATAATAATAATAAAAATTGGCATTATCTATGCAAGAATTACAAATGGAATTTCAAAAGGTACAACAAGATAAACAAGAAGGCAAGGACTCTCCTGGATCTATCTTTCGTTTTTTGGAAATGGCGATTTCTACTTACCAAGAAATACAAGAACAAGAGGATTGGGATGAAGAAGGAGAAGCCATCTTTAATGGACAATACATTCAAGAGGAAGTATTTAATGGAAGAAAGGATTAAATTTTTTTGAATATGAGCTCCAAAAAGACCCAAAGAATATGGAAGTTAAGAAAGAAATAGGGATGATTAGACAGGAACTAAATTTGATAGATATTGAGGAAAATGCACGTAACTTAAAAACTCTTAAACATAATTTCTTTGAATCAGCAAATAAACCAGGAAGGTGGTTGTCCCATAAATTAAAAATAGAGAAAGAGAAAAGACTAATTCATCAACTCAAGGATGAGGAAGGGACAGTGTATTATCAGATGGAGGAGAAAAAGAGAATTGCACAAAGGCATTTTGGTGAGCTTTATAAGCAAGAAGATGTTAGGGAAGAAAACATTAGATACTACTTGGAGGGAAATGGTCTGAGCCCAATCTCAGAAGAAAACAGAGAAGTACTTAATAAAGAAATAACATTAACAGAGTTACAAAAGGCAATACAAAAACAAAAAAATAATAAAACACCAGGCCCGGATGGTCTACCAGGCAAACTATATAAAAATTTATCTGAAATATTTGAACCAATATTACTGGAACTATATAATGAGGCATTAATGCAAACTAGACTTCTGAGGTCCTGGTATTTAGCCCCAACAAGATTGGCAAAAATCTACTCCAATATGAGTCCTAAATGTTGCAAAAAAAATTTTGTCCTAAAAGAGCAAAAAAGTTGATGGTACATTTTATCACATGTGGTGGATGTGCACCGAGGCCAGGACATATTGGATTCAAATTAAAAATTGGTTAAAAGAGATTACTGGCTATCAGATTGAGCTCAGACCGGAATCCTTCCTATTAGGAATTATTAAAGAAAGACTACCGAAAGAAGTAAAATACCTAGTGTTACATATTATAACAGCTGCCAGAATAGCCTTTGTGCAGGTATGGAAAACACCAAATACCCCTAATGAAGAACTAATAATACACAAAGTAACAGAAAGTGCTGAGATGAATATGCTAACAATGAAATTGAAAGAAAAAGATGACTCTGAATTCTTTACAATTTGGAACAATTGGTATAAATGGCTAAAAAACAGAACCAAGAAGTGAGACAAAAATGTTAATTGAAACAACCCTTAAGAAAGTAAAATAAAATTTTGTAAACTATATAAAGATATAAGAATAATAATTACAGCTAAAGATATTATTTAATAGTAGATAAACACAATATAATGTATTATATTTAAATCAAAATCTTGTATAGATGCCAAGAACGTTTTTGATACCATGATGTTTTACAATGTAAAAAAAAGAAAATTAATAAAAATTATTTAATTTAAAAAAAGAAATATAAAAAAAAACAATAGGACAGGGACAGTAAGCCTCATCATTTAATTTTAATAAAAAAAATTCTATGAATATTTACCAGAAATAACAACATATATATTTTAATCTTAATCAAATAATTCAATTTCCTTTGCTTTTAACACCATAACTTAATCATTTTTTTAAAAAAATGAAACAATTCTTATTCTTCCCCTATCTTATCTCTGATCTATAAACAAATCTTTAATGCCTCATCATTCAAACTTAGTCAAGAGCAACCAGAAACAGCAACAAATGCATCTTTCTTTTCTTCTTTTTACTTTTTATATATTTGTTAATTTGTTATCTTTAAACTTTAATAAAAATGCTTATTGATAAATATAATCATTGGTTACTTTTTTATGCTTGAACTTTTCTATGCTGGCCTAACTGAAACTAGCTGAAATGAAAACATTGTAAGGGAAGTTTATTTTAAATAATTTAAAATTATTGTCCTCCAGAGAGAGTAAAGAAAAGCAATTTATCTGGATATAAGCAAACTCAGTGGTTCTCAACCTATGATCTGTGGAACCTTGGGGGCCTGTGATGTCATTACAGGGGGTCTGCAAAGGCTTTAAGAAATGTTATGATTAAAATCGAGAGGTAAGTCTTGGGAGTTCATGACAAGGTTTCATGGTCACAAAAGGTATTTAAAGGGATCTATGGTGAAAAAAAGTTTGACAACCACTGTCTCAGCCAGTCCTTGAGTATTGAAGATTTGTCCTGAAATGAATACAAACACTAGCTTCTTTGTAATGCAATGGTGGTTTATTCAGCAAACAACAAATACTCTTCTCTGACAAGAAAGGTGAAAAGCCAGGCAAGGTTAGAGTTGGGTTTGAGTTTCCTTCCTTTCCCTTATTACCATTATCATGAGATAACCCCACCACCACCACACCCAGGCCTATACACAGTTCTAATTCTGACCATGCCTAACCCATTACCCCTAAATGTTATTAACCCTATAACATCATGTATTAACCTAAGGCTTAATTACCACCTATATGTGCCCCAACCCCCTTTAATAATATATTCCACATCAATACATGAAAAGAGACATTTTCAGCAGCCCTGCAGTTGTTTTAGAATCCACCCTGCTTTCCTGCAGTTGTTGCAGAATCCATCTTCAGCTCTGCTGAGTCATTCCAAAGCCATCGACCAACATACAATCAAAAATACAGATCCGGCAGCAGAAGAGATAAGGTGACATGGCCAGCTGACTTGCTGCATATTGTTGACATAATTCCCCATTAGGAGAATGAGCGCAACAGGAAGGCATAGTGAGAGTGGTGAAGAATAACACACAAACAGCACACAGCTACACTGTATAGTAAAATGTAGGTTTTTACTTCCAGTAAAATGATTAAGCAAAGTTCAACAAACACTTCAAGTCATTCACAGTTAAAGCAGTCAGTTTTTCAGTCCAGGGATAATCCAATAACAAAGTCCAGTATCAAAAACAGTTCAGTAACAGACTTACATCAAACCCAAGACTAACAATGGGAAATGCAGGAATGGAAACACTCTCCAGAACAGAACAGAACAAGGCAGGTTTCTGGCTCCATCTTATGGCCATTTGAGGAACCACACCCAATTACCATTTTAACATTCCCTTAAAGAGACGGTATTAAAATGTTTATCCTGGTTTATATATTTTTCAACCCAACTGTTAGGTGACTTATATTCCTAACGAGCTCCCCTTTGGGTAGGACAATATATACAACCTTACATTCTAAGTCCATAATCTCACAGCAAGCCTTATGCTTTACAGAGCCTTGGGCCTTTGTAAAATGATTTGCGATGTTATTTTCTGACATGCAGTATTCCAGCTTAATCATCTTACTTTGCACACATTGTCTCACATTTAAATATCTTAAATCTGTGTGTTTTGTTCTTGTCTTTACAGCAAGATCTGAAGCCATCTGTATTGCTGATTGGTTATCTTCATAAACAACAATAGAATCTGTTACATCAATTCCCATGTCAATTAATAGTTGCTTATAATAAACTAAATCTGTACATAATAAAGACAAACATGAGAATTCAGCCTCCATTGTTGACAAACTTAGATGTTTCTGTCAAATAGACCTCCATCCAATCAACACCTTTCCCAATAATACTACAGTACCTGATGTAGATTTACGTGTATTTACGTCTGTAGCAAAAGTTGCATCAGCATATGCAGTTAGACTTAGTTCATCCTTAGGCTCCAAATACAATGCATAATGCATTGTTTGTTTCAGATATCTTAACACACATTTAGCAGCTTGCCAGTGCCTTTCAGTCAGTTCAGAATTAAACCTCGCTAACTGGTTAACGCTATATGCTATATCTGGTCTTGACCAATTACTGAGATAAGATAAACTACCAACCAAGGACTGATAAATGTTCTTGTCAAAAATAGGACTTTGAACATCACTGTGGCTAAACTCCTGGCTCATCGGTGTTTTAGCCAGTTTACAAAGTTCCATTTTGAAACTTTTTAGTAATTAGTTAATTTTATCTGCCTGTGAGATTTTGTATCCTCCCCTAATTTTATCTATCTTTAATCCAAGATATTGTTTAATTTCTCCTAACTGTTTTATCTTAAATTTCTTCTCTAACAGTGTATTATTTTAGTAGCTTCTTGTTCAGTTTTGGTGATTAATGCTATGTAATCAGTAAACAATAGCAACAATGAAGTTATGCCATTACTTTTTTTTTTAAACAAACATGGATCAGCCATGCCAGCTACAAAACCTATCTTAGTTAATTCCTTAACTATACACTGGTTCCACTCATATCCTGATTGCTTTAAGCCATAAAGACTCTTTTTCAATCTCCAGCAATCAGTTGTATTATCATGTTTTATATCTAAAGGTTTTTTTAAATAAATAGTGTGTTGCAACGGTGCATGCAGATATGCTGTTTCTACATCCAAATGATTTATAATGTATTTCTCTTTAGCTGCCTACACTAATGCTGCTTGTGATGTAGTAGCCTTCAGACTAGGCGCAAACACCTCATCGTAGTCGTTTGATGTCTGATTGAACCCTTGTGCTATTAACCTGGCTTTATGGATAACAGTCCCATCTACACTAGTCTTAAGTTTATAAACCCATTTACATTCTATGGAATGTTTACCAGATGGTAACTTAACATTTTCGTATATGTCCAACTTTTTTAATGATTCCAGTTCCTTATCCATTGCTTCCTGCCAAGCAGCCTGATCCTTAGCAGGATACAATTTCAGTTCATTATAATTACTAGGAACTGTATTTACTTGGCATACAACACTAGCCTGATATCTACCAGGTGGTTGTGTTACTTGAGTTGAACAGCTTGGTAATACAGGGCTAACTGGTGGACTCTCCTGTTCCACCTGCTCCTGTTCTTCTACCTCTTCCTGTGCCTGTTCTTCTACTTCCTCCTGTTCTTCCTCTTTAATGGCTATTCGTGGTTTACTTATTTCATCTTTAGGGACTATTTGGGTGTTAATAATAATATCATTGCTGGATTCCTGTTCCAGTCTATCCCACCCAACGTGCTCAAGAAATTTTGCACTAGCGCTATAATAAACATGAGCTGTGCTTTGATCCCAGAATCTAAACAATCTATGGTTGGCCTCATAACCTACGAAAAATAATTTCCTAGCTCTATGTTGTCCTTTCAGTCTTACTTGTGAGGGAATATGCACCCATGCTGGAGCTCCAAGTGTGTGTAGATAACTTAAATTTGGTTTTCTGCCATGCCAATGAGTGAAATGGCAATTCTCCAATTGCTGTGTTAACTACATTGTTTAAAACATGGTTACTACACATTATGGCTTCACCCCACAGTGTTTCACGCAAACCTGAATCAGATAACATAGAATGAGCCATGGCTTGTAATGTTTGCCCTCTTCATTCTACAAACAAGTTATGTTGTGGTCTGTAAGGTGCAGAACATTTGTGCTCGACACCAGCCAATTTTAGCATAGTTTGGAATCTCTTGTTTATAAACTCAGTCCCATTATCAGTAACTAAAGTAATTACTTTACTCCTCATTTTTCTCTCAGCAAATCTTAGCCAGTTAAAGACATATTGGAATGTTTCTGTTTTGTTTTTCATGAGATAGCAGAAACCGTACCGTGAGTAATGTTCCATTATACTCAAAACATAGCAGGCACCTCCCAAACTAGGTTTCTTAGGACCAATTATGTCAGCAAACACAACCTCTAAAGGTTCTTTTGTCTTAAACCCATTAAGTCTGTTTGCTGGAATAGCCTTGTTTTTCTCTTGGCTACAAGCCCTACAGTTTAAGTACTTACTACAGGGTTTTAATTTTACTCCCTCTGATAATTTAACAGTTTGTTTGAGCATTTTGAAATTAATTTGCCCCAGATGTCTATGCAGTAAATGTATACACTCGTCATGTGGCTTAACATTGTTATAAACCGACTTAGCCATCTGCAACTGGTCATCATGTATCACATATAAATCATTCTCTAAATTAGCAGTAACATTTTTACCCCGTTTATGTATTATACAGTTATCTCCCCTAAAGGTTACTACATAACCAAGATTAACTAAAGCCCTTACTGACAACAAATTAAATTTCAGTTTAGGTACATATAACATAGTTAAATGCTCATTTACACAAGAACAATATGCAGTACCTTCACCAGACGCTTTCATCTTCCATCCATTTGCCAATGATACATGTTGTTTACTCATTGACATTTTTACCTCTCTATTTTTAGTAATGCACTGCGATGCTCCACTATCAACAACTCACAAATCATAGTTTATAGTTGAATTTCTAGACATAGCTAAACTAACATTCTTCTTAGCCTTCTGGTCATTACCAGTATTCTGTCGTTATCCCTTCTTATAGAATCTACCTGTATGTCCCCTAGCCCCACAAGAAAATATGTCCCCATCCAGCTGTCTCCTTGCGTCTTCTAACAATCTTCTGGTTATGTCAGCCAATGTCAGTTTATTTCTGGGCAGGACTTCCAGTGAAGATACGTAATCATCATAACTTTCATCCAACGAGGAAAGAATGATGTAAACTTGATGCAGCTCTGAAAATGTAAGTTCCTTTTTATGTAGCTCTTGCAAAGTTCTTTTCATGAAGTTCAAATGAGCTAACATATCTCTATCTTTCAGAAGACGTGCTGTAAACAGTTTACGTGTAAGATGTATGTGTGCACCTACACTGTCACAAACATAAATCTTCTCCAAATTCTCCCAACACTTAGCAGCAGACTCCTCACCACGAATATGTACTAGCTGCTGGTCACTCAGTGTTAGTCCAATTATACAAAGAACTCGTTCGTTGTTCTGTTTAAAGTCAGCAAGCTTTTTGGCATCATCCTCATTATCTGGATCCCAAGCATTTACATCCGGTGGATCTTGAACTACAGTCCATAACCCTTACTTACACAGAAGTAGACTGCACTTCATTGACCAGGAAACATAGTTTGTTCCATCCAACCGGGTAATCAGTGATAGACTTTTCTATGGGTCTTGTGCCATCTTTACCAGGACAGTAAACCACAATTAAACAGTAAACATCTGTCTGTATATGGTACTGTGTATTCACATCAACTCTCAGTTATCTGAGTCAGGTATGGCCTGGGCCCATAACCAGTGTTGAGGTAATTCCCCATTAGGAGAATGAGCACACACAGGGAGACGTAGTGAGAATGGTGAAGAATAACACACAAACAGCACATAGCTACACTGTATGGTAAAATGTAGGTTTTTACTTCCAGTAAAATGGTTAAGCAAAGTTCAGTAAACAGTCCAAGTCATTCATGGTTAAAGCAGTCAGTTTTTCAGTCCAGGTATAATCCAATAACAAAGTCCAATATCAAAAACAGTTCAGTAACAGACTTACATCAAACCCAAGACTAACAATGATCAGCAACAGTCAATCGGGAAATGCAGGAATGGCAACACTCTCCAGAACAGAACAGAACAAGCCAGGTTTCTGGCTCCATCTTATGGCCATTTGAGGAACCATACCCAATTACCATTTTAGCATTCCCTTAAAGCGACAGTATTAAAATGTCTATCCTGGTTTATATATTTTCCAACCCAACTGTTAGGTGACTTACATTCCTAACACATATACTCCAAGGGAACTCGGAGCCCGATAACCTTTCAGAATTTAAATATATATAGGAAGGTTTAAGCAAGCTTTTCTTTCTGAGACCCATCTCTTTCTAATATCATAAGGTTAAAATACCATCCAAATATCCTTTGAAATAATTCAAGTGTAGCAAATAAGCAACATGTGTAACAAAAAAGAGAAAAATACCCCAAGACTCTCTTATAAGGGGGAAAGGAAAGGATCGCACACATACAATGAACAGAATTCCTAGATTTCAATCCAAGTTCTTATTTAGGTGGACTGTCCCAAATGAGTTTAATTGTTAGTATAAATTTGCCACACAAAACTCGCAACTTGCTTGTCAAAACAAAGCCTAACATAGAGGTAATGTTATGCATGCACAATATACTGAATAACAGTTCTCTTTGTCCCAGCTGAGATGGCTCACCACCAAATATTTTGTTCAGAAGGTCTGCAAGGCTTCAAATTGACAACTTTTATATATAGCTTTCCAGGTATCAGCTATAAAGTTTGATCCTTTTCTGCTTTATTTTTTAGTGCTAAGCTGTTTATAAGCCTTACTTATCTGTACAATCCTTCTAAAGAAAGAGGAACAGTGAGTAAGCTTCTCTTATTTCAGGAAGTTAAAGGAACACAATGATCCACACGTATTCACATGCAGATTATACATATAGCCCTCGACTTACAACTTTCATTTAGTGACAGTTCAAAGTTACAACAGCACTGGAAAAAGTGACTTTTTCACACTTATACTTACATTGTAGCATCCCCATAATTATGTGATCAAAATTCAGAAAGTTGGAAATTGACTCATGTTTATGACGTGAGCTACAGTGGCACAGTGGTTTGGAATGCAATATTTCTGCTGTGGTTAGAACTCAGTGGTTAGAATGCAGGTTACTTCTGCTGATTGCTGGCTGCCTGCAAATTGGCAGATCGAATCTCTCCAGGCTCAAGGTTGACTCAGCCTTCCATCCTTCTGAGGTGGATAAAATGAAGACCCAGATTGTTGGGGGCATTAAGCTGACTCTGTAAACCACTTAGAAATGGCTATAAAAGCACTACAAAGCGGTATATAAGTCTAAATGCTATTGCTATGACAATTGCAATGTCCCTGGGTCTGTGGTCACCTTTTGTGACCTTCTGACAAGCAAAGTCAACCAGATTCACTTAACAACTGTGTAACTAACAACTGCCATGATTCATTTAACAGCTGTGGCAAAAAAGATTGTACAATGGGGCAAAACTCATTTAACAAATGTATCACTTAGCAACATAAATTTTGGCTCAATTGTGGTCGTAAGCCGAGGACTACCTATATGTGTACAACACACACACACACACACACACACACACCAGCAGTGGGATCTGTTCCACTATCCATTCGGTGATAGTTCACATGCAAATGCACTTGCTCCTAATGTGCACACACAACTTTCCACACATCAGCTGAGGCCTGCAGCACCAATCAGCTGAGTGGAGAAAGAAGAGAAAAGCACAGTGGCAGGTGGGAGGGCCAATCCTGCACTTTTCTCTTCTTTCTCCTCTCAGCTGATGGCTTTTTTCCCTCCTCTCAGCTAATCATTGGAGGCTTTTTTTTTTACTACCGGTTTGGTTGAACTGGGCCAAACTGGTAGCATATCACCACTGATACACCCCCCCCCACACACACATGGACATATGCAAAAATGGACTCTTACACATATATAGAGAATACACACACACACACTCACACACACACCAGCTTTGTATTCTTGTTCAAATTTCTCTGAGGATATCACCTAGCTGTTTCTCAAGTAATATTGCATTCTACTGTTATTTTGGGGGTAATTAGTTCTAATACTGTTGAAGTAGCCACTTTTTTTCAGTTCTTGAAATGCCCTCAAGGTCTCTTTCTGTGCATGGCAAGAACTGATAATATTTTAATTCACTTTTTCCCCCTGGGGAAACAAACCAAGAAAATCAGCTTTTCCATAAAGTACCTCAGATTAAGCATAGGCTAGTGTCATGGATGTCTCTGTGTGTCATCACACACTGTTTCTCAAACCAAATTTTGATTTAATGATGTGCGAATTTCTATTTTCAATATATTAAATGATAAACAGCAAGACAAATAAATTGAAAAAATAGTTTATGGAACGAAACATTGAAAAAAATACCACTTGTGAAAAATATCGGGGAATTGAAAAAAGATTTATCTATTTATTAACCAAATTGACAATAAGATTTTGCTTAAACCTTTAGTTAGGAAAACAGATTAATTAATCTTAGACTAACAGTGGGGCTGTTTGATTCAACTTGGCGCCAAATCTAAAAAGAAACTTAAAAATTAAAGTACTCCTATTGTCTCTTATTCAAAGAATATGTGCAATATGTGCAATATGGCTGTAATATTGTTTTAGAAACTTTTTAAAAATAATTGGAAGAAATAATCTGACAGTAGAATTTTTTTGATGTGGTGCATTCTGTCAAATTTCACAAAGGAAATATATTCAAAGATTTAGGAGTTAGAAAGCATTTTTTCTAAAAAATGCATATAACGACTTATTTTTATTGACAGAATAGTATTCATAACTGTACTATTCAAGTCGGTGGGGTAAATTATTACTGGATTCATATATATGTGCATTCTTATATAAGAGATGAACAACTTCCATTGACTCAAGAGTTAGGATTATGCTTTGTGTGGCATGGTAAAGTCACATTCTACCTGATGGTGGTTATTTTGATATAGTTTTGGTACATTTTAAGAACTAAAATAGTTGTCTTGAGCATTTGCATTTTAAGGATTTCAGTAATGATGACCAGCATCTTGAATAGTATTTAGAAACCCTCTAACAACATCAGACTCCTAGAGTAGAGAGGTTACATGCCATAACAATTACCTGTACTAGTAGTATACTGGTAGGAATTGTTATGATAATAGAAAGGTGTCACTTGAAAATAGCTGTCTAAATAATTCTTGAATAGCTGCATGAACTTAACCATCAGATTAAATTTTAGGATGGGAAGGGACTTGCTTCTCCTATTTACCTTATGATTGTTAGATTAATGATCTGACATAAAAAGAAAACAGAACAGAAAAAGAAGAAAGAAAGATAGGGAGGAGAAGTGCATAACTGTTTCAGGGCTGTCAACTTTCCTTGGAACCTGGGTTATACACTATAAAAAAATGGTGGATGTACTTAGTATTTTTTTTATTAAAAATGAAATTTAATATAAATGTGAACTCTCTATATAAAGGAAATCATTTGTTGTTACATGAGTATCAACAAACAAAAGAGTCTTCCAGAGAAAAATTAAAATGTAAAGTAGCTTCTGTATAAAAGGGAGCCTCTGTAGTTTATGACTGTGTCGTATTGCATTTTGAGCACCAATAATCTCCAATAATTATATAAAGCCATGATTTTTTTCTTGAAAAGATGCACTGGTATTGAATAATAATATTTGCTAAATTAATTGTATTTTTCACAAATGCCAAAATAATATTTCATTAAGGTTTGTAGGTGATACATTCCAATTTCTTGTTCCATGCCTCCCAATATACTTGAATAGTTAATTTAATAGGCTTTAGTATATTTCCCAACAATCATAAATAGTTGTTATTGGCTTGAGAACCAATTTGATAATGATTAAAACATCAAGCTAGAAACAATTAGACTCTTAATTGTTGTTCCACCTTTGGAAGGTAAGAGAATACAGTAGAGTAGAGTAGAGTAGAGCAGAGTAGAGTAGAGTAGAGTAGAGTAGAGTAGAGTAGAGTAGAGTAGAAATAGAATAGAGTGAGTAGAGTAGAGTAGAGTAGAGTAGAGTAGAGTAGACTAGAGTAGAGTGGAGTAGAGTAGAAATAGAGTAGAGTAGAGTAGAGTAGAGTAGAATAGAATAGAATAGAATAGAATAGAATAGAATAGAATAGAATAGAATAGAATAGAATAGAATAGAATTTATAAGAAACCTTGGAGTTCTTCTAGTCCAGCTGTGTGCTCAAGCAGGAGACCCTGTACCATTTCAGATAAGTAACTGTCTAGAGACCTACAAATTTTGAAGGCAAGCTGTAATTAATTGTTAATTGTTCTCACTGTTAGGAAGTTTATCCTTAATTCCAGGTTGCATCTTTCCTTTGATTAGTTTCCATCCATTGTTTTTTGTCCTGCCCTCTGGTACTTGGGAAAATAAATCGACTCCCTCTTCTTTGTGGCAGCCCCTCAAATACTGGAATGATGCTATTATGTCATTTCCAGTCCTTTTCTCTAAACTAGCCAAACCCAAATCCTGCAACTGTTCTTCATATGTTTTATGAGTCCCAATGCCTTTAATCATTTTAGACTTCTCTATACTTTTTCCAAAGTCTAAACATCTTTTTGTAGTATGGTGACCAAAACTGGATGCAGTATTCTAAGTGTGGTCTCATTAAGGTTTTATAAAGTGGTTCTAATACTTCATGTGATTTTGATTCGATGCCTCTGTTTATACAACCAAGAATTGTATAAGCTTTTTTGGCTGTGGCTGCACATTGCTGGCTCATGTTTAAGTAATCGTCCACTAGGATTCCAAGATCCCTCTCACAGTTACTGTTTTTTAGCCAGGTATTGCCTAATATGTACTTGTACATTTGGCTGTTCCTGCCTAGGTGTAAAGCCTTGCTTTTCTCCACATTAAATTTCATTTTGCTGGATAGGGCCCAATCAAGTCTGTCAAGATCTTTTTGGAGATTGTCTTCTGGGATGTTGGCAATAGCAAACCACTTCCAAAAGACCTTGCCAAGAAAATTTCAGAAACTTGTCCAGGCAGTTTCCAAGAATTGGATATGAGGTAACAGAAGGAAAAACAATGATTGATTTACTATTATATAAATGTCATATTAAATCCTCTAATACAGGGGTGTTAAACTCACGGCCCAAGGGCCAGATGAGTCAAATGCTGGACCCACCCCATCCAGTTTAGTGAAGGGGAAAAAAGGTCTGATACATCATGTGACGCTGCCGTGATGATGTGAGTTTGACACCCCTGCTCTAATACAAAGAATTCATAAACTTGTTAAGATTGATGGCCCATAGCTAGATATTGAAAGTGTTTTAATGGATATTACATATTATATTTAAAAAAATGTGAAATCATAGTTCTTTAGCTAGTGTTGGCCTTCATACACATCAAGGTCTTTCCAAGAATCTAGGATGTTGCAACATATCAGTGTAGTATATGTGTGGATCCAAGCAGTATGGCCTTCTGTAGTTGACAGATGGAACTTTTCTCAATGTTCACACTTTCTGATTGGCACCTTAGTGATTATGACATAAACCAGCTGTGATGGTCCCACTGGCTGACAACTACCAGGGCCATCACAGCTGGTTTATGTCATAATCTTTCAGTTTTGATTTTCAGGTCTTTGATTCTTGTCTGATTCATGATTCGTTGTCATAAGTTCCCTGGCTTTCCTATCCAGGATTTTTAGTTCTGCTCAAATCCAGCCCACTATTTCAAATGCATGTTTAATGACTGGAATTGCCCAGTTGTTCATAACCTTGATGGTATATCCTCTACTGAGTTTGGATTTTAAGATTTCTTCACTCTCATAATCTATTCACTCTTCTTGATTTTGATGTGCTTGATGTTGTGAGCTTGAAGGATGCCCAGGTATTCATATCGATCGCCTTCATCCAGATTTTTTATGTTATTTCCATAGGGCATCTTGATTCCTTCAGTTCACACTATTTTTCCTCATTTAATGGTGCGGCACATTTATTCAGTCCAAACTCCATTGCAATGTCTTGGCTGTATATATGGACAGTATTGAACAGTGACTCTATTACAGATAGTATTTTTCATAAAACTTCAGACTGTTGACAGGAATCAGTGCAATGACAAATAGTAGTAGTGAGAATGAGTCTTCTTAAAGATTCCTTGCTTGATATTAGCCTTTCCCAATCTATCACAATTGACCAACACTGCATCTTCCATTGTGTCATTTATCTTTGCACAAAGTTTGTAATGTTCTTTCTGTTATTTCTAGGAATTTGATTATCCAAGCATATGGCCAAGAGACGAATGCATTCCTGTAGTCAATCCAAGCTACATTTAATCTGGCCTTCCTGCTCTTGCAGTTTTCCAAAATCATCTTGTCAATTAGGACCTTGCTGTTCCTTTCTGCTTGGATGAAAAGTGCTTGGTTTGAACCTTACCAGAAGCAATTTGAGTGTTGTTGGTAAACAGGTAATTGGCTTGCATCTGCTTGAATCCCGGATACTGGATATTTCATTATCCAGTATGTTTGCCAGACATTAACCAATCTTCCACCTCCTTGCAGTATGTTGTTAAATTGCTTGGCAATAACTGAGTGCAGACCAGTCAAATGTTTCAACCAAAAGCCATCTTCCTTGTCCATCTCTCTACTATTTCAGTAGTCATTACAAGTTCTTTCATTTCTGCATCTTTTTTATTCTTATTCCTTCCTATTGGACTTGATTTGTAATAACACATCATTATTTCTTTGTTTTCAATCTTTTTATATTTGTGATGGGTAAACCAGTTTTCTCCTGAGCCCTGATTGCTCAGCCAAGAGTTATGAGTCCTGTAGCCCATTTTCACCAAATGTCGAAGAATTTAACACTAGCACAGTCCTTGTTGACCTGGTGACAACTGATCTGGCATGGGTTACTGTAAATTACATCTCATCTTATTTTTTTGAGGGAACAACACTGCTCTTCTGAGTTATCTGATGAGATATCTCCAGTGTGGTGGAACCTCTGACATAACTATTAGATTCTTATCCCCACAACCATAGATAAATAGCATCCAAGCTCCTATTCTTCAAATGATAAGCAGTCATTATTCAATCCACCTCTACTTATGTTTTCCAATAAAAGATTGTCTCTCTGATTTAAAGTTTAGGTTCCTCTATGTTACCTTTGTGTTATGTCTCACCTATATTCATAGATGAGAAGACAAGGTTTCAAAATTCAAAATATTCAAGCAGAAACAAAACCGAATTCAAAAGGCTTAAATTAGCACAGTTGTCCAGTCCTTGGCAGACTTCCCGGAACCTGTCAGGCTAATCAGAATTGTCCATAACTCACAAGGCCACTTCAAATGTATTCTTCCGACTCATCAAACACTATGCTTCCAAGCAAAGCTTGAGAGTCAGCACGCCTATTTAAATCACCTGAATAGGTGTGTCAGTCTCTCCAATCAATGTTTGTCCTGACGCCTCCCTTCAGATTGACGTTTCCTGGTTCTTCTAGTTCTGGCGTCAATCCACGATCTATCAGTCATCAGAGTCAAAACTCCCAGCAGGATCGATCCTTCCAGTCACAACACTATCCCTCACCGCAGGGCCCTTCCCCCGAGTCTGACGATCAACTTGAAGATGTTTCGTTGACAACCACACCCTGTCACCCACAGCCAATGGAGGCGTCGCTCGACGCGAATGATCTACGAAACGTTTATAATCTGCTTTCGCTCGTTCCAATTGTCTCAGATGGGCTACACATTGGAGACTTGGAAAAGAAATGGTGTTCTGCGACCAAGCCACCAACGGATCATGCAAACGCAACCAGGACATTCCGAGCACCAAAGGGAGATGAAGGTTCGAGGTGATATAAAAACGTATCGCCTCCTCATGATCCCCAATGATCATACACACTGGCTGGGTGGTGAAACGAATGGGCCCAGACTTGAGCTCACGCCCATCCACGGTTTCCACCTTAATGGGTGGATCCACAGCAACCAATGGGATCTCATAGTGCGTAGCAAAAGCTCGGTCCATAAAGCTGGTTGTAGCCCCTGAGTCCACCAATGCAACAGCAGGAATTCCCTCCTTCTGTGACTGTAAAAAAATTCGAGTGTCCAAAAGTAAATGCCGAGGAGGGCCAGGATTTGCTTCATCAATTTGAGGTGGGGATGTGAAACGTGCCCGACCTAGGGTTTCCTTGAGGTCAGGTCTACCCTGTTTTCCCGACGAGCCAGGAGTGGTTTCAGGTATGGGTCTGCGGGTCCCTCTCCGTTTGCAGGAATTAACAAAATGTCCCAGACCCCCGCAATAAAGGCACAAGCCTTCCTGAAACCTTCTCGAACGTTCTCGCGCCGTTAAGCAAAGGCGGAGTGCTCCCAACTTCATCGGCTCCTCCGTCTTAACTGTAGCTTGTGAACGAAAAAGAGAAGGTGGTTCCACAACGGGCCGTCTGCTTCCGCGCTGTTGTAAACGGGCTTCAATCCGTAAGCACTGAACTATCAATGCATCCAAAGTTAAAGCCCGCTCTGCATGGACCAGCTCATCTTTGATGGCATCAGACAAGCCTTCCTGGAATGCAGCCATATGAGCTGGTTCGTTCCAGTTAGAGTCCATACACAGCAAACGAAATTCTGCAACGTATTCCTGCAGGGAACGTTTCCCCTGATTAATGTCCCGTAACCGTCTGTCCACAGTTTGACTTTTAATTGGGTTTTCAAACATAACCCTCATTTGTTGCAGAAAACCCTGAAAATTATCCAGTAAAGGGCTATCTTGAGTTAACAAGGGAGTAGCCCATTTGGCAGCCTGCCCAGACAAAAGACTAATAATAAATCCTACCTTAGCCCGGTCATTTGGAAAGTCTTCAGGCCTCAAGGACATAAATAATTGACACTGCCCCAGAAATGCCGGAAACATGTCCATTTGTCCTGAAAATTTCTCCAGCATGGATACCGGGCTTTTCCTCAAGGGAGTGGCTGAAGGAGCAGCAGGAATTTGCAAGCTTGAAATATGATTCACCAACTGGGTTACCTGGTTTTGGAGGGTCTGGTTACTTTGTAACAGCTGTTACAGCTGTTATTTGTTGCTGTTGCTGCTCCACCAAATGCTGCAGTTGAGTTGTATCCATCTCGGTTTGAAGATGGTTTGTTTGGGCTTGGAAGCAAAAATGTTATGTCTCACCTATATTCATAGATGAGAAGACAAGGTTTCAAAATTCAAAATATTCAAGCAGAAACAAAACCAAATTCAAAAGGCTTAAATTAGCACAGTTGTCCACTCCTTGGCAGACTTCCTGAAACCTGTCAGGCTAATCAGAATTGTCCATAACTCACAAGGCCACTTCAAATGTATTCTTCCGACTCATCAAACACTTTGCTTCCAAGCAAAGCTTGAGAGTCAGCACGCCTCTTTAAATCACCTGAATAGGCGTGTCAGTCTCTCCAATCAATGTTTGTCCTGACGCCTCCCTTCAGATTGACGTTTCCTGGTTCTTCTAGTTCTGGCGTCAATCCACGATCTATCAGTCATCAGAGTCAAAACTCCCAGCAGGATCGATCCTTCCAGTCACAACACCTTTGTATGATCATAACATTTAGAAAAATAACCAATGTGAAATAGAGAATACAATCATATGGCCCTGATAGATAATAGAGATAAACCGAAAACTTCATCTTTCCTAAAGTAATTTGATTATAACAAATTACAACTTATGAAGAGTGTTAAATATATTGATTTTAGCCCATGAGGGCTAGTTTCCAACAGCATACCTTCACTAACCTCAAACAAGAAGATATGTCTTATGGTAATAATTTAAACCTAGAGAATTAAAGCTTCCTCTAATTGTCAGGTGAAGCTTTCTGATTAGAAATGAGGATGAAAATTTATCCAAGGAACCCACTAAAGCAATACCTTGCATTTCTACAAATCAAAAAAAGACCATACATAGGATAAATAATCCATGGCAAAACGTACATTTGAAAGATATTAATTTTACTGTACAAATCCCATCCATTCAACCCCCTTACTGTCTCTCAAAATAGAATTTATTCAAGATATAATTAATGTGTTCACTCCTAATTGTGTAAATATTTTCTCCTTTGGATGAACTCTGGGGGTGGAAAGAGTTGGAGGGGGAGTTCTATATCTATTCCTGGAACTTTGGATGCTTGTACCTCTGTTGTACAAGAAGAATAGTATAAAAGAATAATCCTAAGACCTTTTGAGTTTGTGTAAGAAGACAGATTTAAAAGCTTTAAACACTTTGAGTATTCTATATGTTTAAGACAGTGAAGGAAAATGTGACATTGGTAAACAAGGCTGTACAAATCTTTACAAGTGTGATTTTCTACAACAGTGACAGAGACAAAGCCCCTCCTTAAACTGTTTTACCAAGCAACATCTCTTGCCCTCTCTTCTCTCGGAGTGAAGCAATGTGACCAAGTTTTCTCACTGTACTTTTCTTCACAGCTCTTTCAAAATCTCCTCCAGAATTTGCAAGCAGTCAAGAACTGATCATTGTGAGCCAACATTTTCCTGTTGGGATCATCCAATGGTTGCAAAAGTGGAAGAGGGTGCTCCTATTTCAGCGGAAAGACTAACAGAGAAAAGTGAGACCATGACAAAGTTTCAAGGTGGCATGAAGTGGTTCACTGAGGCAAATAAGTCTTGCCTTTTTATCTGGTGTCTCCTCTGCAATAGTTGTCTTGAGATTTGTGTCTTCTCTGCAACAGGAAATCTTTAGTTAGCACAGATTTATACTGCCTTGCACAAGCTTAAAGGAGAAGGAATAAAGAAATTTTACACGAGGCTGTTTGTCAGATTACAAGGATATATGTTTATTGTGAGAGATAAAAATAAAGAAAATAACAACCCTAGTTGCCTCTGTGTGATAAAGACACACACACAGAAAGACACACACACACACACACACATACACACACACACACACACACAGAGTGAGAGATGAAATAGTGGAGCTGAACAGAATGAGGCAGTCAACAATATATACTGGATACAAATATGCCTGGATTTATCATGTGTGGGTAGAATCAAACCATGAAAGAGCAGCATCTCCATTGTCAGTTTTGTCTCTCTAGGTGTTTCTCTTTCCCTGTATATTAAGCTAATTTAATAGGTTTGAATTTAGTGAGAAGAGGATAAACTTGCTTGATCAGCTATAGTTTCACCTTGGAGTAAAATATCAGAATGTTCCAGATAGCTGTTATAATTTATGTTCACATTGCTCATTTGCAGAGAGTCATTTACATCATTCATTATTTCAGCTTCATTTGTCACAGAGGTCTGACACACCTTCATTGGCACACTGAGTTTCAGAATATCTGATATTAGATATTATTGAACCAAGAAATCAGGAGTCTGATCGCACATTTTCTGACTAACAAATTTTATAGAAAGGCATAAGCTTTCATGAGCTGCAGTTCACTTAATCAGTGGCTTGACTGAAATGGGATTTAAATTGGGATGAAGCAGGAGCAGAAAGAGAAGATGACAGCATGACCAATCAAATTGGCATTGACCACAAAGATTGGCCTTCTCCATGCTGATCTAGCCATAACCAGACTCTTCAAGTTTTTAAATATTGCTGCTGTAATTATGTCAATCCATCTTGCTGCTACTTGCCCTCTTTTCTTTCCTTCCATCTTTTCCAGCACTATAGATATCTCTAGAGAGCTATGTCTTACTTATGGTAACTTGAGCTTTGTTACTTGTGCTAAAGGAACTGTGAGTTGTTTGTTCTATGACCCACTTGTTTGTTCTATGATCCCTTTTGTTTTCTTGGCTATCTACAATATTCTAAAGAATATTATCCAAACCCAAATTCCAAAGTGTCAATACTTTTTCTATCCTGCCTTTTTTCAAAATCCGGTGTTCACATCCAGAGAATTTCATGTGGAAAACTGTTTCCCGAATGATTCTGGTTTTTTGTACATACAGTTATGACACAACTTCTGAATTATTTTCTTGGCATATTTCTTGACTGTTGGTTCCTTTAATGTTGATAATTGATCTTAAAAGGAAGAAGCTATCCACCATTTCAGTATCTTCAGTGTCATTTGTAAGGTTGGTGCTATATTTTATGTTATTATTATGTTATTTATGTTTTATTTTAGTCACATGTTTTTGCTGTGCTCCTTGTCTTTCATTTCTATTTCTTGCAAATCATTTGCATTTCCCCCGTCAGAGTAGTGCCATCAGCAAAATGCAAATTATTAATGTTCTTCCACTTGAAGTTGAAGTTGAAAAAAATCATGAAAGAAGAAATGCTATGATTATGATTCCATGGGACAGAAGAATTTCAAATAGAAAAGTGACTTCTCCATGTAAAATGCTTATGCTTACCTATAACATGGGAAGCAGGCTTGGAAATAGCAGCTAAATCCTCAGATATTTGCCAAACAGACACTCTTTCAGCACCTGAAGTATTTATCTTATCAATCCTACTATCCATTTTTCAGTCAATGGGGGGAATTAAAAGGATTACTTTCCTCCCTCCTATGATACCCAATAGGAAAAAGAATATCCTATTTGTAAGTGTAAAAATTTTATAGCTTTTATTTAAATCATTAAGGAAACAGTGACAAATAGTAAATACATTGGTTCTATAGGAACTGTTTGCTAAGATTTTAAATTAATAGTTCTGTACCCTGGGATGGAATTCTACCAGTTCGGACTGGTTTGGGTGAACCGGATGTTAAGTTTTCATCTGGTTTGTGAACCGGTATTTTAACTGACCAGCTGGCCTCACCCACCTTGCCCCTCCCCTCCCAGGAGTCTCCATGCGATGCAGATAAGTGCAGGGTCCACACAGAGGCTCTGGGAGTGGGAAAATGCCCCCCTTGGAAGTATCAGAATTAATTATGTTTAGCTTTATCCTATATATATTATCTAATTCCTTTTATAGAAGAAATTAGTGGTCATTGAGACAAACAATATTGAGCTTAAATATTATTGTATGCAGAAGTGAATTGTTTTGGCTTGTCATGATTCTTCCACTATTCAATTGCATCTTTATAACTCAAGTGAATTTAAAAAAAATCTACATAAAATATCTGTCTAATTAATTCAGAACTGTAAAAAACATAAAAGAAAGGGATCTTTTAATTTTATTTCAAATATTTAAGTGAATTATGTTGTTATTAATTATATCACATATTCATATTTCCTTACCTTTTTTTTTTACCTGAATTAAGCTCTACTACTGGTATTTCAAAACTGATCTTGGCAGCTTGACCTGACTGAGGTCTAAGTATTATCTAAAGCCAGCAATTTTTGATTATATTGGAGTAGCTTTATCAGGACTAAACTGTTTTGCCTACCTTCTTACGGTCAATGAAAAGCACTAGTAATGGACTACAAAAATTAGTTTTTATGGCTCAGTGGTTAAAAAAAAAAAAGAGTAATTTAAGCCACAATTTATTACATCAGATTTAGGATTATGGATGTTTAGTGGCCCTTATCTTCTTATTACAGGAAAAATAATCATAGTAAGCAAAGTAAAAATGCACAATTGCACAATTGTAGCTTGGGATATTTAAGTTTCTTTTTTGCAAATTCAATATAAATGGGCTTCAGAAATAAAAGAATATATACAAAAATACTTATAACTGAAAAACCAGGTTTAAAAAAAAAACAATTAGAAATTACTGTAGAAATATAGAGTGAAATAGGACAAGCACAGGCAAAAGGAAAAAGTCATCTGTCCCTAACAGGAGGTTTTGTGAGAATCAAATAATTGTGTATGACTCAGATTCTTGACCTTTCCATTCCAATTATTTGTTGCCATTGCATTGACCGAACATTTTTGAATGGATCTTTAGAGCCATGTGAGGGCTAGACATGCTTTAAGAAAATGAAATAAAGAGGTTGTACAGATTTGGTAGTTTCCATTGCATTCACTAGCTACTTTAGTAGAAAATATTTCTTCTTCCTTCTGTGCACCCTGCAGAACAGGCAGTATAAGTGAAAGTTTCACTGTAGGAGTGGGGAAGTAACCTGATTAAAGCTCCATACTTAGCAGCGGATTATACAAGAAAGCCAAATTGTTAGCAGTATTGGAAGATGAGCAGCATATTGCTTTATTTTGTCTTCATTTATTTTATTTTTTATCTTACTGATAGGCCAATCAATTAAAAACTATGAGTGGCTTACAATATTGTATTACATGTATCAATATATGAAATAAATAAAATAAAAACATGCTTCCTGCTACAAAATAACATGCATCATTACCACTAATACTTTCTGATTTTTGAAAGAATAAAACAGCTTTTCATTTTAAATTTGTGGTATCCTTTTTTTGTCTATAAATTGACACATGCATTCTAAATGATTGGGCACCAATAAAAAGAACATAAAAACGTTGGACTGAGAGCATTATACCTTTTCTTTTTCTTAATGTGTTATTTATTAGACTATTAGCCATTGCTAATAAATGCTAATTAATAGTGCATATCTAAGAAAAGAAAAATACTTTTGTCCTAGCCTGGTTGCCATTCTCCTCATCCTCTTTATTTGTCTTTTCTTTTCCCTTTTTTTTATTTTGTGTTCCGCGATTACAACCCAGCTGCCAGCCAATTCCTAGAGATTAATTGCCATCTGGGGTTAATGACCCTTAGTTGCTGCTCTTCTCGCCATCAACCCCTTCTGAACAGTCATTAATCCTCAGGAAATGTCTTATTCCTTTAGTTTTAATGCTTCATTACAATCTGCCTTGATAAATCTTTCAGAGACCTTCATGGCTTCATCTTCAGCCCTAAGCTACAATTTGACCTGAGCACTAACCCTTTCCCCCAAATACCCTGAGAAATGAAAACCAATTTGTCTAGGATAACTTTATTTGGCTGAATCAGAGATACCAGCTTATGGATAAGATTAAAATAATTTGGGAGTGTACCTTTCATAGTCTGTAACAGGCTATAAAAGAAGACATATTCATATAAATAAAACCAATGCAATTAATATAAAACATATACTACAATTGATGAAAGAGAAATCATTACCATCATCAACCACACTCCCTTGAGAAAAGTCTGGGTGAAAAAAATGTTTCTTACCTGATATCTAAACAATGTAATATGGTAGTTGACATATTTTGAATATTTTGAGAAGGCATCCCAAACCACTTGTGAAAAGGCCCTTCCATAAGTTAGCACAGGTTGGTAATCCACAGGTGATGGCAACTACAATAAATCTCAGGAGTTGATAGAACCAAAATAGAATAGAGCTGGAAGGGATCTTGAGGTCTTCTACTCCATCCCCCTTCTCAAGCATAAAAACCTATATTATTTCAGATAAGTGGCTGTCTAGAATCTTCTTAAAAACCTCCAGTGATGGAGCACTCACAATTTCTGAAGGCAAGCTGTTCCACTACTTAATTGTGCTTACTATTAGGGAGTTTCTCTTATTTATTTTATTTATTTATTTTTGTCAATTGCTTACAAGATAATAGGTATTAGTAAAAACATAGTTATGAATACATATAAGAAAAATAAAAAAATAAAAGAAACAATAGGACAGGGATGGTAGGCACGTTGGTGCGCTTATGCATGCCCCCTACAGACCTCTTAGGAAAGGGGTGAAGTCAGTAGTAGACAGTCTGTTGCTGAAGTTGTATTTCCTGCAATCAAGTTTGGTGTGATTAACCTTGAGTTTGTATCTATTGTTTGCTCTTGTGTTGTTATGGTTGAAGCTGAAGTATTTATTGACAGGTAGGACATGATAGCTATCATTGCATTTTAACCATTTTAATTCCTCAAGGTGCTCTGGTACCCTGTGTCAACCCTGCCACATTTGTAACTCTGGCTTGCAGGTATTTTTATTCTAATGATTGGATAGGGCAGAAAACAAGCTTTTTGTATTTTTGTACAGGTAATCCTTGACTTACAACAGTTCATTTAGTGACCATTCAAAGTTACAATGCACTGAAATAAGTGGCTTATGATCATTTTCACACACTTACGACTGTTGCAGCATCCCCACTGTCATGAGAGGCCAGGTGAGGAGAAGCTCCCCTTGACATGAGTGATGTCGAGTTGGCCATGCCCACCCAGTCACATGTCCATCAAGCCATACCCACCAACTAAGCCACTCCCACAGAACTGGTTGTTAAAAGATTTGATTTCACCCCTGACTGGAACTCATAGTCTCCCTGTCCTGAAAAATGATTTAATTGCCAAAGTTGTTTGCAAATTTACCATAGCAGTTTTGTGACCTTCAATGTAGGAATATTAATTTTAAAAAGCTGTGCCAAGCAACTATATAAGGATGCACATGAAGGTTGCAAAATAAGTCTTCTTTGCAAATTTCAACTTTTATCACATAATACAAATAAATTTGTTATTCTTTATAAATTCAAAAAAAAATGGTCTGCCTTTTTTCACTGTTTAGTTATAAAATTCATTTTCTGCTCATCTTACCATCAAGATAACTTTGGGCAGCTTACCACAACAACAACAACAACAATAATAATTGTACAGAGAAAGGCGGGGAGGGAAAGACATGCTGTATATAAAAAGTAAATTAATAAATGCAAACATTATGATTCTCTTATTTTCCATAACTAATTACTGGCCTAGAATTATGCTACTGTCTATGCCACTATGTTAATTTTTAAACAAAATGATTTTTAGTTTTTTTTAACTCTTAACAAAACTCTTAATGAACTCTACCTTTGTTTAAATGAAGCAAATGCTCATGAGGGGCATGAAGATGTTCCAATATATGAAACAAAAATACTGAACAATGATTCTGATTTCATTAATCCACTAATCGTACTTTAGAGCAGATGGCATAGTCTCAGTGATTTGCCAGACTAATTGTTATCTAGTTTTTTCCAGCATCATTAACCAGTCTTCCCAATGCAGAATGGCAGATAATTTTTTTGTCCCAAGCCTGGAGTATCACAAGAACCATCATTTGTTCCTGATAATTCTCTCTTGTAAGAAATACAATTCAATTAATAATGTATAATAAAAAAGTGAAAATGAATTAAAACAATGTTGACAGACATCTCCAGTCTACATAGCTGAATTCAGAAAGGGTAAAACCATCTACTTTATTTTAAATGAATCTAAAATGTTCAATGAAAATGGTTGTGTGTGAATGAACTAAAAGATCAATGTATACCTTATTAAGAAAAAATAGTAATTAGCAGATGAATGAATGAATGCATTGAGAGCTAAAGTAGTGTTAAAAGTATGTACATTATTTCAAATATTCAATATTTCTGTCTAAATATGACCTAAAATATGACCTGTTCTCCACACAAGTCTTACAACTAGATAAAGAAAACACAATTAAACAAATCAGTCAAAACATTATATGTGTTCATTTATTTACTGAGGTGAGTGATCCAAAGCTATATATTTGGTTGTGGCAAAAATACTTTTGCTTTCAGTAATTGGTGTGGACTTTTGCTTTCAGTAATTGGTGTGCTTCCTGTTTGTTTTCTTGGAATACTCATGGTATTCTAATTCTTCTCTAACACTGAAACAAATATTTTTTTGATCCTGTTGCTTCAAATTACAACTTTCATTTGAATTCCTGTGATATTATAGCACTACAGGGTAGTAGTAGATTAGAAATTTGCACTATCTATAGACTTTTTGTAAATCTGTGCCTTCATTCTGAACTCCTTATTCAACGTTTATATCCAGTAGGAAAAGATAAAAGTTGCATGTTTTAACCCAAAGCTTTTTTATCCTATTGCATTCAGAGGATGGATTGTCCCATTTCTAACAGAAGGAAGGCCATTAATTCAGGTGTCAACATTATAAATGTGCCTATGGTTGAAACATTCAATGTGTCATTCATGTCAGCCTCACTCCATCTTCTGTTATTTTAGTACAAACTATCACAGTCTGAAATTGCTACAACACTCATAAAAAAATATTTATCCAAAGCATAATTAAATTAATTGATCAGGAAAGTGATTTTGGGAGATAATTAAAACTAAAGTATGTTTTGATACATTTATATTGGAAAACATGCTGGGATACAAGCAGATTCATATAACACAACCAGCCATTCAAACAGCCAGCCCAATAAAAAACCAAACTGAACTCGGGAAATATTTGATATGAACTTATTATTTGTAACTGTTTGCTTACTGTAATTGTGTTTTGCTCAATAAATATATAATGCTGACTTGAGCTCTTGAATAAAAATATGGAATAGAAGTAAAAGGAAATCAGTAAGTAGAATTAAGAGGGAAGGAGGTTATTGACTTTTTGCAGGGAGACAAATTAAAAGAATTGTAAATAACATTAATATGAGTTTTTTTTTTACTTTGTGGGCGTAAGTAGGAAATTAGTTGGCTCCTGGCTTAGCAATGCTAGTATTGGCTGTTTTATTCACCAAAGTGAAAGAAACCTCTTTTCTGCATTACATGAGAATATAATTTGACTTGGTTTACTTTATTACATGGAAAATGAAAAAAAATCTGAACAAAGACATATATTTGCTATAAACTAGAAACTGTGAGTTCTAGCCCTGCCTTGGGAATGAACCAAGATGGGTGACCTTGGGCTCTCAACACTCTCAACCTAGGAAGAGACAATGGCAAACGTCTTGCCAAGAAAACTGCACAAACTAGTCCAGGCAGTCAGAGGAGTCAATAGTGATTTGAAATACACATACATACACAACATACACGCAGTCAACTAGCTTGGAAACTACCAAGGGAATTATAGGAGAAAAGCATTTTTTTTTTGTGCCCAGCCATATTGAATTTCCAGTTAGAAGAAAGAATCAGAAATGGATTGCAGAGAAGACAGAACATTCATTTTTCTCTGAACATTTTTTAATATGAAACATATCCATCTGATAGTTTCAGTCCAAACATACTTAAATCCTATTGATTTCAGTCGACAAATTGTACCTATTTCTGGACTGTTCTATTGAAACAATAAATTATGAAAAGGCATGATTAATTCTGACATCAATATATGGTGACATATTAAAGACTTTAGCAACAATCTAAGGCAGCCAGTTTATAGATCCCAGCCTTCCAACTCAAAATCAATGACAATGAAATATTGGTTTGATTCTTCTGTTTTTAGCATGCCAATAGTTTATGATTTTCCAAATTATAGATAATTTAATACAAATGCTTAAGGATATCATTCACGATAGCATAGGGACTGCAAAAGGCTAATGGAGGCAGAGAGCTCAACATAGTTTATGCTCTGAATATCACATTCTCTCGAAACAGTTCTATTTTACATAGGTGATCAGCCAGTTGCCTAGCACCACTGAATTATCTAGTAGCAACCTGTTCTGGTAACATTAATACCATGAAACTAGAACCTGCTTTGTTTAGAGACTGAAATAAATTACTAATGATTTAAAGGGAAATATGAAAAAATGATTTCTTTGGAAGAAATAAAAATCTTCTGGCTAATAATCATTAGAACTGAATGGCAAATGATGCTCTCTATCAGAAAGTGTGAATGTTAACTACAGCAAGTGTTTTCTATCTAGGGGCTCCATTCATTTCAGTGAAATCGAAAAAACAATCCAACAATATACTCATAGCAGATGTCTACTCTTATTCCTGCTGTCAGGTTTTGGGATGTGATGAATTGGGAACTGTTGAATCAAGCAAAGGAAGTGAGAAGAGTTAAGAGTGAATCTTAATGGAACTTGCTGAAGCAAATAACGAGGAATTGAAGCCTATTTCTCCAAAGAATCTATATCCCTGAAACAAATTAATGCACCAGAAGGAAAAATCAATATAGTAGGGGTCCCCAACCCTTCTGACATCCTCCAAATCAATTGGAAAGAAAGTTTGGTTTAGTGGCTAATGGCATCAGACTGAATGCCTGAATGTAGAAGACCATGAGTGTTTCTCCCATCTCAGTAACAATGCCATTGGTTCACCTTGGGCTGGATATTGTCTTTCAACCCTAGGAAGCAGGCAATGGCAAGCCACTTCCAAATTCATGCCAGGAAAATTAGTCTAGGCCAGAGTTTTCAAACTCGTGGCCTGTGGGCCGGATGTGTCATGCATTGGCCATGCCCATGCCTGATTTAGCAAAGGGGGAAAAAGTCATGATACATCTCATGATGATGCCGTGACAATGTGAGTTGGACATCCCTGGTCTAGGCATCCATCAGGAGTCAAAAATTGACTCAAAGGCACAAAAACATACAAATTCACCATGTCAAATCCAATATGTGGACATTCAGAGCAGGGCTGGGACAACAATGAAACATTATTACGTCTGGTATAAGAGCATTCCTTCACTTGACATATAAAGGGGATGATTGACCAACTTCTGGTTATGAATTGGAAAGAGATGTCTTTGCTATTGTTAATGCTATGTTTGAGCAAGTCAGTAAGAAGCTTCACTCTAAGTGGCAGAGGAGATACTTTTTGCTTCCATCTCCATACTAAGATACTAGGTCCACTTCTGCCAGAGTTAAATATAATACATGAGCTAGCTTGGGGTTTTTGTTTTTTGTTTTGTTTTTGTTTTTTGTTGTTTTCTTACAGACATTCATCCCGATTACCTGTGAAACAGGAAGCAATGGACATTTTTTTAATAGTACTGATTAAAACAATTAAAAATATTCAGATTCAATCCATCAAAGACACCACTTGCCCCAAGAGTGAGATTCAAGTGTCCTAGAATCCTACATTATTTTTTAAAAGTGGGGATTCAAAAGCTGAACAGGATGCTTTTGAATATGGTTGCATAAAATAATTTATGATTTGCAATTGGAAATTCGAATCCCAGTTTTCATTAGACTGAAACCTTAGAGTTCAAGTTGTTTTGTTCAGTCAAACAATACAACACTTTCAATTTTCTCATTACTAGGCTCCTTTAATTTGCATATATGATAATTGCATACTTATTTCAGGCAACTGCTTTCTTTGCCACCATATTGGAGAGTATCAAAATCACAACTGATTGATGTTTTGCTAAACTGTTGCTGCAGGAACTCCACTGGGCTTCATGAGGATTGATTGATTGATTCATTCATTCATTCATTCACTGGAAACAGCAAGTAGTATTTTTGATCTGTTAATTTGATATAAATATAGAGGATATTTAATTTACTTACTAATGTAATAAACTAATTAAGTCACATTTCAGAGAATGCCTGGGAATGAAATTAAGTGGCTACCTTATAGTTTCTGTAGCAGCATATTTTATTTTAATTACCCACATTATAAAGGAGTGGGGGGGAAAGGGATTATTTTCTATAAATGCATCATGTTATTCAAACACATTGTCTTTGCTATATAATTAATTGATTAATTCAACCATTTGTCCATTTATTTTCCAAACTTTGCATTCTGAAGTAGGCTTCTAAAATTTCAGTTGAGATTTATAAGTTTGGAAGCAAATCTATTGGACACAAAATGTTAGGTCCATGTAAAGTGTTCCTCCAGTTTAGGGTCCTTCAGTTGCATTTAGAAATTACAGCAGCTTGGACATTAATTTGGAAGGCATAATCTTATTATTCTTGAAGAATGCCATAGTCAGAAAGATCCAAAGTGAGTACTAAATATGACAAAAAACCAACATTGATTCAAGGAATATTTTGAATGTCCAAAGAAAATATTCATTTAACTAACATTTACCAGGCATCAATTTCCTAGTAAATATTGAAATGTAGCCCATGTTAATTGTTAACAATTGACAGCATATATATTAATAATATGCACATGTCCTAATTTGTTTAACACTTTCATAAAATGACACATTTTGATGTCATGAATTTAAGACTTCTAATATAAAAAGGTGTAAGGTAATAATTACTGGGGAAATATTGGTCTTTTTCAGGGATGGACAATGTGTGGGCTTCATTTAAATGTTGAACCCTAATTTCCATGATCTTTACTTGTAAGTTTAATGGTAAGGAATGGTAGCATTATAGTCATTGACATTGGAGCTCCTTAACAATTGAAGGATCACATACTTCTGGCCACTTGTAATCCAGCCAATGTAATCTTTTTATGGCATTTAGGACATTTCCATAACAAGATTCTGCACTAGTTCTGTTTATTTATTTATTTGGCTACTCTTTTTCCTGTTATGTGTGAAGTTGAGATAAGAAGGCTTTGTCTGAATAAATAGCATCTTAAAGGAGGACAGTGACTTTTTCTCTTTGTTTTTAGCATTTCAAGTCATGAATTACTAAAGGTTCAGGACATGAAATGGAAATAGTATGGAAGTATCCTTAGAAATTAACACAATTATAATAACACAAATATCAACCATATAAATAGCAAGAAACAAACTTCCGGTTTGAGCTTCTTTGGTGACAGACCGAAACCACGACTCTGTGCGGTTTTGATCCATGCTCACTACTGGAGCGCCCCGAGCTGGCTGGTTTTGGGCCTAAGTCACGCCGTAGAGGTGGTGAAGAGGGGAGAGACTGCCTGCAGGGTTGAGGAGAGCTGCATCTCTCCTCCTCAGCTGGCCATTACTCCCTTTCCTGAAGGCGGTTGCAGCGGTGGTCAGAAATGGCCACCACAAAGAAGAACTCGACCGGAAAAGAATGTGCAGGAGGAAGATAAGAAGAGAAAGTTTTGGTTAACCGGGTCAAACAGCAAAAGCAACAACTAAGGTACCTACTAACTATATATATATATAAAAACAGTGTTCCCAAAGAAGATTTTCAAGCAGCGAAGAAGAGAGAAAAGGGAAAGAATTTGGGTTTTTTTCCTCTTCTCTTCCTTTCCCTATACTGACAGCTAAGAGACTTAAGCAAGAAATTGAAAAAAAAATCCATTTAAGCATTTAAGCTGAAAATAAAATGTCAAAGGGATAATAAAGATTTCTGGATATTTAAAAGCTTTTGAAAACAGGAAAGGAGAGAAAAAGAATAAAAGGGCAGGATTTGGAAGGGAGGAGACTGCCTGGAATTAAAAAGAACTTAAAAATCTCAACAAGACTTCTAAAAGATACATTTTAACTGAAACATGGCAACAAAATAGTAAAACCTCAGGAAGAGAAAGTGAAAAAAGAAGCTCGGGAGTATTTGGATTACTTGGTGACTTCTAGATTTTACTGCATTTGAATGACTAAAACCAATCGGGTGGTTGTTTAAAAGTGCTTAAAATGGCACCACTTTTAGAAGAACTGAAAACGGAACTTAAAAAGTACAAAGAAGATGCACAAGAAGGGAGAGGTTCTTTTGGCTTCATATTTCAATTCTTAGAAATGGAGATTTGGAACTATGAGAAACAACAAGAAACCCCTGCAGAACAAGAAGACTGGTCAAAGAAGAAGCCATCTTTAATGAACAAGTAATTTTATGTGGGGGGAAAAAGGAAAGGGGAGAAAGAGAATGAAAAGTTTAAGATTTGGAAAAACAACCCCCCAAAAGAATATTTTGAAAAATAAGTATAAAATTAGAAAGCAACAGGAGAAGGAAATGCAGAAGAGAGAATTAGAAGTAGAGAGCCAAGGGGGTAAAAAAGGGAGGGAGAAGAAGAGAGGGAAGAAAGAAAGGAAAAGAAGTTATAAAGGACAGAAACAAGATATAGAGAAACAGGGCCTATTTAGAGATAATGGGTGAAAATCTAATGAAAAAGCGGATTCTGCAAAGGTACATAAGATAGTATTGTTATATTAGAAATAGAAATAATTTCAGAAAATATGAAACAATGTATGATCAAAATGATGGATAAAATAGTTATCGTAATTTAGTGGAATGTTTGTTAATAAATAAATGTAATAAAATGAATATTTAATTATTTATAAAACATAAGTGAAGAGAAATAGGGGAAAAATTAATTTAATTATGCAAAGATTATACGTGTCCCTAAGGATGTATGATATTTAATTGAAAAGAAATATTAAAGATGTTAAGACATTAATGAATATTAATGATAGAACTGAATTGGAATGGAATGAGGGTTTTAATTGCATATATTTATAATCCTTTTTTTAAAGAATATGGTGTGTATTTTAAGAATGTACCAAGCAGAATTCGATTGGAAGTTATGTATTATGTACTATATTGAATGTTATAACTTTAAGGTATACATTGAAGTTTAAATAAGAGTTGAATGGATAAAATTAAAAGATATAAAGGTGTCATACTCCAATCAGTAACTACAGGAGAAAATTTGTTTAATGAGAAAAGATAATATGAAATTGAAACAGGACACACAAAAGTATAAATATGATTTGAATTGAGATGAGATAATCAAAATAAAGTTGAAAAAATTAAAAGAGGGGAAAAACTATGTAGAAAATGTAAAACAGTAATAATATATGGAATAGAACACAACAATGAGCATGAAATTGAGTTTGTGTCTGTATAAAGAAGTGTAACCTGGGACCATACTATTTTCAAAAAAGATGTTTTACATGTATTTTGTTTGTGTGAAAACCCAAATAAAACTTTATTTTAAAAAAGTAGCAAGAAACCTGGCATAATTTATTTTATTTATTTATTTATTTTATTTTGTCAAGTGATCATAAGAAAACAGGTATAAGTATAAACATGAATACACGAAATGGATACATATAAGAAAAATAAAAAGAAACAATAGGACAGGGAGGGTAGGCATGTTGGTGCGTTTATGAATGCCCGCTACAGACCTCTTAGGGAAGGGGTGATGTAGACAGTCTAAGGTTAAAGTTTTAGGGGGTTAATGATAATAATCTCACCAAAGGCGGCGCAGTTCTAAGTTTTCTAGGTCTAGAATTTCGAGTCTGGTGGTATAAGGTATTCTGCAATGAGTAGAGGAGTGGAGAACTCTTCTTGTGAAATATTTCTGGATTTTCTTAACTGTATTAATATCAGATATGTAATGCAGGTTCCAGACTGATGAGCTGTATTCAAGTATAGGTCTAGCAAAAGTTTTGTATGTTCTAGTTAGTAGTGTGATATTACCAGAGAAAAAGCTACACAGGATTAGGTTAACAACTCTTAATGCCTTTTTGGCTATGTAGTTACAGTGGGCTCTAGCACTTAGATCATTAGAGATGAATACTCCAAGGTCCTTGACAGAGTTTGGATCATCAACAAGGTCTTGACTATTCAGCTTGTATTTTATTTTCTGATTATTATTTTTTTACCAATATGTAAGACAGAGCATTTATTTGTTGAGATTTGAAGTTGCCATTTGATTGACCATTGACCATAGTCAAGATCTTTTTGAAAGGTAGCAGAATTATCTCTGGTGTTGAATAGCTTTACATCATCAGCGAAGAGAATGCAGTTGCTCTTAATATGATCACAGAGGTCATTTATGTAGAGAGTTGGTCCTAGAACACTGCCTTGGGGGACACTACTGTTGACAGGTACAGAATTTGATAGGACGCTCCCATTTTTGACCATTTGTTGTCTGTTTGACAGGAATGCTTCTATGCAGTTATGCAGGTGTCCAGAGATACCATAATATTTTAGTTTTAGGAGTAGCTTTTCATGTACCACTGAATCAAAGGCTTTACAGAAGTCTATGTAAATTGAGTCTATTGTTTTGCCTAATAATACTATTCTATTCAATAGGATACTATTCAATATATTCAATAATACTATTCAATAGGAAGAATAATACTAATCTTCCTATTGAGTCACATTTGTCACACTTTCTGCACTCTGAGAAGAAGAGAGTTCAAGGAAACATTCTGTTCATGGTTTTCTAAATTAAGTTTGCATTTATCTCTTATTCACGGTATTTTTCTTTGTGTCGGAATTGTATACTCTGTCCCTGAAGGATGAAATACATATAAGTCCAATAAAAAGTTGGGCAGGCCTCCTATCCCACTGGCCAGTAGCGGGAAAAAAAGCACCCCAGTTTATCCTCAATACTGAGGTAAACCTGAAAGGAATGGAAACAAATTTGATTCTATGTTTGCCTTTTAGAACTGAAAAGAAAATTAAAAAGGGGGTGAGTTCTTTGATCTTTATAACCAAGGGATATTATTTAGGATATTACCTTTATATTTCTTGGCTGGTAAAGTTCCTCTGGGAGAGTTTTTAATTTATGTGATACAATAGGAAGTCAGATTGTTTGGAATTGCCTTCTCTCATGTCCAATCATACTATCCTGAGACAAGAGTCACCATCAGATCACTCTCAAAAAGTGATTTTGAAATTGGTTATTCCAAACTTCTCAAAGTGGCTGACTTTTCTGTATTACCCTTCAAAACTTTTCAAGTGAGAAATCATGATATTCCCATAAATTCGATGTTCCCAAAAATCATTCCAACACCAAAAGAAGAAATTGTAAGATGAAAAATGTTCAGAACAGGATATAGTATCTTTTGTGGTAAAGACACCAGAATCCCCTATCAGCAAACCACAGGTAAGATGGAGAGAGAACAGAGCAAATTTTACTGAAGTTTTATGAGGTCTTATCAGAGAGCAATTATTTTCCATTTTTGGAGGAGAATCAGTAAAAGTCTTTCAAATCTAGTATTACCACATCTGGACTCAAATATCCAAACAAGCACTATGTAGAGACAGATTTAGAAAGCAATTCTATTCCAAAGGTTTTACAGCAGTAGTTGATTCAGAGGCCAATGATCAGTAAGAAGTTTGAGAATCAGATTTGGTTTCTGGAGGAATCTGGAGGCCATCTACTGCCTCCCTACCTTTAGTCTTTTGTTTGTCCCATTATTCTCAGCAGTATTTATTCTATTTAAAGCATTGGTTCATTGTTTAGTGTTTCTACAATCACATAATCTTCTGACATATCCATAAATTGTTAGGTAAGTGAGGCAATAGTGATTTTAAACTAAAAAAAGACACATATCTCTTTAATAATCCATTCATAGAAAAAGGAGAAGGGTTTATTGGGACACAAATTAAATGATGTCATGTAGGGCAAATATTTTTATGAAAATACAAATAGATGACACGAATAGTATTTTGAACTGGAGCAGACTAATGTTAATTCCAGAGTTCAGGCACAGTTTTTGTAATGCTACAGAGCACAAGACCTTCTCATTCATCTGATTTGCTTCATAAAATTTCTCTTTACCTTAAACTTCACAGTTCTGATATGATGTAACTAACTTCTCGGGATTTAGTGTTTAGACAAACTAATTTGCATATTCCTGATTTGTGATATACAGGATCTTTGTTTATCCGGAGATATAACTATACTGGAGAACCTAACAGATTAATAAATAAACTCATTTGCAATTGATATATACATTTAATACTTTAATTATTAAAATATTTTGATATTAGTTTATGATCTTGCAAGAACATAACAGAGAAATGACTGAAATCTCTTGAAAATACCAGATATATTCATCTTCTTTCCTTCTTTCCTGCAAAATTTTGGCATTTTGATCTTTTGTTGCTTGGGTTCTATTTTTAGGTCATTTTAATGGTTTCATTTCTTTCTCTTCTTTTCTCATCAATGAAGAAGAATTGTGATGACATTTAATATGGCACATTATCTCAAGCTTGTCATAACTGTGGCATAGATACTATAGATAGATGTCAAAATATTAATTTCAGAAATGAATTGTCTGTTAAACATCTCCTCTCCTTTCAGTGTATGTTGTTATATACTTCATTTTTTCTTTTATTATTTGTGAAATGAATTCATATTATATTATCAATGTACTAAAGATCTCCTTTGTTACATTAAATAAAAACTAAAGCAAATGTCACTTTGCCAAATACGTATCTTCCTTTTTTCATCACAAATTCATCCATTAACAGCCAATTAATTCTCAGTCCTTACCTATCTTGAAACAAAGCTCTATGCTATGTTTTAAAGGAGGCTATAAATTATTATAACCACATAATGAACTCTTTTTTACACCTGAATAAGTGAAATGAAATGTCAAAGAGCTACTTACCTAAGCTGCAAGAACTTTGAATTTTACTTTTCTCTCTCTCCTTTTATGAAAGAATAAGTAAAATAAATAAAATTGTGTGGAACTGATGTTAATTCTTTCACAAGTTAATTAGAATAGGGGGAATCCCACACATACTTTGCCTAGAAGTGTTAAATGCTATGTGCAACAATACATTTGACCTTGACAATACATTTGGACTTTATTGGTTACACAAGATGTATTTTAACCCCAATACAATCCTTAATTAGCCAAGTACTGAACATAAGATTTGGCTGGTTGTAAGCATATTGCAACTATTTATCTTCCATAAGTTTTTTAAAAATAGGAAGGGAAAAGTAGGTTTATGTCCCTGTTTCAGTTTCAGATACTCATTGTATACCCATCACTATACCACAATAGTTTTGAACCAAAACTTAAAAGCAGTAAGAAACAGTAAATGATTCAGCTCCCTGACAAATCTACAATTGCCTGAATATACTACAGCTATAAATATTGTATGCAGTCTATCATATTAAGCTTTATCATATTGAAAAATGGCCTCCTTTGGCCAGATAATGAGCAATTCTTCTCAATGATGTGTTTTCTTCAAGGAGTTGTTTTATTGTGTCTCAGTGCTTCAAAATGTCTTTATCACCTTGATGAACAGTTGAAGTAGTGCCAATTTGCATTATAAATGGTCCCTTATATTTGCAAATAAACTGCTGCTATCTGAAGTGTTGTGGCCATTCCACTCTACAGATGAGAAGTAGTTGTTTTTTGCTGTTCAAAAGGATGCAAAAGGATGCAAAGTGTTCCTTTGAGTATCCATATGGTCCTATTTTCTGTACCATACATACATTTTCTGTACCATACATGTCCTGCAAATACATAGCATGCTCTATTGATTTGATTTGTTACAGCTTATCCAATTTCTTGGACTCTTTGCCATTCTACTTAGTCCTCTACACCAGCAAGCCTGACTTAATAATGATCTCATAGTTTGGGATGTCCAAGCTTTCAGAAGACAACTATGTACAAATCACCTTTCCTGGGAGATGCTAAGAGATAAATAAATCAATGATGCATTGCATAGATTGTGCAGGTTCTATGTATGGTATCATGCCACTTGACCTTCTATTTTTCTGTATCTTGGATGTACCTCCAATAAATACTTAATAACTGCCACAATTCTAAAAGAGTAAATCTCTTGTTCCTTTCTTCTTGCTGTAAATTGGAAAAGAAAATTATCCTGATCAATTAGATAGTGCCCAGGAGGTTGACTAGATTAAACAATACAAAGTATTTCTCTTTGAAATGGCATAAATTTATATATACACACAGTCTGGTGGTATATTTGAGATTGTTGACAGATGAATTCTCTGGTTCTTAAATTGTGCTGTTGGTTTTGTAATACCTCAAAGCCTCAAAGAAGGCAAGTCAGAATGTTGATGTCACATTTTTGGTGCTCAAGATCCATGGATCCTTCTAAATAGTTCAAAATTTATGATCTAGAGTTGTTGGTTACATTTTCTATCAATTTTTATGGCCCTCTTGCTGAAGGAAGGTGAATGGCAATAATCATGTAGGGTGATGGCAATAGTGGTAAATCAATTTTATTGTGAGCCAGTTCCTTACCATATTCCCTTGTGGACCAGATTCTACTGCAAAGGTGGTATTCAGCAGGTTCTGACCAGTTCTGGAGAACTGGTAGCGGAAATTTTGAGTAGTTTGGAAAACCAGCAAATCCCAACTCTGAGTGAAGATTTTACAGTATCCTTCCCCTGCCACGCTCACTAAACCATGCCCACAGAACCGGTAGTAAAAAATTTTGAATCCCACCACTGTTCTACTGCCTCTTGCAGAGTGGAAAAGGCTAAAAAGAAGCAGATGCCTTGACAAATGTAATCATAATATAAACTTTGAAAGGGCTGAAGGCTACTTCCATTGCATTTTGAAGGTTTCCAGAGGTCTTGAGAAATATTGAGAATATTCTTCTCAAAACTAGGCTGTAAATTTAGAATATAATATAAATATAGAAACATGGGACAAAATGTGGTAAATCGGTATTAAATTTATATTGTTTCACAATTTAAGAGAACATTTTTAAAAATAATGTATTGTAGGTATATGATACTAGTCAAGCTGTCTAAATGTACAAAGGAATATTATAGCACTATTGGAAGTTTGAAAAGGAACAGGAGAGCTTTTATCCTGCAAGATAGACTTGTGAAAAAACAAAAAAAGTGTGGGTGCAAATTCATACAATAGTGCAAACAATATTGTGGATTAAGACTACAATGAAACCAGAATTATTTATGTTGGATTTTGTTGATTTTGAAATAGAAAAGAAATATTGGAAATTAATATTGTGTAATTTAGTTGTGGATTATTATGAAGTGTTCTATATAGGGTTGCTCTTGAAGACCCATGAAAAGCTGCAGCTGGTTCAGAATGCAGTGTTGGGATAGTAATGGATGTGTGTAGGTAGTGCACACTGCAACTCTGCTGTATAAGCTGCACTGGTTACCATTACTGAGTGCTGTTCAAGGTACTAGTTACTTGCCCACACTGCTGTACTCCACACCATTTGAAGCTTCCAAATGCTTTTCCAGTGTAGTCTCATTATTTTTTTCAAATTGCAAAACATTGCTAATACATTGCTAAGTATGGAAGGCTTCAACAAAAATAAAAGTATGTCTTTTATATAGAGAGAATATGAAGAGAATTACAAAAGTATACACAGATGAAATGAAGTCTGCTTTAAATTGGTCCCAAACAAATGCAATACAAGAGCCATCATTGAAGAAGTTGACAAAAAGCAATCAAGGATTAAGACAGGCAAATGCAAAGATTTCAAAGAGCTGAATTGATTGACAACATATTTCTTTGATTACTTCAAAATTAATTACCTGTCCTGTTTTTATTGTTTTGATTTACTCTCAAGAGATTTTTTTTCCCAGTGAAATGCTGCAACATTGCAAGGAAATAGAATGTGCAGATAAGATAATGTAGCATTTTATGAAGAAAGAAGACTTGCTGGGTGTCAGAAGTCTGCAGTATGAATAAAATATGCTTAAGATACAGCAATATTGTTTATCTCTATCTCTGATTTCTGTATACTCAAGCACCTTCTGCAGAAAATAGAAGAGAGAGAGGTGTTTCAGCAACCAAGGATATGATAAAATAAGGTTCAGATCTCCCAAACATACACAAGTTCCTCAGTTTCTGCTGAAATTTGGTAGCAGTTTTCCATCCTTATAGTCCTGATTGTATCATAAAAATACTGACAGAATAAGAAAAAAATTGCTAGTCCCATCCAAATGCATGGTATGGTTCTACCCATATCCCTCATCATCTCATTAATTATAGCCCTTGGGCCTATCCCATAATGTGGCCCTTAGTTGTGCACAATAACTATCCAAAAACACAGACCACATTTATTTGCTAATTTTCATATTTATCTGCTAATGCTTATATCCTGCTTCAGTAAAATGACACTGTGGCTTATACACCATTATAGAGCAACAAGATTAAACATGAAATAATAAGCTGATTAAAAATCAAAACATAATAATCAATAGGAGCCAAGAAAAACCAAAATTCACACCAATGCCCAAACATCCTTTTGAAGAGGTAGATCTTTATAACTGTCCAAAATCCCTGCAAGGGATGGTTGTTTTGATCTCCAAGATTATGTTACTCAAGAAAAGTGGGTCAGCAATGGTGAAAGCCTATTCCCATGGTCTCTGTTGATTATTCATAAGGATCAGAACATGGAGTGGACTTTTCCTTCCAGCACTCAATTGGACAATTAGATGCCATTTGGAGGGGTTGGGATTGTGTGTGTCAGTGTGCTTGGTTGGGCCATGTAGGAACAACAGCAACAAAAGATTTAGAAGAATTTAGATATGATTTTGGGGGATATGTGAAAGAATTGCTAAGGAGAGTTGGCTGGCAAAATGATGACAAATAGCCAACTAGAAAACAATGCATTTCAAAGTAGTACTGTCATGGGCAAACTGGATTGCATGCTTAGTTATTAGTTAGTTATTTTGGACCAATTGCAGTATCTTGAGTATCTTCAAGGTTAATCCAATGTACAGCAAGTTGCAATAGTTTAAATAAGAAATAACCAAGACACAAGTGACTGTCAGTAATGCCTCCAAATACAGAAATGCCTGTCACTAGAAAGTAAGACGAAGCTGTACATTTGCCCATGGTTTCTTATTGTTCTTTGAGCATAAGCCATGCATCCAAGAAGACAACTAGATTATGAACCAACTCTGCATGGGAGAAGGCAATTTCATCCAAAACTAAGGAAGGAACCTTCATTGGTATTAGTTTTTATACCACAGCAACAAGTTCTTGAAAGGATTAGGTCTAAAACTATTGTTTTCCATGGAGTCCCTAAGAGGCTGTATCAAGCTCCAGAACAGAACTTCAACCACTTCTCCTGTTCAGACTGCAGTTGACATTTCATATTAGTGAAATAGTCTGAATCAAACCTGCAGACAGAAAAATCTTGGCTAAAACAGCCAAAAGTAAACTTTTGTTCTATTTTGGCTTTTTTTTTTCCTTAACCCATTTCTTCTATAAGGCAGCTATAGTACATTTTAATTATTTAGATGCTTAGGACTAGAAGACCAGAACTGCAAATATTTAGGTGGTGATTATGATAGGAAAAAATGTTCTGTGTCCGTCTGTTGCCATTTTGTGATTGCTTGGAGTATTGCAGCCCAGATCTGGATAGCCCTATGGATTCCATTGAATAGGGCTTTGTTCTAATACTGCAAGAACAAATGTTTGCCACACAGGAGTGATCAATCATTCTTTATTTAATCCAAGATTGATTCTTGAAGTCAGTGGTACTCTTGGTAAATATGTGCAAGGCTATAATTTGAAAGTGTGTTTCTCCTTTTTTCTATTCATTCTCTGTATCCAACCTTAATAGCTATATATTACTACTGGACCAATCATTATTTAACTCTTTTAATCACTGCTCTTCTGATCTTGTCCATGTTTGTCATTCCTTTTCTTCCATAAGACATATATACTTTTGTTAACCACACAGACTATCTTTTTGCTTGACTCCATGAAAGTAAAATAACCTACCACCTTCACATCTTTATCAAGTTGCCTCATTCCCTTTGATAGTTGTAGAGATGCCTGATGGGTGGAGATCTTCAGGGACAATAACCTCATGCTTTCTCCTTTTGTTGCTTACTCACAGGTAATCTTTCTGCTAACAGATGGACTCAGCATCCCTGCTCTGCTGCTTCTAAATGTTCATTTTTCTCTCATTTTCTTTGATATTGACACAACCCACTCTGGGCTTTTATATGTTTCTGGCTATTCTCTGTCTCTTCTCAAAAATAGTCAACTTGCCCCTCATTTCTGTTTACTTCCCTACCATCTGTTTTTAGGAGTTAGTAAATATAAACTCTGGGTAACAGGATGTTTAGAAATAAAGACTAATTTATTTCTTCCTTATCTTTTTCCTCCTCCATGTTGGTGCATACATGTATACAACTCCTATAGAAATCACTCAGAAAAGAAGCAAACAAACAAACAAAAAAGGAATAGGAAATCCCAATGCAGATATTAATAGCAATAGCACTTAGACTTATATACCACTTTATAGTGCTTTACAGCCCACTTTGATATGCTGAGTGATTCAATCCTGTCAACTGGATCCCATTGAATTGCTTAAGGTTCAAAGCCCACTCAGTCAAATGCCTTTCCAAACCTATTTCAGGCTGTCGTGCTAAATAAGCATTGTTTGAAGGGGAGACTGCCAGAAGTTCTTTAATTGGAATCCCGAGTACAAGTGTATATGCAGAGATACTTTTGTAAATGTACTGATGCCCAAACTTTTGCAACAGACCATTAGGCATGTGGCATTGGGAGGAGTATGAAGATACGTTATGGCTTTCTTTTCAAGCCTGAACTTATAAGACAAAATAAATTTAACATGTGACTAACATATCTAATAAGTGGGTTTCATATATCTGACCCTAAAGCTAGTGAGAACAGACAGTTTATCATCTTATAAAATGCTATCAAGATGGGAGACATCCATATATCAGTGGGGACCTTATTCTAGGAGCCACAACATAGAATCTCTGTTCCAAAAGATGACACTAGTTGATCAAGAAGACTTGGAGGGCAGCAAATCTATCAGTCCTTACTGGCTGGAAAGAAACCACAGGAAATAAACAGTTCCTATATGCTTCATTACAAAGATTTTGAAATTTTTCTATATTTTAGAGCACATAACACACTCAAAACTCTGTTCAAATATTACTTGTAGTGATGGAGAGGAGATGGGATATGTGCAGTGTCCTGGTCCACTGAATCTTACTATAATGGGAACACTTTTAGCAATTTCAGCCATGCTCAAAGACTGTAACCACACTCATCTGAATTTAGTTACAAACTCCATTCAATCAGGGATACTGCACAAACAAGATTCTCAATCGGGTGGAATAATGTAGCTTCATTCAGCCAATTAAACACAGTTCTGGAAATAGAGGAAGCTGAGCTACACAGTGCATACTCATCTCATTAGGAATCTTAATGCCCAAAGGGAACATTTTTTTTTATCCCAAAAGGCATATTAGAACCATCCCTTGTTTACTTTGGTCATATCTAAATGCTTTCATGCTTTAATATTCCGAAAGAACCTAGGCAGTGCTCTATCCTCTCATGTTAAGGTTTTGGGATAACAAAGGGGGCATCTTGGAGGCATCTAAGACAAATGAGGGTGAATTGTATACATTTATGATCTGATCTAGTAGGGCTCTTATATTCGAAACTTGACTCTGATCAGTTTTCAAAATTCAAATTTTAGAGAGTCACTGAAAACTGATCAGACTCAAGTTAAAGATATTTTATGTTGGTTAGTTTGGACTCATGATGAAGAATGAGACATCTGAGTAACTTGCTCTGAAATCAACCCTTGATTTAGAATTTTACTACTGCAGACAGGAACCCAGGTTTGCATTTCCGAGAATGCCACAACATGTGGATACATGTCTAATATGTTGCACATTTGTTTTAGGAATTTCTAATGGTATGTGCTTCGAGGTAATCAATGTACCCATTCTCTCCTCTTTAACTGTTTAAATATCTTTTTTTCCTATTGTGGATCAAAGGCAAGAACATTCCAAGGTTGCACTTTATGTTCAAAGCATAAACTTTGGATGACCCAGTCATTCATGCATCTGTTTCTTGTAATATGTGAATTTACTCTAAATTGAGAACTAGTAGTGAAAAATATAGTTTACCACTTCAGATAAGCTGAGAGCGAAAAATCAATATGCATGAAAATACCTCATTTCTGCCAAAAAATCATTGCTGTAAATTGGCCATTGATTAAATAGAGGTGGTTGTACTCTAGAATACT